>NC_063163.1:96446522-97668405 GCF_023159225.1 Perognathus longimembris pacificus
TTTTTTGATAGCACAGTTATACCTCAACATCTCTGTATGACCAACCACCTCCTGCTTAGCATGCAGGCCCCACTATGACCCTACTATGGCAGCTACTTCCACTGTAGCTCAATCTCTCTCCCCAGCAAATGACCAGCTCCAGTACCCTTCACCTTCTGGCCATGATAAGCCATGCTTATGGAGACCTGGCCTGTGCCCTCTGACAAGAGGACAGATAACCTGTCAGCCAACTTCTGGCTCATGTTGTCTTAGGCTGGCTGGTGTCACCCAGATTTACATCTTTTCCCTTCTCAACCATTAATTATTTCACTCAGTCATTCACTTAATACATTCATTGACCACTTACTATATATCCTACAGTATTCTAGTAAATATTTGTGAATGAGTCTTTGTATATACAATTTGTTTTGTGGGTGAATACCTTAGGGTTAAGTGTCTGGGTCACGTGACAGATACTTTAAAATTTAATTATTTGTTTTGTTGAAACAGGGCCTTACTGTGAGGTCCAGGCTAGCCTCAAACTCCAGATCCTCCTGCCTCAGCCTCTTAAATGCTGTGATTACAGGTGTGTACCACCATACTTAGCAGTTGCTTATTTTTGTAAGCAACTGCCAGATTGTTTTCCAAAGTGTGTGAACAATCTTATTTTCCCAAGCTGTATGGAAACAGAAGGCAACACAGAGTGAATGCCACCAAGTCCATGCCTTCATAGAGCTTACATTTAAAAGCAGGAAAGCTATGACAAATAAACTAGCACACAAAAAAATAATAACAGGTAATTGTGGGGTACACCTGGAAGTCAACTAGCTGGCCCCGCCTGTTTCTCAGTCTTGGGGCCACATGTGGCTAAGATGGCGGCGCCTAACAACAACGCGCAGCTGCTACAAGTGTCTTTGGTTATAACCTGGAGGCGGTTCTGTAGGCTGTGACGCCCCCGGCTCTTCCGCCCTTACACCCCTCCCCTTCCTGCCAATCTTAGACCTGATTGGCTCCTGTGCCTTATATTAGTGGCATGTACTTCCCCAATAAACGAGAGCTTGCGCCGCCGACTTGACTCCCAGGCCCTCTGATTGTCCTCCGGTGAGGGAGGGCTGGGTGTGGGCGGCCTGTTGACCCTTTCCTCTCTTGGTTCGAGCCGGTCGGCGCATGACTTCCCTGTCTCTTCCGCAGGTCAGGGGAGCGAGGGGGGCCAAAGACCCCGACAAGTAATAACAAAGTGTGATAAAAAATTGAAATCTGTTTCTGAATTTTGAAATTCATATAGATTATGTAAGCCACAGCTCCACTTCTGAATTTTTTTCTGGTTAATTGGGGATGAGATTCTCATGGACTTTCCTGACCAGGCTGGCTTCAAACTGTGTTCCTAAACTCGCAGTCTTCTGAATAGCTAGGATTACAAGTGTGAGCCACTGGCATTTGGCTCAATGTGTTTTTTAGATCCAGCCATGATAAACTATGGATCTAGTTCATTCATCCTAATTACTGGATATCCCATCATATAAATGTACCAAATAATCTGCAGAAAGGCAGAAGTGGAAGTGTGGCTCGAGTGATAAGTATACCAGCCTTGAGAAAAAGCTAAGTGAGAGCACAAGGCCCTGAGATCAAGCCCTAGTACTGTCATGTGCACATGCGCACGCACACACACATGCATATATGCACATGCACACATGCGTGTGCACACACACATTAATTACCATTAGCTGTAGGAGGAAGGCCTCTCTAAGCTTCCCACTTTTCCTATAGTGCATAAGGCTGTGGGACACAGGTCAATACTTTTTATCTGACTCTCTTGAAGCTTTGGGGCTTACCCTCTCCATTCTACCTCCTCTGGGGGTTCTATAGGATAGGGCTCCAGTCACAGGGTCTTGAATGCAAACAGCCAGCTGCCACAGGGAATGGCATAGTGTGAGGGCTACAACTGACAGCCCAATTGCTGGTTGGTACAATCCAAATCTGAGTTAAGTTAGACACGATAGATATAAGCAAGTACAAAGCCAAGTAGCTGTCTTTGGGATAGCCATTGGAGGGATCCAGATGTTCTCCTCCTCCCTAACATGCAATGTAGAGCACAATATCTAGTAGGATTGATGAGATTTAGTTCAGGATGCTGTGTTTCAGAGGTGTGTCCAATAGCGTGGACTCAAAGTGTAACCTCCTGGGGTCAATGAAAAGCATTTACAAATACCCCAGGTCTGGCTCTAGTGAAGTCCAGTCATGTGTCTGAGAGCTCTATACTGCACTGTAGGACAAAAAAAGGGAAGAGATTTCCCTCTAGCCTTTGCTTTCCCTTTATGGGATAAGAGTGAAGCTCTTTACTCAGCTCGAGCTGAGGAACCACGGTGTTAGCTTGTTACTGTTCCACACCCTTCATGATGTCTTAGAGTGGAAAGGACTGCTTCACATAGACTGGATATGGACTCTGATCTTCAAGGGTCCCAGTGTCATATTTTTAAACATGATCATCAGTAGTTTAAGGGCTTTTCCCAAACGAAGCTTCCTGGAGGGGAAAGTAGGCTGTAAAATGCAGCTTGTAATAATTTTTAAAATTTTCATGGACAAACTACTACTCAGGATATGATTCATCATGAGTAAAATTAAGAACAAGACCTAATATTGAATATATACAAGGAGCTCAAGAAATTAACCCCTCCCAAACTTAATACACCAACCACTAAATGGGCAAAGGAGCTAAGAAGAGACTTCTCAGAAGAAGTAAGGGGCTGGGAATATGGCCTAGTGGTAAAGTGCTCACCTCGGATACATAAAGCCCTGGGTTCGATTCCTCAGCACCACATATATAGAAAAAAGCCGGAAGTGGCCCTGTGGCTCAAGAGGTAGAGTGCTAGCCTTGAGCAAAAAGAAGCCAGGGACAGTGCTCAGGGCCTGAGTCCAAGCCCTGGGACTGGCAACAAAAACAGAAGAAGAAGAAGAAGAAGAAGAAGAAGAAGAAGAAGAAGAAGAAGAAGAAGAAGAAGAAGAAGAAGAAGAAGAAGAAGAAGAAGAAGAAGAAGACGAAGACGAAGAAGAAGAAGAAATACAAATCAAAACAACCCTCAGATACCATATTACCCCAGTTACATTGGACAACATTTTGAATTCTAACAACAAATGCTGACAGGGATGTGGGGGGAAAGGAGCCCTACTGCACTGCTGGTGGGAATGTAAACTAGGACAATCACTCTAGAATGCAGTCTGGAGGTTCCTCAAAAAACTAAACATAAACCTTCCCTCCAACCCTGCCATACCCAGAACATCACAGGCCAGGATATGATAAGGACACCTGCACACCAATGTTCATTGGTGCACTATTCACAATAGCCAAGATATAGAAACAATCCAGATGCCCCGTAACAGATGAGTGGATCTAAAAAATGTGGTACCTATATACAATGGATTTTTTTTTTTTTTTGCCAGTCCTGGGGCTTGGACTCAGGGCCTGAGCACTGTCCCTGGCTTCTTTTTTGCTCAAGGCTAACACTGTACCTCTTGAGCCACAGCGCCCACTTCTGGCTTTTTCTGTTTATGTGGTGCTGAGGAATCGAATCCAAGGCTTCATGCATGATAGGCGAGCACTGTACTACTAAGCCACATTCCCAGACTACAGTGGAATTTTACACAGCCATTAGAAAGAATAAAATAATGTCATTTGCAGGGAAATGGATGGAACTAAAACAAATCATGTTAAATGAGGTAAGCCAAGATCCGAGAGACAAATGGCACATGTTCTCCCTGATATATGAAAATTAGGTCTAAAAGGCACTAGGATATGACAAACTACACAGATTTCTAGATATTCACATGCAATGGGACCAAAAGAGGATCGTCTTAGGAGAGAACCACAAAGGTGCAATACCCAAGTGCCTCTCCATATGTATATAAAATAATATACATACTGAAATAAATTCCAAAGATATGGAAACAAAGAACCTTTTCTTAACTTTTTTCCTTTTTTGTAGACTCTGTACTTTTTACCTTACATATGGTGCATTCGCATCCACATCTAAGGGAAGGGGAGGGCATAGAATCAGAGGAAAGGGGGTGAAAAGTGAAGCAGTGGAGCACACTGACTGTACTGGACATTGATGAAAGTGAACTATACAACATGAAGGTAGAGATGGAAGAGAGGGAATGGGAGAGAATGAGGGAACAGATGGCACTATGCAAAAGGAAATGTACTTACTTCTGGATGTATGTAAAGGTAGCCCTGCTGTATTTCAACTCTAAAACAACAATAAAGTAAACTGGAAAAGAAATTAAGACCAAGAGACTGATCAACCACTAAAGCTAAGTGGACCAAAGAATACAGATCATGAGTCCAAATCCAGGCAACTTATCCTGTAAACTAATAGATCAAAATTATGAAAGTGATTCTCTACTGCTCATTAGGCAGGAGATATAAAGAGCTGGACTAACAGGAACCCCAACAAAAAAGGAACACCAATACATTATGTCCTTGAAGTCTAGTTGTAAAAAAAAAAAAAAAAAAGGTTCCAAAGTAGCCTTTTTTCTTGATGCTTTCATTGCTGACCAGCAAAACTGGGAGAGAACTATGCAAGGCTGCCTCAATATATACTTTATAATTACTACCAAAATCACCGCAAAAGCCCAAAAACATGGGGCTGACTCTGAACACTGACCTGGGCCTTGTCAGAAATATATATATATATTCTTTGGTTGGTTGTGGGGCTTGAACTGTGGGCCTGAGCACTGTCCTTGAGCTCGTCAGCTCAAAGCTAGCACTCTATCATTTAAGCCACAGTGCCACTTCCAGTTTTCTGGTGACTAATTGGACATAAGAATCTCACGGCTTTTCCTGCCCGGGGTGGCTTTGAACTGAGATCCTCAGATCGCAACCTCCTGTGTAGCTAGGATTATAGGTGTGAGCCACTGGCGCCTGGCTTGTCAGAAATATTGAACTTGAGACTAGGGGAAGCACATAGATTGAATATTCACATCAAGAGCTCAAACCTGACCCACTAAGATAGAAATGCTGGCCAGACACCTGTGACCATGGATTGGAACAGGCTGTCATAGTCCTTCAACTAACAAGCTCAAAGTCTAGCTCTTTGGGTTAAAAAAATAAATCACCTCATCACAAATGAAATAGCATCAGATTTCCAGAAAACACCAGGCTGAGATGGTTCATCCAGCAGAGGCCATCAACTATAGCTCAATGTGTTCTATACAAGTCATCTACCAGGTGGCAAGTATGCAGAAAGAGTGCAGGCCCTTAACACAACTTGTTTCCCATATCCTGCATCCTCTGAAGAGGCAAAGAGAATGGATCCAGTCCTAAAAGGGAGATTTCTGACGACTTGTTTGCATTAAGGGTCAGCTAGATTGTAAGTGCTCTTTGTCCCCAGAAGGCTAGGAAAATTAAATCAAGGTAATATCAACTAATTGTGGTTAGGGGAAAAAAAGTTTTCATTTAAATATCAAGTAGAGGGTTTGACTCATTGGGGAAACTATACTCAAGTCTTTTGCTATGAGAGATAGTATAAACACTCAGCTTGGTATCCACATTTAGAGTTTCAAAGCTGTTCTGTGGTGTGGGGAGAAGTTCTATGTCCACAGTGGCAAGTGTGTGTGTGTGTGTGTGTGTGTGTGTGTGTGTGTGTGTGTGTAAATATATCTGTCTACTTGTTGTTTCTGGAAGTAATCTTAAGGGCATATAGCAAAAAAAAGAAGCACTTATTCAAGAAAATCTACTGCCCAGGTGCTAGGGTAGCTCATGCCTGAATCTTAGCCATTCAGGAGGCTGAGATCTGAGAGGATCATGGTTCAAAACCAGCCAGGGCAGAAAAAAATCTGTGAGAATCTTATCTCCATTTAACCAGCAAAAAAGCCAGAAGGGGAGCTGTGGCTCAAGGAGTATAACAGTAGGCCTGACCCAAAAAAGCTAAACAAGAATGTGAGACTATGAGTTCATGCCTCACTGCTGGCACAAAAGAGAGGAAGGGTGCAGAAAGAAAAGACAATCCACTGAATCTCAGCAAGAGTGTGGAGAATCTGTGACATTTCAACCACAATCTGCTCACTTATCCCCCAGAGATAGCATGGTGTGACAGAAACTCCAAGCTAGGTGGGTGCAGAGCACTCTCCCCTCAAAGCTCCCAGTCAGAGGTGATTGTATCTTCCCAGAAAGGGCCATCCTTCAGCATGTTTCTTCCCACCACAGCTACCTGTTGCAGAGGTCAAATTTTGAAGGATGTGGAAACTTATTTGGGCTTTCTTTTCCTACTCATCCCTCACTAGTGGGCAGATGATCTGCCATGGGTGTGCCATACAGAGAGTACTGAGGTACTTATCAGCCATTCCCATCTTATTCATAATGCAAAAAATCCACGCTGGAAGGAGCAAGCTAAGAACGCCAGTCACCTCCAGCCCAATGAGCACCCAACCTCTTAAGTAGGTATGTCACTCACAGAGAAGGTACCACTGTCCCCAACCCCAGGGATAGTTCAGAAATTTTTCCCAGGAGGGAAAGAACAAATAAAATAGTTTCAAAGGCCAACTCAAGTGAATTGACTTTGTTTTTGTTTTCTGAGGCAGGATCTCACTGTGTGAACCAGGGTGACCTCAACCTTGTATTCTTCCAAGTGCTGACATGTGACATGATGTCCAGCATGGATTGACTTTATTTGCAACAAAACATGAGGGAGTTCAATTTATGAGGAAGTTCAAAACTCAGAACAATGGGGTTTGTGGTGCAAAGCCATTAAGAGGAGGTGGAGTGGAATGTGATAGTGAACACCTATAAATCCAAAATTGCAAAATTTGGGAGGATTGTAAATAACAGATCAACCTGTAAGATACAGTGACATCTTGTCTCCAATGAAGAAGAGAAGAAAGGAAGGGTGGGTCGGGGGAGGGAGGGAAGGAGGGAGGAAGGGAAGGATGAAGAAAGAGTGAGAGAAGAAAGGAAGAAAAAGAAAGGAAGGAAGAAAGAAAAGACAGAAAGAAATAAAAGAAAGAAAAGGAATAAAGGAGGGGAAGAAAAAAAAGGAAAGTGGTTTGTTTCATGAGAGATACAAACCAATTTGTCAGGAAAATATATAGCTAAGACAAATCTTCTTGAAGACAGAGCCATCCTCAAGCATTGACCTCAAACTGCCCCTACTAAATGAGCCTGAAATTAATTGAATCATGGTCTCCACAAGGATGTTTTTAAAACAACAACTGGTGATTCTAGCTAATATGGAGTAGGAAGGACCAGATTTATACTTTTTCCTGAAGCAATTTTATCAAAAACAATATGAAAATGTTGTTGACGTCGTTGGACATTGGAAGTGAGGCAAATGAGAAAGACCTACAGCTGTCCTAGATCACTATAGGCAAAGGCTCACAAAAAAGGAGGACACAGTCAGAGCCCAGAGATCCCCTGAGCTGGAGAAATGGAGCTGTCCAGGCAGCTGGAATGCACTCCGCAAAGTACCAAAGAAGTACTCTTAGTGACCAATATATGCAAATGAGAAAACTACCTGAGGCCAAGGAAAAGCTTTCCAAAAAGATGAAAGCAAATACCCTTTGAGAAATTATAGGGCTGGTAATAATGCCTAATATAATCACCAAGCATGAAAATCTCACAATTCATGGAGCACTGGGCAGAGTACCTAGAAGAGTTTGCCTGAGTAGTGGTGCAAATTAACCCTAGATTTATGGCAGACTTCTCCTAAACAATTGAACTGTGTACTAGAAAGAATAAAACTGAAGAATGTTTCTAGGCATACAAAAATATCTAGCACCCAAGGTAAAAAAAATGACCAAGAAAGTAGAGGGGGTTATATTACTATAAAAAATTGATCTAAGAGTAAAGGATATTACCAGGTACAAAGGCATTATTTCTTAACTTTGTTGTAGGTATTGTGTTCTGAAGAACATAATGCTATACTGTAGCAGAACTATTTGTTGAATATATTAAAAATTAGAGGCAATGCACCAGTGGCTCATGCCTGTAATTCTAGCTACTCTAGAAGCTGAAATCTCAGGATCATGGTTCAAAGCTAGCCTGGGCAGAAAATTCTGTGAGACTCTTATCTCCAATTAACCACAAAAAGCCAGAAGTGGGGGCTGGGAATATGGCCTAGTGGTAGAGTACTTGCCTTGTGTACATGAAGCCCTGGGTTCAACTCCTCAGCACCACATATATATAAAAAAAAAAAAAAGCCGGAAGTGGCCCTGTGGCTCAAGTGGTAGAGTGCTAGCCTTGAGCTAAAGAAGCCAGGGACAGTGCTCAGGCCCTGAGTTCAAGCCTGAGGACTGGCAAAAAATAAAACAAGCAAAAAAAGTCAGAAGTGGAGCTGTGGTTCAAGTGGTAGAGTACTAGCCTTGAGCACAAAAATGCAGGGACAGCTCCCAGACCCAGAGGTCAAGCCCCATAACTAGAAATAAATAAATAGTAATAAAGTGAAAATATTGAGAAATTTTCAACAACTATACAATAAATTTTATTTTTAAAAATCTGTACTCAATGGTTAAAAATTGATTAAAAAATCATTTGTCTGAAATAAGAAATGAACATCAAAAAATTGTAATGATTCTTAACAATGAGTTTGACCAGCTTTAAAACAGCACATTCTTGTACACACATACATACAAAAATTCAGATGGAAAGATGACAACAGGAATTGTTTCCATTGTGAAACTTATTAGAAAATCATGAGAAAATGCCAATTAATTTTCTAAAATGTGATTTTTAATGAATTTAAAAGTAACCATCCACAGGGCTGGGGATATGGCCTAGTGGCAAGAGAGCTTGCCTCGTATACATGAGGCCCTGGGTTCGATTCCCCAGCACCACATATACAGAAAATGTCCAGAAGTGGCGCTGTGGCTCAAGTGGCAGAGTGCTAGCCTTGAGCAAAAAGGAAGCCAGGGACAGTGCTCAGGCCCTGAGTCCAAGGCCCAGGACTGGCCAAAAAAAAAAAAAAAAAAAAAAGTAACCATCCATAGAGTAGTAGGCTTTTCTCATGAAATATTAATGGCTGAAAATATCTATTGACTTTAGTTGATTCATGTAATATATAACACTGTTGAACTAAACTTTTAAACACATATTTTTCTCAAACACCTATGCAGAGATATTGTCAGTTCATAAGATCAAACTTATAGCACAGCTATTGAAAATCTTTTACATTTATCAAACAATGATTTCAGCTAGATAGAAAAATAGGTCTGATCATGATGAATGGTAACCCAGCTACATTAGTTCAAAACTCCGGGTTAAGTAGGATTTTACAAGAGATAGTCATTTTGGTTTTTTTTAACCCTACTTTGTAATACATACTTAGAACATTTAGGGGTGACATTGATCAAGCTGCATTGTACTCATACATGTTGAATTGAAGCTCCTTTGTTCAACTACCTAAAGAAAAAAATTTAAGGGGAAAAAATAAAATCTATTTGTACAATTAATATATACTAATAAAAATTATTTCAAGGTCAGAAAAATGTTTGTGCTCCATTTTTAACTGTACATACAGTGTTCGGTGAACACAAAAACATCATGGATGTATATAGTTATTTGAATCATGCAAGTATATATGTTCCATAAATCATCACCATCTTATTTAGCTTTTGAAGTAAATAACAGGCAATGAAATTTTTAATGACATTTTCTCAATAATCTGTACTAGCTGTGAAGTAGAAGAGCTAAAGGAAAGAAAAGCTTATTTGTCACTTACCTAGACAGCTATGAGAATTTATGTTGAAACTGAAAACTTTTCATGATACAAATCAATAATAGTTCTCACAATATGTCACTGTGCCAAAAACTATCATCATAACTGGCTAACTGATGCTAAATAATATGTGACTAATAAAACTACTAAAAAAAATCTTTAAGAACACTTTGTGATATTAATCAGATTTAAAATGTTTTTTCAGATGTGCACCAGTGGTTTGTCCCTGTAATTCTAGCTACTCAAGAGACTGAGATCTGAGAATCATAGTTTGTAGCCAGCCCTAGCAGGCAAATCTGAGAGACTCTTATCACCAATTAACCATCATAAAGCTAAAGGTGGAGGTGTGGCTCAAGTGAGAGCAATAGCCTTCAATGAATAAGCCAAGTGAGAGTGTGAGGCAGAGCTAGAGTTGTGACTAGAATATGATGATTTGAAATAGATGTCTCTGCACAAAATTTAAGGGGGAAAAATGAAATCTCAGGAATTAAGACAGGCTGCTTTTAGCCTTTTTGTACAACTACCTAAAGATAACTTTGAATAATAATGCAATCTTTCAATCAATAAAAGTGAACCACAACGATAGTAAGAGGTCCATTACAGACAATATGCCTGCATTATAAAGACAGGAGTGGGGGCATTAGGTTTCTGCCTCTGCCCCAGGATCCCATATGGCTCCCTTTACCAATCCTGCCTTGGGCTTCTCAGATCCTTCCCCCCCACTCCCTACAATGTCCAACCTTTAGCTGAGGAGGATGCTATTGAGCTTGCGGTGGTCAGCATTGGGCCTGGACTGGTAGCCAACAAGTCCTTTCTGTTTCCTGGGCAATCAGACCCACCAAAGGAGAAGACCTCTGCAGAATGGAGAACACGGGCCACCAGCCTGCTGGGAACAAACACCAAGGATGCCCTGTGTGACTCCCGGCATGCCCTCCAACCCTCAACCGGTCAACCCTTGGTCCTTGCAGTGGACGGCTTGGGGACCTACTGGTCCACTGTGGACTTCCACAGCCACAGCTCCTTGGACACAATGGTGATGGTTTTTTACCTCCTGTTGGTCCTGAGCATAGGTTTATGGGTAAGGTGGGGCCTAGGGGGAGGGCAGGACCTCTCTCTCACTACGTGGCTGAGGTCTCACTTAGCATTCCTTGTCTAAGCAGAGCCCTCAGAGGACATCTTTCTGCCCTCCCTTTGCCTTTCCCACCAGAGGAAGTACATGTCTTCATCACCCAAGACATACCAGACTACCACCCCTTCACATGCTTCATACTGTCTTCCTCCAATGAATCAGCCAGGTCAAATACCCCAGCACCTGCTGCCTGGAACCAAAGCCCTGAGCAGCATTCATAATGAATCCTTACTTGATGGGATAATCGTGGTGAGGATGGTAATCTTCACAACTATGCTGTCACTAACATACTCTGCCCACCTTACCTTAGACAAAGAGGGAGAGGGAAAAGGGAGAAGGTGAAGGAGAGGGAGAGAGAGAGAGAGAGAACCACCAATCTAGGCCTATTAATAGTACCTTTTTCTCATTTGAATTTTTGTTCACTTTGAAGAAATTAACTATGCCTCTTATATCTTCTAGATTTGCTGGTTTAGGAAAATTGTCTTTCACTCCAAGATTGTTACAAACATCACTCCAAATTTTGTAGGCTTGTATATTTAAATCTCTAGACCATCTGGAATTTATCTTTTTATAGGATAAGATGGGAGGATTTTAGCTTTATTTTATTCCAGTTATTAAGCAAACCACCTTTCTCCCATGAATTGAAATGCCTACATTATTTACCTGTGTGATTCCTTACAGATACATGTCTGCTGAGCCCCTTTGTCAAACTTGGAAGTCTTAGTTATTGTTGCTTCTTCTTTGCCTCTTAAAGGATGTAAAGGGGAACATGTACACATTTTTGTTGTGTTTCTGTTGGAAATGTCTTGGGATGTTGGGGTAAAAATGAGGACACCAACTCAAGAAGAACCTGACAAAGCAAAATTTTCCTTCTGCAGAAAGGTATGCTACTGACAGGAAACCAAGTCAGCCAAGTGCACTGGGAGGGCAGTCTGCCCAGTTTTTATTCCTAGCACCATATTACCCCTTTGTTCTGATTGATCAGAAATTTGATTTTCAATCTTGTCCAATTGGCTAGTTTTAAAGGCTTTTAAATGTTTAGCCAGACACTGGTGGTTTATCCCTATAATCCTAACTACTCAGGTTGCTGAGATCTGAGGATTGCAGTTCAAAGGTCGGAAAGCCTTTGATGAACAATAAACTACCCAAAAGCTGGAAGTAGAGTTGTGGCTCAAGTGGTAGTGTACTAGCCTTGAGCTAACAAAGCTCAGGGATAGCATCCAGGCCCTTAGCTAAATCCTCAGGCCTGGCACAAAAAAAAATAAAGATAAATAAGTAAAAAGTTTACCTGAGCAATCAGTTCAGATCAGGACACCTTGCCCAAGCAGGAACTTTAAGAAAACAAGGGATGTGGCTTAACTAAAATCGCCTCTTGTAAGATTGTGGCTGCCTTTAAAATGGTGGTGCTTATTTCAAGCAACAACTTTGAGAGAAAAAAAAGATTCTACATTTCCATGAATTTCAGTTCAGAGATCCTTTAGAAAGCTTTGGGTGCATTTTCCATCCTATCAAGCTAGCTGTCATGCTTCATTGTATTGTTCCAGAAAAAGTAGAGGATGAAAGAGTCTATAAGTGTGCCTACACACCCATGTTACCCATACCCCTTCTGCTGTTCTGTTCTTTTGAATGGAAAGAGGGATGATTTCATTCATATGAGAGGGTTTTGTAATTTAAAAAAAATCTCACATCTTTCTACTTATATACAATGGAGACCTTTCTCTATAAACGCCAGCCATGCACCTAGTTGGACCTCAACAAATATTTACTGAATGGATGAAGTAAAAGTAACTTTACATGTGAGAATTTAAAGAGCACGTCTTAGATTTAAGGCTTTATGAGGTGAAGAGACTGCCTGTTAAAATTCAGACAACTTGAGTGATAGGTTCACTCTTTCTATGGAAAAACACTTCTATTAACTAGCTATCATCCCTAGCTCATGCTACATTGGGCAGCCCAGGAAATCTCCAGTATTATCCTTTGATCATAACATGTCACAGTATCAGAGCTGCAGGTGGGGGGACAGGGTGTGTGTGTGGAGAGATCTTAATAGAGAAGACTGGGACTGGGTGCCTTGGAAGGACAGTAAAGGACTATGTGACCTCCCTCCTGGGAGGCTAGGATTGACTTAACATATTCACTAAACAGATTCTGTCCAAAACTACAGCCATGGTTAACTATCAGGACAAAATATAAAACAATCTAATTTTCACTAAATGTAAAGAAATGGCCATAACCACAGAGTCTCATGGATGAGCTAGAGTGTACTATTCAGCTATCTATCTACAGCTTTCATTTGCTCAGGGAATGGCAGATTCTATGGGGAAATGGGAGAGAGCCAGGGAGAAAGGTAGATTTGGGAATAAGTAAAAGTCATCTGAGAGATCTGTCTTTGTCATGGTTTGGTTTCTTGCATTCCCTTGGGATGTTTTTGTTGTTTTAAGCAGTACAGTCACAGTTGTGACTTCCTGGCTGAGCAAAATTGGGCATGGTGGTTAATGAGTAAATCCATCCGTATTCTCCTCTGTCTCTGTCTCTGTCTCTGTCTCTGTCTCTGTCTGTCTCTCTCTGCCTCTATCTCTGTCTGTCTCTGTCTCTCTGTCTCTGTCTCTCTGTATCTCTGTCTCTCTGTCTCTCTCTCTCGGCTTGAACTCAGGGCCTGGGCACTATCCCTAAAATATTTTTACTCAAGGCTTGTGTGCTATCACTTTGACCCACAACTCCATTTCCAATTTTTGAGCGGTTAATTGGAGATAAGTCTCACAGGGCTTTCCTGCTCAAACTGGCTTCAAACCATAATCCTCAGATCTCAGGCTCTTGAGTAGCTAGGATTATAGGTGTGAGCCACTGACGCCTGGCTAGGGTTGGGTCTTTTTTAAATATAGTCTCACTATCCCTGGCTGGCTTGGAACTCTTATGCTTTAGCCTCAGCCTCCTAAATGCTAGGATTGAAAACATGAACCACTACATCTACTTTCCTTAACTCTTGAATATTTGCTTACCTAAAAAGTTGTTTTTGCTTTCTCTTTTTTGTTGGTCATTGGGGCTTTAACTTAGGGTCTGGACACTGTCCCTGAGCTCTTTTGCTAGTACCCTACCACTTTGAGCCACAGTCGTACTTCTGGTTTTCTGGTGGTTAATTGGAGATAAGAGTCTCACAGACTTTCCTACCTGGGCTGGCTTTGAACCACTCACATCTCAGCCTCTTGAGTAACTAGGATTACAGGTATGAGGCACCAATGCCTGTCATAAAAGCCAAAAAGGGTTTCTTTCTTTCTTTTTTTTTTTCAGGTGTGAGACCAGGACTGGAACCTGATACCTGATACTTCACCTCATTGGCTAGCACTCTACCAACTGAGCCATGCCTGCAGCCCTCTAAATGTTTTTGTTCAACTCAATTTGGTTCACTAATCATTTATTAAATGTTCAATGTATACAGAGCATTGTTCTAAGTTGGAGGATACATGTAGAAAACATATCCTGTCCTATGTAAGTGAAGAATCTAGAATGGTAGTGGGCTGCATAGTAAACTAATCACACATTACAGGGCAGGACAAGAAGACTTAGGACGTACACAGGCAGAGAATAGGGGTGAAAGGTGAACTTGGGCTTTGGGTACAGTTATCCAGGAAAGGACTGATAGATTTGTGTGAGGGAACTGGAGGCTGGGGAGACATTTCCAGGTAGATCAAGTGTGAGGACTTTGGGGCAGAGGGAAGAGCAAATTCTGAAGGTTGGAGGTACAGAGCAGCATGCAGGGAGGCAGAGTAGAAGACAGAATCCAGTGTCTAAGAGGAGTGAATAAAACCCCACCAGCGACTGAGGCAGCTGCCCATCCCAGCCTCATGTGTGTGCTGGAGTGTGTGCTGCCAGGGAGGGAGATACGGAAACTCATTCCACACTGAGCCAAGGCCTCTCTATAACTCTTTGTGTACGAGTGTGCATACATTTCCCACACAGATAATTGAACTTATTAGACAGGCACTCCCAGCCCCCTTTTATTTTAACTTCGGTAGTTACTTTTTGAGTAGGGCCTTGTGTTTTTATCTGCAACCCTGCTATTTGTATCTTCCACATACGCTGAAATGACAGGTGTGCACTACACCTAGTTGTTGGTTGAGACAGAGGTCTTGGTAGTTTTTTGGCCCTGGCTATTCTCAAACTGTGATCTTCCTTCTGTCTGCCTTTAAAATATCCTTAAAGGATGTTTTAACCATTCCCTCTTTGTCCTCAAATGTTAACCAGTTCTCTAGCAAGGATTTAGCTTCTCACATCAGGGTAACACTTTGTAAGGAGAAGTCTTGATTTGGAAAGAGAAAGGACCATTATTTAAAGGGCAGAAGAGGGCACAACCACTAACTGATGACCAGGCAGCCTTAAAAAAGAGCCTTGCTTCTCTTAGCTGGGCGATCACTCTTTTTAACTGAATTAGGCCTTAATTATCTTATTTTATAAGTGCAATTAGGAAGAGATTTATGCAGTAATGAACTATTTGCACTGAGCCTACTTAGAAGAGTCTGGTAACACAGTCTTCTCCTGGACTGTAAGGGCCCCCAGTCTCTGCTCTAAGATGCTTTGTGGTCTTAAAGAGGTGCTTTCTGTACTTACAAAAAAGCAGGACTAATACCCATGTTACCTTGTGTGACACTTATAATGGTTTTCAGAAGGTACTGATATGCTTGAGCCCCTAATCTTTACAAATACTTGATTTATCATTTTCATTACTGTGGCTTCTTTTTTCATTATTAAGATAATTGCTTAGTAAACAAAACATATAATGGTGTCACTAAGGAAACGCTAGAGTACAATGATAATCTTACCACTCATTCGACTTGGATATTTGTATTCGATCAGCAAATAGCTGACAGCTTTGCATGGCTTTGTCTGGCTCCCCAGCAGCCTCCACTTTGCCTATTCTGTGTCAGCTCTCCATCCTCCAGTTACCTGGCTTTCCCATGCCATGTGGCTCTCAGTCACCCCTCCTCTTGTCTCTGTTGGTTCTCCCCTGTCACCTCAGCTTCTCAGTCCCTGTGACGGTGTCCCAGGCCTCCTTGGGCCTGCTGGAGGCTCCCTTGGTTTCTCACCTTTCCTCTCCAGTTGTACTCATCACTTGGCAATCTTGCGGATCTCAGAGTGGTAACTGTCAGCTGATCCCAGCAGATCCCGTGCATATCCCCAGCCATGTCCCTCCCTTCCACTCCACTCTGTGTGCCCGGCTACCTGCCTGAGAGGCCTCACAGGGATCTCCCCCCAAACACTTCCCCATGGAAGTCTGGCTTCTCTTCTGCGAATCTGCTCTTTCTACATCTTCCTTAAGTCAACAACAACAATTCCATGCTTCCAGCTGCTGGGATGACAAACTGAGTTCTTGGAAACCCTTCTTTTCCCCTCAGACCCACCTAACCCACCAGGAAATCCTGTGACTCAATCTGGAATCTGACCACTTTTCATCGACTCTATCTCCAGCTCTATGCTACCATGACAGCTTATCTGGGCCTCTCTCTAGTCTCATTCCTTCCAACTTTGCCCAGCTATGTCCACTCTCAACTAAGCTACTAAAGGAAGACTGTTGAAACTTAGGGCAAATCTGTGCTAAGAATGCTCCAGTTTTACCCATATCAATCAGAATGTAAACACAACTGTTTTCATGGCCTATATCAGGCCGTAGATGATCTACATCTTTCCTTTCAGGCCTTGCCTCTTAGGACACCCAGATATACCAGTGTCCTTGAATGATCCTATTGTGCTATAGCCTCAGGGCCTTTGCACCTGATATTGTCTTTCTGTGTATGCTCTTCTCAGATAGCCTCACGGCTTGCTCTCTCAGCTTTTCTGCCAATCCTGAGCTCAATTCTCAGGATGGTTTATCCTGACTGCCCTGTTTCTCAACATTCCAACTCACTTTCCCACATTTCTCCCTGAAATACTTATCATTGTTAAGCTATAAGAATAATTATTTTCTGGGCACCAGTGGCTCATGCCTAATATCTGAGCAACTCAGGAGGATGAGATCTGAAGATCACTGTTCAAAGCCAACCTGGGCAGGAAAGTCTGTGAGACTGTAATCTCCAGTTAACCCTCAGAAAACCAGAAGTGATACTGTGGCTCCAATTGGTAGAGTACTAGCCATGAATGAACAAGCTCAGGGACAGAGCCCAGGCCCTGAGTTCAAGCCCCATGCCTGGCAAAACAACAACAACAAATCTCTGGCTCTGTATTTATTGTTTCTTTTTGAAACTAAAAGCATCATGAGTACAGGGGTGGGACTTCTGTTTTACTCAGTAGTATGTTCCTAACACCCAGAACAGTACCTGGCCTGTAGTTGGCATGGGGAAGTGATTAAAAGTTATTGAATCAGCCAGATGCAGGTGACTCATGCCTATAATGCTCGCTACCCAAGAGGCTGAGGTCTAGAACACTGAGGTTTAAAGCTAGCTTGGGAAGAAGAGTCTTCAAGATGCTATCTCCAATTTACCAGCAAAAAGCTGGGCTGGAAACATGGCTCAAGAGGAAGAGTGCCAGCTGTGAGCAATAAGCTGAGCAGACTTAAAACCCTGGGTTCAAGCCCTGTTACTGGCAAAAAGGCATTTAAAAGTTATTGAATTAATGACCAATATCTTTTGAGGTCTATAACCATAGATTCAGATATTTTATATTTGTATGCAGTTGCAGAGTATTATGTCACATCAACATACCACTACTTATACTGTCAGGTAATTTAGGCTGTAATTTTCATTATTATGATAAATGCAGTGAACATTTCCTTTTGTTTTTTGCAGTGCTGGGAGCCAAACCCACAAACCAGAGCTCTACCACTTGAGCCGCTTCTCTTTCATTAACACCATTTGTGTTTTGGTGTTGGCTTGAACTCAGCTCCTTGTACTTGCTCCAAATCAGGCACTCTACCCTATGATCCACACCCCCAGCCTGAACATTTCTAATAGTAGAAATAGCTGCTAATACTTGGGTATTGATCACTTGCCTTATCTAAAATTTTTTGCCTTATATTTATTACTGCTAAGTTGTTTGATCTGTCAACTGTTTTATTTGTGCATTTTTCCTTGTATAGCTTTTTAAAAAAAAAACACAAAACCATTCTTTGTTTTTCTTGCTGCATTTGGACTTGTATACTACTTTATCTATCTTCTGTTATTGTCATCAATACTATTTTCTATTTGTTTTCATGGACCTAAAAGCCTTTGTTGTTTTCAGCTGCTCTTGATAATTTGGTTTTAAATGGGCTCCATATAAACAGCATGGTAGTTGGATTGTGGTTTTAAATGGAGTGATGAACACCCCTTCATCCAGAATTACTGTTGGTCTAGGAGGTATTTTGTTCTTTTTCTATGCCTGTAAGGTTTTTTTTTTATTTCTTAAGTAACAGATGTTATATGTTAAAAAAAGAAAAAAGTTGTATTTCAAGTGCAGAATTTGGAATTTCCTCTCCAGCCAATCTCTATAACCATAATTCTAGTCCCAGCAATATTTTCTTTCTTTATATTCTAATCTCTCCCTAGTATATGTAAACATGTATGTGCATAAGGTTATATACATGTAAAATTTTAGAGATTTTATGTATATATATGCACATATATTCTCAAATTTTATATAAATTTACACCTAATACATAACAAGCTTTGGTTGGAAAAGCACTGACTCCGTCCAAATTTCCAAAAGGGGAACTAAAGATAAGAGAAAAGCTTGACATACCTGCCTCTGTTGTGGGGGGAGGGGGGAAGGTTCCACGTCCCCCACCCAAGAGTCTACCACTCAGAGACAGTCTCAAGCAAAAAGATGGATTTATTGGGGAAGCAAAAAGCGAACTGACCAGCCAGGGATGCAGCACAGACTCGGGAGCTGAAACTACGTGAAAAGTGGCTGACTGGCCAGGGACACAGGGCAGATTCGGGAGCTGCCACCATGACCCCGAGCAGTCCTCAAATTGGGGTTTATAAAGGTAAAAGCGTAGCAAAGATGTAGAGGCTTGACGCAGTGGGTAGAGCATGCAATAAGTTCATAGATGTAGGAGGTTGACACAGGGGGTAGAGCAAGCAACAAACAAGCAAGCCATTTACAGAAGCAGAATGTTAGGGTCGGGTTGACCTAATCTACTCCCCCCAACATTTCCTACCATGTTTCCCTAGTCAAGATGGAGTCAGCTCTGCTCCCTACAACACCTCCATTTTGTAACTGTGACCTGTGCTCTGAGTCATTCTATCCTGTAGTCATCTTGGAACCCAAGAAGGACAGGATGATGGGTAAATATCCTGTGACAGGATATGAAGCTATAATTATGTGTACTTCTGGTCCCTTGCCACCAATTCTTTCTCTATTTAACTTGTACCCCCAACCATGGGCTGAAGTGCTTATTTTGCTCCTTTCCACAGTGTGCCCATGCCACATGAATAAATCTTTCTCTGCCCTTCACCACTGTTTATCTCTTTATTTGGCAGTTTGAGGAGAGGGGCCAGTGCTAACATGCGGAACTTCTGGGATTTCAGCCTCTAGCCTAAACTCTAGCTACAAAAAACAACAACAACAAACAAAACAACACCCAACTATCTTGGTCTTTTTGTATGCTACATTGTACTTAATCATAGTCTTGTACCTTGATATTCTAACCAACCTACAGATAATCAGTTACATTCTTTCAGACACATCCCATTCCTGCCAGTATTTCTGCATTGGGGAATAGCAGGTGGAAATGGAGACATAGGCCACACTAATGGCTATTCTACTTCTTCCACTTTTCTCCCTCTTCTAATTCATGATCAATTGCTGTATAGCAGAACCAAGAATGGAAAGTCTCCCTAGAGAATCATCCCTTTTAAGAAAATGTAAAATTCAGTAGGAGTGTATAGTTGTGAGAATTAATTCTTGGAATTGGATGGAACATTCTGATACATAATCTTTTGATTCTCAGATAAGTGCTCCCCTGTTTGCTGCAAACACTGTCAGTGGCCACTTTATGGTCCTGGCTAGGATAGGAGCATCTTCAGGGATTGCTATTAGGGCCTCAGAATGGAATGTAAGTCATATCTTCCATAGCAACTATCCTCCATCATCATCATTGTCTAAACAAAACTCATAAGCACACAACTTGTTTTCAAACTGAGTAACTATTAAAGATTTCTTGAGAAGTCATAGAGGACAGGAGCCAAGTGTGTGTGTGTGTGTGTGTGTGTGTGTGTGTGTGTGTGTGTATACTGGGGTTTGAACTCATGACCTGGGCACTCACTGTCTCTTAGCTCTTAGCTTTACCACTCAAGGCTGGTGCTGTACTACTCGAGCCACAGCTCCACTTCTAACTTTTTGGTGCTTAATTGGAGATAATCTCCAATACTTTCCTGGCCATGATTCTCACATCTCAGCCTCCTGAGTAGCTAGGACTACAGGCATGAGCAATAAATTCCTGACACTCAAATATTTTTTTTTAAGATTGTGCTGGTCTTTTCATTCTTAGTAAATGAAGAGATGGGAGGTATTTACAGTCCATGGACTGCAAGAACACAGTGAACAAAGAATTGTTAGGAGAGAGGTGGGGAAAGATGGTGAATTGAAAACAGCCAAAGTTACTTGCCCTGTGAATGAAAACAACTCATCAACTTAAAACCCAGTAAATGACTCACGAGGGAAAGGGAAGACATTAAATTTATGGTGTTATCACAGATTCAAAGAGCCACATAGAAGCAATTGCAGCAGGAAGAAATTGAAGTAGGAAGGAGAAAAGCACTGCATTCAGTAAAATTGCCTTCCTAGCCAGGGAAAGCCACCCAGAAGTCAGAAGGTGAAAACATTTGACCCCCCTCTCAAAGACCAGAGAGGGCAGAACAAACAAAAACCTGAGAACTTGACCCCCTATCCAGCATAGGAGGCAAGTCATGAGAGCCAGGAGTGAGACTGAGAGGGGACTCAGAATGTCCCATGTAACCCCCTTTTTGTGCTTGTTATTTTTTAAGTAGTCTTGTTTTATACCTGGGCTAACCTAGACTCCAAATTTGTGTTTTCCTGTGTTGCTGGGATGTCTCAGGAGCTGTTCTCAAAATCTGATCCTCTAGTTTCTGCCTCCTAAATAGCTAGAACTATGGACTTGAGCCACTGCACCCAGCTAACTTTTGCTTTATCTCAGATATGTATTACAGTAGCGAAAGGTTGAATAATACACACTGACAAGTAGAAGAGGGGACAAGTCATATACAAGGACACTTTTGATATGGACTTATGGCATTGCAGATTATGAAGAAAGGAGGAACAGTTGATTATTGTGTGAAAAAATAAATTTGCATTACTACTCTACACACAGCAATTTGATTAAAGACTTAAATGGGACATGCAAAAAATGTTTTATGGGTAAACAGAATAATTTTGAATAGAAAATGATGTTTAAATAAGATCTTAAAATCCCCAATTCCTAGCTGATCAGTAATGTACACATGTATACATGAAACACCTGGGACCCAGCCAGTTATAAATAGAAGTTAGAACTAACATGGAAAGACAAAACTGTCCCTGGTGGAATTTTCTTTTTAGTTTACTGCACTTTCCACTGAATACTTTCCCCAACCCACATAGTATAGACAGTAAAAAACAGAAGACTTCCTGATGTGAAGTGTCAGAGGACAGAAACAGGGCTGAAAAAAACACCTGGCAATGTAGGTGGAGAGCTTTAAAAATTAGGAAACCAAAGATAGGGTTAACTCTCAAATTTCAGTATAAATTGCACACAATTTCTTGGTTCATTGCCAGACTACACAGGTGCTAGAGAAACCTCTAGAGGGCTTAACTGTAGCTGTAGCAGCTGGAAGCCTAAAAAACAAAAACAAAAAACAAAAAAAAAAACAAGGAAAAAGAAACATCAGCTGCTCTATTCAGAATGGAGAATTGGCATGAAAGATTCTGCAGCTTGAATCTAGGAAAGTTAATAGCTTTCTGCTGGAGATGTGTCTCAAGTGGTAGACCACTTGCCTAGCAAGCACACAGCTTTGAGTTCAAATCCCAATACCACTACCATTCCCCAAAAGAAGCAAGCTCATTGCTTATTAAAACAAACAAGAAACAGCAATCCTGAGATGGCCATTTTTCCACTGCTAACTACTAGGTAGATATACAAAAAAGTGGGTAGATAAATATGACACAGTCTGGGGAAGAAACAAAACAAAACAAAGAATTATAAACCAAGCACCAGTGGCTTATACCTGTATAAAAACTGGCTACTCAGGAGCCTGAGATCTGGTTTCAGGTTAAAGTCAGCCCAGGCAGTAAAGTTTATGAGACTTCAATGAAATATCAAAAAGAAAGAACTAGAGCTGTGCCTCCAGTGGTAGAACACTAGTTTGGGGCACAAAAGTTCAGGAACAGTGCCTGGGCCTTGGGTTCTAGCCTCAATACCCCAGCACAAAAATAAATTTAAAAATAAATAGATACCAACTGAGCAGATCCAGATGTTGGTCTTATGGACACACTTCAAAATTGCTATTATAAATATGTTCAAAAAAGTAAAGTGTGACATGAATGAATGAAAAAGGGAGCCTCTCTACAGAGAAACTGAAACTATGTTGAGCCAAGGAAAGGGTGGAGATGTGGCTCAAATGGTAAAACACTTACCTGGCAAGCTCAAGGTCCTGAGTTCAATCCCCAGTACTATCTAAATAAATAATATTTTTACAAGGGAACAGATGGTGGGGGAAAGCCAACTGGAAATTCTAGAGTTGGAAAGCATAATGATGGAAATGAAAATCTCACAAAAGAGGCTCAGCAGCAGATCTATGTTCACAGAAGAATCAGTGAATTTTTTATATTGTAAAGGTGATGATGTACAGAGGGGTTACAGTTACATAAGTTAGGTAATGAGTACATTTCTTTTTGAACAGTGTCACCCAAATCAGTGAATTTTAAGATAAGAATGACCTAGAATAAAGTACAGATAAAAACTTGAAGAAAGGAAAAAAATCCCAGCAATCTCTAGTATGATATCAACATGCACGTAACTGGAGTCCCAGAAAAAAGCAGGAAAAAAATTTTTGGAAGGAATAATAGCTGAGAATTTCCCAGTCTGAGTGGAAAATGTTCATTTACAGATCCAAGAAGTTTTAACAAGCATCAAATAGAACAAACACCACAAAGAAAACCACACCTAAATATACAATAGTGAGATAGCTTTTAAGACTTTATTTTTGCTGGAATCAAAAAGGGAAAATATCACATTAAATACAAATGAATGACAACACGACTAATGGTTGATTTCTCATAGAAACAGTAATCACTAAAAACATTAAAATGACATAAGAACTGGCTATTCTTGGGCTGGGAATATGGCCTAGTGGCACGAGGGCTTGCCTTGTATACAGAAGCCCTAGGTTCAATTCCTCAGTACCACATATATAGAAAACTGCCAGAAGTGGCGCTGTGGCTCAATTGGCAGAGTGCTAGCCTTGAGCAAAAGGAAGCCAGGGACAGTGCTCAGGCCCTGAGTCCAAGGCCCAGGACTGGCAAAAAAAAAAAAAGAGCTGGCTATTCTTGAGGACTATCTTTTGGGTAATACTGAAGTTTGAACTTAGGGACTTGTAAGCTGGTGCTCTACTGCTTAAGCCATACCTTTAGTCCTGTTTTTAAGATTTTTGTTGTTTTTGCCATGTGAAACTGTAGCTTCTATTGTTGATGATCCTCTTGTATCCCCTTCCTGTGGTTGTACCTGCACTATCACTGTATCTTATCTGAGTACATTGGAAGCTGTATATACTGGTATTAAAACTAGGAAACTGAAAGGGAATACCAAAATCATGAGACATAGGATAAAAAGACAAATGACTACAAAAGCAATACTTGCAAAACTGTTTGGTGTAAACCAACTGAACAACTCATGGGGGGAGAGGGAAAGGAGGAATGGGAAACGAGGGAGGAGCTAATAAACAGTACAAGAAATGTATCCAATGCCTAACGTATGAAACTGTAATCTCTCTGTACATCACTTTGAAAATTAAAAAATAAGATTGTTGTTGTTACCACAAACAAAATCACAGTAATGCCACCAGCACAACAATGTTCATCGCAGCACAATTTGTCATAGCGAGAAGCTGGAACCAACCCAGATGCCCCTCCATAGATGAATGGATCAGGAAAATGTGGTACATTTACACAATGGAATTTTATGCCTCTATCAGAAAGAATGACATTGTTCCATTTGTAAGGAAATGGAAGGACTTGGAAAAAGTTATACTAAGTGAAGTGAGCCAGACCCAAAGAAACATGGACTCTATGACCTCCCTTATTGGGAATAATTAGTACAGGTTTAGGCAAGCCATAGCAGAGCATCACAAGGCCCAATAGCTATACCCTTAGAAACACATAAGATGATGCTAATTGAAATGAACTCCATGTTATGGAAACAAGTGATATATCACAGTTGTAACTACTTTCAACGTCCTATGTGTATGTGTAGTTTCTATTATTGATAATGTTTTGTATCACCTTCCTATGTTTGTACCTACACTATCTCTGTAATCTTATCTGAGTATATTGGAAACCGTGTTTACTGGTATTGGAAGTAGGAAATTCAAAGGGAATACCAAATTCGAGAGACACAGGGTAAAAAAAGAGAAATAACTACAAAAGCAATACTTGCAAAACTGTTTGGTGTAAGTGAACTGAACACCTGAGGGGGGGAGGGAAAGGGGGGGAGGGAGGGGGGCATGAGGGACAAGGCAACAAACAGTACAAGAAATGTATCCAATGCCCAACGTATGATACTGTAACCTCTCTGTACGTCAGTTTGATAATAAAAATTTGAGAAAAAAAAAAAAGATTGTTGTTGTTTTTGTTTGGGGAGTATTTTTTTGTGATGATACTTGGGCTTGCACTCAGGTCTTGGGCACTATCCCTTAGCTTTTACACTCAAAGCCAGAGTTCTACCATTTGAGCCACAGCGCTGCTTCTAACCTTTTAATTAGAGACATCCTTTCATGGGCTAGCTTCAAACCACTGTCCTAAGATCTCAGCCTCCTGAGTAGGATTACAGGTGTGAGCCACTGGCACACACCTTAATGCAATCATTTTTTTGTTGTCAATCCTAGGGCTTGAACTCTGGCCTAGGTGCTGTCCCTTAGCTTTTGTGCTCAAGGCTAGCCTTCTACCACTTGAGCCACTTATGTTTGTTTGCTAGTTAATTGGAGTTAAGAGTCTCATAGACTTTCCTGCCTAGGCTTATTTCAAACTACCATCTTCATATGTCAGCCTTCTGAATAGCAAGGATTACAAGTATGAGTGACCGGCATCCAACTTTGCCAGCCCTACGTGTGTGTGTGTGTGTGTGTGTGTGTGTGTGTGTGTGTGTGTGTGTGTGTGTGTGTGTGTGTGTGTGCTGGTCCTGGGCACTGTTTCTGAGCTTTTTTGCTCAAGGCTAGTGTTCTATCACTTGAGCCACAGTGCCAGTTCTGGTTTTGGTAGTTTATTGGAGATAAGAGTCTCACAGATCTTCCTGCCCAGGCTGGATTCAGACCTAGATCCTCAGATCTCAAACTCCTGAGTACCAAGGATTATAGGCATGAGCCAGTAGCACCTGGTTCCAGCTCTACATTTTGCTGGTTATTTTTAATATTGAGTCTAGCAAACTTTTCTGCCCAGGCTGTCTTCAAGCTTCAGTCCTCCAGGTCTCAGCCTCCTAAGTAACTAGAATTTACAGGTAAGTTTTTAACTTTTTTTTTTTTTTTTTTGCCAGTCCTGGGCCTTGGACTCAGGGCCTGAGCACTGTCCCTGGCTTCTTCCCGCTCAAGGCTAGCACTCTGCCACTTGAGCCACAGCACTGCTTCTGGCCGTTTTCTGTATATGTGGTGCTGGGGAATCGAACCTAGGGCCTCGTGTATCCGAGGCAGGCACTCTTGCCACTAGGCCATATCCCCAGCCCAGTTTTTAACTTTTTAAGAAGTCAAAACTTCATGACATACAGAAAATTTAGAAATATTTACCATATATTTACTCTTCTAAGAGTATTTACCATATATTTATGCTTCTAAGAGTAATTTTATTCTTAGCTATGATAAGAGTAAAATAAAAGTTTATGTCTTTGGTATCTTCCTATTATAATAACAGATTATCACACCTCCTGGCAGCCATATTGTTAACAAGCAAAGGAACAAGGCCTGGAATAAATCCTCTCGGAGCCCTAAGAAGTAACCAAACCTCCAAAACCTTAAACTGGCCTCTAGAAGATAAGGAAATGGTTGTCTGTTTGAGCCATCTAAACTGTCCTGCTCTGTAATGCTACCCTTAGCAAACTGTGGAAACTGTTCAGGAAGCTTAGAATCTCACTGAGAAGGTAAACCACCTTTGGCTGTATATGATTTAGAACCAAAAAGTGGCAACAACAATGGCAGAAGAGACCATAACCAATCAGGTGGAATTTGGGAGAGATGTATAGGTAGCTGTGAACATTGGGTAGCCAGGACAGAAAGTGTCTCAACATTCACTTGACAATTACTTATTCACCTTCCTGAGCCAGTCTCTGCACTAGGCCCCAAGAGACATAATGAGTACACAGTCCCTACGTCATGCTTATAGCCTGAGACAATGTAGAAACAGGTATCCTTTGGGGTACTCAGATTGGCATTGTTGACACAGAGACAGGTTAGAGAGCAGTAGAGTCAGTTTTCATCTACCTGGGTGATGTGCCATGTTTGCATTGTAAACAAGGAACTTGCTTCTGCACAATGATTATTCCCTGTGTGCGATTGGTCATCATTAAGCATTTTCAATTAGTTGAATTTCCTTCTGTACTCTAAAGATTGCCAAGAAGTTGGACTCCAAGGTTCTTGAAGATGGTGGTGTCTCTTCTTCCTTATTTTTCTTGTCTTGACTGGCATCAAAAGCAGTGACCACATCATGGATTAATGGGTTATTCTCCTCAACATATTAATGAATATTTTAGACTCCAGACCCATTTCTAAGCCAGTGCCTCTACCACTTGAGCAATTTTTAGATGGTTAATTGGAGTTAAGAGTCTTTTGGGGGCTGGGGATATAGCCTAGTGGCAAGAGTGCCTGCCTCGGTATACCCGAGGCCCTAGGTTCGATTCCCCAGCACCACATATACAGAAAACGGCCAGAAGCGGCGCTGTGGCTCAAGTGGCAGAGTGCTAGCCTTGAGCGGGAAGAAGCCAGGGACAGTGCTTAGGCCCTGAGTCCAAGGCCCAGGACTGGCCAAAAAAAAAAAAATAAAAGAGAGAGTCTTTTGGATTTGTCTGCCAAGACTGGCTTTGAACCACAGTCCTCAGATCTCAGCCTCCTGAGTAGCTAGGACTACAGGTATAAGCTACCAACACCTGCCAGACTCCTAGGTCTCATAGGTCAGGCCTGGTCACTTGTTCTACCATGCCAAATACAAAAGACAAGTAATTGTTTTTTTAAGGCAGAGAAAATTCCATTATGTGATATGGGTAGCTGAGAGAAGAGAAACAATAACATCTCAACGCATCTTCTCCAGATTTTTGCTTTATGTTTGAATTGGAGGAAGGAGAGGAAGAATGTACAACTACTAAATGGTCACCATCACAGGATGTTCCAATGGCCAGAGGTGGCAGCAGGTGTTCTGACAGTTCATTGTCTCAGGACTGTTATAGTAAAACTCATCAATACCTGGCAAATGGCTATAAAGTGACTGCAGAAGAGAATGACTCAGAAAAAAGGACATGGATACAAAATGGAGGCTGGGATGCTTAGCCTTTATCCTGCCTTTAGTTAACTGGTGGGCCCAATTAAGGAGTCTCTGCTTTTCAGCAAAAACAGCATAGGTACCAGATACAATCTCTGGCAGCCTCTGCGATGATGGCAATTTCTAGCAAGGTTCATCGCTAGGGCTCTGCCTCCTCCACAGAGGACTTGAATGGTGACTTGTCACCATCTGATGGTGATTTGTCTTGTTGCATATGCAGGCAATAATTGTGCCAGAGTGTTTGAGAAAGAGGTTTTGTTAACAGAGCTTAGGAGGCTCCAGGGAGAAGATCTCCGAGACAGAAGAGGCCTCTTAAGTAGCAAGATTGTGATGTTGTGGGAAAAAACATGTTTTAGGCCAGACATGGTGGCTCACACCTGCAATCCGAGCTCCTTGAGAGACTGGGAGGGAGAAACAGTCCATTCAAGACCAGCCTAAAATGTTCACAAATACCCCATATCGGGCTGGGAATGTGGCTTAGTGGTAGAGTGCTTGCCTAGCATGCATGAAGCCCTGGGTTCAATTCCTCAGTACCATATAAACAGAAAAGGCCAGAATTGGTGTTATGGCTCAAGTGGTAGAGTGCTAGCCTTGAGCAAAAGAAGCTCAGAGACAGTGCCGGGCCTCTGAGTTCAAGCCCCAGTACTGGGGGAAAAAATATCCCATCTCAGCCAACTTCAAAGCTAGGCAAAGTGGTACACACCTCTCATTTAAGCTACATGGAAGCAGACATAGAAGATCAAAAAAAGTCCAGGAATAAATGCAAGACCAAATTTAAGAAACAAAGTAAAACTGGCCACATGGTTGGCAAGAGCAAGGCTCTGAGCTTAAACCCTAATACCATCAAAAATATTTTTTAAAAGTTTAGAAGCTTCTGGTACATTTAATCATTATCAATTGGGTTCAGAGATATCAAGGATAGCATGTTTATGAAATTTGGGTTATATAATACATGCCTAAGTATCACTTTAAACAAAGGATGGATCCTGCCTGATGCTTTGAGAAAAATGTCCTTCCTCCCTTAAGACAATTTTTCCTTCTTTGTCAATACTCTGTGCCCTGAGGAATCATTTGGTCATTTTTCCTCCCAAAATAAATGTCTTTCTTTAAAATATTCTAGCTCAGTTCCCAGAATGTAGTAATCATTTGGGCTAGCAGACAGAATCAGAGGGAAAGAGCTCTTCTTATTGTTTTAACTAAATGTTGTAGCTTAGGAGGGAGTGTAAGACTCACAGCAAAGAACATAGTGTCTGTGTGCACTTTTAATCAAGCTATTTGTTAATACAATGTTTATCTCTGAGTTCCCTGCTGCTATTTCCTATGCCTTATTTTCCCTGATCTATCCTACCTCTGTTTAGTAGCATTGAAATTCAGCTGTTGATCTGTATCTTTAATACCTTCAGTAGGATCTCAGTGAGTTGTAGAAAAGCCAGCCCCAAAGAGAAACACACACACACACACACACACACACACACACACACACACACACACACACACACCAAAAGGTAGGATTTGGGACTATGATAGAGTACCCTAAGAGCTTACTCTGTGGTCCATAAATTACATATAGGCTTCTACTGTGGAGATAATAGTAGCTTAATACACTTAATTTTATGATGAATATTCTTAGTAATACTTAGAGGGATCTCAGTGTGAGTTACAAGTCTCTTATCTCTATTCCCATAAAACCTTGGGTTTATCCATCTCATGTCATCAGGTCAGGTACCCAAGTTAATCCTAGAGTTTCCACACCCTTAAAAGAAAATTCCTGAGCAAGACTACGGGGTGAACTTTCCCACCCCTGTCTACCTCCTTATTTCCTCCCCTGTACTCACATCACCTGCCTTATTACTCTCCAACTCAGCCAGCTCAGGCCTACTTCAGGCCATTTGTACGTTTTCTACACTGTGTCTGAAATATGCTTCTGTGTGGCTGACCCCCATCATTCCTTGGAGAAACAATATCATCCCTTTGGAAAGGCCTTCCAAAGGAAGGGCCTGCTCAGTCTCTACTCCTTGGCTCTGCTTTTCTTTTCTTTGGAATGCTTATCCACATGTGGGAATAATCTGTGTTTTCCACGTCATTGCAAGGTTTTTGCTGCATTTTCCCCCTGGACTGAAAGTAGCACATAAGGCCCTTGGTAGATTGTTGTGTTTGTTATTGTTTTGGTGCCAGTACTAGAGTTCAAACTCAGGACCTGGGTGCTATCCCTTTGGTTTTGTTTGTTTGCTCAAGGCTGGCACTCTACCACTTTGAGCCACAGTTCCACTTCTGGCTTTTTAGTGTTTAGTTGGAGGTAAGAGTTTCAGACATTCCTGCCTGCTCTGGCTCCAAACTGCAATTCTCAAGAGCTCAGCCTCCTGAGTAGCTAAGATTACAGGTGTGAGGCACCAGTACCCTGTAATGGATGTTTTTTGAATGAGCAAATGACTGGCATTTATCACACTGCATGGAAAGTGTCTGTGTAGGTATGCTACTCCTTAAGAAAGTAACTGAGTCTACTAACTCGGGATCATCTGAACCCTGATGAGTGTCTTGTGCCATGCTTGGCACTCTGAACATCTAGTGAATAAACATTTAGATGATGCTCTGCCCATTATATCTCTTGCTTTGAAGGCCAGAATAACAAAACAAGAGGCTAGCCAGCTAAATGATGTGCAGATGTTTTGAAATCAGTGTCAACTAATCCAGGGGTCAACAAATCTGATTCACAGGCCAAATCTAGCTAATGATCTGCTTTGCACAGCCTCTGAGCTAAGAATGACATTTACAGCTTTAAAGGGTCAAATAAACCAGAGACAGTATGTAGCTCACAATGCTCATAATATTTACCATAATAATATTTACCCTGTTCAGAAAAAAACTTTTAGATTCCTAAAAGAACATCTCTGTGGCCTGTTCAAAGTGGCAGTACCACAAGAACAAATGACTCTAAGCACCCTCTGAGGCTCAGTAGTGGCAGAGGCAAAGTTAGGTGAACTGGGTGAGCTCAAGCCCTAAAGGTACTGACCTTGGCTGAACATATGGGCACAAACCATGAGTAGACCTCACCCAGCATCTACAAGTGATGGGGTGCTCACCAGAGACCACCTCTTGCATGTGGCTTCGGAGGCCCATTTCTCTCTGGGATCGCTGTTAATTCTGTTGGAAATCAAGTACAGCCTGCTGACCTTGTACTCATTTCAGCTGGAAATCTGCTATGGTGCCATGTTCTTGAAAATGGTTTGGAACATAGATATTTACCAGACTTCCCTATGCTGCTGCCCATTGCTGGTATCTATACCATAACAGATGTGGTTGTTCTAACCATCCAAGCTGTTATGCTGATTCAAACATCCTCTATTTAGTGGAGTCCTAGTTGCATTTCCCTAGTCTGTAGATCACAGACTGGAGAAAATAATAGAGGCAGAAGTATGTGATACCCTACCATTAGAAATAAGATTGGTGTGGGAGGGTCTCTCCAAGGGTTCTGTAAGGCCAACAGTGGTCTTTTTTGGAGTGGGGCCTGATACTGCAGATTTCAAGGTAACAGAGTACTTACTTAACCCAGAAAGAGTAAAGGGGAGGTGAGGCACCAGCTTCTTTGGATGGGCGCTATCTTTTATGTAGGAAGTTCTATCCTAGGAAACCTCTAGCTGGGTATTAAATGTGAGCACTCCTGCCACCCACTTTTTCCAGCCACAGGGCAACTCTTGGATGCCTTTGTATGCCTCTTACAGTTCACCAGAGCTCAAATAGGGGCAATCAGTGTGGAGTAAAATGTTTTCAGTGGTACAGAGTGTTGGGAATTGGAATTTTCTTTGTAGGGGACATTTGGTAATGCTTGGAGACATTTTTGGTTGTCACAGCTGGGCTAAGGGGGCACTATATATGGGTAGAAGACAGGGATGATGTTAGCTGTTGTTTCCAAACTGAGCTTTTGTGATGAAAGTTGTGCATTTTTTGCCTAGGAAAACTACCAGATTTTCATTCATCCAAAACAAAAACAAATGAAAGCAAAATAAAAAGGAAACTAGGATGTAGATGGGCAAGTTAAGAATCTCACTAAAGACTAGGAAGAACATTAGAGAGAAAACAATATTATTAAGTCTGAGTACAAGTAGTTTTAAGACCCATTGATTCAAAGGAATAAAGTGTTAATGGGAAGGCCTGGTAGAAGAAAGGCAGATAGAACACCAGTCAGAAGTTATGGTCAAGCCAGGATTACAGTTACTGTAATCCTAGCTATTCAGGTTGATATCTGAGGATCAAAGTTGGAAGCCAGCCTGGGCAGACAAATCTGAGAGACTTTTGTCTCCAATTGCCCAGCACAAAGCCAAAAATAGAAGTGTTGCTAAAAGTGGTAGAGCCTTAGTCTTTAGTGAAAAGCCAAGCAAGAGTATGCGGTCCTGAGTTCAAGTGCCAGAACTAGCAGAAAAGAAAAAAGTTATTGTGAGCAACTCATGAGACATGGCTTTCATTCCCCTTCCTTCCTTCTTTCCTTCCTTCCTTCCTTCCTTCCTTCCTTCCTTCCTTCCTTCCTTCCTTCCTTCTTTCCTTCCTTCCTTCCTTTCTTCCTTTCCTCCCTCCCTCTGTCCTTCCCTCCTTCCTTCCTTCCTTTCTCTTAAGGCAGTTTGACAATGGTGGTTTATGCTGAGGCCTTGCAAGCTGGCATTATACTTTTGGTATTATTTCATAGTAACTAAAGTTTTAAAGACTGAAAATACTGTGTTCCAGTGACTCACACCTATAATCCTATCTACTCAGAAGGCTGAGATCTAGAGATCTTGGCTCAAACCAGCCCTGGCAGAAAAGTCCCTGAGATGCCTATCTCCAATTAACCAACAAAAAAGCTGGACATGGACCTGTGGCTCAGGTGGTAGAGTACTAGCCTTAAGCAAAAAAGCTCAAGGACAGAGCCTAGACCCTAATGCTCCAGGACTGGCACATACACAAAGACTAGACAACAGTCTTTGATCCAGAGCTGTACAAGACCGGGAGCATCTTCAGCTCCAAGGGGAGAGTCTGAAGCCCTTGGGACCAAGCACATTGCTAAGGGGCATGGTGGAAAAGAAAGAGGAGCTGAAGAATAAAGTAGAGATGGCAATCTCCAGTGTATGGTCCACCATACTCCTCCACACCCCAGAGTTTTGTCCTTGTTCTTCTTTTCCAGTTGCAAGCCCCTCTCTTGTTCACTCAGTAAAATTCAGTTTCTGTGAATTGCAGGTCAAAGGTGTGATTCCATCATTATTTCATCAACAAATATCTTTCTTCACTGACTCAAATCACTACCACACAATTTAATATTCTTAGTTTCACATGAGTAAATGGTACCCCAGATCCCAAACTGAATCCCACACAGGGTTCCCTACACAAAAGACAGCCTCATTATTTCATGAATTGGTGCTTTCTCATGAGACACAGCAAGAACAAGACTCACCAAGAGCTGGATCTCTCTACCACCAAAGCGTAGCATATTAGACTAACATATTAGAGTACCTGTAGTGATCTTTTTTTTTCATAGCTAAGGAATGCGAGCTTAAGAGAAGTTGGCATGAACACTGCTCCATGACTCAGAAACATGGAAAAATTCTTGGCTCAGGCAGTAAAAACGTACTGAAATGATGTGATCACAGTTTAAGGACTGTGGCTTAAGAGACTACATTGCTGAGCACCCGGAGATGAGAACAGATAGAAAACAGAATAGCAAACAGAATTGCAGTCTTCCAACTTGCCATGCTGGAGCGCCATGGACAATACTCAGTGCTCCATTGCTAGAATACAAAATACAGGTCACCCCGGCTCTAGGAACTGGATCATGCTTAAATGTATCTGGAAGTCATAACTAAGTTGAATGATAGAATTATAATTATAAGTCATTTTGTTTAATTGTGCATTGCAGGAAAATATTCAATTTAATGTTAGCAAACATGTCTCTCTATATATATGTAGAGAGAGATATCTATCTCTAGATAGATAGATTGATAGATACTCTGTGTCTGTGACGCGCACACACTTGCGCACATGCCAGTAATGGGACTTAAACTCAGGGCCTGGGTTCTGTCCCTTAGTTTTTTTACTCCAGACTGGCGCCCTATCACAGTTTCACTTCCAGCCTTTTGGTGGTTAATCGGAGGTAAGAGTCTCATGGACTTTCCTGCCCAGGCTGGCTTTAAATCCTCAGATCTCAACCTCCTGAGTAGCTAGGATTATAGGCACGAACCATTTGTGCCTGGATAATTATGTCGTTTTTCCTGAGAAATTTAAAGGACTGTTTAATTGTGGCATTTCAGGATTTTTGAGAAGTAATTTTTTATTTTATTTTATTTATTTATTTACTTTTCCAGTCCTGGGGCTTGAACTCAGGGCCTGAGCACTGTCCCTGGCTTCTTTTTGCTCAAGGCTAGCACTCTACCACTTGAGCCACAGTGCCACTTCTGGCTTTTTCTATATATGTGGTGCTGAGGAATCGAACCCAGGGCTTCATGTATATGAGGCGAGCATTTTACCACTAGGCCATATTCCCAGCCTTATTTTTATTATTTTTAGTTGTACAAAGGAGTTGCCATTTAACAAAGTAGTTTATGAATGTAGTACATCTTGAGCATTCTCACCTGTCCCTCCCAAATCACCCCTTTCCCTCACTTTTCTTAATATAAAATATTTATTGAATTATCGACTGCAGTCTCCCCCTTCTCCTCTTAAACTAATAAACTATTTTTTTTTTTTTTTTTTTTGGCCAGTCCTGGGGCTTGGACTCAGGGCCTGAGCACTGTCCCTGGCTTCCTTTTGCTCAAGGCTAGCACTCTGCCACTTGAGCCACAGCGCCACTTCTGGCCGTTTTCTGTATATGTGGTGCTGGGGAATTGAACCCAGGGCCTCATGTATACGAGGCAAGCTCTCTTGCCACTAGGCCATATCCCCAGCCCTAATAAACTATTTTAAAGTATTGAAATGACTGCTTTCCCTTCAAAATATACAAGACCTTGCACATCCAAATAAGTGTGGTCTTTTATCCACTGCAGGAACCCATGCACACATAAGTACACTTTCTATTTGTGTCACAACTGGGGCTTGAACTCAAGATTCTACTCTCTTACTTGGCTTTTTCTCCTCACAGGTGGTTCTCTACCACTTGAGCCATGCCTCTAGTTCTGGCTTTTTGCTGATTAAGATAAGAATCTCAGAGACTTACCTTCCTAGGCTGGTTGCAAACTGTGATCCCCAAATCTCAGCCTCTTGTGTAGCTAGGATTATATATGTGAGTCACCAGCACTGGGCTCTATTTTTCATTTTAATTTTTAAACAAAAAGGTATATTATAAAAAGCAGGTCCCCTCTAAGGGTGTTGATTCCACTCCTAAAAGACAGTCAGCATTATGCATCTATGCACCTAAAGATGTTCTTTACTTTAAATATATGAGTTATATTTGAATAGAGTCGAAACATAAAATTTACAAGGATGGATAGAAGGAATGGCCTCTAATGTTCTATAACATAGGAGAGTAACTATGGTTGACACAGTTATTGACTATTTCAAAATAGTGGAAAGGATTTTGAGTCCAACAAAAAGCAACTTATGATCAGTGTCTGAGGTAGTACATATGCATTTACCCTGGTATCACACATTGTAAGCAGGTACTGAAATACCATATTCTGTACTCCTTGAACATATGCAATTACTGTGTGTCAATCAAAAACAAAAACATACTGGGAAAAATACTGCTTTATAAGTCTTTTTTTTCACCACAGATACCATAGTATAGGCAAAGTTCTACATTAAGAAGTAGAAATCTACTGGATCTTTTTCTGTTTGTGTATGTAACAATTTTTTTATTGTAAAATGCACAAATCAGCCTCGGAAAGGTGGTTCATACTTTTAATTCCAGCTAATCAGGATGTGGAGATAAGTGAATCAAGATCCAAGGCCAGTCCAGGGAAAAGTGTAATATCCTGTTTGAAAAACAAATGAAAAGCAAAAGGACTGGCCCCTAGCTCAGATGGTAGAGTGCTTGCACAGGAAACACAAGGCCCTGAGTTCAATACCACACATGAAAATTTTAAAATGTACAAATCAAAATGCAAAGCCAAATGAAATATCACAAACTGAACACGCTCTAGTAACAGAACCCAAGATAAGAAATTCTTTTTTTGAGTTCCTCCTTCCAAACCTTATACTTTGTATTTCTTTTCCTTGACTTAGTATACAGGTTGGGGACCTTTAGTGGAGTATGGAGTAGAAGTGGACAGTAGGCATAATTGTGTCATCTCCAGTGTTAGGGGAAAAGCCTTGAATACTTAACCAAATAAAATACTTGCTGTCAGTTTGTATAGACGCCCTTTGGCAGACTAACAAAGTTTTGTCTTAAGTCTTACTTAGCTAATATTTATCAACATGGTTTGGAATCGTGTCAAATGTTTTGCCTATACCTACTGAGATAACTGTGCTATTTTTCTCTTTTTTTTGTATTAATACAGTGAACTACACTCACTTGATTTTAACTGTTAATTCAACCTTACATTCACAGACTAAAGTAGCTTTGACATAACTACATAGAGATAACCCAAGTTCCTCACCACAGTTATGCTAATTTGCCTTCTCAGAAGTATATAAAAATACATTTTTAACCTGTCCCAAGCTAACACTTGAGGTTTTAATATATTTTTAAAACATACCCATAAAATAATAGGTTTAAGTATAAACCATACACACACACACGCACACACACACACACACACACACACGTACATATATCTGTGATTTTTCTTTTTTATCTTTAGTAATTGTTTTATTTTTCTTGATTTTTTTGAATTTCCTTCCTTCCTTTTTTTTTTTCGCCAGTCCTGCGGACTGGACTCGGGGCTTGAGCACTGTTCCTGGCTTCTCTTTGTTCAAGGCTAGCACTCTGCCACTTTAGTCACAGCACCACTTCTGGCCGTTTTTATATATGTGGTGCTGGGGAATTGAACCCAGGGCTTCATGTATGGGAGGCAAGCACCCTTGCCACTAGGCCATATGCCCAGTTTCTTGATTTTTTTTTGTACCAGTCCTGGGGCTTGAATTCAAGGCCTGAGTGCTATTCCTGAGCTTTATTATTATTATTATTATAAAGATGATGTACAGAGGAATTACAATTACATGGGTCAGGTAATGGTACATTTCCTTTCGTACAATATCTTCCCTTCCTTCTTTTCCTTTTGAGCCACACAATTCTATCTTTTTCCAGTTAATCAGTGATCTGTGTCTCATAGATTTGCCTACTAAAGCTGGCTTCAAATTATGATCCTCATATCTCAGTCTTCTGAATAACTAGAATTATAGGTGAGTCATAGGTATCTGCTTAATTTCTCTCTCTTTCTCTCTCAATACTAAGGCTTGAATTCAAGGATCCTGATTGCTAGATAGGCACTCTTATTCATCATTTTTTTTAATTTTTAGATTTCAGATACTTGTAAAGTTGAGCATCTTTTCATTTACTTAGATGCTATTTATATTTTCTCTTTTTTGAATTACCCACCTATAATCTCTACCATAGTTTTTCCAGTAGTTTCTCTTGGTCATTGATTTATAGGAGCCCTTTATACATGATGTCTTCTTTCAGTCTAATAGATTTTGAACATGATTTCTGTCATATAAATTTTAATTATTTTTCACTAGCACCAGTGTTTTGAATTCAGGGCCTTGTACTTGCCAGGCAAGCAAAGTCTAGCCACACCTCCAACTTTAGGTATTTTTCAAATTAGGTCTCACGTTTATACCCTGGCCAGCCTGAACTTCCTATTTACACTCCTTATGTAGCTGAAATAGTAGGCACACACCACCATAGCCAACTTTTTATTGGTTGAAATGGGTCTCATTGTCAAACTGTGATCCCCTTGATCTATACTTCCTAAGTAGCTAAGATTACAGGTGTGAACTACTGTGTCTGGCTTAAATTTTAAATTTTGAGATCAAATTTATCAACTTTTCTCCCTTATCACATCATGTTTAAGAATGTACTCACCAAAATTCACAATAGTCTCATACTGTCTCCTAATAACTTCACAATTTTGTGTTTCACTTTTTTAATTCACTTGAGTTTATTTTTATAAATGCCATGACGTATCTTTTTTTTTCATTTTATAGCCATTCAGTATTTTCTCATTGACCAGTTTGACTGTAAATGACTCTTAATCCAGGACTGGGAATATGGCCTAGTGGCAAGAGTGCTTGCCTCAGGTACATGAAGCCCTGAGTTTGATTCCTCAGCACCACATATATAGAAAATGGCCAGACGTGGTGCTGTGGCTTAAGTGGCAGAGTGCTAGCCTTGAGCAAAAAGAAGCCAGGGACAGTGCTCCGGCCCTGAGTTCAAGGCCCAGGGCTGGCCAAAAAGGAAGGAAGGAAGGAAGGAAGGAAGGAAGGAAGGAAGGAAGGAAGGAAGGAAGGAAGGAAGGAAGGAAGGAAGGAAGGAAGGAAAGAGAGAAAGACTCAGTCCATTTCACAACCTGAGTTTATCATAAAGAAATATGTTTTTAATTGCCAAAATAAAATGAAACAGATAAGTAGACATTTTCTTGTATTACAAATAATGGTTTTCTTTCATGTTTTATACCACTAAGGATATAGGAGGAATAATGCCATAAGTTCTGAAGAAATTTCACCTGGAAAGTTTCATAAATATTGTGTTGGCATTGTAGGAAAAATATATTAACCTGCATTTTAGTTAATATTCTTTAGATCACTTATGATGGAATTTTATTTTCAAAGCTGGGATAGGAAGAAAGATTGTGAGTTTTGAGACCATCCTGGACTACATAGTGAGACCCTATCTCAAAAATCGAAACAAAAACAAAAAATAATAATGTAGATAAATAAGTCTTGGCTTCTATAGCTAAAAATTCCAGGACCACACTACCTTCAGCTATGGTGAGACCCAAGGGTCTTAAATGAGCCATGTAGACAAAAGTGCTTCCAATAGCTGGGCTAGATCAGAACTCAGTGAAAGGAGGCACCCTTTTCTGGGTCTACCAGTATAAGGATCCTACAGTAAATTCTGAAGGGCTCAGCTTGGGTCTCATGCCTGTTCCTGGGCCTAAGAGACAAGGGATGTCATTCAGGGCTGGGTCATGTGCCAGTATGGAACAGGGGACAGTTGAATAGGCCCACATAATGCACACTTGATAGAGTGCACCTGCAAAGAACCAATGCAAAAGGAAATATGCAGGGAACACAGCTGTCTTCTTTCTTTTTGGAGGAGCTACTCTTTCCTTAAGCAAGCCAGATCTTGAGTGTGTGCCATTCCATCGAGTTATAGGAGAGGTTCAGTCAATCACATTGGGTCTTTTCAAGCTTTGTTCTTCACTTATGGGTTATGATACTGAGGCTTGAGCTCAAGGCCTTGCAAGAAGTCTCCTTTAGATTTTTCTCTCAAGACTGGTACTCTCTCCCTTGAGCCACAGTTCCACTTTGGATTCTTGCTGGTTAATTAGAGATGAGTCTTTCAGATGTATTTGTCTGAACTGGCTTTGAATGGTATTTCTCCTATTTCAGCCTCCTAAGTAGCTGAGATTACAGGCATGGGCCACTAGTGCTTAGTGTTTTGTTGTAGTTCACAGTGGTATTTTTTTAATGATTATTACTGTATTGAGAGCTATACATCAGAAAAAAATCTAATTTTTACATGTACAATTGAGAGAATAATACTGTGAGCATCTGTGTGATCATTATATCACTTAAGAAAAAGAACATAGCCATTACTTTGCAATAAAAATGATGCAGCTTTGCAAACAAAACAAAGTCACAGTATAAAGAAAAGTTCAAAGATGAAATCACCAAAATTCCACAAGAGCTTCTGTATTTGCTGAACATACTTGTAGACACCACCCTGTATGTAGGAACAAATAAAGATGTTTGAATGATTTTTTACATAAATGAAATTAGTCTAACACTGCTCTCTGTCATCTTTCTGGTTTGTTTTTATTCAAGAATATATTGAGGGTCTGGGACTGCAGTTCAGTGGTAGAGTGCATGTTTGGCATGCATGAAGCCCTGGATTTGATTCTCTTCATCCCAAATCAATGTCACAGGTATCTTCCCATGTTAGTAAATAGAAGGCACCAACATCTTCTAGACAGGATGGTCAGTGACAATTTAATGGATTTGGTTTTTCTGGGGTGATGGAGAAGTGGTGTCTACAAGTTGGGAATGCATTAAATGTTTCCCTTTAAAATGGCTAATTATGTGTTGTAGGAATTTTAATCTAAGCTTACCTAAATGCTATAGTCTTGAATCTTGAATGTGCCCAAGTGCCCGTTAAGCTGAACACGTGATCTGTGGCCTCTGATGCTATTGCGAACTGGTGAGGTGGATCTGAGTGGAAGGAAGTTAAGTCATTGGGGTTGGTGGACCTTTGACCCTGGCATCTTTAGAGACCATGAAGTGAGCAGCTTCCTCTGCCACATGCTCCTATCAGGACGTGCTGTCTCACCAGGCCCCAAACAGTAGGCCAGTTGGCCATGGACTGAAGCTCCCTGACTGGCTCCCCTTTTAAAATGTCATGATCTCAGGTGCTTTGTTACAGTAATGAAAAGCAGGCTGACATACTACTACTTGTACAAATGTGGTCTTCAGCTGGAGTAAAGACGAAATGTTGAAAAGTGAAACTGTGAAAGGTAGTAATGCTAGAGAATATGATTAGGTGGGAGCAGGGGAATACAGATCATATTGGGAGGGCAGTATTGTGGTTTGAACTCGGGACTTCACACTTGCTAAGCAAGTGCTCTACAACTTGAGGCATACCTCTAGATCTTTTGATTTTGGTCATTGTTGATACAGGGTCTCACTTTCTGCTTGGCAAGCCTGGATCATAATCATCCCATGGAGACTTCCTGACAGGTGCATCACCACACCTAGCTTTTTCTGTTGCTATGGAGACTCATGAACATCAAGCTGGCCTCAAACTAGGATCTTCCTCATATCCACCCTCCAAGTAATGAGGATTACAAACATGAGCCACCAGTGCCTCACACATAGCAGGACTTTATCTTTTGTGTGCCAGTCCTGAGGCTTGAACTCAGGGTCTGGGCAATGCCCTTGAGCTCTTAAGCTCAAGGCTGACACTCTACCACTTGAGCCACAGCTCTTCTTCTGGCTTTTTGGTGGTTAATTGGAGATAAGAGTCTCAAGGACTTTCCTGCCTGGGCTGGCTTCAAACCACAGTCCTCAGCTCTCAGCCTTCTGGGTAGTTAGGACTACAGGCGTGAGCCCCCAGGCACCTGGCAGGACTTTCTAACACAGAATGTCATAGATGACAGTTCAAGGAAGTTTACTAAGAATGTTTATCATGGGCAAAAGACTACAAAAAGCCAAATCTACAAGGGAAAAACAATAAATATGGGCAAAGGGCGGTAGGCAATTTTATAGAAAAGGAAACTCAACATAAATGCTAGCATGCATACAATACAGTTTTCAGTGAAGTGCAATTTAAAATCACAGTGGGACTGGTAAATATTAGAATGCCCCGTGTTGTCAAGCCTTAAGGAAGGTGGGAATGTCTGGGAACTTGCATGCACTTCTGGTAGATATGTAGTCCAGTGTGGTCTGCTCTAGAAGGTAATCTGGCAGGATTTAATAAAATTAAATTCATCATACCCTGTCTATGACCTAGAAGTGCAGTGATAATCCCCACAATCTAATGGAAACATCCTCACACAAGTTCGTGGAATTATGTATAAAAGCTGCATCACATGTTCTCTATGTCAGGTACTATAGGGTGGGTGGATGAATGGAAGGTGTTAGTACTGAGGAGTGCTCTGTAGAGGTTAGAAGCAGCAGACTAGATGTACACACAACACTCTGAAGGATCTCTAAACCACACTGAGTGGAGGAACAAGGAACAAGATGGTATATAGAACACAGTACACTGTTCACAAAAGCTAAGGCAGAATCAGCCAAGGTGCCCAACAACAGATGAACAGATAAAGATGTGATAGATAGATAGATAGATAGATAGATAGATAGATAGGATATACATACACATACATACATCTACATGTACCTGTATACACATATATGTGCACACACATACTATAGAGTATTACACAACCATAAAAAATAAAATCATGTCATTGCAGGAAAATAAATGCAATTGAAGGAATTAAGTGTGTGTGTGTGTGTGTGTGTGTGTGTGTTTACACATGTGGAAGCTAGACCTAAAAGACATTTATCCGTAGACATGCATGCCTATATATGTGTGTATATATATACATAATTATGGGTGGATAAACATAGAATTTGAATCTAAAGAACTACACAAGGAGAAAGAAAAAAAGGAAAAAGGATAAGTAATATTGATATACATAGCAATGCTACATGAAAAGAGCGTAAACAACCTCAGTGAAAGCTGTTGGCTAATGGTTGGGGGCAGGAAAAGAGCAACAGGCTCTGTTTGGGGCAGAGGAAATAGTAAAAGGAGATTGGGTTAACAAAGGGGGTGAACGGCGATGGAGATATGAAGATAATTTGCATGTATGAAAATAGAACAGTGAAACTTGTTGAATTGTTCAGGGTGGGGGGAGAAAGGAAATTGATAAGGGGGTGGGATTGAATGGAATCCATTGTATACATGAGTGGAAATGTCATAATGAAATCCTCCCCTGTATAACTAATGTATGCTAATAGAAAATTCTGTTGTGGACAAACTGCTCAGAATAAGATATTTTGTAGCAGCAGCAGGAACACAAGACTTCTCTCAACCAAGGTCTGGCAGAAGTCCTATAAATAAATTCCTGCTCAACTTGCACTCCCAATGCCAAGGAAGAAAACATGAACAAGTCAAACCATCATAAGCAAGAAATAGCAGAATTGATGTCTCTAAATTCAAAAATTTAAATGGTAGATAATAAGTGTTAAAATATTTAATGAAATAAAAGTGAGACAAAGGATTAACAAAATTCTATCCAAACAAAATCAGATTTGAAAATTCAAACTTCTACAAATGAAAACCATATTAACCAAACGTAAAACTCAACAATTGCTAAAACAGCAAATTAAACACAGCCAAAGAAAGAATGTAGTATTCTGAAAGCAAGAACTAAAGAAATTGTACAGAAAGTATAGAAACTGAAAACATGAAAGAGAAGTGAACTGACATAAGAATGAAAACTCATCTCGTTAGGTTTTTTAAAAATTATTATTTACTTATTGTTAAAGTGATGTACAGAGGGGTTACAGTTTCATACAGAAGGCAGTGGGTACATTTCTTGTATAACTTGTTACCTCCTCCTTCATTTCCCCCCTCCCCTTTCCCCTTTTCCTTCTCCCTCTCATGAGTTGTTTAGTTGGTTTACACCAAATGGTCTTGTAAGTATTGCTTTTGGAGTTGTTTGTCTTTTTATCCTTTGTCTCTCGATTTTGATATTCCTTTTCCCTTCCCTAGTTCTTTTTTTTTTTTTTTTTTTTTTCCAGTCCTGGGCCTTGGCCTCAGGGCCTGAACACCATCCCTGGCTTCTTCCCGCTCAAGGCTAGCACTCTGCCACCTGAGCCACAGCGCCCCTTCTGGCCGTTTTCCATATATGTGGCTCTGGGGAATCGAACTGAGAGCTTCATGCGTAGGAGGCAAGCACTCTTGCCACTAGGCCATATTCCCAGCCCCTAATTATTTCAGTGGGTTTTTTGTTTGTTTGTTTGTTTTTTTTTTGTTTTTTAGTCATGGGGCTTGAACTCTGGGCCTGGGTGCTGTCCTTGAGCTCTTCAGCTCAAGGATAGTGCTCTACCACTTGAGCCACAGTGCCACTTCTCCCTAGTTCTAATACAAGTATATACAGTATCCAAGGTACTCAGATGAGATACAGTGATAGCGCGGGCACAACAACCTGAAGGGGATACAAGAAGAACAGCAACAACAACAAAGCTACAGTTTCACATGGCATGTTGAAAATGATTACAAGAGTGATATAACACTCATTTCCATAACATGGAGTTCATTCCACTTAGCATCATCATATGTGTTCATAAGGGCATAGCTATTGGGCTCTTGTGATCCTCTGCTGTGACTTGCCTAAAACCTGTATTAATTATTCCCTATGAGGGAAACCATAGAGTCCATGTTTCTTTGGGTCTGGTTCACTTCACTTAGTATAATTTTTTCCAAGTCCTTCTATATCCTTGCGAATGGGGCAATATCATTCTTTCTGATAGAAACATAAAACTCCATTGTGTATATGTACCACATTTTCCTGATCCATTCATCTACTGAGGGGCATCTGGGTAGGTTCCATATTTTAGCAATGACAAATTGTGCTGCAATGAATATAGTTGTGCTGGTGGCTCTAGTGTGCTCTTGCTTGTAATCTTTTGGGTAGACGCCCAAGATTGGGGCTGCTGGGTCATAGGGGAGCTTTATGTTTAACCTTCTGAGGAACCTCCATACCACTTTCCAGAGTGGCTGAACAAGTTTACATTCCCACCAACAGTGATGAAAAGGAAAGAGAAGCAACAAAGAGAAAATGACTGAGAAATGTTCTAATTGTTGAAACATGGAAATAATTTAAAACCCACATAAACACTCATCATAATGAAAGTACATAGTAGCCCAGACAAGGAGATTTCTAAGAAGTCTCCTGAGAGAAAATGTAACAGCAACAGCACACTTTTAGGCAGCTACAACTCAAGCCTGAAGGTAGGAAGTTTTGTAAAATAATGGAGGAAAAGTTAGTTTCAAATTATATGTCTAGCTTGGGTCTTATTCAAAAGCAAGGGCAAAAGATAGAAATAACTCTCCCTAAAGGCAGACTAGAGTATATATACACAAGCCCAGTGCCAATGACTCATGCTTATAATCCTAGCTACTCAGGAGGCTGAGATCTGAGGATTGAGGTTCAAAGCCAACCCAGGCAGCAAAGTCCATGAGATGATTATTTCCAAACAATCACTACAAAGTTGGAAGCAGAGCTGTAGCTCAAGTGCTTGAATACAAGCCCTGAGCATAAAGGTCAAAGACAGTTCCCAGGCCCTGAGTTCAAGCCTTTGTGCTGGTGCGCCTGCACACACGCACGCATGCACACATACACACACAAGGGCTGGGAAGATAGCTCAATAAAGTAAAGAAAGTGCTTATTCTTTTACATTACATTATTATCATGTTTTGCTTATTCTTTTTTATTACATTATTATTGTGTTTTGCTTATTGTTTTTTATTACATTATTATCATGTTTTGCTTATTCTTTTCTGGGGGGCAGGGCAGTGAGGGAAGGGGTAGTACCAATCCTGGGGCTTGAACTCAGGGCCTGCGGGCTATCCCTTGGCCTTTTTCACTCAAGGTTAATGCTCTACCACTTGAGCCACAGCTCCACTTCCAGCATTTGCATATGTGTGTGTGTGTGTGTGTATGTGTGTGTGTCTGTGTGTGTGTATGTGGTTGGTTTGTTAATTGGATATGAGTGTCCAATTTCCTGCCCAGGTTGGCTTTAAACAGATTTTTAGATTTCAGCCTTTCAGCCTTCTCAGACCTCAGATCTTAGGAATGAGCCCAATAATGCCCAGAATTTTTTGTGGACTTTCCCCCCATCCTAGTCCTAGGCTTGATATCTGGGCCTGGGCACTGTCCCTGAACTTTTCTACTCAAAACTAGTGCTCTACAACTTGAACCACAGCTCTACTTCCAGCTTTTTGTGGTTAATTTGAGATAAAAGTCTCTCGGACTTTCCTACCCAGGCTGGCTTCGAACTATGATCCTCAGATCTCAGCCTCCTGAGTAGCTAGGATTACAGATGTGAACCACCAGTGCCTGGATTCTTGTGGACTTTTTCTAGGCATATTTTTTTTAGTGTATGTATACAAAATTATGTTATATCTGTGCCTTTCAGTCAGTATGGGTATTACTCGAATGTTTTTAAGGAAAATAATATTCAGTGCATTGTTTTGATGTTCTAGTCCATGTCTTTTTTTTCCCCCTATATGATTCTTTATCTGCTGGCTGGAGTGTACCCTTCAACATTAGAGTAGGAGGCCTCTTCCAGCAATGTGCCTGTAAATATCTCCTGGAAGACTCTACATTTTAAAGGGCTACAGTTGGTTGTTCACTTCAGTTTGGGGGGGTGGTGTTTTTGTTTTTGTCAGTCATGGGGCTTGATCTTGGGGCATGGGCTCTGTTCCTGAGCTCTTTGCTCAAGGCTAGTGTTCTAAAACTTTGAGCCACAGTGCCACTTCCAGTTTTCTGGTGGCTAACTGGAGATAAGACTGTCATGGAATTCCCTGCCTGGGCTGGGTTTGAGCCATAATCCTCAGCTCTCAGCCTCTTGAGTAGTTAGGATTACAGGCATGAGCCACCTGCACCCAGCTCATTTCAGTTTTTGTTTTTGTTTTTTAAGGGACAAAGGATTTATTTTGATTCATTACTTCAAAGGATTCTGTTCTCCATTCCTGAGACCCATGCACTGGACACAACATGACCACAGTGCGAAAATGGAGCAGAGAATTACCACACCTCCTAGCAGCCAGGAAGGAGGCTGACTGGAGACACTGAAAATGACAGAGAGAAGGGAGGGAGGAGAGCAGCGGGTGAGGGAGGAGGAGGGGAAGGAGGAGGAGGGACAGCAGAAGAGATTCCTGGTAGAGCCTTCAAGGACATACCCAAAATGACCTGTTTCTTCCACCCAGAAGTCTACAAGTATTCCACAACAGCCCAGTCCACTGGGGAAAAAGTTTTAAAAGCAGGAGTCTACTGGGAATATTACATTATCAAAATACAAAAACAGGAATATATTCCATTAAGCAAATTAAAAACACATTAGATACACAGCCACATGTGAAAATTTTTTGAAAATGCTTGGTATCTTGACATTTGGTCATGTATTTCTTTCTTTTTTTTTTTTGGCTAGTCCTGGGCCTTGGGCTCAGGGCCTGAGCACTGTCCCTGGCTTCTTTTTGCTCAAGGCTAGCACTCTGCCACTTGAGCCACAGTGCCACTTCTGGCCATTTTCTATATATGTGGTGCTGGGGAATCAAACGCAGGGCTTCATGTATACAAGTCAAGCACTCTTGCCACTAGGCCATATTCCCAGCCCCTGGTCATGTATTTCTAATTTTAAAAATATACGTGCATCTTACAGCAAACTATAATGCTATTTAATATACTTTCTAAGCACCTTCTGTTACTTGTAAAGATATGCTCATCAGTAACCTGAATATAGGCAATTTGAGAAGTTATATTGAAAAGCACACTTTTTCCACATTATTGAAAATATGACACCAGTGACTACTTACATAAAATCGGTAAACACTTTCATTAAGGAGCTTCTCATTTTGTTTCTTTTCTTCTGTTGATTCCTTGGGCTTGAGCTCAGGGTCTGTGTGTTGGGCCTGAGCTTCTTTGCTCAAGGCTAACACTCTACCCTTTAAGCCATCGTTTCCACAGCTGACTTTGGGGAAGTCAGTAAGAGTCTCATAGACTTCCTGCCTAGGCTGGCTTCAAAAAATAATCTGTTCTCAGCCTCCTGACAAGCTGGGATTCCATATCTGAGACACTCGGGCCAGGCACTTTCGATGTGAAAGATATGTGTTTCCATATATTTTATGTACGTTATCTCAGGGCTATCATGATGATTTGACTTAGAGGAGCTCCCACCATTACTCTGCCCAAAGGAGATGTTTAAGGACAAACATCAGGAGTATTCTGAGGGCCTGACCAACAGACATGGTAACACCCATGTACTGAGGAGGACCGAGGAGCCCCAAATGCCTTAGGCTGCATACCCAGGCACTAACCTTTGACATTGTCGTGGCATTCCTAGACACTTGAGATGGACAGAAAACCCTGTGCTGTGTTTCTCAGCACATTTGGGGATTTCTGCTAACGTGAAGAAGTTGGAAATTATCTCAGTGGAAAGGATATTGAAGGAAGGGATGGCCCAAAGTATGGGCTGAATATCTTCCCACCTATCAAGGTGTTCAGATCCAATGTTTTGGGTTAAACTTCATGATAAAAAGTAGAACAAAATAAATGTCAGATCTTCTCAAACTAGTCTCTCAATTATTTGAAATCTGTATTCCTAATTCTATCTGCAAATTAGGTTCTGTCTGGTTGACCTTTAGTTTGGATTGCATGTCATCCAAATCTACATGTGATGATTCCTCTTACTAATTTTATGCAATCTCACTATTGTACATATATATTCATACATACCTATATATTGTTTAAAGATACTTTGACATCCAATAAATCAGAAATGACTCCACTTTCTTTTTAAGATCAAGCTTCCTCAGTGAATCTTACTGTTGAAAAATACATCATGATTCACTCAGAGATTTTCATCACTCATGACACTAAACATCATATACAATATGGAACATTACATATACCACAAACTTGACTGTTAAATAAGAAACCTATCAATTATAAAAGTTCATCAATCATTTAGATGGAATACTTTAGTGTTTTTAGAACTTGTTACTTCAGGGTTTTTTGCATGCCATACCTGGTGCTTAGATGAATATTTGTTCACAAAATTAAAGACAAATGAGGTATGTCAAGTGACGTGCTCTCCTATTACTTACAAATACATTGTATCCCAGTGCTGGTGGCTCATGCCTGTAATCCTAGCAACTCATGAGGCTGATTATCTAAGGATCAAAATTGAAAGCCACCCGTGCCAGGTAAGTTCTCCAGTTCACCTAGAAAGCCAGAATTGGGGCTGTGGCTCAAAGTGGTAGAGTGCTAGTCTAGAGAAAAACGAGCTAAAGGATAGTTGACAGCCCTCACACCAAATTCAAGCCAGAAGACCAACAAAGAACCAACACACACACACAAAAACATCGTAGATGGAAAGATTTCTCCATTAAGGATGGATTAGGTGTTTCCTTCCCGCTAAGGCCCTTAGAGTATTTGAAACTAACATTGTAACTACAGACTCCTACATTCACTATAATCCAAGCAGATTACACACATACATCTTTAAATGTGTTTGTGCATAGGGACTGACTAGCCAAACTGAGTTTGGGTCTCTAGGTGGTTTTTCTTGTGCTAGTTCACCATATTTAAATTTACACTAAGGGTTGAGTCATAGTCATAGTTCTTATGTGCATAGTATACAAGCAAGATGTAATACCCCACACAGCTATATTCTTTATGTATTCCCACATGACATTAAAGGGCTGACTATAGACAGAAGGATTTCTCACATGAAAAATGTTCTTGTGGATTCTCATCAGTGTGCATTGTTTGATTCTGTATAAGAGGAGTAGATCAGTTCACAGCTTTCCCATGAGCGACACTCATGGTTTCTCTACGCCATTTGTTCTTTGAGGGAGCAAACCCTCTATGATGACTGAAGGCTTTCCCAGAGCTGCGATGTTCATAGTCTTTCTCGCCCATGGATAGTCTGGCCTAAAGCCTCTCACAAAGATGGTTTCTATCGGTGGTTTCTGTCTAGTATATGTCCTCTGGTGTTAGATGAGTTGATTGACTGAAGACTTTCCCACACAGTTGAGACTCCTGAGTTCTCCCTCTGGGAGGATTGTTCTTACTTTCTAAAGTTACAGGGTGTACCAAAACCTTCCACACACAGGTTGCATTTGTGTGATTGCTCTCATTTCTCGTCCTGGCAAGGTTTAAGTGAGATACTGAATGATTTCACTCACTGATGACATGCATCATTTTTTTCTCTAGTGTGTACTTTCATATGGTGAAAAAGGCTGGAGGAAGAACAGAAAACTTTCCCACAGAAGTGACACTCGTAGGGCTTCTCTCCAGTGTGTATTCTATCATCTGTGGCACGGTTAGATGGGTAAGTGAAGGCTTTCCCACAGAAGTGACACTCATAGGGTTTCTCTCCAGTGTGTATTCTTTCATGTGTGGCACGGTTAGATGGGTAAGTGAAGGCTTTTCCACAGAAGTGACACTCATAGGGCTTCTCTCCAGTGTGTATACTATCATGATTTGCACAATCAGATGGCAGACTGAAGGCTTTCCCACAGGTGCGACATTCATAGGGTTTCTCTCCAGTGTGCACAATGCTATGTGTCTTAAGGTGACTTGGCCATTTTGAAGGCTTTCCCACAGATTTGACATTCATGTCGTTTCTCTTCAGTGTGTGTTCTGTTATGTGTCTTAAGGTCACTTGGCCTTTGGAAGGCTTCCCCACCGGAAGGACACGCCTGTGCTTTCTCTATGGCATGTGCTGCTTCTTTTTTTTTTTTCTTGAAATACAAGACTACAGGGAATTTAATTGCAGGGATGGGCATGTGCTGCTTCTTGACTTCCAGAATGAGATGGCTGAGTGACCGCTTCCCACACACAGAGGGGACCTTCATCTGCCCCTCCTCCAGTGGGCATGTCCTACTGCTGTCGGAAGTGACTTGGCTGAATGGAGGGGGCAGTACACAGGTGGCTGTCACCAACTTCCTGTCTAGTGTTTCCTCCATCCTGCCAACTGAGCTCCCTGGGTTGACCGAGTACATGCCCCAGGTCACTATACTCACATGCTTTGTCTCCATCATGTGCATTCGTATGGTGACTGAACTTTGAAGGAACAAAGGCTGTCATATACAAACTACAACCATGTGATTTCCCTGCAGTTTGAGTTACATTGTGTTTACAGCGTTCATTGCTCTCAACAAAGACTTTAGCACATAGACTGTTGTGCCAAGGTGCAAAACGACCACCAAGAAGGCCACCGAGACTCAGACATTCCGAAATGCAAATGCAAGGCAAGACTTTCAAGCGAGCTGCAACTCGAGCCTCGTCCTACCGACACAGCGGAGGTTAGGAGGAAGCCCCGAGCTGCGATTGCACAGGGCTTATGAAGGCAAAAAACAAAGTTACAGCCATCCGGTGTTCAAGCAAGACAAAAAACAAAGTTACAGCAATCTGTTGTTCAAGCAAGCAAGATTAGGACACGGGTACAAATCTGATTGGCTCAGGGCTCAAGGCACAGGGCTCAAGGCATTCTGGGGGCAGTTAGAGTTAAGCATTCCCAGTGGTTAGAGTTCTTGACCAGCTGGGCCCTAATAAGCTTGTCCTAGGTTTGCTCACAGGGCCTGCTTATCTCAGGTTCACGTGATAAAGTGGGGTTCGCGTGGTAAAGTGGGGCCTGACTTCAAAGTCTGGCTCTTCATTTCCCCCTTTTCTCTTTGGTACCTTGGGAGCCAATCAAGGCTCCATTCCGTCCATTTCAATGGCTTGCATGTCTAAGGGATGATATAGAGATAAGGCATGGGCCAATAGGGCCCAAAGTAGTAACCAAAAACAACTCTGGTCCCTTGGTTTTAAAGGGGGGCTAATGGGTGAAGATCATCCATCTTCTGTAGCTTCTTCAGGCTGGCTGAGGGAGGTTGACCTTACCTAGCCAGGAACTTATAACCTTAGTCTACTTTACCAAGGGACTACAGGATTACTTCATACTGGAAATTAACTTTCAGCTATACAGACTTACCATTAGCTGTATAGTATTTAAGATGCAAATGTCAGCAACAAAATAACACACGAACTTCTCAGCTGTGCTCTAAGGGTCGGGTGGCTATACCCGTATTCCTGAGCAAGCCCAAAACTATCAATGCCTTCTTGCATGGGACTTTACAGGACTCCTGCTAGTTGCTAAAATAAGAGGGTCACCCCACTTTGGAGTGCGCTGCCAAAATAACATCAACATTAGCCTGGGTAGCAAGGAAAGAAGGCAAAAAGAAAATTAAAGCAATATTCAGTCTAACTTTCTTTTCTTGAGGCGAAGGCGAAGCAGCTGAGTCAGGTGCTTGGAGACCTCCCATGTTCCACCACGGTAGTCGTCGTCCAGGGCAAAGGGGTCAGCTGGCCTGGCGTGGGAGCAGTGGACCCAAGTGGCGATGCCATCTACCTTGAGGGCAGTAGAAGTAGTCAGTAGCACTACATAGAGTCCCTTCCACCGTGGTTCTAAGGATTTGGGGTTATGCCTCCGGACAAACACCCAGTTCCCTGGTCTGAATAAATGGGGGGTAGGGACAGAAGCAGAATCATATAATGCCTTAAGTTGGGGCCACATAGTCTTGTGTGCGAGCTGCAAATGATCAAGTTTACACAAAAATTCAGTATCATCCAAATCAGCAAGCAATTCAGTCTGAAGGCTAGGGATAATGGGCGGGGGGGGGGGGGGGTACCCGTACATTATTTCAAAAGGAGTAAAGCCAAGCTGATAGGGAGAATTTCTTACTCTAAGCAGAGCAAAAGGAAGGAGTGACACCCAGTCTGCACCAGTATCTAAGGCCAATTTAGTTAAGGTCTCTTTTAGAGTCCGATTCATTCTCTCTACCTGTCCTGAACTCTGGGGTCTATAAGCAAAATGCAATTTCCAATCCATCCCCAGTGCTGCAGCTATTCCCCGACTTACTTTTGAGATGAAGGCCGGTCCGTTGTCTGACCCAATGGTGGATGGGAAGCCATACCTGGGTAGGATTTCTTCCAGGATCTTCTTAGCCACTACATTCGCGGTCTCATGCTTTGTTGGATAGGCTTCCACCCGTCCTGAAAAGGTGTCTACAAAAACTAGCAAATATTTGTATCCAAATTTTCCAGGTTTAATTTCTGTGAAATCTACTTCCCAATACACGCCTGGCCTACCCCCACGGAGGCGAGCTCCTTTAATAACTTGTTGATTGGGGGCATTGGTAAGCTGACAGGCCTTGCAAGTTTTAACAATATCTTCAATAAGTTGATCTCCTTGTCTAATTTTCACTTTGGAGTGTCAGAGCAAGTCCTGCATTCTTCGAATTCCCGTGTGAGAAGCTCGGTGGATTCTCTTATGCATCCTCTTACCCAGCCCTGTGGCAAGATAAGTTTCCCTTCACAAGTTTTCCACCAGTCATTGTTTCCTTCTCTGTCCAGGGTTTTGTGGGCCATGGGAATTTTCTTTATTCACTCCAAGTCTTCTTGGGAATACTGGGGCACAGGAGGCAAAGCTCGTGGCCCTGGGTCTACTAGAGTCAATACTTCTGCTCTGGGCTGGAGGGCTGCTTCCTTGGCTGCCTGGTCGGCCAGATTATTCCCTCTAGTCACTGAATCAACTCCCTTTTGATGACCCAGACAGTGCATAATGGCAATCTTTGCTGGTTCCCATAGGGCCCGGATGAGGCTTAAAATCTCCTGCTTGTTTTTAATGGCCTTTCCTTTGGCTGTCAGTAGCCCCCTCTCTTGGTAGAAGGCTCCATGGACATGTACGGTGGCAAAAGCGTACCGGCTGTCCGTGTAGATATTTAGTCTCTTTCCTTTTCCCATCTGTAAGGTTTTTGTTAGTGCCACTAGTTCTGCCCTTTGTGCAGAAGTTCCCTGGGGAAGTGCCTCTGCCCACACTATCTCAGTGTCCATAGTAACCGCCGCACCCGCATACCTTTTTCCATCCCGAATGAAGCTGCTGCCATCGGTGAACCAGGTGTGCTCGGCATGTGATAGCGGCGAATCCAGCAAGTCTGGCCGGAGGCTATGTGTTTGGGCCAGGATCTGCTCACAATCATGCAGGGGAGCTTCCAGATCCGGATCCGGCAGCAGAGTTGCTGGGTTTAATGCTGTAGGTACACAGAAGCTGACATGTGCGGGGTTAAGTAACAAGGTCTGGTAATGGACCATGTGGCCATTGCTCATCCACCGATCGGGTGGTTGTTTTAGCACCCCCTCTAGAGCGTGTGGAGTGGCCACAGTCAGGTTCTGTCCCAGAGTCAACTTATCTGCATCTTTTACCAAGAGGGCTACTGCAGCTATTATTCTTAAGCACGGAAGCCACCCAGCGGCTACAGGATCCAATTTCTTTGACAAGTAGGCGTCTCCAAGGTCCAATTGGTTGGGTGAGCACCCCTTTTGCTATTCCTTTATTTTCAGCCACGAACAATGTGAATGGTTTATTCATGTCAGGTAGGCCTAAGGCAGGGACTTCCAGAAGGCTTTTCTTGATTGCCTCAAAGGCTTTTTGCATCTGCTCAGTCCAATGAAATTCTGGGAGGTTTTTGGTGGCTTCATATAGAGGCTTGGCCATCTCAACGAACCCAGGTATCCACAGCCGGCAAAAGCCCACTGTTGCCAGGAACTCTGACTTGTCTGGCTGACTTAGGCGCAGGGATTTTCAGCACAGTCTCTTTACGTGCATCTGACAGCCAACGCTTGCCCTCTTTTAATATGAAGCCCAGCTAGGTGACTTCAGGTTTACAAATTTGTGCCTTTTTAGTGGAGGCCCTATAGTCCAAATTGCCAAGAGTCTTTAAGAGCCTAGCTGTTCCCTTTAGACAGCTATTTTTGTCTGGAGCGGCTATTAACAAATCATCTACATATTGCAATAGACTTATTCCAGTATTTTTGGTGCGGTACTCACTCAGGTCTTCATGTAACGCCTCATCAAAGATGGTAGGCGAATTCGTGAATCCTTGAGGCAGCCTGGTCCAGGTCAATTGAGCGCTTATCCTGATTTCAGGATCATGCCAAGTAAATGCAAAGTAGCTTTGGCTCTGTGGGGCTAAGGGCAGGCTAAAGAAGGCATCCTTTAGATCCAACACAGTATACCACACATGGCTCGGTGACAGGGAGCTCAGCAGGGTATACGGGTTTGGGACTGTTGGATGAATGTCCATTACTCTCTTGTTAACTTCTCTCAAGTCTTGCACTGGTCTGTAATCATTAGAATTAGGCTTTTTTACAGGCAACAGTGGAGTATTCCAGGCTGACTGGATGGGCTTCAGAACTCCTAAATCTAACAATTTTCTGATGTGAGGAGTGATCCCCTTCTTTGCTTCTAGTGACATAGGGTACTGGCGAACTCTTACTGGGTCAGCCCCAGCTTTTAGTTCCACAAAGATTGGAGGACGATGTTCCCCCAGTTTCTGCCCATGCTTGGGGAAACACCCGTAGCCACTCATTTTCTGGAGACTCAGGCTTGGGATGCTGGTATAGCCTATACTCCTCTTCTAACTTGCTAGTTATTAGTATACTAACAGGCTTTTCTCTTGAGTTCGTCACAGAAGCCCCACTGCCTGTGATCTGTATCATTTTTGTTAAGAGGTCACGTCCAAGCAATGGATAGGGGCAGTCAGGGATAACTAAAAACGAGTGGGTTACCTGGCCCACTCCCAAGTCCACTGTTCTTCGAGTAGTCCATTTATAGGGCTTAGTGCCCATCGCACCTTGGACCCATGTTGTTTTAGTGGACATTGGCCCTCTTGGGGCTAGTAATACTGAATTTTCTGCTCCCGTATCTACCATGAACATGACTGGATTCCCCTCCACTTTCAGTGTTATCCTGGGCTCAGGGAGGGGGTCTGAGCCTCGACTCCCTCAGTCACTGTCCTCAGCCAACTCTAAGGCTGACAACACTCTTGATCCTACTTTCTGTTTTTCCTCCTTTTTCTGGGCTAGCTCTGGGCAGTTTTTGATCCAATGCCCCTTCTCCTTGCAATAGGCACATTGATTCTTCCCCACTCTTGATTGGGGTTTGGGCTCCTGCTTCTTACTTGGAGAGGAGTACTGTCTAAAGTGTCCTGCCTGCACAGAGGTCAGGATTTTCCTGAGGTCCTTCTTGTGTTGTGCCTGTTGTTGCTCCAAAATTCTAGCCAAACTCCTTTCCTTAACTCTGTTCCTCTTTTCTTGCTCGATTCCATGTTCTTTGTCCTTCCTTTCCTGTCTTTGTTCTCCTGTTTCTCTCTTATTATAAACCTTTTCTGCCACTGCTACTAGATCCCTAACAGATTTTTTCACCAAGCCTGTCTAGAGCCTGCAACTTTCGCTTTATGTCCAGTGTGGCTTGATTTACGTAGGCAAACATAATCATCTGAGCAGATTCCTGGGTCTCAAGATCATACGGGGTGTATTGACTAAAGGCTTCCATGAGCTGCTCAAGGTAGGCTGCCGGACTTTCACTTTCTCCATGTCTAATATCATAAACTTTAGCCATATTAGTAGGTTGGCGAGCCGCTGCCTTGAGACCTGCCAGCAGAGCCTGGCGATAGACAAGGAGTCGCTCCCTACCTTCAGCCGTATTGTACTCCCATGCTGGTCGGATATCAGGAAAATAGGTGTCAATCAAAGAAGGATTCGTGATGGGCGTTCCGGTGGGGCTGGGGATAAGTCTCCGGGCTGCTTCTTGTATACGATCTCTCTTCTCAGTGGTGAAAAGGACCTGTAAAAGCTGTCTACAATCATCCCAAGTCACTAGTAGCAAATGGCCAGTATTGGAATTGTTGTCGACCACCTGTATCCACAGGACCTATAGGGCATAGGGGAAGGGCAACAGAATTATGAAGAGATGTAATTCTTCAGCGCTGGCGAGTTGACTGGGCGGGGACCCTCCGGAGCAGAGGGCACAGCTGAAACATCTTCCTCAGAGTCCTCCTCTTGGAGAATTAACTGGGGTGGGGAGTATGGAGGGGGAAACATTTCCTCCTCCGTGCTTCCTCCCTGGAGGACAGGTGGGTACAATTTCTTCTCTTCCCTCTTGGTTTCTCTCTTGTCACCCCGTGTCTTTTGAGTGAATATTGGGGTAGGGGAAGGAATGGAGGAGGGAGTCGGTAAGAAAGGCCAAACCCAAGCTGGAGTGTCCCTGTCAACTAGTTCCCTCCAGGTGTCTATATAAGGAATATGGTCTAGATAGCCTGAACGTGGGGCATCAATTAGGCTTTGTAAAGTCCTGATCTTAACTATGTCAAAGCTCCCCTAAGGTGGCCAATTAGCTCTCCCAAGGGTGGGCCATTCTGACTTGCACAGGTGATCCATTTTTACCTCCTTAAGGGCCATACCTCGGTTCTGAGCTATCTCCTTGACCTCCCTCCAGTGAGCTAGGGTCAATCTAGGGGGCTAGATGGAGGTCCCCAAGATAGAATGTTACTCAGATGTTTAGTTCAAAAGGCTACAAAAAAACAAACAGTTATAACAATACAACACACAGGCCTGAGAACAAGAAAAGCTACGAGTTGGAGATCTCCCAAGTTGGCCCACAACCTCCTGCAAGGGTGCAGAAGGAGTAGACCCAAGTTGGCCCACAACCTCCTGCAAGGGTGCCGAAGGAGTGGACCCAAGTTCAAGGTGGGATTTGGTCCCCCTTCAAGGGTGGAGAGTCTGGGGCATCTCCCAGTCTCTCCAGGATTGCCAAGTAAGTGTGTCCGCTTCGACAACCCCTTCAAGAAATAAGCAAAAGCAAAACAGACAAACAGACGCATTACAAGACAAATGAACAGCGCTGTTTTCTTACCTTTGGAGTCTGGGGTCTCGAGGGTCTCTGGGGCTATCCTGGATGAGCCCCCAAATGTTGTGCCAAGTTGCAAAACGACCACCAAGAAGGCCACCGAGACTCAGACGTTCCGAAATGCAAATGCAAGGCAAGACTTTATTCAAGCGAGCTGCAACTCGAGCCTCGTCCTACCCACCGACACAGCGGAGGTTAGGAGGAAGCCCCGAGCTGCAATTACACAGGGCTTATAAAAGCAAAAAACAAAGTTACAGCCATCCGGTGTTCAAGCAAGACAAAAAACAAAGTTACAGCAATCTGTTGTTCAAGCAAGCAAGATTAGGACACGGGTACAAATCTGATTGGCTCAGGGCTCAAGGCACAGGGCTCAAGGCATTCTGGGGGCAGTTAGAGTTGAGCATTCCCAGTGGTTAGAGTTCTTGACCGGCTGGGCCCTAATAAGCTTGTCCTAGGTTTGCTCACAGGGCCTGCTTATCTCAGGTTCACGTGATAAAGTGGGTTTCGTGTGGTAAAGTGGGGCCTGACTTCAAAGTCTGGCTCTTCAAGACCACAGTCACACTGTCTGTTTTCCTTGAGAGACTTATTGCATTGTCTAATGTCTAAGGAATTCTTCATAATGCCATTGCCATTTAGATGATCAATTTCTTTGGGTTCAAGGTGCTCAGGAGTACGTGAATATTCATGGTGGTTCTCTCTCTGGTGTAGGCTAACACAGGAGATGTCTTCTGCATCCTTTAGCAAAGTCTGTGTCAATGAAGAGCTGTGAGTATTCGTTTCTGTCGAGTCATTCCTGTCAAGTGAGTCTTGCAGATAAAGAGATTTCTGCACTGATGGGGTCACATGGACCTTATCGCTGACTTGTCATATGTAAAGATGGCTCTCTGTGCCATGTGGGCACATGTGTGCCTGGGACGCCATCATCCCAAGACAGTGCTCCTCTAGGCGTTCACTCCCAGGCAGTCCCAGCCCTATCTCATTTCATTTTTAATGAATGAACGCCATCCCTGTTGGGAACACTCATCTATCACCCAGCACCCATCTTCTTCTTTTTTTTCACTTTGATTGATGTCACAGGGCCTCTTCATTCTGCCTGGCAAAACCAACCTATGGCCTTCAGGAGGGACTCTTGTCTGTGCCAGGAGACAGCCTCTGAGCCCCACATGCTCATGGCTGCAGCATAGCCCTGGCACTGAGGACAAGGACACACATAACATCCCTTTCCCATCTGGCAGCTGAACACAAGGACAAAGTGTGCTAGTTATTCGCACATGCATCCCTGGCCCCGAATGACCCAGTGGTGTCTGCATTAGGACTGATCATCTTAGCAACTTCCTGAGGGCAGAGCCTGCTGCTTAGGCCGGTCACCACTGTCCTGACTCATATGCAGAGGCAATCTAGGCTTCTCGCACTGTCAGGTCCACATGCATATCCACCTAGGTACCTTGGAAGGTTTTCCTGACTTTTGAATTCAGTAGTGCCAGTGCCATGATCACAATGAACATCTATATCTGAATGTGACCTCTGGCTACTGAAAAGGACTCATGGCATCCTCTCATCACAGGAATTAGTTCTGTCAATGAGTCCATACTGCCAATCACCAACAATGTGTGACAATACTGGAATCATAGGTACAGAATTGCCATGTTTATATGCAGTCTGGTTGGGATTGTTTTTGTTTTTGCTGTATTTTTCTTTTTGTGATGACAATGTAATTTCTTCATTCGTCACAAAGAAAATTGTTTCAAAACCTTCCCTCTAATAACCCTTTTAGAGAAGTTCACATAAACTGTGTTGTTGTCTCATGTAGTCCTCATGACAACAGTTACAAGTTTTATTCTCATGGTATAAATAGGGAAACAGTGGCCTGAGAGTTGAGGGAACTGGGCTACCTGAGATCTCATACCCAGTGGGAGAACTTGCCCATCTTGAGACCATGTTATTACCTGTGATGTCCCATGGCACCTGCTAGACATCTGTAATTAAAGGAATTGGCCCATGGCTGGGAGAGGGAGGGTGGAAGTTGTGTGTGAGTGCTGATACTAGGGCTTGAACTCAGGGCCTGGGCACTGTCCCTTAGCTTTTTCACTCAAGACTGGTGCTCTACCAGTTGAACCACACCTTAACTTCTGGATTTCTACTGATTATTTGGAGATGAGTCTCTCAGATTTATCTACTTGGGCTGGTTTTCAATCCTTAGATCTCAGCCTCCTGAATAGCTAGGATTATAGGTGTGAGCCACCAGTGCCTGGCCACAGGTTCTTAATATGCAGCCCAGACTGGTCTCAAATTATAGTTATCCTCTTGTCTTAACCGCCCAAGTAATGGGATCTAATCATGCACTTCCATGCCTGGCAGCCTTTTGCATTTTTATTAGTATTCCATCGTTGACAAGCTTTTTACTGAAAAATTTTAAGGAACAGATTTCAGGGTTTTTTTAAGTTGTTAGATAATATTTTTAAAAAGGAAAGGCAAATTCATTTTATGAAGATCAAGGTACTAATGCCAAAATTTAACAAATATAGCACAGAAAAAAATACTGAAATTAAAGATTAATTTCTCACTTTTAAATATCAATGAAAAAATGTTAGACACAAACCAAGGATATATTAGAAGAATGTTACAAAGAATGACAAATCATTACTAATGGTAATTTTTTCCAGAAATAGAATATTGGCTTGGTATAGGAATGTATTAATATAGCTGTCCATATATGTGGGGCGCACTGACTGGCACCGCCTGTTGCGCCCTGGAGGTGTGTGGCTGTTTTGCCTCGGGAGTGAGGCCCTGAAGAGCCCCGCCTGCCTCAGTCCCTGGGTGCGTGCTTGCTTGCACCGCCTCCGGGAAGAGGGATCCCGGTTAGCCCCGCTTGCCTTCCCGTCCGGAACTGGAAAGGTGGCTCTAGCTGGCCACACCTTCCAGCCTTAAGACCACGTGCAGCAAGATGGCTGCCGGCAGTAACCTGTGGGCAGTCCTGCTAGTACTTAGGCCTCCCAGCCTTAAGACCATGTGCAGCAAGATGGCTGCCGGCAGTAACCTCATGTCGGTCCTGCTAGTACTTAGGCCACCGCTTAGGGAGGTCCCATGGCCTTCCGCCCTTGACTGACAGCTTGGACCGCTAATCATAGCCCCTGGCTAGGTATGTTACACCCTCCTCTTCCTGCCATTGCCCATATTTAAGATCCGGTCTGCACCACTAAACTGAGAGCAGTCTTGAACTTCTCCCAAGTTGACTTACTGTTTAACCACAGCAGAAAGGTTGGGTTGGGTTGCCTGCGAGAGACTCACGGCTCGTTACCTATTCTGGGTTCACCCTCGGCAGGGTGCACTTCCTCGCCTCTCCCGCTGGTTGGGAGAGCACCTGGGGTGCAGGGACCCCTGCACATATTAACTAATCAAAAATGAAAAGTCATATGTGCCTCTTTGCTAATCATGATCAAGGTTCAGAGCAGCCCAGGCAAATAAATCTCTGAAACTTCTATCCCCAATTAATGAGCAAAAGGCCATCACATGAGGAATAACTCAAATGAGGGAAAAACCCAAGCAAGAAGTCCTAAATCGATAGCCCCATGTAGGCATAGAATAAAAAGTGTGTGTGTGTGTGTGTGTGTGTGTGTAAAATGTTTTTAGATAAACACAAGCTGAAAGAACTTTAATGCATTATTAGACTTCTACTACAAGAAACACTGAAGGAAAGCAGGTGTTGGTGGCTCATGTCTATAGGCCTAGCTACTCAGGAGGCTGAGATCTGAGGATCGCAGTTCAAAGCCAACCTAGGCAGGAAAGTTCGTGAGACTCTTATCTCTAATAAAACTACTCTGAAAAAGCCAGAAGTGGCACTATGGCTCAAGTGGTAGAGTCCTAGCCTTGAAAGAAAAAGCTGAGGGACAGTGCCCAGGCCCTGAGTTCTAGCACACACACAAACAGAGAAAGATATACTAAAGGACATTCTTAAGGATGAAGGAAAATAACCAGGATTGAATTGAACTTCAGAGAAGAATGAAGGGCAAGCACATGGTAAATATGAATGAATTGTTGAAAGTATCAGTAAGGCTGAATGCCAGTAGCTCACACCTACAATCCTAGCTCACCTTAAATTGAGGAAGTCTCAAGTTTTTTTTTAGAGTGAGTTATTTCAGTTTTGCTCTTGGGGAAAATTCTTGAGAGCTTTACTCATAAGGTATAGCCCTGCAATCTTCAGTGAGGTTGCTAGAGAGCCCATCTCATGTGATGCCATTTCACCTCTAACTTCTGTCTCCCTCACTGAAAGCAGCAACTGAAATCGTTGCTTGACTTTTTTCTGCTTTCTGACAGTTGCTTGTTGATGGAATCTGTATACATGCACAGTTCAGGGGTCAACCAGCAATTTGGGGGATGGGGAGAGTTTATATGCTAATTTGTACCCCTTGATTTGTGACTGTCTCTGGAATTTCTCCCAAGTTTCAGCCACTCTGAATTCTCAACTCATATATTCTGCCACCTCAACTCAGTAAGAGTTAAGGTCTTTGTTTAACTTCTGGCCATCCCACCCCACAAACACCAGGGAGGGCCCTCTGGAAACAAACTGTAAACATAGATCCCATCTAGTGCAGTTCCTTGTCTCCTGTGTTATATCCCCCCCCCCCACTAGTACCTGCTTTTGGCTACCCTTCAGTGACATGGTTTTATTATTTTTATTTTTTATATTTATTATAAATATTTCATTTATTTGTATAAGTATTTTATGTATGTTTAATATATTTTAAGTTGTTTTCATAAGTGACTCAGAATTTGTCATTGCCACCTGCAGGAAGACTAGTCTAATCCCAGATAATTGATCACAACTGCAGCAAAACTGCTCCTTTGCCTCTTCTCTGTCACTGTACCACTTCTTTCCAGCTTCCATCCTTCTGTCAAAGTTATAATTTTTCAGCTCTTATTGATGTGTGTAGTGAAGATTTAGTCATCTTTGGAGTGATATTTAACCTAATGTAATTTTATCAAGAGCTATATATTGGCAATCATCTATTTAGAAAAACTAATACATGTATAGCCTCTGCCCAATTCCTTGTTGGTGACTCCAGCAGAAAAGTTTTCTGTCTTTTACTATTGAGTGTGATTTTCATAAGTGCCTTTTAGCATGTTAAGATGGTTTCCTTCTACTTCCAGTGTCTTGAAGTATGTATGTACTTGTGATTTTGTGTGTGTGTGTGTGTGAAAAATGGTTAAATTTTGTTAAATCCTTCATTGTATCAGATAGTGTTTAGCTGTTTGTTTTTCCCCTTCTGTCCCCTTCATTTTGTGTGTTCTACTGATAGCTTTTTTTTTCCCCCCCAAAGCTGAGGACTGAACTCGGGGCCTTGCGCTCACCAAGCAGGCTCTGTTCTGCTGAGCTAAATCCCCAGTGCCCTGCTACTGATAGCTTTTTTTTTTAAGGTTGAACTACCTAAAAATCCTAGGATGAATCTTATTTCCTGTTTCCTAGAGCAAGTTTCCAAGCTTAACATGTTAAATCTTAAAAATCATGAGCCATGTAATCTGAAAATTTTAGAAATGTGCTACTCCTCAATAAATTAATATTTGTCATATATTTCATATTTTAAGGCTGATTGCCCCTCCAAAATTGGCAGCAAGATAGCTGTTGTCCAGTAACAGGTAAATATGCAGTATTATTTATAAGAGGTTTGGTTGTCTCTTCTGCTTTCATATTATGAATGGGCACCTGAATTTAAACTAAGAAATAGGGCTTGGAATGTAGCTTAGTGGTAGAGCACTTGCCTAGCATGCACGAGGCCCTTTGTTTCCATCTGTAGTACTGCAACAAATGACTTTTATAAACGAGTAATTAAATTAAGTGGTTTGTAGACAGTTCTTGGCAGGAAGAAAACTCATCAAATTGGCACTCAATGTTGGCTTAATTTACAGGGTTGGTTTTTTTCTGATCTTATCACCATTGCCTGGGTCCCTGTTACAGAAATGTCCCACAGTGAAAATCTGTTTAACACTTGCAGGTAGCTCGGAGTTACCTGGTACCCCTGTAACTATGCTCTTTGTGCTTGCATATTTTTCAAGAGAGTCAAGGAGCAAGTGGGCTTGTATTTTCCAAGAAAAGATGAGTTGGTGGGTGTTGGCATGGGATGGTAGGAACAGTTGTCTTTACACTGTCAAGCTTTTTACAAGAGTTTCCCTCAGCGGTGTTTTGTGTCTCAGGGGTTCACTCCACAACCATCATCTACCTCCTGAGAGATGATGGTGTTCTAGTCAGATCTAGTCCAAGCTCACTCTTGTGCATGGGGAGAAAGGGAGCTCTCTCATTTTTTTTCCTCCCTTGGTAACACCGTGCCATACAAGCCAGATCACCATAAGCTTATGGGGGTAATGATGCAAAACTGAATGATTCACATATGTGGCTGTAGGAAACTACTATACTGCCTCTACACAAGGATTTGTGGTCCTCAGAGATCCTATGCCAATGGGGGGATTACAGGAGTGGGTTCTCTTCCACCTTTTCTCATTGCAGAGGTAATGATTTGGTCCATCTCATTTAGCCTCACTTAAGACCAAATAAAAATCCCAACTAATGGTGTGATCATTTGTCAATAAGACTTGGAAAGCATAATTTGTCTGTATGTCTATTGCATCTAATTTATTTCTTAATTTTTGAGTCATATCTTTAAACCTTCTTGTTCTCCAGAAGCACTGAGTTGCTGGGCCTCTCATAAGTTCCCAAGCACTTGAGGTCCTCTATGATCTGACTCTGCCAACCTCTCAGGCCTGGCCTTCTCACACACAGCCCCTAGATCTAAGCAATGTATGGTGCTGATTGTTGAACTGCCCTCCTGCCTTGTCTGACCTCCCTATGTTTGTATTGACTGTCATCTTTGCCCTGGATATCTTTTTACTATATCATCTGGCTGGTGCTTTTTACCATGTTTGTTTTTGATGGGTGCTGAGAACTGATGGAGGGTCTAGAGAGAAGCATAGCATTCTCTAATGTAAGCTTTGAGAGACAATTCTTCCCCATGTGGGTCCAGTGTATAATCAAAAGACAAAGTGGGGATCCCACCTGAATGAGAGAAGACAGTGGGGTAGGAGTAACATGGTGATTGTGGGGATGATGGCAAGGGGCTGGATTCTAAATACATTTGGAGGTAGAGCCAATAGGATTGGCTGAGAGATCAAGAGATAGCTCCGGAGGTTTTTTGTTGTTGTTTAGAGTCCTGGGGCTTGAACTCATGGCCTGAGTGCTGTCCCTGAGCTATTTTGCTCAAGGCTAGCACTCTACCACTTTGAGCCACAGCGCAACTTCCAATTTTCTGGTGGTTAATTGGATATAAGAGTCTCATGGATTTTCCTGCTGAGGGTAGCTTTGAAACATAGTCCTCAGATCTCAGCCTCCTGGTAGCTAGGATGACAGGTGTGAACCACAAATGCCCAGCTATCCCTGGTGTTTGGATCAGAGCATCCCCATATTGGAAGTTCTACTCAGGGGAATGGGGAAGACAGGGTTCTTTTTGGACACATTTAGTTTAAGATGCCCATTCATGGTCTCACTTAAAAGCATTCCCAATATTTCTTAAGTTCCAGGGAGACAATGTCTGTGGTCTGGCACCTCCCTTCACTTGCTCAGGTTCTGTTCTGGAAGACATCACTGTATTCATCACACCTAATTTAGCTTTAGAACCTAGCTTGTCAGGAAAATGAGGTTGGCTGCCTTGTCTCTTTGTCCAGCTTCTTCCCATGTATCCTTCTTTGGTAGGATGCATTCTGGAGCCTGACTTCTGGGATGATGAGAGGCTTCTTCAACTGGCTGTATTTTCCTATGGACCCTGGGTCTGTGTTGTGGAGAACAAGTGCCCTGCATTCATCTGTTGCCTGCACTACCTCTATTGTAGCACCATGCTCTTCCTGGTTAGTGTTCTCAGCATTTATTAGGAGACCCTAGGTTCCCAAGCAAGCAATACAAAAACAAACAAACAAATAAATGTTATGCAATGATCTGCTAATTAGGTATTTATTTAAATTGAAGATTTGGCTTATACAATGCAAATTTTCCTTGAAAGTATTAAGTTCGGTAACTTGTTACTGAGGGGTGAATTCATGCGATACAGGCATTTCCAGCTGCCACTCACAGGGAAAGAATTAAACCAGCCAGGATGGAGAGAGAACAGGAACTCTGGCGGCACTGATAGATTCCAGGTAATGTGCCACAGCCTTCTCTTCCCAAGCCACTTCCTACCTCCAATGAAGCAGGCATCCATCATCCATTTTAGACATTCATAAGAGAGCTTCTTCAGGGCTGGGGATATAGCCTAGTGGCAAGAGCGCTCTTATCGCCCTTCCCCCCCTTAAGGCCAAGATGAATCCCCAACAGGTATGAATACAGTGATCAAGAGGTTTGAAGTTTGGAATGGAGCTCCAATTAGCCACCTAAAAACCAAAAGTGAATCTGTGGCTCACAGTGGTAGAGCACTAGCCTTGAGCAAAAAAAGTTAAGGGAAAGCACCCAGGACCTGAGTTCAAGCCCCATGACTGACCTAAAAAAAGAGGCACCAGTGACTCATGCCTATAATCACAGCTACTTGGGAGGCAGAGAACAAGAAGATTGTGCTTCAAGAGCAGCCCATAAAGAAAAGTCGGTGAGACCCTGTCTCAACCCATAGATGGCTCAATGGCATACACCTGTCATCCTAAACTGCATAGGAGGCAAAGATTGTGGTGCCAGGCCAGCCTAGGCAGAAATGTTCAGATTCCATCTCCACAGAAGGAAAACTGTACACTGTGCTACATGGCTGAAATCCAGTGATGATGATAAGCTTACAGCAGGTAAATAAGAGCTCAAGAACACAGTCTGGGGGGCTGGGGATATGGCCTAGTGGCAAGAGTGCTTGCCTCGTATACATGAGGCCCTGGGTTCGATTCCCCAGCACCACGTTTACAGAAAACGGACAGAAGTGGCGCTGTGACTCAAGTGGCAGAGTGATAGCCTTGAGCAAAAAGAAGCCAGGGACAGTGCTCGGGCCCTGAGTCCAAGGACCAGGACTGGCAAAAAAAAAAAAAAAAAAGAATACAGTCTGGTGGGAAGGGAGACTCAATTCAGAAAATAACCAGTAAAAAACAGGAAGATCCCAAGCCTTGGGGATCCCTGATTCCATTTGGCCGTGATTTCTGCTCAGTATTTTCTATTTCATTCGTGCCTTTCTTGTGCATATAGCCCAGTGGGAAGAGGGGTAGACAAAATGGGAGAAGAACAGATGTTCACACCTTACATCAGTGAAAAAACATGGAACCTTCCTTATTCCTAGTCCAGCTCTCCATTTCCTGTTGCTTAGGGCCTTCGTTGTTCAGACTGACTCCATTCTATCTTACTTTTCTTTTTCTCTCAACTTTGAATGTCTGTTCTTCATTCAGCCAAATATGTTCTGGGTGTCTCCCAAGTTCTTTTTAGGGTCCAAATACTGCTGAGAAAGTGACTGTCCAAAAGCTAAAGGGTAAAATTAACAACATGCCAGACCTAAGCCTAAACCCTTCCAAATTACTTCTGCTCACCAAAACCAGGGGATGACAGGTTTTTCTGCCACACCACACAAAAGCCTATAGATGCTGTAATGCACTGTCATGCACCCAGGCCCTTTCAGCATCCAGGAACCTCACCCACAGGAAACTGACAGTTTTCTTGGAAAGGCAGATGTGTACTTGTGACAGCATTGGGAAGCAGTGTAACATTAAGCTGTGTCTGTTATGAGAATAAAAGAATAGTTAATTCTAGCATTTTAGTCTGAGAGACAGGGCAGGGTGTTTGTGTTGAGCAGGTGGAGGAAGCCCCCCACCAGTGAGGCACACAAACATCCCTATGTGTCAGCCATAAACCATGTTACTGGTATTGTGTATTCCTGCTCTGGTATTATAGACTCAGATGCATCTATTCCCTGATAGGCTTGGTCTTGACAGATGTGTTCATTTCATTGTGCCACATGGTACCTTAGGTAAAACCCAGAATTCATGGTTTCTATGATATCCTTCTTTCCATTTGCTAAAATTGATTGGCCAGTCTCTTTTCAGGCCATTGAGACTCTGGGCCTAGCTTGAAGATGATCTGGATGACTGGAGCAAATGCTGATGAATAAAGAAAGTTGAGGCCTAAATCCTGGCTCTCAGAGCTGGGCACCTGTAGCTCACACCTGTAATTCTAGCTACTCAGGGGATGAGATCTGAGGATCACGATTCAAAGCAAGCCTGGGCAGAAAAGTCCATGAGATTCTTATCTCCAATTAGCCAGCAAAAAGCCAGAAGTGGAGCTGTGTTGGGCTCTGGCTATACCTTTAAGGGGCAGTCCCGAGAGGCCCGCCTCTTCTCCCACCCTGGGGCTGCGTGGCTGTTATCCACTCCTACCTTTTCCCCCCGGGTCTGGAACCAGAAAGGCATCCCAAACCAGCCCCACCTCCTGTCTGGCTCGGAGCACATGGACATCATAATGGCACCAAGCCGAGCACAAAGGGGTGGTTCTGTGGGCTGTGATCTCTGCCTCTGGGGGAAGCTCCGTGACATCACTGTGATGGACAGCTCAGATTAGCCTGTCGCTAATCTAAGCTAGCGACTCCAGGTCCCTCCCCTTCCTGCCGCCATTACTGTTATATAAAGCCCTCCCCTGAGTAAAACCGGTGAAAGTTCCAGAAGCTTACCCTGAAACGTCTGCAAGACTCCCGTGTTGTTCTTTAAGTGTGCGAGGGGAGGAGGGGCGTCTCGCGACACATTGGGCCGCACTCCAGCTTTCCGCCCAGCGGGAAAGGGCGGGACACGCGCGAGGGTGAAAGGGGTCCTGACAGAGCTGTGGCTCAAATGGTAGAGCATCAGCCTTGAGCAAAAAAAAAAACCCTTAAGGGACAGCACCCAGGCTCTGAATTTAAGCCCCAGTACTGTCGTGTGCACTTGTGGTGCCAAGAAGGGAACAGGCAGTACAGGAATTAAAACCTAGAGGCTTCCCAGAAGGGAGTAAGAAACAGCCCTCTCTCATGGGAGTGCAGGGGCAAGGAAAGAGGGAACAGCCCATCTAAGAGCCCTCGTTGAGGCAGGCCCAAGCAAGAAGAGAGTGTCCTGAGGGAAAGCTGATGCATGGGGCTCCAGGAGGACCAAAGAAAGGGCTTCAGCAGTCAGTCAGAAGAGGTGTATTTAGGGTCAAAGGGGGCATGGACCGGGATGACCTGAGCTTCTTGCAGCCAGTCCCTGACGCAAACAGGGATAAAGGACATAATAAGATTAGTCCTGAGTCTGGGGCAGAGAGTAGGGAAGATGCTATGATCTTGGGGGAAGGAAGAAGAGAGAGACTGGCTTGGGAAAAAGTAGGGTCCTGGGGTCCCTCTACACTCCTGATAAGAAAGTTCAGAGGCCAGATAACCTAGACTTCCTTCCTGGCACCTACCATAGGCACACGCCTGGTCAAGGTGGCTTGTGGACTTCTGTGGGGGCAGGAAACATCCTAGTGCGTCCACCCTCTGAGTGGGTGTGGGACTCCAGGCTCCCTCCAATTCCTGCTGATGGATCTTCTTTCTTTTTTAATTTTTTAATTGTCATTCTAAAGGTGATGTAAAGAGGGGTTACAGGTCATGAGTATGTTTCTTTTTGGACAATGTCACCCCTTCCCTCACTCTCTCCCAATGATGGCTCTTCTTAAGAAGGTAAAAACTGCATGCCCTCTACACACAGCATGCCAGGTACTGCCAACATTATGTTCATATAGGGTAGGTACAACCACTAGCTCCATTCTAGAGCTGGGGACACAGGCACGAGTAGTTAAGTCACTATTCTGTGGTGCTGCTGGGATTGGAACACTGACTCAAAGGAAGGTGTGAGCTCTTACCTCTGGTCCAGCCCACACACACCCTATCACACACACTCAGCTGTTGGGGGTAATAGTTGTGCCCCTTCCACACTGGTTCTAACACCTCTTCCCACACGCTGAGGTACACTGGAAGCTGCATAGCAGTGTGACAACATGGGCATCTGAGAATAGAAGCCTGAGCATGGTTGGAACTCATAAGTTCGCAGCCCTAGCAGACACCCGTGCTGTTAGCAGTGGTGTCCTCTGACTACAGAGGCCTTTCTCTTGGTAAAAGAGACTCCTTCATCCCTAGCTGGGGGGCTCCATCATTCCTGATGCCTCCTTGCACTGGCCTGCAAGACACTAGCTTGCCCAGGAGACACTAGCTTGAAAGTTGTCCAGTGGGAGAGAGATGGCACTGCTGTGAGCCTGTTCTGGCTGAAACAGGGTTGTCTATTAGAAGGTGGGTAATCATTCCCAGGAGTGACTCTGAAGTCAGTCTAGACAATGGCAGGTCAATGCTGGTAGGTTAGAGCTGACCATGGTGCTGACCTGAGCCAAGGGACAGGCCAATGTAAGTAATACGGATACTGGAGCAACATCAAGCCCACTGTTAGGTGTTTCCACTGTTTATCCTAAAGAAATGAATGGCAGCATTCTATAATTCCTAGATTCCCCTCATAGACCAGAAGCACCACCAGGGCCCACACATCTGCAGATATCAGGATAAGCAGAAAGACTGGAGCTGCCTAAAGGAGACTCCTCCAGAAGCTGCCAGTGAGCAGTGTCTATTTTCAGGACTTAATAGGGCTTCCTATCTCCCTGGAAGTAGCTCAGAGGGAAGTGTGCTTCAAGGAGCAGCCACTACCTTTCTTAAACTTAAAAAGACAGAAAGAACATTGCTACAGCATAATGGGGGGGGGGGTGCTCCCATGACCCACACCTGAGTGGTCATCCAAGGAAAAGTGAACACAACTGAGAGCTCCACAAATACTTCTCTACCCCACAGGACCCCCTCCCCCAAGTCCTGAGTCTCAACTTCTGCTTCCTTCATGTCTCTGATGATGCTTATAAGCATTCCATGTCCATACTGAACATGTTCTTTCATATTTGGAGCAAGTCTGTCAGGCTTTATCTGGACTCACTGCTGAGACAGGACTGCCTATCAGATCCCCTCCTCCTTTTGGTGCTCATGAATCTTCTGAGCTATGCCTGTCTTTTCTTTTCCAGATATAGTCAAGATTTCTCAGATCTGCCTCAGGAATATCTGGGAACCATTCTGTGGACTGGAGCCAGGGCAAGACCCTTAGTTAACCCCTCTTAATTCCTCTGAAGAAATATGGAGACAAGCAAGGAGTAGATGGAACACATTAAGACATTAGAAGATGCAAAGATCCTGAGCTCAGGTGCGGCAACCCAAACTATGGAAGTGACCAAGGAGAAGAAAATGATACAGAGTGGGATGATGTGCTAAAGAAGCCTTCCTGGAGGACAATGGTCAACACCAGTGGGATCACCTTGGTCCTGCTCATGGTTTGGGACCACATCAATTATGCCTGAAGCAGCTCAGGCTGATGGTAGGTACCTGGGGTCAGGTAGAGCTGCTACCTTTCCCAACTCCCTCAACAAGAAGGGATCCTCTTGGGGAAACCCAAAGACAAGGGTCCAAGATCACACTAATGAAAACACCCCTGGTGTCGTGCATCAAGGGCTAGCATCAGCTGCAACATGTGTGTTGCCTAGGGGACAGAGCAAAGCCCATTCATGACTGCAGAGACTATGCACACAAGAGCATCTGTTCCTCTCTGAATGAGTCATTTTCTCCAAATGGCTCTACTGCACCAGCACTGACTTTCACTTTAAATTTAATTTGGTTTTTTCATCTCTAGATATATTTAGAATGGGTTTTTTTTGCTTGTGTTTATTTCACTGTTACAATTTCTTTCCTATGCCCACCCTATGTTGCTCTGTTCCATCACTGAAGGTAAAGCCCTGTCACCAATGATGTTATGTTGTGTAAACTCTGCTCTACCCCAGTCTGGGGCTGTCGTGCACAGATTCTTTGCCCAGCACTGATGACCACATACAGACATAGAGCAACAGCTGTATCTCAGATGGAAACTTTGGCTCCTGTCTGTACCAGGTGTGTGACCAAGGCAGATTCTGTTGTAATAGAATTGCCCTCCCACAATTCACCATGATTTGTCTTCTACTGTAATACCCCGATGGCAGCAGGAGAAGAATTCTCTCCTCCACCCAAGCTCTTCTAGTGATACTTCCAGTTTCACTCCAGTTAATGGGAGTAGGGCCCATGGATTAGATTCCCTTTAGCCAATAGATCTAAGCCATTCCTGAATTGTGTTTCTATAAGGAATCCCTAAACTTTTATTTTTCTTCCTTCTTGGGACCAAAATAAATGAATTGTCTTTAGAACAGTCTCAAGCATTTTGACATGATTTGGGGAAGGCCCACCCAGTATCATGAAAATCACACTCTGCAGGTGCACGCATACACAGCAGTCCTTCATTCCTTCAGTCATTCTGCTAACAGTTCTGCGTGTCTATTGTGTGCCTGCCACTGTGTTTTGATTCAAGGAAGTAGCCATGAACAGAACATATGGGAACTGCTCTCAGAGCTTATGGTCTATGGGGGAAGCTAGATAATTGATGATCATGGCAATTGCCTGTATTTCATGTAGCCTGCTATCTTCAGACCCAAATTAAGAATCCTTGTTGAGGGACTGGGAATATGACCTAGTGGCAAGAGTGCTTGCCTCCTATACATGAAGCCCTGGGTTCAATTCCTCAGCACCACATATATAGAAAAGGCCAGAAGGGGCGCTGTGGCTCAAGTGGTGCAGTGCTAGCCTTGAGCAAAAAGAAGCCAGAGACAGTGCTCATGCCCAGAGTCCAAGCCCCAGAACTGACAAAAAATAAAATAAATAAATAAATAAAAAGAAGCCTTGTAGAACAAGTCAAATTAACTATGTTTCAGAGAGGAGAATAAGGCTAAGCAAAGGAATCTAATAACCCAGGAGGTTGGCAGAAGTCCACAGGCTTATCCCTTACACAGTGTGTGCATTGCAGGAACCCACAGAAAGGACATTCCACCTGAATATGAAATCCAGGAAAGAGGAGATCAGGTAGCAGGATTAAGAAGGGACAATGTGTAGGAAGACTTGAGACCAGAGTTCAATGCATGTTGGAGAATGCAGGGAAATGAGCAGAGCAGTGTGGACTGGAGAATCTAAAGCTAGACATATACCTGGTATGCTTTGGAATCCTAAGTGTCTGGGAGCTTAGGTAGGCGAGTATAGTATCAGATGTGCTGGATACTGCTAAGAAGATGAAAGGGAGTCAGGAATATCCCCCAGGAGACTGGGGAGAGGTAAAGGGAAGAGGACTTCTGTTGTTGTTTTGTTTTGTTTTGTTTTTGCCAGTCCTGGGCCTTGGACTCAGGGCCTGAGCACTGTCCCTGGCTTCTCTTTGCTCAAGGCTAGCACTCTGCCACTTGAATCACAGCATCACTTCTGGCTGTTTTCTATATATGTGGTGCTGGGGAATTGAACCCAGGGCTTCATGTATATGAGGCAAGCACTCTTGCCACTAGGCCACATTCCCAGCCTGGAAGAGGACTTCTGGAGGGCAAGGCTATGGAGACTCACTGGGTTGAGCACATGAATGAAAGCTGCATGCATTCTAAAGGTGGGCTACACTGGAGTAAAAACAAGCATAAGGAAAGCAAGACTCCATTTCCAATAACATATCAAGTCTGAGCTACAGGAAATGGTAACTGTCATTTTGACATTAAGTGTGATCTGTATAGGATGTATTTCCATTTTTAGGTCTTTAAAGTCTCAACAAGGATTTGTTTTCAGTGCAGAAATCCGGCATTTCTTTTGTTAAATTTACTCCTAAATATTTTACTTTTTAATGCCAATATAAGTGAAATTTTCTTAATTTCTTTTTTTGATGGCTAACTGCTAATGTGTAGAAATACAATGAACTTTTATATATTGATTCTAATAGTTTTTAAGTATAGGTTTTTTTTTCTTATATAGGATCATGTACTCTATTGTTATAATGGTTTAGTCCTTTCTTTCAAATCTGGATACCTTTTATTTCTTTTCCTGCCTAATTTCCCTGTCTAGCAGCTCTAGTATAATGATGAATGGAAGTGACATGAGCAGACATGCTTGTCTTATTCCTAATCTCCAGGGGTAAGCAGTCCATTTTTCCATCAGTTACTATTATCAGCTGTGGGTTTTTCAGATGTTACTTATTATGTTGAATATTTCCCCACTATTCATCGTTTACTAATGGTTTGGTTTGGTTTTTATTCATGAATGAGAGTTGGATTTTGTGGATGCTTTTTCTGACTTTTTCCTTCTATCTCTATGGTACTATGGTGCTACATTATATATACATTCCTGGGACATTTAAACCCCAGTTGCTCATGAGTTTTTTGTCTGTTTATAAGGAATACTGTTCTATCATTTTCTTATGATTTCTTTGTGTGCTTTAGGTATCAAGGCAGTATTACACTCATAAAATGAGTTGTGGAATGTTCCTCCCTCCTGTTTTTGAAACTGTGAAGGGCTGGTAGTAATTCCTGTCTGGAGACATTTAACAACAGATGTTTAGTTGAAATCAGAAGAATGACTGATAGATACCTGAACTAGACGCTCAGGTTTGTAAGAGAGAAGGAAGAGGTGTGAAGGAGATCTAGTGGAGGAGGCCCACAGCCAGGCAGATGAGATTGTGAGGAGGACATGCAGGAAGCAGGGGCCTAGACCAGAGCAAAAATAAAAACAAAAAAAGACAAAGAGTTTTACAATGGAGATCAAAAGCACAAAGCCTTGGTGACATGGAAGCTGGTGACCTTGGCTAGACCCTCTAGCAAGGATGATGCCAGCCTTCTATGGATTGAAGGCAGGAGTGGAAGGTCTGCTTTTCTGGAGAAAGATTTCCTACTATTGGGCCTTTTTTGAGATTGAACTTGAAACCTCAAATGGGCCAGTCCTTTTTGGAACAAGATGGCTGGGGGCTGAGTAGATGGCCTACTGGCAAGAGTGCACACCTCGTCTACATGAAACCCTAGGTTCGATTCCCCAGTACCACATATATAGAAAATGGCCAGAGGGGTGGGAATATGGCCTAGTGGCAAGAGTGCTTGCCTCCTACACATGAAGCTCTCAGTTCGATTCCCCAGCACCACATATATGGAAAACGGCCAGAAGGGGCGCTGTGGCTCAGGTGGCAGAGTGCTAGCCTTGAGCAGGAAGAAGCCAGGGATGGTGCTCAGGCCCTGAGTCCAAGCTCAGGAGAGGCAAAAAAAATAAATAAATAAAATTTAAAAAATAAAAAGTTATTCAAAACAAGATGGCCTACTTGGGCCAATCCTTTAATTCTAAAGACACAGACTGCTCTATTTCTTCTGGGAGATGTGAGGGTCCTTGGGGAAACTGAAAAGGCTGCAAGAAGAGGCTCACTTGAGTTCTGATTTTGCTGATTGCGTTTATTCTGAGAACTCCTCCCAGAATAAATTCCCATCAGGCAAGGAGGCAGCCTCAAAAGGCTCTTGTGGAAAAATAAGGCTCTGGCTTTTCCCCAGATGGAGAGCTCAACTCAGAAGTGGAAATCTGGCCCTGTAAGTTCCTCCAACAGAGGTTGGTACCACTATTGTCCACAAAACTAGGGGAGCTGTCACCTGACCAGACCTGGCAAGGCAGGGTAGAGAGACAGATGAAGGGGCTCTTCCATATGCTCCCTTGCCTCATCCCCATGTCTCAGTTTCACTGAAAGGAAAAACACAGACAGAGAGACTGAGAGGATCTAGGCCCACCACAGGACTATCTGGCTGCTGGACAGGACCCAGGTAATGGAGGAAGGTGTGGTGAGCTTCAAGCTAGTTCAGGAAGGACCTGCTCTAATGACTTCCATGCACTGGGCAGGAATAGCTGTTTGAGGTAAGATCTTAAGGAAGAATCTAGAACCTATCAATAGGTTCAGTCCTGGAGAATCTTTCTATAACCAACTCAACTTCTCCTAGGAAGAGCTAGCACCAAACCACACCTCTTACCTTCCTGCCTGCCATCCACTGTGAGAAAAGAAAGAACTGGCCAAGCAGAGCACTGAAGAGGGTGCCCAGGGGCGCTATGTCCATCTGTACCCCATTAACCTGATCATTCAAGTGTCTGGAGCTTGGCTGGTACCTGGCCCTACTGTGTTCCTTCCAAAAATCCAACCCAGCTCCCCACCCCACTCATCTCTTGAAGGATTCACTCCCGATCTCTTCTTAGATGTGCAGGTCAATTCCCACGAATTCCCAACTCTGAGTTGGGCCTATTCTGCCTAGGACCTGGTGCTTCTGGGCCTGATATTTCTTCTTTGGTGGGGCAAGATCAATGTGACCATGTTGCAGGAACATAAACCGGGGCCCACATAAAGAGAGTCAGTCTATTTATTCAGGAATGGAGGCCACTTAGCAAATGTGGCCTGGTGTAGGGCTCATCAGGGTTTCCACTCAATCACTTTAAGGGCAATCCTGGCTGCCCGCTGTATGCTCTCATTCTTCTCTTTCTCCAGATTGTGGAAGACTGGTATATGACTCTGTAGCAACTTCCGGCCCTCGGGGGCCTCCGCCAGCATGGTAAGGGCCTTGGTGGCATTCAGGCGCACTTTGGTGCTAAATCCTGAGTTCAGCAGCTCCAGAAGTAGGGTGATGGCATCTGCGTCCAGTGCTGCATACTTCCCTGTAGGCAAGGGGTTTGCTAGCCAGCCACTCCTAGGTCTTCTTCTTCCCCCTACCATCCCACCTCATGCAGTCTCAAGGGGCAGTAGCCTCCTATACCCACTCAGCTACTCCCATCCCACCTCTCTTGTACTCTACTGCTAAGTCGGGCTGCACCCCTTCTCTGCTGCCCTTCTAGCCCTTAGCTAGCCTCTCCTTACCCACCCTCTTTCTGTCCTAAAATTCATTCTCCTCAAAAATTACAAATGGTCTTATTAAAATGGAAAGCCAATCAGTCAGGTGGCAAATCCTTCCTGAGCAACCACTCTTCTGGGGTGTAATTTAGTGGTGGAAGCCTAGCCTGATCCTAGGTCTGATCCCCAGGATAACACAAAATAAACCAAAACAACAGCAATCTCATGGTAACAGTCTGCAGGGAACACAGACTTTAATTTGTACAGGAGACACTTTCCCTTACTCTCCACCAGACCTTCTTTCGTGTGTGTGTGTGTGTGTGTGTGTGTGTGTGTGTGTGTGTGTGTGTACATGCATGCCTAACACTCTATCTGTGTTGATCCTCAAAACCTTCTGAGAGAAGGCTTTTCCCGTCATGTGCTCCCAGCCCAGTACTGCATTTCTCTGCATCTATCATCTCTCATGCTGAGTGAGACAGCTGAGACCTCTGGGTTCCCATTGTCCAACTCATGGCCTGACACATGGCAAGGGCTCACAGACCTTCAGTGGGCATGCCAATGGGAAATATGTGGCTCATTTCTCTAAGTCCTGGCTTTGGCATTTCTGGCCATTGCCTGAGCCCACACAGGCCCCTGGCTATTCAAGCAGTTTCCTCCACAAGAATCCTGAGGTGCTCCAAGACACAAGGGGGTGGCTCTGCTCCCCATGTACTCAACCTCCTGTCTATACAACAGAAGGGTGAGCTGTGGACTCGATCCAAATCTCTCTTCTTCCGTATATCTCAAGTTCCATCATTAAGGTCCAGTGAGGAGTTTCTAGCAGAATCTGTCTTTGAGAGGCTTTGCAGAATACCCATTACAAATCTGAGACTCAGAGTGCCCTCCTTTGCATACAAGGAAAGCACAGTGCATTGGTACAGGTGAGTTTGGGCCAGCAAGGAAGGTCAGACAGCTTTCGAGGGTCTGGGTATAGGAAGATAATTCTCATTCAATTTAAGAAAAATAAATTATGATCAAGAAATACCATAGAAGACTAGACAAGAAAGGATTCATTTCAACATAAAATCTGGATATGGTGGCACTTTCTGTGGTCTCAGCTACAGGGAAGGAATAAGGAGGATAGGAGTCCAGGCTAGCCCAGACCTCAGGAAAACACAAGATCCTATCTGAAAAATATAGAAAAAAAAATAGCTGGGAGAATTTCTCAAATGGCAAGAGTGGCTGCCTAGCAAGCATGAGACCCCGTATAGTATTTACTTATTTGTTTATTTGTAAAAATAAATAATCTGGAAGAAGGGAGGAGGGATAGAGAGAAGGAGGGAGGGACCATTTAGTCAAGGGCTCCATGGTTTGCTCTGAATCCCTGATAACAGAATCATGGGTCAAGGCTCACAAAGGACTTGAATCTGAAGTGGAAATTTCAGGCCCAGGGAACAGCCTGGTGTGAAGGGATAGGCATCATAAAATGAGTGACTAGTAATGGGGACACAGCCTGCAGTATTCAGGAAAAAGAGGGAGGGCTGGGCTTTGGACAAAATCTCAAGAAGACTTCAGTAATAGGCTTAAGAGAGAGACTTGGATGGAGCCTATAAGGTGTAGATCTGGGGTAATAGTTGGCCCTTGAGCATGGGAGGGATGGACTCAAATGGACCCACTCCAACTCAGGGATCCTGGTATGGCCTCACCTTCTGTGGTCACTGTAGCATACATCAGGGCCCCAGCAGCATTGGCCTTCACCTCCATGTTCTTGTCTCTTAGCCGATGCACCAGGATGGGGATGACATCACACTTCCACACCTGGATCTTGCCCTCCAAAGGGATGCTGGAATAGAGGGAGGCCAGATAGGAGCTCTGCTTTGGGAAGGAATGTGATAAGGCCTAAGACTGCCCCAGTGGTCACAAAAGAAAGGACATATGTTGGGACTGCCCCTTGTAGCCCAGAACTAGCCACATCTAGAGCACCAGGGCACAAAGAAACACGGTGCGAGCTGCCAGTGAAGGTGAGATCAAGGGACCATGAGGCAATGGGACCCCATTGCCATCACCCAAAGAAGAAACAGGACAGGTTCTTCTTGGTTCCACAGTGTAGAGGTGCAGAGACTAGGGTGCAAACCACAGCAAGGTCCATTTGAATCCACTTGCAAGTCAGCTAGTAGAGACCATGCAGTGAGCAGTCCTGTGCTAGGCAACAGAAATGGGAACTTAAACAAGGTAACTTTTAAGCTACTTCTCACTCTGGCATTGTAAGAAGCTGTGAAGGGGCTGGGAATGTGGCTTAGTGGTAGAGTGCTTGCCTAGCATGCATGAAGCCCTGGGTTTGATTCCTCAGCCCCACATAAACAGAAAAAGCCAGTAGTGGCACTGTGGCTCAAGTGGTAGAGTGCTAGCCTTGAGTAAAAGAAAGCCAGAAACAGTGTTCAGGCCCTGAGTTCAAGCCCCAGGACTGGCAAAAAAAAAAAAGCTGTGAAAAGGAGGTGGTCTTCCTAATATCTCACTCTATGAGAGGGCCAATACTGTCCTCTTGAAAGAAAGAGTTTCCTGGGTCAGAAAACAGTACCCAGAGGTCCCATGGGAATGTTGCAGTACACTCTCATCCCAATGCAAGAATTCCTCCTTCACCCAACTGAATCAACCTTCCCCAAATCTCAGTTCCAAGAGAACTCTTAATTCTGAAAATTTAATACTTCAAAGGTTGTTCCTATGGAACACTGTTTGGAAAACAAGCTTGGCAGCCCCTTTACTAATACAGTGAGGCTATTGGAGCTTTCTAGGACGTGAACCTTAACACTAAGTCACTTGGTCAAGGATGCTTAATTCTCCAGGTTCATTTATCTATCAAGTATGAGCCAGGCATCTATCTAGCATGCAGCATTTGGCCCTATGCAGACACTGAGCTAAGAGCAGGATTTCTTGACCCTGTTGACATTTGGGGCCATATCATCCAAGGTCTGTAGCAGTGAAAAAGCCAAGGCCTGTCCTCAGGTAGCCCACTGTGTGGGTAACACACAAAATTATAGTAGTGGTGAAATAGTGGTGAAATAGCTGGGTGAAGGAGGGTCAGGAGTGCTAGAGAGAGGCCACTTTATTATAGAGTTCTCTCTTGGAAAGCCTTGTTGGAAAAGGTCCTCTAGGCAAAGACCTGAAGGATGAATGGTCTGCGCTAAATGGAACTATGTATACACACACACACACACACACACACACACACACACACACACACACCCCTCCAGCAAGAATCACAGGTGGAAGAAAACCAAGACTTAGGGCTCTGACTAAGAGGATATGGCCACAGACAAAGCAGGGGCTCTGGGAGTTGGTCATGGGCAGTCCTAGGCCTGGTGTTAGGAAGTTTTGTGCTTCCTCAGTATACAGGTCAGGATTCAGACTATAATCCCATGTGACCTTGAGCAAGGTACCAGATCTTATACCTCAGTTTCTTCCCTTTGAAAGGGAGCCATTCCCTTCCCCATCTCAGTGTCTACCTGTATAACTTGTAGACAACCCCTGGCACACTATGGTCACTTAATGACCAGACCATCATTATTATCACTGGGATTTTTTTCCCTTCCTCATAAAAGGAGGTGCCCAGTTGTCTGAGTTAGTCCAGGAATGGGGGGAGGGAAGTGTTCACTGGCATACAGGACACTGTTGGGCAATGGTCACACTAGTAGAGAAGCCCATCTTCCACCCCAGCACCCTCCTCCCTCCAGGACACAAGGAAGCCAGGACACAAGGAGACCCAGGGCAGATACCCTTGACCTTGGGGCAGCCTTAGCTGGAAAATGCCCTGTTCCTGGCCTGCTATTGGGCCAGTGGAAGCTTAGGTGTCTTCTCTGGGCTTTGGCAGAAGCCCAAGGGAATAGCTGCTTTGTCCCACCAGGTCGCCTTACCTAATGGCCATGAGTGCTCGAGCAGCCTTGCTTCGGATGTTTTCATTAGGACTAAGGAGTTTTTCTTTGAAGCAGGGTACAGCGCGGCTGTTCAGTGCCTCTGAGGCATCTTCCTGCAAGCAGGATGCTAGTGTGTCCAGGATGAGCTCCTGGATGTTTTCCTCCTCCCTCTGCAGCTTCCACACCAATGCAGGGATCAGGCCACAAGTGACAATACTCTGAGCCCCTGCAGGACAGGAAATGGCATAAGGATGAGACCTTCTTTCTCCTCCCCCATTAGTGATTGGCTGCACAGGCAAGGTAGTGGGTTGGCAGGAGGACTTGGCAGGCAGTCTGGGTAACCAGGCTACCTGGCCACACACTGGAGGCTATGTATATAGCTATGACGGGAGTTGAGGCTGAAAGATGAGCCCTACAGGGGTCACAAAGGACTCTGTCCTTGGTTTACCTGTATCTCAGGGACATCAGCCATAAATAGGAGTGCAGTGGTCACAGAAGCAACAGCTCATTGCCTTAGGCCTACCCATACAGAGGCTCATGTGAGTGAGAGATGACTGGGTCATAAGGGTGTTAACCTCATCAACTGATAAAACTATTATCAGGCAACCAGCTCCTGTCTATAATTCTAGCTACTCAGGAGGCTGAGTTCTAAGGATCAATGGTTTGAAGCCAGCCCTAACAGGAAAGACCATGAGACTATTATCTCCAATTAATCCCAAAAAAGCTAGAAGAGAGCTGTGGCTCAAGTGGTAGAGCACTAGTCTTGTGGTATGAGGGAAGCTCTTAATGAGACATTGTCAAATGGCTATTTAGGAGATAGTGGCCTAACGGGAAGAAACAGATCACTGCATGCATGACTTTGAAAGGTGTCCCTAGCCCATTTCTCCCCTCTTCCCCTTTGTTTTTGTTTTAGTACTAGTACTGAGACTTGAACTCAGGGACTTGAGTGCTTGCTTGGCTTTTTTGCTCAAGGCTGGTGGTTTACCACTTGAGACACACTGCCACTTCAGGCAGTTTTTTGTTTGTTTGGGTTCTGATAGTTAATTGGGCCTAAAGAGTCTCTTGGATTTGTCTGTCCATACTGGATTTGGACCTTGCTCCTCAGATCTCAGTCTCCTAAATAGCTAGGATTACAGGCAGGAGCCACCAGTACCTGGCTCTTTCTATGACTTGCTCTCTTACTCTGGTTCTTTCTCTCTCTATGCTTCCTGCATGCCATAATTTCTGACCAGCACTTCTAACCCCCATGACTTTCTGCCTCACCACATACTCAGAAATGTAGAAACAAATGACTATAGACTGAAGCTTCTGAAATGATCCAAAGTAAGTCTTTCCTCTTTTAGAGTGATTCTCTGAAAAAGTGATCTACTCTGCTCCCATAGTTGAGGGAGGAGGCATCAAACTTCATTTCCCATCCAAAACACATCATAGATGTTGGAGAGCTCATAGACCGGATGCCACAGATCCCACAGAAAGGATTCCACAAGGCACAGCTGTAGTACAGGTACTAGGAGAAACAGTAAAGTAGACCCCATATACACACTTTGCCCTGCTCACTCTGGCTCCCCTCCCTCCTGGGAAATGCCTGCATGTAGCCATCCAGAGAACCCACAGCCTGGCACAGGCAGAGTCCAGAGGGGTCCAGGTTCTCTGAACAGCCTTTCTAGCCCTAGGGATAAGGGAGGAACAACGGGCAGCCCTTGTACATGGCTCTCAGGCCACCCTTCGCGATTGCCCTATAGCTAGCTCTCCCTCTCTGTCTCCCCAGAAGCCTATACTGCCCACCAAGAAACCATCTATAACCCCTGGGGAGGTGGCCACTAGCAAACACTTCTCTCTTCCTTCCGCCCTCCCTAGCTAAACTCTCTAATTTACTCTAGAGAGACAAATAAACAGGTTAATTAGCCTAAAGGTCTCTGAGTGCCAATTAGCACCAGGGATTTCCTCTTTGAAGACATAACCCTAACCTTCTTCCCTTACTCCCTGAGGACATCAAATGGCGGGTGCCCAGGGTGAGGGGGTGAAGTGGCAGAGCAGGGTATCCAGCAGTTCATACTGCTCCTCCCTATGCTCCCTGATGTCCAGCTGCTTACTGTGGTATCTGGGTGGAGCAGCTGGCTCTGGCCCATTTCTTCTCAGGGCACAGGGAAAACTGCTTCCTGTTGCTCCAACTGTGTTGGGATTTGATTTTTAAAATTTCATACCCATGTGACTTTTTCTTTCTTTCTTTTTTTTTTTGCTATCTGTATTTTTTTCTTATTTATTGTCAAAGTGATGTACAAAGAGGTTGTAGTTTCATACATTAGGCATTGGATACATTTCTTATACTGTTTGTTACCTCCTCCCTCATTCCCCCCTCCTCTTTCCCCCCACGTGACTTTTTCACATGTTTAATGGTCTCATTACTGTAATAAAGCCACCCAAATTAGCAAAGGGGGCATAATGTGTGAGGTGTTTTTTTTTTGTTCTTTCCTCCATCCCTTCCTTCCTCCTCTCTCTCTCTCTCTCTTTCTCTCTCTCTCTCTTTTACTTTCTTTCTCTTTCATGTATGTATGTGCCAGTACTGGCTTTAACTCAGGGCATGAGTGCTGTCCCTTAACTTTTTGCTGGTACTCTACTAGTTGAACCATAACTCTACTTCTGGCTTTTTACTGGTTTGTTGTTGATAAGAATCTCAAGCGAGTTTTCTGCCTGTGCTGGTTTTGAACTCAGCCTCCTAAGTAGCTAGGACAACAGGCATGTGCCACTAGTACCTACCTAATACATGGGTTTTGTACCCTACCCCCCCCAAAAAAAAGTTTTCATGTCCACATTTCCAAATAAGCCTGAATTTGACTCTTGAAAGTGTCCTCTCCAAGCTGTGTGACCTTGGACAAGGTTCCTAATGTCTCTGAGACTAGTTTTCTTAAGCACTGAAATGGGCACAATGGCAGATGGTTGAACAAGAAGAATGGAACTGGAGCCTGATTAGAATCTCTCTAAGCTTCCTAGGAAATACCAGGACAGATACTGGTGCTTAAACTGCCAGGAACTAATGTCTGAGTCGAAATGGCCACAGGCTGGGGAAAGAACAAAAAAAGGTAGCTGAGATGAACAAGATCAAAATATTGCAGGTGATTATCTCTCTTGCTTTGCTCCCCCTTGGTGAAGAAATCAAGGCACAGAGAAGAAGCTCGAATCCCCAAGGTCACACAGCAGATGGGGACAAAGCTAGGGCCTTCAGCTACTCAGTTTGTGTCTTGAGCAACTGTCTCAGGGACCTTCTCCTAGAAATACTCAGCACTGGGACCTGGGTTCATTTTGAGACAGAGGGAGAAGATTAAAAATAAAACGCGTGCCGGGTGTGCCTTTCTGCTCGCTCACTTTGCTTCTCTTCAGCTAAAAGGAGAGTGGCGGGCCTGGCTATTTATAACTAACCCAGATCCACAACTGCTTGTTCATGTAGGGGCAGGGCCTGTGGACCCCAAGGAAACAACCCATAGGAACCCACCCAGTGGCTCTAGGTGAGAGGCAATACGGTTTGGGAGCAGGGCAGGTAGGGGAACAGAGAAGAACCCACTAGGATGGGGTGGCAGTGTGCAGGCAAGACTCTGGACACTGAATGACCAGAGCAGATTGAGACATCCCCATTCTACAATGGGGTGAGAAGAAGCTGAGTGGGAGAATCATCTGGCTCAGGAATGAGCAAACTGGTAGTCATACAGACAGAGGAAGAAGTCCAGGGTCCTGAGGGCTCTGAAAGTGCCAGAAGGAAGGCCCAGGGAAGCATGGCCTCAAGGAGGTGGAGGATAGTCCAGAAGGACAAAGAGTAGGAAAGACAAGGGTATGTGTTTGGAAGGAGCATGAAGATATGGGGATTGACCAGGTGTCAGGGATGGCAGATGCCCATAGCATGAAGTCACCTGCAACAGATATTTGATCATTTCCTGAGAGAAAGGTGGTGGGCCTGCTGTCCCTGCTGAGTCAGGAGGCTTCCAATGGGCTCTCCTTTTCTTGCTACTACAAAGCCCTAGCCATTGTCTCCCAGGTTCTGGTACCAGTCCTGACCCAAGATCCTTCCTAACTCAAGATCCTTCCAGCAGCATCTCTGCTCACTAAAATTCTATCCTTGGTCCCTATCATCTCCTACCTCCTCTACCCCCAGTGCTGTCACCTGGCACATTTGGTGTCCCTCTGACCCCATGGCCACAGCAGGCTCTATGCTGAACTAGACCTCATGGACAGACTTTTCTGCTTTTCCTCAAATTTTTTTAGACTAATTGATACTTTATTTGATTATTCCCTGTAGCAGAGCTCACATGGTCGGGGAGACCATGCTGGAAACAAAAGCTTACTATCCATCTCAAATTTCAAAAGCTCATCTTAAAATTTTCCAGGGGTGTCTGGTGCCAGTGGCTCATAGCGGTAATCCTAACTACTCAGGAGGCTAACATCTAAGGATCTTAGCTTGAAGCCTGCCTGGGCAAGCAAGTCCACAAGACTCATCTCCAATTAACCACCAAAAAGCTGGAAGTGGCTCAAGGGGTAGAGTGCTAGCCTAAAGAGAAAAGGCTAAGGGACAGCCCAGGCCCTGAGTTCAAGTCCCAATCCTAGCATGAAGAACACATAGAAAGAAGGGGGGGAAAGAAAAGGAAAAGAAGAATTTATAGTGGTTCTTAGGCCAACTATCCCTAATCTTCCTGAAAGGCCATCAGCTAGGGATGACTATCTTAGTCTTAGTATTGGTACAAACTTGAACACCAGTGTGGCTAAGCTGGTCTAGCCTAGGCTCATTCATACCCATCTTGGAACTTCTCTTCGACCTCCTTTCACTAGTTACCTCCAGTCCTACTGTGGCCTCAAGCCAAGCATCTCTTCCTTTAGGAAGCTGACCCCTTGCCATTACCTGAAGAGCCTTGGTGGGTCCCATCCAACAACCCAATATGACTATAATGTAGGTAACTGTCCTTTCCGCCCCAGCTTTGGAGCTACAAGGCCTATCAGGAAGAAGCCAGGTATAAATATTAGAGCTATGTGCCAGAAGGAAGAGGCTGATGATACACAATTGCCATGTGAATGAATAGAATTTTTAATTTTCCACCAGTAAGATCACCTCATTTCAACTCACTTTGATGTGGTCTCCAGGGGACAGGTCAGGGAAGCAACAACCAGACCCAGTGGACCCCTTAAGGGACTACCCTCTGCTCTCCAGCTGAAATGCAGTAAGGGGTTATCCTACTCTTGTACCTGGGCTTACTCTCTGCAGAAAACTAAACATTGGACCCTTAGTCCTACAGTAGAAACTGCCTCTACCCATCTCTGACTTCTTGCCAATGTGTGTTTCATACATACATGAACCCTATTAATTACCCTTCAAGGAGTCCAGTGTCTTTTTTTTTTTGACATGTGAGGAAACAGCCTTGGTCAGAGGCCATAGTGCTGGACTCTGAAATCCTCCTGACAGAAGCTTGGCCTGACACAGCCTGGTGGCAGGGCAGACATGGACATCAAGTAGCTTTTCAACTGCTAATGAAATTTCTTTAGTCTTCACTGGCCATCCCCCAGGACCACTGACTGTGGCTCATAACCATCATCTGTCTGCTCCTAAAAGTTTAGGCAGTAGCCAGGCAGGTGGCTCATACCAGTAAATCTTAGCTATTCGGAAGGCTGAGATCTGAGGATTGTGGTTCAAAGCTAGCCCAGGCAGGAAAGTCCATGAGACTCATCTCCAATTAACTACCAAAAAAGCCAGAAGTGGAGCTGTGGTTCCCATGGTAGAATGCTAGCCTTGAGCTAAAAAGCTCAGGGACAGCGGGCCCTAAATTCAAGCCCCTGGACTAGCACAACCATCATACATGGGCTGTGACCTTTCAGGTTGCAGCACAAATAAATAAATAAAGTCCCTACTTCACAGCAGAGGAAACATTTCCAGGGAGGTTATGGGATGATGTTTGCAGGCCAGTCACCCCAGAGGGCAGAATCCAACCCATGCCACTGCCTTCTTACCACAGACCTGGCCTAAGGCCTGCCATCCCATCTGTCCACTATGTAGGTGTAAAGTGACAAGAAAGGTGCCAATATATTGGGAGCCACATTTGCATTTTGTCAGGGATGGGGTAAGATGCTTATGTTTCATGTTACAAGGCTCTGTCTGGCCAGAGCCGTTTAAGCACTGAAGTGAGGGTTCCTGATGCATAAATAGGATCTACTTGAAATAGAAAGCAAAATTTCACAGCCTAGCCTCAAGTGCAGGTTGTGAGGGCCTCGAGCTACCAAAAGGTGTCAACGCGGGAGTTGGTTTCCTCCTGCTGGGACCAGCTCCTAGAAGAGCCCTTATATGCAGGACCGTGGGAGCGCTCCGGGATGCACAAACCTCACAGGTGTTAAACCTTCAGGGTTTGCGTTTGTCTTTCACACGTCCTCGAGGGCTATCACAACAATCTAGTGCAACAAGTGCTACTAGATACTTTAGAAACAGAAAAGGTGAGAGAGGTTAGTGGGTTGTCTAGGGTCGTCCAGCACAGGAGAAACCCACCTGGGGTCAGTCGAATCAAGTTGGAAAGAGGCAAGCAGGAGGGGCAGAGCGTGGTGGAGGGAGCCAGCGTCATTGCCGTTTTCCGATTGGGTCTCCCTAGTTTCTAGAAGCAACCCAGCTGGACGGACACCAGGGCCTCGGCAAAGTGGCTTGGACATTAGGCGCGGGAAGCGCGTGCGGGACTGCGGCGCGCGGAGCCACGGCCCCGCCCTGGTCTGTCGCCATTGGGCCCTCGATGCGTCCGTCGGCCACTCACGTCCAATAGGCGACGAGCCGGCGCTAGTGGAGGGGCGGTGGCACCCGGCGCGTGGTGCCCGGCGGGAGCGCGGCCCTCCCCCGCCCGTGGTTGGCCTGGCAACGCGCTGCGCTCGCGGCTCCGCCCCCTGCCGGCGGCGGCGCGGCGCGGGGCGGGCGGACTTGCGGGCGGGCGGGCGGCTGGCGGCGGGCGGCGCGGGAGGGCGGGCGGAGGCAGCCAGGCCGACCCGAGAGTGTGCGCCGCCCGCGGTCCGGTCACGTCCCCGCGCGGGTGCCGTCACCCGCGTCGTGCGGAACGAGGAGGCTGCGGCCCGCGCTCACCGCCCCGCCCTGCCCAAAGCAGCTCAGCGGATGCACGGCGCCTCGGCCGGGAGGTGAGTGAGCGGACCTGCCGCCAAGGCGCACTCGGCGGACCCCGGGGGGTCGGGGGCGCGGTCGGGGCGCCACCCCACCCCCACCCGGGGCCCCGCCCGGGCCTTTGTGCTCAGGATTTCTCTGGGCTTGGAGGACACTGTGTCAGGGATGCCCCGCCCGGGCGGGGGCCGGCCCGGACAAGGTTGTCTGCCAGGTGGGCACGGGGGTGGCCGAAGGCCAGACAGGTACCGGCCGAAGGGACGCGGGCCGTGCTGAGGACGCCTCTGGACGGGGCGGCTGCGGGCCTGCGAGGCTGGGCAGGGGGCGGCCGGGATGCCCCTTGGGGCCTCTGGGTACCCAGAGCGGCCGCTGGTGCAGAACCTAGGCCAGACGACCTGCAGGAGCGGCGCTAAGGCGGGGTCTCCCGCCAGAGATACGGTGGAGAAGCCGATCCTGGGTGGTCCGAGCGCCAACGCGTGGCCTTGGCCGGAAAGGAATAGAGGGCCCCGAAGGCCTGGGCCTGGGGACAGACAGCTCGCAGTTTTCGGTCATTGCTCTTGGAGCTAGCAGGTTCCTGGGAGGCATTTAGAGCAAGAGATGAGTATCGACCTGCTACGATTGTAATATGTTCCCAGCTCAATATTTTTTCCCTTAAAAGGCGGTGGGGGTGTTTGAGGGAGGGCCTGGGGACTGGGGTTCAGTATCCTGCAGTAAATGCGAGAGGGGCTCTGCCTTTAGGGAGGTGCTGAGACTGTCTAGGGTGACTGTGGCAAGAATCTGCCTAGGCCGAGAACTGGGACTCCTGTTACAGAGGATAGGAAGGCAGTGCCAAGCAAGACCAGGATTCCCTGGAGTCTGAGTCTCAGGGTGTAGGGACTGGCCTGGTAACTGAAGTCTGCCTGGCTTGGGGAAGCAGCTGAACAGCTGACTGGCTCCTTTCTGCCTCTAGTGATTTCTCTGCCCTGGAGATCAGTCTTGCTGCCCTCATCCCTGTCTGGAAGAAGCTCCTTGGCCAAATTCAATTAAGCAAATATTTACTTAGTACCCCCCGCCCCCGTGCTTGGGTGGACAGAGTGGGAATGGCCTAGGCCTGCCCTCCCAGGACTGACTCACCTCCCCATAGGGGAGACTTGTCTGCTCAGATAACCCAACCCCCCAATGCAGGCACTTGGGAGGGGCCTGGTTGAGGTGCCACCAGCTTGGGTGCAACCTGCCTGTGGGCAGTGACATTTGAACTGGAGCTTGAAGGACACTGGCAGGGTTGGGGTGGGCATTGCAGGCAGAGAGGAGAGAGTAGATGGAGACCAAGAGGCGCTTAGGCAGCCAGTTCTTGTGGGAATGCTAGGCTTGCTTGGGGAGTCAGAGGTATGGAGGGAAAGGAGGTAAGAGGCTCCACAGGACTGAGAGATCTGGGGAAATGGAATGACCCCATTGCTTGTTAGCTGTCTGTCCTAATGGAGACTGCAGCCTTTGTATATATAAAAAGGGAACAGTTCTGAGACCCTTTGAACTGAAGTGGGTTTGGGGAAAGAATTTTAAAGATCAGAGAGGACTAGCTCCTTGCAATCTGGGGCTTTCTAGGCACCTTGTCCTTTGGGCAGGGCCAGTGCTCTAGGTAACTATACAGACCCGTATGAGCCAGAATGGAGCCACTTGTTTAGGGACAATGCTTGGCTAATGATTCTGTGTCTTTTGCCTGTGGATATTTGAGATTTGTGACTGTGATCTAGCTATGTCCATCTAGGGATCCACAGGGGTACAGAGGGTTGGTCCGTGTTTGCATGAAGCAGCATGCCTTCAATGTGCCTCCTCTAGGGATGATGAGATACTGGCATTTGGTTTAATTCTTCCTGTGTGTTCTTCTAACAGACGTTGATTTTCTGCACCAGGCGGTGAATAAGACATAGTTCTTCCCCCTTGGAAGGCCAATGTTACCTTCTGCCCTAGATCAGTTCCCTCACTTATGGGAGTGGTTTTGTCCCTCCCCTCCCCCTCTGTTTCTGTCTGTCTGTCTCTGTTTCTGAAGAAGCTGTTTATTACTCATTTTGGTAGTATCATCCCTCTCCCCTAGCCTACACACATTTTAGCTGAAGCCCAGGAGGCTGTATTAAGAACAGGGCCTGCCTGCCTGCATGGAGTACCTGGTCTGTTTTTCCACTTGACTCATCCAAGGGGCCTGCTATGGACTCTGGTTTGGGGACAGAGATAGATTCCTCCTCAGTCCCCTGTCTCTCAACTGTGTTTCCCCAGAGGTGGGGGGGGGGGGAAATGGTCTGGACCTCAGGAGCTTCTAGGATGATTCTAGCAACATATGGGTAATTGTAAAGACTAGGCTGCTAGCATGGTAGGCCTTCTCACAAGTGAACTCAGAGCAAGACCTCAGCCTAGCCACTCAGTTGTCTGGTATGTGAATTTGGACAGCTGTGTGTGTGGTTTCCTTTCCTGGAGGCTAGGATAAGGCAACCTGGGAGACATACACACTCTGTGGCTATGGAGGCAAGCTCACAGACTCGACCACAGCAGGCTAAGGGGAACTCTGGAGGGTGCAGATTAGAGTATGTATCTCCCAAAACCCCAAGGAAGGAAACTGGGGTAACAGCAGAACCTCTAGGGCAGCGTGTGAGTCCTGTGCTTGACTAAAATGATTATGAAGGGAAGTAGAGGCATCAGAGCAGACTCCAAAGATCAGACCCCAACAGCTGCCACACTGCAGCTGTGCAAGCTGGAAAGGGCCCAGGGGCACCCAAACTCTCATGGCCCCAGATAGTGGGGCAAGAACTCCAATTTAGGTATAAAGGAGAAGCAGGATCAAGCCCTGGTCCCCGCGGCCTCCTGATCCAGTCCCAACCTCTCTGACCCTTCTTGTTCTCATCTGTAAACAGAGCCATTAGTGCCCTGCCTAGTTCCCACACCAGCCCTTTCCACATGTTTGGCCCCTTGTGTTGTCCACAATGGCAGTGGAAGCTCTTCATAAGAATGAGCCCACGGGGACCATCTGTCAATCCTGGAGCATGTTGGAGATGACGCCAGCTTTCTTTTGGGCCTGAGGAACAGAACCCTAACCTTACACAAGGCCCTCATTCATTCATTCAGCTAATATTTACCAGTGCCTGCTGCATGCCTGGCACAGGGGTATGACAGGGATGCAGTGTCCACTCCTGGGGCACACATCTCATTTACTGACAAAAACACATGTAACCAAGAGCAGGGGGATGAGCAACTTGCTTTATGGAACACTGGACCCAGAGGTAGGGGTGAGGACATGACCTCTCTTTGTGGGACTGGTACAGTGCCATGGAGAAACCCTAGGCAAGTTATGTTGTATCCAAAGAAGGAGCATACCAGGAGAGCACAGCAGGTACAGAGGCATTGAGGGAACACTGTTCAGCTGCTAGAAACCCTGCCAGAAGACCTGGTGGCTGAACCTGGGCATGGTGTCCTAGACTCATAAACTAGTGCTTGGTGGGGAGTTTTAGACTAGCCTAGTTAAATAGCTACATAGCAAGAGCTTGTCAAAAGGAAGGAAGGTGGGAAGGAAGGAAGGAAAAAAAAACAAGAAAGAAAGAAAGAAAGACAAGACTGGCTGGAGCCAGTGCAGGGTTGTTGATAGGTTGTCTGAGAAGGATTCATAGTTCCCAGTGAGAAAGGAAGACCTGTTTAGAGCAAAGGGGAGACTTGACTAATTTAGACTTTAAAAGATCTCTTCCAGGCTAGGAGTATAGCTCCGTGGTAGAGTAGTTGCCTAGGATGAGTGAGGCCCTGGGTTCTACCCCCTGCACCAAAAATAAATCAAATGCGTGCATGCATACGTACATACATATATACATACATACGCACAAAGACCTCTGTTAATATGAGAGAGTAAACTAGGCTAGATGTAAGACTTGGAGGTTATCTATGGCCATGTTATACTTCAGGTGGGGAAGATGAACAGTGAGGTGGGAACAGCAGAGATGAGAGGCGGCCAAATGAGATTTATTTTCAAGAGTGGCAGGTCAGACCTGGGGATGGATAGAGCTGGCTCTGGCTGAGGAATACATGGGCCATCTCACTTGAGAGACACAATGGAGCAGGAGTTGAATTTAAGATCCTAGTAGATGTCGGTCTATGTGGTGGCCAGAGAGAAAAATGAGGCTAGAGCTATCAACCTGGAATCTTTGACATCAGAGTATGAGAGAAGCAGCTAAGGTTACTTGCAGATCAAAGGTAGATGAGTTCAAAAGGTACTAGGCTCAAGTCAGGGCTGGTGAGGCTGTGGAATAGGAGAGCCTTCATGATGGCCTCTCAAGAGTCTGGAAAGGAAGGCATCCTAGGAGGGTATGTCTCCTGAATCAAACACCAGGGCAGATGGGTAGTGCCTGGGGAATTGAGCAAAATTGGCAACTGGTTACACAATTTATGGGTTTGTTAAGAAATTATTATGCATTTCATGATGGTGACATACCACAGAGCATTAAGCCTATCATGGGGTCCTGTATGACTACTTAGGTGTGTACCTGGGAAACTGGCCTGGTCCTAGGGACTATGGGGACAGTCCCAGGGCTGTGGTGGGCAGAGAAAGAAGGCGTAATTGTTGGGGCCATGATGTGTCCTCACTGCCCTCCTTTTCCTTTCCTTTCTCCGAGTGGCCACATAGGCTGGGACTAGTCAAATCCAGCCTGTGATTCTTGCCCTGGCCTCCTAGTCCAGGAGCCCAAAGTCACATACTAAGTGAAGAATCACCTGCAGATGGGAAGAACCACCTCTTCCCCCTCTGTCTGTACACCCCCAGCAGCTAGCAATCCCTTGGACAGCAAGTAGCACATCTGGAAGTCTAGTCAGAACCGAGCATGGCTAGCATCTGCAAACAATGGCTTCCTTGAGTTCATCTCTTTTCCACAGGAGCCTGCTTCATCACAGAGTTTTGAGTTATTTGCTTCTAAATTAAGGTAGAACTCTCTTTTAGAGATATCCCTGGAGAATTCATTGAACAGTGCTAAGAAGCAAGACTGTTAAAAGCCACAGTACAGGGAGGGGCCTTACAAACAGTGGCAAGTAGCTATTCCTCCTAGCAGCCTCAAACCAGAAACATGGCCTAAACCTGAGAGTTCAGCTAGGTCTCTAATGGTCATAGCCATGCTGGGGGTGGGGGCTCAGTGGTCAGAGCAAACATTTCAGACCCATATTCCTGGGATGGAGAGCTGCCAAAACAGGGCTCTTCAGTGGGGAACCTTTACCTCTTTGTTGGGGCTTCCCCTGTGAGTCATGAAAGCCCAAATCCTTCAAAATTGTTGGGATGGAGGAATAATGGACTGTGTACATGCTTTTCCAGAGACAGATATAGGTGTTCTCAATGGCATGAGGCACAGAGAATCTGCCCTGGATTTCACAGCCAAGTGGCTTCCAGCAGGCCAATGCTCATCTCATCTTCTCATAACTAGGGCTGCCAGCACAAGGACAACGACAGTAGATGTCTAGGAACCTGAGGGTTCTCAACACCTTGAGGTGGCCCAGCCTCCTCCCATGCAGCCTGGCTCCACTCCCCAGTTGGTCACAGGAAGGATGGTGGAGGAGGCCTGGTAAGACCTGCTGAGCCAGAGCCAACATGGCAGTGCTTCTACATAGGCTACATCCTTCCAGCCCAATTCGTTCTCAATCCACACCCCTGGGAGAGGCAGTTCAGGGGCTGGGCTCAGTGCCTGCAGCCAGGTCCCCTGGGACTGATGCTACATACACCTCATTGGGCCTCTTTTTTCTTTTCTTTATAAGGTGAGAACAGAAGCTCATAGGCTACAAGCTCCCTTCTGTGCTAACACTAGGCTGGTGACTAGGAGCTTGCTGCCAGGTCAGTGCCCTCAGTGGAGGTGGCATGGGAGCTTGCCATCTTTGCACATGCTTGGTTTTTGCCTAAAATTACTGTTCTCCAGCTGCTCTGTTTTTTTTTCCTCCACTGAGCCAGCTGGGTCTTGCAGCTGCTACTCCTTCTCAGACACCACCACATATAAGGAGTTTTTAGATCCTCAACCACATGCTCACTTGAGGCCTATTGGGCCCTCTCTCTGTAATAATGCCTGTGTCCCCTACATTCTCCAGTGTCCCTTTCTAATGCTGTTTGCCCCCTCGGTGTTTGTCATGGTCTATCTACTCCATATTTTCTTTATTCTGATTGCTTTTTGTCTTCAGGGCTTCAGTGTAAGATCTGTGAGGCAAGAATTTTGCTCTGCTTGCCTCCCAAAATGTGCCCAGGAAGTCCCCATGGACAGTGAATGAGCACCGGCAGTGATTGAAACCTGTTGCTCAGACAGGACAGGACTTGCACCTTGGGTTGACCACCCAACACAAACCATGCATAGATAGATACCACTAGCTGGGCCCCATCTGACTCAACCATGGTGCACTCACCAATCAGAGGCAAGAAGATTTTCTTCTTACACTGAATTAGATGATTCAGGCTGACACCTGGTGTCAGCTTCAGTGACATGTGTTCCTCATCTGGGCCTTGGTCAAATGTGGGGAAGATTCATATAGTCATGGCATACAGAAGTTTGTCCATGGGAAAGTATATTAAGAACATGAGACAAGACTCTGCTAGAGGGCTGGGAATATGGCCTAGTGGCAAGAGTGCTTGCCTCCTACACATGAAGCTCTTGGTTTGATTCCCCAGCACCACATATATGGAAAACGGCCAGAAGGGGCTCTGTGGCTCAGGTGGCAGAGTGCTAGCCTTGAGCGGGAAGAAGCCAGGGAAGGTGCTCAGGCCCTGAGTCCAAGGCCCAGGACTGGCAAAAAAAAAAAAAGACTCTGCTAGAAATAAAGGAACATGGTGACAGCTGAGTGGCCTTTCCTGATGTTCCTGGATCTTGCTCCCCAGGATCAGGGAGCAGCCTGTCAGGGTCTAGGTCTGCCTATAAAGGTGAACTGGTAAATGCTTTTCCACTTTGTGAGCCTTGATTTCCTCAACTTCATTATTTGTTTAGTAAGCATGCATGCATGCGCCTATGTGTTTATACAGTGCTCGGTGTGAAACCTGGAGCCTCACACGTTAGGCAACTGGTCTACCACTGAGCTACACTCCCAGCCTACTTCACCCTTAAATTGAAGGCCCTGGCTGAGTCAATGGTACAGAATAAGAAGTTTTTACTTCCTAGTCCAAAGTTGGAGTGGCTCCCCAAAGCACAGTACTGAAGAGGATTCTAAGGCTATATTGCAGCTCAGAGAGGAAGCATAGTGTGGTTGATTAGTGATGTCTTTAGCAGGTCCAGGAGTCAGGGTTAAGGCATGCTTGCCAGCAGCTGGCCAGTCTTGAACCTTTTGCATCTGGCCCTTTCCTTTCTCACTCCACATCTCTGAGAGAAGCAAGTTGAGTGTTTCCCTATCTTATCCTATCTCTCCTTCCTTGGGAACACTGACCCTGATCCACTGCTAGATGAAGATTTCCAGTGCTCCCTCCTCAGTGCTTCCTTAGCTGGCATATGGAGTTTATGGGCAGCTCAGATAATTATTTGTTGACTCTCTTCTCCTCTTAGCTGGTTCTGCCTCCTGCCTGGCCCATGACAACCTGTGTCTGTACACAGAATAAATGAATGAACTTGTGAAGAAGAAAAGCCAGGGACTCAACCACTTAGCAAAGTGAAGAGCCTACTCCAAGGCTTTGTTCCAGAATGGAGCCCCAAGAGGCCTACCTGTCTGTGTGGACCAGGTGACAATGGAGGAAGGTACAAAGCTGGGTCGAGTGTAGGCAGCAAAGGATGAGAGAATAGTGTGACCAGGGAGAAATGTGTTATGTTTGTCCTGTTGGGGAAAACCAAAGCTCCTATGTGACATGGGCCATGGAATGATCCATCAGCCTTCGAAATGAGACTATCCTCCAAAATGCTGAGAGGTGGGGTCTCTGAAGACCCTCTTTGATGCAGGTTTGGACATTTAGGCCCCTTAGCACCTCTGGCTCCAGCAGGGCCTGAGATAGATTCTCATAGGAGAAGCAGCTCAACCTGAGCTGGTGGCATTTGCCCTTCTGCTCCTGTGCTATTATGGGGTTGGAATAAAGGAAGGGAGGTGCTGAGCCAGGAAAGCAAGTCTCTACATTAGGGTGGGGGCTTGGTGCTGACTGACTGTCCTGTACCTCCTTCCTCTCTCCTGCCCCACTCTGTATGGTATGTCCTCTCTAGCCTTAGCTGTTCCAGCTGTGTGTGATCTCAGGCATGTCCCATCTACCTGTCCTGCTTCCTATGGCCCTCTGGACTGGGTACCAGGGCCCTATCATCCATCACTGCTAGTGTGGGTGCAAGTGGCCTGTTCCCAAGCCAGGCTTTCCCTCCAGTGTGGCAGCCCCCCTCACCCGCTCCATTACCTCTGATATGCTGTATAAACATATTTCTCAATAAAATGCCGGGAAGAAAAATAATTAGAGTGTTGCCTCCATTATCCAATTTCTGATTAATCAAACTCTCTTTGTCCTCGGCCAAAATCTATTCATTTCCCTTAAACACTGGGCCAGTGCCAGGCATCGATTTCCTCTATGATAACACTATGCATGCATGCACATTCCCAGCCCTGCCCTGCCCTGCCCTATGTCTGGGACTGCACAGAGGCACTGAATGGGCTACTCTTGTCCCCACCTGTCCCCCAGCTCCATGCACTTCCTCTAGGGTGCCTCTTGGCCATAACAGCACCCTCATCCCTGTCCCCTGCACTGGAGAGGTTTGAGCTTGCTCTCCACTACTTGGTCTCAAGCTCCTATATGTTCTAGAGTAGGATGAGCTACAGCCCCAATCCCTGAGCTGTCCTGGGTTTAGGGAAATGTCCCTGCCACTGGCACAGGAAAGAGGCTAAACTGTGGGTGGGAAAGGGCCAAGAGTGCAAAGTGAGCTGAAGAACTACATGTTGCTTATGTGTTATAGGGGCAAGGTTCTTATGACACAAGAGAAACAGGCCCAGAGGACTTAGAAGATGAGGAGACATCTCATCCCTTAGGCCTGGTGGCAGCCTTAGGCTTACCCATCCACCTACCATGTCCATCCAGCAAAAGGGCCTTTGTAGAAGATTGAACAGATTCTTTGGCCATCCCCTCTCTGCCCTCAATTGACACATGAGGACTTGGTTACGAAGGCTGAATTACCAGCGCCTGTAGAATATCTGGTACTTGTAGGCCCATGGGATACATCAGTGAGCCAATGGGCCAACAGCCCCTGTGTATGGTGATTCTACTGTCATGGGCACTGTGGGAGAGGGGGTGTTCTCCCAAATGAGGCATTCAGTGGTGTTTGAGAAGGGATAGTGCTGTGGGTATTTGGATCAAAGTGGTAGGTTTGCATTGTCTATAGGAGGGCAGCGTGGCCTTTGAGGAGAACACAGCTGAGCCATCAGACCTGAGATGGTTCTGGAAGAGAACTTTCCAGATGGGAGGGCCAGCTGTCACCAAGACACGTTCTGAACTAAGGAACAGCCATAAATGTTGGAAGTCAGCAGGGAGGGCATCAAGGGGCCAGCACAGCACAGAGCAGAGAGGAGACAGGCAGAGCAGCTAGGTTAACCAAAGAGCCCTGGAAGGACTGTGGCCTGGCTCCAAACTGAGATGATAAAAGACAGAAGGCTTCAAGCACAAGAAAAACCCACTGTGCCTGTTTTCACCAAGTTCCCCTTGGCTACTGCTGGAGCACTGAGTTCATGGGGCTGCGGACAGTAGTATTGCTGCTGCAGTCCAGAAGAGGGGCTGGGCAGTGTGGGCTCCATAGTCAGGGTGTCAACCGAGAGATCTCCTGAGGTCTCCAGCCAGATCTGACTCTGATCTGAGGTACCAGACCCTGTTAAAAAGGAAGTGGGAAGCCAGTCCACCAGTGGCTCATACCTGTAATTCTAGCAACTCAGGAGGCTGAGATTTGATGATTATGGCTCAAACCAGCCCAGACAAGAAAGTCCATGTGACTTATCCCTTACCAAAAAAAAAAAAAGTCCAGAAATGGAGCTGTGGCTTGGCTCAAGTGGTACAACACTAGTCTTGAATATAATAGCACCCAGACCCTGAGTTCAATTCCCAGGAGCAGCAGCACCCAAAAAAAAAATGAAATAAATAGAGGGAAAACATGTTGTGCATGCTACTGTGTCCTTACTAGAGTTGTACTGTCAATGATTCTAGTCCAGCAGTTAATCACAACATCCCTCCCTGAGGATACAGATACTCACTGAATATCTTCCCTATGCTCTTGGAACCCCCTTTACTGAAGTAACTGGGGCCGGTGGGGGGGGGCATGCCTTATTCCCTCAAGGTATCCAGCTACAGGGCTCTTCTTCCCCTAGGTTAGGCCAGGGCTCTGCCATGACTGAAACCACACTGTGCCCAGCTTCTTCTCTGGCCTTGTCTTGGGTCCTTTCCTTGCTTTTTTCTCTGGGACATTCTCCTTCTATTGATCACTGGCTTAAGATTGCCCCATCGTGTTTGGCCAATGCCTCTGGAAGACCTTATCAAGATAAGTTCAGGGGACATTGCAGGCTTAGACATTCCTGGGAGAGGCCTATCTCAAGCAGGAGGACCACTGCCAGCTCTGAGGTCACCTGTAGTAGTAGATCCCGGTGCAGGGGGCTCCACACTGCTGGCCTCAAGAGGACCCACAGCATTTGACAAAATGCACATTCTTCCATCATGGAAAGACCATAAACCTACACCTTTCTGAGGGCATCCAGTTTCCTGGGTAAGTTGGGTCTGAACGTATAGGTGTGAGTTTAGGAGCCTCAGCAAACAAACTTTGGAGAAGAGCAAGGAAGAAAAGGGGACAGACAGATGGAAGGGGCTGCAGGGAGGCAAAGAGGCCCTGGGAAGGAGCCAAAGTCTCAGCTGGTCCCATGAAATCCTTAGCAAATAGGGTCTAGCCTTGGGTCTATCCAGAGTAGGAGGGATGGGATTGTTGGCTATCACACTCAGTGGCAGGGGGCAGGATATTACAGGGACCCAGAATGTTAGTCAGGTTTCCCACCCAATGGAGGATTCCAAAAGTCAGCAATTACTTTCCCTCTGGAAACTGAGGGGCCTGGAGCATAACTCCCTGAGGCAGCGGCAGCAGCCCCTTTGATATGGCTCTCATCGAAGGCCCTACATCTTGGCTGTCATTCCCTCCTTCTCTTGTAGGTAGAACCTCTCCGTTTTTATCTACTTATTTACTCCTGGCCCGGGGAAGCATCTGGCCTGATTTCCTCCTGAGTCAGTGTTCTTTGGGTGATGCTATCACCTTTTGTCTGGCCAGCCTTGGTGGCTGTAGGCCAGAAGAATGGACACGTGGCTGAGGATGTCAAGAGCCAGGACAACACAGGGACACAGGGAAGAGACTTGCTGGTGGTCTCAGATTAGCACAGAAAACACCGCTAGGGCAGAACCCTTGCTAAAGCCATTGAGTAGGGCCTGTTGTGTATGGGGGACAGTGTATATACTAACTCCTAGTTCTAAAATAAGCAGGGAGATTGGAGGAGGCAAAGAAAGGGAGATCTGCTGCCAGTTTATGGATGAGGCAAATTGTGGGGAGGCAGAGGAGCTAACCCAGTAGCCTAGGCCCTGACTTGGGTGACTGCAAAGAACCCACAAACATGTCCTTTATCAGTAATATCTTACATGTGCACATGCTATCATTTTTCAAACGTTTGCAGGAGCCTTTGTGATAAATGAAATGCAGAGTCATTTGCAAGCCTTATAGAAAACTGGTGAAAACACCCTTTTCCCTCCGGCATCAGCTTGCTAGGTGAAGCCTTGCTGGAAGACATGCTGGCTGGAGTCCATGGCTGACTGAACACCCAGGCCAGTGGGCAGCCACGCTCTTCTGCTTTCATTTCACCCTTTTCTGTCAGCTGTGTTTGTCCTAAACCTGTTGTCCTTGAATATCACATAAACTGATAGAAGATGAATATCAAGTAGGCTTCTGTGAAAATGAGAGTAGGTACTTTGGAAATCTTCAGAAGCTATGGTTTGGTGTGGGCAAATAGTTGCAACTTTGGGGTCAGAGAATTCCAACAACCTGAGGGTTGAATTCTGATTACTTTGCCACCTCACTGATGTTGGAGAAAGTTAACTGAATGCCACACTGGTGTGCTGTGGTTTGAGCAAGGATAGTGTTGGTAAGTCCTGAATGTGGGCTTATGCTTCAGAAAAAGGTCTTGACCCTGGCTCACTCTGTATCAAAGTATGTGAATGAACCTGTATCTGTTTTAAGTGCAAATAAACCATATAAAGCTATTGTTAGGGCTCCCTGCAGTGACTCACTTTTTCAGCAGAGCAGTCAGCCCAGCAACTCCAACATTGAGGGTAATTTTTGGTAATTGATAGATATGAGAGAAAGGCATTGATGACTCTCATCAGCTAGTTACTAGCTATGCAGAAGGCTGAGACCTGAGGATCTTAGTTCGAAGTCAGCTTGGGCAAGAAAGTCCCATGAGACTCCAATTAACTACCAAAAAGCCAAAAGTGGGGCTGTGGCTCGAATGGTAGAGCACTAGCCTTGAACAAGAAGTGAAGAGAAGCAGGGTAGAAGCTTCAGGAGGACTGTTGCCCCACATGTGAGAAGGAACTAAGAGCTGTTGACTTTGAAGTCCCTGGACTATCTTGTGGCTCTGGAAGGCCAGGGGAAGTACCTGCTTTAGGAGTGTGTAGGGAGTAGGAGCCAGAGGGCAGGGAGAAGCAGGGAACCTAATAGAGAGATCTGAATCTGAGTCGTCCCTAGGGTGAATGCCTAAGGAGCCATCTGTGACCCAGCAGAGATCTAAGGTCCAAGGCATGATACAGTTGTACTCTGGTGTGACCCTCTGTTGCAGGTTCCTGGGAGAGGTTATGTTAGGTAACCCTCAAAAGGAAGTACTGGGAGGCTTTCAGCTCTGCATAATTTTTGGTATCCATCCATCTACCCATCCATCTGTTCTGCAATTTTTTACACAGCACCTGCTTCGAGGGAAATAGAGCTGGCAACTGGGGCAGAGGGGCAGAGCAGGAGCCCAGACTGGCTCCCAGTGAGCACACTAAGAGACCCATACATACAGTCTGGTCAGGGCCAGGCCCACCACCAGTTCTATGCCACACTTGGTTCAAGGTCCCATGACACTGAGTGGCAAAATTGAGGCTGAGTGTGCCCTGATTTTGTCCAAGGAGGACATTTGTGGGTAGGCAGGGCACTATGGGCACAGGAGTAGGGAGATGCAGCCAGCAAGGCAGGAGCCTCTGTTCCTTCCTCTAGTTCCTGCAGGGGTGACCTGTCCTAGTCTCTTGTCCTGTGACACTGGCACTAGTATGAGTAGTTTTTATCTCTTCAGGAAGATGTGGCTTTTTAGTCCCAAAATATGTGTTGTATCAAAAGCCTGAAGCCGTCAAGCCCTTCCTACAGGCAGCCACACAAAGAGGCTGTGTCCATGTGGAGCAGTGAGAAGAATGCACAGGGTGTGAGTGCCCATGTCCATGAAAGGGGGAGAGGGCAGTGGGGTGCCGGTGTCTGTGGGAGAGGACAGTGGGGTGCTGGTATCTGTGTTCCACCAGAGGAGCAGAGAGCAATGGGAGCAATGGGATGTTGGTGGCTGTGTCCATGAGCTGTGGAGAATGCAGTGGGGTGCTTATGGCAGAGTTCATGAGAGGGGCAGGGTGCTAGTGGCTGGGTCCATTGGCAGAGGCAGGGTGAAATGGGAGATGGTGGCTGTATCTGTGGGGAGTCACAGTGCAGTGAGGTACTGGTGGCTGGCCATGAGAAGAAAGTGCAGTAGGGTGCTGGTAGCTGTGCCCATGAGAGAAGGAGAGTACAGTGGGGCACTGGTGGTGGCATCCCGGGTACTGACTGAGCACCTGCTTCTTATTGGCACTGCTTGGTGCTGGGCTGAAGCCTTGAGAGCAGGGCAGCCCTGCCCTTCACCCTGGGGCTTAGTGGGGAGCTAGAAAGCCAGCCTTTCAGAGGACATTTCAGATAGGTGAGCTGGAAAATCAGGGACTATTTGTCTCCACCTGCCAGACAAGGACTGGACTCAGTGCCAACTTGCCTTTATCCAAAACACAGTGTGGTTTAATGTGTAGCCTTCCCAACAAGGGTCCATATGCCATCACACGCTGCAGTGTGTAGAGGCTGCAACATGGAAGTGCTTCTCCCCGGTCCAGTAGCCCGGAGAGCCTCATGCTGTCCCACAGGGAACCTAACCATGGCCTGCCCAAGAGCACTCAGTCTATCCACATCAGCTACCTACTCCAGGTGTGAGCCTCAAAAGCTTTTGAGGGCAATTCTCAGGCTTGGAACCCCACCTATGAGATGCAGGTATGGTTTCCAGAGTCTTTTCCCTCAGACTGCTATGAACCCTAGAAAACATATACTGTATGTTTAGTTGCTCCACATGCGGAATCAGCTCTAAAAGTTGTTCTGGCCCTTCATGTCCTCAGCTGTTTTTCACTCGTGCCTTTCTGTATCTTTCTCTGTATCCTGGTCTCCACAGCACTGGCCTTTTTTTTTTTTTTTTTTTTAACCAGCAATATCCTGACTTGTTCATGTTCCTCCCAACAAGAATACCAAGAATATGCACCTAATGCACGTGTGCAGCCTCCCCCTCCCCCCTGCCCCTTGCCCTGCTGGGTTCTTTGCCCCAAGCAGGACCGCACACCCTGGAGTTGAAGTCCCAGAGGCCACAGTATCGATCATCACCAGCTGATTGATTGCTCACCCGCACAGATCTGAGGGTGGACAGCCTCAAGCTGATGTACATGTGCTGGGTTATTTAAGAGAGTCAGCAGAACAGTGGAGGACATCCTGCTGAACAGGCCAGTGGAACTGAGCCACAGTGGATGACCCACTTTTCTGTGGCAAGAGGTAGCCTCTGGCCTGAGCCTGGGGGCATAAGCAGTTTTAACACATACCATAGCCTGATTGCTCCATCCCAGTGGTGTCCCCGCAGAGAAGGCCTCTCTGGCTCCAAGCTTCTGGGCACCCCAACCATATTTCCAGGAGGCAGTGGGGCAGAACCCAGCTTCTCAGAGCAGGGGAAGGGAGTGTGACTGTATGATGTGGCCAGAGGCCATAGCTGTTCTAGCCTTTCTTATGAGGAAGCTAATCCTTTTGATTTCTCTCTCTCTCAGTCCTTTTCCTTTGAGGAGAAAGTCCCAGTTTGGGGCCTGTGTGATTCCCTTGCCTCCAGCAGGTGCTAATCTCTGTTGTTTAACAAGCAGTAAGTGGCCTTGCCTGGCTCTTATGCAGCAAAAGCAGTTCCTTCACACTGTTGTATAGTTTAGATGGCTTCATTTTGATGAGTGCCTGGCTTTCCACTGAAATCGGGATATGGAGTTGTTTTTAGAGTACAATGTAAGTGAAAAAAATTGATTCCATTAAAAAAAAAAGTTGAGTAGTAAATAACAGCAGGTTATGCCCAGGCCATGTTAGACTGAATGCTGGACATGCTTGCAGGTAGAGGGCTGGGAGAAAACTTGGTCTCCCAGCTAGAAGACCCTGAGGAAGTCTCCCCCTCTTCTTTCTGTATCTGCAAGATCTGGTTACCTTCAAGGCTTATTTTTACATGTGTACAAGCACAACAAGCAGCACCTCAGCAACAGGAGCAAACGTGTGCTAGAAGTGCAGCTGTCCCCTGAGTGCGTCTAGCCATAGGGGGCCCAGGCTCCCTCAGCACTTGCTGCCTCCTGGTAGCCAAAGGATGCAAAGCACAGCTGAGCTCCCGACCCCACTGTGCCAGCCTCCCTGATACACATGTCTAGAGCTCAGCCAAGAGCTGCCCCCCACCATCTAAGAACATGTATGGATGGTTCCGTAAAGAGATAGTGGGCATTTCAGTGATGTGCATGGGACATCTGGCTGGAAAGGGTCTTTGCTTCTTAGGGAGGAGGCTGGGCTGGCAGGGCAGGGAAGTTAGAACCAGCAAGAGAGCCAGGCCACACTAAGGACATCTGGCTCCGTGGCTGCAGTGAGGAAGAGCCTTGCAGGCCCAGGCCAGGCTCTGGGAAACCTAAGAGAACGTGCGATGTGTCAGCTGCAAGCAGACAGTGCAGTTCCAGTAAGCCAGGCGTGAAAGGGCAGTGGAAAATGTTTCCTTATTAAGAGGGAAGGAAGCTGATTATCAGTGGTGGCCACAGGCACAGCTTTTCCGGACCCTTTTTTTTTTTTTTTTTAAGACAAGGTCTTACTGTGTAGCCCAGGCTGGCCTGTAACTTGTTACCCTTCTGCCTCAGTTGAGATTGAGTGCTGAGATTACAGGCATGTGGCAAGACATTAAACCCAAATCTTGGTTTCTAAACTACAGTTGATGGTAGAAGCCAACTTGGGGATGGTAGCACTGAGGGTTTAGAACCCACTGTTTAAAAGGGGGTTAGAAATACCTAGAAGGATCAGCTTAGGCTTTCAGACATGCACACTGGCCTGAGCATGTGTGAACTGCCCCCATGGCTCAGGTGTGTAGGCTCAGGAAACGGGGTACATTCCTCCCTGCTGTTCCTACACACACTAAGGCACCAGCTGACTTTGGGGTTGGGGGTCTTCCCACACTGCCTAATGTCCTCAAATGAGAAAATGAAGAGCAGCCACCACAGGGCCAGCCTCTCTTTGCACACACCAGATCACCAGAGTAGCCATTGGTATCCAGAAGTGGAACTGACAGGTGGAAGGACCACTGCTGCCAAGACAGGTGTCTCAGCAAACAAGGGCAAAGGCTGGGTGGGTAGTGCTGTCAAAGAGCTTGGCCTCTGTGGGGGCTTCTAGGCATGGCCAGGGACAGTAGGCACAGATAGCCCCAGGGTAGTTTCTATAGAACAGGAATAGCCATCCTCAGACATCACCAATCTCCATGCTGGGACTGGCCAGGGCCTTGGCTGGGCACAGGATGGCAGGAACTCAAGGATTTGAGGTATGTGGTAACAGAAAAATTGGAGGTCCATGAGTATGGCGGGGATGCAGCCTTGCTACCTCTGAGGGTTCTTTCCACCATCTTCAGCAGGGTTGGCCTCTTGTTGGGCCTCAGACATGACTATGTCTCTACCTAGTCACAGTTGAGTACTGGTTATCTCATCAGTGAGCATAAGCCACCTTCCTGGGAGAGAGTCTGTAGGTGGAGAGCTTTCCATTGGCCAGGCTGCTTTTCCTATGAGGACAGAAGGGCGTGTGGCAGGCATCCGGTCTGGAGAGTGAGAAGCTGGCCGCTTGTCCCTAAGGAAGTGGGGGTGCTGGTGAGGGAGCCTGCCTGTAAGCTGATAAGTCTTTCCACCCTAGAGTGCCCCTGGCTTAGCCTGGCTTCAGCAGCAACACCTCAGTGACCTTGGCTGCCTTCTCCCATCTCATAGGGGCCAACCCACTGGCAACTGCAAATGAAGCCCTGGGATGCTTTCTGAGGGGAGGTGTGGGAGTGTGCATGTAGGGCGGGTCAGGGTTGAAGCTCCACAGCCTGGCCCTGTCCTAGTGGGTTCACAGCAGCCATGAGTGTTGTGTGCTCAGAGACGGCGGGGCCTGCAGGCGTGGCAGGCCATGGGGACAGGCTAGGAGAGAGCAGTGGCAACTCTATATATAAAGAGCATCATGGATGCCAGGTCCCTGGGAAAGGTGGCAGCACTGTCCCTCCACAGCTGTGCCTCTGTGCTGGCCCAGGGTTGTCATTCTGTCACAGAAACAGACCAGAGAGGCCAGCCTGCAAGTTGGAATGAGGAGAGCAGAGTCAGGGACCTGGGTGACAGAGCAGAGGAGTCATAAAGAGGACAGTCCGTGTGTGTGGTGAAGGGTCTGCCCCTGGGACCAGAGGGAATGGGCTCTTTCAAGGACTTGGGGAATTAACCCAAGAGTCAGCGGCTAGGATGAAACTGGTTTCCTGAGATTTCAGGAGAGGGAGCAGGACATATGCAGCCTGGTGAATTAATCATGCTCTCAGTGCCTCTGCTGTGCATGTCTGATACAGTATAAGGCGGAATGGCTGGCTGGCCTCACTGATTGGCATAGTACACACATCTGTACTCAGTTGACAGTCCCCCCCCCCAATACCTACCACTTCTTGTTAGTATCTTCAAAAATGCCCCCCCCCCCAGCTTTCAGCCCACTGGTCAGGCCCAGATACCTTTTCAGTACCCAGCCACTGCTCCATCACCAAGCACTGCCCACCCTGCAGCCCAGGTCTCACAGAGGCTCCTGCAGCATCTCTGTGCTGATACCACCTGTCCAGTCCTCACCACCTTGTCATGTTCTCTCCTGGATGTGTATCCACAGGAACCCCTAGCCTCAGTCCAAGAGCTAGAGGGCAGGCCAGGGGATGCCGCACCTCAACCTTAGCTTGCTTCTGATTGCCAGATTGCCTCTCCACCAGTTGTACTTCATGACCCTCAGACTAGCCAGGCACATTCCTACCTCATGCCCTTTGCACTGACAGTGACCTCCTCATCACCTGTTTATAGTCATCCTACCTGTTGAGATGCTGGCCCCACCCACCTTTGCAGATGTGCAGCCTGCATCCCCACACATGACTCTTACTTATCTAGAGCTCCATTTAGTACCTTCTGTCACTCACTATTTATATCCTGTCCATGGTCTGGCTCTGCTCTCCCTAGCTGAACAAATTTCAGGGACTTGGTTTTTGCCTTGCTTAGCAACACTAGCTTCCCCCTCCCCAACCCCACTGCCAAATACCATACCATGTTCATCTCTTTCCAGCCCAAGCTGTCATGTCATAGCCAGAGCCCCCTCTCCATAACCACCTCTATCCCTAGACACCACATGGAACTGCCCCAGTACATGTGTACTTACACACCTCCCCCCTCCCCAGAGGAGTGTACCTATCACTGTCACCAACATGCACCTGCACTCATGACTTAAAACTCTTCAGTGGGCTTCCTCTTCCTCTTTGATGAAGAAGACCACAGCCTCAGTGGGGCTTCTCTTCTGCCTCTTCCTCTCACCTTTTACCTCTCTGTTTTCTCAGTGCTTACTGACACATGCCTAAATATGTCACACAGAGAGGGTACCCCCTAGTCCTAGGCCTAACCCCTGCTCACACAGGCCTCCCTGCCTTTCAGAGCTAGAGACCACACAAAGTTGACCTCTCTCCTAGCCCAGAGGACAGAGAAAGGCCCACAGAGAGAGGGGCATAGTGCAGGGAAATGTTAGTGGCAGAAGAGGGGAGAGGGAGCGAGGCCCACTGGCAGGGAGGCACTGAGCATAGGCTGACCTGTGAAAAGCAAGCAAAGTACTGTTCAGAAGCCAAGAGGGATTCTCTGCAGACAAGAGCCTGAGAAGGGTGTAGAGGGCCTGCTGTGTGCTGTTCTCCTGGTCAGGAGGAGGTGCAGCACACAAGGTCACGTGGGTCATGTGTTAGCTGAGGGCTGCTGTGGAGGCAGCAGTGAGGATAGGGCAGAAGCAGTGGATAGGGAGGAATGCGATGCTCAAAATGACAAGGGATCATACTGTAGTAACTGCTACAGACTTGCACTTGCTAGTCTGGTACTTGGCAGGTGGCAACGGTTGGAGGTGAGTGCCTGGCCAAGAGCCATGTATAAAAGGAATCTTCCCTGAGAGCCTCAGGTTTGACCCTAGGGAAAGAAGTGGCATCAGAAAATACTATTGGAGGGCTGGGAATATGGCCTAGTGGTAGAGTGCTTGCCTAGAAAGCATGAAGCCCTGGGTTCAATTCCTCAGCATCACATATATAGGAAAAGCCGGAAGTGGCACTGTGGCTCAAGTGGTAGAGTTCTAGCCTTGAGCAAAAAGAAGCCAGGGACAGTGCTCAGGCCTTGAGTCCAAGCCCCAGGACTGGCACCAAAAACAAACAAACACAATTGGAGGTAAGTGGCCAGGACACAAGAGAGAAAGGGAGGCCACAGTAGCTGAGAGAAGCCAGAATCTAGGGCCAGGGAGAGATGTGGCACCTGAGGGACAGTTCAGAGCAGGATCGCTGGGATTAGTGGTGGAAGGTCTGCAAGGGATATGGAATAGAGAGTGGCACAGATATCAGCTGGGTAGATGATCTGAGGGTTTTGAGCCAGGGTGGACAGTGAAGATTGCTTCCAGCACTATATAGAGTCACTACATAGACCCTTTGCTGTCAGGGCCTGTCTACCTTAGGTCTCCCACCCTGGGACCTGCTCTAGGGGAAGAGAGTACTAGAGTAGTAAGAGCATGACTGTGGTAGGACGATTGGAGAGAGGACATCAGGAAGGAAAACAAGAAGTATGCTGTATCAGGCACCGCCCTGGGCTCCTAGCCAGGGGCAGAAGCCTGAGTGGAAGGGCCTGGCCCCACCACCAAGAAGGTCACAGAGGTGCCCTGGGGTGTATTCTTCTTCCCTTCTGGTCAACAGGTAACCTTCAGAAGCCTGGATGCTATAGACCTGCCCAACCCTTGAGCACAGCTGTACCTCATTTTAGTGCCTTGGCCTAGTCAGAGTTGTGAGACTAGGGAGGCCCTAGGCTGTTCTGCCATGCCTGGACCTAGCATTTCCCACTGCCTCAAGAACTGCCCTGGCCTTTCTTACCTTCCCAGATAAACTTCACCTTGTCACTCTGTTTTGTTAATTCTCTCCCCTTCCTGAGCCCTAGCTTCCCTACCAGGAGTGAGACCAGCTCTGCCCCTTCTCAAGACCTGACCCTACCTCCAGCTGTTGTCACTCAGGCACCGAGTGGCCACCTTTGGCCCTGTCTGTTTGCTTCAGAGTTGACCCACAGATGGCCCTCAGGGCAGGCAGGACAAGACCTACCTCCAGACACATCCAAGGGAACTAGGCCTCCTTCAGGCAGGGCCCTAGTCAGGACTAGATTGTTAATTATGGTGGGATTGACCTCCCCCAGTGCTGTGGAAGAATAGGAATATAGCAGGGTTATGTTATGGAACCCTAGACAAAAAGGCTCAAGAACAGCGAGGCCAGCCAAGTCAATAGGCAAGGAACCTCAGCAGTGTTAAGTCCACCATAGAGGCAAGCAAGTGGGGCAATGAACATTTATTCCCCTCCCTCATACACCTGGCTTCAAACTGTCTTGGCAGTGATTGAGGCAAGGAGATTGGTGTCAGCTAGGAATGTTGGGTTTACTGTGGTTTGGTCACTATCCTTACAATACCCCCAGAACAGCAGGGAACTGCTGGATTATCCCTGTGTTTTCTGAGATCTGTGGGCTTCTCCCTTTCCCTGTCCACCTTACAGGAGATGGCTCATGCTGTTCTCTGTTTGGTAGGTGAAAGGCCGGATGCCACACAGGGAGCCGGAGCAGTCTGAGGCAGGGGGGCCACCAGGAGTGCAGGGCCCTCCAGCCGCGCTTAGCAGCATCTCCACAGCAACCAACAACCAGACGGCAGCAGCCTAGGCAGACGCAAGAGGACTACTTCCCACCGTGGCCAAGGAATGACAGCGGCAAATCAGGCCACAGCGCTGACAAGGGAGGTGGAGTGTCACTAGAGGGGAGGGTGCGGCCACCGCCCCACTGCACAGAGCGCCATGCCGGCTGGAGAAGAGGCACTGGGGCAGGGGCTGCTGTGTGCCACAGTTTTGTCCATGGTTTTGCCTTGAACATTCCCAAGGCACCTGGCTCTTGTCTGCTGGGCACACAAGCCCACATTTCAGCCTCTCTCATTGCAGCCGTCCCTACTTGGTGGCCAGAGGGAGAGGTGCATAGCCTGTGCTCCCACATCTGGGTCTGCCGCTGCCGGACCATGGGATGTCGGCAAAGCTCAGAGGAGAAAGAGGCAGCGAGGCGGTCCCGGAGAATCGACCGCCACCTGCGCTCAGAGAGCCAGCGGCAGCGCCGCGAGATCAAACTGCTCCTGCTGGGCACTAGCAACTCGGGCAAGAGCACCATAGTCAAACAGATGAAGATCATCCACAGTGGTGGCTTTAACCTGGAGGCCTGCAAGGAGTACAAACCCCTCATCATCTATAACGCCATTGACTCGCTGACCCGCATCATCCGGGCCCTGGCTGCCCTCAAAATTGACTTCCACAACCCAGATCGTGCGTATGATGCTGTGCAGCTCTTTGCACTGACTGGTCCAGCAGAGAGCAAGGGAGAAATCACACCCGAGTTGCTGGGTGTCATGCGGCGGCTGTGGGCTGACCCTGGGGCACAGGCCTGCTTTGGCCGCTCAAGCGAGTACCACCTGGAGGACAATGCGGCCTACTACCTGAATGACCTGGAGCGCATCGCTGCACCAGACTACATCCCCACTGTGGAGGACATCCTGCGCTCCCGGGACATGACCACAGGCATTGTGGAGAACAAGTTCACCTTCAAGGAGCTCACATTTAAGATGGTGGATGTGGGTGGGCAGAGGTCAGAGCGCAAAAAGTGGATCCACTGCTTCGAAGGTGTCACAGCCATCATCTTCTGTGTGGAGCTCAGTGGCTACGATCTGAAGCTCTACGAAGATAACCAAACGGTGAGTAGAGCCCAGGTTTCTGCGCTTGTTCCTGCTGTGCTGGGAAGCAGGTGGACTTGTGTAGGCAGGGAGGGGCTGTAGCTGGGTTGGTCTAGCCACATGATGCTTGTGATGACTCCAGTGAGACGGGGGTGAGTGTGCCCTCATGTTGTGCTCAGGGAACATAGTGTGGAACATAGCAGGTCTTGCAGACACCACAGGACCTGCCAAGATGTCAGCCATGGTGGGGTACCCTTGGCAGGCAGGGCTGTGCTGGGCTTGGGGGCCTTGTTTTGACCTGAGTGACCTTGCTCTGACATTCCCTCAGCACTCTGACACCCTCCAAATGATGCCACAGCCATGGGCTCCACAGAAGGTGGCCTGGCTCACCAGGCAGCCCACCTTTCCCCATCAGGCATGGCCTCCCTCCATGAGTTGCAGATGGCACTAAGTGTACCCTCAGGGCATATGCTGGCCCTAGGTCCCTAGCTTGCTCCCACCTTAGTACTGTGGACAGATCATGCCTAAACTGTGGCATAAACTATGGAAGCCACAGTACAAGAGAGGACAAGACCTGATCAAGCCTCATTTTGGTCCACATGGTGGTCTGGCAAATCCTACCAGTGCCAAATAGCCTGTGGGTCCTGGAAATAGCTTCACCACTATAACCCCATCCTGAGAATCCTGAGAATCAGGTTGTGATGGAGTAAAGAAAGTTTAATCCCAGGTGCCATGACTCACGCTTGGGGCCCTGGTGGTAGAAACTCGGTAAGTGTGTGGGCCAGGGTAGGTGTTGGGATTCTTTGAAGTCCTCAGCCTGGGCTGAGAAACATTGTGTGGGGAGGATCAGAGTCATGAAGTGGATGGGGGTGACCTGAGGGAGAACTGGGCCTGGTACTGAGCTACTGGGGGCTAGAGAGAGAGAGAGAGAGAGAGAGAGAGAGAGAGAGAGATCCCTGGCAAGGAGATAGTAGGCCAGCATAGGCCAACATGCCTTGAAGTACCTGGAGTCTCTCCAGGTGCCCAAGAGTGGCAGCAGCAAAAGCCATGTAGCCAGACAAGTGACCCGCATGGCCAGGGCCAGCCCACCCTAGAGCTGTCCTGCTCAGCAGAGCCCGTGTACCAGGCAAACACCAAGAACCTTTAAGCCTGCAGCTAAGTGGAATGGGAACAAACAGGGAATCCCTGAGGATCCATGAGTGGGGTTGTGGGTGCCCTGGAGCTCAGAGAAGGTGATGGCACAGATGGATGTAAGCATGGCACCTTCATTGAGTCTTGTTAAAGCAGGTGGCAGCTTTATTCTTTGGGTTCACCCAAGCACTCTTAACTTCATTCTGTACCCCTTCCCCAAGGGAGTCTGTGAAAAGGCTGAAGATTGTGACCATAGTGCTGAGTGCCTGGGCATTCTTCTGGGTGGAGAGGGCCGGTGGCCTCTTGTCAGGTGGCAGTGACAGCAGGAGCCAACCTCTGGGTGTTGATGGTGGCTCCAGTATGTCTAGGTCAGGGGATGAATCACAGGTGCTCCCAGCCGTGTCCATCTAGGAGTAAATGCTCTTTAGGGTTTAGTTTCTTTTACTTCTCTGCTGTCCCACCTGAGCATCCTGTAGAGATGACATCCCAACAGATGAGCACGATGAAGCTCCTTTGATGGGGCACCACTGTGAAATATCTGGGCCAGGCCTGAGGATGGTGGTGTGGCAGTTCTGTCAGCCATAGTGTAGTCAGCAGTTACACAGGCTCAAGCTCCTGGTCACTTCTGCTATTCCCTTGAGCCGACTAGAAACTATTCTCAAGAACTTCTAGGTCCAGATGGGATGCCTATCCCTCAAATTCCCTTGAGGCAGTCCTGGCCCCAGCCCATCATTGGCAGCCTGTGCCCACAGGTGTGCCTGGATCCAGGGTGCCTCCACACTGAGTTTCATGGAAGAATTGGTTGTCACCTCTGCTCTCTGAAAATGGCAGTGAGATGGCAGTCTCCAAAGATTAGTCCAGAGCCCATTTTTGCCTGCTCTAGGCCCTTATGTTCCACCTGGCCTATGCCACTTCTCCAGCACCCCCTTCCCCACATTCCATTCATTAATAGCTTGTTTTGCTCTCATAGCAACATTCTGTCCAGCCTTAAGCTCATGACCATCTTGTCTTCTGATTCTGTCAGGACTATCCCAAACTCTTATCTCCTTGGAAGGCCTTCTCTTACCCCTCACGGAGTCATTTGTGACTGACTGGGTCACTGATCACACATAAGCAAGCCATTTCCTGCTGGGGAGCCCAGTGAACTTCTTGTCTCCAGCCTTCTCCAGCCCTGTCTTTGTTTGCATCAGTAGTACTAGAGTTTGACTCACAGCTTCATGCTTGTTATGCTGGCATTTTACCACTTGAACTATATCTCCAGCACAGCTTTGTGCTGGTTATTTTAGAGATGAAGTAAACTTTTCTGCCTAGGCTGACCTCAAACCTTGATCCTCCAGATCTCAGCCTCCTGACTATCAGTGATTATAGGCATGAGCCACCAGCCTGGCCCCATATGGATCTCTGTGAGGCCCATATGTGCCTGCCAGAGAAGCCATACTCTGAGGTGGCATAGGGTGGCATTCAGGGCATTTTCTAAAGGGAGAGGCAACTGGAAACACACACACACACACACACACACACACACACACACACACACACACACCTCCAGTCTCCACAGCCTAGCAAAGTGGTTGTTCACTAGAAAAGGAAATTCTTGATTTCTGGCTGGAAATTCACTGGCTTCCAAATGATTCTGACCTTTCACGCTCTACCAGTAATATCTGAGGATGCAAAACAAACAGGCTGCTGAGGAAAGACAATAGCCTCCCATGATTCCTCCAGCCAGCAGCAGGCTATGCAGGGTGGGGACAGCAGTAAGGACCTGCCTCTTCCTCCAGCTAGGCCTGGGATAGTACCACAGATACTAAGACAGGCCTTCCACCCTTTGCCCTCTCCTGGAATACCCTGAGCTGGCCTCCCATCCCCAACAAAGACAATTCAGCCAAGAACAGACCACACTACTTATTTGAAAAGCCAAATTAACCTCGGGCCCAGTGCCAGAGGTTGGCCACAGCTCCTCTACATCTTTCCTTCCTTGCTCAGCTCCAAGGCCTCATCTTCCCTCTAATGGAGGCTGGCATTCCCCCTCTGCCCCCATGCCTGGAGAAGCATTTACAACCCCCCCCCCCAGCCCGCCGCCTGCTGGCTTTTACGTCAGCATGTTGCCAAGGAGAGCATTAGCATCTCTGGGCTCTGGGGCTCCCGGGCTGCAGAGAGCACAGGGCAGCACCTTGGAGGCAAGGGAAGGTAGATTCCCAGGCATCTATGACCTGTGTCAGCAAGCACAACCACCCTCAGTCCCAGGAGGATAGGTGATCTGACTGCTGGGGACCACTTCCCCTTGTAGGCCTTCCAGGTACCTGGTGCTCCAGAGCCAGGTAGTCTTCCAGGGTTCTCTTTAATACCTACTTTCCCCCACCCCATTTGACAACAGAGGCCAAGACATAGTCCAATGATTTGTGGAGGTTTCTCTTAGCACTTTCCCCTAGCTGTAATGTGGCAGTACCTGTTATTTCTGTCCCTGGCAGGGGCACTGGGGCACACATGCAGGACAGTGCTGCCCAGCTGCCAACCCCCTCCACATTCTCCCACGAAGAACAGCCCCTCCTCACTCAGCCAGGCCCAGGACTAGGGGCTCTGCTCCTCCTCCTTGGTATACTTGTGAAGGGCCAGTTGATAGAGGTAGGTCATTCTGAGGCCTCGGGAGCTCTGTGGCCAAGGAGGAGAGGTGGAAATACTGAGCCCCAGAGGCCCATGTAGATGACAAACATGGCTCAGACCATCAGGAGTGCATCCCCACTCCCCTTTCAGAGGCATCTCTGTGTCAAGCAGGTGCCCAGCATTCTTGCTTCAGGCCTGTGAGCAAGTGGGTGCCTGCAGCCCAACCTCTGTCAGTGGGGATCGGCTAATGAACTCCAACCACCACTTAATGGTGGAGGGATCTTCAGAAGGGACAGATTAAAAGGCCTGGTTGTAAAGTGTCAAATGTTCTCATGTGGAAACCCACAGGGAGCTCACTGCCCATTTCCCAGTGGAGCTGTCAGCATTCCCAGCCCAGCAGGCAGGCCTGTTGTGTGCCTGCAGTGTACCTGCTGTGTGTGTGTGTGCTGTGTACCCCCTGTGGAAGCCCAAGGTCCCTGCTGGGGGCTGGGTGTGGTGTGAGACAGACTCTAACTGCTTGAGGAGGGGGAAGGGAGTCACACCACCATAGCTACTACTGAATCCCCACAAACAAGCATGCTGCCCTAGACACTAGCTTCCTTCTTCCGGAGCCAGCAGACACAGTTCCTAGGGATGTCCTCCATTCTGCGCTTACAACTAGGGCCACAGGAAAGCCATAGGTTAGCTGGGCCACAGAAAGGCTCACCTTGGGAGACTAGGTACCCTTACTACTTGTCAAAGAGATCAGCATGTCAAGGAGAGAATGAACTGGGCTCAAAGACATTTGCTTTTGAAGAGGAGGCAAGTTCTGCAGGTAGTAGATGCTACTGTGGCCAGACTCCAGGCAAGTGGCTCCCAATGACCCCTTTGCATAGGCAGCCCCTCCTACCCCTAGACTGATCAAGCAGCCTCTGCATACCCTGCAGGTCGGTGAGTACCCACCACATGACCTGTTCTGTGAGTGAAAGACCTGGCACACAGTAGGTGCTCAGTGGGTGCTTTGGACTAAGCAGGAGGCAGACTGGTTTGGGAAGAGCTACCATGATGGGGCTCTGGCTTCCGTAGTTCTAGGATAAAGTCATGGGTACTAGTTGCTAGTGGGTGATGGGGAGAAGGCCGTGAGGAGTGAGCTGCTGGAAGTGGTCCTGCAAACATAGCATGTGCCAGACACCCTAGCCACTGTGGTTTGTCATTTAGCCCGAGAAGGGAGCTTGTTTCAGCGCTTTGGAAATGGAGTTTAAACCAGGTGTGGTGTACACACTTATAATCTCAGCTACATGGGAGACAGAGATGGGAATACCTCAGTTCAGGATTGACTAGGCAAAAGTGAAACCTTAACTAAAAAAGTAAACTAAAGGAAAAAGGGCCAGATGCATGGCTTACAGTGGTAGGATGCTTGCAAACATGAAGCTCTGAGTTCAAACCCTTATACCACCAAAAAAATAATAATAATTGAGTTTAAACATCTCTGTCAAATTAAAATGAGATGGGGGAGGAAGGAGGGAGATACAGGGTATCTGTAGTCAAACAGGCCCAAGTCTGTTAATTATGGAGCTGGTTATGTCTAGTCAAAGGAGAGATTTCAAATGGGAAACAGCTAGGTGTGAACAACCTCCTCCCCATCATACACATACTTGGAATTGGAAGGTTCTTTTGATGTCCTTAGACAGCCAGCTTTGCAGATGAGGAGCTGAGGCTGAGAGGTTATATCACATGCCCAGAGGCAGTCTCTGGTTCTTAGGGGGAACTCAGAACTCCCACCTGGAGGTTCTAGAGATCCCTTCCCTAGCATCCCCCCATCCTGGGGGTGCAAGGGGGCTCCAGGGAAGGCCTTGGGGGTGTAGGCTGAGCTCCACCCTGGGAGCTTCTTTGGCCACCCTCCCTTCAGGAAGGATGGAAGGCAGTCACAGTGAAGCTTCCCCCAATCAGTGGCAGGACCACAGGGAGCTCCAGGAGAGTTGTTCCCACCCTGCCTCCTGCTCTTGACCCAGTCCAGGGCATCATTCCAGCCACAGTTTCTAATGCAGAGAATTGTGCCAGAAAGGCCATGGCTCACCCACCAGAAACCCACCACTCTTCCCCCTCCAGCTGCTGGGACACCATGATTTCATAATGTGCCAAGATACGTGTTGTTTGTTCCCCAATATCCATAAATCATAGTAACCCCCGATGGGATAATGGAGACCTCCTGGGCCAGAGACAAAGGTGGTCCCTGTCCCTGCTGGCAGAGAGGCCTGGATTCTTGGGAACTGGATGACTCCAGAGGAAATACCAATCTGAGACATTCCACAAAGAAGTGGGAGGCAGGTGCACAGAAGCAGGTACAGAACAGGGGACAGAGCTCAGCAGGCCTCATACTCTTCCCTAGGCAGCAAGGGTCGTATCTGTTCACTTAGGACTCTGGACTTCACAGTAAGTCCCTGTGCGGTACTGGCTCCAGCCCAGGATAGGCAGATAGAGGAGAGAAGGGAGCACATCCTGGCACAAGGCCAGGGGTTTGCTAACTGGAATTTTAGAACCTTGGATTGGACCTCCTTCCCTCTACTCCTGCGGAACAAAGGAGCATGAAGCCACAGTGACCCTTATATGTTTCAGCTTCTTCCATTTTTCTCTCGTCACTGGGGACTTCCAAGAGCAAATCTATTCCTTAGGCCCCTTGTGTAGTAACTTTTGCCCTTGGTAGTTTCTCATGAACCATTAGCCAAGAAGTAGGATGGAGCCCCAAGTTCAAGGATCTGCTGTGTAGTACATCCCTTCGCCCCATACACCAACCACATCTGCTTTGGGTTCCTAATAGGACCGTTTCATTGATGGCGAGCTCTCTCATTCACTGCACCACTTCCTGCTATGTCACTATAAGGCACCCAAGACCCAGGCTGTCACTGAACACAGCTGGACAACATCTGTAACACTAGCCCCATCTTTGTCGTCACAGTGGCTGACTTGTTCCTTGGCAAAATATATATAAGAATGCCATACTAGTCCTTGGATCTCTGAGACCAGTGGCCATACTAAGCAGGAGGTCAGCCAGCTTGGGTACTAGTGGAGATGCTGACCCCATTCTTGGCTGAGGTCAGTCTCTTGCCTCAGTGCTGTTAAACTTTAAGGAAATACAGCAAATAACCTGCTCTTGGTGCTTGTCCATCCTGCAGAGGGGTTGTAATACTGAGATTACGGTGAGCAGTGGCAGAGCCTTCCTTTCTTACTGCCAACCCAGTGGGGGCTACAGCTGACTTATACCAGCTCACAAAAGCCAATTTTTCATCTTTAGTGAGTTTATGAGCTGACATCTAACTGATAAGTATAAGATTAGCCAAGTAGAAGTAATTACACTACAAAATCAGTATAACCCCAGCACACATACCTGTACACACACACACAGACACACACACACACACACACACACACACACACACACACACACATTGTTAAATACTTGCTAGCACTCCAAAGATGGTGAGTCCTAAACCCCAGTGAGAAGAATCTGCCCCAGCTCAAGCTCAATTATTGATGAATTATTACTGTTTGAGCATAGTGGCCTTGGCTTTCCCATCCACCTCTGGTTCTTCAATGATTCCACTAGCCACACAGTATTTCTGTTCGCATTGGTCCTATTGGAGAAGAGTTATTTGCCAGAGTGGCTCTACAGTCCTTCTGGTCTTTACTCTTGTTCTCCTTTGGCAGATTTAAGAATTCTACTATGCCGAGAAGCAGCCTCAGAACTGAGAGTTCAGCATGCTCTCTGTCATCAGGTAACATGAGAACAAGCCCTGTGACATTGATTCAGGAAGTGTCATGCCCAGAATATGCAAGCCCCAGACCCAAAGAGGAGCATGTTCTTCCTTCACTGAGGTCAGCTAGGGACAGCACTGAGCAGCCCTTGGAGAACCTGAGTGGCTGGGGAGGACCTATGGCTGGCCATGTGACAGCCCCGTGAAAAAAACTCTTGGGGCCCCAGAGACCAACTTGAAGACAAGAGGACCCAGACATGGGGAGCAAGGCCTAGGTGAATTAGGACAAATATATGGATGGTAATCTGATCTGGAAAAGATCAGATTTACACAATCCAGCCCATGAATCTATGGGGCCTAGCTAGGCAGCCAGCAAAGGAAGGCCCAGGGGGGTCATTTGGGCCTGTGGAGAGCCCAATACTATGTGTGCATAACCCCTTGAAGAAATGGGGCACTAGAAATCCTACGCCAGGGGCAAAGGAGGATCAGGGGGCAAGGTCCTTGGTACCTAGTACTGCCCAGGGCAGGCAATTACACCTGAAAACACAGGGGTGGCAGTACTGGGGTTGACGTGTGTATCTCCCCCCCTCACCTATCTGTGCCATTCTTTGTGCCTACCATGTGATTTCAAAGATGCCCCTCTGAGCTGTACCACGAGCTTAGAAGCAAAGTTGTTTCCCACCTCACATTTGCTCAGCTGCTCCGGGCAGTGCTAATTAATTTCCTGAGCGCGTTAGCCCTGCTCATTATGCACACATCAGAATCACTATGGGCTTTAAGATTCAAATTATTATTGTATAAGCCAAGAACTGAAAAACAACTTTTCCATTTATCAAAAACAGACTCCAGGGTGGAGGCTGAGAAAACAAGGGGCTTTGCTGGCTTTGGGGGCCTCTAGTCACCAGGGAAGATGTTGGGAGGTCTGCCACCCAAGCAAGTTCTATTCATTGACATCTAAACAAGAGGAGAGTGAGTGAGATAGGGCACCTAGCTCTACCCATGAGATAGAAAAGAAGATTCTGTGGTGATGGAGTACAGGACCCTTTCCACCCATCAGTGGGGCTCCCAGGCCTCACAAGGCACCAGCCATTTGGTTTCTGGAGGGATTAGAAAAATGATCTTCCAGGGAAAGGCTCCTGGGTATCTGAGGGAGGCACTCAGTACTAGCCAAGAGAGAGGACAGGGGACAAGATCAGGCTAGCAGCCTGGACTTCATTACACCCCAAAGTGAATGCCTTTGCAGTTGTGGCACTTTCTCAAATTTCATCAATAATGAAATTACTAATGAGCAAAGCACCAATGCTTCATACCAGTAATCCTAGCTACTTCAGGAAGTTAAGAATCACAGTCAAAGCCAGACTAAGCAGAACACTTTCCTAGACTCCCTCTCCAAAGCAACCACCAAAAGTCCAGGCCAGAGCAAGTTGAGCAAATTTTGGGCCCTGGGCCTCACGTCCTGAGATTTCTCCAAGAGGCCAACCTAGAGCCCCAACCCCATACACCTTTTCCTGTCTGTGGTGGCCTGGGAGACCCATAGTGTCCCAGGGTGACCCTGGAGACTTGGAGCCCCCACAGCAATTTGGCAGGTCTCTGCTCACCAGGCTGCTAGCCTCCCTTGAGCAGTGACAGATGAAATTAGAAAACTCATTACCTGCACAGTGTTCCTCAAGAACCATAGGCTCTTGCATCCCAGGGCCCCAGGACACCAGTTTAGAAGAGAGTGCTCCAGAAATACTAACATAGCCTGTGGTTTGGGGGTGCTTCCCCCCCCCCCCGGGCCAATAGGGCAGAAATGAAGGGAGGTGACCACACCACATGATCCTGCATTTGCCACCTGCAGGGCTCCAAACATGTCTGTCTCCTACTTCTCTTGAAGCCTCATTTGCCCAAGGAGGGGCTGCAGAAGGCGAAGGGGCACAGACCAGCTCAGACAGCCTCTGCTCTGGCTCTGCCTCAGCCTGGATAAGCTCATCCAGTTTTGCTTCCTTGGCTGTGGAGTGAAGCTGGCTGTGGCTCAAGGTAGAAATGCTGCTTAAGCAGAAATGGATAAGTAGGGTATTGGTGTCTCACTCCTGTAATCCTAGCTCCTCAAGAGGCTGAGATCTGAGGATCACAGTTCAAAACCAGCAGGAAAGCCTGTGAGACTTATCTCCAATTAACCATCAAAAGCTGGAAGTGGGGGTGTGATCCAAGTAGTTGAGCACTAGCCTTATGTTTAAAAAGGATCAGAGATCACACCTAGTCCCAGAGTTCAAGACCCAGAACTGGAAAAGAAAAAAAAAAAAAAAAAGAGGGGGCTGGGAATATGGCCTAGTGGCAAGAGTGCTTGCCTCGTATACATGAGGCCCTGGGTTCGATTCCTCAGCACCACATATACAGAAAATGGCCAGAAGTGGCGCTGTGACTCAAGTGGCAGAGTGCTAGGCTTGAGCAAAAAGAAGCCAGGGACAGTGCTCAGGCCCTGAGTTCACAGCCTAGGACTGACTAAAAAAAAAAAAAAAAAAAAAAAAAAAAAAAGATAGTTGTCAAATAAATAGTACATTTCTCAAAACTAAAGAACACATATCCTAGCACAATGAATAAAAAATTAAAAAAAAAAAAAAGAAGAGAGTTGGGAATGTGGGTTAATGGTAGAGTGGTTGCCTAGCATACATAAAGCCCTGGGTTTGATTCCTCAGTACCACATATGCAGGAAAGGCTTGACATGGTACTGTGTGTGGCTAAAGTGGTAGAGTGCTAGCCTGGAGCAAAAAGAAGCTCAGGAACAGTACCAAGGCTCTGAGTTCAATCCCCAAGACTGGCCAAAAAAAGAAAAAAAGGAGGAAAAAGAAAAGAAGTAGAAAAAGAAGAGTAAAAGAAAGGAGGAGGAAGAAACTGAAAAAGAAAAGGCAGGCAGGCAGGAAGGAAGTTATGAGAACCTATAATGTGGCTTACAACTGAGCACCAGCTTTGGGATTTAGACCCTGGGGGCTCAGCAGGACAGTGAGCCTCTCCCAGCCCTAGCAACTTCACCCATAAAATAAACTCCTCTGCTAGTTCAGGGTTGTTGAAAGGACTGTGGGAACTGTGAGAACTTGGGGGATTATGGTGGGTGCCATCTGCCATCAAGTCTACCAGCCACTTAGTTTTTCTCTCTCACTAAAGATTCTTCCAAGTACCACTCACAGGCAAGCTAGTGGGCTGGGGCCACATATAGCCATGGGGCCTGGAGGTCTTAGAGTAAGGAAGCTGGGGCACCATGGGCCTAGTACAGAACAAGTTCCTCTCAGGAACATCTGCTCCTGATGGGGACCCAGTGAGGGTTAGGTCTCTACTAGGCAATGTGGAGCCATGGGGCCTTGAGATCCTTGAGCATCTTACCTGACAATTTCTTTCCCTAAGGACAGCATAGACGCTGTGACCCAGCCTGGCCTCTTGGCTTGCTCTTTCCCCATGCTGTGTCTGCCTAGTGCCCTGTCTATGGGCACAGCTGCTGGGGTAGCCCCTATTTCTTATAGCTCTGCTGGGACTCCTTCCCCAGCCCATATGTGCCTTGGCCACCCCAGACCTGGACTGTGGCCCAGCCTGGGTGGTACTTTGAGTTGCCAGCCTTGCTCTCAGCCTTACTGCCTGGCCTGGCAAGACAGGCTTAGACAGCCATTAAGTAACATGGGCCAGGACAGGAGTGGAGGTGAATAAGGTATTTAGGGACCACTTAGGAGGGAGTGATGCCTGCCATGCATGACCTGAAGGTCAAGAGCATCATTCTAGTGAAGAGTTGAGACTCAGGAACCCTCCTGAGGATGGTTGTCCCTGGTGGGGCAGAGGGCTCAGAAGATGCCAGCCAGGGTAGATGTCCTCAGCTGCTAGAAACCATATATGTATGGGGTATGGCTACTGCAGTAACAGCACTTCATGAGGGCTTTTCTTACCTGCTTATTAGATTGTGGTTCATAACCTACTACACGGTTTTTATAACACACCAGAAAGTGGCAGCCTGCAATGTGAATATGGCTGCTACTCTGGACACACCCAATGTCCAGGCCATTGGCCAAGGATGTAAAAGATGTTTTGTCTCCTAGAACAGCTGCTCAGGAAAGCCAGAAAGCTTCATCTTCAGTGCTGTCTACTATCACACATTTCTCACAGCTTCTCCAAAGGGACACTTGTGGAGCTGAGGCCTACCTAAACCCTCCTGACAGCCCACAGTCCTCACATCTGGGACACTGTCGCCTTTGGGCAAAATCTGTCCTCCACCTCAACATATGCAGGATGATTACTGGAGAGAAGAGCAACCACTCCCAGGTTCCAGGTCTCTGTGGTGGTAGCCCCTAGGAACCAGGTAGTAAATTACATCTACACTCTACTCCCACCCAAGCACACTGGGGACACCCTTCTCAAGGGAGGCTCTGTCACTGCAGCCAGAGTCTGGGCAGGGCCTGCACTTGCTCCAGCCCTCCTTGTCCTGCAGATGGAGATGCCCAGTGCTTTGTATCTTCTCTGAAGTATGAACATGGTTGAAATCCATCTTACAGGCCACAAGCTTAGGTTCTGTGCTTAGAATCACTGCTCCTTATTCCATTTCTCATATCCCTCACAGGACTGAACCCAGACCTGTTTCCAGTATCACAGCCTTGATGTCTACCGTTGTGAGCGTGCACCTTGCTGAATGGACCAGGCAAGGTGCTGGACTGGGAACTCCAGGGGTCTTCTGGGGCTGAAGTAGGAAGAGCATTGTGTATCAGTTTCCTTATGCTGTGTCTATATTGACAGTCTCTAGCCCACAAGGCTCCTGCATCCTGCTGTCTGTTAATTTCCTGTCAGTGACTAGCAGCAGGGGCACTTAAATCAAGCCTGCAGCATTCAACATAGAAACAAATAGGAGATGATTCGCATTTCAGCTGAGGCAGAGGTGAGTTAGGACTCTGTAAGAGGTAGTTCCTTCTGACAAGGTGGGAGAGCATGGGGGCTCTAGCACTAACCCACCACCTGAGCTTCATCCTGTACTGTAGCAGCTTGTGGGGCGCAAGTGGGGCAGCCAGATTCAGCAACTTCAAGTCCTTTCAAGGCAGAATGCTCCCAGCATCTTGTGAGGATTTGCCGTGCCAGAAGTAGGACTTTGGGAGCATTCCTGAATCACCCCATCTGATGCCCACTGCCCATGTCACATTATTCCTGGAGCTCTCCCTCTATAGGGATCTTGATCAATATGTATTGAGATAAGAAGGGCCTCATCAGACTCTTAACAACCTGCTAGTTACCTGTGCTAAGATCTGGTGAGAACAAAAAGCAAAACTGACTATAGAGCATTGGGCCTATGATGGCTGCACTCATACTCCTGGAAAGCCCTGTCATGTGGGTGCAACCCACTGCAACACAAGCAGCTGTTCTGAGTGCCATGCCATCTCCAGCTCACACTGGGTCCCCCAAGGTGGATAGGTCCCCTCCTCAGGGTTGTGGAGCCACCTATGTCTTTCTGGACTGCCCAGGTCCACGCTGGCCCAGCAACACAGCCCAGATCCCCTCAGCCTATCATTCAGCTCTGGGGGTTTGGAGCAACTCAAGAGATACATTTTGGGCTCAGCTATGTTTCCATAGCAATGTGCATCATAAATGGAAATGGAAGGGCAGGAGATGTGAGCCTTGCCCAGGATATTGCTCACGTGGTCTCTTAAGTCCCCCAACCTATAGGAAGTGGCACTTCCACCAGACAAAACAAGAAAGTTGAGTTCTGACATTGCCCAGGCAAAGCCAGGAGCCTCCTGAGCTGCAGGTCTCTCTACCTCCTGAGGAGGACCCAAGGCCTGGTAGGATTAGAAGGCAGCACAGCCCCTCTTTCTGCCATTTAGGATTACCCCAACCCCCACTGTACCATGTACAGGTAAACAGGAGATGGCCAGAGGCTGAACTGCATGAGGCAGGAAGTAACTCTGTACTGTCTCCGACAGGTTCAAAACAAGGGCATTTCAGGCCATTAGGGCCCCAGTTACAGCTTTACCAGCCGCCTGTTATCTTGTTTAAACAGTTCTTGCTATTTGAAGTGCATGTCTGACCAGTGCAGTTACCATGAGCGTTAACCTGCCACTGGGCACAGTTGGGTACTCAAGGCTCTCACTTGTTTAGAGCACAGCCCTACCCCAGTCCACAAGTCAGAAGCCTCAATGTCATTACTGGCTACAAAGCCAAACTAATGGCTAAACCCTGAGAGTCTTCCCATCCCCCTGTCTGCAGCCCCTGCCAGCCAGGGGGCTGGGGCTAGGAAAAGAGGCATCAGATGAGGGAAGAGAGAATTGGAAACCCTAAGGGTGAGAGAGCCCTGTGAAATGAGGGCCCAGAGCATATCTGTCTGCAGGAGTTGCTAATCCTCTGTGTCACTTGCTAATCTTCATTTGAAGATTGAGGCTGGTTTTGTGGATTCAGGTTGTGTGCAGGTGGCGGCGGCAACTAGGATGGGGACTAAGATCCAGTGTTACAGCAAGAAGCACGGGGCACCCAACATAGGGTCACCATCACAGAGCCGCATCTGAGGTCTCTGTGCCCACAACCCCAGGGGAATGGCCAGAGGGTCCTCAATGACAAAGATAAACCCCAAGTCTTTCCCTGCCAAGGTATGAGATCAGACAGTTGCTGGTCATTTTAAAGCCTGAACCTTGTTGGTGTCTTACTTGACTGACCTGTTGGACAGCACAGCTGTCGTGAGGAAGCATGCAGGCCCAGGCCACCTGTCACTGCAAGGCCTGGTCAGGCCCTATGGGGAAGAGAAGCCCTAGTCCCACTCCCTTCACTTGCCCCAACCTCATCTTAGAAGTCCTCACAGAAGCCTACAGGCCCTTCCCCACCCAGCCACGGTCAGACTTCCAATAACATGCTAGGCTGAGGGATAGATTCACCTGCACAAGAAGGCAGGGCCAGGAGTACAGAGAGGTAGCCAGCTATCCCAACTCTCCATATGCAGCTGCAATGTCAAATGCCTAGCACACATGTCATTAGGCCCACCTGCCATTTGCCCCAAGATGGAGACAGTCATCCCCAAACACCAGATAGCAGCTGGTTGTAAAGGGTTAAGACTAATGACTTTGGTGGGTATATAGGAGTCAGTGAGACAAACAGTGCCCACGAACCTAACACTGGGTACTCTATACTCAGTGCCCTGTAGGTAGTGCCCAAGCCTTGGCTCCTTCTCCTATGGGAGGTAGGCTTCATCTTCAATTTTGTCAGTTGTGGGGCTTGAACTGAGGGCCTGGGCACTGTCCCTGAGCCTCTTTGTGCTCAAGGTTAGCACTCTACCACATGAGCCACAGTTCCACTCTTCTGGGTTTTTGTTTGATTGATTTTTTTTATGCCAGTTCTGAGGCTTGAACTTGGCCTCAAGCTCCTGCTCAGTTTTGTTCACATGTGGCACTCTGCCACTTGAGCCATGCCTTCACATCCAGCTTTTTACTAGTTAATTAAACATATGAGTCTCAAGGATTGTCTCCCAGGCTGGCTCCCAACCACAGTCCTCAGATCTCAGCCTCCACTGAGTAATCAGGATTATTGAAAGCATAAACCACGCAGGCCCAGCTCCAGCTTCCTCTTGTTACTGCCTGCTGACCATGTCATTTCACAAATTAACTAACTGCTGTCTCACAGCCAGCCTTTGAGGTAAGATGGAGTTCACGGAGAACCAAGGTAGCCCACAGTGGGCCTGGCATCAGGGTAAGTGGACAGCCCTGCAGATGGGCAGAGAACCCAGCTCTAGACAGCCTCTCCCTGTACTCCTCACTCTCCACAGGGCTATGTCTTCACTTGCTAAAGGGCCAATTACTGCCCTTCTAGGCTGTCCTCCACCCTCCCACTGGCCATACTACCTGGGGAACTTGAAAGCTGAAGTGAGCCAGGGAGAAGGGATCAAATGGAAGAGGAGTGCTCACCTGAGTTTGTGTCCGACCAAGAGGACCTGCAAGCAGGGTTACTGAGGGCTTCTGTTTGGAAGGAGGCACAATAACAAGGAGGGTGTGGAGCTGGGGTAATGGAGTGGCTGGGGACCAATTGTTGGGAGGCAGAATGGGAATTGGGATCACAAACCAGTGTAGTTGGAGCCAGAATAGCCCTCTAATGGGGACAGGGCTGTTTCCTCTGCCTTAAGATCCCAAGCACTCACACAACCACAGGGGCAGCAGTGTAAGGTTTAAAGGCCAGGCTTGGTGAATGGGTAAGGCTTCCCCAACCTGGACAATTATAAAAAGCAGAAGCTGGGCCTAGTGGGCAGGTGAGCATGGCCCAGGCTCTCCTGTGCTGATGCCCTCTCTGTACTACCCATGCAAATTACCTCCGGGGCTGTCTTGGGCTCCTTTATTAACCATCGTTAAGCCAATTCTCCAGCCCATCAAGGCAGTTTTAGGTTTCCAGGAAGAAGAGGAGAATGCTAACCAGGCTGAACTAGATGTGACCCTGGCATCTAGCTCTGTTTCCAGACACCTGCTGCCTGAGGCCATTAGCAGAGGGGATAACCAGGCCTGGGGGATGTCTGAGGCTCTTTGAGGCAGAGTAGTGGGCCTGGTGGTGGTCCACTTTCCATATCTGTAAAAGAGGAAGGTTGTGAGGAGCCCCTTCTTGTCTTTCTCTTCCTGTATCCCCTTATAGCTGGCTCTCTGGTAAACAGAGAACTAGGACACCCTGACAGTCCCCACCACTGAAAAAGCCAAAGCTAAAAAGGCTACAAGGGTGTGCAGGGTGAGATATCTCAAGCCTTCCAACATGTTCCTTCTGTAACAGACACCACACCGTCCTGCGCCTTCCCCTCATCCCCCTTCCCTGCTCACTACCTGCCCCTCAGGCCATGGAGAGCCAGGTCCCCTAACTCCCAAAAGCTCTCCCGATACCCCTAGGTCAATGGGCATTGGATGCTGGGCCAAGAACTGTCTCAGTTCAAGGACCAGCAGCTTCCTTCTCCTGCCTTTGGTTTAGGTTGCTCTGAGACTAAGGGTGGAGGCATCCTTCCCAGTTGTCATGGAAACAGCATTCTTCTGAATGTGTGCTAAGATGAACAGAGGGAGGGGCCACTGGCCCCCAGTGGAAAGTGCTGTTACCACCTTCCAGAGAGGTTGCCATCCACCTGAGCCTGGCAGATATAGTAGCACTGGCCATCTCCTGTGGGTGATGAGACTGGTGGGATTATGGGTACATGTCTGATTGGATCAGCTGTGACCCATCTAGATGCTGGGGTGCTTTCTCATGCCCTGTCCCAGGAGCCACTTTCACTGAAAGGACAGGATAATATCAGGATTCCAGCAGACAGTAACTGGGACTGCTTGGGAAGGCCCCCAGTTCCACAAGTGCAATCAGAGATGACTCATGCCTCCCCACCTGCTTCTGCACTGGCTTCTGCTGGGAAGCAGCACTGTGCCGCCTGCCTGGGTTTTGTCTGGTTTCCCACTGGTTCCATTGCTCTCATGTGTCACAAACTCCCTGAGGATGTGGAGCATGGTCACCGGCCTCACCCGCAGTCTAAAGCAAAAGGGCAGCCAGCTACCAGGAAAGGGCTGCAGCCACAAATCTCCAGGCCTGCAGAGGAGGCATACATGCTGGACCTGTTCTCTCCAAAGCCGAGGGGAGACCCTGGAAAGTCTTAAGCGTTTGGGACAGGGCCCATTTGCCAAATTGGATATCTCTGGGATTCCATAGGGCCTGGAGACAGGGAGGTCTTGCAGAGGCATCTCAGAAGTGATGGGGTGCCTTGGCAGAGCCATCTTCACAAAGATAGCAAATCAATCCAGGCCGCTCTAGTAGCCATCTTAGATAACAGTTTGGTAGGATGATGGGCAGGACTGAGGTTTGAACTCAGAGTTGCCAGGCACTTACTAGGCAGGCGCTCTTAGCACTTGAACTGTACTCCAGTCTTTCTTGCTTTAGTAATTTTTTTTCAGATAGGTTCTCATGGTTTTGCTCAGGTCTGGCTTTGGCTGTGATCCTTCTACCTACACCTCCCATACAGCTGGGGTTACAGGTTTGTACCAGTTTATCTATTGAGATGAAGTCTCACTCACTTTCCTTTGTCCAGGCTGACCTTGAACTGCAAACATCTGATCTCTGCCTCCTGAGTAGCTAGGATTACAGGCACAAGCCACCATGCCTGCTGAGCAGCTTATTTTACTAAGTCAAGAATTATGACCTAGAGAATAGGAAGTGACACACTCAAGAGTCCCTAATGGCAGTTTGCCATTTGAGCTCTAGAACCCAGGTCAACTAGGATCTGCCAGGCCCCCTCCCCAGGGAGCCGGCAGAGATGTGTCCAACAGAAGCCTCTCCACAGCCCATTAGTGACCTCTCCAGTCTCTAGTAGCCTTCTCATTCCCTAGTGGCAGTGGGCTATCTCAGATACGATGATTCTTTGTCATTTCCAAACAGCGTGGTAGTGGGAGCCTGTCCTGAATAGCTAGGGGCCTGGAGCACAGGTTTACATCCTCAGACTGAGCCCTGCCCCTGCCAGCCTATTGTCCTCAGGGGTACCCAGGAGGTGAAAGGCAGTGAGGGAGTGCTTCATTCGTCCCCTTAGCTGTATTTATAGGCTGGCAGGCCCCTCACCCATTTCCCAGTTGTCATTGTCTCAAGCATTGCTGGGAAGATCTCTGGAAGAATTAAAAGGGGTATTCCTCCCTCTCCCTGAGAAGATGCCAGACAGACTGTGGAACTCAATGCCCCATGCTCATTTGTACCTTGACACATTGGGTGGTGGCAGCCCAGGACCCTGGAAAGTCCAAACAGCCATTTACTCAGTATATCTTCATAGGATTTGTAGCTGAAGAAGGGGAGGGAAGAGAGCAAAGAAGAGCAGGGAATTCTGTGTAGCCAGGTGCCCACACCCAGAAGAAGCATGGCAGCAAGCCGACAGGGACAAGGAATGGAGAGATGGATATTCAGTATAACACTTGGCCAAGCATTCTGATGGATCTGGGTAGGACACTGGGGTGCAGGAAGATTCCTCTGTCAAGCAAGGACACAAGCATATACCTGCAGAGTGGCTAGGGTTTGGTAGAGGACCTGGCAGAGGGGTCTAGAGAGGTCCAAGTGCTGAAGCACAGGAGGATCTGCAGGGGAGGGGGACAGGCATTTCCAGGTTTTAGCAGAGGCCAGGAACAAGGAGAGAAAACAGCACCTAGAAACAAATTCCAGCATCCAGCTTCCTGCGTTAATAAGGCCCTCAGAGGTTCACTGAGCATAGCAGCCTTTTTCTACCCAGCCCACTGTTTGGGACCCTACAGGGTATGTCAGCACTGAGGCAAGCACCCTGGTCCTGACACGTGGCGGACAGCTGCTCAGCCTTAGTGCTCTGCCAGAGGAGTGGGGGTGTTCCAGGCCTCAGTCAGTGGCCTCTCAGCAACAGCACTTGGCCTTCACAACACCTGCCCTGTGTCCAGCATCCTCCTCCACAGATTCTCCCCTTTCTACCTGACTGGCCATCATCACCTCCATCTCCCCATCCCACCCACTCTACACAGCTGAGCCCTCAGCTGCCACCACCACCTGGAGCTGGCATGCTTGCCTCCATTCCTTTGGGCTGAGGGTAGGTGCCAGCCATGTGTCACCTCTGCAGGACAGGAAAGTGAAGTCAGAGAAGCACAGGCTGCTGTGAGCCACACAGCCTGTTGCATTCTGGGCCTCCTGACCTGTCCCATGGAATCAGACACATTGTACCTGCCTCCGACAGCCAGTCAGCAGGGCCTGCTGCCCACCCCTGTTCCCCTACACCCCTCTGCCATTTTGCAGGGGCAAAACATACACTGCTCTCACCCGGAAGACGTGTTCTCCTCTTTGGAGACAGTAAGCTTCTTTTTCAGTGACTGCTACCATCCTCAAAGTAGCTTTTTCTGATATGGTCACACTGTTCCACACTATAAAAGATTCCAGTGTGTGTACTGTGTGAACAGCACTGTGTGACAGAGGCTCCTCCACCTCTGTGCCTGATGGCACAGGGCTGAGGGAGGTCTCTTCACCCTCTCCCTACTAGAGAATTAGGGTTTTCTTACGTCCTGGACTTCCCTCCGCCATGACTCAGGGTAGTGGCAAGCACCCTCACCCCTTGGTTCCCCTAAGTCTTTTACCACAAAGAGGTTCAGAGGGCACCAGAGGCTTAGCTGTCACTTCATAAAGATCGCCAGTGTGAAGTCTAGCCCATGTGCAACAACCTCTGCTGTGGCTGCTCCAGTCGGGGTGCTACCCTCACAGCCTGGCACTCTCTTGCTCCGGCTGGGCAGCTGTGGGGCTGGCTCTGTTGGATGAATGGAGTTCATTCACATCCCCAGCCCTGCCCACTTCCAAGGTGAATTCACTGTTTCATGAGCAAACACTGCAGGCTTTTCTATGACAGGCTGACTTGAGACTCTTAGACTCCAACTGAGAACTTGGTTCACAGATGAGGAAAAACTAAGGCCCACAGCCAGATTTCCTCCCCCGAGCAGCCATCTGACACCGAATCCCTGCTTCTCAGCATGCCCTCACAACAGCTCTAGACCTTTGCCCACTCTTTACCTCCACCCCAAAAGCCTAGGCAACACATTCCCTGCTGCTTCGAGCCTTGGGTGGCACTTAGATCAGACTCACTGTCAGCGATTACCAGTGCTAGTTGTGGCAGTCACCTGGGCCAGGTTGTGGGAATCACCTGTGCCCCACTTGAGCCCTCACCTTGTTTGGGCGGTGGGGATGCATTGCATAGGCTGCTTTACCAAGTCAGGATGCTGGGGCTCTTTATAGCTAAGAGCCCGTCCTCATGCCCACTCAAAAGGCACCACACCGGTTCATTCTGCTCACCTGGAACACACATACATGCCTAGGGAGAGTGCCAAGGAGAGCTGGAGTTTCCAGATCACACCAAGGTTTACAATGGCACCTGAAAGACCTCAAACCTTGGCCTCACCCGTTTTCTGTGAGGTCTGGGGTTTGAGATGTCTGGTTGGGTCGAGATGATCTTGTGTGTTTCAGCTATAGTAAGCTCTGTTCTGGGCCACGTGGGATGAGGAACTGGTGGGGAAGAAGAGGAAGGAAGGCCACAACCTTCCACAGTCAGCAGCACAGGTACACTATATTATACAGCACTGTTGTGCCTATTGGGGAAGGGTGCACTGTGTCGAGGCAGAATATAGGCTGTGCAAGGACCCCTTGGCAGTTCTCCTGTGGCTAGCACATAACCTGACCTCTTATCTGGGCAAAAATGATAGGGATAGATCCCTAGGGCTGTTCCATACCCCACATGCTGGGAGACAGGGGAATATGCCCCTACACAAGGAAACTAACCCAACATGGAATAAGGACCACACACTACAGGCTGGCCCAGCATGCTGCAACGTCCATGTGGTCAGCAGTGTGGCCTTGGCCATCTCATCTCTGGCATCTCTTGAGTAGCCAGGCCCACCTGGTCCTGTGGCTGGCACTGAGGTGTCCTGTTACTAGCTCACCCTGGTTTGAAGAGCCAAAGCCTCTTCCATCCCACGGAAGCCTCATGTGCTCACATCCTCCCACAGACATCAGTGGTAGAGGAAGTCCTCACAATAGTCCTGGCATCTTGCAGATAAAGAAACTGAGGCCCAGAGAGGGCAAAATGACTTGCCCAGGGCAAAGCAAACTCTAGCATGAAGAGTGGACTCGAGACCCTGTGTGTATACCCAGAGTTTTTGCCACTTTATACATCTGAACAGCCCCTGTGGGGAGGGGGCTGAAGAGTCTCAGCCCAACAAGCCCAGAACAGGCTTCTGGGCACACCTAGCTGTTGCCTGGGATGTCATTCCAGGGGTCAGTCCTGTTTCAGTTACCATAGTTGCTGGCACCTAGCAGCAGTGTTTGGGATAAAGACCTCAGACTCACAAGCCTACATGCTGAAAGATCCTTAGAAATGGGCCATCACACCTGAGTGTTGGTGGCCCACACCTGTAATCCTAGCTACTCAGGAGGCTGAGATCTGAGAATCACAGTTCAAAGCTAGCCCAAGCAGGAAAGTCTATAAGACTCTTAACTCCAATTAACTACCAGAAAACTGGAAGTGAAGCTGTGACTTAAAGTGGTAGAGCACTAGCCTTGAGCAAAAGAGCTCAGGGATGGTGCCCAGGTCCTGAATTCAAGCCCCAGGGCCACAGAAGAAAAGGAGAGAAATGGGTCATGAGATCTTCCCCCCAACACCCCACCCCCAGTGGTAGTGAAGCTGAGGCTCAGGCAGGTGATGCTTTGGGGTAAAATTGGTTTAGTGGCATTAAATATAGTTAGACCTATCTGGAGGTCTTATTTCTCACAAGTGGCTATGAAATGACTGTGCCACCCCAGGGAGTGTTACCCAGGCTCCCAGCAGCCAACGCCCATTGTTACAAATCAGTGCTTTCCCACTACAAACAGTGAGCGTCCATGTTGCCCAGGCTCTTATCGGGAATTGTCTTCTCAGTGTTATGTATATAAATGAATGTGCAGGCATGCCCCAGCCTTCTAGAAGGTGCCATCTCATGGCTGAGCCAGGCCCTGAAGAGGGCCGAATGGGCATTAGCCCTGGGCTGGCATCGCAGCAACCAGTGCCAGCTGTACTTCCAACTGTGGCTCCTCCAACTACAGCTGCAGAGCTAAAAGCATGGGATTTTTTTTTTTTTTTTTTGCTGGAAGAGACAATTGTGGTTGATGAAAAGTAAGGTTCTCCCCTTAGCCTGGCAGGCATGTGAAATGGGAGCCCAACTCTGGCAGCAGGGGCAGCTCCCTATTCAAGTCTGAGGGAAATGTCAACACTGGACAAGAGATGTGGTGGAAGTGGCCAGTCAGACCCAGAGCTGCCTGGGTCTTTGCCCTGGTACCCAGCAGCCCCCATCAGGCTGCTTGGATAGTGCCCAGGACTGACACCACCTCCAGGCCCCTCAGCAGCAACTGTAGCCCATAACAGCAAATGAGCCGCAATAGAGGGAAGTAGGTGGGACTCCTCCCAGACCATGCATGCCCAGTGAGGGGCAAGGGAAACTCCAGAGTCCAGACTGGAACTAGGATCTTCTGCAGACAGCTGTAGGCTCCAGAGAGGTGGGTGGGCTGCAGGAAGGAGGAGCCTAGGGCAGGGTCCCCATGGGGGAGCACAGCATGCACGGGTGAGAGGGGCTGCAGGAGGAGGCTAGGAGCCCAGGTAGGAGGCATGGTCTGGCTTCAGTCCTTTCATGCTCACACTCATGCACACTTAATGTAGTTTCCAGAGTTACATCCTGAAATAGCATATGCTCCTTCAGTGGACGTGTTTGTTTCAGGATGCCAGTCTGCCTACTAGTCTGCAAGTGGGGCTGCAGGAGCACTGGAACATACCCCTTGGCAGGCATAGGGGACGAAACAGCCCCCCCCCCCACACACACACTTCCTCCAGCGTACTTAGGGAGAAGCTTTCCTTGTTAGCTCTTGCTGGGCCGTCATTGACCACCGAGTGCCAATGGCTCCTCAGCCTCTCTCACCCTGCCCCCTCTCTCACACCACTGGCCCCTGGGCTAGGTACAAACTGGAGAGGACACAGCTTCTGCCTTACTCTTGACAGGCCCTTGGACCCTGTGAGAGGGGACATCACAGCCCCACATCAACTGCTGGGCCTCCTGAGCAGCCTTCCCCATCTGTACACACCCATCTTCCAGCTGTGTGGTGCCCGTCTGCAGCAGGGACTCAGCCAGCATAGGGACTAAATGCCCTGGCTGTCTTGGATTCTGCTGGGCAGGACCCAGATGATGGCACCAAGGGCACAGATGACTCCACAGAGAACATTTTACTAATATTCTTTGAGGCCCGTTACTTGGTGGCAGCCCACTAAATGATGGTCAGCGTGATTCCCCATAATTTGTCCCAAGTAATAAAGAAGCCCCCCCCACGCACCAGCAAAGCAAAAGTTGCTTGGGCGTGTGAGCATGGTGTGTGTGTGTGTAAAGCACTGTAGTCAAGGACAACGGGCCTTCCCTCTGCCCCCTTCTACCCTGTGAGAAGCAGGTCTGCATTTCTGTGGTCTCTGAGTCAGATGCGTAAGGCTTAGAGCTATAGGGTCCCCACAGTGTTGCCATTGTCAAGGAAGCGGTTCAGACCACTTAAGTCAAGAGGGGCTCATGGTGCATTAGGATAGTGTAGCCCATGAGAACAGCGGCCATGAGCAGCCGCGATGGGCGATGGCTTCAGCACTGGGGATGGTCCCAAGACAGTCCAAATCATCTGTTGTACTTCTCCCAGGGCTCGTAAGACCCACCCTCTACTGTCACCCCAAGCCACCCAGAATGACTCAGAGCCAGCTCTCACCCCAACTCTGTACTAGCCTTTGAACCCCAGGACATAGCCTGCTGATAGACAAGCTACCCTCTCACAGGCTGGGGTAAGCCCTGGCTCACCACCTGGAAGGAGCCTGCTTTCCCTGCAAGGCTCTGCTCCTGCAACCCTAAGGCTCCCAGCTCGGCTCCCCACCCCGCAGGAGAGCCTGAGCCTGCCAGTGGCTTGTGGGCCCAGAACATGCTCAGCAAGTGCTCAGCGAGTTGACGAATATGTGTTAATAACCATATCTGATACAGAATTTAGATTCAAAAGCATAGCCCCCAATTATGACATCATTTCTATGAGAAGTGACAGCTCCATTCCCACAGTCATCTTTACAATGTGGCTTCCAGGAATCCATTAGAGCTAATGACTCTCCCAGTAGAATGTGACATTCCTAGACCACCACTGAAAAGAAAAAGCTGTGGAGGGGTGCTGGCTCCCTGAGAGGTACTACTGGGACTGGGGGCCTGCCTTCTGTTTCTCTGCAGAAAGGTCAGTTCCTGCTCACACCCCAGGCTTCTTGGAGTTTCTCTTATCCCGAGCTCAGTTTAAAGAAGGAACAGGATTGGATTTGAAAAACCAAGGACTGTCCCAGGTGGATGCAGGCCCCCATTTTCTTCTCAGCAAAGAAACTGCAAAGCCTATACCTCCTGGATAGCCCCACTCCAGGACAGCTTTCCTTGGGTTTACCCAGCAGGAGCCCTAAGCCCAGAACTCCTGGCCAAGGGGCTTAGAGCACTTCCTGCTTTCCAAACTTGTTCCCTTCATCGGTAAAGTGAAAATCAGAATGGTGAATCGGGGGTGAATTAGGAGGAAGGACAGCTCACCAGCAGTGGTGCCCAAGTAGCAGTTCTGAGAAGCTAATTCACTGTTGAAGCAAGAATTGTCAGCCTTGTTGGGAAGTGATGGGTTTGGGAGCCAAAACGCAGTACAGTGCTTTAAGTCCGGTCACTGAAAGAAAAGTGGATGCCGAAGCCCAAACCTGTCATTGTAGCTACTTGGGAAGCAAACAGTAAGGGATCATGGTTGAGGCCAGCCCAAGCCCTCCCCCCAAATATGCAAACCTCCATTCCCAGGTACGGTGGTACATGCCTGTCATCCCAGCAATGCTGGGGAGCACAAATAGGATCACCATCTAGACCAGCTCTGACTATTTCAAAACCTAACCAACACAGACTTGAGGAGTAGGGTGGCTCGGGTGGCCTGCACAGCAAGTACAAGGCCCTCAATGCAGACCCCAGCACTGCCAAGAAAAAAAAAAAGGAAGAAAGGTAAAAGTAGGAAGGACTGTTCTCTGACTTGATACTGCTGTCTCCTGGGGTGCTACCCCAACCCTCTCTGTATCTGCTGAGCCTGCTCCAGCCTGCCACCAGGGGTGGGGCTAGGATGCTGCCCTTGGCATACTGAGGGCCAGACATCCAGAGCACTGGATGTGAGCTCCCAGAGCCAGCGAGCTCAGGGAGAGGAGGCTGGCACAGGGCTGGTGCTTTATTTACTCCCAGCTCCTGGAAACGGGATATCTGGGTTATGAAAGGAAGTACATGTTGCCCCTCCAAGGTGCCATGTGGTAGGATCCTGGTCTCAAAGGACCATGTAACCCCCCAGACTTGATGTGATCTGACAGCAGCTCCCATGGAAGGCAGGATTGACTGCAGCGCTGGGCTGGGTTGGGCACGGACATTGGAGACATGTGGGTGAGGGTATGAAGGGACTGTGATGCCACAGCCCCGAGGCCACGCCGGTGATCACCTTGGCTTGAGGAGGGGCCCCAAAGGGGAGGAAGCCCCTTCTAAGCACATAGCAGGCTCTCAGTGAGGTGGACAGCACCAACTGTTTCTAAAGAAGATGGATGCACAGATTTTGACCTGATAGAGGAAGGGGTGCTGGTGGAAGGGGATGCTTCCTCAGGGGCCAGCGCTGGGCTGGCAGACCCTGCCAAGGGAGCCTTCCTCCTGGCAGGGCTATGGGGCTAGGATCCCTGCTCTCTGCGTCCCCGACTCACACCAAGCACTTTTCTCCACCCCCACCCAGAGTCGAATGGCAGAGAGCCTGCGCCTTTTTGACTCCATCTGCAACAACAACTGGTTCATCAACACCTCACTCATCCTCTTCCTGAACAAGAAGGACCTGCTGGCAGAGAAGATCCGGCGCATCCCGCTCACAGTCTGCTTCCCAGAGTACAAGGGCCAGAACACGTATGAGGAGGCCGCCGTGTACGTCCAGCGGCAGTTCGAGGATCTGAACCGCAACAAGGAGACCAAGGAAATCTACTCCCACTTCACCTGCGCCACCGACACCAGTAACATCCAGTTTGTCTTTGATGCGGTGACAGACGTCATTATACAGAACAATCTCAAGTACATTGGCCTATGCTGAAGTGCCGGGCCTGGCTGGCTTGCCTGTGATGAAACCCACGGGGTGTTAAACCCCGACTCGTGCTAGAGAGGCCCAACTCAAGGGCAGAAAATGGGGGAGGCCTGAAGAATGTCACCCCCCGCCCCTCAGCCTCGGCCTCCTTGGCCTCAGGTTTCTGCAAACAAATATATATGGATAGATTGCTAGGTAGGTAGCCACACCGGCACACAAACACACCACACACACACACACACACACACACACACACACACACACATATACACTTGGAGATGGCAAAGTTCTCCAGAGCATTGAGGTATCTTGAGGACATGTGAAGCTACTGTTACACGTTCACTCCAAGGCCATCCTGTCCTTCCACTCTGCCTTCTTGAATTGGCCCCCCAGGCTGCATGGGGTCCATGGATGGACTGCCGGGGAAAGGCGGCAGGGTCAGGGCTAAGTCGAGCCAGCTGTGCCCATCACCCAGAAGAAGGCTAGCTCGCCCCCTGAGTGCTGGACTGGGGACCTTGCCACTGAGCAAGAGTGAAGACCCAAGCAGGGATGTGTCCCTTCCCTGCTTGGCCATATCTGACACCATAGCCTCTCTGCACCATGTTTGTCTCAGACCTGGGACCTCTAGGGCCAGGTTAACAGCACTCACCAGAGCGCCAGCCACTCCCAACTGGTTTTAAACAGCTTCAAAATATGCAGCAAAAATCACACAAGCAAACCAGTGGCACATATCCCTTCAAACTAGGCCAGCTGGGTTCCAGCTTTTCTTCTACTAGTCTGATGTTTTATAAACCAAAACCTAGTTTTTCTTCTCCAACACCTTTTTTTTTTTTTTTTTGCCAAATCTTGTGGTAGTTCACAGAACTACAGAAATTTCAGATGCAATTGAGTATTCTTTTTTAAATGCAGATTTTCAAAATATAATTTTTTTCAGGTGGTCCTTTTCGTGTCTGGCTTGCTGAGTATAAAAGTTGTTATCTGGATGATTCTGTCCCTCTGCTCCAAAGAATTCTGGGGTGAATGGCCGTCCTGTGCCACCTTGTGGGGCACGTGTATATAAGCCTCTGCAGTGTCCTCTTGTTATTGGTGCGGTTTTCTGCTTTGTTTTTATTTAAGAAAAATAAATGTGATGTATTTAAAGAAAGGTTCTTTACCTAGGAGCGAATGAACAATAGCTAACTGTCTTGGTATTTAAAGCGTAAATTATTTGTGGCTTTGCTGAATGAAGGAAGGGGAGGTGAGAGATGGCACCCCTCCCTCCCCTGCCCCTGGGTCCCTGCCTGCCCCCAGCCTTGCACAGGCTGGGAGCTGCAACTCCTGTGAAGGCCTCGCCAGCATTGTGGCCTGAGGGAGGCCCTGCTGGGACCGTGTGCTCTGGGCCTTCCCATCCTGGCCCAGGGCCCTTGGACACTGGCCTTGCAAGGACCTTGGCCCAGGGCCCCATGTAAATACACCCCCCACCCCTCTGCTGCTGAGAGAGGGAGGCTCCCACCAGAGCCCCTGCCAGAGCTCCTCTCTCCCTTGTTCAGTACCCATGTGTCCAAGGGCAGTGAGCAGCATCACAGCCACGGACTTGAAGAGATACACAGAGGGAAAAGAGGAGCTGGTGACCATAGGAAAGTCAAAGATTGTCTACTTTAAGAAAATAAAATACCCTGAATGAAGCCAAAGCTTGCTTCAGTGTGCTGTGTGTGGCTGGTGTGTGCGGCTGGTATGTGCTACCCTTGGTGTCATCTGGGGTGGGGGGAGGGAACTGGGGACACCTTCCACACTGAGGCCCCTCCCTCCCTCCACATCTTCACACAAAGGTAAAATCACTTGGAAATGAATGTCATGGGTAACCTTAGGAGGATGGAAGATGCAAAGGAAAGAGACCTGGTTTGGAGGTGATGACCCACTGCTCCCAGAGCCATCTTTCCACAGATAGCTCTATGGAGAGCTGAGTCCTCCTGTCACCACAGAGGGACTCCTTGTTGGGGAGGAGCCATCTTAGTATAGGACAGCCCCTGGAAAGGAGAGGTTCCCAGTGACCCAAGGACTGCTTGCGCTATAAGCAGCACCTAGGCAAGGCGGTGGTTCCATGTGCTTCTGCAGGAACACGGAGCCAGGCTCCTGATACTTTTTAACATTCTCCACCTCTGCAGCTCACCATGGGTAACTCTTTTTACAGATGAGGAAAGGTACTCAAGGCCAAGGTTGCAGAGCAGTTGGTCAGGGATTTATTTTCCCAAGACAAATGTATCCCCCCCTAGTGGAGGGGTGCAGTGCCGTCAGGAGGCCTGGGGCTCTGACCTGCCCTGTACCTGGATGGGACAGGAATGCAGGGGGAGAGCTCAGATACCCTACAGCCTCCCACCAAAAGCAGAACCTGAATGGAGAGTGACACACCCACATGTGCAGACGCACACACAGAGGCCTATGGGCAGATACGTATACTCAGATGCACAGGCCTGGTCCTGGCCATTCCACCTAGACCTCAGTCCATGGAGGATTTCCTTCACACCTTCCCACATCACTAAGTGGCAAGAACCCAAAGGCACTCTGGTTTAAGAAGGAATAACGTGACTTGAAATCACTGAGGCTTATTTTGTGCTTTTAATACCAACTGTGAAAATGAGCAGGGCTTTTACTGTGAGCATCTTTAACCTAAAAATACCCAGCTACAGAGAAAGTAGTATTCTACCTTCCTTCTTGGGGTGCTCAAGGATCAGAGGCTTCCTCTTATTCCCAGAGCGTCACAAGTGCTCCAGCACCATGGAAGACCCTAAATCCCAAATTCCAATGTCAGGCCTCCCTACTGGTTCTTCCCATCGCCCCTGCCATGTCCTCTCTTGCTCTCTCTGCCTTAAATATCCTTTGCCAGGCACCTACCAAGGGCACCATCCTCTCCCCCTACCTAAGTCTGACTCCCACTCCAGTTTCCTCAGATAAGTCTCCTTCCCTCTCCAGGCTGGTACTCTGCTCTGGTTTAGGAGATGTGTCTGCCTCCCTCCTCAGGGCCTGACCCAAGTCTAGGCTGTGCACAAAGGGTTAGGAACAGAAGGTTCTACCCACACTGGTGCCAATGCTGGGCCACAATTCAAAGCCTATCAGGAAAGCTGGCAGGCCGATGGGGGAAGCTAGACTCCAGGGTTCTGGGGGATTCCTCTGGGGCTTGGTACTCTCAGGGATGCCTAGAGGTAGGTTCAAGTGCACTCCAAAGTACAGAGCAAGTATTTTCAATATCAACATTTGGCTTCTTTCCTCCTAGCCACTAAATGAGACCTGTTTCTTCATGGGGTTGACAGAAGCAGAGGGAGGATGGGGAAGGTTGGAGAATGGGAGCAGGTGAGGAACCCTGGGTAGGCACTTAGAGCCTGGGTAATGGGGGCCTCTGCATGGCATTTGTCTACTATCCTGGTTTCCCCTCTCCTAGCAGGTCACCATCTTGAAGCATGAGCTGTCCTGAAGGAATGGGTGAGACCTGCCAAGAGGGTCCTCAATCCTGGAGCGCCCTCTGCTGGTTACTGGAGGAACTCATGCAATGAGTCAGACCTTTCCTGGGGCAAGGATTCAGAGGAAAGACCCTACATTCTCCCACAGAAATCCCATGTTACAGGTCAGGAAAATGGGACACAGTAACTGGAACATGGAAAGGGTCCACACGTATTTGTTGAGTGCATGGGTAATTTGGTGAATGAACTGTAGCAAGAAAACAAGTGATCTCTAAAATATGACTAAACCTGCAATATTTGTTCAGTACTAGACACTGGGCTTGGGCCCAGGAGGTCAAGACCAACCTGGTCAATTTAGCAAGAGCCTGTCTCGTCTCTTTTTCTTTTTCTTTCTTTCTTTCTTTCTTTCTAGCCAGTCCTGGGGCTTGAACTCAGGGTCTGAGCACTGTCCCTGGCTTCTTTTTCCTCAAGACTAGCACTCTGCCACTTGAGCCACAGCACCACTTCTGCCCGTTTTCTGTATATGTGGTGCTGGGGAATTGAACCCAGGGCTTCATGTATACGAGGCAAGCACTCTAGGAGCCTGTCTTAAAACATAAAAACTGAAGGGCCTCTCTCCTTTAATCACTGGGGAAATACATATTAAAATTAACATGAGATACTACTACTCACCTACCAAAATCTCTGAAATAAGAAGACAGAAAAGATGGAGGATTTCTGAGGAGGCAAAGTACCTGTGATTCTCATACACTGCTGGTAGGAGTGAAAACTGGCGTAACTATTTTAGAAAACCATCTGGCAATATCTTCTAACACTAAACAGGAATTTACACCCTGCCAGCATTCTACTCCTAGATATATCTCAAAATAGAGGTAGTAAGAGTGGTTCTAGCCATTATGTTTATTGGTAGCTCTAAAGAGACACAATTCAAATGGTTGGTGACACAGGATGGATAAACCAACTATAGTATACTTGCACAATGCAAATACTAAACTTTAGCATAAGTTGGCACTCATTAGTAATACATAACATACATGAATCTCAGAAACAAACTTGAGTGAAAGAATATTACGAACTTAGGTGGGCACTGGTGGCTCATACCTATGATGTTAACTACTCAGGAGGCTGAGATCTGAGGATCATAGGTCAAACGAGCCTGGGCAGAAATGTCCGTGGGACTCTTATCTCCTATTAACCACCAGAAAACCAGAAGTGGAGCTATGGCTCAAAGTGGTAGAGCACTAGGCTTGAGCAAAAGAGCTTGGGGACAGTGCCCAGGCCCTGAGTTAAATCCCATGACTGACCAAAAAAAGAAAAGAAATATTACAGACTATATGTAACCATGTCAAGTTGAAATAAATACAAAAATCTAGGCTAGAGTGTGACTCAATGGAAGAACATGTGACTAGCTTGTGAGGCATTGGAATCCATCCCCAGTACCATATAAAAGAAAAAAAAGCAAAACATATGAATATAGTAGCTTAGCTGTGTAATCCTAGCTATTTAAGAGGGAGAGGTCAGGGAATGAAGGTTTAAGGATAACCCCTAAACATGTGGCTTAGTGGTAGAGTGCTTGCCTAGCATGCATGAAGCCTAGGTTCAATTCCTCAGCACCACATAAACAGAAAAATCCAGAAGTGGTGCTGTAGCTCAAGAGGTAGAGTGCTAGCCTTGAGCCAAAAGGAAGCCAGAGATAGTGCTCAGGCCTTGAGTTCAAGACTGGCAAAAAAAAATTTAAGTTTAAGAGACCTCATCTCACCCACTGTCTGTGCATGGTGCATATGTGTGGTCATCCCAGCTACTGGGGAAGCACAATGGCTAGGCGCTAGGCAAAGTGGCACACACCTGTCACCTCCAGTGACACAAGGAAACACAAGTAGGAGTATCACAGTCTAAGCTGGCCTGGGAAATAGAACAAGATCCTACCTCAAAAATAGCCAGAGTAAAAAGGAGGTAGAGGTATGGCTCAAATGGTAGAGGGCCTGCCTAGCAAGGGCAAGGCCTGAGTTCAGTCCTAAATACTACCAAAAAAAAAAAAGTATGGATTAATCTCTGGCATATGAAGGGCAGTATATACTATGTATGTGTGTGTGTGTGTGTGTGTGTGTGTTTGTGTGTGTGTGTGTGATTTGGTGGTGGTGGTGGTGGTGATAGAGCTGAAACTTGGGGCCTGGGCACTGTCCCTGAGCTCTTTTCTACTGCTTTGAGCCACAGCACCACTTCTGGTTTTTTGATGGTTAACTGGAGATGCGAGTCTCACAGACTACCTACCTGGGCTGGCTTTGGAGGGCAATCCTCAGATCTCAACCTCCTGAGTAGCTGGGGTTACAGACGTGAGCCACCATCGCCCAGCTTATTAATTATAATTTAACCAAATGTCCATTTGTTTGAAATTTTCCTGGGGAGGTGTAGGTGCCAGGCATGAACTCAGGACTGTGCATGCTATGTGCTATGTAGACCTTATATCTTGGCTTCCCACATGCCTGCATTATATCTTTAAAAAACGGTAACTCCATGGTGGTGATTGTTGCTACTGTTGCCCTGGCTGAGCTGCCCAGGCTGATCTCAAACTCCCTGATTCAAGTTATCCTAACCTCAACCTCCCAAGTAGCTGGGACTACAAGTGTGAACCACTATACTAACTTAAAGACAAACTAAGAAGTGCTATGGTCTGTGATAAGCAGCCTGGCACACACTTGACATGGAGCTGGGGCTCACCAGACCCATGTGCGAGGCACGAGCCTACCTGTAGGCAGTTGGGCCAGGTGCTTGAAGGCTTGGTACATGTTCTCCCGGCAGAGGTCGTTGGGGTCATTCAGCAGGAAGGCCAGGGAAAAGATAATGTCGTACTCTATAAAGCCGATTCTAGAGAAAGGAAGACCGGTTTGGGCTATAACTAAAGCCATTTCCTGGAGGGGAACAAGGAAGAAAAGAACAGGCCAGGGGCCCTGCCAGAATCTAGACCAAGTGAGGCTGATAAAAGCCAGAGCAAGACACCCCATGCCAGACTCCCCAGAGTCTGCATGTGAGCAGAGCAATGTGGTGTATGTGGTGATAAGAATCAAAGGACTTAGGTCCTTTGTGCCTTTGGCTTCTGGTTTTTCTCATCCTGGGCCTCAGTCCCAAAGTCTGTAAAATGGGAATAATAATAATAATAATAATAATAATAAATAGGCGCCCATAACTCATATTGGTAGATCTGTGGGAGTGAATTCACCATCTCTCTACAGCTGGAAGGAAGAGAGCCGACAGGCCCCGCCCACAGCCCTCCTACTTCTCTTCTCCCCACTGAATTGTGAGCTTCCATAGCTGCCTACTTGTGAGTTGTGAGCTTCCTGCTGCCTACTTCTGGACCTATAGACAATGTTTATGCTTACTATAATTGTAGAGAAGTTAATTAAATATTAGATAAGCCAATTAGATGAGAAGAGTTTTCTTTTATTAGGAAAAAAGTTGATTATTTTTACTCAAAGTGTTGAAGACTCAAAAGTGAAGTGTGTGTGTGTGTGTGTGTGTGAACTCAGGGATTCATTCTGGCTCACAGCTGGCACTCTACTATTTGCTTCCAGTGTGGCATTTCTCTGGTTAATTGCAGACTTTTTTCTGCCTGTGCTGGCTTCACATCATGCACTGAACCTCTAGGTCTCAGCCTCCTGAGGAGCTAAAATGGTGGGTGTGAACTTTTGTCACCCAGCCTAGGAGAAAAAGGTTTTAAGTATAAAATGTAAAGCTTTCTGCAGGTAAAGGGACATTTCCAGGTCAGAAACTCAAATAATCTCAGTATCAGAGAAAGACATGAGGCCACCAGCCCAGGCCAAATGTGTGCTTTGAAGCTGGTCTTTTAACACCCACATAGAGACAGAAGCCAAAGCCACAGGCCCTGTGGGGCAATTTAGAACATGGAACTTGGCTCTCCATAAAAAGCTTTAAAAAGGCAAAACCGTTTCAGGTGTAGGATCTGAACTTTCTTTCCATCATACGTAGGAAGCCAAGAATTAAGAGCTACCATAAAATTTAATCTGGAACAGAAGGTCCTGTTAGGCATTCACAGATGCAACCAAACCACCCCACAGAGAGGCATGTTCTAGCTAAATAGAAGTCCTACCGAAGACCCGTGCTATAGACAGAAACTCAGTACAGGTCTTCAAAGTTGCTCAAAGATATCCACCTAAGGGAGTCATGCAACTTCCATGTGGGACATTTGATACTCAAGAGGCTGAGATCTAAAGTTTGCAGTTCAAAGCCAGCTCAGGCAGGAAAGTCCATGAGACTTTTATCTCCAGTTAACCACCAAAAAAGTCAGAAATGGTATTGTGACTCAAGTGAAAATGCTAAAGGACAGCACTGAAGCATTGAGTTCAAATCCCCAGTACCAGCGCACGCACACACACGCACGCACAAAAACGGCTGCCCACCTGCCCACGCTATGGGTCGCCATGATGTAGAGCGCCTCGGTGGTCTTTATCCGTACCAGGTCATCACCATCCTTCAGCAAGACCTTCAGGCTGTCCAGGTAACCTGTTGAGACAGGAAATAAACCTGTGAGAGGGAGGAAGTAACAAACAGTACAAGAAATGTAAAACTGTAACCTCTCTGTATATCCATTTGACAATAAAAATTAAAAAAAAAAAGAAAGAAAAGAAACCTGTGAACATTTGCCACTCCAACAAATCAACTAGCCCAGAAGTCAACCTATGGATGCTATTGGACAATGAGAAAGCACCAGAGATTCTATCACTCTAGAATGTTGGGGAATCAAGTCAGTTACAGAGTCTTTGAGAGTCACCACAGGGATTCACAGGCAGGAATCATCTCATCTAATCCTCCTTCCCATTCTCCTTGCACTTTGTATTAGTATCTTCTCTCAAAGTCTACCAAGGAGGTTAAGAAAATGTTTTGGTTTTATTTTTTTCTTTGGCCATTTTTTTGAGTGTCTATGTGCCAGTACACTGGGATTTGAACTCAGGGCCTCACATTCTCACTTTTGTTCAAGGCTGGCACTCTGCCACTTGAGCCACTGATCCACTTCCAGCTTTTTGGTGGTTAATTGGAGACAAGAGTCTCAGGGTAGCCAGGCACCAGTGGCTCACACCTGTAATCCCAGCTACTCAGGAGGGTGAGATCTGAGGATTGTGGTTCAAAGCTAGCCTGGACAGAATAATAAACCACTCAGAAAAAGCCAGAAGTGGCGCTGTGGCTCAAGTGGTAGAACACTAGCCTTGAGCACTAAGAGGCTGAGGGACAGCACCCAGGCCCTGAGTTTAAGCCCCAGGGCTGAAGAGAAGGAGGAAGAGGAGGAGTGGGAGGAGGGGGGGAGGAGGAAAACGGGAGGAGGAGGAGGACAAGGGCAAGGAGGAGGCATTGGCTCAGGGACTTTCTTGCTGGACTAGCTTCAAACTTTGATCCAGATCTCAGCCTCTTGAGTAGCTAAAGTTAAAGGCATTGACACCTGGATTGCCATTTCTTTGATAGGGATATGAGGTCAAACTATAACCATATCCCAAACTAGTCACTCGAACTCAAATGAGTTACAACCTAGAAATGTTAAATTTAGCAAATGAGGATGCTGCTTAATTTATTGATTCAGTGATTTTAGATTCACACCCTTTCTCTGAAACTCAATTTTTTTTCAATTCAACATGTCAGTCTATGAGTATAATGTATCTTGGTTCATGTCACCCCTTCCATCGTTCTCCTTCATCTCTCGCAACCCCCTCATTCCCTCAGTGATCTGCTTCTATTTTCATACATGTACATTGGATATTATGACTGGTTTGGGGCTGCTTTACCTCTCCCATTCATCTTCCCTCCTCCTCTTGATCTCCTCTTCTTCGACCACATGTTTCTGTTTACTAGCATTCATTTTATTAAACTGTAAATTAGTGGTCCAAAGGAGTAACACCATTGGAATCTTCCCTTGTGTATAAATGCATAGGACCCTGTATATGTTATCATATGTGTGCATAATTTAGATCTAACTTCTACTTATGAGAGAACACAAACACCCTTTGTCTCTCTGAACCTGACTTACTTCATGTCACATAATTTTTTCAAGGCTCAGCCATTTCCCTGCAAATTATATATTATTCTTCCTAATGGATAAGTAAAATAAGGGTATTTATTTATATGTCATTTTTTGATCCGCTCATCCACTGTAAGACATCTGGGATTCTTCCATAACTTAGGTATGGCAATGAACATGGATGTGCAAGATGTCTTTACTGTATTCTGACTTGTAATCTTTTGGATAAATACCCCCAAAGTGGTATCTGAACTTTGATTTTCTTATGTGTAGATTTAGAATGTTCTCTCCTTTGTAGGTGGCTACTGTGAGGACTGAGATGAACCAGGCATTACAATTAAAGTACTGCTGGGCTGAAATCTGGCTCATTACATTACAATCCTTATTATTCAAGCCCCGCCACTGTCTGAGTTATGCCATGACCCCAGTCATGGTCATCTGGGCGGTGACATTCTCACCTATGGAGATGGCCTCGTAGACATACTCCGGGTCATGCATGAGGTCACATAGGGCCACAAGGGCTTTCTGTCTTGTCAGCAGGTTGTCTGACTGCAGCTCTCTGTTCAGCTTGGGCAGGGCGAGGCAGCCATAGGCGATGTCAGCCTGGGCAGGATTGATATTGGGAGGCAGGTACATGGAGATCTTAGCATGAGCCATCTTTACACATGTGCAAAGCGCCTTCAAAATGAAACTCTGCAGACACCCCTGATTAAAAGAATCACAGAATCTGTTGTCATTACTATTGTGACTTAAAATCTACTAATCTGATCCCCAAAACTATGAGGACAGGCAGATGGATGTATGTGTGTGTGTGAGTGTGTGTGTGTGTGTGTGTGTGTGTGTGTGTGTGTGTGTCTATGTGCCAGTACTGGGGGCTTGACCTCAGGGCCTCACATTCTTGCTTGGCTTTTTTGCTCAAGGTTGGCCCTCTGCCACTTGAGCCATGCCTTCACTTGTGGCTTTTTAATTGAAGGTAAGAGTCTCTTGGATTTGTCTGCCCAAGTTGGCTTTGAACAGTGGTCCTCACATGTCAGATTCCTAAGTAGCTAGGGTTATAGTTATGAGCCACCAGCACCTGACTTGATGGGCATTTTTATTCCTATTGTACAGATGATTAAAATAAGGCTAATGGCAATGAAGAGATTCACAAGGTCACAGGGAAAGTAACAACCCAAATTGCAGACCTCAGGGTATATTACTTAATGACCTTGGAATATTACTTACTGTTATACTTTATAGGGTGGGTCCTCAATCAGTCACTGAAAGGACTAAATAGAGCAAACAAGCAAAGAGCAAGATAGTCTCTGCATTTAGTGCTTATCAGTGCCAGCAATTACTAGTATCTAATTCAATTACTCCATAAGGAGAGGACAGTATGTACATTTTACAAATGAGGAAACTAACATGGGGTCAAGCAGCTTGCTGGAATTCATTGAACTGGAAAGCTAGAAGCCATTGTTCAAATCCAGTTTTAAGTCAGGCACTGATAGCCCACACCTGTAATTCTAGCTACTTAAGAGGTTGAGATCTGAGGGTCATGGTTCCAAGTCACCTGAGGCTGAAAAGTATGTGAGATTCTCCAAATACCCAGCAAGAGGCCAAAAAGGATGCTATAGGTCGAGAGATAAGAGCACCAGACTTGAATGAAGTTGTTCAAGTGTGAGGCCTTGAGTTTGAGCCCCAGTACTGCATACACACACACACACACACACACACACAGAGACAGAGACAGAGACAGAGAGAGATCTACTAATTCACCTGTCAGGGACCCATATTTGCATCTGCAAAAGGGAATTATAGTTAAAAGATGATTTCTTTCGATTCTACATGTGTACTTTGAGCAACTATAGGCAGTGTGACTTAGTGGTTAAGAACTGGCTTCAGGGCTGGGGATATGGCCTAGTGGTAAGAGTGCTTGCCTCATATACATGAGGCCCTGGGTTCAATTCCCCAGCACCACATATACAGAAAACGGCCAGAAGTGGCGCTGTGGCTCAAGTGGCAGAGTGCTATCCTTGAGCAAAAGGAAGCCAGGGACAGTGCTCAGGCCCTGAGTCCAAGCCCCAGGACTGGCCAAAAAAAAAAAAAAAAAAAAGAACTGGCTTCAGGCCCAGGCTACAGGTGGCCCTCGACAAGTTACTTCCTCCATCTGGGTCTTTCTGCAGCTGCACAAAGAAAGTAATAAACAGTATATCCTTCTGGCTCTTTCCAATGTTGCCATATTAACTGATACTCATAAGCTTGGCTCACCAGGGTTTGAGCTATATTAGCTGTGGTGATTATTAAAATTGTTATTACACTGAATCACATGGATAAAACTAGTCCTGAAAGAACCTCCCTTAGAAAAAGGTTAACCAGACTCAGATACCTAGTATCACATGACAAGGGGAAGAGAGGAAAGGGCTGGGAAGAACACAGCCATGCCTTATACGGGCTCCCCCTCTCTTAGAACCACACGCACTGAAACAGAGGCCTGCCCTCCACAAAAGGGCACATGATGTGGGAGGTTTGCCACAGACAAAAAGGTGTAACTTAGGAGTTGGGACTCGGACCTGGTGTGAATGAGACTGGGTGGGTCAGAAGACACACACACCCTCCGCCCCTGAGCACAGAGCCCCGGACCCACAACCATGGCCTCACCTGACTCAGCGAGAGGTCTCCAAGCACCTGCCAGCAATGGGACGCTCCTGTTGCTAGGCAACCTGGTTGCTTGGCGACTTAGGCAGCAAGTGCTTTGTCCAGCGTGCATGCGCTTGCGTTCACTGTACTGCGCAGGCGCGTGCCAGCCATTGACTCTGTGGCTGGCTACTAGATGGGAGTAATAGGCTGAACTTTGTCTATGGCTCAAGAAGCAAAGGAAAGTGACTTATTTACACTCTCTCTGTACTGGATGTTTTGCATGACTTTGATGACAATAAAGCCAGAACATGGATAGGAGTAAAAAAACAAACGAATACATACATACATAAATATATATATTATGTAAATATACATTAAGTATATACATACCCTAAAATTCACACAGACCTGACTCCAAGACTGTCTAGTCTTGGCCCAAGCTTCTTGATCTGAAAGCTGACCACTTACTAATGACAAAGATTTATCTTACAGTTGGCATAACACATTGCTAGCTGAAGTTGTTGATCTGAAAAATTAGACACCACCTCCACCACCCTCTTGCTCCTTTCCATGGAAAGGGTATAGGGTTGCACTTGTAGTTCCAACTACTTGGGAAGTTGAGGCAAAGAGGACTGCTTGAACCAAGGAGTTTGTGACTTTTGTGAGCAACAGAGTGAGACCACACCCAAAACAACAACCCACTCCTCTCCTCTCCTCTCTGCTTCTGTCTCTCCTGTCTGCCTGTCTGTCTGTCTCTGTCTCTGTCTCTCCCTCTGTGTCTCTCTATCTCTCTGTCTGTCTCTCTGTCTCTCTCTTCTAGCCTGCTGCTTGAGGCCTAGGTTATGGCTTCTTCTAGCCATGTTAGACTTGTCCTTTTGAGATTTGGTTTTATTCGGTGCTAGGGATTACACTCAGGGCCTTGTGCTCCTGTTTAGTTATTCCTGTTCAAGGCTGGCACACTAGTGCTTAAGCCATACCTCCACTTCTGGCTTTTTTGTTGTTGTTGTTTTTAATTAGAGATAAAAATCTCCTGGCTTTGTCTGTCTGGGGTGGCTTTAATTCTCAATTCTCATATCTCAGCTTCCTGAGGGCTAGAATTACAGGTGTGAGCCACTAGTGTTGGCAAAATAGAGATTTTTAAGTCAGTTACATGTAAAATAGTGAAATTAAATAGAATATGCTCACAATTATACCTAGTACATGCTTACTTTCAATAATTACTTTCAATTACAATAGATTTTAAACATTAAATTTTTTTCTTTCCTTTCTTTGTGTGGCTCTCAGTCCCCATGACGCCCCCATGCTGGGGAACTTGAGAATACCTTTCCAGCTCCAGGCAAGTTCATCATATCTCAGTGGCCACAGAAGTGAAAGAATGTTCAGAACAGCAAGACTTCCAACTTCAGATCCAAACTAACAAATGATCTGAGAGCTTGCTGCATTGGCACACTCCCTTCTCCTAATTCTCTAACTCCCACCCCCATAGGTGTTGGGAATTGAACCCAGGGCCTTAAGGTATGTAAGACTAAGTGTTCTCCTGTACACCCCAGCCTCTGTTTACTTCTGATTCCCAAAAACAAACAAAGCAAAAAAAAAAAAAAACTCCAGCCCTCTAAGAACAGATACCATGTCAGTTCTGTTTCTTTCTCTCTCCCGTACCAGACACCTATCAGGAAGTTTTTGTTACATGTAGAACAAATGAGTGGTTAATGGACTTAATAAAACTTTACATTCTAAACGCATTTTTGAGCCCAGCACCAGTGGCTCATGCCTGTGATCCTAGCTAGTCAGGAGGCTGAGAGCTGAAGATTATAGTTCACAGTCAGCCTGTGTTGAAAAGTCCCTGTGAGACTCATCTCCTTTTTTTTTTTTTGGCCAGTCCTGGGCCTTGGACTCAGGGCCTGAGCACTGTCCCTGGCTTCTTTTTGCTCAAGGCTAGCACTCTGCCACTTGAGCCACAGCGCCACTTCTGGCCATTTTCTGTATATGTGGTGCTGGGGAATTGAACCCAGGAACTCTTGTATACAAGGCAAGCACTCTTGCCACTAGGCCATATCCCCAGCCCAAGAAAGCATTTTCAACACAGACAATTTAGTCCTTTAACTAGAAGCTGAATTCACATATAAAAGCCAAATTTTGCAGAAAAGGAAATTAGGTTTGTGAATTTGCCAGCTAAAGGAGTGCAGTGGGATACTATCTCAAAAGCTGCAGTCCTTATTCCCAAAACAAAGGATAGGTATTTTAAAGAGAAAGCCTCTCTTCTTTCTAAGCTGTTGGCAGTGCATAGCCTAGATTTTCATTTATACATGCTGAGAGGCATGACTTTGGACGGCTTATTTCCTAATGTACCACTGTTAGTCTCTGTATATGTCTTGCTATCCTGAACATTCCTTCACTCCTGTAGTCACTGAGATAAGAAGCATGATGACCTTGCCTGAAGCTGAAAAAAAGGATGGGCTTAAGTTCCTCAGCATGGGGAAGGGGTGGGGGTGGGTGCAGACAAAAAATGTCTTTAAAATGCTTTCATGATTGAAAGGGGGTGCTGGTGGCTTATGTTTGTACTTTTAGTTACTCAGGAGGCTGAAGTCTGAGGATCGAGGTTCAAAGATAGCCTGGGCAGACAAATCTGAGAGACTCTTATCACCAGTTAACAACCAGGAAGCTGAACGTGGAAGTGTGACTCAAGTGGGTAGAATTCTGGGCTTGAAGGAAAAAAAATTAAAAAGCTAAAGGAGAGTACAAGGCCCTGAGTTCAAGCTCTAGCTTCGGCACAAACAAATAAATAAATACATAATATTTCTTGAATGGATCAAGAAAATGTCACATACTCACAACATACACACACAATGGAATTTTAATTTACTCATTACAAAGAATAGCAATGTCATTTTCAGGGAAATGGATGGATCCAAAAAGAAACATTATGTTAAGTGAAATAAATCATGTTCAAAGAGGCAAAGAGCATCTCATTTCCCCTGTGTGGAAGTTAGAGCTAAATTATAAACGTATATAAAAGCATAGAGTGTCATATGCATATATATTAACATATTGTTTAAAGTATGGTATACACAGAGGAGGTTTGCAGTGGTGTAACTCCTACCAACTTACAGCTTAACAAAATGAATACCAGGGTCCTAAAATATGTGTTGTCAGGAGCAGAGGGTGTCAAGGAGAGGAAGGGCAGATGAATAGAGAGAAAAAAGAGGGCCAAATATAGTAGTAATATACAATGTACACATGTAAAAATGGAACTAGGTAATTGAGGGGATGGTTGTGATTGGAAGAGATGGGGAGAGCAATGCAAGAGTTGACAGAGGTGACATTGATCAAGATGCATTATACTCATAAATTGGTATGTTAAATTAAAACTCCTTTGTACAACTACTTAAAGATAATAAAAAAAAGTTTAAGGTTTTTTGTTTGTTTGTCTTTTCTAGAGCTGAGGACCGAACTCGGGGCCTTGCACTCTCCAGGCAGGCGCTCTTCTGCTGAACTAAATCCCCAGCCCCTAAGTTTAAGTTGTATAATTGAAAAATTATTGAAAGTGAGTTAGGTATTGGGTTTAAACTATAGTTCTGAGCATATTTTAGTTGCATTAACACTTTCACCCTCTTTCATCTGTTACTGACTTCAAAATCACTATTTTTGTAGGCCACACAGCTGGGCAATAAATTATTAGTTTCCTACCAGCTCTGATGTAGATAACATCTCTGACTGTGAATTCTAATAACTGTTGCCTATTTATTTACTTTTCAGGGACCTAAAGGGCACTTTTATTGAAAACACTGACTGTTCAGTTGGGCCTGCATATGTCTGATGGTAACTGGCACAGAATGAAAAGACTTTGTGTCTGTCTTCCACTTTGCTGCCTTAACCTTTGGGTCAAATTCTATGCATCCTAGCATGCAGCCATGTTCACTACCCATTAGAACTGATCTACCTTCATGCTATTTCAGCAACGGCCTCAGCAGCAGCATAAGCACTTTGAGTCCTGTGAACCTTATCCTTATGCTCTTAAAGCACCTGATTCCTGCAGCTTCTGTCATACCCAGGAACTCCTTGGCATCTGAAATCATTCAGGCAAGATACAACCTACCCCAGCAAATCAGTAAGGCCCCTCTCCCTACAGTATGGGAACAGCCTGGTCTGTCACTACTGGCTCCTTTCCACTCAGAAGCTGAGAAGCCTTGCTTGTATTCTCTGCAAACTTAGCTTGATTTCATTTCTATTTTTTCTATGCCAAAAGACCCAAGTCTTTAGTAACAATGAAACCTTTGAAGTAGACAGGGCCATTTCAACTCTGAGTAAAAGAAGATGGGGGGAAACAGGGAACCTTCAGTTTCACCTTAGCAGTTGAAACAGCATTAACCAAGGCATCAAACATCAGCCCATTTCCCTTGGAAGATGACTGACTCAGGATCTGTGTACCAAGGATCTCATATTGTGATACAATGCCTCCTATTGCTGTTCCTTCAGAGGAAAATGATGTGAAGAGCACTGAGCTGAGTCAGAAAATCTGGGTTCCGATTTTCAGGTCTAACTCATGTGGCAAATATTTTTGAATGTGTGCGTTTTAGTTTCCTTGGCTGTGACAATTATATTCAGCAGTTCAATTCAAGCAAATTCTCAACACTGGGAAGCTTGAACCTCTGAGAATCTGGTTACTTGGTTTTATAAGGGCCTCTCCATGTCTACTCTAACCAGACACACCTCACCTTCCAGACAGAAACTAGTTCAGAGGATCTTAGTCATGATGATGATGATGATGATGATGACAATATGTGTGTATATGTATATATATATACATGTATATATATATATATCAGTCCTGGGACTTAAACTCAGGGTCTGAGCACTGTCTATGAGCCAAGGATAGTGCTCTACCACTTGATAACTCTACTTCTGGCTTCTATCTGGCTAACTGGAGATCAGAATCTCCCGGAATTTCCGGCTCCAGATAGCTTCCAAACCTGAATCTCAGATCTCAGTCTCCTGAGTGAGGTGCCAGACTTTGAAGTCAGGCCCCACCACGTGAACCCCATTTTAGAATCGAACCCTGAGCCAATCAGATTTGTACCTGTGTTCTAATCTTGCTTGCACAGCTGATTGTTGTAACCTTGTTCTTTGCCTTTATAAGCCCTGTGTAATCACAGCTCGGGGCTTCCTCCTAACCTCCGCTGTGTCGGTGGGTAGGACGAGGCCCGAGTTGGCAGCTCGTTAAATAAAGCCTTGCCTTGCTTTTGCATTTCGGAGTGTCTGAATCTCGGTGGTCTTCTTGGGGGTGGTCTTGCGACTTGGCACAACACTGAGTAGCTAGGGTTACAGACCTGAACCATTGGCACCTAGCTGGAGTCAGCATTTATTTATTTGTTTGTTTAGTGCTGGTCCCATGGCTTGAATTCAGGGCCTAGGAGCTGTGCCTGAGCTTTGGTTCTCAAGGCTAGCACTCCACCATGTGAGCCACAACTCTACTTGAAGCTTTTTTTCTTTTTTTTTTAGCAGTTAATTGGAGATACATGGACTTTGACTTTCTTCCCCGGGCTGGTTTCGAACCATGATCCTCGGATCTCAGCCTCCTGAGTAGCTAGGATTACAGGTGTGAGCCACCAGCACCTGGCAGGAGTCAGCCTTTTAAGAGCCATTAAGCAAGGAATGAATTTTCTAGCGTGAGCTCTAGAAGCCAGGCATGAGTTTCAGACAGCATTGGTTCTGTAAGGCCTAGACAAAATATCAATACAATCTAAATAATTTAGGCAGCCATAAGTCAGTGGAGTCATTATTCAAAACGTACCTATGGTCCTGCCTAAATAATTGAGCTTGAATAAAATTGTTTTACTTCCCCACACTTAGGGAGTTAAAATCAGTCCCTCTCAGCCACAGCCAACTATTAACAATATTATTCCCTAGCAGCTATTCTAAGAAAATGCCAAGGACTTAGACTCTAGGAAACATATCTCAAGCCCCCTTTTTGTGGTAAACTCCCCAGCTTCAGCCAATCAGCAGGTGGTGGGAAGGCCTCAAGGTCTAGCTGCTTCTTCAGGCAACAAGATAACAGCTAGACAGCCCTGCAAGATGGCACGTAGTCATGAGGGCCCGGACCACCGAGCTTAAGTGACCGCCCTCATGAGCCAGCCAACCACCTTTTCCAGACCTGTTCCCCCCACCAGTTGCACCAACCAGCTTTTGAAATCGTTTTATTTTCCTGTGGCACAATGTAATTTGCTTTATGATACTATGATGCATGAAACGCCCCTGACAACCCTATAAAAACCCTGCTAGATAGAGGGGCAGGGCTCTCAATTCAGAACCGCTGTGTCGGTGAAGGTTGTGAGCCCAGGCTCGAGCTTGCAATAAAGACTCTGTACTTGCATCTGAATCGGCTCCTTGGTGGTCTTTGGAGACCCCTGAAATCTGGGCTTATCAGTTCAAATCTATATAGCAAGGTGAGTAGATAGCAGACATAAGGAATGTCGGTCTCTTGCTGTTGGTAGAGTACTTGGCTGCAATCAAACACCAATACCACTGCACTCGTGGTGATTGCCACCGCCCTTTACGGAGACCGCAGCCCCACTCAGACCCGCTGCGGAGACCTCGGTCCTCACCCACTGAACCCCTGGTCCCGCCCACCGCCGACTATCCACCTCCGCCCTTGTTGCCATGGTGATCTCCCACCCTCCAGCTGCATCCGGAAGTCTCTGAGCCGGTGGGTCCCAGACCCCTCCCCCGCCCCGGGAAGCTACTATTGCTATGGTGATCGCCTACCGGAACTCGCCCCGGCAGCAGTCACCGCCCCCTGACCTCTGGGATTCGTCAGACGCCCGCCAGTCCCAGGTGGCCCTCGTTGCTGTGGTGATTGCTCCGCAGGCGCCGCGGAACTTGAGCCCGGGAGCTCCGAACCTCGGCTGCCAGAGTGGGTGAGTCCTCTAAGCTCGCGGTCAGAAGCTCGCCTCCTCTCCCCACCCCGCGCCCACAAATTCTAGAGGTTAGGATCGCCAGGGTGCCCCCCCCCTCAGAATCTGAACGAGGCCTATGGCCGGGGCCTCCTCCCTTCCTTGAGCACCTGCCTGGCCCCAGCTGTTCTTGGAGAGCAGCAGATTCAAATAGAGGATACACTGACCTTGGCTAAGGCAGGGATATCAAGGACGCTGGGCGGGAAAGGTGATGTTGAATTAACTTGAGCTGGAACCTGGGTGGGATGAAGACTTTCTGGAAAAACAAGGCCTGAAACTTAAAGTCCCCTGACAACTCAGAGCCTTTATCCTTACTGGCTCAGAGCCAGGACACCCCGTCCCCCCTTTCCATTACCTGAGCCCTGACTCACACAGATGGGGGTTTTACCTCGAGGGAGGTAAGCTCAGACAGGTTCAGATATCTATAATGAAAAGACCGAGTTTAATGACTCCCATAGCTGGGGGTCACACATGAGCCTCCCATACCATACTGCCCACAGATTGAGAGAGGGTCTGACTTCCTGTGTCTGGATGGCCTCCTGATTCCTCTCCCCTAACAGAGAGGGAAGCCTAAGATCTGGTTCTAAAACTGATGAGAAGATAGGAACTCTTAAGTACATACATCTTTAGGACTTTCCAATTCTTGTGAAACAAAAAAATAACAAACGATAGAATTTAATTAATTTTATGCGTGATTCTATAAGTGAGCAAACTCCTGTGAAATAGTCTTCTGAGGAGTGGAGAGAGAATGTTAGATTTAGTTTGTTTTGATTGTGCCAGTAAGTAGTTTGAACTTGGCCTCACACTTGCTTGGCTGGTATGTTCCACTACTTAAACCTGAGCTTTTTGCTGGTTTTGTTTTGTTTTGAAATGGAATCTCATGGACTCTTCTACTCAGGCTAGCATCAAACTGAGATTCTGGATCTTAGCATCCAGAGTAGCTAGGATTACATGTGTGAGCTACTGCCCAAGCCACAGAATCTCACTGTGTACCCCAGGCTGGCCTCAAACTCTCCATCCTCTTTTCTCAGCCTCCTCAGTGCAACCCTATTTGGTTGAACCACTGCACTTGGCCAAGATATGGGTTTTATAGACAGACAGGTGAAGGCAGAAACAAAATGAAAAGCAAATGGTTGTTTCAAAATTACTTTCTTTATAAAGCTAAAATAGAGGAGACTTTGATTTTAAATTCATACTGGCTCAGATACACTGGGCCCCGTTAATTACTGCAAATCTCTTCGGTTTGTTTTTGTTTTTTTTAACTGGTCAGGTTCAAAGTTCAGTTTTGTCACATGGTACCTAGTGTGAATGCCTCCCTTCTGGTTTGATCTAGTCTGCTGGTCACTAGTACAGAAGGCTAGTCCAAAAGGATGGCCTCTATAAATTTTATTGAACACTTTCTTTATCTGGTTAGTTCCACAGATCTCTAGAACAATGAAGTCATCTCTGATGCCTCTGGGACCTCCTGTGAGCCGGGACCGTGTCATCACCAACTTCCCTAAGGTAGACAGTCATAAGACCAACCCTTTTGATTTGCGCTGCTCTCATGACCCTGGGATTTATCCAGCTCTCCCAGGTTACCCTCAGCCCTGGAAATCAGGCAGATGGATTCAAGAAATCTGTCTTCTCTTTGGAAAACTGACAGAGTGCATATTGACTTCCCCCAAAAGACAGCTAGTGGTGACATGGGCAGCAGAGAAATGGAGGTTATAAGGGTTATAAGTCAGAGAGTCCTAGATGTGGTTCCTGAATCATCCATCATTAATCTGTGTGACCATGGGGAAATTAATCTCTCAGAGTTGGCTGTTACTTACATTAAGATAATGCCTCTTCCACTGGATACCTTGCTTATGGTAAACAGGAACTCCCTTAGAGTTGTGGGTGTTCCTTGCTGTACTCAGTGTAAGACTCCAGGGGCTGGAAAGTGGCTCAATGGTAAAACACTTGCCTAGCATGCACAGACCCTGGGTTCCATCAGCAGTGTGCATGTGTGCCCATGTGTACACACATACAGAGGAAAACAACAAAACAGTCCACTGTGGTTGAGCATACCTGTAATTCCAACACTCAGGAGACTGAGGAAGAGGGGTCTTGACTTCAAGACCTTGTCTCAAATAACAATAATTAGCACTCCCAGTTTCTTGTCCCCAAATCCAGGGCTTTCTCATTTGATTCTGCCTTCAGCTTCTGTTGAGATCTCACCTCTGTATTACAATCTACTATTGGTTGTAGCAGCCCATCTTCTGTGGTTTACCTTGATACAGGTGTGGAGTGACATCTCTCCAGCCTTCTAGATCTTTTGGATTCTATACCTAGACTGGTAATCAGGAAGGAAGTGGCTGGAAGCTCTGGATATTTTGTGTCTGTAGACATTTCTTCTTCTCCTTTCTCCCTGTTCCTTCACACACTGGAAGCTTTAGACATTGGACAGTTTCCCTGGGGTTTCCATTTTGAAGTTGGGTTGTTTTTTCCCCTATGGGACTTGCCAGTGGAAACCAAGGACAATGGAGATAGATGTTTCATCAGTAGAAAGGAAGGGAAGTATGATTGGCAGGAAATAGTCAAGAGTACATGGAATGAAGGACCCTGTTTACAGAACAGGACAGTGAGGATCAGAGAGGTAGAGAAGGTTGCCTGACATCACATAGCCCAACATGGTAGAACTTGGATTTGAACTGGCTGCCTCTGGCTCTGGAGCTCCTTGCCCCAGTGAGACAGCTCGAGGCATGTGTCCTGTTTTCAGAGAAGAGAAGAGTATATTCTTCTCTATCCCACCCAGAGGTCACCAGGGTCTGCTGGCTAAGTCCCATAGCCACACCATTTCAGTACTGAGAAAGTGTGTGTGTGTGTGTGTGTGTGTGTGTGTGTGTGTGTGTGTGTGTGTTTAGCCTACAATATGGCAGAGAATGGAAAAAGCTAATGAGACTACCAGGCCCCAAGGCCTAGAAAGGGAGGGAGGAGGGAAGGCTGTGAAGTTGGTTACCCCTTGACACTTGGCTCAGGTAACAAGCTGCAGTTCTTCAATGCATTATGTCTGTCTGTGTCTCTTTGTAGTGGTATACACCTGACGCCTGCTTGCAGCTCAAGGAACATTTCCATGGGCAGGTCAGCACAGCCTGTCAGCACAGGAACACAGGGACTGTCGGGTGAGCATTATGGGGACTTGGGATGTGGGGAAAATGACCAAGGGGAATGAGTACATGAATGAATATGGGAATGAGCCATATTGAGGTTCATTGGTTTGGGGTTTGGTTTGTTTGTTTTCAGGTCTAACCCCCCGCCTTTTTTTTGCCAGTCTTGGGGCTTGAACTCAGCACTTGGGCATTATCCCAAGCTTCTTTTGATCAAGGCCATTCCTCTACCACTTGAGCCATAGCGCCACTTCCAGCTTTTTCTGTTTATGTGGTACTGAAGAAATCAAACCCAGAGCTTCGTGCATGCTAGGTATCAGATCCTTTCTTTGAATTCCCTTTGACTTGTTAGATAGGCCCTTTACCACTTAATCCCACCCTTGAAACACTTCTATTTGTACTTTTATTTATTTGTATGTATATATACAAATAAGTATTAATGAGCATCTACATATGTATATTGATATATATGTCAGTACTGAGACTTTAGCTTTTCCCAGTCAAGCCTAATATACTACCACTTGAACCACAGCTCCACTTCCCACTTTTTACTAGTTAATTGGAGATAAGCGTATCATAGAGGGGCTGGGAATATGGCCTAGTGGCAAGAGTGCTTGCCTCCAATACATGAAGCCCTAGGTTCGATTCCTCAGCACCACATATATAGAAAACAGCCAGAAGTGGCGCTGTGGCTCAAGTGGCAAAAAAAGAAGCCAGGGACAGTGCTCAGGCCCTGAGTTCAAGCCCCAGGACTGGCAAAAAAAAAAAAAAAAAAAGAGTATCATAGACGAGCTGAGCATTGGTGGCTCACACCTGTAATCCTAGCTACTCAGGAGGCTGAGATCTAACGATTGTAGTTCGAAGTCAGCCCAGGGCAGAAAAGTCTGTGAGACTCTCACTCCAGTAAACTACTCAGAAAAAGCTAGAAATGAAATGGCACTGTGGCTCAAGTGGTAGAGCACAAGCCTTGAGCATAAAGAGGCTCAGGGACAGCACCCAGGCCCTGAGTTCAAGCCCCAGGACTGGCAAAAAAAAAAAAGAGAGAGAGAGTATCCTGGATTTCCCCAAATAGATGGTTTGCAAACTGCAGTCCTCAAATCTCAGCTTCCTGAATAGCTAGAATTATAGATGTGAGCCATCAGTGCCTGGCTTTTTCTTTTCTTTATTACCAATATACTTTAGTATACTTCATCCCCTCTTATTGCTATTTTTTACCCACCTCCCTCTGAAAATAAGTTCAGCAGATTTCATTGTTCTCTTTTCATATATGCATGCAAACTACGTCAGCCATATTCACCCTCATCCACCCTGCCCTGTTACCCCAAACCCTCCAGATGGTACCTACCCCTCCATCCAACAGAACCTGTTTTACTTTTCTTTTAATGTATATTAGTTGTACCACAGGGCTCAACCAAGATATTTCAGATGTGCACAATTTTTGTTTTGTTTTGCTCTGATTAATCCTCTCTATTGCTTTATCTTTTCCTACCCTCCAAGCCCTTAGTGATCAACAGCTTTCACTGGGATTCTTTATGCTATCTTCACACATGGTTGCAATGTATTTCAGTTATTCACCTCTGTAATTTTTTTATCCCTTTCCTCTTCCTCTCATCCTCTTAAATAATTCCATAGTTAGGTTCATGTTCTGTGCATATAGATAGATATGTATTAATATTATATATGTAACTTTATGTGTGTCAGTGTATATACATATGTGTATAGACATTAAATTTATGTCTTTATACTATGTATATGCATATGTCTATATACATATACATATAATTTCTATATACATATAGACATTAAAATGTATGTCTTTTAGGCCTAGCTTCCACCTATGAGTGGAAGTAGTACAATATTTTGGACTTTTAAAATTGGCTTGTCTCAATATGTCCTCTGATTCCATCCATTGTTGTGCAAATGACATGATTTCACTTTTCTTTGCGACTATATAATATACTGTATACGGTGTATCTATAGCTCATCTTCTTTATTGTTGTTGGCCATCTCAGCTGATTGCACCATTTGGCTACTGTGAACAATACTACAATAAACATAGGTATGTAGATGTTTTGTTTTGTTTTGTTTTGTTTTGTTTTGCCAGTCCTGGGCCTTGGACTCAGGGCCTGAGTACTGTCCCTGGCTTCTCTTTGCTCAAGGCTAGCACTCTGTCTCTTGAGCCACAGTGCCACTTCTGGCTGTTTTCTATATATGTGGTGCTGGGGAATCGAACCCAGGGCTTCATGTATGCGAGGCAAGCACTCTTGCCAGATGTCTTTTTAATATATTGATTTACTCTCCTTTGGATATATGCCAAATAGTGGTGTGGCAGGGTCACAGGGGAGGTATAGTTTTGGTCTTTTGACCATACTGATTTCCATAGTGGCTCCACTCATTTGCAGTGCATGGAGGGTTCTTTTTCCTTGTGTTCTTGCCAGCAGTTGTTACTTGTTTTCTTGATGAACACCATTCTTACTGGAATGAGATGGAATCTTAGTGTAGTTTTTGGTTAGTATGTCCTTTATGGCTATGGATAGTAAACATTTCTTTATGTACCTATTAGACATTTGCATCTCTTCTTCTGAGAACTGTCTGTTCAGTTCGCCTGCCTATTTTTTTTCTTTTGCAAGTTTTAAGCCCTTTATATATCTGGATATTAACCCTGTATTTGATTACTACCTGGCATTTTTTTTCTCATTCCATGGATTGTTTTTTGGTTCTGGTAATTGTTTCAGTTTCCTGCAAGTTGAGAAACAGTCTGGGGAAGCACAATTTGTTGAAGAAACTGTCTTTTCTTCAGTGTGTGATTTTGAATACTTTGTCAAAAATTGGTTGGCTGTAGCTTTGTGGGTTTTGTTTCTGAGTCTTCTATTGTGTTCCATTGGTCTTCTGGTCTGTTTTTTTTTGGCCAGTCCTAGGCCGTGAACTCGGGGCCTGAGCACTGTCCCTGGCTTCTTTTTTGCTCAAGGCTAGCACTCTGCCACTTGAGCCACAGCGCCACTTCTGGCCATTTTCTGTATATGTGGTGCTGAGGAATCGAACCCAGGGCCTCATGTATACAAGGCAAGCACTCTTGCCACTAGGCCATATTCCCAGCCCCTTCTGGTCTGTTTTGGTGCTAGGACCAAGCTGTTTTGATACTATAGCTCTGTAGTATGATTTGAAGTCTACTAATACTTTCAGCAGCATTCTTTATTTAGAATTGCTTTTGCTATTTGGGGTCTTTTATGCTTTCATATGAATTTGTGGATTGATTTTTCTATTTCTAGGAAGAATAACATTGAGACTTCCATCAGTATTACACAGAATCTAGATTGCTTTTGGCAGTACAGCCATTTTCACAATATTAATTCTTCTAACCTATGAACATGGAACGTCTTTCCATCTTTTTATGGATCAGTTTGAGGAATATTGGTGTTCTTTAAAGGTATGATCAAATTGGGCAGGGAATCTTCAGGTTCTGAACTTTTCTTTGGAGCCTCCTATTGCCTCTTATTCGGCCTCTTATTCAGTCTCATTGCTTGTTATAAACCTGTTTAAGTGGCGCATATCCTTTTGGTTTAATTTTAGTAGGTCAACTGTACTACACATTTGTCTTTTTTGCCCTATATTTTCCAGTTTGTTTGAGAATAGATATTTCTCTTTTTTTGTGTGCTGATTCTGGGACTCATTTTAACTTGGTTTTCTACTCATACCTGGCACTCTGCTCCTTGAGCCCTGTTTCCAGTCCAGTGTTTGGCTGGTTAATTAGAGATGGAGTCTTACAGACTTTTCTGCCTGGGCTGGCTCCAAAAACTGAGATCCTCCGGGTTTCAGCCTCCTGAAGAGCTAGAATTATGGGTGTGAACTACTGCCACCCAGCCTAGGCTGGGATCTGAGGATTACAGTTCAAAGCTAGCCCAGGTAGGAAAGTCTGTGAGACTCTTATCTCCAGTTAACCACCACAAAACAAAGTGGCTCAAAATGGTAGAGTGCTAGCCTTGAGCAAAAGAGCTCAGGGCAGCATGTAGACCCTGAGTTCAAGCTCTATGACCGACAAAATAAATAAGTAAATAACATCAGGTAGGGATGCTGTTCCATAGCAAGCACTTTATATGTATTACTCCTGTCCCTACACAACAGCACTGGAAGAAGAACACTGAGACCAGGCTACCCACGGTGACATTCTGGCAATAACTTCATACCTGCACCTAAATGAGAGGGACACCTAACTGAGGAGTAGACACAGCTCCCTGCCTTCTGGGATGCAGCGACATGAATTGTGACATAAAAGTGTCCTCTTGCAGAGGAAATATCTGTTAGATGTGTTCCCAGGTCACTTCAACCATTGAGATCCTTTAAGATAATACAATAAGAATTTCTATGGGCTGGGGATATGGCCTAGTGGCAAGAGTACTTGCTTTGTATACATGAAACCCTGGGTTCAATTCCCCAGCACCACATATACAGAAAATGGCCAGAAGTGGCGCTGTGGCTCAAGTGGCAGAGTGCTAGCCTTGAGCAAAAAGAAGCCAGGGACAGTGCTCAGGCCCTGAGTCCAAGGCCCAGGACTGGCCAAAAAAAAGAATTTCTAAGCCAGGCACTGGTGGCTCATGCCTGTAATCCTAGCTACTCAGAAGGCTGCAATCTGATGATCTTGATTCAAAGCTAGCCCTGGCTCATGAGATTCTTATCTCCAATTAACCAGAAAAACCGGAAGTGGATCAGTTGCTGTACTGGTAGAATGCTAGCTTTGAGCTGAGGAGCTCAGGGACAGCGCCTGGGCCCAGAGTTAAAGCCCCACGACTGACCAAAAAATAATAATAATTTCTAGCCAGGCATGGTAGTTCAAGCCTGTAATTCTAGATACTTGGGGAGTGGGAATGAAGTACTGAAGTTCAAAGCCAGTCCTAAAAGTTTGTGAGACTACATTTCACTCAATGTGTGTGATGCATACCTATTACCCCAGCTACAGGGCTACAGGGGAAGCACAGTGGCTGAGCATAGTGGCCTGTACCTATTATCTCCAGCGACACTGAGAAGCATGAGTAGGAGGATCACCGTCCAGGCCAACCTGGGAATAAAGTGGGACCCTACCTGGACAATAAATAGTACAAAAAAGGGCTATAAGCATGACTTAGCCTTGAGTCCAATCTCTAATATTGCTAAAATTAAAAAAAGAAAAATTCTGATCCAGTCACCAATAACTTATTCCTATAATTCTAACTACTTAAGAGGCTAGGGATAGGAGGAGCCTAGTTTGAATCCAGCCTGAGCAGAAAAGTTCACAAAACTTTATCTTCTTCGATAGAAGCCTGGACTGAGTGCCTGTCATCCCAATAATGAAAGGATTCTGACGTAGATGGATCACAGCTCAGGCACATGCCCTTAGGAGACATGAGACCCTATCTCAAAAATAACCAGTGAAAACATGGCTGGAGACGTGGCTCAAGTAATAGAATACCAGCCTAGTGAACACAAGTTGGGACAAACACCGTATGGAGTTCAGAACTCCATACCACCAAGAAAATCTCCTTTTCTCTTTTTTTTGGGGGGGGAGGGTAAGGTGGGGAGGGGAGAGTTCTTCTTTTAAAAAAAAAGTGTTAAAGATGGGCGCCAGTAGCTCATGCCTATAATCCTAGTACTCAGGAGGCTGAGATCTAAGGATCACTTTTCAAAGCAAGCCTGGGCAAGAAAGTCCATGAAACTCTATCTCCAATTAACCACCAGAAAACTGAAAGTGGTGCTGTGGCTGAAAGTGGCCGAGTATTAGCCTTGAGCAGAAAAATAGCTCAGGGACAGCACCCAGGCCCAAGTTCAAGCCTCATGACCAACAATAAAAAAAGTCTCTATCTCATCCAGTAGCTGGGCAGAGTGGCCAGAGAGAGCCTGTTATTCCAGCTGGTGGTTCACACCTGTAATCCCAGCTACTTAGTAGGCTGAGATCTGAGGATCACAGTTTGAAGCCAGCTGAGGTAGGAAAGTCCATGAGACGCCAATAAACTACTTGGAAAAAGCCAGAAGTGGCACTGTGGCTCAAGTGGTAGAGTGCTAGCCTTGAGTACAAAGAGGCTCAGGGACAGTGCCCAGGTCCTGAGTTCAAGCCCCAAGATCAGCCAAAAAAATGCTATAAAGGTGATATAAAGGTTATAGTTTAATAAGTAAAGAGTACATTTGTTTCTGGACAACGTCATCCCTTCCCTTGTGCTCTCTCCCAGTTTTTCCCCCTATCCCTACCCACAAGTTGTTTAGTTCATTTTCAATATCATGTCTGTACCACTGCTGCATTTGTTCACCCTTCGTCCTTCCATTTTCTTCCTTTGTTTAATATAAGAGCAGTTTACACCAAAGGGCCTCAATCCAATTTGCCTCAAGGTGCAGTCCAGATGTGTAGATGTTTGTGTGCTACTCCTGGTGCACCACTTGGCCTGTCAAACCCTTACAGATAGCTCCCGAGTGAACAGATGACAGTGGTGTCCTGGGCAGGGAGTGCCTTCTGGAAAGGAGCTGAGACACACAGCCCAGGGGATACATAGAAGGAAAAATGCAGGGCTTCCTGCTTGCTCCTAGTGCCAGTGTCTCCCCAACATAGGCTCTGTGTCTGTGTATCTGGTACAGTGCCCTCCCCCACCCCAAATCTTGGATGTATCTCTTGGCTTCCACAGCCGGCCCTGTGCTCTGTCCTCTTCCTCTTAGCCTGTGCCTCAGCCTATCCTTGTGCCCATTTCTGATTCTCAGGACAGTGACTTTTGGACAAGTAGGGCCAAGGTTATAACTTGAGTGATAGAAAAGTCTCCAGAACAAATGCAAGTTCTTCACCCTTCCCTCCAAGGGCCAGGGAAGTGAAGATGGAGTGGCTCAGCCGGGCAGCCTGTCATTCATCCAGAATGGCAGGCTGGCACACACAAAGCTCAGAGAAGGAAGGGTCTGTATATGCTGAAGACACTCAAAACCATGCTAAAAGGCAACATGGACATATTTCTCCCAGGCTCAAACTCTCCAAGGTGGTTGTTGTTGGCGATCTCTACGTTGGGAAGACCAGCCTCATCCACAGGTACGTCCTGCCAGCTTCCTCCTTCCCAGTCAGGTCAGCCACAACTCCTAGTATCAGGTTGTCACACATGCACTTGGAAGGCCTAGATAAATTGTCATACTAGGAACTGTTGTGGCTGCTGCAAAGACCAGCCAAATGGGAGCAGGACCAGGAATCAGGGAGATGGTGGCATCGGCAGATAGCCAGGAATCTTAGGAGGTTGTCATGGATCTCCTGTCTCCTTGGGCCCTCACGCAGGCCCCACATTGCCAACCCTGGGAAGTAGGGCCTTCGTTTCGCTGTTTGTCATCTGAGCTTCTGCAGTCTCCTTCCCCACAGCATTCTTGTTGGCTGCCCTGTTGCTATGGTTTAGATCAGTGTCCACATGACTGTGGAAGGTAGTGGAATCTTTTGAGATGGGAGGCCTGGTGGGAGGTCTTTAGGTCATTGAGGGTATGTCCCTGAAGGCAATAGCAGCACTTTTTAAAAAAATTATTTTTATTTTTTTACAGTTTCATACGTTAGGCCATGGGTACATTTCTTGTACTATTTGTTACCTCCTCCCTCATTCCCCCCTCCCCCCTCCCCCTACCCCTTACCCCCTGAGTTGTTCAGTTGGTTTACACCAAATGGTTTTGCAAGTATTGCTTTTGGAATCCTTTGTCTTTTTATCCTTTGTCTCTCCATAGCAACACTTTTTTGGCTGCTTTCTCCCTTGCGATTTTCTTTCTGGCCTTGAAGTAGGTGATTTTGCTCTTCCAGGGACTCCTGTTATTACATGCTGCCCTGACACAAGTCCAAAGCCACAGGGCTAATCAATGAGAGACTGGACCCTTCAAATCTCTAAGCCCAAAGTTTTTCTCTATATAAATTGATGATTACAAATTGACTTAGTAACTGAAAGCTGACTAACATACCTAACCATCCATTGCCTCTGTGGACCCTCCCTTCTTTATGGAGTCTCTACTGCTGGACTTTTATTTGCCTACAGACCACATCCACTTTTGTGAAGTTATTTCTCTGATGACTTCCTCACCTCCTACAGGTTCTGCAAGAATGTTTTTGACCGTGACTACAAGGCTACTATTGGGGTAGACTTTGAAATTGAGCGTTTTGAGATTGCTGGGATTCCCTACAGCCTGCAGATGTAAGTCACTGCTGCGTGTTGCTCGTTCCCACAAAGCTTGAGGGTGGGCTTCCTAGAGACACCTCGGAAAGGCCTTGGTCAGTTTTGCCCCTTGGTGCCCAGCAAGGGCCCATCTGGACAAGACAGAGCCTGGGGTAGTTTGAGAAATCAGGCTTCATGACTCCCCAAGATCCTGGACACTCCCTTGTTGCAAACCACCAGCGAGCACCTTGGCCTGCCATAGCTGGGAGCAAAGCAATGATGGAGACCGGACTGTGGAACAGGTTTTGAAGTGCCAGGGACCTGCTGCCTGCCGTCAACAACAGATCCAGAGGGTCCTGTGAGCAGGGCTTTTATCAGTCATCAAATAGGGTATACATGCAGAAAGCAAGGTAGCAGTCTCTTTGAAGTTACCCACACCAGAATGGGGGGAACAGTCCTAGGATTGGTGGCTTCCTGTAAACAGGAGGTGAAGGTGAGCAGCAAACAAACCCAATTTGGTTAGGCTCCCACCAGGCTCCAGGGTCTGGGGAAGTTCGAAGCTGAATAGTTTACACCTAGGGTAGAATCTGTGACCTTTGTACACTAAGGGCAAGATCTTTCTCAGGCAGCTGTCAGCCTTATGAGAGTCAGAGAATGGCATTCCAGTTCTCTTCCGCAGACCTCCTGGCTCCTCCTGGCTGGGCACTTACTGGTTCTCACACTCCCTTGTTTTGTATTTGTCTTGGATTTGAGGACAGTCACCGGCTGATCTGCCCACTTACCTACCCCTGGTAACTTACTGATCTTGCCAAAGCTCAGGCCCCCTTCCTGGGCTCTGGTTCCTCCCCCACTGGATCCACTTGGACTTCCCATGACCTTATAAGAGACAGGGTAGCCTCTGGCAAATCTCTCCTGACCTCTGAACCTGTCTCCATCTGTACAATGGGCCCAAAGTCAGACCTATGCTTCGTCCCCAGATGGGAGATGCTCATCTTCCCTCAATAAGAAAGTAATCTCTTCCTCCTCCCTCTTCTCCCACCCTCTCCCCCCTCCTCTTCTTTTGGTCAGTTGTGGGGCTTGAACTCACTGGGCACTGTCCCTGAGCTTTTTCATTCAAAACTAGTGCCCTGTCTACCACTATGAGCTCACTGACTTTTCTGCCTGGGCTGGCTTTGAACACTGATGCTCAGATTTCAGCCTCCTGAGTACCTAGGATCACAGGCGTGAGCAACCAGCACCCAACTTAGAAAGTAACTTCTGATCCCCCCAGCCACTCTTGTTTCTGCCTCTGTCTTCACTGCCACAGCTTTACCTCTGCCTCTTATGACCCTACTGGCTTAGACCTCTTTCCTTCAATTTCTTCCAGAAAGCCCAAGGTCTCCCTAGGGCTCACCTTTTCTCACCTCAGCCAGAGTGCCATGTGTTCAGCCCTTCCCTTCCCTCTGGCACCTAGAAGGTACTTCTGGGCTGCCCAGGTTCCAGCTGCAACCACATGCTCTCCTGCATGGCCCCTCTTCCTTCTCTGTGCTCCTCCTTGGCAGTAACTGTCCCATTCTTTCCTGCTGGCATTCTCTGGGCCCCTCTCCTCATCTGTGGATCTTCTTCCCTGGCTTCATCCTCTTTCCTTACCCTGCCTAGGCTGAGCCCAAAGATCCTATGGGTGTCTGCTCCCAAGTCTGCCTAGACAGGGCCCCAGTGCAGTCTTGGTGCTAAATGATATTTTGTCCTACAGTAAACAATCAGTTGAGAGCAAAAGACATGGTACATAGGCAGAGCTGTGACGCTGAAGGAGTTGGAAAACTGAGAAGAGCAAAGAGCCAGTGGCGGCAGCCCGGATGCAGCCCTGCAGAGATGGCTGGTGGCTGATTTTTCACTGTGGCTGAGGGCTATATCTAATTAGTGAGCCCAGGACAAAGCAGGGAACTGCTCTGCTGCAGCCTATCAGTGTCTTGTGTTGAGACAATTACCAGCCACCCAGCTGGCACCATCTCCAGCCCCATCCCGTCACTTTCCCATAGTCTCCTTGAGAGATGAAAGGGGCTGGGAATGTGGTTTAGTGGTAGAGTGCTTGCCTAACATGCATGAAGCCTGGGTTTGATTCCTCAGTATCACATAAACAGAAAAGGCTGGAAGTGGCGCTGTGGCTCTGTTATGCCAAGTCGCGAAACCACCACCAAGAAGACCACCGAGACTCAGACATAACGAAATGCAATAGCAAGGCAAGACTATTCAAGCAGGGCCATGGCCTGGGCCTTGTCCTACCCACCTACACAGCGAAGGTTAGGAGCCAGCCTCGAGCTGCGATTACACAGAGCTTATAAAGGCAAAAGACAAAGTTACAGCAATCAGGTGTTTAAGCAAGCTAGATTATGGGTACAAATCTGATTGGCTCAGGGCTTGAGGCATTCTAGGGGCGCTTAGAGTTAAGCATTCCCAGGCGGTTAGAGTTCTTACCGGCTGGGCCCTAATAAGCTTGCCCTAGGTTTGCTCATAACGGGGGCTGCCTGAAAATGAGGTACTTTAACTCTTCATTCCCCCTTCAGCTCAAGTGGGTAGTATGTTAGCCTTGATCAAGCAACAGCAATACTTACAAGACAATATGCTGTAAAACATCTGTACAATTCAGGGGAGGGTGAAGAGGGAACAAGGGAGGGGGGGAAGGTGGGAAAAAAATGAAGGAGGAGGTAACAAGTTTGATAAGATATGTACTCACTGCCTCTGTACATCACTTTGACAATAAATAATTTTTTTAATAAAAGCTCAGAAACAGTGCCTTGGTCCTGAGTTCAAGTCCCAGGAATGGCCAAAAAAAGAAAGAGATGAAAGAAAATATGAGTATATTAATGAAGGAATGCAGCCAAAAAGATTGCATCATACTGGATTGCTAAAAACAAAAAACCAGCCTCAGACCATTGATGTCTTGATTTGCCTCCTTTTCAGTTTTACTGAGATAAGTTAAATTTTGATCCATTGACTTTAAATGAGAATAAAATGTGAAATGGATTTTAGGCTCATCTCTGCATATTGACCACCATCCTGTTCTAAATCACAACAAGAACATCCTCTTCAGCTTATCCATCTTTCTCTTTCTGATACTGTGCCCATCACAGACATCATTATGGATCCATCATTGCATTGTTTTCCATGAAGCCAGGAGTCAGCTCCTAAGTCCATCTTTTTATTTTTTCTGGTACAAGGACTTGAGCTCAGGACCTTGTGCTTTCACTTGGCTTTTTCACTCAAGGCTGGTGATCCACTACTTGAGCCACAGTTTCACTTCTGGCTTTTTTCTGATTAATTGGAGATAAGGATCTCAAGGACTTTTCTGCCCCAGCTGGTTTGAAACCACAATCTCCAGATCTCTGCCTCGTGAGTAGCTAAGATTATTACAAGCGTGAGCCACTAGTGCCCAGCTCTGTCTGTCTTAACAGCTCTGGCTTTCTGGGTCAGAGTTACCCAAGGGATACAAAACACATCCCTAAAGGTGAAACAATGCCCTAGTCACACACAAACAAGTGACTGTCACAGCCGGCTGAGGGCCTAGCCTGGGGCCCCAGTAGGAGGCTTCATTCATAGAGCATATGCTCTCTTATAGTGTCAACTGTCATATGCTCCCTTATAGTGTCACAGTCAAAGGGGCCTAAGCTGCAACTCCATTCATCTGGACAGCTGCCTTTCGCATAGGCACTGTGAATCCAAGAGAATCCTCTTGAGGTACCGATGATGGATCATGTAGCTAGGGGCAGAGAAAATTGACTCACAGTCTTTTTTTTTTTTTTGGTGCTGGTCCTGGGGCTTGAACTTGGGACCTGTGCCCTGATCCTGAGCTTTTCTGCTCAAGGCTAGCATCTCAAGGCTAGCATTTTTCATGAAGCAAGAATCAGCTTCTAAGTCCATCTTTTTATTTTTTCGGGTACAAGGACTTGAACTCAGGACCTTGTCCTTTCACTTGGCTTTTTCACTCAAGGCTGGTGATTCACTACTTGAGCCACAGTTCTACCTCCATCTTTTTGGTGATTAACTAGAAATAAGAGTCTTCATGGACTTTCCTGCTCAGGCTAGCTTTGAACTGCAGTCCTTATATCTCAGCCTCCTGAGTAGCTAGGATTGCAGGCATGAGCCACCAGCACCTGGTTTACACAGGAATTTGTGTGTGTGTGTTTTTGTGCCGGTGCTGGGCCTTGAACTCAGGGCCTGGGCACTGTTCCTTAGCTTTTACGTTCAAGGCTTGTGCTCTACCACTTGGGCCACAGCTCCACTTGTAGCTTTTTGATAGTTCATTGGAGATTGGTATCTCATGGGCTTTTCTGCCTGGGCTGGTTTCAAACCTTGATCCTCAGACCTCAGCCTCCTAAGTAGCTAGGATTACAGACATGAGCCACCCGTGCATAGCTTTCACACAAGTACTTTTTTGAAGCCCATGTGAGGCTGGCACAGTTGTACAGGTCCTTAAATATCCCTTCCATGATCTCACTAGCCTCCCCGCTTAACCTGCCTCCACCATTTTCCTCTCTCTTGTCTTCACCTCGTAGCTGGGACACAGCTGGGCAGGAGAAATTCAAGTGTATCGCATCTGCCTACTACCGCGGTGCCCAAGGTAAGCAGCCATGATTTTTGGGCCCTCAGCCACATGCAGCATGGGGCTCCCTGCTGGAATCAGCCCTAGGAATCACCAGTTTTCTGTCCTCCAGGACCCACTGAGGAAGTTCTAGAAGATAGTGGGGGAAGCTGCCTTCAAGCTAGGGCCCAGTCTGGCTTTGAAAATCACACCTCAGGGAGTCTGGGTCTGGGCGGGGCTGGCTAGTATCAGCCTGTTTTCAGCTCAGAAGGATGCTCAGAGAGGGTTGTTTGCCAGGTATTCTAGAAAAGAACAACCTTAGACTCCAAGGGGAGGTGAGAAAAGGTTTATCCTGTCTCAGCAGTGGGGTTAGAGGATTAGGCCAGAGGATGAATTCTGTAGGATTGGCAGATCTCAGATGGGGGGGCCAGCAGGGCTCAGTGCCCACTGCTAACATGGCCAAGGACAGCCTTGCACTGGGCAGGGCACGTAGTCAGCAGAGGCAGCAGCATAAGCTTTCCATGCCAACCCCAGGAAGACAGAAAGGAATTCCAGTAGAAGAACTATAAGAAGGATCCTAAATCAGGCCTAAGAACAGGTGTAAGATTCACAGCATTTTCAAATTTGAAAGAAGCAAAACCATGAAACAAACCATAGCACCTCACCCCAGCCCTGGATTGGAGGTCCAGCTCAGCTAGGTCCACTGTGGCCTTCTGAAACCTTCCAGCCTCGCTAGGCTTCTCTCTGAGGGAATGCTGCCTCCCTGGTGTGAGGTGCTTATCACATCTCTGCAAACAAGGAGTGGGCTGCCATCGTGAGAATGCTCCGCGTCCACCTTCTCTCTGCTCCCCTCGGGAGAGCAGGGGCTCCTGCAGCCATCAGCCACCGCCCAGTCCACTCAGACCCCCAGGGGGCAGTAGGGAACCGAGTTTTATGGAGGCTGTTCTCTATGTAGACTTTCCCCAGGAACCACTCTGGATACCAAGAGTCCAGAGCAGGGTCAGTGATGAGGGTGGCTAACCATAAGGACTGTCTTCTAGGTTTTTGTCCATTAGCTCCCTAGAAATTGATTTCTCTGAAGCTGGTTGTTCCTGTTCTCATGCAGTCTTAGCTGCAATTAGTTGGAAATCTAGGTCCAGGGACCAGTAGCTCTTCAGAACAGCTGTCCCTGCTTATCTTTATAGTAACTCTGAGAACTAGAGGTATCATTCTCACCATTTTATCATTTCCTCACCCGATGGGGAAGCTGAGGTGCTGAAAAGTGAAGGCCCTTACCTGAACGTCCTTTGCCAAAAGTGGAAGAGGGTCTCCTTGCCAAAATGCACATGGGCTCATGAGCTCCCTATCTACCTTGTCCTGCCTCTCTAGATTTCACCTTGAGGCTCTGCTGCCTAAGTTACAGGTCGGGGAGGGACTAGTGGAAGGACAGGTCTCAGACGATAGCCGCAGGATTTTTCCTCAGCCTCCATCAAGAGGTCCAGGGATGAGTGCCCTGGGGCTGCGCCAGAGGTTCCTCATAGTCTAGAAAGGTGAAAGATGCTGGAAGAGAGCCTCTTTTGTTATTGTTGGCCCTGCTGGTTGTTGATTGGCTGGTAACATTTCCTCCCATGTCTAGTGATCATCACAACCTTTGACCTCACTGATGTGCAGACTCTGGAACACACCAGGCAAGTACTTGGGCTCTGCAACCCCTGCAAGGTCCCTCAGGTTCCAGATGCTTCTGGAAGAGATATCCAAACCTAGGCTCCTGTGCTGGGCCTTTGACCATAGATTTCAGTGACTGGTTCTCACTTGTGAGACACAGTTGCCCACACACAGATCACTGTCTTATTGCCTTCTGACCCAAGACTTGTGCCTGCACTCATGAGCCAAAGTACCAACACTTGCTTTCATTAGCTATTGGCTGATTATGTAGTGAGTAAGTCCTAAGCAACTTCTAATGAGGGGGCCTCACATATTCACTTTGCCCTGAACCCTGATAACTTTACAACCAGTATTCTCTGAAGCAATATGGATTTGACCCTTGCTGTATTGGGGAGAGTTATAGGCAATGTTACCAATTCCAGGAAGCCATCCTGCTTCTGCCAGAAATAATCCAGCTAATGGGCCCTTATTTCTGTGGGATATTGACAATCCTGCATCCCCCCCCCCCAAGCTCTGTGAGGGTGATCATGCTAAGTGGTTTAAGTACAGGTTCACAGCTAAGGACTGGATCACCACCACTGATCAGTGTTTTTTATCTGCCCACCCCCAAAGTCCATTGAGACCCTACTGGCTACAGATTTCCCTGAGCCAGTGTGGGCAATGCTCCCAGCCTTGTGAAAAACTTCAGTCTGCATCCTGGTTCCTAGTCTTCCTTGGACCTCCCTGGGGAAAGAAGATGACATCTCTCAGCCTGACATTCTGTGCATTCCAGGCAGTGGTTAGCTGATGCCTTGAGAGAGAATGAGGAGGGTGCCTGCTTTATCTTCCTTGTGGGAACCAAGAAGGACCTTTTGGTGAGCAGATTGAAGCTGAAGGCCTAGGTGGCCCTTGGGGAAATGCCTATGCTTTTTGCTCAAGTTTGAGGTGTGGGGTGGTTCTGATGGGCCCATGGCCTTAAAGTAGAAAGAAGGGAAGAGAACTCGAGTTCATGTGCTGTCTCCTATAGAAGGATGGGTGGCGCTCAGATTTTCCTGGGGACCATCAAGATGGTACCTCTGAGCAAGCAGCATCTCTGCGCTAAGGCCTACCTTCCCAGGGAGAAATGGGGAGCAAGGGTAGGGAAGTGGCAGCTGCCTTCTGCCAGGCACCTTCCCCCAGTGATCTCCCCACAGAAGGCCTGGAATATCAGGCCATGACGGCTACTTCTCCCAGTCAGGGGCAGCATGTGAACAGGCTGAAGCGGAGGCTGTCCACCTGGCCAATGAAATGCAAGCAGAGTACTGGTCAGTGTCAGCCAAGACAGGTGAGTTAGGGTCCGGGGAACTCCCAGTCCTGATGAGCCTACCATGATACAGAAGTTCTTGCCTACCCATCTGCAGCTCTGGTCATGCTGGCCTCATAGCCCAGCTGTGCTGGTGGTGACTGGCAGTGCCTTCTGTTGCCTGAGAGGCATCTTATCTCCAGAGGCCTAACCCAGGGACAGAAAGAACTGTAGCCCGTGCCATGCCTTGCCAGGCAGACCACTGTGTTCTCCAGCACCCCCACAACCACCCTGGTTTACCCAACATAGAGTGCTAGAACTCTGTCTCTTCCCTGATAAACAGCTGCCTCCACCTGTAGGAGGATAAACAGAGGTCAGCTTTCAGCACACGGAATGTTCTAGAACAGAGCTGGAAGTTGTAGGCCTCATTGTCCTCAGTCTGTCTTGAGCTCTACCTGTCCTAGCACCCAGAGCAACTGGTTGGAAGAGTGGGTGCTAGGAACTGAAAGCTTGGGTTTGAGGAAATAGCCTGGGCGAAGCCAGGTGAGAAGCCAGGTTGGAGGGCTCTGCCCACGTGGATGTGTAGGGCTGCACCCTCTGTGGTCACTGTTACTGTCAGAGGTGCTCTAGAAGGGGATACAGCTGACCTGAGGGTGGACTGGCCTGGTTCCTGGACTCACCTGCATCTAGGGAAAGCCACAGCTTTCTTATGGGTCCCCAGGAGAAAATGTGAAGGCATTCTTCAGCCGTGTCGCTGCGCTGGCATTTGAGCAGTCAGTTCTGCAGGACCTGGAGAAGAGGCACAGCACCCGGCCTCAGGTCGGCGATGGAGACCTCATTCGTATGTATAGGCCGCAGCCTAGGACACAGGCTGGAGGCCAGAAACTATACCCACCATTCCCTTCACCCAAGACCCTGCCATTTCCTTACCTTGTTCTCTTTAACTCCTCATCTCTGAGCTGTCACCTGGCCTGAGGACTATAGCCTCCTCACCCCACATGCCAGGCCCTCCTTGGCCCAACCCAGGTATCCTGAGCTCTGTGGATATGTCCTGGCTCTGGCTCTCCCAGTCCATACTGCTACCCACTCAGTTCCACTATGTGGAATGCCCCACTCAGGCCTTTTGCCCTGTGCCAGGTCATCCAGGCTATGAAGGACAGGTCTGGGGATCAAGCTCAGGGCATCAGCTACCTGGATAGGTAGCCCCTGCAGGGTCAGCTACAGGATACTGGATTCATGTGCTTTTCCTCTTCTTACAGGAATGGAGAGAAGTATATTAGAGACACAGGACAGCAAGAAGCCCCCCACCCTGAGCTGCTGTTAGCTGGGCCCAGCGTCAGAGGCCTCCACTTTGCATGGACAGTGGCTTCTGTGACTTTTGGAGGGGTGACATGGAGTTCAAATTATGTGGTGTGTCTGTCCTGGGCTCATCCACTTCTCTTTGGCAGTCTGGGAGCAACTAGGCTGCCAAGGGCTCTTCACTGCCTGGCTGATGGCACTTCAGTGATCTGAGAGACCAGTCCTTCTTACAAGATCACAGACAGTCACCGAGGTTTCAAGGCCTCAGTACTGCAAACGCAGGACACCCCAGTGCTGGCCTCACATCCCTTACCCATGGCCCACGCTGGTAGTTAGTCATGGTACTGTGTCCTGGAGATCTAGCTAGAGCCTCCAAACTGATTCCCTTACAATGTTCCAGAAACCAGGACTTTCTGAACTGAAAGGAACCCACCTGCTGTCCCACTTGGGAGTTTTCTGTTATCAATATAATTTGAAGTTCTGGGCCTCACAGTCCACTCACTGGCTCTCTGCCACAGACTTCAGGACCCTGGGTAGCCCTGCTGCTCTCACGGGCAACAGACAAGAATAGTCTCTGAAGTCCATCTAGCTGATCCCCATTCCCAGTACCTCTGAAGTTCCTGTGACAGTGTCCTCCAGGACAGTGGGCAAGGACAGCAGAATGAGCCTCTGGCTCACCTGGAGGATGGATTTCCTTGGCCTTGCTGGGAGATGAAGATTGCACTGCTGCCCTTGGAGTAACTCACTTAACCATTACATTGTTCAGCTGCACTGCTCCTCCCATCCCTCTCTCCCACTAGCCTGCATAACTTGCAGAACTCTTGTATAGTGTCTGCGCATTGTGCATCTTTGAAAGACTTCAGAACATCCAGCATATTCCTTGGTTCATCATTTCCTCCTGTACAACCAGGGCAGGCAGCACTGCCACCACTGTTCTCTGCCCAGAGGATCTGCCCTCCTCACTCCCCTGTCCCACTCCTCGGGGTCTCCCTGACTTCATTGCTATGCCCTGCTTCTGCCATTGGCAAGTGAGTGCATCCTGTGTCCCTGTCTACTTCGTGTTGATGTGAGAATGTGGGGGCTGGTGTGCTGGTATGACCGTTCTAGTGCCTGGCACATCACGTCCCTAAATGAATATTTAACTTACAGTGATTGCCAAATATCAGGGCACTGGCATGTTTTCTTGCTCAGTACCCTTTGGCTGCACTTGTATACATATATATATATATATATATGTATAAAATGCCTTTTTATAGAAATCACTTTTATTTTTTATTGTTATTTTAAAGGTGATGTACAGAGGAGTTACAGTTACATAAGTCAGGTAATCAGTATATTTCTTTTAGGACAATGTTCCCCCTTACCATGCAGAAATCACTTTTTACATGCTTAGTGAAAAATACAAGGCAGTACAATGCTAATAAAATGCAGAATGGAAGTCCCCCCCCTTTCCTCCTCTCCCCTCCCCCCATTAGTCACGCCTCCCAAAGTAAGCATGGCTAACAGTTGGCTTCATGCCTCTGGGTTATGCCTCTCCGTGCATGCCACCATGGTTATTGGTCTCCAGAGTGACCTTGTGCTGTGCACACTGCCTGGCAGGCTACCTACTTGATGGCCAGCTCTGAGCCCTCTCATACACTGAGCTTACTTTTCCTTGGTGTAGACAAAGCATTAATTTAACCCGGCCAATATAGATACTTTTACTGGTTAGTTGATTATCAGTTTGAACTCAAAGTCTCCTGTTTTCTAGGCAAGCATTCTCCCACTTGAGCCATGGACCACATCCTTTTTGCTTTTAGTTTGTTTTTTCCCAGTAGGGGCTCCTACTTTTGTGGTGCTCAGACCAACATCTTCCTACCTCTTTCTGAGTAGCTAGGATTACAGGCACGATGTTTCAGTGGCTGTCCTTGTATTAGAGCTTTGAACACTCAAGATTCTGAGAGGGAATCTTGCTAGGCTCTGTTTCACTTGCTTGTTTTGGTGTTGTTGTATATGTCAGTACTGGGACTTAGACTCAAGGCCTGGGTGCTGTCCCTTAGCTTTGTTGATAAGGCTCTACCACAACTCCACTTCTAGTTTTTTTGGTGGTTAAGAGGGTCAGATTTGCCTGTTTGGTTTGCCTTTGAACTTTGGTCCTCAAACCTCAGCCTCCAAAGTAGCTGGGATTATAGGCATGAGCCAATGGTGCCCAGCTTGGGTTCTTCTGTGTGGCCCTGGCCTATTCCACTAGACCACACTGGAGATCTATTATGGAGGCACTCAGGTTGGCAAGTTATAGCAGAAAGTGTCACAAGGTAGGAGTAGCCAGCCATGGAACCTGGCTTCCTTTCTTCTACCTACCCTGTCCTTTGGTCTTCAGGCCCCAGAAGGGTGGGACATTCTGCTGTCATCAGATCCTGAGTTAGAAGGGCACTGTTTCACATATACTTATACCTCTGTAAAGGGTCCTTTATTAAACTACTTACATTGCCCACTGTGATGTGCCAGCTGCTTCCTATAGGACCTGGCTAACACTAATAGTCTCCAATTTCAATATCTGGCCTAGAAGCATGAAGACTAAGCTCACCATAGAAATAAAGGAAGAGACTCACCATTTCTGTGATTCCCCTTCCCTTCCCCAAATCAGATAAACTTATATACAAGACAAAGGGTACCAAAGTCAGGAATAAGCCAAGGAGAAAAAAAAAAGACAAAAGAAATAACTGCAAACAGTACACTAATAAAAGAAACAGCAACAACAACAAAAAAAAACCCTCGTTTCCATATCATGGAGATCATTTCGCTTAGCATCATTTTATGCGGCTATATATACATAGCTATTGGGCTATTGTGAACCTCTGCTAGGACTATTCTAGGCATATACTAAGTATTACAAATGAGGGAAACCATGGAGCCTATGTTTCTTTGGGTCTGGCAGTATAGAGGTTCCTCAAAAGACTAAACAAGAGCTCCACTAGGGCCCAGCAATCCCACTTCTGGGCATTTACCCCAGTAATCACAAGGCCACACTAAAGCTACCAGCACAACTGTGTTCACTACAGCATTATTTACCACAGCTAAGATATGGAATCAACCCAGATACCCCTCAGTAGATGAATGGATCAAGAAAATGTGAGATACACATACACACGCACACACACACACAAATGAAAATTTATGCTTCCATCAGAAAGAATGGCATCGCTCCATTTGTAAGGGAATGGAAAGACTGGAAAAAATCATATTGATTTCTCTTCTTTTTTCTTTTTCTTTCTTTTTTTTCTTTTTTCTTTTTTTTTTTTTTTGCTGAAAGCTAGAGCTTTCTCACTTGAACCACACCTCAACTTTCAGCTTTTTGGTGGTTAATTGGAGACAAATGTCTTACAGACTTTCCTGCCCAAGTTGTCTTCAAACTGTAATCCTCAGATTATCAGCCTCCTAAGTAGCTAGGATTACAGATGTGAGACACCCCTGCCTGGCACATTCACTATTACTACTATCTTTGAGGGGCTTTGTTTTTGAGTCAATGGCTCAGTATGTAGCCCAGGTTGGCCTCTGTCTCACAATCCTGCTTCAGCTTCTGAGTTCTGGGATTACAGAGATGCACCACCACCAATTTTTATCCAAGAATTGCTACAATGCCCTTTCCCAGCCTGGTCCTCTGCATGCTCCCATTTATGACTTTCGGAGCCCACATGACAGATGACAGAACAACCTGCTTCACAACCTGCCTCCTGGAGCCACACAGCTTGGGACCAAGAGGTAACTATCCAGTTATAGTCCTGGGCCTCAAGACAATAGCAGGTAGACATACCATTCTAAGCCTAGGGAAGATTATAGAGAGGATATGGTGACAGAGGAAGAGTAGATGCGGGGGGGGGGGGGGGGAGTCTTTTGGAAGAAGAAACACAAGAGCCTCTCTTCTATGCAAGAAATAATTCTAGGGTCTGGGAATATGGCCTAGTGGTAGAGTGCTTGCCTCGTATACATGAAGCCCTGGGTTCGATTCCTCAGCACCACATATATAGAAAAATCCAGAAGTGGCGCTGTGGCTAAAGTGGTAGAGTGCTAGCCTTGAGCAAAAAGAAGCAGGGACAGTGCTCCAGCTCTGAGTTCAAGCCCCAGGACTGGCAAAAAAAAAAAAAAAAATTCTAGGCTGGCCCTGAGCCCCACCCAAGAAGCCCAGGGCTTCAGGTACTTCCCTGACATACAGCCCCCTCCTAACAGCCCCAAAGGCACCTCTGCCATCTGCTGTGGCCTCCCCATGTCACCTCCCATATGTCAGGCCTTCCCCTGAGGGAAGCTGCTGGGCAGACGGGAAGTGTGGCTCTCACTGCCTCCTTCCAGACAGATCCTTCCCAGACTCTTAAGTCCGGATGCCACCCTGGCATTCAAGGATACCAGCCACCTGTCTGAGCCTGTGACCCAAGCAGGTGTTAGCTTTTCAGCCAGCTTGCCTACCCTCAGTGGTCTTGGATGCAAAGTGGGTGTGGAACTCTTTGGGGGGGGGGGGTGAATCCCTGGCCTGAGGGTTCTGAGCCACAGGAGGTCACAGCCTGGACATCACACTGGCTATGTCAGGACCAGAGCAAGCTTGTCTCATCTCAGCCCTTCCTCTCCCGGCAAACACTGCAAACAGCAGTCAGGAGATTCCACTGGGATTGCTTGTGCATAAGGGATCTCATCAATAATTAATTCTGCGGAAGGCAGGGGACTTTCTGCAAAGGGGCTTGGAGGAAGGGCCCACACACTCCACTGGGAATCTTGTCTAACAGTTCCAGAAGATTCTCTTCTTAAAATGTCCTAAGATATCCCTGCTCCCCACTCTGGGCCAGGGGTCTACAGGCCTGAGCAGGTGGGGTGCACTGTCTAGCACAGCATCAGCAATCAAAGCTGGAGAACAGTTGTGTTGCTGACCCTGGTTTTCTGATCTTGCCCCTGGCTCCCTAGGGCTGACGGATGACATATGATGGATGACAGATGACAGGGAGGGAGGGTCACGTGGTCACATCCCACTTGAAAGTAGCTCTGCTTCAGCTTCCTGCTAGGACAGAGATGGAAGTGCTGACCACACAGAAGGAGAAAGGTTTTGGAGGGGGCTTTGAGTAGGTCTTAAGGCAGAAAGCCCTGCTATGTTTAAGGGGACCCGCCATTGCCTGAGGGTACAATGGCCACTTATTTGGGTGTCTGGTAGGCTGGGCTCAAATCTGAGCCTCCACCTATTTTTGTGTGATGGGAAGGTCACTACCTCTCTGTGATCCTTTCCCTGTGCTTTGCTGAAATAGTGGCTGTAAGAATGGAAAAGAATTTATGTCTGTGGAGGGCTGGTCTCAGGTTTGGCACCTGTGAGGGCTGGGTGGATGGTGAGAATGGTGAGACTTTCACAGGCAGGGCCACTGTACCCACCCACATGACACCTTCAGGTGAATTAAAAAAAAGGCACCCTTCAGTCCCTCAAAAAGTGAAACATGGGGGGCTGGGAATATAGCCTAGTGGCAAGAGTGCTTGCCTCATATACATGAGGCCTGGGTTCGATTCCTCAGCACCACATATACAGAAAATGGCCAAAAGTGGCACTGTGGCTCAAGTGGCAGAGTGCTAGCCTTGAGCAAAAAAGAAGCCAGGGACAGTGCTCAGGCCCTGAGTTCACGGCCTAGGACTGGCCAAAAAAAAAAAAAAAAAAAAAAAAAGTGAAACATGGGGCTGGGAATATGGCCTAGTGGTAGAGTACTCGCCTCATATACATGAAGCCCTGGGTTCGGTTCCTCAGCACCACATATATAGAAAAAGCCAGAAGTGGTGCTGTGGCTCAAGTGGTAGAGTGCTAGCCTAGAGCAAAAAGAAGCCAGGGACAGTGCTCAGGTCCTGAGTTCAAGCCCCAGAACTGGCAAAAAAAAAAAGTGAAACGTGGAGAGCCAGGCACCAAGGCTCACATCTGGAATCGTAGCTACTCAAGGCTGAGATCTGAGGATTGTAGCTTGAAGCCATCCCAGGAAGACAAATCTGAGAGACTCTTTATCCAATCAACCATCCAAAAGTCGGAAGTAAAGGTATGGCTCAAGTGGTAGATCACTAGCCTTGAGCAAAAAAGCCAAACAAGAGTAAGAAGCCCTGAGTTCAAGCCCTAATACCCGCTTCCCAACAAAGTGAAACAGGAAGCCAGTTGCCTATGGCTCACACCTGTAATCTTAGCTCAAGAGGCCAAAATCTAGAGGACCACAGTTCAAAGCCAGCCAGGACAGAAAAGTCTGTGAGATTCTATCTTCAAAGTAACCAGCAAAATGCCTGGCTAGAGGCATGGCTCAAGTGGTAGAGCACCAGCTAAGTAAGAAAGCCAAGCAATGGGGCTGGGGATATGGCCTAGTGGCAAGAGTGCTTGCCTCATATACATGAAGCCCTGGGTTCAATTCCCCAGCACCACATATACAGAAAACGGCTAGAAATGGTGCTGTGGCTCAAGTGGCAGAGTGCTAGTCTTGAGCAAAAAGAAGCCAGGGACAGTGTTCAGGCCCTGAGTCCAAGGCCCAGGACTGGCAAAAAAAGAAAGAAAGAAAGAAAGCCAAGCAAGAGAGAGGCCTTGAGTTCAAACCCTGGTACTGGCAGAGAAATGCATTGTCTTAGTTTGGGCTGCTATAAGAAAGTATCATAGTCTGAATGACTTATAAAGAACTCACATTTCCTTCCTTCTTCCATTCCTCCTTCCCTCCCTCTCTTTCCTATAGCTTCTCTAGCCAGAGTGTAGGGCTCATGTCAGCTCTGCTGGCCTTGGGACAGTAGTAGATCTAGCCTATGTTCTTCCCAAGGAAGAACAAGTGCTGGCACAGGGTTTTTCTTATTTACTGAGTCTATCTCCCTCCAACTCTTATGTCTTGTCACCTCCCTGGTCAGTCCTCCCCACTTAGGGCACTGGTAACAAGGGAGATTCCCCATCCCCTGTTGACAAACACCAGTTCTTTGGAGACAATACTCCATTTTCTATCAATGGTTTTTGTTTCTTTTTTTTTTTTTTTTAGGTCTGAGACTGGGACTTGAACTTTGTGCTTCACTGGCTAATACTCTACCAATGGAACCAGGCCTCCAACCCTTCTATCTGGCCTTTGAATACTCCTGTGGCAGCTGTCTAAAATAGAAGACCTATTGGTGACCCAGACTAGAATGGAAGCAAAGTAATAGAAAGGATTGGACTCCAGGACCATTCCAGAAGAGCTCATAGGGCTGGCAATGGATTTGGTGTAGGGAAGAAAGGACCAGCCACAGTGAGGCTGACAGTGGGACAGTGTCTGTGCAGGATGGCCACGTGAGGCCACAGGTACCTGGGGGAGTCAGATGAATGGACAGATGGTGAATCTGCAGCACCCAGGAGCCACAGTAGAGACATCTATGTCCTTGGAAGATCCAGCAAGAGTCAGGAGTCTGGGGAAGGATTTCGTGGGCAGGTGACACCTGAACTGGTGCTATGAACATGAAACAGACAAGTGAAGACAAGGAGATTCCAAAGTTGTGGGTGTGTTCAACAAATGGCCAGGTTAGAAAATAAGGATGGTATAGTAAGTAGGATGAGAGATCAGAGGCGAGATAGTGTTTCAGGTTTGTTTGAAGTTGAGATTTCATTCTAAATGAAATTAAAAGCTAATGGAACTTTCTACCTCAGTGGACATGTTCCATTATCTGTGCTGAGCATTACAGAGGTCATAGCTCCCTTGGTGATTACTGGGAACCTAAAATGTGGCTTCAGCTACAGGAGAACTGCTTTGTACTTAGACTGAAATAGCCACAATGACAGTTATCTTGGACAGTGTAGTAAGTGGATGGTGACTTGCTTGGATTCATTTGTGGGTGACTGGGGAAGTGGGTGGAGGAAACAAAGTGGGTGCTCCCTGCTATGGCCCAGCTCTGACTGCCTTGTCATGATCACACACATAGCAAGAACCCATCTCTCCTTGGGTTATGCCATCTTCCAGACCACACAAATAGTCCTCCTTTGACCAGTATGGAGTCCATGAGACTCTTACCTCCAATTAACCACCAAAAGCCAGAAGTGGAGCTGTGGCTCAAGTGGTAGACCAACAGCTTTGAGGAAAAAAGCTAAGGAACAGAGTCTAGGTCCTAAGTTCAAGCCCCAGTACTGGCACAAAATAAATGAATAAATATATAAAGATAGACATAAAAGTTGAGTGCAGTAGCATATGCTCATAGTTTCAGCTACTCAGGGGATAGAGGCAGAGTTTCTTAAGCACAGGAATTTAGGAGCAGTGTGAAAAGCAGTGAGTGAGACTTCTCGTCTCAAAACAAGTAAATGAGTAAACATATAATATTCAAGATGAAACTAAGTAGGAGATATCATATTTATAGATGAAGTCTCCCCACCAATGTCATTTTCTCTCTAATCATTTAATGATCATGTGAGCCCTAATAAACCCCAGATTACCTCACAGAAACCAAAGAACTTAGAATTTTGTCCTTTGGGAATGTGTGTGTGTGTGTGTGTGTGTGTGTGTGCGCATATATATTGTTGATGTGATGGCTATTGATCAGGGTTCAGGAGGCCTGGGTATACATTTTGCCTAGCCCACCCACTAGGTGACTTGATGGTAGCTAGTATTGATCATGATCCTGTCAGGTCAGGTCTTTTTGTTTATTTTTTCAGTACATGGATCAAGCCTAAGGCTTCTTGCGTAGGCCGTTTATCTTCCATTTGAACCACACTACCCAACCTCTTTGTATTTTTGTTTTAGAGATAAGGTCTAGTTAGCTTTGGCTAGGCTGGCTTCCAATTCTCAATTCTCCAGCTTCATTGATTCTTAAATTCCTGGGATTAAGGAATGTAATACCACACCCAACCTTTTCTTTCTTTTTATTTATTTATACTTTTAAAATTTATTGTCAAAGTGATGTACAGTTTCATACGTAAGGCAGTGAGTTCACTTCTTATCAAACTTGTTACCTCCTCCCTCATTTTCTTGCTTCTTTCTTTTTTTTCCTCTTTCCTTTTCCCTGAGCTCTTTTCTCTTTGAGCCACTTCCAGTTTTTTCATGGTTAATTGGGTGGACTTTCCTACCTGGACTGGCTTTGAACTGTGATCCTCAGATCTCAGACTCTGGAGTAGCTGGGGTTACAGACATGAGCCACCAGTGTCCAGCTTCTTTTTCTTCTTTTTTCTTTTTCTCTTTTTTTCTCTTTCCTCCTTCCCTCCCCCTCCCCCCCACTTTCTTTCCTTTTCCAAGCTGGGATTAAACCCAGGGCCTTGCACTTTTGAGGTGCCAGACTTTGAAGTCAGGCCCCACCACGTGAACCCCATTTTAGAATCGAACCCTGAGCCAATCAGATTTGTACCTGTGTTCTAATCTTGCTTGCACAGCTGATTGTTGTAACCTTGTTCTTTGCCTTTATAAGCCCTGTGTAATCATAGCTCGAGGCTTCCTCCTAACCTCCGCTGTGTCGGTGGGTAGGACGAGGCCCGAGTTGGCAGCTCGTTAAATAAAGCCTTGCCTTGCTTTTGCATTTCGGAGTGTCTGAATCTCGGTGGTCTTCTTGGGGGTGGTCTTGCAACTTGGCACAACACTTTCTAAAGTATCACTGAGCCACATTCCCAGCCCAAGTCAGGATTTATTTTGCCAATTTTGAAGAAGAGGTTATAGAGAATGAGAACACTATTATACAGTAATTCTTGCTTTTCTCTATCCTATGTATGGTTCCTGAAGTCAGAGAGCACTGGCATCTCAGTTTCCTTCTCTGAAAAATGGGATGTTGATAGTTCAGACAGGAGATGAGGTTAGCTGGCAATGAGGAAATTAGTGCAGGAAATTAGTGGGACCTGCAGAGGGCAGCAGTGAGCTGTGCAGCCCCTTTGGAGCCTTCAGGCTGGATCCCCAGGGGTGGTTTTGGCCCAGTCATCATAAACACCATCATTGACTGGAACCCCATGCCATCAGCTCAGGCCTGTTTTGTTTGTACCACCCAGGCACTTTACACAAGGTGCTCATAGTATTTTACAGAGGAGGACAAAAGTGAGGCCTAGAGAAGAGAAGGGAATTGCCAAGATCACAAAGCTGGAAGTGGGAGACACAGGAACTGGACCCAGGCTAGTCTGGCTGTTAGCTCTGTTTGTTTTGTTTTCTTCTTTCCTTTCTCTCCATCTGCCTTCTGGGACACTGGAACTAGAATAACTTCTCATATCCACTCAGGATAACAGTTTTAAGAAGCAGGTGTGAGGGTTCTCGTTTCGGTGCTCAGCAAACTAAGATATAGAGAGCAAAAGGTGATCAGGACTCAAGGCCCATTTCATTGGTTGCCAAATCCGATGTTCTTTTTATTCAGCTGGCGGGTTGAATATTTTTATTTTGTATTCTTCAGACTCCCTATGGTCAGTATGTTCCGCTGTGTGTCTCAGATCTCTGGGCTTCCTAGGGGAACCATCAAAGGCGTCGTTTTAATATCTGCTCCAGGTTTTCTGGCCTTTCCCCTAAGCCCTATGGCTAAGGTGGAGGAGGCTGGTAACCCCTTAGGCAAAGATTAATTGGGTAAGTTCGGCATCGGCTAGACCTGGGGAAAACTACATTGGCTTCTGGTACTCACAAAAACACCACCCAGTGCTCAGGAAGGTAGAAGCGGTGTGAGTGATTTAAAGGGGGTTGGGGTGGGGATAGGTCCTGTTTATCACCCAGTGCTAGGTGTCTCTGACAATCCTGTGTGCCAGTTGTTGCTTGTCACCCACTTCAGGGTTGTTGGCACACTAGCTGCTGCCTCAGTGACTTAGCCTGGTCCCTGGGCGACCTGCCCTGGCCAGCTCCTCTCTGGATTAAGCCCCAATTGGTGTTTTCTAACTGGCGTTTTCTAGCTGGCGGGGGTAGGAGGGGTTAACGATGGCCACAGGGCCAGGCTGTGGTGAAATGAACCAGGTATTCCAGATGTGCAGAACTAGCCCAGGACCTCAGCAGGCATCCCGAGGCTGAGAACCAGGTTCGCTGCCGACGTGGCCTCAGTCTCCCTCCGCGCTCAGAGGACTTACGGGAGGGCAGCTGCTCGGTAGGGGAAGGGGCCTCCTGGAGCCCGCACCTAGCACCCCGGGCGCGGCCCCTTTAAGAGGCGCGCCCAGCCCCCGTCATCCACGCCGCGGCCACCGCCCCCTGGCCCTCCCCTTCCTGCGGCGCTGAGTGCGGGCCGGGCGGGAGTGCGGCGGCGAGAGCGGGTCGGGCGGAGCTCCGCGCCGCGCCGGAGGTGGAGGCGCCGGCGGGAGTAGGCAAATTGCAAAGCGGCTGGGCTGTGGGAGCCGGGGCTGGGGAGCGTGCGGACACCGCGGCTATGGGCCCGCGGCGGCCGGGCTGAGGAGAGGGGGCAGCGCCTGCCCCGCGCCGCCCCGCGCCGAGGAGCCCCGCACACAATAGCGGCGCGCGCAGCCCCGCGCCCCCCCACCCCGCGCCCGCCGCCCCCCCCCCCCACGCGCGGGCCCCGCCCCGCGCCTCTAGCCGCCCGGGGTTGCCGAGCCCCTAGCCTCACCTGCCGCCCGCGGAGGGGGCGGGCATTGTTCGCCGCCGCCGCCGCCGCGTCGGGCCATGGGGGTCGCCCGGCGCCCCGGGTCGGGCCTGGTGAGGTTGCCGCGCCGCCGCTGAGGCGGGCTCCGCAGCGCAGCCGGGCGGCGCAGGTGAGGCCGGCCGCGCCATGGTGGACCCCGTGGGCTTCGCCGAGGCGTGGAAGGCGCAGTTCCCGGACTCGGAGCCTCCGCGCATGGAGCTGCGCTCGGTGGGTGACATCGAGCAGGAGCTGGAGCGCTGCAAGGCCTCCATTCGGCGCCTGGAGCAGGAGGTGAACCAGGAGCGCTTCCGCATGATCTACCTGCAGACGCTGCTGGCCAAGGAGAAGAAGAGCTACGACCGGCAGCGCTGGGGCTTCCGGCGCGCCGCGCAGTCCCCCGACGGCGCCGCCGAGCCCCGGACGCCCGCCACGCGCCAGCCCGCCGCGGACGACGCCGACCCGCCGCCCGCCGAAGAGCCCGATGTCCGACCCGACGGCGAAGGGTCTCCGGGTAAGGCCCGGCCGGCCGCTGCCCGGAGATCCGGGGCCGCCGCGCCCGCGGACCGGGACGATCGAGGCCCTCCCACTAGCGTGGCGGCGCTTAGGTCCAACTTCGAAAGGATCCGTAAAGGCCCTGGGCAGTCCGGGGCGGCGGACACCGAGAAGCCCTTCTATGTGAACGTCGAGTTTCACCATGAGCGTGGCCTGGTGAAGGTCAACGACAAAGAGGTGTCGGATCGAATCAGTTCCCTGGGCAGCCAGGCCATGCAGATGGAGCGCAAGAAGTCCCAGCAGGGGGCTGGGCAGGGCCCGGGGGACGCACCCAGGCCACATTACCGCGGGCGCTCCTCTGAGAGTAGCTGCGGCCTCGACGGCGACTACGAAGACGCTGAGTTGAATCCCCGGTTCCTGAAGGACAACCTGATCAATGCCAATGGCGGCGGCAGACCCCCTTGGCCACCCCTGGAGTACCAGCCCTACCAGAGCATCTATGTCGGGGGCATGATGGTGGAAGGGGAGGGTAAGGGTCCCCTTCTGCGTAGCCAGAGCACGTCAGAGCAGGAGAAGCGCCTCACCTGGCCCCGCAGGTCCTACTCCCCTCGGAGCTTTGAGGACAGTGGAGGTGGTTATACCCCGGACTGCAGCTCCAATGAGAACCTCACCTCCAGCGAGGAGGACTTCTCCTCTGGGCAGTCCAGCCGAGTTTCCCCAAGCCCTACCACTTACCGAATGTTCCGGGACAAGAGCCGCTCACCTTCGCAGAACTCGCAGCAGTCCTTCGACAGCAGCAGCCCTCCTACACCACAGTGCCAGAAAAGGCACAGACAGTGCCAGGTCGTGGTGTCCGAGGCTACCATTGTGGGGGTCCGCAAGACTGGACAGATCTGGCCCAGTGATGGGGACAGCACTTTCCATGGGGACACAGGTAGGTTCCAGAGTGTGTGCAGGTACACCTCTGCAGGGCTCTGTTAAAGGGTAGGGGAAGCCACGAAAGAGAAATTGACAGGGAGAAATGAATACTTTTTTGGGCGATTTTCCATTGCTCTTGTAGGTCAAGCTACTCCTTTCCCTGAACTCCACCCTTCTTCCTCCAGAAGGCATGGGATGGGGTTGGGAGAGGTGATCTATGTAGGGGATGGCGGGTGGCTTTTTCCTGTGTGTTTGAAGGAGGATACTGTGTTTGAAAGGGGATCTGTCTCTATGCTAAGTGCATGTTGGATATGAGGATGGTATAAAGCCAGAGTCATTTCCACACATAGATCCGATCCCTTCAGTGGGAGTTGATCTGTGCATAGGACATTTCCCTGCCACCATACCATTCTTGTCCTGGAAGGAATATAGGAAATGTTTGGGGGACCTAAGATGTGCAAGCTGGGGCGCTGGTGACTCATGCCTGTAATCCTGTGGTCTGGTGCTGGTGACTCACATCTGTAATCCTAGCTACTCTGGAGGCTGAGATCTGAGGATCAGAGTTCAAAGCCAGCCTGGGCAGCCACCAGCCAATTAGCCACCAGAATACCAGAAATGGAGCTGTGGTGCAGAGTGGTAAAATGCTAATTTTGAGCAAAAAGACCTCAGGGACAGATCTCAGGCTCAGAGTTCAAGCCCCACAACTGACATTAAAAAAAAAAAAAAAAGATATGCAAGCTCCTTACAGGCCTTGGAAGTTTCAGGCTCACTTAGTAGCAAGTCAGAGCAGGTGAAGGTAGGAATTAGAAGGAAATGAAGTGACTGACAGTTCTGACTCAGTGGAGCCACCAGAAATCAATGACATAAAGATTTTATCTGGGGCTGAAGTATAGCCACACCCATTTTGATCTTTCTGGCCTGGAAGGAAGGCTACATCTATCATTACTTATCCATAGGCTCCTCCATGCTTTATCTACCCCTGTGTAGTACTGATCCTTCAGTGTGCCCCTTGCCTCCTGGTCTTTACAAGCTAAGTACCCATGGGTACTTATTTGGGGGCTGTTAGTTCATAGTCAGACCCCAGTCCTAAAGTTAAACCTATCGGATTATACATAAGTAGTGTGTTGTAAACAAGAGGCCATTCATTGGGCCTTTGGGCTAACAGGACTAGGTTTTGAAGTCCAGCCACAGTTTGCAGATAGTGTAAGAAAAGAGTGAGTGGGCTGTGAGGCGGGCATACGGTTTGGATAGGGTAGGGACCTGTGGGGTTGTCAGGAATCTCTTGGAGTCCTCAGGCTGATCTGGTTTTCTGCTTCATTGATTTTTCTTTTTCTGCTGATAGAGTTGCATGTGCTTGGTTTGTCAGAATCCTCTTGAAACAAGTTAGGCTATTTTTGGCTCCACTGAGCTGCCTATGTGTGTATGTGTTCAGCACTCTATCCTGTTTGTTTTAGGTACTTGCAGTTGCTGTTTGTCCATTTGCAGCTGAGGTTGGCTGTGGTGTGTGGTGGGACCTGCTTGTGGTCTGGCTGTGCTACATTCCCTGCCTCTAGTGTAGAAATAAGAAGCTGTAGGATTCAGAAGCATACTTTGCAGGCACAACAGCTTCTTCCGGGTCTGGAGAATTGCCCTCTGGTTATTGGACACCAGCCTTGTCCAGTTAGCTGTCTGCCAGGCAAACTAACTGGAAGCATCCTTCAGTGCCTTGGTGTAGGAAAACATTATTAATAAAGAAAATAAGATGTTCATGGAGATCTGCAGTCTGAAATGATAATGGAAAGTTGGGCCCAGCTTTACCTGCAGCTCCTGTGGATGTGGTCATGTTATCCACTGCATCATAGTCAGACTACAACAGTAGTCTGAGTTAGAAGTAAGTGAAGCTGGGTACCTGTGGTACATGCCTGTAATCCCAGTTATTTATGAGGTTGAAATTGGAGGATTGTGGTTCAAAGCCAGCCTGGGCAGAAAAATCCAAAAGACTTATCAACAATTAATCATAAAAGCTGGAAATGGAGCTGTGGCTCAAGAAGCACTAGCTTTGAGCAAAAAAGCTCAGGGACAGGATCCAGGACCTGAGTTTAAGCTCCAGAACGGACACCAAAAAAAAAAAAAAAAAAGTAAGACCCAGCAGGAGAGGCACATGGGTTAGTTTCACAGGAAATGGCTGAGGAGTTAATTTCATAACTTTGGGTTCCAAGTTCTCCTTCCTACTAGGTTTTATATTTTCCCTCAGGTATTTTTAATGATGAATGTTATTTAAAGAGAATCATTTAAAAGAGATTATGAAGGCTGGGAATGTGGTTCAGTGGTAGAGCACTTACCAGGCATGTGGGGCGGGGAGGGGATGGGGATTGTTCAAATGCTAGTTTTGAAAAAAAAAAAGTGACATAGAAAGTTGAGTCCAAGGCTGGGAATATGGCTTAGCAGTAGAGTGCTCGCCTTCCATGCATGAAGCCCTGGGTTCGATTCCTCAGCACCACATAAATAGGAAAAGCCAGAAGTGGTGCTGTGGCTCAAGTGGTAGAGTGCTAGCCTTCAGCACAAAGAAGCCAGGGACAGTGCTCAGGCCCTGAGTCCAAGCCCCAGCCAGGACTGGCAAAAAACAAAACAACAACACCCCCCCCCCCCAAAAACAAAGAAAGTTGAGTCCAGCCTTTCCTACAGCTCCTGTGGATATGTTTTGCCTACTGCATCATCAGACCCCAACAAAGTCAGACAAGGTAAAAGTAGGAATTTTTCTCGATTTTAATTTAAGAATTTTCAGAGCACTTTTATGTTCATAGCAAAACTGAAGGGAAGGTAAAGAGATTTTTTCATGTGTTTATTTCTCTACACCTGCCTACATTATCATCCTCTTGGTGTCATGCATCCTATGAGTTTGCGTCCTTTTTGGCTTTAAAACTTCTGGTTATTTTAGCTCAGTTTTGAATTCTGCTGAACTATAGTCTGCTCTGCTGTGTGGCCTTGTGTGGTTGATAGGGAAAAAGAGATCCTACCCCAGCTCAGCCATCTGTTTCTGTCTGCACTGTTTACTGATGATCCTCAGATGACGGTGGGGCCTGTTGGCCTGAAAAGGAACAGTGAGGAAAATTACATTGTGGGGAGGTGGGGGGAAGTCAGCCTGATGCTCTGCAGTGGCACACATAGAAGCTTCCTTCCACGAGATCCCTTTGAATGAGAGACACTTATATTCTGAATTAAGGGTTTTGGTGATTAAGGAAAGGGCTGAAACCACCACAGACTGCTCTGTACTGAGAGCATGATGACAAGATGCTTCATCCAAAATCCCTGGTGAGTTCTTTACATCAACTGGCCAGTGGGGCTTCCCACTTACAGGTAAGGATGCAAATAGGAAATAGCATAGTTGAGATCCTAGGAACCTGTGTAAATTCAGAACCCTAGTCTTTCTGGTATGTGATGGTCCTGTGTGTTGCTATTTTATCAGTATGCTTTTTGTTTGTTTCTTTGAATCAGGATCGTACTGTGTAGCCAGGCAGCCCTAAATTCACAGTCTTCCTGCCTCATCTCTGGGGCTTTTTATATGTGTTTTTGGCTGGTCATTTCTACCTTTTTATTGAGCAAAATCACTTGCCCTTTGGATTTCAGCAATGTGTAGATGCCCATGTGATCACTCTTGTTTTTCCTTTCATGATAGTCAAGACAGGCAGCTGGTTGGAGTAATCCAGACCTTTTGCTGGCTCTGTAGACCAGAGCTGTGGCTGCCTCTGGATAGAACACAGGCTCTTCTCTATGAACAGAGACAGAGAGGGAGATGTAAGAGGGTGGAAGCTGTCTACATCATTTATTTTTTATTTTTTTGCCAGTCCTAGGGCTTGGACTCAGGGCCTGGGTACTGTCCAGCTTCTTTTTGCTCAAGGCTAGCACTCTACCTCTTGAGCCACAGTGCCCACTTCTGGCTTTTTCTGTTTATGTGGTGCTGAGGAATTGAATCCAGGGCTTCATGCATGCTAGGCGAGCACTCTATCACTAAGCCACATTCCCAGCTCTACATAAAATTTTATAAGGCTCTTTGGCTTCAGAAGGCTAGATGTATTTTGGGAGTAGAATGAAGCATTCTGGAACATCTTACTGAAGGAGCTGGGGGTGCTGTTAACTTGAGTGGTACCAGGAATGTGTCTGCCCTATGACTCTCTCTTGCCTAATTTGTTGCTTTCAGCTTTCAGAGCCATGTCCCTTCATTGGTTGAGACTGTAGCCAGGAGGGTCTGTATATGAAACTGACACCCTGACCAGAACAAGGAGTCCAGGCAAGCACTAACTACACTGAACCCACTTGGGATAGGCCTGAATCAAACAGGAGGCCCCACTACAGCTTTCCCCTGTGATTTGAGAGGGATCCACATTCACAGTGAATGTGGAAGTGTTCAGAGAGAACTTAAAGACATTCTCGGGGCTCTAACCAATAGATCTGAGTGTTGACTACTGCTGCTGCCTTACAGATCAAGGATCAGGGGTGATGATATATGAAATGAACAATGACCCTCATAGAAGTCCTTCCTGTGGGATACAACTGCTTTTCTTCAAGGGAGATTTTTTTTCTTTGAAAATGCAGTTACTTTAATTGCAGTGTGTTACTTATATAACACATTATAGGTTTATTAATTTTAGTGTGATAAAATATACATAACATAAAGTGTACTGCCTACTTTTGGAGAGGTGTTAGAGATCAAACCTAGGATTCTGACACATGCTAAGCAAGTATTCTGCCACTGAGCTATATCCACAGAGCCTTCCCCCCCATTTTAAGAATGCAGTAGTGGCATTTATGTTATATAATCATCACCACCATTTGTGTGCATGTGTGTGTGGGGGTGTGGGGGTATGTACACATGTGCATACGTACTGGAGTTTGAGTGAAAGCCTTGAATATGCTAAATACTTGTTCTTTCACTGAGCTACACCCTTAGCACTTTTTCATCTTTCTAAACTAAAACTGTACCCATTAAATAATAACTACTCATCTCTTCTACCTCCAGTAGAGCAGCCACTATTTTATTGTGTTTTGGGGGGGAAGGAGTGGGCTATTGATATTGGACCTTGAACTTAGGGCTTCTCCCTTGGCTCAAGTCTAGTGTTTAACTACTTGTGTCATATCTCTGTTTCCAGCTGTTTGCTGGTTAATTGGAGATAAGAGTCTTACCAACTTTTCTGCCTGGCCTGGCTTTGAACCTCAATTCTCAGATCTCAGCCTCTTGAGTAGATAGGATCACAGTCTTGAGCAGCTAGGATCACAATCTTGAGCTACTAGTGCCTAGTCCATCCACTTTTATTTTGTTGGTCATAGGGCTTGAATTCAGGGCCTGGGCATTGTTCCTGAGCTTTTTTGTTCAAGGCTAGTGCTCTATTACTTTGAGCCACAGTTCTACTTCTGGCTTTCTGGTGGATAATAAGAGATAAGAGTTTCACAGATTTTCTTGCCCAGGCTGGCTTTGAACTGTGATCCTTAGGTCTCAGCCTCCTGACTAGCTAGGATTACAGGTCTGAGCCACCAGTGGCCGGCTCCATCCCATTTTTTGTTTCTATTAATTTTCCTGTCCTACTTATCTTACAAATGTAAGACAATATTTTTCATCTGTGGCATATTTTTTCCTCAGGTAAAAAAATCAAGTTCCCTGGAGCAGCATACTCATCCTTAACTCCCCTACTCTGATGCTTAAAGGCATGTTCTCTTTTGGAAAACACCTATTACTGAGGATGCTCTTTCTTTGGCTTTCACACCCACAGTTTTTAAGTGCCCAATGTGAGTCTTTTAAGCTATCTCATCACAAACTACCACAGACAGAGTGGACAGAATAACAGTGGTTTATTTTCTAACACTCTGGAGCTGGAAGGGTTGGTTTCCTTTGAGTTACTCTCCTGGGCTTGCAAATGCCCCCTTGCCTCCTTTGTTCCCTGGTGTCTCCTTCTGTCCAAATTTCTCCTTATGGAGACATGAATCAGATTGGAGTTGGGCCCCCCCAGTGACCCCATTTTGACTTAACTTCCCCCCCCCCACTCCTCCTTTCCCCTCCCTCCCTTCTTTTTGCCAAAGCAACCACCTCTTCCTATCCAGTCACTCAGAGATATTTGTTGAGCTTCTACTATGTGTTTCACAGTGCCTTCAGGGAAATTCTCTCTTGCCTTTCTTCATGGATATGGAAATGGCTTATCTCCGAGGGCTCTACCCTTTAAAAATGAAAGAACAGACTAGGCATGAGGGTATACACCTATAAACCCAGCAATTGGGAGACTGAGGTAGAAGGTAAGTTCAAGGCCAGCCAAGGCTGTATAGAAAGATAAGAACCTGCTTCAAAATAAAACCCAAACCAAACAAACATAAAAAACAATGAACAAAAACAAAATATTTTTAATGTGCAAGCATCATCCCCTAACTATGTATCTTTCTTTAGCTGTATGTTTGCAGCTATTTCCTGTTAATCCTGTGTCTGTCTGGCTTCCTTCTTTACAGCGATGAAATCCTTAAGACAAATAATTTGTGTCCTACTGTGGCATCCTGTAGGACATGCCTCACTCTGGGCTCTTTTAACAGTGTATACGTTCAGTGATGATGCTTCTGAGCCTGTGTAGGTCTGTCTATGCCTCAGGTATCATTTCATCTTTTCATGAAATGAAACTCCACCTTTATAACTTAATGTGCTCAGATCCCTCCTTTGTTCTAGCCAGACCCTACTCAGTCCTACCTAATAACTGGTAGTGGATTTTCTCAGGCCCACCCCAGCAGTTGCATTTTTTTCTATGCTGGTAATTGTTCCTCCCTTCTTAGCCTTTAGAGAGCATTCTGATTTCTCAGACTGGGGCCTGCTAGCAAGCAGTTTCGAATTCTGACTGTTGCTGCTGTGACCTTGCAGAATGACTGTAGCCTTGAAGGGTGTTTGGTGCTCAAGGGAAGAACATCTGGCAAGTTTACAAATGCATGTGTCTGTGCTGGGGTGGGAAGACCGGAACAGCCCATTGATGTAAGTAGGTTTTTCACAGAGGCTGTCTCATGAGTCCTTGAAACATTCTTGTGAAGTGGCTGGAGGAAGATTATTATCATAATTATATGCCATCCAGTGATTGAGTCTGAGAGTGAGGGAGACAACAAACACGGCCTAAAATAACCCACCCAAGGTTGAGTGGTTGATGGTGGGGCTGTGTTGGGGATGTTAATCGCAAGAAAGCAGGCACAGGGTGACTCCCCAAGTGGAGGAGATCTTGATCAGTTATTTGGCAAACACATATTGAGTACTTGCTGTGTCAGACACTGAGTGCTGAGTTCTACAAGTTAGGCTTTCCCTGGATAATCCATTTCAGTCTGATGGGAAGATAGCCACCTAGGAAAAATCTGGTCCAGCCTTTATGCTATTCCTTGAAGGCAAGGCAGCCACTGAGGGATGTAATTTCTATTTTGTAAATCTCCTGGGGAGATTTCCTGATTTGTTGGTGCTGGAGATTGAACTCATCTAGTGCTGTTTCACAAAGTTAAAATCCCATCCCCTTCCTAACTCTTGATAGCTCCCTCTGCTGAGGCTCTCCCAGTAGCTTGTGTGGTGAGGGACCTGAGACATCAGATCTGTTGGAAGGACACTGCCTATTCATCTACATTTCCTATCCTGCAGTCAGGGGCTGTGAATGCTTACTGTGTTACTGATTATGGTTGGATGTGAGTTCTAGGAAGTGTTTAGAGAAGAGTGTGTAAGGCCTGGCTGGGAATAGTGGGGAGAAATGCCAAGATGGCTGACCATGTACTAAGAGGGTCAAGTGCATAGTTCAGGGAGCACAAAAAAGGAGCCATCTCTAGGCTGGTCAAGGCACAGCTGTGGGACACTGGGAAAAGAAGAGGAGACCCCATGTATCATTTACCATAGGAGTCAGGTAGGCAGAGCCAGGAACACAACAGCCCATGGGAATCCTTGACCCAGTCAGTGCTGCTGTTAACTGCAGAAGAGCTTTTGAAGAGGCACTTCATTTTAAAAGCCCCATATACTTTCTTTTTAAAAAGTGCCACTGGAGGGCTGGGGATATAGCCTAGTGGCAAGAGTGCCTGCCTCGGATACACGAGGCCCTAGGTTCGATTCCCCAGCACCACATATACAGAAAACGGCCAGAAGCGGCGCTGTGGCTCAGGTGGCAGAGTGCTAGCCTTGAGCTGGAAGAAGCCAGGGACAGTGCTCAGGCCCTGAGTCCAAGGCCCAGGACTGGCCAAAAAAAAAAAAATAAAAAAAAAAAAATAAAAAATAAAAAGTGCCACTGGGGTCAGTTGGAAAGCAGTAGAATAGGAAACCATTTTTTTGCAAATAAGAGTATGTTAATAGTTATTCTCAAAGTGGCTTAAAGGAGGCATATGTTTTATATGTAGATCCAGATTCACCTGGGATCATTGGCACTTGTGTCTGTGTACCCTTATGCAGAGATTTCATTCTAACTTTTCCTCCTGTCAGCTGGAGAGAATAACTTCTTCCTTGAAGGAGCCCCATAGGAGCATTGGGGGTCAAGTGTTAGATTTCTGGCTGATCTCAAGGAGTCTTTACTTAACGCATCTAATGTCTGTTGATTGAACATCATAGTTTCAGTTCTTTCTTTTGCCCTCCCTCTCTCCCTTCCTTCCCTCTCTCCCTCTCTTTCTGTCTTTTGTTGTTGTTGTTGCTGCAACCCAGTACCTGAGACTAGGCTGTATATAAAGAGAAGATGCTTAGCTCACAGTTCTGGAGTCTACGAAAGTCCAAGATCAGATGGCCTCATTTCCTTGGCTTCTGGTCAGGGCTTTAGGTAGGAAAGTAGGAGGGCTAGCAGGTGCCTGTAAAGGGGCAAAACCCAAAGGATAACTTTGATTTTATAACAATTTATTCTCATGTTAGCTAATCCAATCTCAAAAGAATGGGAACACATTTCTGCAAGATGCCATTAGCCTTTTTATGCAGAGTCTACACTTCTCAATATTGCCTTTTGTAAAGAAACATTTTGGTGTCTGTGGATCCATGTATGTCTCAGAGTATAGGCGCTGTTCCTGAGTGTTTTTGCTCAAGGCTAGCACTCTACTACTTGAGACAGAGCTCTACTTCCAACTTTTTATGTAGTTAATTAGGGATAAGAGTCTCATGGAATTTCTTGCCTGGGCTGGCTTTGAACTGCAATCCTCAGATCTCAGCCCCATGAGTAGCTAGGATTATAAGCATGAGTTACTGGCACCTGGCCCAACATCACATCCTCTTCTTAAGGAATTAAGCCTCAACAAGAGTTTTTGGTGGGGACAAACCACACTCGGACCATAGCAAAGAATTTTAAGGGGAAATGCATGGCTCAATAGAGACAGGTGATTTCACCTATGTGGTTAGCCAGTACTCAGCTCCAGCTGTGACCTAGAGGTCTGTCATGGCTTTCACTGCCCTCCATTCTTTCCAAGTCTTTCTGGATCTAGTGGTGTAAACTGGAGGCTTGTATTTCTCTTCCATTCATATATTGAAATCCTAATCCCCAAGGTAATGGCTAATACCAGGAGGTAAAGCCTTGGTCATGATTAGTGATTAAGTTATGAGGGTAAAGCCCTGGTGAATAGGATTATTGCTCTTATAAAAGAAATCCCAGGGACCCCATCCCTATTCTTTGCATCATAAGAGGACACAGCAAGAAAGTGGGTTCAAAGTGCTTTGAACCCTCAGGAATGATCTCTCAGTGTCTTGATCTTAGACCTCCAGGCTAAATAAATTTTCATGTTTTATAGCCCTCTGGTTGATGGTATTTTTTTTTTTAAACAACAGCCTGAATTGACTAAGGCAAAAAAGTACAGTGTACATTCTCTACATCATAGTCCTTAAATGAAGCCAGCTACATCCACTCGTGTTAATCCTCAATCCTCATACCCTTCAGGCCAGGATTCTTGAGTTCTGTGCTGACATCAGCTGAACCTTGCACAGGTCAGGCCGCCTGGGATGGCCTTTGTCCTCTACTTGAAAGGGTAGAATGGGGTCCTTTTTATGGTGTTCCTGGACCCTTTGGCCTTGTGGCTTTGGGGGCTTTGGAAGCTAGGATCTTGAAGGAGAGAATCTTCTTGATTTTTCTCACTAACAGCCCCTGCCAAGTTGGTATAGGGAAGCCTTATAACTACTTTGTTCTCATTTTTAATGATTGTGAGGCATTAAAAAAGGAAGTGAAAAACCATAAAAACCGTAGACTTCCTTATTTTAATAGGCAATATGGAAGAAAGAGGGAAAGTTAAATTTCTGATGCTTTGGCATATCCTTACTTAGTCTTCAGATTTGGGCTTTGTACTGGGGGCACCCATGGTGTTCAGGGGTCGCCTGAAGGTTCTGGCAGGTCCCATGGGGTTGAGGCATGAATGACTGCTACACAGTGAGCTGCAGAGATCAGAGAAGAGATGTGAAGATTCCCATAGAGCCTGGGGAGCAATCAGGGTGACTGAGCACCTGTGAGGGCCATTGAATCTTTGGTTCTTGTCCACCCAGGACTATTACCATTTGCTATCCACTAGTCATGCCTGACCTTCAACTTTCTGGGGGATAGGGACATGTAGACTTACAGTAACCCTGGGGGCTTTGTCTCCTTTTATCTCTCTGCCCTTCAAGAAGTCTGCTTGGAAACCTAGAACCATCTTGTCAGGTGTTTAGAATGAGGATGTGCAGCAGGAGATTCTGACTCAGTCACCCTGACTTTTTCCTACTCTTGTTGCTGTTTACATGAGAATCCATGATCCTGAGAGTAGTCGTCTTTTCAAGCAGCATTATTGAGATAGAATTCACACCATACGGTTTGCTTGTTCAGAGAGTAATATTTAAGTGAAGAGTGGTGGTGCGCACCTGTATTCCCAGCATTTGGAAGGCTAAGGCAGGGGAGTCTTGAGTTTGAAGCCAGCCTACGCTGTACAGCAAAACCTTATCTGATAAAAGAAAAGAAAGGGTGCATTTCAGTGTTTTTCACATAGTCATAGTTATGCAACCATCATCACTGTCTATTTTTAGGACATTTTCATTACTTCAAAAAATAAACCTTGAATCCTTGAATTATGACCCTCTCCTACACCCACCCTGGCAGCTACTCATCTCCTCCCCTCCTTTCTCATCTCCTCCTCTCTGTTTCTTTTTTCTTTCTTTTTTGTTCTTTCTTCTTCTTTTTGAGACAGGGTCAAGCTGTTTAGCCCAGGCTACTATAACACAGTACCACAGATGGTATGACTTAAACAGCAAACATTTTCTTGTCACAGTTCTGGAGTCTGTAAGTCCCAGTCAGCGTGCCAGCATGTTTGAGTTCCTGGTGGAAATCCCCCTTTCCAGTGGATGATGACCTCACTGCCTCATTTGGTGGAGGGTGGCACCGTCACCTGTCCTGCTTCTTATGAGAGCATCCACCCCATTCCTAATCACCTCCCATTATCTGCATTTGGGCAGTTAGGATTCCAACAGTATGCATTTGGAGGGCACATAGACATCCAGTTCTGTGTAAACATTACCTACCACCCAATGCTGGAACCTTCCTGATCTTGCCCAATTGAACTTGCTACAGTCATTAGTAATAGTTCCCCATTCCACTCTACCCTTCCCCCCTCCCCCCAGCAGAGTGGCAGCTACTTTTGTACTCTAGGTCTCTGTGAATGTGAAAACTCTATAGATAACAAGCACAGGCAAAGTTTGTTCAACTATGTCTTGGCTATGTGTGATGGCCTCAGGGTTTGTCCTTCTAAGGAGTCACCATTAAGCCACACCTTATGTATATGTTACTGGGGTTTGAATCCATAGCTTTGTGCTTTGGTAGGCAGCACTGTACTGCTTGAGCCATGCTTCTAGCTCTTTTTTGCTCTTTGTTTGTTTTTTGGCCAGTGCTGGGCCTTGAACTCAGAGCCTGAGCACTGTCCCTGGCTTCTTTTTGCTCAAGGCTAGCACTCTGCCACTTGAGCCACAGCGCCACTTCTGGCCATATCCCCAGCCCGGTTTTTAATTTTTTTAAGTATTATAAAGGTGATGTACAGAGGTGTTACAATTAAATGTCAGGTAAAGAGTACATTTCTTTTTGGACAATGTCACTCCCTCCCTCTCCCAGTTTTCCTTTCCATCCCTACCCACAAGTTAAATAGTTCATTGCCAACATAGTGTCTAGTGAGTACAACTGCTACATTTGTTGTTCTGATTATTTTTTAAATAAAGTTTTGTTTTTTGCCTGGGCTGGAGTAGACTGATGATCTATTTATGCTTCCCACATTATAGTTGAGATGTCAGGCACACACTTTCATGCCCAGCATTTTATGTTGAGATGAATTCTTCAAACTTTTTTTTCCACACAGCTTGGCCTGTAGCCATGATCATCTTGATCATTGCCTCCAGAGTAGCAAGGATATCAGCACCTACAGCACTTCCTCCTACTGCCATGCTGGGGACCAAGGCTTTTATATACCTAGACCTGCAGATGCTACCACAGCAAGGCTATCTATTCAACTATAGATGTCCCAGTGGCTATTCGAGGCTCACTTGGACTTCTGTAGTTAAGTAGATAGGATCACCTTTGTGTCATGGGCCTCCCCAATTGCAAGCAATACCACTGTGGCATCAGTGTGAACCTGGGGGCATATGACATGGGGGGTGGGCCAGCAAGGGCTCTATCCATCACCTTGTCCCCTCTCAGAGTTGCTGCACTGGGCTCAGAGTGCTTATCTGACAGGTTGGATGTCCTTGTGTGGTATGAGACACACCAGTGAGATCTATGCTCGGTGCAAGTGCTCACTTGGTGGTTATATGTTGTTTGTTTTCACCCAGATCTTTTCCCTTAGCATACAAATGAAACTCATTTGTGAGTATCAGCTTCTGAAAACATTTTATTTGCTGTCTCATAATATGAGTGAAAACTACCCACATTTAGTTTTGGAGGCCTTTTACAGGTGTTCTTAATACCCAGTGCCAAATTATATTAAGCGAAGTAAGCCAGACCCAAAGAAACATGGGTTACATGGTTTCCCTCATTTGTTGTAGTGCCTGTAAATCTGCAAGTAAACACATTGGATGGTAAAAGACAAACACACACACACACACACATACACGATAAATATACAGGTCTCTAGGTATTCACACAGTGAGACCAAAGGAGGATATGCTTAGGAGAGGATCACAAAGTTGAATGGCTGTGGGCATATGACTATATAAAATTATGTTATCGAAATGAACACCAAGAAATGGAAACAAGAAGTCTTATATTATTTTGTTTCTTGTGTTTTTTTTTTCTTCTTTGTCTCTGTTTTTTTGTTTTTTTGTTTTTTTTTTTGCCAGTCCTGGGGCTTGGACTCAGGGCCTGAGCACTGTCCCTGGCTTCTTTTTGCTCAAGGCTAGCACTCTGCCACTTGAGCCACAGCGCCACTTCTGGCCATTTTCTGTATATGTGGTGCTGGGGAATTGAACCCAGGGCCTCATGTATAAGAGGCAAGCAGTCTTGCCACTAGGCCATATCCCCAGCCCCTTTGTCTCTGTTTTTGTTTTTGTTTTTACTTTGGTCTTATATGTAACTTTATCTGTTTGGGGGAGTTTAAGGGAAAGCACAGAAATGGTGGGACAGAGGGTAAAGAAATGTAGCAGTGATACTCACTAGACTATACAACTTCTGGGGGAGGAAGGTTGGATGGAATAACTGGGAGAAAATAAGGTAAGAGGTGACACTGTTCAAAAAGAAATGAACTCATTACCTGACTTATGTAACTTTAACATCTGTACATCACTTTTATAATTGAACCGTTTTTAAAAATGCCACCTCTAAACCTTCCTAAGAAGTAGAAAGGCAGCTTGGTGAACCTGCTTGTCTGTAGACCACATCCGTAGTTACCAGGATCCTTTTGCTCTCCCTTATTTTCCATGTTTCTTTTCAAAACATAAGGAAAATATGCATGACATAAAACTTGCCACCTTAACTACTTTTCAGTATGTCATTCAGTAGGGATTAAGTGTACAGCATTGGCACTGATGCATTTCTCAGGAAAGGTTTATTTGCTACCTGAGAAACAGGAAGATAATTCAGATTCAACTTTAAGTACATGCAAGGGAACTGCAGGCCAGGTGGGAGCAAAAATTGAGAGTCTTCGGACTTGTCAGTGCTGTAGGGCGTGTGGGAAGGGAAACCTCATACCTGGCCTACTTGTTAGGGGAAGAGGTAATGGAGAGGAGGGTGTTCCAGGCAGAGACCATGGCAGGTAGAAATGAAGGCCTGGAAAGCATTCACTTCCCATACTGAATCTGGTCAGAGAACTGGTGGAAAATGTGACATGTGGGGAAGGCTAAAGTAATAGTAAGAGGGTTGGCGTCATTCTATATAAAATTTCAAAAGCCAAGGTTGAGGACATTATGCTTTCTTTCAGGGAGAATTAGAGAGCAACTGAAGCTTGTTGATCAGGGAAAGAAACACCTCTAGAAGTGGGAGTTAGGTCCCTGGAATTACTTTCTTGTGAAGTAGTAGTTGAAGGAGGTGGAAGGCTATGGGAAAGATGAAGAGAGCTGATTGAGGTTAGATGAGGAGTTCACCATGAGGCTGTTCAAGCCTGGTGGTAGTGAAGGCTTTTGTGGAAGACCTTAGGCTAGGTCTCTGGGGAAAGGGCCAAACCAGGAATGAAGAGAAAGGATGGGAACAGGGAAGTGTTTGTTGTTGTTTTTTTCTGGCAGTACTGCAATTTGAACTCAGCCTCTCACTTTGTAGGCAAATACTCTACCACTTGATCCATGCTCCCAGAAACTCAGTCCTTTTTGTTTTAGTTTATTTCTCAGGTAGTGTCTTGATTTTGCCTAGGGCCAGCCTAGAATGGGCTCCACCATTCTCCTACCCCATCTCCCAAGGAGCTGAGATCATAGACATGTACTACCACATCCAGCCCTAGCAAATTTGGGAGCAAGTTTGATGGACACAACTTTATCCCAAAGCAGCTGGTGAGACACTGTTAGAATTTTGCCCAAAGGAAAACAGGTTGTGATTATTAACATAAGTCTGGCTTCATCTCCAGTGGCATTTCTTCAAGTAGCCAGATGGTGTGAGTTGCTGGCAGATTTCTCTGTGGAAGAGTGAGTGTGGCCCTGAAAAAGGGGTGTGTGAGGCTCTAGAAAGAAATGAGCGAGGCAATAGAAAGGTGTGTGAGAGACTTGGTCCCAGTTTTGTCTCCAGGCTTTCCTGGCTCTCCTGCTGAGCCTGCCCACAGACTGGAGAAAAAAGCTGGTTCTGATTATTCAAAAAATGGGGATTTTCTTTTTTTGTTTGTTGGGCCAGGTAACTGGGCTGCCAGAAAACCAGCTAGCGGTTAGTTTCCTAGTACACTTGGCTATTGGGATGTAGAGGTGGAGATGGCCTCCAGAATTGTGTGTTCTGCCAGTTGGCCCCATGAGTGAAGAGAAAAGACCTGAAAGGGTAAGGAAAATGTGTTTTCCTTTTTTTTTTCTCTTCTCTTTCTTTCTGCTCCCCAATCCCCAAATCTCCTTCAAGAATGTGAATTCATTGTAATTCCCGAGTGTCACTTTGTGTTTACTGAATTATAAGACCAGGCATGATAGGATGAGCTCTAAACATGATTTTGGGTATCCAAAGCTAGGCTTCCTCATGAGAACCTCCTCCCACCTTGAGCATCAGGTGACGGCTCATACGGCCTCACAGTCAGTTTCCATGTGCCTAGACTTGAATGAATCTTTAAGCTGGTGTTCTCTTCTTGGCCCTTTTCCAGAGCCATTTGATTTGAAGGTGTGTGTGTGTGTGTGTGTGTGTGTGTGTGTGTGTGTGTGTGTGTGTGTATACACGCCTACATGCCAGTACTGGAGCTTGAGCTCAGGGTCTGGGCACTGTCCTTTAAGCTTGAGCCACACTTCCACTTCCAGCTTTTGCTGGTTAATTGGAGATAGAGTGTCACAGACTTTCCTGTTCAGGCTGGCTTTGAACCATGAGCAGGGTTCAGTTTCCTGCTCCAGGTCTTTATCCCTACAGTAAGGGTGTGAGCCTGGGCTGCTTTCCCTTCTGGGCTTCCTCATTCAAGTTCGCTTGGGTTGAGCTGGGAGCTCAAGGATGGAAGCCCTCATTTTCTTTCTGGCTAGATGCCATTCTAGAGCCCATCTCTCTTCATAAGCTGTTCACATAGGGCTCTCCTCCTAATAATTCTTTTTGTGTGTCTATGCTGGCATCAGGGCTTGAGCTATGGGCCTCTGTACTCTCTTGCTAGCTTTTCTGCTTAAGACTGGTGCTCTACCACTTGAGCCATACCTTCACTTTTGGCTTTTTTGGTGGATAATTGGAGATGCATGTCTTACAGACTTCTGCTCAGGCTGGCTTTGAACCTTGATCCTTAGACTTCAGCCTTCCTGAATAGCTAGTGTTACAGGTGTGAGCCACCAGTTCCTGACTGGTTTTTGAACAGCTCTTTTGTTGATTTTACTTCCTAACCAGAGTTTTTGATCCTTTACAACCCCCCCCCCCCAAAAAAAAAAGGAATCCATAGACACTATGTCCTTTGGAGATCTTGCAAAGAAGGAGACCTTGTAAAGAAGGAATAGATTTCTTCTCTCTTTAGTTTAGTAATTACATGTAGTTTTGAGGCAGATCTGGCTTTGTAGCTTAGGCTGTTCTTTAAGCTAGGGATTCCTTTGCCTCAGCCTGGAGTGCTGGGATTATACAGGCTGTGCCACCATGCCTGGCTTGGCAGTAGATTTCTCTGGGGCCACATCTGGAAGCCTAGATTGTCATTCAGGACTAAAAAGCTTATGGGAGATAGGTTACAGCTTAATGTTAAGCAAAATTTTGTTGTTTTTTCTTACCAACATTGTATATAATATGTAAAATTCTTTTATTGGGAGGAGGTCTTGTTTAGTTGTATGTTCTGCCTTGGCAATTAATGTGGTCATTTTCTTAGGTTACTAAATATTTTATTAGCATTATTTTAAGGGTCAGGTTATTGCTTTCTAATAGAGTTGTAGTTTAATTTATCTAGTCTTAATGTATTTTGTTGAACATTTAGAGTAGTTACTGTGTTTATAGCTATGCCACTAGTCATATTTATTTTGTTTTTCTTCAGATCTGGTCTTGTTTTAACTTTGGGCCAGCCTTTTAACTGCAATTCTCCTTCCTCCACCTCTGGGACACTAGATAGGGCCTTTTTAACTTTTGCCAGGGTTGGCCTCTAACCACATCCCTCCTTACCTTTGAGTTTTTCCTTGCCCTTGTTCTTTTTATAGGATTCCCTTCCCTCCATACTGAGGCTTGAACTCAGAGCCTTACTTTCTGGCTGACTGCTGGCATTCTACCACTTGAACCACACCTTTGGTCCAGTATTTTAGTGATTAATTGAAGATGGAGTTTCCAGGACTTTTCTACTCAGACTGGCTCCAAATCCCTGTCCTCCAGGTCACAGACTTCTGAAGAGCTAGGATGACAAGTGTGAACCACCCATGCAGGGCTCTTTTTGTAGGATTTCCTTGAAGTAGTTCCATCAGATAATAAGAAGGCTAAGTTATGGTATAGGGGTTGTTTTGGGTTTTTTTGCCAGTCCTGGGGCTTGAACTCGGGTACTGAGCACTGTCCCTGGCTTCTTTTTGCTCAAGCACTCTATGCCACAGCGCCACTTCTGGCTTTTTTCTATATATGTGGTACTGAGGAATTGAACCGAGGGCTTCATGTATATGAGGCAAGCACTCTACCACTAGGCCATATTCCCAGCCCCCGGTATAGGGATTTTATCAAAAGGAACAGGATCTGAGTTAAAGGAGGGAGAGAGTGGCACCATCCCAGAGTAAGTCCCTCCATCCCCCCTAGTCTTTGATGACCCTCAAATACAGCCAAGTGTAGCTGGAAGAGCAGGGAGGGAGTTCAGCTGTGTCCACCCTGGTTCACATTCTACTTTGGGAAGCTTCCTTAGTCACTGGCTACGTGACACATAATCTTTGTCAGCTCCATGGTCCTTGGTTGGGAAAGAACTCACAGTTCCCTTGTTTATTGTGAAGCTTGTGGATTCTGCTCTGGACTGCTTGTAACTGAATCTGAAAAGCATTTTGGCTTCTCTCCTGTGCATCTGGCAATGGATTGGGTCTGCTTAATAGCATTGTCCAGTTCTGCTTAATAGCATTGTCCAGTTAATTCTGGCTCATGGAGTTCCTGCTTGACTTTGATTGAAGCTCCAAGAGAGCAGAATGCTCTGGTAGAGAAGGGATTTTTTTTTTCAGAGGGAGAAACTTGTGTGGCAGTATATGGCCATTGGCAGCTGGCAGAAATTGGTTCTGGGCAGTAGAAGGCTGTTATGTTCATGAGGATAAGTGCCTTCCCCTTGCATGGGGACTTGGAGCTGGTGCACAGTGTCTTGTGTGTTGATCTTGGCCTGCAGCGGGGACAGATACAGACATATTTGGAGGGAAGAAAGCGTGGTGCAGTGAACATGAGGAAGGGAGAGCAAAACAGATAAATTTCCAACAGAGACTTAGTTGTTCCACATGGTGATAGGAGTTCCACTTTTCTGTTTGGTCCTCCCTGAAGCCGAGAACTGGTACTTTTGGAGTTTTAGCCATCTGGCTTTCAGTGGATTACAAGGGCTGTGACCCACTTAGTCCTTGTCTTGCTCAATATTGCCCATTTTAGCTGTGTCCTTAGCTGCTGTTATAACACTGGCCAATCGTTAAAACTTGTTGGGCCTCTGAATTCCCATCTGTAAATGAAGAAGCCAAACAGTAGTGTCTTTAAGATCCACTTAGTTTTGTGATTCCAAAAAAAAAAAAAGTCATATCTCTGAATTCCCAGATTACTTGGAAACCCCAATTGGCAAGTGTCCCAAACCAGTCTTTCTGTATAATCTCAGTGTGTCTAGCTTGCTGCAGTGACTTAACCTGTGGTGGGCTGAGGTGTGGACTGGTCTCTGTATGCAGCAAATTTAATGGGAACCAGATCCTTCTCTGTGTCCTCTACACTCACTGCCCATTGGCCAGTCTTGAGACTGCAACAGATGACCAAAGGCTGTGCAGGTGTCGTCTGGGGCAGTGCACCAAAGTGTAGAGTCTGGGTGGCAGCAGGCCCAGTGTCAGTTTAGAAGAGGGAGAGGGCAGCATGGGGTTGTCTGCTAGGTGGAGATGATAGTGTCTGGACAGGTGGTTGGCAGCAGGAGGCCTGGTAATGCCAGTTGGTTTATTGCCAGTGGTAGCACAGTCTGGTGTGGTCAGGAATGCTTGTACCACAGCCAGCACTGAGATGAGCCTGGTTTACATGCCTTGTTGCCCTGTCTGTATACATGTTAGGTGTTTTGAGGTCATCATTTACCTTTGTCAGAGATGAGCTGTCCCCCAGCAGCCTGATGGCCTTGTGCACTCTCCACCTGGGATTGGAATTCAGCTTGCTTCCCGCAGGGGGGAATCTCTGTCTGGTCCCTGTTAGACTTTCCTGAGTATTCTCAGCGCCAATTGGAGGGGGGCTGTGTTGTGGTAGAGCTGGCCAAACCTAGGGATGGGATCATTGGTCTAGAGAGCATGAGGAGAGGAAGGAGACAGTTGAATGTCTGTACTCCTGTAGCTTATGGATGCCTCAGCGGAAATCTGTGTTTTCTTTAGAATGTTACATTTGATGGGCTTGGCTTGAGATACATTTTGACTGCCAGGAACATCTCCTCCCCACCCTACCTCCCCCCAATGTTCCCTCCCTGGCCATCTTGCAGTCCATGCCCTTTATGAAGACCTGGTACTTGGGTTTGACTTTGTGCTTTGTAACAGGATCTCATGTGCTTTGGGATCTCAGCTCTGCTCCACACCTGCAAGGATGTAGGTGAACATGACTTGTCATTGATATTAAGATAGCCAGAGCTTAGAAAGAGCCTAAACTTGAATTGAGAGTGATATTTGAGTATGCTGTTTGCTCTGAACTTTTGGGATTGGCCAACTAGAAAGTAACTAATTTAGTCTTTGTTGCTGAGAGGCAAAAAGTGAAACTACAGTGTAAGTACTTAAATAATCATTTAAAATTTAGTAGTTTCCAACTATAAAAACCATTCTTAGATCTAGGGGGCACAAAGGCAGGTGGTGACAGACTGGATGTGGCCTGTTGGTTGGAGTTTTCCAACCCCTCGTGCAGTAAGCTGACTTCTTAGGATTACAAATAGATATCTAGCCATATGTAGGTGTCTCCCATCTGTGTTTATATGAAAAATTCATCTTGTAAGCTTTGCTCACGAACCTGAGAGGCAGGTAAGATTCGTTTCCCCAGGAGGATTTTCCTTCAAGGAAGTGGTCAGAGGTAGTAAAACAGGAGTGATTGATGATTGCCTGATTTCTTTATTTCTTGCTAGTCCTGGGGCTTGAACTCAGGGCCTGGGCACTGTCACTGACCTTCTTTTGCTTAAGGCTAGCATTCTACCACTTGAGCCACAGAGCCACTTCTGGCTTTTTCTGTTTATATGGTACTGAGCAATCTAACCAACACTTCATGCATGCTAAACAAGCACTCTACTACTAAGCCACATTCCCAGCTCTGATTGCCTGATTTCTGGCTCTCTTTTCTCTCCCATTTCTTGCAGTTCCCTAGTGCTAAATACCCATTCCCTGAAACAAAGCTTGCCATGAGTTAATAATCATTCATGCTGAATGAAAAGACACATGATTGTTTCTGGTAACTGTAATTGTGTTCTATACTTTTGTATTGGTTTTGGATTGTTCATAAACCTCCCCTTGAGAAAACAGGGTGCTGAAATCCTGAGTCTTTTTTAATTCCCAAGCTAAGTAAACTCTGAACTCTGGCATCTCTCTCTCTCTCTCTCTCTCTCTCTCTCTCTCTCTCTCTCTCTCTCTCTCTCTCCCCTCTCCACTCCATCTTCCCTCCCCCCCTTTTATTTTGTCAGTAGTGGAGCTTGGACTCAGGGCCTGGCCACTGTCCCTGAGCTTTACTGTTCAAGGCCCATACTCTACCACTTTGAGATAAGCTCCACTTCTGATTTTTCTTGGTGGTTAATTGGAATAAGAGTCTTATGGACTTCCCTGCTCAAGCTGGCTTTGTACAGCAATCCTCAGATCTCAGCCTCCAGAGTTGTTAGGATTACAGGCAGGAACCACCAGTACCCAGCTGGCTTCTCTTTTTTCTAGCAACAGATGTTGCTAAGAAAGCAATAGCCATGTCTAACCCAATCTATCATCTATCCATTCATTCAACCATTCTTTATCCATCTGTCATCCTGTAACATCTATCCAAGCATCCATTCATCATTCATCCAGTCACCATCCAATCATCATCCAATCATCTGTCAATTCTTTTATCATCTATCTACCCATCCATTCATCCACCTATCATCCTCCAGTTATCTGTCATCCATCCATCTGTTTATTATCTGTCCAACAAACCATCTATTCATTTATCATCCATCCATCCATCAATTGTCCATTCATCCAACTGAAATTGATGTAATGCCCACTAGGGCCCAAACATAGTGCTTGGGCTTTGGCTCCATTCTTTTTTTGTGTGTGTATGCCAGTCTTGGGGCTTGAACTAAAGGCGTGGGCGCTGTCCCTGAGCTTCTTATGCTCAAGGCTAGTGCTCTACCACTTGACCCACAGCACAGCTTGTAGTTTGGGGTTTATTTTTTTGTGTCATTTATTAGAATTAAGAGTCTCACACCCTTGTCTGCCCGGGCTGGCTTCAAACCACAACACCCATATCTCAGCCTCCTGGGTAACTAGTTAGGATTACAGGTCTAAGCCATGGTCTCTATTCTTTATTCTGAGGAATCCATAGACTTAATAGCAGCTGATAAAGGGTTACTGTGGTGGGGGTTAGTACCAAGCAGACATGTGAGAAGAACTAACTGCTGGTTTAGCTTCAGGAAAGCATGGAGGGTATGGTCTATAACTTAGGGTTTAAATGGAGCCCCATGAAAAAAAGAATATTTTAGGCTATTGTGGGACAGGAAGGAGAGGCTTTCTGTGCAGTCAAGGACAGTATTGAAGGTGTACAACAGCAAAATGTTGCAGGGGCCCTTGTGAGGTGTGGGGATTGCTGGAACATGCTTTGGGGCAGGAGAATGGACAGAATTGAATTGGGATGGTCTGGTCCCCCCCTCTACCCCCCATAGTGAGGCAAAGAAGGCCCAAGATGGAGGGTGTTGGGTGTGGGTAAGTGGCCCCATTGTACCCATGATACCTTGTGGTTCCTGGGTGCTTTTTGGACAGAGATCGTCCCCAGTGTTTCTGGCTGAGGCAGATGTGCCTACCCATACTCACTTTTGATTTGGCCCTTGACTCCCTGTGTCTTGATGTACAGCATCTGTCTAGACAGCATGGTATTTTGCATCAGTGTGCAAAACAGATAAACTGGAGCTTTGGTATTTGTGGAACTGTGTGCTTCAGATGGCACCTTGCAGGACTTGTTGGGGTCAGCTTTTCAGAAATTTCTGTGAGATCCCCTAGTGTTTGTGAGAACCTTGGGCTGGGACTTACTGTCCAGAAATGGAGAGAAGCAGCCTTTGCTCCCAGAGTATCTTGTCCTCTCACAGCTGTGCGTAGCTGCATGAATTGAGGCTCTGTCTGAAACCAGTTGAAGTCTGTGGCCAGCGCTATGCTTTTGTCTCACCAGAACACATGGTAATGAACAGTGGACAGGAGAGTCCCTGGAGTTTGATGTGAACCTATGGAAAAAGACATAATGTGAGCGGAGGAAAAATGAGGGAGGAGGTAACAAGTTGGATAAGAAATGTATGCACTGCCTTACATATGAAACTGTAACCCCTTTGTACATCACTTTGACAATAAAGAAAAAATTTTTTAAAAAAAGACAGAATGTGAAATTGCACTTAAAGGTTTATTTTGCCATGTTATAGCTGAGCGTGGGTGTTAAGCATGCCAAGTATGTACTCCATTACAGAGCTGTGCCCATGTCCACCACCTTAACCATTTTAAAATATAGATACATCTCAGTTTGCAATAGTATTACATCCTGATAATGCCATGGTAAGCTGAAAATGTCTTAAGTCCAGCTTGCATTTAATTTTCCTGACCTACAAAAATGCCATAACTTAGTATATCCTACTATAAATGTGCTCACAACACTTATATTGGCTATAGTTGGGCAAATTAATTTGTAACATAAAGTCTGTTTTATACTAAGGAGGAGAATAACTTGTGTAATTTAGTGTATATTGTACTGAAGATGGAAAATAGAGGTTATAGCTATGCTTTCACACCACCGTGAAATAGAAATGGAAGTCAAAAACATTGTGAGTTAGGGACCACCTATGTGTATCTCATTAGCATCGGGAACTTTACTATTGCATAACCACCAGAACATTCATCTCAAGAACTTTTTCACCTTGTGAAACTGAAATTCTGACCCATTAAACACTAATTCCCTCTTTACTTAGCCCTTGGTAACCACCATTCAAATTACCTGTGTTTTTTTTAAAGACTTGAAAGATGTTATGGTATGTGAAGTTGTGTGTATATGTATAGAGCTGTAATTTACAAACAGTTAAAATCACTTTTTGGTATTCTGTTTTGTGAAGTATGACAGATACATAACCACCCCCATAATCAAGATACACAGCTGATCCATCACTCCAGAAACTTCCATCACCCATATCCTTGTAAGCATCTTACCCACCTACAGCCTATGCCTTTTTTTTTGTCAGTCCGGGACCTTGGACTCAGGGCCTGAGCACTGTCCCTGGCTTCATTTTGCTCAAGGCTAGCACTCTGCCACTTGAGCCACAGCACCACTTCCGGCCATTTTCTATATACATGGTGCTGGGGAATCGAACCCAGGGCTTCATGTATACGAAGCAAGCACTCTTGCCACTAGGCCATATTCCCAGCCCTTTTTTTTTTTTTAATGTCATGTAGATGGAGTCCTGCAGTGTTAAGCCTTGTGGTCTGCCTTCGTTCACGAGATAATGCATTTGATACCCATCCAAGTTGTTGTGTGAATTGATGGCTCATTCCTTTTTATTACTGAGGATCATTCTATCCCTTGGATGGGTTAATTCTGTTCTGTTCCTTTCTGTTCTGTCTTAAACAGCTTTCTTGAGGTTTGTACCATGGAGTTCACTCCTACAAAGCATTACTGATTGGGGGTGAGGGGTGTTTTATTGTTATTTTTGTATACTCTTAAGAGTTACACAACCACACCACTCTCTGATTCCAGACCATTTTTGTTATCCCCCAAGAGAACTCCTTTACCCATTGTTCTTTCCCCACTACCTAGTATTGGCAGCCACCAGTCTACTTTCTATAGGCTAGCCTTTCTGGATATGTGTGTGTGTGTGTGTGTGTGTGTGTGTGTGTGTGTGTGTGTGTATCATGCTGTGCATTAGATGGATACTGTCCTTCTTAAAGGATTTCTTATGTAAGGTTTATTTTCCAGGCTATACCTTATCCCTGGGGCAGAGGTTGAGAGGCTGCTCTTGCTTAGAGATGAGGATTTGTTCCTAGATTCCCCTTGAGCCTGCACCCTTCCCTTCAGGCTTGAGATTGCACTCCTTGAAGTCTCAGGGACCAAAACTCTTCTAGCTCTTTTCCCTGCCCCCAAATGAGGGTCTCACCTCTCCTGCCCTCTGCCTTCCCCAAAGGTCTAGATCCAGGAATTAGCATATGGCCAGAAGGTTGCCTCTGAGAAAGCTAACAAGGTCACGTGGCTTGCCCGTCTGTTTTCTTCTAATTGCTGAGCCTTTCTTTGTTACTGTCAAAGAGAGGTGGGGGAAAGAGAGGAGCTGTCATAGCATGTAGGCACTGTCACCTACAGTCTTGAATCTGAGCTGTGTTATAATTAGCTCTGGTTATGGTTGGCAAATACACAGGCTCTGCATAGAAACAGGATCCCAAAGGTAGGCTGTGGTCAAAGTTTGACCCTTTTCTTGTCCATAGCCCTTGGACCTGAACCTGATTATAATAATTCCTGGGAACTACTGCTGTATTTGAAGCCTGTGACTCTGGAGCTGTTACAGAGGGTACGCTCACTAGCTTCGGGAAGTTTGTAGATAGAGACGCTGATTCTGGGTAGATGTAAAAACCCCACAGGCCTGTCTAGACTTGGAATAAGCCTGTGTGGCTCTGTGGAGCCTAGACCTACCTCCTCTGTTGTAGGGACACCAGCCTTTCCAATGGAAGTATAGCTCTTGTTTAGAAGCCCAAGGCTTCTAAACAACATGATATTGTGGACTCACTTTTATGGGCTGCTCACTCTTAATTCTGATGGAGATGGTGTTTATGACTCTGCTTTTGTTTGTTTCCTCATTGAAGAGGAAACTTGATGCACCTGTACTTTGGTCTTCAAGTTGCATGTGCTACTACAAATGTTGCCCTAACCAAAGTATGAATTACTTACTTGGTCATAAATCAGTGTTTGTCTGTAGGGACTTGGAGTTGTGAAGGATAGCCAGCTTTATCACCATTGCTTCTAGGGTGCCCACCTCCAAAGGGATGCGACTGCCAGTCTGATAAGCCTTCTTTCAGATTTGAGTAGCTTTCAAGCTCCCTGTAATCATTACTTCTGGAGAGGCCACAGAACTTCTTTTGTCTGGTGTAGTCTTGACCCACCTGCCTGCCTGGCCATCTCCTTGCTCAGCTGGGTCTCGGGGAAGACATTCCAGAAAGAATGTGATCGACCTTTGTGGCCTCCTGAGCCTCGCAGCCTCTGTGGACACACAGGGCCCTGGACTTGGCCATCCTTGGAGAAAATGTCCAGGGCTTGGACTACTGAGGTATAGACACTGTCCAGGCCAATGTCACTGAGTTCTCCATTGCAGGGCCACCTGAGCTCCTTGGACATGGGGTTCTGTGCAGGAGTCAGGGGCTAGGTAAAAAGGCCTGGGGAGCTCCTCCCTTAAAAGATAGTTAGGCACAGAGGCTAAGGGCTCCAGCCCTGGAGGACACAGAACCAGGTCTCTACTTAGACACGGTATACTAGATTTTCTCCAAGATTGTAAAGTGTACCCTTTACATATATGCCACTAAGAAAGAAGGCAGCACTTCAGTTGTATTATTTGTAGGAGACAGAGATGTATGATCTTACTTTAAATTATGTTGAAATTTGGGGGAAAATACATATCTGAGCATGGATAGAGGAGGGTAAGTTTCCTCATCTGCAAAATAGAAATCCAAGGAGTCATCCACTCTAGGACGTGCTGCGAAGATTAAATGAGATGATGCATGCAAAAAAAAAAAAGCACTTGGCTGGGTTGCTGGCATGCCTCAAGTGCTTAATAACACTTGTTATTCTCATTTTATTGTTGTTATCATAGCTGCTGTTATGACAGATAGCAGGAGAGGATGTTGGCTGCTTCATCAGCTGGCTGGATGTTTTGGTATTCTTTTTTTTTTTTTTTAAAGGGACCACAGTAGAAGATTAAACCACCTTTTTCCATTAGAGTTGGAAAAGCCCAGAGCACTGTTTTCCAAGTGGTGACTGTTTTGTTTTGTTTTCAGTTTTGTATTCAAGTGACATTTTAGATGACCCCTTAGAATGAAATAAAAGACATAGTTAGCAAGACCTGGTCCAACTCTCCCTCCCCATGCTACCTGGGCTCCAAGGCCCTGGTGTGACAACATCTTGCCCTTATAGCTCTTATGACAGGATCTGTCTTTTGCTCGTATGGTAGGGGATACCCACATTTCCATCTAGCTTTCTTTTTGGTCAGGCCCATTCTCTCGTTCTGTTTTTTTCTCCCAAGGTGGTGACTGGGCAGCTATGGGGAGGTTCTTTTGTGAGATCTCTTCTCCATGTTGCCATGGCCTTTGATGGAGTTGTCTAGAAACCTGACATGACCTCCTTCTTAGAGCAGAGAGAGAGTTGGTCCTGTAAACAACCAGCTATATTTGTCAGATATGGGAAGAAGGTGGGAACTCGATGGCTTTTGGCCTGTATTTCTGACTGTATAGTCCCAAGGTCTACACTGGGAAGGGGTTAGATGAGTCAAGGGTTTGGATTCTGTCATAGAACTTTGCTTTTGGGTCTCTTTCTTTTTCAATTGTGATTTCATTGTGTGTTATACACAAAATTTACCACTTGAACCGTGTGTGTGTGTGTGTGTATGTACACGTGCATGTGCATGTGCATTCAGGGCCTGGGTACTATCCCTGAGCTTTTGTGCTCAAGGCTAGTATTCTGCCACTTGAGTTACAGCTTCATTTCTGACTTTTTGGTGGTTAATTAGAGAGTCTCACAGACTTAACTGTTAGGGCTTGCTTTGAACTGCAGTCCACAGATTTCAGCCTCCTGATTCGCTAGGATTACATGCTTGAGCCATCAGTTCAGTGCCCAACTCAAACCCCTCTCCTTCTTCCCCCCCCCCCCGCCGCCCCGTCTCACAGGTACTGAGACTTGAACTCAGGGTTTCAACCCTTAATCAGCTTTTTAACTCAAGGCTAATACTTTACCACTTGAGCCACACCTCGTGTGTGTGTGTGTGTGTGTGTGTGTGTGTGTGTGTGTGTGTGTGTGTTAAGAATTTCTTACATTGGTATGCAAGAGTCTTTTACATGAGTATGCTCAGACTGGTTCCAAACTGCAATCTCAGATCTCAGCCTCCTGAGTAGCTAGGGTTACGAGTGTGAACCACCAGCCACTTGAGTCCTTTTAAGTGGTGTTCACTGATTGTGACATGTAACCTTCACCACTATCCATCTCTAGAATTTTGTCATGGTTTTATACTGAAACACTTGGCCTACTTAACCGCATTAAGCAACAGCTCCTCCTTTGCCCTGGTAACCACTAATCTACCTTCTATTTGGGAAGGTAGATGACTCTAGGGGAATTTGAGTACTCTAGGTTCCTCCTGTGATGTTCTGCTAAACTATATGGAATTAATACTTTTATATCTGGCTTATCTCATTTAGTGTAATGTCCTCAAGTTTGATCCATTTGTCAGAATTTCTTTTGGGGGGGAACAGGAGAGGCTTAGGGGAGTATTATAAAAGGGGATGAATTGAATTAAAGTACATTGTATTTATCTATGGAAGTATTATAATGAAACCTTTTCATACAGTTAATGTGCACTAACATTTTTTTAACAAAAGAATGTTTTCCTTTTTAAGGCTGAATACTATTCCAGTTAATATTTGTACTACACAGTATTTTTTATCCATGTGCATGTGGGTTGCCTTTGACTATTGGAAAGAATGCTGCTGAGAACATGAGTATACATGCTTTTATTTGTGGCCTCTTGCAAAGAGGTCCCTTCTGTTGTGAGTGCTTCAGGTACCATTCAGCTGCCTATTGACAGAGGAGGGGAACCGTTCTCTTGCATTAACTACAGTGAGCACAGCTTTCTGGAATGCAGCAGGTCACTGATAAAGAGGGAGGGAGTTCTTGGAAAGGCAGGTTTCTGGCTACATGCCCCATCCCTGTTTTCTGCCACCTTCTCTGCCAGGGGAACTTGAGTCAGCTATTCCTGGCAAGCTGTGAGCCTCAGATGAGGTGTGGGGGTGGGGCTGGGGGAAAGAGTGGCTCCATGTGATTTTACCTGCTGATGGGGCCAGGTACAAACCTGGAGGTTGGCTGTCCTTGGACAACTCAGTGATGAGACCAGATTGGAAGTAGGGCAGAAACACTGCTTGGACATAGCACTTTGCTTTCCATGTGGAACAGGGTTCAAGTCTGTCGTTTTCCTCCATAGACCACAGTACAGAGCCAGCCCCAGTCCTGGTGGGACTGTGGGGCAGTGTGCACTCAGCAGAATTGGGAATCAGGGTTGGAAAGTGCCTTCAGGGAACAGCACCTGTAGGAGTAATGGTGACCAAGATTCTAGGAATTTAGCCAGTTGTTGGTGGCTTATGCCTATAATCCTAGCTAATCAGCAGGCTGAGATCTGAGAATTGTGGTTTGAAGCAAACTCAGGCAGGGAAGACCATGCGATTCTTATCCCCAGTTAACCACCAAAAAGCCAGAAGGGAGCTGTGGCTCAAGAAGTAGATTGCCAGCCTTGAGCAAAAAAGCTCAGGGACAATGCCCAGGCCCTGAGCTCAAGGCCATCTTCCCATCCTCCCACACACAGAAAGAGATTCTAGGAATTTCACCCTGCTTACTATAAACCTAGGTCATTTGCTAGAATAACCCATATTCCCATTAATTTTGCCATGTTCAGGAAGCCTGTCAGAACTGGGAAGTACAGTCTTAACTGAGAAATACCTTGGATGTAATTTTGTTTCCCTTGAGTGTTAGGGAGGATACTATACAAGTTTTGTGTGATAGGTGTTCCAAGTTCTTTTTCTTTGTCTGGGCCAGAGTGGCCTCAATAAGTGTCAGCAACCCCATTGTGGGTATGTGTGTGTTCTAACTAACTTCAGAACACCATGCCTGTGATTCTGCAAACTGAATCATGCCATAGGGTATCTTTCCCTGACTTCTGTGTCTGCATTGTTCAAGAAACATTACCATGTTTATAATCCCAGATCCAATCATTCCACCCTAGGATATTTTCCTAAGGAAATCTGACTTTTTTTTCCTCTTCCTTTTTGGTACTATTATGTGAAACTACTCATTGTATTCGTAACAGTGGAAAACTGGACTCCAACTAGTGTCCTGAAATAGAAAAGGGCCTATAGGAGCTTGTTTGTCATCAATAGCAATGATGAAAATTATATAGCAACATGGAACATACTTCTAAATGGAAAAGCTATGATACAGAGTTGTGTAAGGATTTGTGTCTATGATCTCTTGCTTTGTAATGAACAATTCTAAAATGTAATGGCTTAAAACAATACAAGTTAATCTCTTGCAACTTTGTGGGTTGCTGTGTGGTTGTCACCTGGGCTTATTTACATGGCTGCATTTACCTTGGGGATCTGGAGAAGCTGGGCTTGAAGTGGCCTAACCCAGGTACCTGTGGCTTTAATGGGAATGCTAGAAGTTGGGACATCTCTGTCCTTGTGATTGGTCATCATTCGTGTTCTAGCCTGAGCTTCTTCACATGGAGGCTAGGTTGCAACAGCAAAGGTAGGAGCTGCAAGGTGTCTTGAGATCTGGACTATAGAGCTCTTACACTGTCTCCAGTTTTCTGTTGGTCACAGAAAGTCTCAACCTAGCCCAGATCCAAGAGTGTAGAAGCAAGATTCTACCTCTTAATGGGGTGGAATCACACTAACACCAGGTAGGGGATACAAGCAGGCATAAATCTGAGGGGCATTACTTTAATATGGCAGACATGGGGCCCAGCCAGCATAATCTGACCATGAAGGGACATGGGGAAACCCTGGTGTCCAAAGACCTAGTTATCTGATTGGAGAGTGATATGAGGGCTAGTGGCAGGTTGTATTTGCCTGTTCCTCAATCTCTTTCCTTGTTCATGGCTGTTCTTTTATACAAGTATTTCCTTGTACTCTTATACATTTTCTGTTTAAAAGTATTTCAAAAATAAAAAGATTAATAAATAAATACATGGGGGCTGGGGATATGGCCTAGTGGCAAGAGTGCTCGCCTCGTATACAGGAGGTCCTAGGTTCAATTCCCCAGCACCACATATACAGAAAATGGCCAGAAGTTGCGCTGTGCCTCAAGTGGCAGAGTGCTAGCCTTGAGCAAAAACAAGCCAGGGACAGTGCTCAGGCCCTGAGTCCAAACCCAGGACTGGCCAAAAAAAACAAAACAAAACAATAAATAAATACATGGGAAAGCAAACACCTCCATATGGTATGGTGGTGAGAGCTAGACAGAAAGTCCTGTTGTGTAGGACAGGGCTCCTGGGCAGTGCAAATGGGCAGTGGGTTCAATGGACAGCTGCCTGCTTGCACAGAAGAGGCCCTGACACCCTGATCCTGCTGCAGGGAGAACTGAGTCTCAGACACCTATATCCACATTGTGGAGAAAAGTTGGGTCCTGCAGGGAAAGGGTGTGTATGAACGCACTCTGAGCAAATGGGCTTCACTCCAACAAAACCTCAGTGTGCAGTCATCCTCCACTGCTGGCAGCAGTTCTTGCCATCACAGAGGCTTGCCCCTCCACATTCTTGTCCTCACTCGCCCTCTTCTTCATCCTGGATGCCCCAGCTCTCAGGACCCAGATGATTGGGCCCTGCCAGTGCCCAGGCTCGCAGGCAGGCTGTGGTCAGCAGGAGCCTCCAGAGTTGGTTGAGAATCTAGGTCCTCATTCATGCAACTGGTCAGTCTTTTTATTACTGTCCACTCTACCACCAAGGATGGTAGGTAGATTCTACAAAGTGACATTAGGACAGTACCTGATGCCTAGAGTTCAGCATCAAATCCCCTTTTGACCTTCTGAGTCTGCTCTTTTCTCCTGATTGCGACAAAGCTCTTGGTTACCCAACATTCAAAAGATTCCCCAGTATGTAAGGCAGGTAGAACTGATTGAAGCCCCCTCTCCTGTGTCATGCAGCATGGGAGCTATAGTGTGGTCAGAGAGCTAAGAAACCACCACTACAGCCCATCCTGTTCTGAGGCTGATAGTGAGGAGGGGTCTGGTCAGCCTTACGACATGGTGTGCAAGTGGGGCCTTGTGACTGCTCATTGTCTTGCTACCTGTCAGGGACTAGCCTCAGCCTGGGCAGAGGTTGCTGGGATTGTACCCAACAGTGTGCTGATTTCTGATGACCACACATGCCACAAGTGACTGGACAGATGTGATGGACCTTGGTCCTCGTAGTGAGGACCTTTCCCCTTAGCCCAGGGCATCCTGTCCTTTCTGTACCCCACTGCTGGGGGGGAGAAGAGAGAAGATTCCCATTAAGGCCTTTTTTTTTCTCCCCTGTCCTGGAATGAGCCTGTTCTGAGAGCAAGTGGCTGTCAGCAGTGAAGATGAATCGCCTATTTACTTGTTTCATTAAGAGGCCTTTTGCCATGGGAGAGGTCACAGCTCAGCCTTGGGCTGGGAGGAAATGGTATTTACAGGGTAGCCAGCTGGTGTGGGGTAAGGAGGTGGCTGATCCCTCATTATGGAGTACAGAGGGCCTGCAGCGTGCCAGCCCGTTCCTGCCATGCCACTGTCATAATGGCCATGACGATGGATGGATGGACATTGAGCCAGGCTAGCCAGAGAGTGAAAACAGGAAACCTAATATTTTAAAAATAATCCAGGGGGAGGGGAGAAAGTGGAGCAAAGCCTTTAAGCCAACAGATGGCTCTTGTAGGGGGCAAGTCTCTCAGTGTGGCTGATGCTTTTGATAGCTAAAAATTCCAGTGAGTTGGCAAAAGGCTAACCATTTCAACTGAACATGGTTGGATGGGTAGTGGACATTTTCAGTCTGTCCCTAATGTAATAAGGACTTTGTCTCACCAGCGTTTCCACAACCTGCCTCCAGAAGCATTCCTAAGTGAAGTCTGAATGCTGGTCTGACTACCTCACCTTGACCATGATGCTGTCCTGCTCTTGGCCTCTGCCTTTGGCTCCTACCCAGGTCAGCCATTGTATATGCTAGGTTTATCTTTACAGAGCTTGATCATAATTCCATTTTCAAAAATTTCCCACTGGAAGTGATGCTATGGCTCAAGGTGGTAGAGCACTAGCCTTGAGCAAAAAAAGCTCGGGGACAGCACCCAGGCTCTGAGTTCAAGTCCTGCGACCAACAAAAATAAAGTAAAATTCCTACCTTTTCTTGGGCTGGGATCCAAGATTACACATGTTAGGCAGGCAGCTACCCAGGGCTGTGCAGTTCACACTCTGATCTCTTACCCTTCTATTTGGCAGAACAACTCCTTTCTGTTAGCATGGAGGTTTTAACTCTTCCATGTATTTCTTGCACCTGGCCTCTGCCTAGAACATCAAACTCAAGATCCACCTGGACCTCAATATCTAGCTCTTATGCTACTTTCTTCATGTACCTCCATTTTCCCATCCACGTCTCTCTTTCTGACTTATATGCAACATGTCTCCCTTTTACCCTCTCCCTGGCCCTCCATTATGCTACCTTCATGCACTTCCTGTCTCTATTTGGTACCCAGTGTATACCACCTCCTTTCTTATTATCCTATCCTCTAGAGGACATAGCCTCTGGGACCGGTTTCCCACCTGTGTGGCTGTATAGAAGGACCAGCTTTTCTGCCACTAGGCTATATGGACCCAGGGCTGATACCCCCTGCTCCTGTTGAATATCCCCACTCTCATAAGTGCACCAAGCACCTTACCCTTCCCATGGGAACTAGGAGGACCTTTCTTCTCTGTCAAAAGGCAGCTTATGCTGGGGTCCTACCTTCAGTCCATAGGGTTGTTACGATAGACATGTTTTGGATCCCAGGGAGAAATGACCCCCCTTAGGGTAGCCAGGTCCAAATGGTGGAGAATGGCTTACACATCTGCCAGATTTGGTTGCTCCTCTTTCTGGCTCATTTTGGCTCAGCGTCTGTAGCCATACTTGGGGTAGCATTTGCTTCCAGGTATGCTCAGCTAAGGACTGCTTGGGAACACTATGATCCCTTAGCCCTGCTCTGCCTGACTGGGTCTTCTGGGAAAACCAGGAGCAGACACCTGAGGCTGCCTGAAGAGAGCCATTGCTTCTCTGCTCACTAGAAGTTCAGCTCACTACTTCTTGGATACTTGATGTGTAATCCAGGCCCTTCCTGTTCAGCCTCTGAGGCATCATGAAAGCCAGCCATGGATGTGAATGTCAGAGGTTCTGGGTCTGGGTCCCCTCCTCCACCAGAGCATGATTCTCACCTCACTGCTCTCTCAAGTTATGAAAGCAGTCAGCTTTCTTATTGGCTTTTTGAGGAGGCTCATTCATTCTGTGAAGCTGCACCTTTTGGAAAGGGGCTATTAGTCTCTGGCGACTGGGGAGGGGGCTCTTTTTTAAATGACAGCCTTTGACATCCTTGAAGAACCAGTCCCATTGATGGCAGGGCAGGATCTGCAGAAATGATGCTTCCTCGGGTTGAGTTTCTTACTGTAATGACCTCACAGTACCTTATAATTACCTCCCCTCCCAGTCTTCATGATAGCTTTGGGTGCAGTGCTTCATTCTCCCCAGAGCACAAGTAATTCATACCCACAAATTGCTCCCTCTTTTACAAATTGGAAAATGGCAACACCAATGGAAAATGACCTGCTTGTGACCCAGATTGAGATACCAGGCTTCTGAAGCATTGGTTTGGAAAACACTCTCTCCAGGGTGGACTAGGCACCTTTGCTGTGCAGGGAGTCAAGGGTCACCATGTCCTATTGTCTCCAGAGTATTCTTTGCCCTGCCAGGGGCCTCCAACTGCTTCTCTTGTTTTCATACTGTTCCCTGCACCAGAAACAATCCCCTCATTTTCCTGTCTGCTTTCCTTCAACCAGGATGAGTGGGAGATGTCTGCACAGAAGGAGCACTAGATTATGGGCTTACATTAGAAGGCTGTGGGAATTTGTAGGGGTTCAAGGGAAGGGGAGCAGAGCGCTGGATGGTGATAATGATGCCCACATTCCTCAGTGCTTCTTAGAGAAACCTCCCAGCTCCCATTGGATGGAGTGGGGGGCAGTGGTAGAGATAAGGGTGGAGGGCTGGGGATATGGCCTAGTGGCAAGAGTGCCTGCCTCATATACATGAGGCCCTGGGTTCGATTCCCCAGCACCACATATACAGTAAATGGCCAGAAGTGGCACTGTGGCTCAAGTGGCAGAGTGCTAGCCTTGAGCAAAAAGAAAGCCAGGGACAGTGCTCAAGCCCTGAGTCCAAGCCCAGGACTGGCCAAAAAAAAAAAAAAAAACCAAAAAACAAACAAACAACTAACTAGAGATAAGGGCTCCAGCTCACCACTGGGGTGAAGAAAAATCATTATTTTTTTGAGGACTCAGGCCAGATCCTCAGTTAATGCAAAACTGATCATTTGTTTTTCTGACTGGCTAACTAGCTTTAATTTCCTGATTGGTTCATTGGTTTCTGTTCTCTGTTTCAATTTTTTAAAATTTTTAGTTATTATAAAAGTGATGTACAGGGCTGGGAGCTTGTCTTCCATACACAAAGCCCTGGGTTCTATTCCTATTCCTGAGCACCACATAAACAGGAAAAGCCAGAAGTGGCACTGTAGCTCAAGAGGAAGAGTGCTAGCCTTGAGCAAAAAGAAGCCAGAAACCGAGCTCAGGCCCTGAGTTCAAGCCCCAAGACTGGCAAAAAAAAAATAGTGATGTACAGAGGGTTACAATCATATAAGTTAAATAAAAAGTACATTTCTTTGGGGCTGGGAATGTGGCCTAGTGGTAAAGTGCTCGTCTCATATACATGAAGCCCTGGGTTCGATTCCTCAGCACCACATATATAGAAAAAAGCCGGAAGTGGCGCTGTGGCTCAAGAGGTAGAGTACTATAGTGCCTTGAGGAAAAAGAAGCCAGGGACAGTGCTCAGGCCCTGAGTCCATGCTCCAGGCATGTGCAGGCAACAAAAACAAAACAAATAAACAGAAAGTACATTTCTTTGAGAACAGTGTTACCTCTTCCCTTGCTGTCTTCCAGTTTTTTCCTCCCATTTTCCACCCACAAGTTGTATAGTTCATTTTCAACAGTGTCTAGTGAGTACCACTGTTGCATTTGTTCACCCTTTGTCCTTCCATTTCTGTGCTTCCCCTTATACTCCCAAATACCTATAAATGAACAAACAGAAATAGAAGAAAAGAAAACAAAAACAGCAAAAAAGGAAAAAAACCTTTTGCTTCCAATTCCAGGAGTTCATTTCAATAAATATTATTTCGCATGATCTGATGCACATAGGCATTGTGCCTTTCTGTTCCTCTCCTGAGAGTATCCTCCTTTGGTCTCACTCTGTATGAATGCCTGGAGGCCTGTATAAATTATTATATCCCAGTGTACTTTAGATCTCTTTTTCATGTATGTGAGAAAACATGCTCATTTGTCTTGCTAAGCTTTGCTTACCTTACTTAACATGATTTGTTCTAGGTCCATCCATTTCCCTGAATATGACATAATACTATTCTTTCTAATGGTGGCATAAAAGTCCATTGTGTATAAGTACCACATTTTTTTGGTCCATTCATCTATTATAAGGCATCTAGGCTCTTTCCACAACTTGGCTATTGTGAATGGTGCAGCAGTGAACATGGATGTGCAATTGTCTTTATGATGTCCTGGCTTGTGATGTTCTGGGTAGATGCCCAGGAGTGCTATGGCTGGGTTGTAAGAAAGGTCTATGTTTAGTTTTTGAGGAAATTCCAGACTCTTCTCCAGAGTGGTGGTACCAGTTTACATTCCCACCAACAGTGCAACAGGGTTCCTTTTCCCCACATCCCTGCCAACATTTGTTGTTCGAATTCACAGTGTTAGCCAATCTAGTGGGTGAGACGGAATCTCAGAGTTGTTTTGGTTTGCATTTCATTTATGGCCAGGGATGATGGGCATTTCCTCTTGTGTTTCTTTGCCATTCCTATTTCTTCTGAGAAGTCTCTCCTTAGCTCATTTGCCAATTTTGGTTTTGTTTTTTTTTGCCAGTCCTGGGCCTTGGACTCAGGGCCTGAACACTGTCCCTGGCTTCTTTTTGCTCAAGGCTAGCACTCTGCCACTTGAGTCACAGCGCCACTTCTGGCCATTTTCTGTATATGTGGTGCTGGGGAATCGAACCCAGGGCTTCAAGTATACGAGGCAAGCGCTCTTGCCACTAGGCCATATCCCCAGCCCCCAATTTTGTAATTGGTTTATTAGCTTTAGGAAAGGTTAGTTTCTTGAGCTCCTTGTGTATTTTAGATATTAGGCCTTTGTCTGATGTATTGCTGGTAAAGATCCTTCAGACTTTTGGTTGTCCTTCTAGCTTAATAACTATGTCTTTTGCTGTGCAGAAGCTTTTTAGCTTGATGTAATCCCATTTGTCAAGTCTACTATATACTGTGCCGATGGAGCTCTTTTCAGAAGTTTCTGCCTATGTGTATGAGTTCTTGTGTTTCTTCTACTTCCTCTTGCAGTAATTCCAGAGTTTCAGGTCTGATGTTGAGGTCTTTGATCCACTTTGCATTGATACTAATGCATGATGACAAACAGGGATCCACTTTCAGTTTTCTGCATATGGATGCCCAGTTTTCCCAACACCAGTTATTGAAGAAGCTATCTTTTTCACTGTGTGTCTTTGGCTCCCTTTTCAAATATCCAATAATTTTAAGTATATGGTTTTATTTCCAGGTCTTCTAATGTGCGCCCCCCCCCAAAACAAACAAACAAACAAAACAACCACAAGGTGTGTCTTAGTCTGTTCTGGCTGCTACAACAAAATACAGTAGACTAGGTAGCATATAAGTAACAGAATTTTTTTCAGGCCCAGAAGGCTAAGATTAAGATGCCAACAGATTCAGTGTCTTGTGATGGATCTCTGCTTCATAGATGACACCTTCTTGATAATAAGACTGTAACCCGCAAGGGCAAAAAGAAGGTCCCTTGTGCTTCTTTCATAAGGGAACTAGTCACTTTCCTGTAGTATTGGGGATCTCAATGTGTAAATTTGGAAAGGAGGGCACAAATATTCAGTCCATAGCACCTAGGCTGGTACCAAAGTGATCACCTAGTAGTGTGATAAGCGTTTGGGGGAAGTATTGGTGTATAGGTGAGCATTTGTGTGTGGAAGGGGGCATATTTCTTTGAGTGTACAGATGTATGTGCTGTGTGGGGCCTGAATTTGTGACTTATTAGGGAAGATGAACAAGGATTCCAAGGCCAGACTGTGGGCTGTCCTCATATTTCTTAGCATCTCTCAAATGCTAAGAAAATTTAACACCAGCTCCTTCTCTGAAGATGCAATGAACACACATGCAAAGCCCTATTCACATAGCCACTCCTGCCTCCCCACCTCCCTCTGACTAGAGGACAACTCAGGGAGCAGGGCTCAGGAGCAGAGGCCAGGTGGGTGGGATCTGCCACCCCCTCAACTCCAGCTTCGGGGTGGGGGGTGGGGTCGGGCAGGCAAAGTGTTCATCTTCTCAAAGCAGTGAGATGTGGGTTTGTCTCTAGTCAGGTAGTTTTCACTCCCCTCCCCACAAAGAGGTGCATTTTCTCTTTTTCTCCCTCTTCTTCCTCTCCTCTAGTGAGCCCTGACTGGGGCCTTGCCTATCCCTTTGGGCCACCTCTTCCTGTCTTTTCCATGGGCCGAGCCCCTGGTGCCTCACACAGGAAGAGCCAGAAGGGGCCTAATCTGAGCTGCTGCCCTTTATCTCTCCTTCACACATGGTCTGCAGGAAGCTGTGTTCTAGCAGCATACGCAGGGAAGGAGGCCTGGGTAAAGCAGACCAGAGTTGGCATTATGGACTATCCTTTATACTTTTGATTTGCTAACTATTCTTAGAGCTTGGGACTGGGGATGTGGCTCAGTGGTAGAATACATGCTTAACATGCACAACAGCCTTGGTTTCCATTCCCAGCACTGGGGGTGGGGGTGGGGGTGGGGGTGGGAGCATTTTCCTAAACTGTTGACGAGTTAAGGAAATGAGTACTACCCTGTAAAGGGGCAGTGCCTTGGGAACACACTTTCATCTCAGGCTTGGCTTTACCCTCTGCCTCTGAGTGGGTCAAATGGTCTACATGTTCCCAGGAGCAGGGCAAATGTCTGGAAGGAGAGCCACTGCCCAAGACCTTGGTCCTGACACATCAGAGGAGAGAAGTCTCTCCAAAACCTGACAGAACAGCTTTTGACAAGCCTATTTTCTGGGGCACTATATAGCTTAAAGTTTTCTAGATATTTCTGGTCTTCCCAGACACAATGCAAAGACTTTGCAGGCTGCTGTAGGAAAGGTTTGTTCAAGCAGAAGGAAGCAGAGCCTGTTAGCAGCAAAACTGACCCAAGCTCCCCTCTGAGACCCGTGTATCCAGTTTAATGGGAGAAACAGCTGAACATTTGAGGCAGGAGATTCCCAAATTCACTTATCTGTTGTACATTTTCTGTGTCTTGCTCCACCCCCCTGTTGTTACACACATACACACACATGCACCCACACCCATACACCACGTGTCATGTAAATATAGAGAAAACCCTACCCCAAGGAGCCTGGACTGAGGACATCATCTGAGCTAGAGCATCATGCACTGTGATTATTTTGGGACTTCCTCTCTGTCCACCTCTGGTCTCATTCACTGTGTGGACCCCACCCTGCTTTTCAGAACATACCCTAGGCAGGGTGGCCAGGCCAGGTGGAGTGTGTAGTCTCTGCCAAAGCCAGAGTCACTGACTGGAGACTGGACTGTGCAGGGCCCCCTTCTAGGCCCTGGCCTGGGAACTTGAAGGTTATAGCCTGAGCTCTTTCTTCCCTTGTTGCCAGCTATTCAGGACTTGGGTTTGGGAAAAACCCATTGGGTCTGAAGGTAGGCAAGATGACCTTGGGTTTTTTCTAACCCTTCTAGCCTACTAACACATGTGCAGATAAGATAATTGGGTAACATTGCTGAGCCGAGGATGCTGTGGCTAGGAATCCAGGTCCCCTGCTGCTTTCTTATCCTGCTTTGGCAGGGTAAGAGGAGTTTTCTAGCCATTGCATCAGTGAGCCTGGGGGCAAATTCAGGGTTCAGTTGGCACACTCAGTCCATCCTGGGGCTAGAAACATCCTTTGGGCCTTCACTTTCGTTTTCTTCCCAAAGGTCTTATTTTTACACTGTTTGAATCCTTAAGGCTGCCTCAGATCCTTTTGGAAATAGGAGGGTAAAACCTTACACAAACAAATTCTCTACTGGGCCTGGCACTTTCCCCATGCCCACATCCTGTACTCTTTCCTTGGGACCTGCTGGAGCCTGCGTTCCTCCTCAGGGCCAGGCAGGGTGCATGCTATGTTGCCTGAGAAACGGTGCAAACCTTCTCTTTGCACTCCATAAATGATTCATTTCCTTTCAGTGTCTTGTGCTGTTTTTTAGCAGAATTTTTGCTATGTATGAATCAAGATCTTGGCTGACATTTTCTATTATGGCTGATGTGAGTTTTCCCTTCAGAAATATCCTTCCCATGGTGCCATATAGTGTGTGTGTGTGTGTGTGTGTGTGTGTGTGTGTTTATCAGCTGCTACAGATAAAGAGAAGTAAGGATATTCCTTTGTCTTAGGGTGTGTTAGCTGGATTAGTGAGTTCTGAGCAGCATGTAAATGCATAGGCAGAGAGGATGAGAATTCCCTGTACTGAATTGTGAATTGTTAGCCAAGTTAGGAAAATGGTGATTGTTGAGAATGAGGCTTCTCCCTGTTGTTTAGGCTCAATTCAGCCCACTGCCTGTGTCTGTAAATAAGGAACACAGTGCTCACTGATTTAGGTATGGAGTATGACTATTGGTGTAATAGGAAGGTTGAGTAGCTAAAGCAAATATAACATGGCTTCTATAGTTAAAAATATTTACCATATGGCTCTTTGCAGGAAAAGTTCCCTGATCCCTGATTTAGGATAAAACACAAAGGTGAAGAGACCCCATGATAATAGATAGGTATAGATAAGAGTCTTTCAGCCACCAAACTAAAACTTTAGTTTCAACTAGTTCAGTAAGATGAAGCAGATGCCCCTCAGTTTTACCTGAAGGGAGACAGAAGGACCAGGACAGATAGATGGTCCTGTGGTTTGAAGTTCAGGGGCATCTGAAGTTAGTTCAGTGACCAGGCCCAGGTCTGAGTGTTTGCCAGTGATGACTGATAACTGGTGAGAAGTCAGTGTAACTTCTGAGACCAAGATTTTTTTTTATTTTTTTAATTTTTGGCCAGTCCTGGGCCTTGGACTCAGGGCCTGAGCACTGCCCCTGGCTTCTTCCCGCTCAAGGCTAGCACTCTGCCACTTGAGCCACAGCGCCGCTTCTGGCCGTTTTCTGTATATGTGGTGCTGGGGAATCGAACCTAGGGCCTCGTGTATCCGAGGCAGGCACTCTTGCCACTAGGCTATATCCCCAGCCCCAAGATTTTTTTTTTTTTAAGGCCGATCCTGGAGCTTGAACCCAGGGACTGGATGCTGTTACTGAGCCTCTTTGTGCTCAAGGGTAGTGCACTACCACTTGAGCCACAACGCCACTTCCAGCTTTTTCTGAGTACTTTATTGGAGATAAGAGTCTCATGGACTTTCCTGCCCAGGCTGGCTTTGAGCTGTGATCCTCAGATCTCAGCCTCCTGAGTAGTTAGGATTACAGGCATGAGCCACCAGCACCTGGCCTACATTTTTTGTTTTGTTTTGTTTTCTAATTTCACCAAACAATAAGGAATAAGATTATTTTCCCTTTTTGTGGTCAGTTGTGGGGCTTGAACTCAGGGCCTAGGCATTGTCCCTGAGCTTTTTCGCTCAAGGTTAGTGCTCTACCACTTGGAGCCACAGCTCTACTTCCAGTTTTCTGGTGATTAATTGGAGATAAAAGTTTCACGGATTTTCTTGCCTGGACTGGCTTTGAACCTTAGTCCTCAGATCTCAGCCTCTGAGTAGCTAGGATTATAGGTGTGAGCCACCAGTGCCGGGCTAGAATAAGATTCTTTTAAACTGGCAAGCTATTAGCCATAAACACACCTTACCTGGAGCAATTAAAAACTTCTTTCGTAGCCTCCCCCCCCCCCAAAAAAAAACATGTAAATTCTGAGCTGCCTGAACAAGCTAAGCTAAGGGCAGAAAATAGAGCCTTTCAGAAATTAACTGAGGAAGTGAATTTTTAGCTTGAAGAAACAAGTTGACAAGTGTCACTTGCAACTGGTAGCCACCGTTTTCTGCACATACACATATGCCAGGTGCCACAGTAGGCACTTGGTTACCATGCTCACTCTTAAAGCAGCCTTGCTGAGTAGCTCCCCTTAGCTCCAGATACCAGTGGAGGCTCCAAGGGCATTGCTTGCACAGATATCATCCATCCCTCTGCAGAGAGAACATTAACCAGAATTGCAGCCATCCTGGGTAACATAAGGAAGAACATCTCTACTTGCATGCGTGGTTAAACACTGCGATTAGCTGTCAGGGGAATGTGAGCGATTCCCATCTGGGGAAAGCTTTGGAAAGGGAAAAATCATTTTCAAGTCTGTGCTCAACTTTTTGGTGAAAAGGCAATTCATCAGCCTCCATGGACTCTAGGAGATGACCTTTCAACCTTTATGGATCAGCAATCCTCCTTGTCAGCTGCCCCCACCCCACACCCCTCTCCCCGAATTCTTTGCTGGTTCAGATCACAATAGTACTGGGCCCCTTTAGAATATTCCAAGACCTGAATTACTAGCGATTTGGTTTCTGGGGGTATTTCTGGCATGTTAAAAATCTTCTAGAAGGCTGAGCCATCTCATGAGATCCTTGTGCCTGTTAATACTGGCTGTGTCTGCTTCAGCTAGGCAGGCCTGGGTCAACTCTGTGGTTAGGGATGTGGAGGCCTGCGTGAAAATGAGCTTCATAGAATTGGCCCCTTTCTTCTAAGTTGTCAAATACACGTGTGTGTGTGTGTGTGTGTGTGTACACACATATATAGAGTGTGTGTACTTATTTTTACAATCTTTGTTCTTTGTCAATTCTGAATGCTGCTATATCTGCAGTCTAGAAATTTTATATATTGCGTTTTTATTTTCATTTAGTTCAAGCCATTTCCTAATTTTCCTTGAGACCTCCTCTTTGAACTATGGATCACCTAGTAGTGTTCAATAGTAGCATTAATTTATGTTTATGTATTAAAATATTTTGAGTTTTTCATTGTTATTCTCTTTTATTTTTGCTTTGCTAGGGAAAATATCCAGGGTTGTACATGCTGGGGGAGTGCTCTACCACTGAGCAAGGCCACCCCCAATTATATTACTGATTTCAATTAACACATGTATATGTGGTAATTTCCTACTATTATTTTAATAAATTGTCCAAAACTTAGTGGCTTAAAACAAAAAACTAAGTATAGGAGTAAAAGTGCTCGCCTAACCATGCACAAGGCACTGGGTTTCATCCCAACATGACAAATAAATTTTTCTTAAAACACCACAAAAGTTATAGGCGGTAGATATGACTCAGGGCTTCTACTAAGCATGAAGCCCTGAGTTTAAACCCAAGTCCTGCCAAAAAAGATTAAAGCCATATTTATTTGCCAAGTGTTTTGGACTTACACCTATAATCCCAGTTACTCAAGAGTCTCACACATACATGCCTCTATTTTTTCTCTGTTTATTTGAATCGTTTCAAGAGTCTTTGTCCTTATTTCTTTAGGAGCATGGTTATACCAGCTGCTTTAATGTCTTAACATCTGGATTATCTTGGTGCTAGTGATAATTGTTTCTGATAATTGTTTCAGTTGCCTGATACATTTTCAAGTAATTTGAGTAGTATCTTGGATATTTAAACTATTGTATTATGAGGCTCTGGATCCTACATCAATGTTCTGGAGATGTGATTAATTAGTTTAAATAGGTCATCAACCCAGTTTGAAGCACACTGCACATTCTGGGTCATCCGTTCTTTATGATCTGTGATTCCAACATTCAGCCTAGGAATGGGGTCTGTCATGGAGTTGAGTTCCTAAACCTGTGCTGTGTTAATTCCACACAGGTGCAGCTAGGAGCGAAGGCCTGGACTTAATCTGTAGATTTAAAGTGTGCGTTGTCTGTCTCTCCTTTCTTTAAGCTTCCTCATGCTCTCTGCTTCAGGTTCTCTCTCCCAAGTGTTGTGCCTAGAAAGCTGGGATTGCTCCCTGCACTATCAAGGGTCCACTACCATTGCGCTGGTGAAGGAGGACCAGAGCACTGCCTTTTTGATGATATCATTATTTAGTATCGAGTGAAAAGAGCCACAGGGCTCCATCTCAGGGGGCCATTGCTGCTGCATCCATGGGGAGAGGAGAGAATGCCTTGCTTTTTGCTAGGGTTCAACTGGAATGAGGTGAGTAAAAGTAAAGGGAGTTCATTCCACAAGATCCCCTTCAGTGCTGTGGTAGAGAGAGCAGGCTTCTCCATATGTTTCCATCTTGCTGGAACTGGAAGTTGGAGCTTGTCTCTGCATCTGTCTGCATCTCAATCTCCCTCTCTCCCTCTCTGTCTCTCTCTCTTCTGTCCCCTCTCTCTAGTGCTGAGGACAGAACCTGGGGCTCTGCATGTTAGATAAGTGCTTTACTCCTGTTTCTGTTAAGCGAAGCACTTTCTTTGCCTGTGCTGGTGAACTCAGTGGTATTCTGTAGTTTGCTCAGTGCCTGCTCTACTCAATCTTCTGGTTATTCCTGCTACCTGACTTAATAGTCTTTGCAGGGCATAGCCATCTGCATGCACATTAGCTGTCAGCCCAGCTCACATTTCCTGAGAAAGATTTCAGGCCACAGATAACATGAAGACTTGGGAAAACATCATGATTCCTCACCAGAAGGTCTCAGAAATTGCCATCCCTCCTAGCTATCCTGCATGCCAGGCCTTCCTTCCCCTTTGCCTCTCCCAAGCCCCACACCCAGCTGTCATTTCCTAAAGCACCCATACCATGCAGTTGTTTTAGACATATGGTGTTCCAGTCAGGAATGTGCCCTAGGTGGAGTTCCATGCACAGCCTTGAACCATCTGGAGAACTACCATCCTCGGGTGAGGGTCCTGTACACTGACCACAGTGCATCAGATGAGTTACTGCTCTCCAGGTCTGCTTTTCCCTTTGTCAACAAAGATTAGTGGTGGAAACCGTAAAGGGCTGTGTTGGGATTAGCATTAACTGCCTGACATGAGGAAAGTGAATGAGAAGTGCAAGTTTTCCTTATTTTCTAGTGGGAAAGAATATGGCTTTTTCCTCCTACTCTACTTCTTCATAGGGACACGTCAGCACCTTTCTAAAAATGGGCCAGCTGCATGTGCTGGGTAGACTTGGACTGCCCCATTCCATGACAGAGCTGGCTCTACTATGCCCGCCAGCTCTGCTAACCCTGCCCTTTTCCCTGTGCTTGTGTGGAGCAGGCATGGAATCCAGAGGAATGTGTGGTACTTCCTTCCCTGTATACTCAAGCACCATCTGGCAGGGCTCATAGAGCATGTGTTCTGTTAAGGTGTGTCCTCCTCACACCCACTCCCTGCCTTACGCCGACTTTGGCCCTTCTTTTCTCTCAGGTCCTGACTTACTTGCCCACTCCCTTGGTAGCCTCAGCCTGCTGGAGGCTACTTATCTTTTCTGGCCATGCCTTGTTCTCTCCAGTCTCCTAGCTCAGGGGCTTACTCATAGTGTGGTAACTCATACCTTGGCATTAGTTCTTAATTTTATGTTGCTGTCTCATCTCTACAAATTGGAGACCTAGAGACCCAGTACTTAGCCAGGATTGGTTTCTAAGCTCTCAGCTAGAGTGATAGGACTAGAACCTGTGAGTGTCTCTGAGAAGGCACCTTCTTGGATAATGTCCTATGCCAAGCACCTATAATGCCAGGCACCTATAGAGACTAGTGTTTCTTGTGGGTATGCTGGTTAGCTGACTAACTGGCATGCCTTTTTATTGTGAAAAGCTTGGGGCCCAGAAAGATTTAAGTAGCAGGTCAAGGTCATGCAGTAGGGCAGTGGGTGTGGCTGGGTGGAGTTGGTCTGTGTCTCCTAGCTTGTAAATTCTGTTGCTTGCTAGGGAGCATCTTAAGCACAGCTAACACAAGGCTGGCTACAGCTTGAGGGCCTATTGGAGGAGGACCCCGTTCCTCTCTGCACACACCCAGAGAGAGGGAGAGAGCTGCCCTTTACCTGTCTGGAACCTTTGTGGGGCTCCCTATCCTGAAAGGCAAGGGCCTGGGCACAGATTGGGCCTGTTGAAAATCCCAAGTCTAGTCCAGTTTAGCCATTGACTAGAGGCAGGCCCATCCCAGTGCCTGATGCGCAATCCCATCTGTTGCACCTGAGGCATGAGTGGCTCCAGCCTGCTTCGTCATTGTTGATGTGAGATAGCAGGAGATGGGAGACCATGATGGCTGCATGTCCCCAGTGGCATTGGAGTAGGCTCTATTAACAAACCACCTATTACATCCAGTCAGGTCTGACACAGAGCAACTGGCCCCTGGAGCATGCCCTGTATCCATTTGGCAAAAGCAAATGTGAGAAGTTGAGTTAGGTGGATGCATATGTCATGCCTGTGTACACAAACAGTAGAGTGCACAGTGACACACATTCTCACATGTAGAGCATGTATACTCATGTTGCAATGCACACATCATGCACATCCTTACACATTATTCACTCTGCAAAACATACACACCTATACATGTGCACATATATATGCATTGGTGCCCAGAGATGTTTGTGCAAAGTGGGGGATAGTGTAAAGATAGAAAAGCTGCTCAGATGGTTTCTGCCTGAACTTGGATCCAGAGCCTCAGCTAGAAGGATCTTATAAAGAGGCCAAAGAAGGAATGCTAATGAGTGTTTACAGGACTGTGGAAGTGGAGGCCGAGGAGGGAGATATGGGTAAGAGAAGCAGAGACAAAGAAAACAAAAGAGTACTCACATCAGATTCTTGATAGAGAATACTAGTTCTAGTATCTGTGGTGTGTGATCTTAAACAAGCTATTGAATCTCCTTTTTTTTTGGTGCCCCAGTTTATTGAAACTATTACAGCACAGTAGGTTAAACAGCTCCCCGCTGCGTTTTGAAATTCATCCCCATGGTGGGCTGAGTGACTTGCAGGTTGGAGAGGCTGCTGAAGTCCAGAAGTTTCAGCATTTCCTTAGTGTCAGGATCAACTTCAATGATCTCCTGATCCAGGGCTGAGACCTCCAGGACGTAGTTATCCCTCCTTTTTCTTTCCTCCTCTTGCAGCTTGATGGAGATGCCCCTCACCGGGCCTCTCTGAATCCGCTTCATCGGGTGGGTGACATACCCGGCAATCTTGTTGCACAGCTTCTTGCTAGGGATGATGGCAATCTCTTCGCACATGCGCTTATTTGTGTGGAAGTCATTGCCCAGCTGCATGTAGTACTTCTCGATGATGACCCGCTCCGCCTTCTTCACGGTCTTGGTGCGAACGCGGCCCATGTTGGTCCTGGCAGAAGAGCTATTGAATCTCTTTTAACCTTATTTTCTTAATGTATAAAATGATGTCACATCAGCCATATAGGATTGTTAAGGATGAATAAGGAAATTCAATCAGTATACCTGACACTTTGCTCATTTGTATTAGTCTTTAAAAATAAGTAAGAGGGGCTGGGAATGCTGCTTAGTGGTAGAGTGCTTGCCTAGCATGCATAAAGCCCTGGGTTTGGTTCCTCAGTACCACATAAACAGAAAAGGCCAAAGTGGCACTGTGGCTCAAGTGGTAGAATGCTTGCCTTAAGTAAAAGAAGCTCAGGGACAATGCCCAGGTCCTGAGTTCAAGCTCCAGGACTGGCAAAATAATAGTAATAGTAATAGTAATAATAATAGAGTCCCCTTATATGAAGTGTTACACATGATATAAAATGTCTGTCCCATAGGCCAGTTTAATGGTGTGCACCTATAGTTCCAGATATTCAGGAGGCTGAGACAGGAAGATGACTTGAACCTAGGGGTTAAAGAGACCAGCCTGAGCAACAGTGGAGGCCATGTCTCTCTCTTTCTCTCTCTCTCTCTCTCTCTCTCTCTCTCTCTCTCTCTCTCTCTGCCTCTCTCTGCCTGCCAGTCCTGGGGCTTAGACTCAGGGCCTTACCACTGTACCTGGCTTCTTTTTGCTCAAGGCTAGCACTCTACCAATTGAGCCACAGCGCCACTTCCAGCTTTTTCTGTTTATGTGGTACTGAGGAATTGAACTCCGGGCTTCCTGCATGCAAGGCAAGCACTCTACCACTAAGCCATATTCCCAGCCCGAGGCCATGTCTCTTTATAAATAAGATCTTTGTCCTTAAAGAGCTTGCAAACAATCTGGAGTGATAAAATGTAAAAAAGTAGGTGGGGAATGTGGCTTAGTTGGCAGAGTGCGTGCCTAGCTTTATGAGCCCTGGGTTTGATTCTTCAGTACCATATAAACAGAAAAAGCCAGAAGTGGGCTTAGGCTCAAGTGGTAGAGCACTAGCCTTGAGCAAAAGAAGCTCGGGTACAGTGCTCAGGCCCTGAGTTCAAGCCCCAGGACTGGCAAAAAATGTGAGAACATTTTCTAGTAAAAGATTTTTAATTGAACACACAAATGAAAGCAATAACAAAAGCGGTAAGGTTCTGGCCAGTTGAAGTCATGTAGGAAATCTTCCCCTATGGGGCTTCTTCACATCTGCCCTTGTCTCTGGAGCCTCTTTAACGTCTCCAAGCAGAGAGCCTCATGCAGAGCAGTGTCCCATGTGAACTTCCTGTGGGCCCTGTGCCTGTGGCTCAGGCTCCTGTTTGGATGCTCAGTTCTTGGAAGGCATTCCTGAGCCTTCTGTGCAGGATCTAGGCTCTGGCAGCATCTCCACACTGCTCCCATTGGCCCTTCTCTTCATGGAAGCAGCCTGCCTTGCTTCTCCACCCGGTGTTGACAGGCTGTTCTTGTTTGAAAACAGAGAAGACATCCTTACTTCATTTTTGTTTTTTGCTCCCCCTCCCTTTCCTAAAACATAAGGCTTATGTCCAAAGGACCATGTGTACAGTGTATTGTTGCATGCATTACTCAGTAGATGCTCCCCCCTTATCATCTGGTGTTCAGTAGAATGTGGTGACCTCCCTGCCTCTAGAGGTGTGTCAGCAGGTCCATACTGGTCCATGCTGGTCCATGGATACTACTGTATGCTGGTCCCAGCATACTACATGTGGGAGGCTTTCCTGTTAGTTGCTGACCAAAAACATCATTTTTGGTGATTGTGCCTCAGAAATGAGTTCAATCTATGCACCCTGCAAGTGTGATGAGACTTAGTAGGGCCTCCTGAGGCTCAGCTTTGGCCATGTGGGGAGTTTCCTTCTACTATTTTTACAAAGACTACAGAAGACCAAGAACAAGAATTTTATTACTTGTCTTATCCTACAACCTCCTGTGCCTTTTCTCTACCCCCATGCCCAAGAATTTGATCCATATCCATCCTGGGCTGAGCCATCCTGACAATCTCCACCCAGGCTAAGCTAGAGGTGGTTGTGTGGATGGGTGATGGTTTACTTACCTGTTTAGGAATGGGCACCTAAATAGTGATATAGTGGGTAAGTGGAATGGGGTGGTGTGTTAAACAAATAGTCCCAGGGTCCTGAGTGGTCAGTGGCCTGAGGAGAGGCTGGACTTGAGCCTGTCCTGAGGAAATTAAAGAGAAATTGGAGGAGGACATAGGTGGTAGAGTACATAGAGTGTCACAAAAGCTTCCACACATAGAGAAAGAACTCTGAATGTCCCCTGGCTGAGGGCAGGGGAAGGACAGTCAAGTCACCCAGGGAAGGGATCATCCTTGATAGAACCTCAGAACCCGAGGGAAGCCATCAGATGGGCAGGGTGTGAGCCAAGGCCCAGAGTAGACCATGCATAGGGAGGTGAGAGGTGGCCAATGTGCATGCCAGGCTCGCTGCTAAGGCACATTTATGAGCTGGAGTTAAGAGACCAGGCTGCATTACAGTGCCTGATGGACCTTGGGCCCAGGCATCCTGGGCAACCCAACTAAACCTGGGAGAAGGGTATGTAGACAGAGCCTGCCCACTGCTCTGAGAGGTCAACAGGCACAGAGCAGTGGCTCACATGCCACAATGTTGCTTCTGCTATGGTGAGGGTAAAAACATGATTCTCCTATTTCATCTCCATCTCTTGAGTTTCTTGAAAGCAACTCTCCCCTATAGACCTCTGGGGGCTGTCTTAGTCTATTCAAGCTGTTAGAATAAAAGTACCCATTAGCTGGGTGACTTGAATCACCAACAGTTACTTCTCCCAGTCCTAAAGACTGAGCAGAGTGTGCTGGTGTCTGGTGAGAGCCCTCTTCCTGGTTTATTGGCAGCTGTCTTCTCCCTGTCATCTCATGGTAGAAGGAATGAGGAAATTCTCTGGAGTCTCAGAAGGATACTAATACCATTCACATTCTTCCCTTGTGTCCTAACCATCTCCCAAAGGCCCCACCTCAGAACCATCATATTGGGGATTGGATTTCAACATGTGAATTTTTTTTCTCCTTTGTGATAGCTTTTGTTCACTTTGCCCCTGTTTTTTATTGTTATTACAAAAAGTGATTACAGAGAACATGTTAATTTGGAATGGACGCGGTCTATATCGCAAACAACATCTCATAATATCTCCCCCACAAAATTGATGGGCCTGGGCTGGGAATGTGGCTTAGCAGTAGAGTGCTCGCCTATCATGCATGAAGCCCTGGGTTTGATTCTCAGCACCACATGCACAGAAAAAGCCGGAAGTGGCAGAGTGCTAGCTTTGAGCAAAAAGAAGCCAGGGACAGTGCTCAGGCCCTGAGTCCAAGCCCTAGGACTGGCAAAAACAAAAACAAACACAAAAAAAATTGATGAGCCTGGTTAATGACAGCTGACACCCTGGGGATGGTGGGCATGGTAGAGGCCTGGCTGGTTATCCCAGCTCTGAGGCCCTCTCAGTAACACCATGATGCACACCAGTCAGCCCAAGTGCCCCTCAGGTCCTTTCTGCCCTGGAGAACTGGTTTTTTCATGACATGTTCCTTGAGCCCCTGGCATTCTGTTCCATGTGACTCAGTATCTCACTCCTGTCTCCTCCTCTCTACATCCTGACTGTACCTTGCAGCACCATTACATGACATGGCGGAGCAGCTTCAGGAGCTGGGGGAGGTCTGCCCTGCCTACTCCTATGACCCTTTTAGAAAGAACTCATCCACTAGAAGCAAGCTGGTAGTCTGAAATCCAGCAGTCCATATAGACCGGTCCAGTGTTGTGAATGCCCCAGACTTTTCCTGGTGATAGATTCTATCCTGTACCATGAGCAGAGCAGGATCCAGGCAAGAATAGGGCAACACACATGGATTACTGAGATGCAAAGCACTTAATATGAGGAGAGTTTGTGTGGACTGAACTAAGATTCAAGGCATGAACCTGTCTGGGCTTCCTTCCCAAAGACCAACACAGGACTGACACCTGCTCTGTGCCAGATACTGACCTGAGAGAGAGTGGTATTATCCACTGCTCTCCCTTGCAGTGGGCTGGCTATGTCTCCTTTAGGGAGGAGAAGCTGAGACTGAGGGCCTTTTAAGCCATGGACTGGGCCCAGTTTGTGAGGAGCAGAAATCAGCTCCTTCTCTCCAGGCTTGTTTGAAAAGCCAGAACTTAATTAAGTTCAGTGCCTTTGACAGTACCCAGGGCCAGCCCTTCAGTGGTAGGAGATTGCTGTGGAGGCCAGAATGCTAGGCATGGTGACCCAATTAAGTCAAACTGTTGTTCTGCCTCCTAGAGGTTTTCTGGCCCAGAGCTAGTGTTAGATACCTCCAAGAGTCTGCTACCACAACTCCCCCTTGCTCACACATTCTGTAGGGAAGTGCCTCTTCTTGGTCTGTCTCCATTTGACTCTGGTGGCACAATGCCTCCTTTAGTGTAGTTATGTGATACGTGCTGCCACTTTCTGGAGTTGAGTCTCTAGGAGGACTTTGTCTGCCCAGAAGGTGTTGTTGGGGTTTTTCCTTCCTTCCTTTTTTTCTTTCCCTCTCTTTCCTCGTTTGTTTTAGGCTAATCTGGAGCTCACTGTATAGCTCAGGCTAGCCTTGAACTCTATTCTCCTGCCTCAGCCTCCCAAGTGCAGAGTTTATAGGCATGTGCCACCAAAGCAAGATTCAGAAGGTGCTTTTGTAATGAGACATAGCCTGGCTTCATCAGACCTGCTTACTAGTTGAGCCAGCAGGTGGCTAAATTGGAGCCCTGAGTAGATGTCTAGCAACTCTGCCATTGGGGGCAGCCCAGGCCTTCAAATCTCTTTTTTAGTGGAAGCAGGCCAGGAACTTGGACTGCTGCCCCAGCCTGGCTGACCAAGGAGTGACAGGTGGGGCTCAGACTCATAATAACTAGGATTATCACCATGGGTGGTAATTCCCACATGACAGTTTCATGTTTCAGGTCAAGAGCCAAGTCTTTTGTTTCCTCTTGCATATGGACAGAGAGCCTTACTGACAGGTTCTCGGGGTTGTCCCTTAGTCTTTTGCAGAGACATTTTGCACAAATGGAGGTATTTGACCTGCAGAATCCAGATGTTCCAAGAGTGAGAGGAGCTCTGCTCCATCCTGATTCTTGATGCAGAAGAGAAATGGAGAAACATTTGGAAGAAGGAAGGGCAGCAGCCTTTGCCGTGAGCCAGTGGGCATTGAAGTCCCAGCTGGCCTTTTTGAAAGGCTAGTTCGATTAGGTCACTGTACTTGGGTCACCTTTTGACCCACAGCAGCCTTAGACCTAACAGGTGTTTCTATGGTTTTATTGTGGTCTGAGTGTGTCCTTCAAAGACACATTGTGTTGGAAGCTTGACCTCTAATGTGGTGATATTAAGTAGTTGTAAGACCCTGTGGGGCCTACTTATAGCTAGTTAGGTCAGTAGGAGAGCTGCCCTGGGGAGGAGTTAAGGTAGTTCTTATGGGGTGCTGGTAGAGCCAAAGAGAGGGTACTACAAAAAACTGAGTCTAGGGGCTGGGAATGTGGCCTAGTGGTCGAGTGTTTGCCTAGCATGCATGAATACCTGGGTTCGGTTCCTCAGCACCACATATACAGAAAATGCCGGAATTGGCGCTGTGGCTCAAGTGGTAGCATGCTAGCCTTGAGCAAAAATAAGCCAGGGACAAATGCTCAGGCCCTGAGTTCATGCCCCAGGACTGCCTCCCCCCCCCAAAAAAAAAAAAGTGAATCTGGCCCCTCCTCATTCTGGCTCTTCTACAATGATATCATATGCCTAATGTGATAGTCAAATGGCCCACTTCAGAGCCATAACTATGCTGTTGGGACCTTCAGTCTCCAAAACTGTGAGCTAAACAATCTTTTTTTTTTTTTGCCAGTCCTGGGCCTTAGACTCAGGGCCTGAGCACTGTCCCTGGCTTATTTTTGCTCAAGGCTAGCACTCTGCCACTTGTGCCATAGCGCCACTTCTGGCCATTTTCTATATATGTGGTGCTGGGGAATCCAACCCAGGGCTTCATGTATATGAGGCAAGCACTCTTGCCACTAGGCCATATTCCCAGCCTAAACAACCTTTTTTTTTAAAAAAAAAAACAAAGTACTTGGCTTCAGGTATTTTCATTACAGCAACAGAAAGTGGATTCATAAAGTACTGTGAATCCTGCTACCTTTTCTGAGTGGAACCTTTAGCTTCATGAAGAAGTATTCCAGGAGTTATGCAAGAGGAGATCGTGTGCTTTTCTGGAGAGGAGCCAGAGAGTGGTGATAAATATCACAGGTTGGACCACATGAGTGGCCAAAGCTTCCAGTAATTATGATAAGTGATGCTTCTGCATCTAGACAACGCTTCCTCCCTCTGGCAGGGGAGTGGTGGCCTGCATGTCACCCCCTAGGATGTAGGTAGAGAGTGTCATTATCCCCATTTCATTGGTGGGAACACTGAGAGATGAAACAAGCCTCTGTCGAGGCCCATCATCCCCATAATCCTTATTTATTTGTTGTCTCTTTTTTAGAGAGATGATTGAAGAGGGCCCCAAAGCCTGGGTGGTTAAAAACTGGGAACAAAAGGAATCTACTAACAAATACTTGTTTTAAGTCAAAAATGGGGGAGTTTTTGAGCACATAATTTATATGTACAATACACTTTCCAGGAGAAAGCCCATTTACCTTAGACTTTGAAAGCATGCCACCTCCATATCTGTTCCTTGGCCTTTTTTTTTTTTTTTTAACATCTGTACATCTTACAGCAAAATACAGAACATCACCCTTACCTAACACCCTAGATCATCCCCGGGATGCCTGGCATTGTGGATCCAGCTTGTCACCAAATTCATTAAGCCTCCAGGAAGTGTCCTTGGCCAGAAGACAAGTTTGCATGGATCCTCACTTTGAGAGGTAGCTGTGGGGCCCAGGACATGTTGCTTACACTTTTATGTGGACAGCTTGTGGGTAAGTGGGGCTAGCTGGCTGGAGTCCTGTTCCCATGAGCAGGTGGGTAATTGGGAAGTAGCTTCCCACTGCTGCTGTCTGAGCTCCACTATGACTGTGTGGCTTGGTCGGCTAAGGCTGTGTAATAAAGAACCACAGCTGCATGGCTCACATAATACAAGTTTATGGTCTCACAGCTGGAGAGATAGAAGTCTGAGATGGAGGTACTGGCAGGGTTGGTTCCTCTGGGGGCTGTGATGGAAAATCTGTTCCTTGGCTTGTAGGTAAATGGTTGTCTTTATAGTTACATGATGTCCCTCGCGTCGGTTTACCTCCAAACTTCTCCCTTTGTTGAGCCACTTCATACTGGATTAGGGCCCAAGCTAATTGCCTCATCCTAATTTGGGAAAAACTCTCTTTTCAGATAAGTACAGCAGGAAGGATTTTAGTATGTGAATTTGGGGGTGGAGAACAGTTGAACCCCATAGCACTGTAGTTCTTTTCTTTTTCTTTCCTGTTTCCTTCCTTCCCTCCTTCCCATCTCCCCTCCTTTCCAACCTTCCTCTCTCCCTGTCACTCTCCCTCTCTCCCCTGTTGCCTCCTCCCCCCTCATAAGGGTTTAAACTCCGCCTCCAGCTCACTAGACAGGCATTGTATCACATGAGACATGCCTCCAGCCCTTTTCATTTTATTTTATTTTCAAGTCATGGTTTTTGCCTGGGCTAGTCCAAACTTGGATTTTCCTCCTTATGCCTCTTGCATAGCTGGGAATCACAGGTACATGCCGACATGCCCACTTATTTCTTATGCGTGCATGTTAAGATGGGGTCTTGCTAACTTTCGCTAGGCTAGCCTCTGGCTATAATCTTCCCAATCTCTTCCTCCTGAGTAGCTGGGATTATAGTGTGCTCTACTCAAAATACTGGTTCAATTTCATCTGTATTGAATGTATACAGACTTAAATAATACTGTATATGTGACATTTACGTTGCATTTATTATCAAAAGTAATCTAGAAATGACTTTAAGTATACAAAAGGATGTGTATACATTATATACAAATGCCATGCCATTTTATTAAAAAAAAAAAAAGAGCATCCTCAGATGTTTGGTAACTTTGGGGGTATCCTGGAACAAATCCCTCTCGGAGACCAAGGCATGATTCTTATTGCTTGTGACTGGCGCACCTCACTTAGCATATTGTCTTCAAGGTCCATCCATGTTGTAGTATTTATAAGAATTTCCTTCTTTTTGTTTTTTATTGCTACATAGTATTCTTTTGCATGCATATACAACATTGGTCTTCTGTTGATGGACATTTCAGTTGCTTCTACTCTTTGCCTTATTGTGAATGATGCTTCTCTGAACATGGATGGATATACACCTTTTCCTTATCCTTTCTGCAAGGGGGCAGTGCCAAAATGGAGATAGGTAAAGAAGATGGTTCCTCTTGCTCTACCAGGCTTGCCTGTAAGGATTTGCCCAAGTCTAAACGCTAACCTGGGCTTGATTTGATGATCATCAGACTGGAGGACCACCTCCTTGCTACCAATTGTGTTTTCTCTTTAGAATGGGAATGAGTAGGAATACAGGACCTGGAGCTGGGCAATGACCACTCCTCTCAGGTTCTGGTCAAGCACTGAGATTGTTTGTTTTGTTTTGTTTTTGTTGCCAGTTCTGGGGCGTAGACTCACTGAGCACTGTCCCTAGCTTCTTTTTGCTCAAGGCTAGCACTCTACCTCTTGAGCCATAGCGCCACTTCTGGCTTTTTTCTGTATATGTGGTGCTGAGAAATCGAACCCAGAGCTTCATGTATACAAGGCAAGCACTCTTGCCACTAGGCCATATTCCCAGCCCCCAAACTGAGATTCTTACCACATTTCCCATAGGTCCCCTAAGGCCTCTCTTGTTCTAGACTCTTCTGATCCCTAACAGCTCCTAAATCAGGTCCAAATCTTTTCCCTGAAGCTTCCTACTCTCATCATTTCACTGTTCCCAGCTACTGGGGTTTGGATCTCTAATGTGTCCCACAAGGAAGCCTGTGTATCAAAGACTTGGGCCTCAGTGTGACACTATTGGGACATATTAGGATCTTTAAGTAGTGGGGCATATTGGGAGGTTTTAGGTCATTGGAGGTATATCCAAAGGAATTGTGAGACTAGAGTCTCTTTCTTTCCACTTGCTGATTATCATGAGGTGGATAGGCTTTTTTTGTAATGTGATCTTGCTATAATATACTGTGTTACCACAAACCCAAAGGTATTGGGCCAAGTGACCATGGACTAAAACATTCAACACTGTGAGCCAAAATAAGCCTTTGCTCTTCATAAGCTGGTTATCTCAGGCATTTTTTTTCTAGCCCTGCTTTTTAATGATGTTTTTGGAAATGTGGAGTAGTTAGATTTTGAAGAAATTATATTTTTTCATTTTTTTCTCCCTCATGTCTTGTTTGTACCCGGTGGTTTAACCTTTATATCCAAGTGGAAGTTTGTTTTTATAATGTTGAAAATGTTCAGATATACTCCAAGATTCAGTTTTATCTATAAATCTGAATTTACTGCAAGATAATGCTAATGTATGTTTTAAGAAATACAGTTTGCTTAAAGTTAGATTTGGTGGCAGAGACAAGAGGATTTTGAATTCATAAACAGCTTGGACTACAGAGTAAGACTTTTTTCATATGTGCGAGTAAACTTTATGAACAATATTCTTTGTTAGCTCTCTCTACTCTGGTTGCTGCTCACCACACAATCTGAGCCTGTTTTAAGAGTTCTTTTTTAAAAAAGGATTTACATTCACAAGGCTTTTATCCTGTTTGGGTTCTCCAATACAAACTGAGTTTTCTTCCAGGTGAAAGACATTCCACATCTACTACATTCCTAACGTTTCTCACATGTGTGAATACTCTTAGGCCTGCTAAAGTGTGAATTCTGGTTGAAAGACTTTCTATAGTTACAAGGTTTCTCACCTGTATGAATTCTATTATCCATACCAAGGTCTGTCCACATTTGTTACATTCATAAGGTTTCTCTCCTGTGTGTTCTCTGATGAACATGAAGGTCTGTCTTGACTTCAAGGTGAAAGAACTTCCTCATTTGTTACATTCGAACTTGCCACTCTTTGCAGCAGCGTGGAAAATCTGAACTGCGTGGTCCCTTGTTCCTCCTCCAGGCTGGGAATCGGCTGAAATAGTCCCAGGGTATCGCAGACACTGGAAATCTAGGCCATACCAGTAATGATAATATTCTTACATGAGCTCCCGTGCACCTTGGACACACCATAGATGGTCCTGGGTCTCTGAATACAGAGGTCTGGGGTTGGGTTCCTGGGAGAGGTAGGTCCAAACGCCCCAATTGTACTGGGCACAAACAAATCATAGATTGTGTTCTGCTGCCATGTCTAGAATGTTATGCAATCCAGTTATATTCACAGTCCTGGCCAGGGACACGTTGGCTTCTCCCACAGCACTGAGCAAGGCACTGTAGTGCAACAGCCAGGTGATGCAATTGTTGACCACGATCTCACAAAGGTGCTTGTAGTCCAAGATGTCGGCGTAGACAAACAGGCCACTGTGGAAGACCTGAGCAGGGGGTTTCTTTAAGTCTGATAAAATCACATTGTCTTTCCCAAATTGTCTCCTGAGGAGGTTGGCGAGCCCCATTCCCAGCTGGCGGAGACCCCCTGTAATCAAGACCCGTGGAAAGTCTGCTTCAGAGAAAGAGGTGGAGTGGAAGCTGGCACATGCTGGAATTTGCCAGGGGGAGATACCCAGAAACCGGGAGGGCAGGACAGTGCTCAGGCCTGGGCAGGCCGGCAGGGTGCAGAAGCAACATCCTCAAGACCTGCATTTGCTCCTCAGATGTCCTGTGGGCACAGCCGCCGGGGGCGCTGGAGCCAGGCCGCGGGAGCCTGGACGAGGGCGCCGGGGCGCCTGAGCTGAGATGACTATTCTTAGTTCTTGATTTCCCTTTTTGTTTCTGTATTCCCTAAGCATTGGAAGAGGGAGGGGAAGGGAGAGGGAGGAGGGAGAGGAGGGAGAGGGAGAACTCAGGCATTTGTTATGGTAATGGAAAGTTGCCTAAAGGAGAGCAATCTTTTGGTATTAGGGATGACAGCAGGCCCCAAAGCTTTGTTGACCTATAGCCCCTCTGGTTGAAGGTGATCCTTCTCCCAGACCGGTGTCCCAATAGTGCCTTGAGGGATCTGTCCCAGGAGCTGGGCCTTTCCATGCTTTGTTTCCTGGCACCTGTGTCCAGGCCATGGGTGATACCTGCCTTCATGTCCTGTGGTCAGTGTAATGAATCGCCACAAGCACCGTAGCTTCTAGATGGATTTGGTTGCCAGAGGAACCCACCCTGTGAATATGAGGTAGAACTTTCAGTCCTACCTCTTACCTCCTGCATTAGGAGCTGGCAAGTGAGTGGCTCCTCATTAGTCACTGAGTGCTGAGTATTTGGTACATCTTGGAAGGGCATGGTAGCTCCTCCATGTTTATTCCTCCAATATTCCATTTGGCTGTTCTCAAATTGTATCCTTGATAATAATTTGATAAATGGAAGGAAAAGACTTTTCTAAGGTCTATGAGCCATTCTATCAAATTACTAAGCCTGAGAACTGGGTAGGTGTGATCACACATACATATATATATATGTGTGTGTGTGTGAGTACACACACACATATCTTCATATCTTCCCAGTCAGAAATACCTGTGCCCTGACATTTGATTGAAGTCTTATATGACTGAGCCTTTTACCTATGGAGTCTGCCACTATCTCAGGTTGTTAGTCTAAGAATGGAATTAAATTGTATGATACCCACTTGGTGACCAGAGAGCTGGTCCCTCACACATTTCTTACATTTGGTATCAGGAGTGGTCTGTGGGAGTGCAAACACATGGTATAGGGGGTAATTCAAGGGCTTTCATTTCAAGGTCTTTAAATAGGGTCTCCACATAGGTTTTTCGTTATTGATTGTTTTGTTGTTGTTGTTTTTTTGCCAGTTGCAGGCCTTGAACTCAGGACCTGAGCACTGTCCCTGGCTTCTTTTTGCTCAAGGCTAGCACTCTGCCACTTGAGCCACAGCACTACTTCTGGACTTTTCTATATATGTGGTGCTAAGGAATCAAACCTTGGGCTTCATGCATAAGAGGCAGGCACTCTTGCCACTAGGCCACATTCCTAGCCCCTATTGATTATTTTGTAATGGGGATTGAATCCAGGGCTTCAGGCATATAGGCAAGCACTACAGCACTGAGATACCTCCTCCAGGACAATTTGGGGGGAAGCACTACTCAACTACTACAGCTTGATGCTCACCTTTGTATTCTGTTGTCAAGGAGTGCTATATTTGCCTTTTCCTGGCCTCCTTTAGATCACAGTTTGTGGTCATTCCTCAGGGAAATGGTCCATTGGTTCTGCTCTTGCTGGCCTTAGCATGGTTGCATTGATGCACATTTCACATGCTCCTGAGATTTGGCTGAGTTCTGAGGACAAGATGCAGTTGCATACCTGGCACAATACCCGGCAGGCATTAGATGCACCATACATCTTGACTGAACTGTAACTAGGTGCCCAATACATACATTTGTCTGTGCCTAAATCGCTTGGGCTTCAAGAAATCTTCTGAACCCCATTGTCATAAAAATTTCAGGTAGTGCTAAAGAACAATAATTATATTCCTATGGCCAAGGGTTCCTGTCTCTTCCCACCCTCTGCCTGCCCCCATCCTGGCACCAGCCATTCCCAGTCTGAGGCCTAGAGCATCAGATAATCTTTGCCTCCTACATGTCTGGGAGCTTAGGCACAGGTGGGTCATTGGAGAGTGAAAAGGTCCTTTAACAACAGTGTAGGTGCTGATTGGATAAGAGTGGGCTTCTTTTCTGCCACACTGGGGTTATATACTCAACTGGTAGAGGAAGATGGCAGCATTTAATGTAAAAAACCACCAGCAAAGGTGGTGATTCATTGTCTCCAGCCAGCTGAAACCCAGACTCCAAGTGGAGTGACAGCTTTTATGGGGATCAATCTGCCTCCTCTAAGTCAGCTCAGCACTGAAAATGCCTTTTCCTCCATGTTCAGTGTGATGAGGGCTTCATGGAGGGTCCTGAGTGGAGCAGGCCTGATTGCCATTTCCCACTCTGCTGGGTGGTGGTTGGGCAGGGGGGGGGGGCGTGTGAATGTGCTTGGCCAGCCTCAGGGTTTCTATGTGGAATATTCTGATTCATGACCATGACCTCTCCTTACCCAGGCACTGGGGCTTTCCATTCTCAGGTGCTGGTCTAGTGATGTCATTGCTGGAGTTCCAGCATAGAGCTGAGAGTTTTCAAGATCTTAGGTTGCTGTGAGTGCTTCTCTAAGCACAGGCGTTGTTCCTGATGTACCTAAGTAGATGGAGGATATCTCATTTCATAGGAATTTTGACCCACTTGATATTGATGCAGGAAGAGACAGCTGCAGGCTGGCAGAAAGGAGAAAGAGAAAAACTCCAAATTCAACACAGACTCAGAAAGTACAGTGACCACTCACTGCCTGTGGCTAAGGCACTAGACAGCACGGATGTTCTTCTGCAGTGGTACCCTGGGCCTTCACTAGAGTTAGGATATTTTTCCTTACTATGTTGCCCAGGCTGGACTTAGGTGATCTGCGTGTTTTGGCTCCCTAAGCATAAGCATCTGAGACTACCATGCCCAACTTTATTTTTAATTGGGATGAAACTCATACAGCATGAAATTACCTTTTTATTAATTTATTTATTATTTATTATTTTATTTTTTTGGCCAGTCCTGGGGCTTGGACTCAGGGCCTGAGCACTGTCCCTGGCTTCTTTTTGCTCAAGGCTAGCACTCTGCTACTTGAGCCACAGCGCCCCTTCTGGCCATTTTCTGTATATGTAGTGCTGGGGAATTGAACCCAGGGCCTCATGTATACGAGGCAAGCACTCTTGCCACTAGGCCATATCCCCAGCCCTACCTTTTTATTTTTGAGACAGAGACTGCAGTATAGCCCTGGGTAGAATCAAAAATCAAAATTCTCCTGTATCATCCTTCTGAGTGCTAGGATTACAGGCATATGCTACCATGCCTGGATCAAAAGTGACACATTGTGACCATAGTCACAATGTTATTCAAAAACCACCTCAATGGAGCTGGGGATATGGCCTAGTGGCAAGAGTGCCTGCCTCATATACATGAGGCCCTGGGTTCAATTCCCCAGCACCACATATACAGAAAATGGCCAGAAGTGGCGCTGTGGCTCAAGTGGCAGAGTGCTAGCCTTGAGCAAAAAGAAGCCAGGGACGGTGCTCAGGCCCAGAGTCCAAGCCCCAAGACTGGCCAAAAAAATAAAAAATTAAAAAAAAAAGAACCACCTCAAATTAGTCCCACATTTTCTTCATCACCCAAAAGCAAATCCATATCCATTACTTATTTTCACCTATTCTGGACATTTCATATAAATGGGATTATGTGATACGTAGTCCTTTGTGGCTTTTTCCACTGAGCTAAAGTTAGTGTCTTCAAAGTTCATCCATGTGTGAATGGATGAACTTCTTCCCTTTTTATGGTTCAGTAATAGTCTGTTGTAGGGAGATATATACACATTTATTTACCAATTGGTGGACATTTGGGCTGTTTCTACCTTCTGGCCATTAAGTTGCTTCACATTGGTGTGCTTTTCTTTGGTAGTGGAGATCTAATACAGGGCCTTGTACATGCTAGGCAAGTGCTATACCACATACAATAGCGCTGGACCCTTGGCTGTTATGAATAGTGTTGCTGTGAACAGTCATTAACATTTTTGTTTAAACACCTGTTTTCACTTTTTTTGGTTATATATCAAGGGGGGTATTGCTGGATCATATGATTCACAGCAGGGACATTCAGAAATATCTTCTCTTTGGAATGTGTTTAGAAAAGAGATTAAGTAAGGATCACTGGGAGTTACAGTGTGTGTGTGTGTGTGTGTGTGTGTGTGTGTGTGTGTGTGTGTGTGTGTGTGTTGCTAGGGATCAAACCCAGGACTCATGCATACCAAGCAGGCACTGTTATTGTTAAGCTCCACATCAGCCCAGGAGTTATAATTTTGTCCATTTTTAAAACAAGCTAAGCTTTCTTATGCCTGTAGTGGGCTCAGTCATCTTTGACAGTTTCCAGTTCTCTACCTACTCCTGGTTCTTCAGTATGTTACATCCAGATAACTGCCTTTTAGAGCTACCTCCTGGTGATTGTATCACTGTGTGGTCATGAGACTGCTAGTTCTAACCTCATGGACTTGTTCTACCTCACTGACTCCTTACTGATAAGCCTCAGTGACCACCTCTCAGTCATACTTCCACCTCTTGGAACTTGTGTATATTTGCCTTAAGCCCACCAATTAAAATGCTCCATGGGAAATTTGGATAATTCCCTGGACCCATTGGCCCATGGACCTTGCTTTTTCTCATGTGTAATTTCATGCATACCCACCCCTTTCCCACATAGATAAACTTTATCATGTTCTTGGACCCTATGCAGACTATGCACTCCCTCGAAACCTGTGAATAATAACATTTTTATTTCTGTATGAACTATAACAGGTATAAAAGTGCCTGTTGAGTTCAGTTAAGTATCTTCCCCATACAGTTAAAGCTCTACCTGTTTCTAGCTCTGAGACTCAGTTTCCCTGTCTGAGAAAATGGTGACCTGGAATTTCATACCCACTAGGGTGGCTATATGGTTTCACAGAGATGAAAAGTATGTTTTCTGCTCCATACAAATCCATAGAAATACGTAACAAAAGGTAGCAAATATTTTTTCCTGTGTTTCTTCACAGGTTTGACCCTTTTCTGTTGTTTCTGGATATTATCTCCCAGAAGTGCTATAAGTATTCCCTGACCTCATAAGCTGTTGCTACAAAATAAAGGGGCTTACCTCAGGCATCCCATTCCCATGATCTGGAGCTCACTCCCTGTGGTAGACATAATTCTTGGTACATAGGGTCCTGGAAGGAAGACTCTAGACTATGGGTATGGTCAGCAGGCTCTGTGCTCTTTGGTGAGATATGGACCTTTCTGTCCACACATAGGCTTTTATGGTACTAGACCGCCCTACCAATGATCTCTGCACAGTTGGTGGTGGGAGGACAGGGAGCTGGGAGGGGTGGATATGACCAAAGTACATTATATGTATGAAAATAGCCTAATGACACCCACACACACACCAAAAACTGTTAGGAGAGGGAAGCTAAGGAGAAGTAATGGAAAGAATGAGTTTGATCAAGGTATATTATATGCATGTATGGAAATATCACAATGAAACCTTTTGCGCAGTTAATTTATGTTAACAAAACTCAACTTGCAGAATGAGAAAGAAAGAAAAAAAAAAACTCAGTCTGGAACTGGGAGAAAAAAGGAGCCAACACAGACACACTGAATCCAAGCATCTGGGGGTGGCCAGAGCCAAGATCCTGGATGTGGGAGCTACCTGATCTGATGTCTGGCATTGGACCACAGCCTGTCTCAAGTATTTGCACAATAATCCTAACTACAAAGGCCAAGTCACATTCTGCCTTAGCTTGCATTAGAGCAAGCGGCTCTAGTACATGTAACTAGAATGGGAGGCTCAGCAACAGGATGGGCTCCTATTGATCCCCTCAACAATCTGTACAGTGGACCATGGGCTACTTGTCCTTCAGATCCCCACAGGATTATTCCTGACAGTAAGATGTGAGCATTTTTTTTTTTTTTTTTTGCCAGTCTTGGGGCTTGTACTCAGAGCCTGAGCACTGTCCCTGGCTTCTTTTTGCTCAAGGCTAGCGCTCTACCAGTTGAGCCACAGTGCCACTTCAATTTTTATATATATATATATATATATATATATATATATAGTGCTGTGGAATTGAACCCAGGGCTTCATGTATGCAAGGCAAGCACTTTCCACTAGGCCATATTCCAGCCCTGGGTTCCTCTTTGTAGTAGTCACACCTGTCATGGAACAAATATTTCTGTGACCAAATATGGGGTTCCTCACTCTGTATGAAGCAATTCTCTTGTTTTCTGCAGATAACAACTAGGTATCCCTTCTACAATTTTAATTCAATTATGACATTCTCTACCTAGAGATAGCATGAGATCCCATAGGTTAAAGTTGCAGTCCTGCAAGTCTGGCCTCCCTTAGATGCCAACCATTAGCCCCAGGTTGTGACCTGGTGTTTTGACTCGCAATGAACTGAGGTTTCCACAAACTCCCACATCTGCAAGAATAGCTCATGGATCTCAGGAACACAGTTTACCTGCTGTATTACCAGTTTATTAGAAAGGCTACCACTCAGGAACAGCCCGATGGAACAGATGCTTAGGGAAAGGTATGGTGGGCTTCCATGCCCTCTTGGGTTGAGCCAAGAGCAAAGATCTCTCTTCCCATCTTTGTGGGGGTCTTGTGAAGGTTTCATTCCACAGGCATGACTGATTAAGTTGTTTGCTGCTTGTTGGCCCACTCAGCCTTCAGCTCTCTTTCCATGGAGGCGCAGGAACCAAGCTGAAACTTCCAGCCCTCTAATCACATGGTCGGTTCCCCTGGCAACCCATCTCAATCTTGAGTTATCCAGGAGCCCCCAGCTCAACAGTCTTCATTAGCATATAAAAAGACACAAACCACTTTAAGAGTACAAGGGTTTTTGGAGCTATGTGCTATTGAAAATAATATTTAAAGTTGGGTACCAGTTGCTCATGTCTAATCCTACTTAGGAGGCTGAAATCTAAGGATTGTGGTTCTAAGCAGAGGCAGGAAAATCTGTGAGACCTTTTTTTTTTTTTTTTTTTTGGTCAGTTGTAGGTTTGAACTCTGGGACTGGCAACTGTCCCTGAGCTCTTGCTCTTCAGTTCAAGGCTAGTGCTCTACCACTTGAGCCACAGCACTTGAGGTTTTCTGGTGGGTTTTTTTTGGCCAGTCCTGGGCCTTGGACTCAGGGCCTGAGCACTGTCCCTGGCTTCTTTTTGCTCAAGGCTAGCACCCTGCCACTTGAGCCACAGCGCCACTTCTGGCCATTTTCTATATATGTGGTGCTGGGGAATCGAACCCAGGGCTTCATGTATACGAGGTGAGCACTCTTGCCACTAGGCCATATTCCCAGCCCAGAGGTTTTCTGGTGGTTAATGGAGATAAGAGTCTCACAGACTTTCCTGTCCAGGCTGGCTTTGAGCTGCAATCCTCAGATCTCAGCCTCTTGAGTAGCTAGGGTTACAGATATGAGCCACCATGGCCTGGCAAATGGAAAGTGATTTTTGATGTTGTTGTTTGATTTGTTTTTACTGATCCTGGAGCTTGTACTCAGGGCCTGGGCACTGTCCCTGAGCCTCTATGTGTTCAAGGCTAGCACTCTACCACTTGAGCCACAGTGCCACTTCTAGCTTTTTCTGTTTATGTGGTACTGAGGAATCGAACCCAGAGCTTCGTGCTGCTAGGCAAGCACTCTACTGCTAAGCCACATTCCCAGTCCCTGAGAGACTCTTATGTCCACTGAACCCCCCAAAAATCTAGAATTGGAGCTGTGGCTTTGTGGCTTGAATGGTAGAGCAAAAGAGCCATGAGCAAAAGAAGCTCAGGGATAGTTCAAGTTCCAGGACTGGCACAAAAAATAATAATTATAGATTAGGAAAAGAGGGAAAAACTGAGAGAAGGTGAGGAAAGGGGTGACATTGCCCCAAAAGAAATAAATTGTTTTTTTAAGTTTTATTTTTAAAAATTTTACTATAAAGGTATTGTTTAGAGGGGTTACATTTGGGGTGACATTGTCTAAAAAGAAATGTAGTCTTTACTTGATTTATATAAATCCTCTGTGCAGCACTTTTATAATAATAAAAAATGTAAAAATAATAATAATTAAGTGTGCCCTATTGTTAGTGGCTCATGCCTGTTATCCTAGCTACTGAGGAGGCTGAGACTGGAGGATTGAGGTACAAGGCTAGCCTGAATAGGAAAGTCTATGAGATTGTTATTGCCAATTCACCATAAAAAGCTGAAAGTGGAGCTGTAGTTCAAGTGCTAAAGTACTAGCCTTGAACACAAAAAAGTTCAGGGATTATGCCCAGGCCCTGAGTACCAGCAAAATAAAAATATTTGGATGCATATAAGCCAAAATGTTTATTTCCTGTTGTGTCACATGCCCCCTCTCAAGGGCAGACATGCCCTCTAGACAACCCAGTTGTCTAGAGAACAAGTAGCACACAGCTATTGATCCCCTCTCACTTTTATGGTCTCTGATTATTGGGTTGTTCTGAAGGTGATACCAGAGTTCCTGTGAGATGCCTCTTGGGAGACAGAGAAGATGTCAGCCTGGTGCGTGCTGTACAGGTAGCATGTAGGCGGTCCTGAGACAACCCTCTAGCCCCTCATTGTCTCCTAACATATACTGCTCCTTTGTATACACAGATGCCTCATTTGGAACACCTCCTGGGTACAGCTGTGCTGCGGACCGGGCAGAAGAACAGCGCCGACATCAGGATGGGCTACCCTATATTGATGACTCACCTTCTTCCTCCCCCCACCTAGGCAGTAAGGGCAGGGGCAGCCGGGATGCTTTGGCCTCAGGAGCCCTGGACCCCACCAAAGCGGTGAGTCACTCCACAGAGATATACCGGCCACCTGCCTCCTGGGGCCAGGTGTGAAATGGAGGGATGGGGATGAGCTTGGCCCTGGGTCAGACCTTGTCATTCCAGAGGGTTCTTGAAGTGTGGCCACTTGATCAGGGACATGTGTGTAGCCAGGAGATGATGGCTGTTAGTGTTTGTAAGTGTGGGCCAATCACTAAAAATATCTTCCTCATGCCAGCATCTGTTAATTGGAGACAGTTTACTAGACACATTGTTTAGGGAGATTATGGGGTACTTTATAGACTGACCCTGTAGAAAGCAGGTAGCAAGTGCCAGAGGCAGCCCCCTCTAGCTGGACCTACATGGTGGTCTCAGCATAACCTTGAGCTGGAATGCTGTGCTCTAGAAAGTGTGCATGTTCCCTTTTTAATAGAAGTGCTGTTAATGGCTCCATCTGTTTGATACAGGATCTTTCCTATGAGTTCTCACCTGATCTTCCTCAACAATCATATAGAACTATCTATTCTGTCTCCTTCCTCTTAACAGTGTGTAACCAAGGTTCAAAGGTGGCTTCTCCAAATACACATGTCTAGTGAGTAGGAGAACATCCAGTAAAGGCTCTGTCACATACTCTAAGTGAGATTTTTCATAGCTGGCCTTTACTTGAAAACAGTCACCCCCAAAGTAGTCACAGGCTGGAGATTGTCATTCCCATAGAAGTACTGAGCCTGCTCATCCTGGCATGATTGTGTTGTGATCTAAGTCCCACAGCTTGTTCAGTGGGCAAATTTGTTTTCGTTTTTTTTTTTTTTTAATGGTACTGTGTTCCACCCTCAGTAACTACACACACACACACACACACACACACACACACACACACACACCCGTGAGCAAGGTGTGTATGCCTTTTCTCATTGCTATAAGGAATCTGCATATTTTCACTGCAGTTGTTTTTCTTTGGGGCTGTTTCCTATTTATGTTTTGTGATTTCTAATTGTGATGGTGTCAGTCTGAAACACGAGGATGGGAGAGGAAGCCAGTGTCTAACACCTCTCTGCTCTTTGCTGCACACACGTGCCTCTTAGCCCATGTCCAGTATCACTGTCCTACATGTTAGGAAATAGATTTAGAGAGGACTACCTTCCTTAGGGCCACACAGCTCTGAGCTGAAACCTTACTGCTTCCTTCTAGGGTGCTCCTTTCTTCAGCTGCCTTGCCTTTCTCTTCTTCATCTCTTTTCTTGCTGCTTTGTGAGCATGATTTGATACCATATAGATCCTTACAATAAGTTGAGTCCCAATTTTGGGATGCTCATCACTGTCCATTCATTACCCCTGAGATCTCTTCATCCAACCAGCCCTGAGTGCATCTTCTGTCCTTGAGAAGAAGCTGATCTGTTCTCTCTCTGCTTAGGCCTGTTCAACTTAGCCTTTTATCCCACTTAGGCTCCTGACATGGATTATGACACTCACCTTTTAGCACCTGGTTTAGGGGCTTATCTGTAGAAATCATCCAGATTCTGTTTCCTGCCTCTTCAAGAGTTAATAGACGTTACTCATGCCAGACATTTGACATATAATGCACAACCAGGTTTGGAGTCCCTAAACCTAAGCATGGCCCAGAACAGACAGCAGTGTGTGTAAATGTAAGGAGATAATTTGATTGCAGAAACTTTACCTAGTTTCCTTCCAGTAGCCCTCTGGTTAGTACTCTTTCCAATGTTTAGAGCCCCGAGGGTAAGTGCCCTTTACAAGGGATAGCCTTGGCGTTCTGGTTTCTCTGACAGCTATGCAGACTTTCTTCTTTTATTTTCAGTCTTTGGTTTGAAGAAGACGTGGCTGGCCCTTGCTAGGGTCCTCAGGAAGAATGATGGCTTCTTATGCACCCTGACCCCAACCAGCATGGGTTGGAGACCTCATCCCTCCCCTTCCCTACTTCATTGAGTGGAGCTCTTTTGTCCTCTAGCTCCTGCTGTCAAGCTTTCAGAAAATTGGGTTGGGGGCACTGAGAGAACCTTCCTGGAAACTCTTATGACAACACAGGGGTCAGAGGTCTTCTGAGTTATAAGTCTTTTTCACGAGTATCCCATGTTCAGGATAGTTCAGAGTTGAAACAGAGGCCAGGTACCCTCTTGCCCAGAGAGCAGCAAAGGCTTCAGACAGGTAGGATATTTGAGAAAACATATACTTAATAGAGCTTGCTCAGCCTGCAAGGTCTCCCCATTCAAAGGACTTGTCCAGCTAGTACCCTGTAGTAGCAGGGTATCCCAGAGGCCAGCCCCTTGTCCTTTGTCCATGAAGGTCAGGCCTCACAGTGTTTGTTCACTGGCTCAGCCCCTGGATGGTGGCCAACCCTGTGGCTGATAGGGTCATAGCACTGCTGAGAGTAGAAGGTAGCCCCTTTGCCTGACAGCTGGACTTGTTGGGAACTTTTAGCTGAAACAGCTGCTGCTTTGAAGCTAGGTTTTGCACCTTAATTATTAATCCTGTCCCCTAGGCTTGGGAGAGGGGGTGCCCAGAGGAGTTCACTCTCCACTCTCCAACCCTCAGCTCACTTGTGAGCTAGGCAGCCAGCTGGCTGACTTCACCCTCATCAGCTTTCCTACCTTGTCATGAATCCAGATGGTTTTCTCTCAGATCTATGTTGGCTTTTTTTTTTGGGGGGGGGGGGGGGGGGACGTCAGGTTAGGCAGTGGGCTTTTCTCCCACCTTGCCTCTTCCTTCTTCCAGTTTCCCCTTTGCCTTCGGCTTTCTCCCCAGCATGTCTTCCCTGCCTGCCTAGCTCTGAGTATATTCACTTACCCTTTCTCAGAACTGGCATGTGCACAGTCCAGGGTATAAATAGCCCTTGTGCCAAACTTGCCCTTTGCTCTCCTTTTTCTGCTCTTTTTCTGCACTTTTACTTCCTACCCTCTTCTATGCGGTGGAGCTGGAAGGTTACTGAGCCATTTCTGCCACTCAGTGGCCTTGTCTTACGTCTTCTCTCTACCCCAGCACCTTCCCTGGGCCAGATGGCCTCTCCAGCGGCCCTGCCCTTTAGAACAGGGAGAACTGGACTTGGCTCCGCCCTGCCTATTCTGTTTTTCCTCTTGGCTTTCCAAACTGTGTGGGCAGAATGAGGCATGAAGCTCCCACCCAGGCACTCCTTCCCACACAGGCACAGGCATCTTGTGCTAGGGAGGGCCTAGCTGAGCCCTGCTGTCCCCCTGGAGCTCATAGTAGCAAGATTGTTCCCAGATCAGGAAGAGTGGGTGAGTGGGTGGCTGCCACTGCCAGAGAGGACTGTCATTCCCTTGCCTCTTCTCTTATGTGGGAAGGATGTAGCATCCAGACACAGTGAGAGGCACATGTAGATGGAACTGAAGACTGTTTCTTCAGACCCTGCCATTTGTGCCATGCTGAGAGGAGGGGTCATACCCCTGCCCGCTATCTATTCTGCAAGTTAGCAGACTTGTTGGTAGCACTAAAGTTCCCCATCCCTTGTCCTCAGCTGAGAGTCTTACATTTCTGGGACTCACTTGATTCTAGAGGAGGTTATAGAGACTCTGAAGGAGCCCTTAGGGCTTCCTGAGATGCGGCAAGAACTAGGACTTGGCTAGATCTTCTCAGTCACTTACTGATTTAATTATGAAATGAGTTTTAATTGAGCAATCTGTGTTCCAGGGATTGTGCAGCATGGGAAGTTTCACATTCAGGTACAGTTGTACCCTAGTACTGTCTACAGTGCAGCCACTGCCCAGTAGTCCCTGGAGGCCTTGTGTGGATAGACGTAGATGTCATTTCCTCAGAGCATTTGATGCCTCCTACACACTTGCATGCACCAGACACACTTATGTGCATATACACTTATACGTTTACACATAGTCACATGCACACAAGATTTTCAGTGCAAGCCAGGTGCCAGCAGCCTGTAATCCTAGCTATTCAGGGGGCTGAGATCTAGGGATCTTAGTTCAAAGCCAGCCTGCAGGAAAGTCCATGAAACTCTTTCTCCAATTAACCATCAGAAAACCAGAAGTGGCACTGGGTAGAGCACCCAGACCGAGTTCAAGACCCATGATTGACAAAAAAAAAAAAAAAAGAAAGATTCTCAGTGTAACACAACACCCAAGGAGGCTTTTGAGATGATCCCAAGGGACAACAAGGATGTGGTACAATCCATAGATACCCAGATGGAGCACAGGAATTGAATTTTCTCCCCCAGTTTTCTCTCATGTGGCAGAGGCTCAGGGCCTAGAGGCAAGGGGCATTTGTCTAACAGTATGAGTTCCCTACAGCAGGCCTGGCTCTTTGTCTTTCAACCCCTGATCCTGGGCTCTTCTGCTAGATCTGCCATCTGTAGCATGAAGTTCCTCCCTCTTCAAGGGCCAGAGATGTGGAAGAGATAGCAGTACTGGAGATTCAGAGTAGCCACACTGGGGTTCTACTCTAACTCTCCAGATTTGGTAGAGAAACCATGAGGCTTGAGCAGGCCTTTAGTTGCCTTTAGGGACTTCTGGAGACATTTATGGCTGTCCTATCTGTGAGGAGTGGACAGGGATGCTGCACAGAACACAGGACCATCCACCAGCCCCAGACTTAAGCAGTGATAAGAGTGAGGCTCCTGCTCCAATCTATGGTTGTTTTCACCAAGTGGCATAGGAAAGTAAGTGATGGGAGAGAGGTTATTGCTCCAGCTCCTTGTTCAGGGGCTAGCATGGGAGGGTTGGCTCAGATTTTCCCTTGGGCTCTGTGAGAAGACTAGAAGAGCAGTGTCAGGGCTGTGTCTTCACCTTCCATGGACACTGGCATCTTCTGCAGACTGAAGGTAGGACCACTTGGCCCAGGACATGGCAGACAAGGTTCAACCTTGGCCTGATGCTGCAAGGTTGTGCTGTGGGCATAGCCAACCTCTGATACTGTCTAGGGCCAGGAAGCAGAGTAGGGCGTAACCAGGAAGTTCATTGGCAGTTACTGCCTTTGGCATCACCATCTCTACTGCTTTGCTGGGGCTGTTGAATGAAAGCACGTAGGCTGGGCTGCTTAAATGGCAGAAAGTTTCTTTCTCATAGAACTAGAGGCTGGAAGGCTAAGATCAATATGTCAACAGAGGTGGTTTTTACCAAGCCTTTCTACTGGACCTCCTGGTGGCTTCATAAAGTTTCTTCTTGGGTCTTCCCATTGTCTCTGTACATACCTGTATCCTAAACTACAAATCTTAGGGAAATACCATCCTCTCAACTTCATCTTTATTTATTTAATCACTTCAACATAGGAATGTAGCAGCAACGTGGCCTATAGAGGTTCCATGCTGGCAAAGTCAGAATCTAAAAAAGCCAGGTCAGAGACATAGGCCCTGATCTTGGATGACAAGACTCTCCTTAGACAGATGACAGCAGCCTCCAGTTCCAGTCACTGTGATGTGGGGGAAGGAGTAAAGGTAGGTGGACAGAGGCAGTACTGCCTGCACTTGGGCTGAATCCAAGAGTCTGGTGACAACAGTGCTTGGAGAATCCAGGTGAGGCCAGCATAAAAGAAGGAGCAACTAACTAGTGCATATAGGTGTCGGGGTGCCAGGCAGTGGACTCTGCCGCCCTTCCTCCCCAGCTCAGCCCTCATAGTCTCTTCTCTATTTCCCTGTGTGCTTGGCCCATCCTAGGTCAGAGCTTCCTTTTCCTTCCTTAACTGAATGGAGTTGACATTTTATTTCTTGGTTTCTGACAAAAGGTAAAGTGAGTGGGAAACTTTACAGCTCAACACCAAACTTCCCATTTCCCTGTGTGTTAAGACCCAGAGTGGCCTTTGGTGGCTTTACTAGATAGTCTTCTAAATTTCAGAGTGATCATGAGCAAGTGGCTGAGTATGTGCTGGGGCTCTCATACCTCCCCTTTTACTTCCTCATGGAGCTTCTCTGGGGCCTTGGCATTATTTACCTGGAGCTGACTTGTCTGCTTCTCTTCTGCAGAGTGAGTTGGACTTGGAAAAGGGCCTGGAGATGAGAAAATGGGTCCTATCTGGAATCCTGGCCAGTGAGGAGACTTATCTGAGCCACCTGGAGGCACTATTACTGGTGAGTAAGGGGCCACGTATTCCCAGGTCAGCTGTGGGGCGCCCAGGTGCAGCCGGCTCTCCAGGAGTCACCAAGTCATGCACACCATGGGAAGGTCAGAACATTCCATCTCTTAAAAGCTGACCTCCCCAAGGGGCAGTAGATAGTGACAAGATAACTCTTTGTTTTTTCCTGGGATTTGTAAAAGTAAGGCAGTACTTAACTCTTTGCGCAAACCTATAATCCTAGCAACTCTGGAGGCTGAGGTCTCAGTATCTCAGTTTGAAGGCAGCTTTGGCAGAGAAATCTGAGAGACTCTTATCTCCAAATTCTGCCTCTAGCAAAAAAGCTGGAACTGAAGGTATGGCTCAAGTAGTAGAGCATCAGCCAGAGTGAAAATGCCAAGCAAGAGTTTAAGGGCTTGAGTTCAGACCATAGTACTGGTGCATGCAAAACACACACACACACAAACACACACACACACACACACACACACACACACACACAGAGAGAGAAATTAAAAACAAAAACAGTGAAAGGTTAGGAATATAAGTCAAGGTCGTGAGTTCAGTCCCTGGCACCAAGTAGGATACAAAGAAAAGGAAAGCACACATTACATACCTCTGATAAATGACAAGCCTTGTCACCTATGTCCTCTCAGCCCATGAAGCCTCTGAAAGCTGCTGCCACCACCTCCCAGCCTGTGCTAACAAGCCAGCAGATCGAGACCATCTTCTTCAAAGTGCCTGAGCTCTATGAGATCCACAAGGAATTTTATGACGGGCTCTTCCCTCGCGTGCAGCAGTGGAGCCACCAACAACGAGTGGGAGACCTCTTCCAGAAGCTGGTGAGGAACTGGTAGTGCTATGGGCACTCAGAGCTATAGGTGTGGCTGGCCCAAGACTAGGCCTGTGAGCCACAAGGAGACAGAAGGTGAAACAGTAGGAATGAGGCTTGGGTTTGTGTCTGAGGGCCTGAGTTGCTGAAGGGCAACTTACTGGGAGGGAGAAGATAAGGGGTGTGTTTCCGCCCCATCCTGCTGAGTCCAAATGGATCCAGTAAGCAAGATGTCTTTTTATCTTTATTTGACTTCATTCAGTTTTTTCAGGGTTTTTTGTCTCTGTGGATCCAGCTGCCCACTTGGTGGCCCCGTGAACACAATGGTTTTGTCACATGGAATGGCAGGACTTGGATGGACTTTGGGCAGAGAAGAATGGAGGTCAGGCATTGCCTGGCGAGGCAAGTTTAGATGGAAGCTGAGCAGAGCTCCATTACACAGTCAACCTTTGTATCTGCAGATCCAGCATCTGCAAGGTTAACCAACCAAGAACTGAAAATATGTAGAGACTTTCTCCCTTGTGTCATTTTCCTCTAAATACAGTGTAACAGTACTTGCATAGTGTAAATAAATTGGGTCAGGCATATAAGTAACTTAGAGATGATTTAAAGTATACAGATTGGGAATAGTGGTGCTACTGTGTTCCAGGTACTTAAAATACTGAGCCGGAGGATTGCTTGAGCTCTCAGGAGTTCCAGCAACATCCTGGCAGTAGGACATCTCTCTCTCTCTCTCTCTCTCTCTCTCTCTCTCTCTCTCTCTCTCTCTCTCTCTCTCTCTCTCTCTCTCTCTCTCTCCATCCTGACTCTCTGTAATCTAAAAAAAGAGGGGGATGCATGTTTAGCACAAGTGAGGCTCTTGGTTCAGTCCCTAGTCCCCCCAAATACATAAAGTGTATAGGGGAGAGATGCTAGTATTCTATGCAAATACTGCACCATTTCACATAAGGAACTAGAACAGCTGTGGATTTTTGGTATTCTCAAGGGGTCCAGGAACCAATCTTTCATGGTTATTGAAGGATGACTTTATTTCATTGTTACAACTATAAACATTAAAGCCCCCTTTAGTTGCATGGAACAAAAAACAAACAACAACAACAAAAAACCACTGCATTGGACGGGGAGACACAGGCAGTTAAAAATCTTTGGTAGGAAAATTGCCCTGGGGTACTAAAAGAGGCTGAAAAAATAATAACCTTGGTCATTTTCTTGGCCTTCAGTTCCTTCAAGCAGCTGTTCTCAGAGCCTAGAAGTAGGTTTAACCTAGAGATATTCACAGTGACTTCTTTGAGCCTTGCAGGAATCAGGCTGTATTCTTGTGGATAGGCTGGAGAAATGCAGGAGAGGGTTGATCTATAATTGAGGACCTATAAGGGAGCATGGACTATGGAGACAGCCATATGCTATGAAGAGGTCTGGATCCCAGGGAACAGGCTGTGCTCTGATATGGATGGTTAGAAGGTACACCTAAGGGGCAAGTACCATCCATCCTGCACTGAGGCTGCCCTCAAAGGCAGGTACTGGTTTTTGAGGGGGTTTTTTGTTAGTCATGGGGCTTGAACTGAGTGCCTGGGCACTGTCCCTTAACGTTTCTGCTCAAGGCTAGCATTCTATTACTTGGAGCCACAGCTCCACTTCCAGTTTTCTGGTGGTTAACTGGAAATAAGAATTTCAACTTTCCTTCCCAGGCTTTGAACCACAGTCATCAGATCTCAGCCTCCTGAGTAGTTAGGATTACAGGTGTGAGCCACCAGTCCTGGCTCAGATACTATTTTTAAGACACTCCTTAGGAAAAACAAAACAAAAAAAAACAGGAACAATTTCCTGACTTCAGGGGCCTTAATACCTAAGGACAAATAGTGTTGGACAACAGAATAAAACTTTCTGAAAGGACTCAGTGGGCCCTCTATTTGACAAAAGTTTCTTTGTTTTGTTTTGTTTTTTGGCCAGTCCTAGGCCGTGAACTCAGGGCCTGAGCACTGTCCCTGGCTTCTTTTTTGCTCAAGGCTAGCACTCTGCCACTTGAGCCACAGCGCCACTTCTGGCCAGTTTCTGTATATGTGGTGCTGAGGAATCGAACCCAGGGCCTCATGTATACGAGGCAAGCACTCTTGCCACTAGGCCATATCCCCAGCCATTGGCAAAAGTTTCTTTAGGAACAACATTCATTCACATCCTCAGATGTGAAGGACTGGGAATATGGCCTAGTGGCAAGAGTGCCTGCCTCGTATACGTGAAGCCCTGGGTTCGATTCCCTCAGCACCACATCTATAGAAAAGGCCAGAAGTGGCGCTGTGGCTCACGTGGTAGAGTGCTAGCCTTGAGCAAAAAGAAGCCAGGGACAGTGCTCAGGCCCTGAGTTCAAGCCCCAGGACTTGCCCCAGGCCAAAAAAAAAAAAAAGTCACACATCCTCAGATGTGGAAAAAAACTCAAAAATCTCAAGATGACACAGAAATGGATAGGCCTGCCAAGAAGGCAGGTCAGAAACCCCTCTGTCCATCTGTTGCCCCTAGAGCATGAATGATACTTTAAAAGTGACCAGGCGCCTGGGGCCTCATTCCTGTAATCCTAGCTATTCAGGAGGCTGAAATCTTAGGATTGTGGTTCAAAGCCAGCCCAGGCAGGAAACTCTGTGAGACTCTTATCTCCAATAAACTGCTCAAAAAAGCCAGAAGTGATGCTGTGGCTCAAGTGGTAGAGTGCTTGCCTTGAGTGAAAGAAGTCCAGGGACAGTGCCCAGGCCCAGGATTCAAGCCTCAGGACTGGCAAAAACAAAAGTGACCAGAGCTGGGTATAATGGTGCATATGTGCAATCTTAGCACTGGAAAGGCTGAGGAGGAGGATTATGAATTAAGTGATCAGCCTGAGCTATAAAGTGAGACCTTGTCTCAAAAAAAAAAAGAGAAAGGATTTAAGTACGCACCTAACCATGATACAGATAGAGTACAATTTATCCAAAAGGAAGAACTTGCGAAAGGGCCTAGGGATAGAAGAGCAATTAATTCTCTAGCAGAGGCTTTAGAATCTCTGCTTATCTTCAAGCATGTAAGATTCTTCTTTCCTTTTCTTTTCTTTTCTTTTTTTTTTCTTTTGTTGTTGTTGTTGTTGAGCCTGGGCTCTGTGCTTGAGCTCTTTTGCTCAAGGCTGGCACTCTATCACTTTGAACCACAGTGCCACTTTCAGTTTTTGAGTGGTTAATTGGAGATAAGAGTCTCATGGGGTCTTTTCTGCCCAGGCTGGCTTCGAACCCTGATCCTCAGATCTCAGCCTCCTGAGTAGCTGGTTTATAGGCATGAGCCACCAGCATATGGCCCAGCATGTAAGATTCTGTGATGTGTGAAAAGACCCATGACCAGGTTGAAAGTGAGGAGCCAGGAGATTGGGAGTAAGGGTCTCAGTGTCAGAGCTACCCCATTGCAGAGGCTTGCTCCTCTGTCCTGGAAGAGCCACTAGAAAGCACTCACCCTGATCTGTTTCTGAAGATGGCTGATCATGACTCTAGGATTTCCTAGGCCTTCTGCACAGTTGCTCTTTTCCCAGAACATTCTCTCTCCCACAGGACTCAAGTCCTTCAGGAGCAAGGAATAACCCAAGGATGGCCCCTCTACATGTATGGAACATAGGGTGCCCTTGTGCCTCCCGGGCTGTCCATGCTGGGGCTGACTCTGACCTTGCTTTGGCTTGTGCCTGGTTTAAAGAAGCCAGAGTGTTCTACTCTGGGGTGTGGCTTTCCTGTTGGCAACTGCTCTCTTTGCTGCCCTGGACAGCAGACACACACTGGACTCCAGGTTGGCGCTAAGGCTTGATAAATGGCCATGGCACTAGTTTGTTTAGATTCTCTCCTCAGTCTTCTTTCCCCATGACCAAAGTGTAGGAGTACATACCTAACAGGTGCCTCTATCTTTCAAGTATACCTGTCATTTCTCTGTGCACTATGTCAATAGTTGTAAAACTTTTGGATTGGACTTAGCTAACAGTTCTCCAAAGAAACAGAATAGTGTTATTGGAAAAAACCTACAACTAGCGCTCTCCCCAGAATAACATTCCAAAATCACTTGGAAACTTTATTTAACAATCAGTGAACACTGGGACTTAAGTTTGGAAAGTTTCCTCTGCTTTTTCCTAGTGTCCTTGAGCTGCCTTTGTGCGTCAGATGCTGCAGCAAATAGACTGGGTAGGGGGCTGGGAGTGTCTTGGGAAGTTGGTCCCCAGTCAGTGTGTACTGAGTGTTTGTCTTCATCCTGGGCTGAGTGCTGGGGTCTCCACAAGCACAGACTCAGTCCTTAGGAAGTTTGGGCAGTACTCTAAGAGGTGCCCCAGCTGGGAGAGTCCTAGGAGCCAAGGAGCATGGTGTGCCCTACTTGTACTTTGATACCTCATCACCAGCCTGGGGGATGGTGAGCTATGGGTGGCAACACAAAGGCTTACCTACACCCTTTTTACTGCCCTTCCTCTAGCTACACTGGCTCTTTTCTACTGCATGGGATTTTGTTTCTGGATGAAAATTTACTTAGCTTTGTTTTTAGAGGGTTTTGTTTTGTTTTTCTGTTTTGTTTTTTTATTGTACATGTATGTATCTTTTTCTGATCATTTCAGATGTACAGAATAGTTGCACTACTATAAAGAACTTTTGTTTATTCTTCACCCACGTACAGAGTATAAACTTTGTCCTTCATACATGCCTCTACACACACACACACAGACACACATACACAAATACTTTTTTCTTTATAATTTGAAAATAAGTTGCAGACATCTGCCCTTTTACCCCTAAATACTTCATTGTGTTTTTTGCTAAGAACAAGGACATTCTCTTCCATAACCCACAGTATAATTTGTCATATTCAGTAGATTTCACATTGATGTGACACTATTACTCAATATGCTGTTCCTATGCAAATTTCCCCACAAGTTAGCTATCGTGTTCTTTATAGCCATCTTTGCTCTGTGACTCAGGAGCCTGCCCAAGGTTTCATGATGTACTTAGTTGTAATGTCTTTTGGGGCTCTCTTGATCTGTACCAGTTCCTTGGGCTTGACTGACATTTTTGAAGGATACAAGCTAGTTTGAGTCTGTCAGATATTTCTTCAGGAACCAATTTTGGTTGTGCATTTGCATTTCTCTTTCTCTCTCTCTTTTGTGCCAGTCTTGAGCTTGAACTCAAGGTCTGGGCACTGTTCCTGAGCTTTATTGCTCAAGGCTAGTGCTTTACCACTTGAGCCATAGCTTTGCTTACAACTTTTTGTTTTGTTTTGTTTTGGGTGATAAATTGAAGATGAGAGTCTTACACACCTCTCTGTTCAGTCTGGCTTTGAACCACAATCCTTTCTGAGTAGCTTGGATTACAGACATGAGCCTCAGGCACTGGACAGGTTCTGTATTTCTGGGGCAGAGCAGTACCATGGCAGTAGGCTGTGTCCTTGATACATCATATTTAGTATTTAGAGGCATTGGCTCTCCATTTGTCCCAGGATCATACAGTTCTTTTTTTGTTTTAAGCTAAAAGTGTGAGAATTTGGTGCTTAGAATATCTTCTTACTAGGAAGAGGTAATCTGTTTGTTTTAGCAGGAGCAGGAAAAAGTCATGCAAGAGTTTTTATTTTGATACCCTCCAGATCTCTTATTATCTCTTCTTCTGAGAGGGCATTCTGGTTTGGTGAGAGGTCTTGGTTTGGTGGGTCTCATCACTGTAATGAGAAAACCTGGAATGCAAAGATGACGTAGCTTCTCCAGGATTGTCAGCATGGCAGGGTTCAAGCAGGGCATCTTTGGGCCACTGCTGTTACCCAGGCACTGCTGGCTCTCTGTGCGGTCTCTACTGGGAACACAGCCAGAAGATCTAGTTTACCCAGCATCTGGGATTGTCATCTGCAGAAACACAAAATTCAATATAAATGCTAATATGTATGGAAATGAAATTTAGGTTGGACACAGTACAAACTTCAGGATCAGCAGATGCCTCCAGCTTCCAGCTCTCAATCAGCTGCTATGGGTATCTCTGATCTGGCCACCAGGTTACCTCCTACCTGGGTTTGCTAGTCCCAGATGAGGCAAGAAACTGGTTTCCCCCTTGCTGTCTCTAAAGGTGAAATAGGACCCAGTGGTGACCATGGTGGTGGCACATACTCACCTACTCTTCCATGGAAGTCATTTCGCAGTTGAATGTGTGTTTAAGTAGGAGCCTTAATGAGGGGATCCTGTGTTAATGTCTTTGGTGTAATAGTTAAAAAGCAAAATGCCTCTCACCTGGAGTTGTTAGGTCTCACACCTGGCAGGTGTGCAGCATGCCACCTGGACACTAATGCCAGATCTGGGATGAGCTTGAGTCTGGGAAGCAGGAACCCCTGTTTTCCGTGGACAACCAGACTATGTGCTCTGAGGACATTAGACACATCGGAGTAGAATGCAGTAGGCCTCAGGGTTCACTGACCTCCATGTCCAGGAGGGCCTCCTGCAGTCAGAATGAGGATGTGCTGCTCAAACTTAACTGCAGAGAGATGCTTTCTTGCTCACTACCTCAAACTTCAGCTGCTGCTCATATCACCCTTTCAGTGAAATGAGGTGGGAGGGCTCTGAGTCACTTCTCAACATGTCATTGTAGGAGCAGGAAGTGCGCTTAATGTGTGGGGAGGGGAAGCAGGTAGGAGGGATTGGCATGGGAAGGCTGAGGTCTCTGCAGCCCTGTATGTCTATTGTACCTAGGGTTTTTCTAGAACTGTGCACAGGAACCCAGTCCTCATAAAGATAGAGAGTAGCCACATCTGTCCCACACTTTCTTCCTTTCTCCCTGCAGGCCAGCCAGCTGGGTGTGTACCGAGCCTTTGTGGACAACTACGGGGTTGCCATGGAAACAGCAGAGAAGTGTTGCCAGGCCAATGCTCAGTTTGCAGAAATCTCTGAGGTAACCCACACTTTGATGCTGTACAAACCAGTCAGCACCACTGACTTCACCTGTGTTGTGAACCACTTCCCACAGTTGATTATGGGAAGAACAAAGTACTCCAAACTGAAGTCTAGTTATGAACCCTAGATCTGATTCAGACCTACCCTGTTGTCTTCATCAGCAATATGTCTGGGAGACTGTTGTGATTAGACAGGAGTAGCCCTCAGAATGCCCTACCTCCCCAAAGGCTAAGGGTGGGCTCTTGTCTTAGTCCATTTTGTGTTGCTATAGCAGAACACCAAAGACTGGGTAATTTTAAAAGAATAGAAGTTATTTGCCTTACTGTTCTAAAGTTGGGAAGTTCAGAAGTATTAGGCTTATGTGTGATGTTACTTTATAACCTGACAGAGGGCATCATCCTGTGGTGGGACATAATAAGCAAGCCAGCTCAGGTCTCTCCATTGTTGAAAGCCACTAATGCCATCATGGATGCCTCAGCCTTATGACCTCATTTAAACCTAATCTCCTCCCAAACACTTATCTTAGATACCATCATCATGGGAGTTAGGGGATTATGTTTCCAACTCATGATTTTTGTTTTAATTTTAATATTTTTATATTTGCCAGTCCTGGGGCTTAAACTCAGGGCCTGGGCACTGTCCCTGAGCTTCTTTTGCTCAAGGCTAGCACTCTATTACTTGAACCACAGCGCCATTTCTGGCTTTTTCTGTGTATGTGGCACTGAGGAATCAAATCCAGGGCTTCATGCTTGCTTACACTGAGCCACATTCCCAGCCCAACACATGAATTTTTAGAGGGTACATTCAAAGCCCAGAAACCATGTTCCTTGGACACTCTCTTGTGCTATCTGCCTATAGTCAGTAGGGTCTGTAATTTTGTCCTTATGTCTCTTAGACATCCTGGGGCTGACTCTGTACCTTCTTGCTGGAGACTTAGTAGGAACTGCCCTGCTCTGTTCTTTTTCTAATCTCCCAGTGATCTTCAAAGCACAAGGAAGTGAGGGTTTGCATTGTTGCCTCTGTAGACCCATGCCAGGAGGGAAGCTCCTGGTCTGGAGGGTTTGATTGTCTCCTTATTTGCATTTAGCCCCAGGAGGACTGAAACCTCAAGCCACAGACTATTGTTAGCATCTGGAGCCTTGAAAGAGCCCCTCAGATACAGAGATGATGAATGTGCCATCCAGGGCTGAGAGCCAAGCTAGGACCAGAGTTCAGCAAAACTCCTGGGTCTCTCTTTCTCCAAATGGGTTCCCCCTGCTGTTCTGTGTCCTGTCTGCAGTGTTGGTGGGATCCGGATCTGTGTGGCATTTTCCGGGGGGGGGGGGGGGAGAGGGGGGAGTCTGTTGTCACTCTTGCCTTTGGATGAGTCCCATTCAGTGGAGCTATGACTTCTGACTTGCCTTTCCAACTTGCCTAGCAAGGGTTCTTGATGAGAAAACCTGTTTGAGAAAGGAAGCATTAGAAAGAGAAACAAACTAGAAATACATAGTGGGGCCAGTTTCTTTTGCTGAGAAATAACCTCTGACTAGCACACCTGGGCTTTGTTCCAGAGACATGGTACTACTTTATGATTTGTCATAGGGACTTGGCACTGGGGACTTGGCTCTGATTACCTCCCAGGGTGATATTTAGCCCATGCTGCTCTTCCCAAGCCTGTAGGGTGCCCCACTCCACCAGCCATATTTGTCCCTGGAAATCCTCTTTGTTCTCTTTCTTTTTTTTCCCCTCTTTTTTTCTTTTTTTCCAGTCCTGGGGCTTGGACTCAGGGCCTGAGCACTGTCCCTGGCTTCTTTTTTGCTCAAGGCCACTCTGCCACTTGAGCCACAGTGCCACCTCTGGCCTTTTCTATATATGTGGTGCTGAGGAATCGAACCCAGGGATTCATGTATATGAGGCAAGCCCTCTTGCCAGTAGGCCATATTCCCAGCCCCTGTTCTCTTTGTTTCATTGAGTTAGCAACCCTTATCAGCTGAATTCCAACTGACTTCTGATTTTTTTTTTTTTGGCCAGTCCTGGGCCTTGGACTCAGGGCCTGAGCACTGTCCCTGGCTTCCTTTTGCTCAAGGCTAGCACTGTGCCATTTGAGCCACAATGCCACTTCTGGCCGTTTTCTGTATATGTGGTGCTGGGGAATCGAACCCAGGGCCTCATGTATATGAGGCAAGCACTCTTGCCAGTAGGCCATATCCCCAGCCCTGATTTTCTTTTGCACTGGTACTGGGGGCTTGAAATCTGGACCTCACATTCTTGCTTTCCTTTTTCTACTCAAGGCTGCCTGGTACTCTGCCATTTGAACTGTGCCTTAAGTTCTGACTTTTTGCTGGTCAGTCGGAGATAAAGTCTCACAGACTTTGCCTGGGCTGGCTTTGAAACTAGAATCCTCAGATTGCCTCCCCCTGAGTAGCTATGATGACAGGCATGAGCCACCATTGCCTGACTGACATGATCCTTTTTGTTTTCCTTTTTTTTTTTTTTTCTTTTGCCAGTCCTGGGGCTTGAAATCAGAGTACTGTCCCTGAGCTTCTTTTGCTCAAGGCTGGTACTCTACCACTTGAGCCATAGCACCACTTCCAGCTTTTTTGGGGTATGTGATACTGAGAAACCGAGCCCAGGGCTTCATGCATGCAGGCAACCACTCTACCACTAAGCCACATTCCTAGCCCGACCTGATCCTTTTGAAGAACAGGCTACAGTTAAGTGGCAAGGTTTAAGTTGACTTGGACAAGTTTCTACAGAGAAAGGAGGAAATCATGACGGGGAAGATACCATTGAAGATTGCTGCTGGTCCTTGTTTGGAAATTTAAGCCAAGACTGGGATGAAGAGATGGGCCAGCAACTCAGAATAACTCAGAAGCAAGCCTCTATGAAGCTTTGTGGTTCTTTTACCATCCGAACATGTGTAGGGCTGGCAGAGTGCCTGAAGTAGTAAAACACCTACTTAGCAAGCCCTGAGTTTAAACCTCAGTACCACCCCCCCCCACACACACACAGAATGATAACTATCTGTGCTGGTTCTCTATCCATATTTCAAAAAAAGACTCAGAGTAAGTGCAGCTGCCAAAAGAGCAAAATTAAGCTCAAGGACAAGGAAGCAGGAGGCTGTGTAGTAGTGTTAGAGACTGGATCATGAGTTCTAGACAGTCAGTGCTTAGGAGACAGTATTCTGGCATGGGGCTCATGAATCGCCTCAAGTACAGGAAGGAAGTAGTGATTTTCCACCTTCTCCCCAGTCCTGTGAAATGGGTGTGAGGCGTTGTCCACTCAACCTGAAGTGCCTACACTGGCTTCTGTGAGGTGCTCGCTCTTCAGCTGACAAGTAAATGAAAAGAGCTTCCACAGCCAAGCAAGTGTGAAAAATGCAGGTTAAGCCAAACTGACTGAGACTGGACATCCCAGAGCTTCTGTCTTGCACTGCCTAGGGACACACGGAACATGGATCACCTCCCAACTCCCATGAGCTCAGCACCTGGTTTCTGCCTTCAGTCTCTTGTGTAGCTCTCACACCCACTCACACCCTTTGCAAACTGCTGAGTTAGACACAGGAAGAACAGTCACTTTGAGAGATGTTAATTTTAAACTCTTGGCAAAGACACCAAAGTGCATGATTGTCTTTGGCCCCCATGAGCTGGAAGACACCATTGTTCAATTCCAGGTTTTCTATAGCATGAGATAGGAGGGCATTCCCAGGCCCCTTCTTGTCCCTAAGATAGAGGTGTATCTGTTGTGCAGAAGCCTTGTACTGAGGCCCCTCGTAACTGCTTTCCAGAGATGACTTTAGCTATGTCTTTGGTGCATTGATGCATTTATGCTGCAACATGGTTTATCCACCAACAAGCCCTGCCTGCACTCTGGGAATCTTAGCACCTTGTGTTATACCAAGCATATTTTAGCAAGTATATTTGTATTTCCACCTCAGAGTGTAGGGGTGGGGTCAGATCCAGCATTAGTCTAAGTACTGACAGGATCCCTTGACTGCTACCAAAGGTAAGTGCTCTTCTGAATGACCAGCTGCCCACATGCTGTTGAACCACTCCAAGAAAGGATTTGCCTCTGTTTTCAGGATTCTCCATGTCAGTAGTTCTTAACCAGGGATGATTTCATCCCCAAGGGACACGTGGCAATGCCTGCAGACCATTTTTGTTTCCCTGACAGGAGTCTGAGGATACTACTGCACCTGCAGGTGGAGGCCAAGGGTGCTGCTCAGCATCCTGCAGTGCCTGGAACAGCATATTTCTTTTTTGTTGTTGTTGTTGTTGTTTTGCTTTTGTGTATACCTATTTTATTTATTTTTTTTCACTTTCGTCGAGATTATGTGTGGATTTTTTTTAATTAAATTTTTTTTAATTTTTTAAATTAAATTTTTTAAAATTAAGGTGATGTGCAAAGGTGGTACAGTTACATAATAAGGTAGTGAGTACATTTCTTGTCATATTTGTTACACCCTCATTTTTCTTTCCCTTCCCTAGTTCAGGTAAACATATATACAATATCCAGTGTACCAAAATCATATACAGTAATCACGTAGGGTACGCCAAAGGAAATTCATCTAAAACATTAAACGTAACGACAACAATAGAATCCTCCTGTGTCCTTCTCTTGGAGTTCTTTTTGCTTATCCTCATCTTACATAATCATATGTACATAGCTGTTGAGCTATTGTGATCCACTGATAGGTCTATCCTAGACCTTTTTATGTTTGTTTAGTAATTATTTGGTTTTAGACACATAATGTAAAGTCGCTGACCCAAACATGTGGAAATACCCATTTGAAAAGAAGTTTGTTATTTTGCAGACCTGATCTCTGCTGTTCTCCTCCCCCACCCCCCAACAATCATATATCAAGGAGACCATGCGCCTTTGTTCTCTGTGTTCTAGGCTTGTCTCGCTCAACATTATTTGGAACAGCATATTTCTGACACCTGATGTCAACATGTTGTTCTAATGGAAGCATTCAAGGCCTCCTTTGTGCTTGTCTGTTGATGGGTCCCAGTTCAGCTCAGATGCCCCCTGAGATTTGCTGCATCTGGGGTACTTGATGGGGAAAAGAAGGCCAAGCTTTCTGCTTATGGTTCCTGACTGCAACTTCTTGCCATCTCAAAGTTTCTTCAGTCATCCCACATGAGCATGTGTTTTTCCCTCTGCAGAACCTGAGAGCCAGAAGCAACAAGGATGCCAAGGACCCAACGACCAAGAACTCTTTGGAAAGTGAGTTCTCTGTGCAGAGACCTGTTCATGCTAGCACATGGGACAAAATCTGGTTAAAAATATAATAGACGAAAATTACTTGTCACTTAAGTATCCCATTTATATGACTGAATGTCAAAAACAAAGAAATAAAGTTTTACAAAGATTAATGCAAAGTATATCAATAAAGGGAAGACTAGAAGAATTATAGAATATTTATTTTTTGTGATTCCAGGTGGTATAAAAATAAGGGAAACATTCCACATAGCAAAGTAAAATAAAATAAAATAGTAGAGGCCTCCAGAAAGTTCTGAAGAAAAGCAAATGTTGCTTTGTAAGGCTGTAGTTTCTCCAGGTGGTCCATAGATTTCCCAGGAAGCCAGAAACATCATTTTGTGCATCCTAAAGACTTAACCTTTGTTGTACTGAGACATCACTTACCTCTTTCCATTTGAACTGATGGCACAAAAACAGTAGGTCAACTGTTGGCACTTGCCTTCCACAGACAGTAACAACAAACAGGATGCACAAATTCTTACCACACACTTGCAGGAAGTTTCGTGATCACTGTTTTATTTGTTTATTTTTAATTTTTATATCACACTGGGGCTTGAACTCAAGGCCTGGGTACTATCTCAGGATTTTTGCTCAAGATTTCCACTTAACCACTAGCACCATTGCTCCAGTTCCAGCCTTTGGCTGGTTAATTGGAGAGAAAAATCTCAAGGCCTTTTCTGTCCAGGCTAGCTTCAAACCATTTCTCAGTCTCAGTTAGTTCCAACCTCTCAAGTTAACAGATGTGAGCCATCAGTGAGTGGCACATTAAGATTTTTAAAGTAAAGGTTCATTTGTATCTTGAATAGAAAAGTCAATGTTATTAACTTTATGAATCTTCGCTCGTTGAGTAGGTGTTGTTATTATTTTGTTTGAATTGTGGGATACCAAAATAGGAAGCATGCCTAATTAAGAAAAACTCATATGGGGGGGGGGACGGGGAGGGGAACTGGGAGAACGTGAGGGAAGAGGTAACACTGTTCTCAAATGGACTCATCATCTGACTTACATTACTGTAACCACTCTTGGACATCAACTTTAATAATAATAAAAAATTTTTAAAATAAAAAAAAGAGACCTCTTCATGCCTTTGTGTTTGAGTGTGGGGGTGGAGGTGCTGTCTGCACCAGGCAGCAGGCATGCTCTTACCATGCTTTTTCCAAGTGCCTTCATCTCTTCCTGCCTATCTCTCTACAGACCTGCTCTACAAGCCTGTGGACAGGGTGACAAGAAGCACACTGGTCCTCCATGTGAGTCATTTCCTAGGGTGGTCTAGGCATTCTCCCTGGCCAGGCAGGGCCTTTTCCTCTGGAGCTCTGGCTTCTCCTATGCGGAAGCTACCTGAGTTCATAAGCTCTAGCAGAGGATCCTGTCTGATTCCCTGAGCTGCTGAGTCTGTCCCCTGACCTGTGATTTGTCCAGGTGTCAGGCATGCATGTTGTCAGGCTGAGCACCATGATAGGGAGAAGCTGGAGCTGCTTGAGAGCACTGAAGCTGAGGGGCTCCTGTCACTGCCAACCCAAGTGCTTCTTCAGGCCTATGCTCTCTTTGCAGATGGGCCTTGGGATCTCGTGGGGATTTTGTTTCTCAGAAGCATCAGAGAGCTGCTGACCTTGGGCAAGAATGACTTACATTACTAGCTGAGAAAGTGTCACTATTTCTCTCTGGCTTCTCGAAAGTCCTTGACTTTCATCTAAAGGAGGAGCCAAACATTTTTCTCCTGACCTTGTACAACCAGAGGTTCTGGGCCAGGACTGATTCTACCCTGAGAGACATGCAGCAATGTGCAGATGTATTTGATTGTCACAGGTACAGTTAGGGTAGTATGCAATGAGCATCATGTGTTTACTGTATAGAGGCCAGAGATGGTGCTAAATGCCCTATGCTGCACAGGACAGTCCCTTTACCTCACCCCACTGTAACAAAATTATCTGGCCCAGAATGTCAGTAGCACCAAGTTCTAGAAACCCTGCCCTGGATCCTTATAGTAGGACCCCTCTTGGCCATGTGCAAATAGCATGAGTTTGTTGGCTCATCTTTTGGAACTAGGGTCTGCTTCCTAAGAGCTTAGTGGCCACACGTGAGAAGCCAGCAGCTCTGGGTTACGCTCAGAATGGGTAGGTGTGGTTTACACACAGTAGTCGGTCCCAGTATTCCTCTCTAACTCTGGTCTTTCCACCTGGGACAGGACTTGCTGAAGCACACTCCTTCCAGCCACCCTGACCATCCCCTACTGCAGGATGCCCTCCGCATCTCTCAGAACTTCTTGTCCAGTATCAATGAGGAGATCACGCCCCGCCGGCAGTCCATGACTGTGAAGAAGGGAGAGGTGAGTAGTTGCTGGGGGACATAGAACACTTTTCCGTCTCAGACCTGGAGCGTTTTCTGGTCCTCTGCAGACAGTTCAGCCTAACACGGGGAACAGAGGCCCCTTCTGTAACCCTGGTTGGGTACAACCCAGTCTGTGAAGTGCCAGGGTAGCCTTATAGGAGTGACTGCATGCCCCATGCCCACTAGAGATGGTGTCTCTACCTCCTAGCTACCTGTTTTCCTACTGTTTCTGTTGAGTTCTATCCAGAAGGAGATGGCACTTTGCCTGGAATCTTCCTACTTCCTCCTGGGTAGTCTTTCTTTTTTTTTTTTTGGCCAGTCCTGGGCCTTGAACTCAGGGCCTGAGCACTGTCCCTGGCTTCCTTTTGCTCAAGGCTAGCACTCTGCCACTAGAGCCACAGCGCCACTTCTGGCCGTTTTCTGTATATGTGGTGCTGGGGAATCGAACCCAGTGCCTCATGTATACGAGGCAAGCTCCCTTGCCACTAGGCCATATCCCCAGCCCCTGGGTAGTCTTTCATTGAAAACCTGAACACCAGGTTTAAGAATTCATAGGAAAAAAAAAGGGAGGGGCTCATGATTTGTATTTGATACAAGAGAATGGCGGAAGAAGTTGATGTCTTCCGCCTGGAAACTTTCTTTCCCTTGCCCTCTAGCAGCTACTCAACTGTCATTCTCCTTTTATGCACGTTATTAATAAGCAGGCATTGGCCTGCACTTAGATTCTCCCTGAAAGAGGCCCTGTGTATTGCTAGGCAGATAGATGCCTTTTCAGCCTCTGTTAAGTATCACATCTATTAAGGCAGCCACTATTGAGTACAAAATCTGTTAAGCATATCTGAGGAGCAGAGGCCATGAACTGGTGTCCATGTGAGCATCTTTGCTAGAAGCTGTGTAAAAGTGACAGGAGCTGACATCTAAGCTTCTGGGGTTTTATGCAGAAATAGGAGCTGTGACCTCTAGGCAGAACATGACCACCTATATCCACCTCTGAGAACCACTTCCTCCTCTTCTTGCTCATGGGCCAGGTGTGCACTGCTGAGACAATGCCGGTGCTGACCTGCCCAACACACAGTTCTTTCCCTCGTCTCACCTAGGAGTGACAGCAGGCTGCTGTCAGCCCTGTGTTCTTCCACTTGCTTCTCTGGGCTTGGTTGTTTTTCCTGGACTTGGGGTGGGAAGGGCTGGGTAGAGGAGGGAGATTTTACTTCCCAGGCTTCCCCAGGCCCTAGAACAAGGAAGATTCAGGTCCAATCCCAGCATTATGAGGAATGACACACCAAGAAGCCTGGAGTTCGTGGCTTCTCCCCTTGGAGTTGTTACAGCAGGATGGGGATGCAGCCCCTTGTCCCTTAGCACCTAGACCCTCAGCGGCAATAATTTGTGGAAAGAATAGCATGTAGCAATACTCTTGGGCCTCTGTCAGCTCCATGGCCATCTCTGAGCCCATTGAAGGCAGAAATGGGTCCACAACACCTCCCATAGACAGATAGTGATCAGGGCAGAGGCTCTCCACCTGATTCTCCAGTGGCTAGCACCCAGGGGACATACATGTCTCGTGGAGCAACAGAGGGCCCTGATCTTCGTTTTCTCTTGTGGCCTTGGGGCCAACAAAGAAAACAATGTCTGGCATCTTCACCAGCAGTCCACCTGGTTTAGCTACTTGTTGGACTTGTATCTGCTAGGACTTTTTACTGGGTTGGTTCTTGCCAGGCTTACCCTTCCCTCTGGGGATGTTTGCCTCTTTCTCTTCTGCTGGCTGTTACTTTATAAGCGTTCTGACCTCCAGGGAGGCAAGGGTATGAGCTCTTCTCCCCTTGGCCCTTGATACGTTGCTGAGTCTGCCCCTATATCTCTGCCACCATCTCTCCTGTATCCCTGGAGAAAAATAGTTGAATTATTGGAATTCAGCTAGGAAATTGAAGCATTTAGAAAAATGAGGTACCTGAGAGTTGGTAGCCATGTCCTCATCTTTCCTGATTCAAGCCTGATTCTGAGCCATCGTGGCTGAGGTCTCCAGGTAACCAAGCAGGAAGTATCTAGAGGTCAGGTATTTATAAGGACACAGACTAAGTCTTTCAAGCATCTAACCCTGACTGGACACTAGGGAGCGCTTAGGTTCCTCAACTGCCTAAGGAAGAAAAGACTAGGGAGCTAACATGGGATTCTGACTCATACCCTTCATTCAGCACTGTCCTTTAGTACCTCAGTAGTGACTAAGGCATGGAGGTAGATACCCACTCCCCTGCTCCCTGATCCCCAGCCATGACAGGGGCAGACATTACTAAACAGTCATGAAGTCCAAGCTTGCAAGTCCTCAGTAGCCTTCCAGGCTGCCCAACATGTGTACAGTCCTTGATATATAGAAATGAAGCCAAATGGTCTGTACTTCAACCTAGGTTTGATCCTTCCCCACTGCCAGCTTGTGGTATTGATTTGGGGGTACCCCCACTTTCTTTTTAAACTTGGGCATCCATGCTCTCCGAGGACAATGACTTGGCCTTCTGCCTTTTCCTTAGGGGACTGAAAGGGTTTCTTGGCCTGTAAGGGACAATATGAAGGTAAGGGATATGACTTCCCTGCATTGGTACCTTCTCCTGAAAATAGCAGAGGATACTCTCCACAACACCAGGAGGAAGATAGTCCACAGCACTCCCATCCCAAGTGGGAGCTATAGGCTGCTTCCTGTGAGAATTTGAAGCTGGAGAGGGCCTGAGGTTTAGAAATGCCTAGTACTTTTGACCTTATGCCAGTCTCTCAGTTTGGTGTATCACCAAGTAGCAAGTTGCCAAAGGGAAAAAGGAGCTGTGCCTTTTAAGTTCTCTGATGAATGTGGAGGATATTTTTTTTTCTTTTTTAAGTGAGGAAACTGACTCAGAGAGGTTGAATGGTTTGCCTGTGGTCACACAGCTACTAAGCAACTAAGCCAGGATATGAGGCAGATGTCCCCAGTCCCAGGAGTATTAGACTTTGGCTTTCTGATCCCCCATGAACTATCAGTTTACCCACCCTACTTCCTGTTTCTGTTTTGCCTGGGATAGGTGGAACTATTCAGGGAGATGAATGACAGGCCTTTCATCTTCATATCTCTCCCGTTCTGAGGCACTGGCCGGAGCCCCATTCTCTGCTCCTGCCAGGACCATGTCCAAATGGGATTCTCTCTGTAGCTTCCCTGACAGTAGAGAGAGGGAGGAGTCCTGTCAGCATGGACGTACGGCCCATTGCCACAGCATAGCCTCAGTGAGTTGGGGCATCATGGAGAGACCCTGATATGAGCCCTGTGGTATCAACAGCCCCAGCCTTGGCCACCAGTGTGGCTCCTATAATCTCTTCATCCTTTTTGGCTTCAGAGCCTATGCTCTTTTAGAAGTGACTGGGTAACATTACAGGTGGCTCTCTGACTCAGAACAGGGGCCAGAGCTGCCCTAACTGGCCAGCATCCTGACCCCAGAAGACGCAGGATATGTGAGCAACAAAAATCATTTGGGGATTTGGGGGGGGGGGGTGCGCAACCAACTCAGCCTTCAGAAGGAAGGATCCTGCAGGCACGTTTTCCTTCTAGGCCCAGGTCCTGTGGGCTGGTGGGTGGGTGCTCATTTGTTTAGCTGAATTAACTTCACAGTTAGATGACTGATTTCTACTGCTGGGTAATTTCCTTCACGTGGTTGCCTGTCTGCTTTGAGCTCTGTGCTGCATGCTGCTTATGCTTGAGAATGTGTAGGATGATCCAGCCTCTGATGCTGGTTTTCTGCCTATCATCTCTGAGGCCCCTCTCAGAGTAAGACAGCAGACAGTGGGCCTGACAGGTACTGCAAATGGCAACATTGCCATAAGCTGAGGCTGAGGCACTGGGGATCAGGCAGGGAAATGGATGTGTGTGTGTGTGTGTGTGTGTGTGTGTGTGTGTGTGTGTGTGTGTGTGTGTGTTTAATTGGAGATGAGACTCACAGACTTTCTTAAAGCCTGTAATGATTTTAAACTGAGACCACTAGATCTCATCCTCCTAAATAGCTTGGATTACAGGCACAAGCCACTGACAGACTTTGCAACTGATAATTAAAAAGAGTTGGAGACTTCAACATGGTTGTTCATGCCTCAGCTACTCTGGAGATAGAGTCCAGGAAGATACCAATTTGAGGTCAACCTGGGCAAAAAAAAAAAAAAAAAAATAGTGAGACACCATCCCAATTAATAAAGTTGAGTGTGGTGGTTCACAATTGTAATCACAACTACTTAAAAGGATGTTAGTCAGAAGATCACAGTTGTGAGGCTGGCCTCAGACAGAATTGTGAAACTCTACCTGAAAATTTAAGCAAGAAAAAGGAGAGTAGTGGTATGGCTCAAGAGATGGAGCATCCATTTAGCTAGCAGGGAGCCCTGAGTTCAAACACCAGCACTACTAAAATATAGGCAGGCTGTGGCTTGGTGGTAAAGTGCATGGGACTCTGAGTAAATCCTCAGCACACACACACACACACACACCACACACACACACACACACACACACACACACACACGAATGACCTGGACACCATGAGCTCTGCCTTCCAAATACACACACACACACACACACACACACACACACACACACACACACACACACACGAACGACCTGGACACCATGAGCTCTGCCTTCCAAATCCTTGGTACCAAAGGAAGAAACCTCAGCAGGCACCACAAGGCCAAAAGGCAGACACTACAAGGTCAAAGAATTGTCTCTGTCCAGGCTTAAGCCTTTTATTTACCTTTAATAATAATTGTAGAGCTTTTCTCAGCTCATATGGTCCCTGGTTCTCGTTCTTTCTAGGAGCCTGCACACATTACTCAACTCTGCACACCTTACTCTGTGAAGCCAGGGAGCTGGAACTCACTGCATGGGATGGTGATGGTTCTGCAGAGTTAAGATAAAAAAGATTTTTTTTTTTAAATAATACTTTCTCCACACAGGGCCTGATACCTAAGTGCTTATAGTAGCTACTGCCACAAGAATAATTAGCATTGTTCTTCCCAGGCCCTGATCATCCTGTGATGGGTCTCTCTTCACTCTTTTTTTTTCTTTTTTTTCTTTTTTTGCCAGTTCTGGGCCTTGAACTCAGGGCCTGAGCACTGTCCCTGGCTTCTTTTTGCTCAAGGCTAGCGCTCTACCACTTGAACCACAGCACCACTTCTGGCTTTTTCTATGTTGTGCTGAGGAATCGAACCCAGGGCTTCATGTATATGAGGCAGGCACTTTACCACTAGGCCATATTTCCAGCCCAATAGGTTGCTCTTAAGATATAGGAAACCTGGGCCAGAATTGACCCTGAGAGACATTCCAGAGACCAGAGAATGCTAGGGAGTCAGATAACAGACAGGAAAGATGAAAGAAGGGAAAGCCAGTAGGACCCTGGCCTGATGCTCGACTGCAGGTGGGCAGAGAGCAGCCTTGCTGGGCACCTTGTTCCTAGCCCAGCTGCTGGACCCCTGGGGTTCACCATGGCACCCCACAGTCAGGGACACAGAGGGTTAGTTGTCAATCAGGCCCCGGCATTCAATCAGCTCTCCACAAGTACAAATCTTGTCTGGAGGCATAGGAGTGGGGGCAGGATCCCCTGGCTTCATCCAGGGCCAGAATATGCCCACTCAATCCATGCCTGGAGCCACACCAAGACCTACTCGTGGCCAGCAGCTGTCCCCTCCATGTCACCTCTTACTTCCTGTCTTTTCCTTCTATGCATCCTCTCTTTTCAACTGCCATCTGGGCTTTCTTAGGTCACACTGACAAGGCCTTGCCTGGTGTATTGATGACCAGACTACAGTACCTAGACCTGAAATGATTTTTTTTCAATGTTCCTGGGGAGCCATGACTTCTGACTTCCTGGTTGTGTGTCATAGCATACAGCACCCTCAACTGGGAAGTTTTGACAACCCAGGCTGGCCCCAAACTTCTGGGCCCAGTGATTCTCCTATCTCAGACTTATGAGTAGATGGGACTACAAATGTGTACCACCATATAGGCATTATTTTATAGCTGGCCAGGGTGCCAGCATGGTTGGGTTTGGTGAGAGCCTTTTTCCTGGCTTATAGCTGGCTGCCTTTACTGTCCTCACTTGGCCTTTCCACAACAAATGCATTTAGAGAAAAAAAAATCTCTCTTCCTCTTACAGAGACACTAATCCCATTATGAGAGTCCTGCCTATGTGACCTTACCTAAATGTAATCATCCCTAAAGCTCCCCTCACTAACTATCATTACATAGGGGGTTAAGGCTTTAACTGAAAAATGGAGGGAGGGTGATGACCCAGACATTGGGCCCAAAGCAGTGTGCTGGAAGAGGCTACCAGCCTAGGGAAAGACCCCTTAGAAAGGAGGAAACTCCCCTCCTCCTCATTGGCTGAAGTATATGAAAATGGAGGCCTTCATAGGGTCAGAGTAAGGAGGGGCATAATGCATGAAGGACTAAACATGGTGCTTGTGTGCACAAAGTCCTTAGCCAATGGCACCTAATAGCCCTGTGGGCCTTTAGATACGCTATTGCACTTAATCCTCCCAAAAGTGCAACTGGACAGGTCCTTTTCTTCGTCTCCTTTTTTTTTTTCCTGATTGGGATGCTAGGCTAGAACTCTACCACTGAGCTACACTCCCAACCTCACATCTGATTTCTAAGGAAATTGAAACTCACAGAAATAAACTAGCCAAGCTGGCATCTCCAGAGAAAGAGAATCTGCAGGCAGTGAGGGTGGGAGAGTCCTGGACCCCTTCCCTGTCAAGCGGTCTTATTGGTTATTTGAGAAGGCAATGGTGTCCATTCCAGCTGGTACTTTCCACCTGGCTGTAAAGGAGCTCCCAGAAAGACATGGCCTTGCCACCTGCTGCCTTCCCCTACCACTTTGCTTCATTCAAGCACCTCTGAGTTGCTGCCCTTCATTCTCTTAAGTTTTGTGCTTCCCTGTCCCAGCAAGGTCCTAGCCATCTCTTTCCTCTGGCTCTTTCTAACCTCACACCATCCTGAAGATACCATTAAGGGCTATAACCAGACTTTCCTTCTCTCTGTTCCAAGCATCCTGCCTGCACTCCCAGACCCATGGCTGGGTGAACACTTCAGAGTGGGTTGTCTCCTGAACAGGCAGAGACCAAAGTCTTCAGGCTTTCTGTTGGTTCCATATGGGCTGACCCAGCCAGGCCAGGCCTAGGTTACTTTTCTCCCCCATAGGAAGGCTGGGTCCTATGGCGGGGATGAACAAGGAAGCATAGGTGATAGACATGTAGCCACAGGCCAGAGGGGCCAGACCCTTGCCAAGGTCTTCCATATCACCAACTCTGTCCTTGGGTCATCTGTGCTGGACCTGCCGTTTTCTGAAATATGTGCAATGCAGAACTGATGTTTTCTCATGAAGGTAGGAGGATGTCTCAACCTCCTAACACATTATGCAGCTTCCAGCCAGGCCTGGCTGACTTGGATCAGGAGGGAGGCATCTACCCAAGAGTCAGGGGCCCTAGATTGTGGGTCTTTCAGAATTGGTTTTGTTTTGTTTTTTGCCAGTCCTGGGCCTTGGACTCAGGGCCTGAGCACTGTCCCTGGGTTCTTTTTGCTCAAGGCTGGCACTCTACCACTTGAGTCAGAGCCCCACGTCTGGCTTTTTCCATATATATGGCGCTGGGGAATCGAACCCAGGGCTTCATGTATACGAGGCGAGCACTTTACCACTAAGCCATATTCCCAGCCCGGATCTTTGGGAATTTGTTTCCCAGGTCTGAGAAGGCTTTGTCTTATAAGACTGGCTCCAGCTTGCTCTCTCCTGTTCCCAAGCTCTTCTCTTCTCCCACTGTGCTCATTCATTCCCTTGATTTCAGCCCCTCTTCCACATTCCACTCTGTGGATTGGCTAGAATTGTGTTTGGGAACCTGTCCATTTTCTCAGTGCTACAAGGCCCTCTTTTTGATTCTCTGGACATTTCTCTGTGTAGAATTGCAAGACTCCAGACAGTTTGATTTTCTGAAACCAGATCCAGTTCTTCCTTGGGCAACCCTGGTTTGGAGAAGGTCCTGGTAAAAAGGATGTAGCCCCACTTAACTAGCACTCAGGCTACAAGGGGTCTGCTTATGAAATGCACCAACTCACACACTCTTGGAATAGCCTTCGTAGACAGCATTGTGGCTGGGGGAAGTTGGGACTTGTGGCTCCTCTTAAAAAGATGAAGGTTGGCCCAGGTAGAGATGAAATGGATAGGGATGGATCTGGCAACAATCATAGTATCAAAAATGCAGTCCTAAACCAGATTGAGTTTGCAGCCACTGTTAGGGAATAGCCATTTCTGACCTGTAGCTTCTGAGCTGGGCTTAGGGTGCCCTCTGCTGGTGGTTGGAGAAAGCTCAGCCCCTTTGGAGAAAAAATTGCTATCTCCACACGTCACTGCCCCTCACAAGTTCACTTCATCCCCACCTACTATACTAGGGGACGGGATCTTATTCTGTGTCCTTGCTGAGGGCATATTTCTGTAGTCATTCTCTGAGGACCTCAGTGGCCCAAGACTGTCTGTCTCCTTTCTCCCACTGTAGACCCAGCAGGCTACATAACCAGGTCTCTGGAATTTTCCCTCCAGTGCTTCCCCAGATGCACACAGGTTTCTTGCTTCCTGTGGATTCCTGTACCAGACAAGCTGTCTGCCCTCTGCAGGGGAGGGGGGGAAGTAATGGGTGAGTGACGATGAGTCATGGCCTTGGCGTGCCAATAGCCTTCTTGGCCCTTCCACTTATGGGCACCAGCAGCTCTGCAAAAAACCATTCTGTGCCAGCAGCTAGCTGAACTGAGCTGAGCTTCCCTTGATGACATGTGACCTCCGTGCCTGAAAGTAGAGAGGGGGGCTGGCTTAGACTGCATCTGCTTCTGAGAGGCTCTTAGGCCTCCAGCTCCTGCAGTGTGGGGGCAGGCTGAGAAGTAGAGGCTGTAGGTGGCAATGGTGGTCCCCCTCCCCCCATCCTCATTCATTCTGGCTCTGCCAGGATGAAAATGAGGCCTTCCTTTCCACTTCTCCAGATGAAGGTGAGTATACCTCTTACTGGCAAGAAGGTACACTTTGTTTTGTGTGCCTCGCCTGCAGATGTACCCCAAACTCATCTCACTGTGCTGAGATAGTGTGTGGGATAAGGTCTCCTCTGAAATTCCTCCTTAAAACCAGGGATCTCCTGGGCTGGAAACCATTTTAGAGACCAGTAAGTATGTTGCTTGCTCACTGGGATAGAAGCTCAGTTTTCATATTTGACAAATGAGCATAGGAACCTGATTTGGTAGGGACCAAATCATCCTGACTCTGTCCTTGGCATACAATAAGCCCCAGCCCTAATAAGGTGCTGGTCTATTGAATGAATAATTGACTTACTGCAGTATGCCCATTCAGTGGCCTGAGCTGTGCAAGCAAGGACTGTCCCTTGACTTTAAGATAAAGTACTGAGGTGTAGAAAGGCTTGGGACTTACTGGAAGATCATATTTTTTATTCCTTAGATTATCCTATGTCTGCCCACCCAAGTTCTCAGGCAGCAAGTGCCTGGGCAAGAACAGAGGATATACTCCTACTTGGATCCTCCCCATCCTGTCTAGTCAGAACTGGAAAGTGGATTTTCAGGTGTGAGGCCCCTAGCTTCCTTATGAACTAGGCCCTTTCTTCCTCACCACCAGCACTGGCCCTCCTAGATTGCTCTCGTGTCTACCATCTTTTCACTGGGACTGCTACATCTATACATACCGTGCCAGTCTCGTCTCTCCATGGGAACAGCCCCTCCTTTGCATGGCTAGTTTCTTGTCATTATTAGGCCTGTTTGCTATCCCTCCAGAGGGGCACCAGCTATCTTGTCTAAAGAGGACTGTCCTGTCATTCTTCCTTAGAGCATTTGTTTGATTGTGAATCATCCTCCCTGGCTTCCAGTCCAATGACTATCACTGCCCTACATCTACCGAGCCTCTTCTCCAACCTAAGCACCCAGGAGGGACTCAGAAATCTTTGTTGTTCCCTTGGTTTTAGCCCCTCTGCCATGGCCCACTCTCTGTTCCTTGATTGGCTAGAATTGTATTTAGGAACTGTCAGTCTTCTCTAGGCTAGAAGGCCCTGGACCTTTCTTTGTGTAGAGCTGCACACTCCAGGTAGTTTGACCTTTTGAAGACAGAGAAGTGCACCTAGCTCCTTTTAACATTTTGATGAGATGGATGGAACATTTCAAAAAGTAAGTCTGAGAGCTGGATATAGAGGGGATGCAATCTCCCTAGGGGAAAAGTTTTCCAAGTCAGTTTACTCCTACCAACTGGAAGGACCCAGCACACTTCATCCCACCCACCCCACCCAGGCTACTCCTAACTTGAGCCCTTCCCCCATGCCTACAGCACCGGCAGCTGCTGAAGGACAGCTTCATGGTGGAACTGGTAGAGGGGGCTCGTAAGCTTCGTCACGTTTTCCTGTTCACCGACCTGCTCCTCTGCACCAAGCTCAAGAAGCAGAGTGGAGGGTGAGTGACAACATTTACCCAGGAGGAGACTATGCTTTAGTACTCCAGTGTTGAGGATCTCCCTGTGGAGCATGATTAAAGCAGTGTGACCAGGCCTACTCAAAGTCAAGAGTTGTCACTACTAATCTGGGGATGCCATAGATCAAGGCTAATGACTCAGCTTCTCTTCCAATGTGAGGAGTAAACCTGACCGTCACTGTCACATACATTGGAGGAAGGACTGGTTGTAAATGATATGAGAAAAGTATGTCGAGTGAAGGGCCTGCTTTGGGAATATATTGTTAGGCAAGTGCGCTCCCTGAGCCTGGTGATGGTGGCTGTTATTCTCTGCATAGGCTTGTAGATCTCCCCCACCTCCACCAGGGGTCAGCCTCACCCAGAATTGAGCAGAGCAAAGAGGGTCACATTGGAAAGAACCACAACTGAGTTCTTGGATTCTGCTTTTTGTGAGCCTAGTAGAGATCCTCTGTCTACTCATCTACCAAGTGAGGAAATAGTATTGGATAGATCTACAGCTCCTCAGACTCTGCAGCTCTGAGTTTTAGTTCTGTCCTGCCATTTTCAAGACATGCTCCCATGATAGCCACTAACGTCAAGGTCAACACAGAATAAAGGGGACCAGGGATCCTTATGCCTTGATGCTTGGAGTCTTATGTGGAATAACTGCTCCCAGGAGACACTGAGGCTGCCAGTATTTGCTAATGGCCTCATGGTATACAGATTGGGTTTTAGGTTGCATAAACCATACACAGCTGTGAACCTAGGCTCTCTGGCAGGAATGAAAAGCTATGACATTATTAAAGGAAGATGATCAGCGAGTTAACGTTCTCCTTCTCCTTATCCAGCAAAACCCAGCAGTATGACTGCAAATGGTACATTCCACTCACGGATCTCAGCTTCCAGATGGTGGATGAGTCAGAGGCAGCACCCAACATCCCCCTGGTGCCAGATGAGGAGCTAGATGCCTTGAAGATCAAGATCTCTCAGATCAAAAGTGACATCCAGAGAGAGAAGGTGAGACTAGCTGAGGGAATAAGAGCCAGGCCCTGTGTGGCCTAAATGGATAGCAGCCCCTTGTGCCCAGGCTAGTAGTTGCTCTCTTTGCCAAGCATCTGCTCTCCAGGACCTGATGGGGCCTCTGTGAACAACTCTCAGCTCTTGGAGTGCTGGGTATCTATCTGCTCATATCCAGACACTGAGCTGTCCTAAGAGCCCAGCTAAATTAGGGTTCTCATACTAGAACCACTATCAACCTGGTCCTGATGGGAAGTGAAAGGTGTTGGACCTAGATGTTCATCGTATACCTTTTATAGAGTACTTATTTTACCTGAAAGATGGCCTAATGACTAGTTTTCTGACATAGGATTTCACATAGAAAACTTGGTTAAACTGGTGGCTCTTGTCTGACCTATGTCCATTTTATTCTTGCCTGCCTGCCTATCACTCTGGTTGTTAGGATCCTGACCTTGTTCCTTCTCCCTCCTATCCCCACCCTCTATCCCCACCTGCATCCCAGGGAAGACCTAGGCCAGAATAGTCCATGATTCCTCTGATGGAAGGTACAAGTTCAGCACAGAACCACAGTGGCAAAGAAGTTGGAAGATTATTATTTACAGATCCTAGGCAGATAGGACACAATGAATTGAGAGGGTAGTCTTCCATCTTCAAGTCATTCTAGGTAGGATGAAAGTCCATGCTTAGGGCCACCTAGTAGAATGTTTTGTTTGGTTTTGGTTTTTTAAGAGATAGCATTGAGGCAATTAAAAGTTTATATAGGGTAAAAGTGAGGAATATCCAGCCCATAGGCTGTATGAGGACAGTAAAGTTATTTGGCATATGACAGGAAAGACACATATGCTTCTGGTATGCTTCTCATTGGCTGCCTATATAAATAATTTTGTATAGCTCAACAATGATGAATACAAATGGCCATTGGCAGATAGAAGATTCCCTGCACCTGATATAGGGATATAGGGTTTAGGGTGCTTTAAGTTCATGGTCATATGCCTAGATGTGGTTTTAAGGGAAGTGGAAGGAAAAGCAGGGAGCACATTCTGCTTGATAGGAGAGGGAAATCCAAGGAAAAGAGGTTCAGCTTGATGCCTATATGCCTCTTTAGTTCTTACTTTGACCATGTGTTAGAGTTAGTTGTTGGGTTCCCTGTTCTGATGTCAGGTGGCAGCCTGTGTGGTATTGTCCGTTACACAGGAGAAGTACTGAATCCCTCAGGGAATGTTGTGTCCAGGCTGTAGAGGGTTTGGGGTGATCCAGGACATGGGGCTTAGGGGTGCCCAACCATCTCCCTCACAACTATCCTGATGAGGGGCAAGCCCCTCCAGCTGTTTTGGACTTCAGGCACCTGGTTCTTTCCAAGGAGGTTTAGAAGTTTATGGACATAACGAGAATGAGGTCCTTGCATCTGGGGTTAGCCAGGCCAGAGAGAAGGCACATCCATAGAAGGATAGGCTTCAGACAGGGGTGCCCAGGTGGGGTGGATGCAGCAGACAAGGGGTCACCCTTAGCCCTCACACTCCTGTCCAGACTACTCACAGAAGCATGTTGAGAGCCTAGCAGCTGCAGGAAAGGGAAACCCCCAAGACAGACTTGAGTTATCTATGTAGAACAGTAGCCTCTGTTAATTGTCAAGAGTTGGAGAGCCTTGATGACTGGTGTCAAAACCTTCACTTGTGAGAGGCAACATAGTTTCCATTCCATGGCAGTGGGCTTTAGGAAGGATCCACATGGCTCTTGGCAGGGAGGATTTTCCCATCTAGGTCCTGATGATATGTGTTTGTACTCACTGGGATTTCCCCAAAACACTCCCAGCAGGCTGATGCTCAGGTTAGGAGAGCTTCTCTCAGTCATAGCATCCCCTGCACATTGTCGGTGTTTGGAGAAGTTGAAGGCATGGACATCTGTAAAGGTTTTTCCCCTCTGCCCTTGAGAGAGGAAGGACCAATTCCTTCAAAACAGGCTGACTGAGTGCCTCAAAATTGGTGCTAGGTCTTGACCTGAAGGAGAAGCTGTGTGCACAAAAGGCTGCCAGCAAAGTCTGTGGTTGTGCTAAGCAGACAGTGGAATCTCCACCTTCCCTATTCTCAGTGTTGTGAACAGTAGGCACTGAGTGGGAGCGGGTGGCCCTGGGATGGAAGCGTGAGACTGTTCTCTCTCTGGCAGAGGGCAAACAAGGTCAGCAAGGCCATGGAGAGGCTGAAGAAGAAACTGTCGGAGCAGGAGTCACTGCTTCTACTGATGTCTCCCAGCATGGCCTTCAGGGTCCATAACCGCAATGGCAAGGTGAGTACCTGTTACTGGCTGCCTCCAGCTCACCCTGAAGATGCTCCCATCCTGGAATGGAATCAATGATCAACCAACTGCAGCCCATACTTATCCAGCCAGCTGTTGTCCCCAGTGCTTATGTAGACTTTGCAACTGTAGTCCCTTTTCTCTCAAGACCATCCCTGTGCCAAGAGAGACCTGGCCAGCATGGCATATGCAGGCACACATGTTCTTCTAACTAGTTCTTTGTGTCATGGCCCCAAGTTGAGTGGCAATTGGCTCAGCTCCTACAGCTGGGAAGTTGGTGGGATCGCCAGGAAGGGAAGAGGATAGCTTGCTGGTTTGGACAGCCCTGACTCTGGATACAGGAACACTATCCGAGAACTTCCAGGGCCAGAGACACACATTATCTCCTTGTCTGGCTCCTAGTGCTATCTGTAGCCTGAGTCTTGTCTCTCCACAGCAAGGGACACCTTGTTAGTGAATAGAATGCACACCTATCATTGAATAAAATGGTTTGTTTTGGGCACCTGGCAGGAGAGGCAGCTGGTAGGTTCTGTAGGAGCTTTGTCTCAGCATGGGCTTGTGAGTTGGAATTAGCTAGTACCTCTGAAGATCTCTACCTTTGAGAACCCTTCCCAAGGCCTGATGCTGCACCAATTCTATCACTGTCTGACCTGAGAAATTCAGGTGGGGCTTGTACCACAGCTGAGTCTGTGTGTGCAGACACTGGACCAGTTTGTACTAGAAACAGTGAGCCTGTCCATGAGCATTACGGGCCACAGTGGCACACTTGAGCATACCTGGGCCTTGCCAGCTGGCACGGGGTAGGTGTGAGTCTCTGGCTCTTCCCCTTGGGCTTGCCAGATGCTGGCTCAGCTGATAACTGGAGTTTGTTGTTCTTCTCACCTACTATAGAGTTACACATTCCTGATCTCCTCCGACTATGAGCGAGCAGAGTGGAGAGAGAATATCCGAGAGCAGCAGAAAAAATGTGAGTGGCTTCTGCACTCAGAAGACTTGGCCTTTGGCCATCTCCTATGGATGGATCATTTAGGCCCCTTTTCTTTTTTCTTTCCTTACTTTTCTTCTCTAGATGTTTTTGACAGTAATGGGGTTTGAACTCAGACTTCATGCTTTCTAGGCATGTGTTCTACCACTTAAGCCATACCTTCAGTCTTTTAAACCTTTTCTCCTTCCTCCTTCTCTTTGTTTTTTTTTCTTTCTGAGAAGGGATTCTATCCAAGAAAAATATATATGGAACTTAAATTTAGATAATAAGTTAGAGAAATGCTCCCCAGCTTTGTTGTTTCCTCCACCTGTCCTGATCTCTGTACACATACCACCACCCACCATGATTCTTTCCCCCATTTCTTCCTGAATTCCCCACCTTTGCTGTCTACCCTCTAGGCCTGCACACACACCATTCCTCCATTCCTCCTCTCTTTCATTCCCAGTCCTGGGGCTTAACTCAGGGCCTGAGCACTGTCCCTGGCTTCCTTTTGCTCAAGACTAGCACTCTACCACTTGAGCCGCAGCACCACTTCCAGCTTTTTCTATATATGTGGTGCTGAGTAATTGAACCCAGGGCTTCATGTATACAAGGTGAGCACTTTACCACTAGGCCATATTCCCATCCCCCAACCAGGCCTTTCTTGTATACACACCTCAGCCTCCTTGGCTCCTTTGCCTGCCTCATCTGTTCCCTTTGGGCCTCCATCACCCCCTTATGCCCCCCAAAGGTGTTGATGCTGGCAGAGCCCTTAGCCCACCTGGTAGCCATACAGTCCTCTCTACTTAGCCTTATCAAGACAGGACACTTAGTCCTGTCTGGGATACTCTCTTGTCTCTGGTCAGTTTGTGTGGTTTCTTTCTTCTACAACTCTAGGCTGCACCCTCCAGTGCAGGGGTGAGGGGGCAGTGTGCAGTATTCAGGACTGGTGAGGCAGACTTCATCCCAAGATCTGGGAATACAGCTTCCGGCTCCCCACTTGGTCCTCTTCCATGGAGTCAGGCCATACACTGTGTCCTAGGTGGCCTGGTCTTTCCATTGAAGTAGGTTAGTTCTTTTTGTATGTGCTGGTACTAGGGCTTTTTTGCTTATAGCTGGAACTCTGCCACTTGAGTATGCCTCCACATCATTTTTTTTGTTTTGTGTTTTTTGCTAGATAATTTGAGTTACGAGTCTTGGATTTGTCTGCCTAGGCTAGGGTCAAACCCCAATCCTCAGACCTTCTGACTAGCTAGAATTATAAGCATATGCATAGACACCTCAGCTGAAGCAATGTCTCTGCTTCAACTTCTACACACAAACTCTGGGCTTAGGGCTCTGCCTGCCCCAACCTCTGCCTTTGCACCAGCCTCAGCTCCCGTCTCTGCAGGCTCATCACTCACACCTGTACTGAGTTGAGCCTCATCTTCTCTTCAGTGCCACTGAGGCCTGAGGACTCTGCTGAGGCTTGTGTCCCAGCGATTTCTGCCTGAGCGTGAGTACCCAAGCCATTTCCAGTGTGGTAGCATCTGTTTCCCACTCAGTGTTGTGCCGAGAATAAGTCCTTTTCCTCAGCCACAGAGATATACTCATGTTAGCGGGTATCTGTCTGGTGCCACTTCCCAGGGAAGCTTCTAGTTTGTCCTCCTTCTCACACTTCATGAGGTTGGACTTTGGTAGCATGTGGGTACATGTGGACATGTCTGTGAACAGTGTGGATCTCTTTTCCACAAGAGCCCACGCCTGGGCTCTCTGAGGTCTCACCCTACTCTCCCATAGCTATCTATGCTTCTCGTGCGAGCCCAGCACTGACCCTGCTATACATATCCTTCTATGTGTGATGAGGGCCAAATGGGAGGTGCACAGAGGAGTGGTAAAGACTGACCTGGCTGTACCTACTTTGCCCACTTAGGTTTCAAAAGCTTCTCTCTGACATCTGTGGAGCTGCAGATGCTCACCAACTCATGTGTGAAACTTCAGACCGTCCACAGCATTCCGCTGACCATCAACAAAGAAGGTGAGATGAGCCTGTTGGGCACAGAGTGGAGGGCCAACATAGTCACTCCTGCTAATGCTGTCTTCATAGCCATGGAGTTTCCTCCAGAAGGAATATGTATGCTTGTTGTCTCCCAGGAGTGTGAAGAATTGGTTAGGAGCAGTTTTCTCTCTAGGCAGTCGATGAAGAATGGATCGAAGTTAAGAAGGATAGATTCTGTCCCTAGCCATGAGGCCTATGACAACCACCCCTCAGACCCTCAGTGCCGTGATCTAGCCCCACTGACCTGCCCTGCTAGTCTTCCTCTAGCCCAGGTACTTGCTGGCTGACACACTTGAGTTTTTGCATTCACTGATGCACCTTTACACATGGGCTCAGTGACACACAATGAGCCTGTGCTTTGCACACACCTGTGCAAACATGCACATGCACTCTGTTCACATCCTACATCATCCCAGACCATCCCAGATGATTTCTTCTGTCTTTGGAACCTTAATACACTTTGTCTCAGTCACTGGTTTGTCTGTGTTGTGAAACCAACTAGGTCTTAAGGTTCCAAACACAGAAACCAGTGGCACATCTTCTGTCGGAATTGCCTTGCTCACTGCTGTGTCATTCTTGAAGTAGAGCCAGCCATTCTCTCTCTCCCTCACCTTTTTGGTTTCTTGCACAGATGATGAATCTCCTGGACTCTATGGCTTCCTGAATGTCATTGTCCACTCAGCTACCGGGTTCAAACAGAGTTCAAGTAAGTGGCCTAATAGGGAAAGTAGTAGGGGCTGAACAAGCATCTTCACCAGAGAAGTAGTCTAGATGACCACTGGGTGCCTTTGGCCCCAGTCACTTAGGTGCAGTAACCAATGGAGGGTTTTCTCTTATTCCTACCTGTCTTAGATCCTGTGAACTGTGAGTTTCCCTCTGCAGGAAGATGTAGTAATTACAGGGATTGGAATTTGACAGAGACTGCTTATAGCATTCTGGTGCTTCAGAGCCAAAAAATTGCAAGATTGGTGCTGTCGGCAACACCCCTTCAGCCTCATCAGCAGAGTAGATTTTGCTGTTTTGTTACACTAGTTTGGTAATACCTTTTTCTCTCCCAGCTGCTCAGGCTATCAGAACAGTGAAGATTGGCTGCATTACATTTTACTAACTTCCCTACTCAGGAGATTGAGGTTCGAAGCTAGCTCTGGCAGGAAAGTCCACAAAGCTCTTATCTCCAGTTGACTGACAAAAAGCCAGAAGTGGAGCTGTGGCTCAAGAGGTAGAGCACTAGCCTTGAGCTAAGGATAGTACCCAGGCCGAGTTCAAGCCCCAGTACCAGCATGCACAAACACACGCACGTGCACACACACACAATACCCACTAGAGCTGAATCATAGAACACTTTAAAAACACCATTGAAACAAAGCAAACAGAAAGGTGAACACCAACAAATATTGGTGAGGATTTGAGGAAATAGGAGCCTCATGTACTGTGTGTGAGTAGAGAGATGTAACTTAATTAAACCACTTTGGAAAGTTTTGGGAAGGTTTTATTGTTGTTGTTTGTTACTAGGGATAAAACTAAGGGCCTCTTGCACACTAAGGCCCTAGCCCACATCACATAGTTCCTTAAGAAGTTAAACATACCTCCCTGAGATATAGCTAACCAGTCTCTCAAGCATTCACTTTGTGTATGTGTATGCATATACACACTTCCCTTGTGCTCGCTCTTTGCTTTTTCACTCAATGCTGGTGCTCTATCACCTGAAGCACATCACTTGTGTTTATCAGTTTTGGACCTTGAATTTAGGCCTGGACACAGTCCCTGAGCTTCATTTATTTATTTATTTATTTTTGTCAGTCATGGAGCTTGTACTCAGGGTCTGGGTACTGTCCCTAAGCACTCTACCACTTTGAGCCACAGCTCCATTTCTGGTTTCTAGGTGGCTAACTGGAGATAGAATTCTCACAGACTTTCCTGCCCAGGCTGGCTTCAAACCACAATCCTGATATCTCAGCCTCATAAGTAGCTAGGATTACTGGCATGAGCCACTGGTGCCCGTCCACTTACTTCCCACTTTTTTATGGTTATTTGGAGATCAGTTTTATGGATTTGTCTACCCCAGTCTGGCTTTGAACAATGATCCTCAGATCTCAGCCTCCTGAGTATTTAGGACTACAAGTGTGGGCCACCAGTGCCTGGCTTAAGTATTCACTTTAAAGAAATAAAGACAAATGAGGTCTACATAAACAGTTACAGACAAAATATGGCACATCTATGCAATAACCAATAAAAAGATATGAACTACTGATAGAGGCAACAATATGTCTGAATCTAAAGTAAAAATTACTGACTAAAGCCAGATGGAAATGCCTACATTTTATGGGCCAAGCCTCATGGCTCACATCTATAATCCCAGCTACTTAGGAGACAGTGATAGGAAGATCATACTTGGTGAGACTCTACCTCAAAAAATAAGCCTAGGGCTAAGAATATGGCCTGGTGGCAAGAGTGTTTGCCTCACATACATGAAGCCCTGGGTTCAATTCCTCAGTACCACATATATAGAAAAAGCCAGAAGTGGCGCTGTGGCTCAAGTGCTAGCCTTGAGCAAAAAGAAGCCAGGGACAGTGCTCAGGCCCTGCATTCAAGCCTCAGAACTGGCAAAAAAAAAAAAAAAAAAAAAAAAAAAAGCCTATATTTTTTAATTCCAGATACTCAGAAAGTAGGGGAAGGAGAATTGTATTCTAAGGCTGGTCCAGGCAAAAGCTTGTGGCTGTAATCTGAAAATAAAACTAAAAGATCTGAGGGTGTGGCTCAAGAAGGAAAGTGCTTGTTTAGCAAGATGAGCTTCTGAGTTTAAACCCTAATACAAAAGGAAAGAAAAAGACTACATAGTAGATCACTGCATTTATTCTAAATATGTAGAAAAGACAAAATACAGAAAACCTGGGGACAGGGAATTGGGGAAAGGGGAAGGTGGGAGAAAATGAGGGAGGAGGTAACAAGTTTGGCAAGAAATGTACTCACTACCTTATGTATGTAACTATAACCCTCTGTACATCAATTTGACAATAAAAACTTTTAAAAAAGAAACAAAACTTGTTAGAAGTTGTCAAGGACTGAGGGTAGGGTTCAGCTTTTAGGTGCGGACAGTGTCCTGAAATGATTGTACTCTTGTGTAAAAGTGTTCAAGTTTATTAGAGATCTTCAAACCATACAGTGCAGTGGTTGTAGAATACAGACTTGACCTCCAGAATATAAATTGTTCCCCTGGGCTCTTTTCTCCCTGGCTCTTCTGTATATGTTGGTGTTTACCAAATTTCCTCCTGGGCCTCCTTCCCATCCTGCATCTCCTTCTAGGACATATCTATCAACATCACAGATGATGCTAGAACTTCCTCTCAATCCCAGCCTGCCCTGTTACCTTTCCATCTATCTCATCTTTGTCCCACTCTGAGCTCTATGTTCCTAAATAGATCCTCTATTTGTAGCCTCTATTTGTAATCCTGTTATCTTGCTTTGTCAGATTCCACTGTTGTGCCTCAGATTTCTTTATCTAGGCCCTTGGCAGTGGCCAACCTACTCCTCCACCCAGTGGTTTCTTTTCTCATTCTTAATTTTTTTGTTTGTTTGTCCTAGGGCTTGAACTGTCCCTGAACTTTTGTGCCACTTTGAGCTACAGTTCCATTTCCGGCTTTTTAGTAGCTAATTGAGTAGTCTCACAGACTTTCTTATCCAGGCTGGCTTTGAAACGGAGACCCTCAGATCTCAGCCTCCTGAATAGCTAGGATTATAGGAGTGAGCTACCAATGCCTGCCTTACCAGTGGTGTTTCTAAAATATGCATCTCATCATTTCCCTTGCCACTTACAGCCAGATCCCACACCCTACTCATTCCCAGACCGTGCTTCTTCTTGGCAAGAACCCAACTTGCCCAGCAACAAGGAGCTATTTCCTATGCCCCACACTGGTCTAGAGTTCTCTTCTCTTCCAGCTGTTTGCCTGATACAATTCTTGCCAGAGTTAGAGGCACATCCTCCATTCCCCCCCAGGATGGGCAACCTCTGCCACGACCTTGTGCAGCACTCACTCTAGATTGCAATGAAATAGTCACCTCTGCCCTCCCATCCGGTGTAGGACCCAGCAGAGGATTGCTGTATGACCAGGGCTCCAAGAGGTCCCATTTCCCAGCTCCACAGGCAGGGCAGGGGCATGCATGATGTCCTAGTATTCACATTGGCCACTGGTTTGGTGTTTTACTTTGAAGATTTTTTTTTTCTGATTTGACAAATATTTCTTGTTCTTATAGAAAATACAGGAGAGATGGAAAAATGCATTTACTGTCTTCCTGTCTATCACAGATCTGTACTGCACACTGGAGGTGGATTCCTTTGGGTATTTTGTGAATAAAGCAAAGACGCGTGTCTACAGGGATACCACAGAGCCAAACTGGAATGAGGTGAGGAGCCTTCCTTCCACAAGAGCCCTGACCAGGATGTTTGCCACACAATTCTAAACCTCCAGGGGCTTCCTGAGGGTTTCCCTCAAAAGCTATGACACTAACATTCCGGGAATCTCAAGAGGATGGGGGTGGAGAAGTGATCCATTCAAGAGATTTTAGTCCAAGAGATGTTATCTTTGTGTGCATGAGAATGTTACTACCCCCAACAAAAAGAAACAACCTATTTTGTGAGAGAAATGTTTTTTAAGAGTACTTACAAAGACTCTTTGCCTTGCCTCTGTTATTGCCTAGTATTTACCTTGTAGATTTCCCTAGCATTTTTCCTCTGAAGCTGAAATGGATTTCTGTAACCCTCTCAGTTTCCTGAAGCCTAGAACCCTGCCCATGGGGGTAGAAAGGGGGCTGCAGGCACCCATCCTATCTCCCCTTCAGGTCCTGCTTGACACTTGGTTTGTGTTGTCCGTTCTGCTCTTTTTGACTTTGGAGAACTAGTCTGTGATACACCTTTGGCCTGGAGACATAAGAATGGACATGATTGCAAAGAGCAGTGACCATGATGTCCCAAGACCCATGATGCCATTTCTAACCTCTTCAGCAGACTGCTGACCTCCAGAGCCTTGTTCTTAGTAGTATAGGTGTAAACAGCCAAGTTACAAATCTGCCACTCACCCTTACCCTGTAGAGGAGACTGTGAGCCATGGACAGCTTGATCTATGCTGGTTGTGACTGAGGTCTTCATTGAGCAGCATCCACTACTGTGATCATTTGACTTGAAGGCGCAGCCAGGTGCCAGTGGCTCACGCCTATAATCCTAGCTAATCAGGAGGCTGAGATCTGAGGATCATGGTTCAGCCCAGACTTTCCATGAGACTTTGATCTCCAATTAATCACCAGAAAACCAGAAGTGGCACTGTGGCTCAAGTGGTAGAATGCCAACCTTGAGCTCAGGGGAATACCACCCAAGCCCAGAGTTCAAATCCCATGACTGACCAAAAAAAAAAAAAAAATGAAGACATAAAGAACGTGGTGTTCATTATAGCTCTGGACCTCTGCCCAGAAGTATAGTGGGAGCTGTGATGGTGGCAGGATGTGGGAGAGTATGAAGGATACATGGGATCTGCTGTAGGAGGCTTTGCAGAGACCAAAGGGGTCTGGAATGCTGCACATGCAGCAAGGAAGGGATTCTAAGACAGGTTGCAAAAAAGGTTCCCATCAAAGATCCAAGGAGATCTGGGCATCAGTGGCTTACCCCTATAATCCTAGGTACTCAAGTTGAGATCTAAGGATCACTATTTGAAGCCAGCCTGGGCAGGAAAGACTGTGAGACTCTTATTTCCAATTAACCACCAAAAAAAAAACCACAAGTGGAGCTATGGCTCGAGTGGTAGAGTGCCACCCTTGAGCAACAAAGCTAAGGGACAATACCCTGAGTTCAAGCCCCAGTACACACACACACACGTACACACGTACATGTGAAGGCCCAGAAGATGGCATGGCTCCAGGTCATTTGATTTGCATGTAGATCATCATACAGGGGGATTCAACTCCCATATTATTCACTCGCCTTCCATAAAGAACTCCTCTCCCCCCCTTACCCTTCTCCACTTCCCCCTTGTAACCTAAGCATACATGTATAAGCATGGGTGGGGCTGCTGGGGAAGCACGTTCATGCCACACAGAAAAGATTGAAAGTCCAGGAACTATTCCATATTCTCTCAGTTCTCTGGATCACTTTTTTTGGGGTAAAGAGCGTAGAGAATAAAATTGTGACCATTATGCCCCTAACAGTTATTTTGCTTCTGTACCTTTGCTTGCTAACCCATGGGGAAGTGGAAAAATACCAGCAGTCTTCCTATAGCTACTCTGTAACCACATGCCCCCCAACCCCTCTGTGAACTCTGTACATACCTGAATCTGAGCACTGGCGATAATGGCCATCTGGCCCGGGACGTGATTAATTGTCCGCGCCCAGAGCCCACTCAAGGTTGGACATGACTAAGTGTCCATTCTCAGACCCCTGCCCAGATCTGGGCACAAGAGACAAGAACCATCTGACTCCAGGAATGTGGCTACGTGACCACTCCTGGAGGCCCACCCGAATCTGTACCCCAAGGTTAAGGCTGTCTGGTGCCATACGTTCGGCGGGAAAACCCAGGCCAATCCTGAGGCGACCAGTAAACTAGGGCAAATGTCAACCAGTCATGTACTTGTAACCAGGGGTCTTCTTCACTAACTTCCCTGTACTTGTCTATAAAAGCTGTGCTGGAATTGTGCTCAGGGCCTCTCAGCGTAACTGGCAACGAGTGCGCGGGGCGGGGGGGGGGGCGTCCGGGTTCAAACTCGTAATAAACGACCCCTGCAGTTTGGCTTTGACTCTGGACTCTGATGATTGTCTTTGGGGGCCTTGAAATCTGGGCATTACAGGGGGGGGGGGGGAATATAACTTTTTATTTTATGGCACAAGGGATGGAACCCAAGCCCTCACATATACCATGCACACACATACAATGCACAACCTTTGCTTTTGTTCTTTTTCTTTTAAGTGGTACTGGGATTTGAACTCGAGACCTAGAAGTTGCTAGGCAGTTGCTTTACCATTTGAACCATACTCCTAGCCCTTGATTTTATTCTTTAGTAGTTTTAGGTTCAAAATACAATAAAGAGGGCTGGGGATATAGCCTAGTGGCAAGAGTGCCTGCCTCGGATACACGAGGCCCTAGGTTCGATTCCCCAGCACCACATATACAGAAAACGGCCAGAAGCGGCGCTGTGGCTCAAGTGGCAGAGTGCTAGCCTTGAGCGGGAAGAAGCCAGGGACAGTGCTCAGGCCCTGAGTCCAAGGCCCAGGACTGGCCAAAAAAAAATACAATAAAGAGGACAGATTTCCACATGCCTCTTGGTCACCCCATTATTGAAATCCTGAACCATAGTGAATGAGATACATCTTACAATCAGTAAAACTTTGTTGACACACATTGTTATCACTTCAACTCTTTAGTTGATATCAAGGTTCACTCTTGGTATTATGCATTCTATGGATTTTAACAGATAATGACTTGCATCTACACCTAAAATATCCAAAATAGTTTACTTGCCCTAAAAATGAACCTTATTCACATAACACTGACACCTATAGTCTCAGAAAATCTGCATGTTCAATAAGCACTCCTGAACTTCTGATGCTGATAATGTGATAAACACTTTTAGAGATGCTGTAGTGCTAAGTCAATTAGGTTTGAAAGGGTGTCAGAGCTTTCAGAAGCACTAGGGCCAAGCCAGTGTCATAACAGTGATGCCCCTAAGGAATGCTCCGGAAGGTCCCAGGACAAGTGAGGAAATCCTCAAGCATGGGCCCTCCAGGGTGAACAAGTACGCCATTGTTGGTGAGCCATGAGTTAGAGGCCTTGCCAGCTAATAGGGCTGGCAGTGACACACCTGGACTTGTTTGCTCATAGATAACTTTTCTTCTTTTTCTGACCAACAGGAGTTTGAAATAGAGCTAGAAGGCTCCCAAACCCTGCGGATACTATGCTACGAAAAGTGCTACAACAAAACGAAGATCCCCAAGGAGGATGGCGAGAGCACAGACAGACTCATGGGTAAAGGCCAGGTCCAGGTGAGGCTGCCCATCCCTTCTGTCCTCTCTGGATGCTCCATGGTCTTTTCCATTTGGCATTTGTGGACACTGAAGGGGCTTGGCTCCAACACCTGCCATGGCCAGCACCTTCACAGGTTTTTTCCTGCTCCTCTGCCTGAGTGGCTGTTATGTCCCAATGTGTCCCCAAAAGAATTTCAGTTAAACTTGCTTTCCCCAGCCAGCTTCTCATCTCATCCGCAGTCTTAGGAGAGACTGAAGGAAGAGTTAGGTGGTACTCTGGACTGAAATTGGTGATTACGGGGCACCTCTTCTTAGAAAAATGTGACTCAGAGTCTATTCACCTGACTGAATTCTGTGGTCTAGACCCAGTTAACAACTGCATCCTTGAAGAGTTGCACATGGGTTCCCCAGGGTTGGTATAGAAGCCCCCAGGTGTGCCAAGACAATGCCCATACAGGACTAGTGCCTGGGACTGATGCTTGTCTTCCTTGGGTGATGGCATGACTCAGACCAGTTTAGTATATGTCTCATTACTGTAACAGAAAACCTGAGGCAGATTATTTATGATGATGAAAACAGTTTATTTAGCTGAAAGTCCAAGGTAGGGCAGCTCATGGTTACTGCATCAGAGCATGATGGATTGAAATGGAAAGAAGAGATCAGATCCTGAAAGAAAAAACTAGAAAGGATTCAGAGGTCATACTCAATCAAATAATTACTTAATCTCACTCAAGATTAGGAATCCTTTAAGAGTTCTTTCCCTTCCCAAGGCAGCTCTCCCAGTGACCTGAAAGTCTCTCACTAGGCCCTGTCTCTTAGAAGGCCCACCACATCAATGCTGTCCTGTTGAGGACCACACCTCCAGCACACAAACCCTTGGGAGTGAAAGTACGTGCATACACCTGTGCTTTCTCATTTGGTACATGCTCATTTGACATTAACTTCCTTAAGGTCCCCAGATGACCAGGGAGGTGGAGGTGGAGGGAGCAAACGTAAGGCCATCAACTCTTGACCCATACCCCCATTGCTTCCCTTTCTCTTGTCCTTCTCCGCACTTGTTACCTGTCCCAAGCCAGGGACATTCCTCATCCATACTCCTGAGCCAACACTCCCAGCCTGCATTTTATACATACTCACAGCTGGCACATCCTTGGCAGACACCAATAGGCTGGGTACCTGGCTCCTTTTGTTGGCTCATCAAACAAGGCAAAGTTCCTCTAGTTCCACCAGTCTTAGATATGAATCATCTGAATACTGATACTCCTCATCCTTTATCTTATCAACCCCTCTCTCGAAACCCCTTGTCATGATGCAATCCATATGTGAACTTTTTTTTTTCTTTTTTGGTGGTGGTAGTACTAGGCAAGCGCTCAGTCACGAGCCATACTCTCAACCCTTTTGCTTTAGTTATTTTCCAGGTAGGGTACTGAGTTTTTTCATAGACCTCCATCCTCCTAATCTCCACCTCCCAAGTAGTTACAATGAAAGGCATGAGCTATTATACTGGGCCCAAATATTCCTTCATGTACACTGCAAGAGCTTTCTTTGGCAGGAAAAAAGAGAACAACCTGAGCTGGACCAGTGAAAGCAGATCTTATTCAGAATGATTGCACTAGGGGAAGAGAGACCCTAGTATAGAATGGGGCGCAGTTCCAAATACTATGTGGACAATACTGGAATTTATAGCCAAGAAGCAAGGCAAAGAACAGTAGGTTGAATATTACTAAGAGGAAGCATCATTAAGGGGGATTCTGGCTAAACCAGCCTAACAGGATTCTTGCTGAAGGCTGCCCAGGTGATCAGACACCCCCTAGGGGATGATGGAAGATGAAGAACCTGCTGAGACCGAAGCAGATATTGAGTGGGTAGAAGCTAGGTTTGCCCATCCTTAGTGCTCCCCCCCCTGGGCAACTTTTAGAGAATTCCTCATTGCTCTTCATTCTTGGATGCACCTGTGAGGGTGGACTCACCAAGTCACAGAAATGAAACTTGGTGAGGAGGAAGGTATAGAGTCATATTTTTTAAAGCTACTGTATAAGGTAGCTCAGTGGGGTGGCATATACCTGTAATCCTAAGAAGGGTGAGGTAGGAAGATCACAAGTTTAAGGCCAGCCTTGGCAGTTTAGTAAGGCATTGTCACTAAATGGGGCTATGATATAGCTCAGTATTGGAGCACTTGCCTGGCATGCATGAGGCCCTGGGTTTGATCCCCAATACTATTTAAAAACAACCCTTAAGGTAGACTATATTCAAAACCCCTTAGAGCCAGGCAGCAGTTGCTCATGCCTGTAATCCTTGCTACTCTACAAGCTGAGATCTTGAGCGTCATGGTTTGAAGCCAGCCCAGGCAAACAGATTTGAGAGGATCTTCATTTAGCAGTAAAAAGCTGGAACTGGAGGCATGGTCCAAGTGGTAGAGTACCAGCCATGAGCAAAAAAGCCAAGGGAGAATGCGAGGCCCTAAGTTCAAATCCCACTACTAGCACACATGCACATGTGCATCCTCCCACCCCCCAAGATTCTATAGCAATGGAGGTGATTCTCAGACTACTGAGTAGCCAGGATTATAGGCATGAGCCACTAATGCCCAGCATCAATGGAGTATTGAAGTAAGAGAGGTTAGACTCAACTCTTAGATACAAGAGAAACTGAGAATTTATTGCCAAGTAGGTTGGAGGTCACTAGAGGAAAATGACTTGAAAGAACAGAAAATTCTGGTTAAACAAACCAACAGGACTCTTGCTAAACTGATGAGGCAGGGTTTTTTTTTTTTTTTTTGCTGAAATCGGACTCTTGAGCCAGGTGCCAGTGGCTCACATCTGAAATCCTAGCTACTTGAGATGCTGAAATAGGAAGAATCTCAGCTTAAGGCTAGTCCAAGCAGAAAACTTTGCAAAGTTCTTTCTTAGACCCTGGTGGATATGATGGTGCATGGCTGTCATTCCAGTTACAGGAAGCCTAAAACAGACAAGTCAAGGCCCAAGCATTCACCCATGCTGGAAGTAAAACCAAATTAAGAATCTCTTTCAATACCCCTATCATACTCTGTGTGGCCTGAGTGAATCATTTTTTCCCACCCTGCCAAATTTGTTTCCTTAACCTAAGAATTGAGATGAGGGGCCATGGTGCCCTGACAGCTGAGTGACGTGTCCTCTCAGGGTGTGGCCAGGGGTAGCTGCTATTATTACTCCTATTGTCATTGTTAGTGAAGAAGTCCAGTTCCTGCTCCAGCCGTCTGGTCACTGCTTCACCCGAGAGATGAAGGAAACATGGCCCCTCAACCCTCATTAGATAAGAAGGCATCTCCCGCTGTAGAAAGTCATCTCCTGGCTGACTCACATGTAGGCGGTAGCTGGCCTGGCTCCAGAAGACCTGGGATCCTGGCTACAAGGGCTTGTTTGTGAGGTCCCAGGAGGAAGGAAGATGGAAGAGGGGCAGTGATGCTGATGATGCTATACACCCCCAGTCTGTTGTCTGTGGGGTAGACCTGGGAGAGGCGCCTGTGACTCGCCAGGACCCAGCCTTCCTGAGTCCAGGCTTTTTCCCAGTGACATCAGACACCCTCCATGCTATGGGGGTGGGGGGAGGTGGGAGGGAAGGGGAGTGTGGCTCTCCACATACTGAAAGGCTGGGAGTCAGTGGGGATGATGTGACCTGCAGTCCCACTCAGGCCCCTTTTAGGCACCTTGACTCCCAAAGTTGAGTAGAGAAACTTACATTGAGTGGGGAAGGTGCCATGCTCAGAAGTCTCAGGGAAGGGGCTGGGAATATAGCCTAGTGGCAAGAGTGCTTGCCTCCTACACATGAAGCTCTCGGTTCGATTCCCCAGCACCACATATATGGAAAACGGCCAGAAGGGGCGCTGTGCTAGCCTTGAGTGGGAAGAAGCCAGGGACGGTGCTCAGGCCCTGAGTCCAAGGCCCAGGACTGGCCAAAAAAAAAAAAAGTCTCAGGGAAGACATTCAGACCCAGCCAGAAAGGCCTGCCTTGAGGGAAGGACCAGGACGGAAACTACTCCAGCAACACTGTTCACACACCTGTCTGTGGACAGTAATGTCAGAATCTTCTGGGGTTAAGGTTCTGGATTGGTATGGGCTCTGTTTCCTAAAATGGTGCTGATGAGTACTAGGTTTAGGAACCATGGGCCTGTGTCTGAGGTTTCTGCCTCAGCTTCTCAAACAACTAAATGTTCTAGTTATCAGATCCCTGCTTTCCTTCATATATGATGGAGACTCTCCAAGAGGAAGACAAAGGGCTCCCCCTTCCTGAACTCAGAATGGACGAACCATAGACTCTGCCAGAAAGGCAGAGTGTAGAGCTGGATACTGCTGCTGGGAAGAGCTGACTATCTAGGGAGGGTCCCCAGCAAGAATAATCTAATTGGGGCAGGGACAGAGGGCTCAGGTTAGTATCCTTTCTAAGGTGAGCTCAGTGCTGGCCCTCATGATGGAGGATCTGCTGCATGCCAGGCCTTGTGGTCCAGAGAAACTATGAAAGAAAGATAATAGAGATGTTCCAGGAGGCCAGGCCAGGCCTGCCACAGGAGCAAGTAGTTCAAATGGTACTGTTACTTGCAGGCAAGGTCAGAGCACAGGGAGACTTTCATAGAGAGGGTAACTGAGTCTCTGTCTTCAGAGAGAGATTCCAAGATGAAAACATTTAACATCTTTGCTCCAAGGCCAACAGGATTTGTGAAGATACACAATGCAGAGAAGGTTTCCTACTTCAAATCAGAGGCAGCCACTGCAGTCCAACCTGGTGTGGCTAGGGCAAGGACAAGGACTGTTACTTGTCTTGAGCCAAGAGCAGTGTCCAAGAGAATCACCAGAGTCAGCAAAGCCCAAAACACTTGGAGCCTCTCAGCTGTTTGGATGTTTCCCCTTCAGTTTTTTTCCTTCTTTCCTTTCCACTCACAAATTTTCTACATTGCTAAATTCTCGCAGTGTCTTTAAGGATAACTTTGTATCAAGTCATAGAATTTAGTTTCCTCCCATTTTTCCATTTGTCATGTCTTCAGACTTTTTTGTATGTGTTGCTCTCCAACAAGACATCAGATTGATTCTACACCCCCCCCCCCCCACACACACACACTGGTTCTGGGGTTTAAACTCAGTGATTCACACTTGCTTGGCTTTCTTGCTCAGTTAGCATTGTATGTGATCCATACCTCCAATCCAGCTTTTTGCTGGTTAATTGAATGTGAGGTCTCTTGGACTGGCTTCTAACTATAAGCTTCCACATTTTAGGCTAGTATTACAGGTATGAGGCACCAGTGCTTAGGTTGATTCTACATATTCCATACAAGTAGAACCATACCAGATGTGGTCTTTCTGCCCATTCATATAAGTAGAACCATACCAGGAATAGTCTTTTGTAGTTAGTAATGGTTGCTTTGTGTGTGGTCTGGGGGGTCAGTTGTGGGGCTTTAACTCAGGGCCTGAGCACTGTCCCTGAGCTCTTTCCCTCAAGGCTAGCACTCTACCACTGAGCTACAGCTCCACTTCTGGTTTGCTGGTGGTTAATTGCAGATAAATCTCACGAACTTTCCTGCATGAGCTGGCTTTGAACCACAATCCTCAAATCTCAGCTAGGATTAGAGACATGAGCTACCAGTGTCTGGTTTAGTTAGTAATGTTTTTAGGCACTCCCCTATCCTGGCATTATCAGTAATGACTGAGTAGTGCACTACTTTATGAATGCCCCACAGTTTTGCTTATCCACTCACCAATTGACTTAACATTTGGGTTGCTTCCAGCTTGAGACTATTGTAGTTGATGCTGCTGGAAATGCATGCTCAAATAAGTCTTTGTGTGCATAAATGTTGGCTTTGTGTATAGCAAGTTGACTTTGAGGAACTATTCTGTTTTTTCCATTTTCATTCCCTGTGAATGTTCCTATTTCTCCACGTCCTCTCCAGAACAAATTCATAGCCCATATTTCTTAGTACAGCATCTTTGTGGGGTGGGAGTTCTTATATATCTTTTTTGTGTGGTGGTGGGGGGCTGTTGCTGAATACTGAAGCATTAAGTTAAATATATTCTACCACTGACCTTCATCTCTAGCCCTTTCATCTCTTTGAATGATGCTAAGGACTCAGGAATCAGAGTTGAAGCTGTGCTGGGAGCAAGATTGGGACTAGAGATGTGGCTCAAGTGATAGAGTAAGAATACGTTAGGAAGCCTAATAAGGCTCTGGGTTTAAACCCCAGTACTAAAGAAAATAAATGAACAAAACCTGATTATCGTCACAGGGTAGAGCAGGGAGACCACAGTGAGGAGGCCAGAAGTTTCTCACAGTCAGCACAGAGGGTCTCTGGTAGTCTCTGCAAAGACCCACCCCAAAGAGTGGGTAACAATGCAAACACATGGAGCCCCAGACAGGGCAACTGGGGCTGCCCTGCTGTACCACCTACACCTGGGACCCTGACAGTTGGAGGAAGCATTGTCAATAAGGAGATGAATGAGGGTGGAAGGAGCATTTCCTTCTTTGAACAGTTGAGACACACATATACATACAGACACACTGACAGCATGGATGAGAACATGCACACACACACACACACACTGACAGCATGGATGAAAAACATGGATGTACACACGTGCATGCACACACATATATATTGACGGCATGGATGAGAGCATATACTGTAGTCATTCATCAGTGATGGCTCATCAAGTCATGCTGACTACAGCAAGCAGGGCAACGCTTGACCTCAGCAAAGCCATCATATGATGTGGGATGGTTAGAGGCCTCAGGCTTGAGTCTTCCCCACAGCCTCTGCTTCTAGGAGATGGATGGCAGTTTTCTAGATAAGCCTCCAGATAACTGTCCATCAGGCCTATCAACCACAATTCCTCCAAAGCCCCCCTTCTCCCCTCCCCATTGCCCAACACCTGGAGGGGCCTGCAGTGATACAGACCATCCTGAGACCACTGGATGTGAGCATTCAGTCCCTCACCTGCCGAGCCCCCACCCTATGTCATAGCAGGGACATCCTCACCAAACCCAAGACCAGAGGTAGACCCTTGATGTCCCCCCACCTCCCCAAGGCCTTCTTCAGTTTTCCCTCAGACTGCCATTTCCCAGCCTTCCTACTCATCAGTTTTTCCAAGTCCCAGTCTCTCTCTTGTTTATGTCTCTGGTGCTTTAAATAACTGCCCAAGAGAGCGTGCCAGCTTTGAATGTTGTGTGGGGTTGGGCTGCCCTAAGGCCTAGGCCTCATCGTCCTGCTATTCTTTGTGCCGCTTCCACAGTACTAAGCACACATTGTTCTTTGGAGCAGAGCCAGCTTCAGCCTTTCCTGCTGGACCCACTGATTTGGAGCTTTCGTGCTGAATGCCAAGAAGCCAACACACCAAGCCGCATATAGGGGGCCTGGTGAGGACTCAGCCTGGCAACATGAGAGCCAGGCGCTGGCATCATTGCTTGGGAATGGATGATAGCGAGAGCCCTGTGTAGTGCTGTTCATCACTCAGGACAGCTTATTTAGGGAGAGCAGGGACCACAGGCAGGGCATTCCCTGCCCTGGGCCCATTGGAAGTATTGTGTGATTATTGGGAATCATTGTTTGTGAGGGTGCAGGCCCTGGAGCAATCTCCAGAGTGCTGCTTCCTGCCCAAAATAAACTGACCAGTCAGTCATACACATGTTAGTCAGTGTCGCCAAATTGGGACCACAGGAAACCAGCCACTTGTGAAGGAAGCTAGGACTTAAGAGGAGATACACATTGGAATTCCCGTAACCAATAGGCTTTCACAGGGAGTTGGTGAGGTTGGGGGGGGGCGGGGGTTGGGTTTCCCATACACAGACCAAAAAAAAAAAAAAAAGTGGAATGCAAGGGTGATGGGAAACTTTGACCTTGGCTAGCCAGACTGTGGGGGCGGAGCTTCCCTGGAAGCTTGGTCAAAAGGTGGCGGAGGCAGGGAGCTGGCCACTGTGCTCCTGTCCAACCTTGTGGACCTAACAGAGCAGCAAGGCCAGGATGCGAGAGTCGCCATCTGTCCCTACCGCGATGCAGGGCTTCCTGCGGTATTTCCACACCAGCCGGGCAGGCCGGAGCCGGGTAGCCTCTACTGAAAAGCACCTATGTACTCGAGGCACTGCCCTGTGGACCCACATCCGAGACCTGGTGTGCAGGGGCAAGGTGGGCCAGCAGGAGGGCTGGGAGGGGCAGGGTCCTTGTTACCCAAACGTCTCATTTGTTTACCCAGACTTGGGCTAGTTTGTTCGTGACTTTTGTCATCCTGGGTATTTGAGGGAGGGGGTCCTCATGACTGTTGCCTTTTGGTGGAGAGGGAATGGATTTGTGCTGTTTTGCTCCGGGGTTTCTGTTGAATTGCTTCTGAAGAAGGAAGGATGCATGTAGGTAGGAGTTGAGGATGTGGGCTAGTGAGTACAGGCCCCTTCTCTCCTCCAACCATGCCTGGTCTGGTACAGGCCAGGAGCTGGGATGTGGGATAGGCCATCATGCCATCCCCTTGTTCCTCTCCTGAATGAGGCCTGCAGTTCACTTTTTGGGGAGAGTGCCCCTTGAGAGAGTTCTTTTTCTGGATTTGTGTGATTGTTCCCTTCTCATGGACCCTACTTCTTAAGGAGGGGTCCGCATAGCCTGGAGAGTGGCCTTAGAACCTTCTAGGGGCAGATGTAGGAGAATCTATGATCTCATAGCCCTCAAAGGTCTCATCCTGCCACCTTCTTGTCTGTGTCATTCTAGCTGTACATTTCAGACTCTTGGGAAATGTTAAATAGTAGGACCTAGTAGAGAAAGTAAGGAGAATTCATATACCAGGAGTGTCTGTGATGAGCCTCTATGCCTGCCTGGGACACAGGCACACAATGCTGGGACGTAGAGGCATCTCCTGAAGTTTGTGTTTTCCACCTGCAGAAGGCCCAGGTAGCTGTGGACTCTGTTCCCTGTAGGAGATAAACATGTAGGTCTCTCCTAAAGTCCTCTCTACACCTGGCCTTTGCTTAGCTATATGTATGCAGTTGTGCACATGTGTGCATGGAAGTCATGAGGTATGGTCCCCTGCTCTCTACTTGTCTACTAGAAAATAACACCACCATCTGAACAAGTAATGAGAACACAAGGCTGTGTGTGGTGTGTGCCAGGATGCGGTGTGAGACAGTGGCTCTCTTACCTGTCTTTATACTAGTTGCCCTAGGAGGTTTTTGTTTTGTTTCATTTTTAACAAGACAGCCCCTTCTCCCCACTTGGCCCAGCCTGTGGTCTTGGCCATATCCTAGACCTGCTGCTTACAGAGAGAGAGTTCACCAAAGCGGTACGGTACAGAGGCATGTGGCAGTCATGCATGAAGACCGTTTATTTGGGTGACATTAAATAATAGCTTCCTGCACACCAGCTACTGGGTGTGTTTTGTGGGTGTTGAAATTAGAGGAGCTGTAGTGGGAGCTTCCTTTCCTCTCCCTTCACCCACATAATGTGGGGTCAGGCTCTGACTTCTTTGGGGCCTGACTGTAAGCCATAGGACTAACCTGGCCTGGAAGCTTCTACTGCCACAAACCAAACAATGGCACAGCAAAAAAAGCAGTGTAATTCCCAGATTCTCTGACTCTTGGATACCATGCACCCTGAAAGTTGGGGCTTTATACCATCTGCTCCTCCTCTGCTAGGCGTGTTGCAACAGTTAGCAGGTGGGTATGTGACTCCACTGGGACAAAGTGAAGGGGGCAGATTGCAGGACCCTGAGCTGACACACTCACTGCTGTGAGCTCAGACCCAGGTAGCAAAGTCTGGTAGCAATGGAGCCATAAGGGTCTAGGGTGCTCTTAACAAGTCTTCTTCCCTTTCTGGGCCCTTCTTGGCCACTGAGTAGAGGTATTAGCTGCAGTTGGACTGTACTTTGGAATTAGGATATGGAGGCCCCTTCCAGGCAGGACCAAGACCTCTGAACAGACCCAAGGGCCTCTATTTATCGTTCCTCTTTGGTTTCAGCTGGACCCCCAGGCCCTACAGGACAGAGACTGGCAACGGACTGTCATCGCCATGAATGGGGTATGTACCTGCAACACTCTTGGTGCTTACTTCCCACTGAAAGGCCCTACTTTCTTCTGAAACATAAGGAGACTGGCCTTCTGCTAGAAAGCAGCATTCCTTGTAGAGCAGAAGCATTATACATAGGAAGGAATCTTCCATTTGGTGGCTGAAGTACTATCCCAGTCTAAACCCTGGGACCACATCCTACGAAACCACCTCGACAAGGGAGCCTCAACCCAGGACCCTTAGAATCTTGCCCTAGAAACTGAAAACCCTGATTAGTCTTCAGGTTTATACAGGTTAAGTATCTCTTAAGAAAAATGGATTTCATGGGTTTGTAGGGATGTTTATTTATAACAACCAGCCAGATGCCAGTGCTTGTAATCCTAGCTACTTGGGAGGCTGAGATTGGGAGGATCATGATTTGAGAACAGCCTGGTCAAGAAAAAAGTCAATGAGACCACTTCTTAACTAAGAGCTGGACAAGGTAGTATATACCTATTATCCTAGCTACCAAGAAGCCTAAATGGGCAGATCACACTCACTTAAGACAGGAAGTGAGACCCTATTTTTAAAATAATTAGTAAGAGCCAGACACCAGTGGCCTCACGCCTGTAATCCTAACTACTCAGGTTGCTGAGATCTGAGGATCATGGTTTGAAGCCAGCCTGGGCAGGCAAGTCTGTGAGACTCATCTCCAGTAAACTAAGAAAAAGCTGGAAGTGGCACTGTAGCTCAAGTGGTAGAGTGCTAGTCTTGAGCACAAAGAGGCTCAGGGACAGCGACCAGGTCCTGCCCAGGACTGGCAAAAAGAAAAGAAAAGAAAAAAAAAATCAGGATAGTAAGAACACTTCTTTAGGAAGTCCAGGGTCCTGAGTTCAAACTCCTCCAGTAACTACACCAAAAAAAGGAAAAAAATGCAACCATATACCCTAAGAAGCTGGGCATATATGATAAAATTGTAGGGTTTGGCTCTTTGTTAAATTAATCGCTTTCCTTTTTCTGTAACTTTTGTTGTTTTGTGTGCTGAAGATTTAACTCAGGGCCTTGGGTTAAATCACTACCACTGAGCTATACTCCTGGCCCCATCCATCTACTTATGGTTTTAAATTGTTAACCCAGAAAGAAAAGCCGTGGGGTCACAGGAGGAGGTTCTGGAGGAGCCAGTCTTTGGGCCACCATACTGGATGAGACTAAAGGGTTTCCCCACCTCACTCTGGAACCTTGACCTGTTTGCCCCTGTTCTGTGAGGACCAGAGGGTGAGGCTTTGCCTTTTCTGCCCACTGCAGATTGAAGTGAAACTCTCAGTCAAATTCACAAGCCGGGAGTTCAGCTTGAAGAGAATGCCTTCCCGCAAACAGACAGGGGTCTTCGGAGTCAAGATTGCTGTGGTCACCAAGTGAGTGTTGAGGGGAGAGGGCTTGTGCACCCAGAAAGTCTGTGCCTGCAGGTGTTTCTGAGGCACAGCAGTCATGATTCTCTCCTCTCTGCATGGTCACTGCATGTGGAATCTGCCTAGGCCCTGGGATCATTCTGTGTGCTAAGTTACCTCCTGTGTTTACTGCAAAACCAGCTCTGGAATGTTTTTGCCTACTTCCTTTGGAAGCAGTAGCTTGGCTCCTGTCTGATTGCAGGAACTGCCCAAGTGCAGTTTGCTTCCCTCGCTTGGATTTTTCCCTGATCCCAGGTTCCTGTGGAATAATTGTAACCCCTGCCCCTTTGTTATGAGACTGTTGCCAGGAGAGTCCTGTTTGTTGGTTCGAGAGCAATTCTTGGGGATAGAAGCTACTTCCTCCCAGATTTCACTCGCTTCCCCAGGATGGAATCAGGCCTGGCCCCTGATCTCCTTGCTGGTCATCTGCACCATGGCCTGCGTCAGTCCTTCCCCACTCTTGCCTCACTACTTCAGGGAGGCTCTGGGCATGATTCTCAGCATTCTCAAATAAGTACCCTGGTGGAGAAGGGTTTGGGAAAGAGCTTTTCTGGGCTCCTTAACCCAGTTGCAAAGCAGCAAAATGAAGTTCTCTTACTTTAGAGCCCTACTTGGAGACACTGCAGTCATCTGTTGCTACAACTTGAAACAAGCACAAAGAATGGCAGGTTATTTGGACAACCCTGAAAGGTCCATTCAGCAGATGTTTATTGAGTACCTGCTGAATGCAGGGCTTATCTCTCAAGGAGGCCTGGAGGGTAAAGGGATGTAGTGATGGAGGCAAGGCCCAGTCCAGTCTCCTAAGACTACTTTCCAAAACACCATATAGCCTCCTGGTGATACAAGGCCCGAGATCCTGTGCTAATCCTGGGGCTTGAACTTATGGCCTGGGCACTGTCCCTGAGCTTTGTACCCAAGGATAGTACTCTATCATTTGAGCCACAGCTTCATTTCGCGCGTGTATGTGTCTTAATGACTAATTGGAGATAAGAGTCTCACAGACTTTTCTGTCCATGCTGGCTTTCAACCATGATCTTTAGATTTTAGCTTCCTTAGTAAATAACTAGGATTACAGGCATGAGCTACTGTTGCCCAGTTAGGGCCTGGGATCTTTGAACTGCACTTCTGTGGGCACTTCTGTTGACTACAAAAACATAACTTATAAAAACGTGGCTTAAACCGGGCACCGGTGGCTCACACCTGTAATCCTAACTCTAGTCAGGAGGCTGAGATTGAAGGATTGCAGTTCATAGCCAACCTGGGCAAGAAAGTCCATGAGACTATTATCTCCAATTAGCTATCAGAAAACTGAAAGTGGCACTGTGGCCCAAAATGGTAGAATGCTAGCCTTGAGCAAAAAAGCTCAGGGACAGCACCTAGTTCAAGTCCCACAACTGACTTCCCCACCACTACCAAAAGAAAAGATAGTACTGGCTAGGTAGAGTGATTATGTAGCCTGTGCCAGGCCTTGGATTCAACAACATCAAGGGGAAATAAAAGGTACCTGACTTTCCCCCAAAGGGTTGTATGTAACTTGTAAGGGTTCAACAGCTTCAAGCCCTTTGAAAGGCCCTTATGAAATGCAGGTGACGATAACTGAGCTTGCAGGCAGAGGGACAACATGCAAGAGGCTGTGTGTAGCCCCAACCCAAGCACCTCCATCACCTTCCTCACCCCATCTTCAAGTGTGTAGGTGAGTGCAGATGAGTGACGGGGCACTAAAGACATCTCTCTCTTTGCAGGAGAGAAAGGTCTAAGGTGCCGTACATTGTGCGCCAGTGTGTGGAGGAGATCGAGCGCCGGGGCATGGAGGAGGTGGGCATCTACCGAGTGTCTGGAGTGGCCACGGACATCCAGGCACTGAAGGCTGCCTTTGACGTCAGTGAGTGTTAACCTGGGCGGTGTGGGGTGGAGGTGTGGCTAGTGGTCCAGACTGCTAGAGTACCATGTATGGCTTGTGCCTGTCACCTCATTCCTGCTTGGTGTTTTTTCTTCCATTGCTTATTACTGAAAAACAGGAGATGAAATTGAGTGAGGTGGTACATACCTGTAGTCACAGCATTTGGGAGGCTAACGTGGGAAAATCTTAAGTTGGAGCCTAGCCTGGACTACATAGGGAGTTCAAGTCCAGCCTGGGCTACATAGCAAACAAATAAATAAGAAAATGATTGCTAGGCTCAGTGATCTATGCCTATAGTCCCAGCTACTCAGGGAGGTAAAGGTGAGAGAATCACTTGAGCCCAGAAGTTCAAAACCAACCTGAACAGCATAGGCCCCATCTCAACAGCAGCAGTGTTTGTGAGATTAGACCAGGGGCTGTTCCCATGCGACTTGACCTGCTAGGCCCTGGAGGTGAAGAGTGCGGTGTGTCTGTGGCCCATGTGAGGATCTGGAGGGACAAAGGGCACAGGTGTGACCCAGCTCCTGCAAATGCTGTGGCCTATTAACCTTGACTCTGGGAGCAAGAAGGAGCTGTCCCAGTTACCACAGAGTCCTTGCCCGGCATCCTTGAAGTGCAGGGGGCATAGACGCAGGGCTAACCAGGACTTTGTCCCTGAAGATTGTTACAAGGCATGTTCCACCTACCCTGGCCCAAAGCTCTTAAGGGTTCAACACCCTTGAGTGGGCTCTTGACCTATATCAGCTTCCTCTGGACAACCAGAGGGGGCCTGGCCTGTGGCTTGGAGGACTGGTGGCCACCCAGGCCAGGCCCAAAGGAAAACACTCATTTCAACACTAAAATGGCTCAGATGATCCCAGTGCCTTCCTGCCCAGGTGTCATGTCCTACACTAGCCTCATCATTGTCCCCTGGCCAGGTACTTCTGGCTCTATCCCAGGGCTGCTGCTTGCTGAGCAGAGGAGAGGTGTGGGGATGAGCTCACCTTCCTAGTCCTGCCCAGACTTAGATCCGTGGGTGTTTGGGAACAGGAAGCTGAGCTACTCAAAGGGGAGTGACCTATCAGCGGTCAGCATGGTGAGACCTCACAGCCCAGCAGAAGCCTCAGCTCAGGTCCACACGCAGACTCTGTCCCCATGTTCTTTCTAGATAACAAGGACGTGTCGGTGATGATGAGTGAGATGGATGTGAATGCTATTGCTGGCACACTGAAGCTTTACTTCCGGGAGCTGCCAGAGCCCCTCTTCACTGATGAGTTCTACCCCAACTTTGCCGAGGGCATCGGTGAGCATTGGAAGCCTCAGCCTTGTGGAAGACATCTCCCCACTTCCTCTTCCTGTCCACTGCCACTCTCGAGAAGCAAAGCCAAAGCTGTGTCCCTTTACTGTGGTCCACATTGCAGCCCTCCTGTAGTGAGCTGCAGGGGGGGGGGGTGTGTGACACTTTGCCAGTCCTCAGCCCCCAAGGGCTGCCTGTTGTGTTCCCCCCCCCCCAACTCTGTGCTGCAGAGATGTACCCGTGTGTGAGGACTTGGAGACTGCAGCTCTCCTTCTTCCTTCCTGTAGATCAGGCAGAGGGACACTCCTTCCTCTAAGACCAGAGCCTAGCCCAGGCAAGCAGAAGTTCAAACCTAGCCTTGACCCTCAGTCAACCTGAAGGGCGCTGACTAAACTGAGGGCTAGCACATGAAGGGACTGCAACCTCTGCTTCCCCTCTGCCTTCGCCTTCCCCTTCCCCTTCCCCTTCCCCCAGGACAAGTTGGCCTATGGGGCCCTTTCAGCAGAAAGCCTGTCCACTGTGGCCTGTAGGTGTCACTCGTTCCATCCTTCATCTTGTTCCACTCTTCCTGCCTCTTGCCATCCTTCAGCTCCTCCTAGGAGCCCACACAGCAGAAGGCAGTCCCAAGCACAGCTCTGTTCCTAAGCAGCTCCTATTATGGTATCTCTGCTCTTGGTGCTGAGGGTGTTTTTGATCCCTTGGTAGGAGCCAGGGCTGTGCTGTGTGAGCAAGCAAGGGCAATGGTGGGCTTGGACTGCCCAGCACTTTCCCACACAGCCCTGGGAGCTCCATCCCTCCCCCCACCCCATCCCCAGCTGTGGTTGTAACCATGGACATTAGCCCTCCCTGCTTTCTGCAGCTCTTTCAGACCCTGTTGCGAAGGAGAGCTGCATGCTCAACCTACTGCTGTCCCTCCCAGAGGCCAACCTACTGACCTTCCTCTTCCTTCTGGATCACCTGAAAAGGTTAGCGCTGGCTTTTCTTTGGGGTGTAGGGCCCCCGGAACCCCATATGTCCATCAGTCGAACTTTCCCCCCCACTCATTGGCCCTTCCCCATCCCCCAGGGGCGACTGGAAACAGCTCTTCAGCTACAGCCAGCACTTCATCTGTACCTGCTCTTTCTCCCAGGCCATAGCCCAGAGTGGGCCCAGCTTGCCTAAGGCTGGCCTTGAGCACTCTGTCTTGGGCTCCTCAGACTGTGGGGTGGGGTGGCTTTCAGCACAACCAGAATTGTACTATGTTCTGGAGCCTGCACAAGGCAGGAAGGGATGATGCAACCAGCATATTCCCTGGGGGACCCTACAGGCATACTCATCTCCCTCAATGGGTGAGGCTCTGTTTCCAAGGGTATGTGAAATGACACACTCTGCTTTGGCTTTCTACAGGGTGGCTGAAAAGGAGACCGTGAACAAGATGTCTCTGCACAACCTTGCCACAGTCTTCGGCCCCACACTGCTACGGCCCTCAGAGAAGGAGAGCAAGCTCCCTGCCAACCCCAGCCAGCCCATCACCATGACTGACAGCTGGTCCCTGGAGGTCATGTCCCAGGTATGGGATAGTCCCGCTAGCCCGTGCTACCCTGTCCTGACATAGGTGGTCTCTATCTGCTCCCCCAGAGTCCACAGTACAGAGGCTGTAGCTGCTAGGAGCGGGGCAGGGGAGCGGGAGGGAGCTACTGTGTGTCCCTCCACTTTACAGGGCTTCGGATGCACCTGCTGGTCCCTCAGATGCATCCAGCCTGAGTCCTGAAGCAATCCCAAATTGTATGTTATTGGGGAACCCACCTCTTCTTAGTATGATGGGCTCCCACAGGATCCCACAGCCAGCTTACATTCCCACTTGCAGCCCTGAGTGCCCCCTCTGAGCTATTTGCCTCATTCTTCTCTGCCTGGACAGGTCCAAGTGTTGCTGTACTTCCTGCAACTGGAGGCCATCCCTGCCCCTGACAGCAAGAGACAGAGCATCCTGTTCTCCACTGAAGTCTAAAGGCCAAGCAGCATCTCCTAAAGAGGCCAGCTGAATGGCCCGGAAACCTGTGGCAAGACAGGCAATCTGCAAAGTGGGACCCAAGAGCGGGCCATCTACCAAGAGACAAGTACCCAAAGCAGGCCAAGTGGCCTCGGTAGCCCCCCAGCCCAGTGGATCTGCAAGCCCCGAGCTGGCCTTGGACTGTGGTTTTCCACGCCACCACCAGAGGGTGCCCCAAGCCAGCATGGCTTAGTGTGGAGGCCTGGCTGCAGGGAGAGAAGGTGAAGGGAGTGGTTTTTATGAACATAATTTATCAGAGTTTGAAAGATTTCTACTGGATCACTTGTCAAGATGCACCCTCTCTGGAGAGATGTGTGCCACCAGATTCCCTCACTATTGTGTCTTGAATAAAATGCTGCTGCTGCTGCTGCTGCTTCATACTGTCCCTGTGCAGGTGGGGCCATTCCAATTTCCCTGACTTAGAAATTCAACTGTATTTGTCAACAGGGTTTAAGAAGCTAAGTCAACACTCTATAGCATTGATTCACTGCTTGCAGAATTTCTGTGCAGAAATGGGTCGGCTTCCCCTTCTTTCCTGTTGTTTTATTTTGCTCTTTTTGTGTTCCTCAGAAGACAACTCAGTCTGCAGTGGGAAAGTATAGGGGGAGCAGACACCAGGGGGAAAGAGGCCCAGGCTGGCTCCTTCCTGGGGAAGTGACCACATCGACCCATTCTAACTGCCCACCTGGTCCTGGCTGTACTTCTTGGCTTATGAAGGTCTTGATTTCTCTGACCTTGCCCTTGCCCACTCCTTCCCTTACCTCCTCCTCCCTTCATCACTTCCTTTCCTTGCTCTCAGCTGAACAGACTCAGTTCACTTTTGTACAAATTTCTTCTCTGTGGTGGCAGTATGCTGACAGCTTGTTTTAAAACTTTGATCCGAAATAGCCTTTTGATACTTGAATATTTTTAAGTTTTATACATAGTTTCTAATTTTTTTCCTAACAGATTCAGATACCTAATAAGATAGGAGAATGTGCTGTGGACAGTCTGTGTCCTGGCAGCGTCCGTCTTCCCCTCGAGCTCCAGCTCTGCTTGTCATGGAAGTCAGGCCGGACATCTCTGTAGGACGTAACCCTTGGGGCATTTCAGAAAGCCAGGCACAGGGAAGAAGGGACCTCCACCACAGTGTGGATGGTGGATAGTCCTGGTCGCACACCCTGCTCTTAGGCTGGGACCAGGATCTCTGTGCCTCCCTGGCCAGCTTAGAGAAGAGAGGATGCCACCAAAAAATTTAAATCTGCACTTCACTCTTTTAAAAAAGAGGGAGTTGGGGACAGAAAGAAGAAACTGAGTACAGTTCCAGTGCTGGTTCTGCATAAGAAGGCAAGCCACTAACCAGAGGAGGGGAGCGGAGTGTGACTCAGGAGAATGAGGACACCAGTACCAGATGGGACATTTCCCATGGCCCTTTGGGGGGGGGGGTGGGCAGTGATGCACAGCTTCTGCCAAGCCTGAAGTACATGGCACATGGGAGGTCCTGACAGCCAGGGGTAGAAGGTAGAGAACAAACAGGGCCAGGACAAGTCTATCTGCACAGTGTGTAGTTGCTATCTTTTTTCCTTCTATAGCACAAGGCTGCCCTCTTGGATGATGAGAACAGAAACTGCTTGTGCACATTTCTGCACCAATTTCTACCCATCTCTGGCCCCTCAAGAGAAACACATTTTGCTTAGAAAAGCCAAACCCAGCCCTTAACTTCTCTTCCCTCTGGTGTCTCTTGATTTGCATCTATCGCCTTGAAACTGGAAGCAATATCTCAGCATCTGTGCCAATTCCCATTTCTTTACCCACCCTCCTCATTTTGCCTTTTATTTATATGGGATGTGTGTTCTTTCATGATGGAATGACCACTCTGTAGTTATAAAGTCCCCACTACCAGACCACTGTGGTGGTAATGATGATCACTTTAGAACTGAGGCTGCCTCCATTTTCCCATCTCATGCTTTGCCAGCCTGTGCGTGAGTTGACAAAGCTTCACAAGGCTGGGAAAATTGTGATTCTTCTGTAGTCAGGAGGTCTCAGCTCTGGGCGAAGGCCCTTGTGACCCCCCCCAAGGCCAGGCACAGCCAGCACAGCTTCCGGGCAGCAGCCTGGCCTGCCTTTGGTGGGTTGCTGGTCGCTTAGCAGCTGTGATCCTGTTTTTGAGGTCAGCTGTCTGTATACCCCCTGGGAAAAAGGACTGTGGACACTTTCATTAAAGTTACCTAAGATGACTCAAGTTTGTGGTGCTTTCTGGATTTAAGAGCAAAACAATGATCAACACCTCTAGAAGGAAAAAAAAAAAAAAAAGCCTCTAAGCTCCTGAACTGAGATGTGCAGCAGGTGGCAGGGGAGGTCTGGATGTCTGGGAGGTGTCAAGCCACCAGTAGGGGAGAAGGTTAACACTTGCCACTTCAGAGAAGCCAGGCCTGGTAGGTTCTGGGTGCCCACAAGCAGGCATTGGCCACACAACCCCAAGACATGGAGCAGTCCCCAAACATGAAGCAGTCTGGTTTGGGCAAGGACCATGGATTTGGCAGAAGGAGAAGTAAAGAAGCCATCTGGGAGATGCAGGTGGCAGAAAAGGAAATCTGCTAGTATTTCTTTTGTGTTAGGCCCTCCTGTGGGAGGGTTACACTAACAAGCCTCTGTTCTCACCTGTGCTGGTGGGAGCTCCTCAGCTTGGTGGTTTCTACCAAGCCCTGCCTTCCTGGTGCTTGAATAGGGGACACAGGCATTCTGAACCACCTCTAGCCTGGTCTCCAAAGCCTGCCCAGGCCAGGAGCCAGTGGCTCACACTTGAAATCCTAGCACTTCAGGAGGCTGAAATCTGAGGGTTGAAGTTCAAAGCCAGACAATTCTGTGAGATTCTTCAATTAACCAGTAAAAAGCCTGAAGCCAGGCACTAGTGGCTGCCTCCTGTAATCCTTAGCTACTCAAGAAGCTATGGTCTGGGCTAGGAATGTGGCTTAGTGGTAGAGTGCTTGCCTAGCATGCATGAAGCCCTGGGTTCAATTCCTCAGTACCACATAAACAGAAAAAGCAGGAAGTGGCGCTGTGGCTCAAGTGGTAGAGTGCTAGCCTTGAGCAAAAGAAGCTCAGAGACAGTGCTCAGGCCCTGAGTTCAAGCCCCGGAACTGGCAAAAAAGAAAAAAGAAAGAAAAGAAAAAGAAGCTAAGATCTGAGTATTACAGTTTGAAGCCAGCCTAGTAGGAAAGTCCTTGTGACAAGATCCTGGAATTAGAGCTGTGGCTCAAGGGATTGCCAACCTTAAGCAGAAAAGACAAGCAAGAACATGGGGCCTCAAGTTCAAACCCCAGTACCAGCTCCAGCACTCCTCCCTCCCCCCCCCAAAAAAAATAATTCTGCCTAGGTTATAAAAAAGCCACATGTGAAGTAGAAACAGGAGGAAGGGGAGTGCAGTAGGTTTGGGGATAATCAAGCCACGGCTACTCAGCCATCAGATTAGCCTCTGCTGTCAGGTCACCCTGAGGCTTCCCAGAGGAGCAAGGCTCACCTGACCAGAAGTGACGAAGTGGCAGAAAGGTGGGTGAGTTCAGTCTTTATGGACCCTTGGAGGTGGTTCTCATGGGGGGCTGTGTCTGGTGAGCCCTCTGGTGAAGGCTTGATACTTGGCTTCTACCTGCAGTGTGGTGTAGCTTGTCTCCAAACATTGCTTCCTGCAAACCAGATTCACCTTAACCATGGACAGTGGTTACAGTGGCAATCTCCACTGACCATGAGAGGTTGAGAGGGAGTCCTGAGGGAAGACGGGGCTCATGGCAGCAGCCCTGAACTCAGGGTGGCCTGAAGAACTCCTTGCTCTGTAATCTCAGAAGCCTCAGCAGCCTCCTCCCCCTGCATTAGAGTTGGCCCTGGGTGCTACCACCCCTGAACAGCAGGGTGCACAGTGAAATTCCGCCAACCTGATGGCTATTGACCCCACCTGGTGTCACTGTCACTTGGGTGTCCAGCCCTAAAAGGTTACCATTTGTGCCTTCTACCCTTATCTGCCTGGATCTATTTGGAAAAATCACACACACGCATACACAGCCTCTGATTTTTTTTTTCAAGCGAAAGCCAAAACTGACTCCCTACTACATTGCTGAGAGTTGGGGTTAGGGTTGCCCCAACCCAAGGTAAATGGCATCGGAGAATGGGTAAAACCACTGCTTCCCCAAATGTGAGGTCCCTAACATCTTTAAGAATCCTCAGAGGCCTCCGAGTCTACCCTCCTTAATAGCCAAGGGAAATAGGCGGACAAGGCACTTCCCACTCCACTAGGCATCCCGAAACTGGTCTGTAAGCAGAGGCTAGGGGCTCTCATGACATTCTATCTCCAAGCTCACTATCTTTCTGCTGAAGGAGAGGAGCCAAGGCCAAACCTCACTCACCAGCCCTATGCCAACAATGTGGGTCCATGGACTGAGAATTCCTGGCAGCATGTTCTGCTCAAAGAAAGGGAAGACAGGATTACATATAGAGAGCTCAAAGAAAGCCCCAATTGCCTTAAAAGGAAGCATTTATGGACTCTAATGATGAACTGTCACAAATAGTTCTGGAAAGATAAACAGAAAATAGAGGGGGTGACAGCCGGCTCTTGAAGAAGCCCAAATGGCTTCCTTAGGAATAGTGGTCACAGGTCAGTGGGCAGGGTTGGAGCTGGAGGAGTGTTATTCTTGAGGGGAGGGGAAAACATCTAGGATGAGGGCTCAGTTGGAACTCAGTCTGCATAACTCAAGTGGGAGGGAATAGTCAAGCAAGGGGCCAGCAAGGGACCCAGGCAGAACCCTGGGTCATCCCAATTCTCACAGAAAGGCCAGCTAGGGACGTGACACAGACAGGCATGCACATAAACAGGATTTTGGAAGACAGGATCATATTGCATCTCTCAACATCACCAGACTGGAAAAGAAACCAGCTGTGAGGGACAAAATGGTGCCAAGACCCCTGGACCTGGTAGCCGAGCCTGAATCGCATGGTAATAGAGGAGAGGACCTTAGAGCTCCCAGTCCCAAGGGCTCTCTCCACATTCCCCTCCAATGAACTGAACTGATAAGGGCCTTACTAGTCACTGTCAAAATATGAGCCCTCTCAATGAGTCTATGTACAGTTAAGTGACACCCTGGTCAAAGAAGGGCATGAGGAATGGAGCCCAGACAAGTTCAGGTCTCCCAGTAGCTGCTGGCTCAGCAGCTACCAAGAATAGGCCCCAAGACAGTAGAGACCAGGTCTGCGAAACCAAAAACTTCTTGTCAAATGGTATTTCCCACAGGTTTGGGTCAGCGACCCTACATTATGTAACTAAAACCAAACAATTACTCAACATATAAAGGTCAAAAATAGACCTCTCAGCATATCACAATAGCTCAAAAGCTAGGTATATACGTTCACATAAGACAAGGATAAGCAAACCCTATTGTCGACATTACATTTAAGGCCCTAGGCGAATTTTCTTTGGCGTAGGCCATGTGGCCACTGTATATGTTTTTGGTATACTGTGTATTGTATATATGTCTACCTGACCTAGGGAAGGGAAAGAAAAACAGGGTGTGAGATATCACAAGAAATGTACACACTGCCCTACTATGTAACTGTACCCCTTTTGCACAATACCTTGTCAAAAAAATTTGTTTAATTAATAAATAAATTATAAAAAAAAGAATAGGCCCCAGGCAGGGTGCTCATGGCTCACATGTAGCTATTCAAGAGGCTAAGATCTGGAGATAGCTGTTTGAAGCCAGCCAGGGCAGGAAAGTCCATGAGACTCTTTAATTAACCCCCAGAAAACTGGAAGCAGATCTGTGGCTTAAAGTGGTAGTGTAAGCCTTGAGCAAAAAAGCTCAGGAAAACAGCACCCAGACCCTGAGTTCAAGCCCCATGACTGGAAAAAATAAATAAATAGGCCCCAGAATGGTGAGTAGGAGAAAGTCTGAGCTACTGAAGGCAGGCAGTCCCCTACGGAAACTCAAATGACCACAGATAGGTCACACTCTGAGCCCCAGGCACAGTTCAAGGGGTCAGCACGGGAAATCCAGGCATGTCTAGAGGGAGACAAATGCCACAACTGCTTATGTAATATTGCTGCAAAATGGACCGAGGACTTGCATCCGCAGTAGAGCACTTACCTAGAATACACTAAAGCCTGGGTTCTGTCCCTAGCTCTACAAAACTGCAAATAAGAACTCTGGAACTAGAAGCTCACACTTGTAATCCTCGCTGTCCAGGAGGCTGAGATCTGGATGACAGCAGTTCAAAGCCATACTTCACAGAAAAGTCCTTGAGACTCTATCTCCAAAATAATCAACAAAAAGCCAGACTGGAGGTGTGGCTCAAGTGGTGGTACACCATCTGACCAAGCAAGCCAAGCAAAAGTGAAGGCCTGAGCTCAAACGCCATTACTACTAAACAGACACGTGTGAGGAGAAGGGGTGTGTGTGTGTGTGTGTGTGCATGTGTTTCTGTTCTAGGGCTTGAACTCAGGCCTGGGTGCTGTCCCTGAGCTTTTTTGTTCAAGTCTAGTAGTGCACTACTACTTTAGCCACCTCTATTTCCAACTTTTTGGTGGTTAATTGGAGATAGGAATCTCATGGAGTTTCCTGCCTGGACTGGCTTTGAACTATGAATTGTCAGATCTCAGCTTCCTAAGTAGCTAGGATTATAGGCATAAACCACTAGCACCTGGCAAAAATTACCATCTTGACCTTGGTCCGGGGAAAGAATTGAATACAGGACCTTGAGCATGCTTGCTAGGGAAGTTTTCTACTACTGATCCACATTTCTGGCTTATTGTGACTATTTTTTAATGTACAGGTAGATGATTTTAAGTCATTCATAACACTGTTCAGCCATCATCACCACTCATCTCTGAAACACTTTTTATTTTGTAGAATGGAAAGACCCTGGGTTCAATCTCCAACATAGACAAAAGCATGGCAGTGGGGGGGGAATCCCTTCTGTTTGATTCCTTACAAGAATAATTTTTCTTGATTTTTTTCCTGGTCCTAGGACTTGAACTCAGGGCCTGGGTGCTATCCCTGAGCCTCTTTGTGCTCAAAGCTAGATCTCTACCACTTGAGCCACAGCTCCACTTCAAGCTTTTTTGAGTAATTTATTGGAGAGAAGAGTCTCACCACCTGGCTGACTTCAAATGGTGATTCTCAGATCTCAGCCTCCTGATTAGCTAGGGTTACCATTGTGAGCCACTGGCACCCATTCCAATCAACTTTTTTATTCCTTGTTCCTGCATTCTTCAATTCCTCTTTGTCTATAAGACCAACCTCCTGGACTCAGCTCTCTTGGAACACTGGTTTTATTAACAAGCTGTCACCCAATTCTAGAATTTGAAGTTAAAGCCAATTAATAAGATCTCTACATTTCTTACAATTTTGTCTTTGACATGCATTAAACAGTCACTACCCCTATTCATCCACACCCCCTGACATCCAACATTCTACGGTCTCACTGTGATTTTTGACAACTAAATAATAACCAAGGGTTTCTTTTTTGCTCTTTTGTGGTGCTGGGGATTGAAACGAGAGCTTTAAGCATCCTGGACAAGCCCTGTACCACCGAGCTACACACCTGGCCTCAACTAAAGATTCCTTTTGTGTTGTGATCTGTCTGTCTGTCTATCCATCTATCTACCTACTTATTTCAGGATCTTACTATGCATCCCAGACTGGCATTAAAATCTCCATCCTCCTGCATCTGCTTCCCTGAGTGCTGGTACTACAAGGACAGGTCACCAAGCATTGGCCCAACTGAAGATTTCACAATCCAAGGTAAAGCAACTTATAAATGGGCGAGAAAGGAGGGCTGGCTGTCAGATAGACCACTTCATATTGCCAGGACAGATGTGCTACCTTGCATATGATGATGGCTTCTCCAGATGCACAGACCAAAGGCCACCAATCCTCATGGCCATTATCCCTGCTGCTTCATCTTGTGGGAACACCTTTGTATTCAGACAAAATGAAGCCTTTGAAAGGGAAAGTAACTCTTTAAACGTCCCTGTGGCTGGTTGAAATGTGCCTTCCTCCAATTTTGTCCACATAGAAACTCAAAATGTGTCCTTATTTGGAATAAATGCGTATGCGCTTATAATGAAGGAAAAGTTCTGATGATGAGATCATCCCAGATTGGGGAGGGCTCAAAGCCTAATGCCAAGTGCCCTTATAAGAGACAGAGAAGAGAAGACATGGAGACTCAGAAGAACACTAAGCAAAGATGGAGGCAGAGATTAGCAGAACCCATCTATAAACCAAGGGTCACCAAGGGCCACAGGCAGAACAAGAAGTGAAGACGGCATGGAACAGGCATCCCCTCAGGGCCTCTGGAAAAAAAATACACATTTTAAAGGCTGTCAAGTGCACCTATAATAGAAAATAGCCCTTCAAATCTTCAAATTTTTCTCTGCTTTACTCTTTTTCCCCCCTAAATCTGTTTCTTATGATAAAGGAGTGATGTGCAATTAAAAAAACAAACCCACACACATTCATCTTAGACTTTTGGCCTTTAAAACTGTGAGAGAAGACATTTCTGTTGTTTTAAGCCACATAGTTGGTTGCAATTTTCTAAGGCAGCTACAAGAAACTAGTAAGTCAAGAAATGATCCCAGTTGAGTGCTGATAGCTTATGCCTGTAATCCTAGCTACTCAGAAGGTTGAGATCTAAGGATTGTGGCTGGAAGCCAGCAACAGCAGAAGAGTTCATGAGTCTCTTAAGATCACCAATTAACTGCCAGCAAGCCAGAATTGGAGGTGTGACACAAGTGGCAGAACACCAACCCTCAGCAAAAAAAGCCAAGTGAGAACACAAGGTGCGGAGTCCAAGTTCCAGTACTGGCACACACACACACACACACACACACACGCACGCACGCACGCACACACACACACACACACAGAAAAAGAAACAATCCCAGCTCTCCAGCTCATACTTGCAAATGCAGTCCTTCTCTGGAAGAACTTCCACAATCCCCTCTAGGGACAGACGCCTCAGGGGTTAGGTCCAGGGAGACAGAAATAAGAGTCATCCCTAGACTTGATAGGGAAGCACACAGTACTTGAGTGAGCAAAATGCTCACTTAACATAACTAAGGCTCTGGCCACCATCTGAAGCTGTCTGCTACCACCCACCATCCCACCCCCAAGTGGAAAATGCCTCTTGCTTTCTCCTTGCTTATCTTCACCTGCACACTTTTGGGTCTACATCTTCTTCCTCCTCTGCTTGGAAACCTGGAGGAGCCTTGTGTCACCTTCCATCCTTTGTCATGGATCCGAGGGAGGAAAAGCCTTGTAGGCAAGGCTCCGGGCCAAGACGGCATTTGCTTCTCCTACTTTTCCTTGCATTGCTAAAGACATGTTTTATAATTAGTATGTTTGTATTTGTAACGTATTTCCTGGGAGATAAGGGCATTGTAGAGGAGAAAGTGCATGACTATGTGACTGACACAAAAATAACTACTTCCTCACCAGTGGGGGAAATGGCAGCTGTTAAAGCCCAGGATTGCTGCAAGGGGAAAAACCTGCAAGAGAGCTATATGAGCAACTTAGAAAGAAATCTATTAGTGATGAAGAGAAAGACCCAGAGTCCAACAAGCCTTCCATGCTCCTAGCTTTAAGAGCTAGAAAAACCCATCTTAAATCCCAAAATTTGGACTTGGTATTGGGGCCCTACAACCCCATCAACAAAAGAGAAACCTTTAATTCCCACCATAGGGGGACTTTCTATAAGGCATACATGATAGGAAGTAGGATTTGGAAGGCCCCCACAGGAGCAGCAGTTAATGGAAAAAGGTTGTTGACCACACTTATCCTGGAAGGATTTTGGACAGGATATTATGACCATGAAGGAGAAAGGGAAGTTAGGATTAATAGCAAAACAGTGAAGTGCACAAATCTTTCTATTTGGGAGAGAAGGTGGTTTGGAAAGCCATGGTGCACAAATGACTTAACATAAAAAGGAAAAATGGGTAAACAGTTACAATAGTGCTTAAAGAAGGAAATGTGTGCAGGAAAATATGCACAAAAAAGGTGTACTTATGCCTATTTTGAACCTGACAGTAAAGTGAAAGGGTAATGAGGGGCTAGGGATATGGCCTAGTGGCAAGAGTGCTTGCCTCGTATACATGAGGCCCTGGGTTCAATTCCCCAGCACCACATATACAGAAAATGGCCAGAAGTGGCGCTGTGGCTCAAGTGGCAGAGTGCTAGCCTTGAGCAAAGAGAAGCCAGGGACAGTGCTCAGGCCCTGAGTCCATGCCCCAGGACTGGCCAAAAAAAAAAAAAAAAAAACAAGAAAGGGTAATGAATTTTAAAGCACAATTACAAAAAAAGGGGGGCCCTTTGAGATTTTACAATTACTAACCATGTCAAATATTTGATTAACTTACTTGGCATTTGGTAGGATAAATAAAAAATAATGCAGAAACTACAATCTTTAAGATAAAGAGATGTCTCACACCTCTGACCAAAGCTTTATTGTGGTTAGAAACCCAATGTCTAGTTGAACAGGATATGTTAAAATAACTATAGATAGCTGAGCAATATGCAAACAGTTGGTTAGAGTCTACTGAAAAAGAAAAAAAACTTGGAGTTATATGTAAAAGATACTTGCTTTAAATAAGTAGATGCTTTTATGTAACCATTTTCCTGCTTAAAAATAGTATAAATAAAGACCTCTGAGCTATTTGGGCCAGAGACTAACACATCACTTTTGACTCTGCGTCTCTCATTCCTACGCTGACTCCACACTCCTTCTTGGTACCCTGTTGGCTGCTGAAGCTGGTCTTCGGCAGAAACCCATCACCTTGTTCCCCCCAAGCATAGTCAGCTCTCCTTAGCCTCGAACCATTAGAAAGCATCAGAGAGAGTTTTGGGGTGGGAAGCTCAGTAGTAGGGCACTTTGTAACACGCCACAAAGAATAAAGAAGAGAAAGAGGAAACAAGGAAGCCTGGCACTGGGGGCTCACGCCTGTACCCCTAGCTGCTCAGGAGGCAGCTGAGGATCCCAGCTTGAAGGCAGCCCAGGAAGACAAATCTACCACTTCATTTTTCCCAGTCCTGGGGCTTGAACTCAGGACCTGGGTGCTATCCTTGAGCTTTTGTGCTCAAAGCTAGTGCTGCCATTGAGCCACAGCTCCACTTCCAGCTTTTTGGTTGTTAATTGGAGATAAAGATCTCATAGACTTCCCAATTGGGGTTGGTCTAGAACCAGGATGCTCACATCTCAGCCTCCTGAGCAGCTAGGATTACAAGTGTTAGGCACTGGCTTCAAGCAAATCCAAGGCTCTTATCTCTCATTAACTAGCAAAATGCCTGCAGCAGAGATATGTTTCAATTAGTAGAGTACCACTAGAGCAAGAAAACTAAGCAAGAAGATGAGTCCCTGAGTTCAAACTCTACTACAGGTGTGTGCGTGTGTGCATGTATGTACCCACAGGATAAAACTCAGGAAGATGGATCGATTCATAAGCAAATGGGTAGGGAGAAGAAGGTTTGGAACTTCCATGCCTTCCTTTTGGCTCAGCCACCCTCTAAATGTTCAGTGACCCAGAAGGTCTCTCAGCCCATCTTTTTGGGAGTTTGTGTGGAGGTTTCATTCCACAGGCATGACAGGATCCAGTGGGCACATAGGCAATAGAGACCCAGCCAAGGGTGCAAGGAATACATACAAGGCCTTGATGGAACTTCCATTTGCCAGCACTGACAGGCTGGGCTGCTCTGGGAACAAAGGGAAAAACAAATCTTTATTAGGTTGCTGGGATGGGTTAACAGCCAATTGTCATTTTGCCGCAAGGAGGTCAGGTGCTCAGATCACAGGGTACAGCTCAAGCTGCAGGCCCTCCTGGTGCTATGAGTATATAAGAGTCGGGTAGGATTCTAGGTGCTTAACCTAGTACTGTTGCAGCTAAAATGCCCATCAGGTCTCTGAAAAGTACCCTGGGCAACTGTTATAACAACCTACCAGCACAGGCGTTCTCTACAAGAAAGCTAATAGGAAACTAATAATGTATTGCCCAGTTGGATAATCCATTATTATCCAACTAATAATGGGTTGTGTGGCCCAATATGAGGTCACACAGGCAGTAATATTTGTGTGTGATCGTGAGTGTGAGTGATCATTAACTAAGACCAAGTGAACCTAAGGGGTATATTTAGGTTTTCTTGTGCTAACCTGACAATCTCTGATCTCTTTTGACCATGACAGAAGGCAGATTTGCTGATGGAGTCATTTTCCTTTCTGCATTTCCTCTGGGCAGTATGCAAGCAGCTGGGCGTCCCACAGAGCCTCTCTAGTTTCTGGCCATGATCATCAGGTGCTCAGGGGCGAGTGAGTGGGTTTGGTTGTTCTAGGCCAACAGCTCATCTCTGCTCGCAGACACCTCCTTGTTTGGCTGACAGTTGCACATTTCCCAGGACTTACAGCATGGCTGGCTCCCATGGACGCGCGCCAAGCATCCCAAGCCTGCAGTCCCGGCACTCAGAGCGGATCACTTGTTAAGGGCTGAGAACAGTTGTTTTTCGATTAAAAACTTGGCCTGCGGTCCCCACTAGTTCTGGCTCCTCAAGCTGTGATGCAGATGGAGGCAGCTGGACCCAAGAGACGCAAGCAGTGATGGAAGGGACTTGGAGGGGTGGCTCACAGAGCTGAGTGGGTCATTGAGAAAGCAGAGGTGTGGAGCTCAAGGGGGTTCTGGGCTATGGAGCCTTGGCTTATTTCAAGGATGAGGCAGCAGGGCCTGGCTGGCAGGGCCTGATAGGAAGGGTGTCAGCACCTATGGATAAGGTGCTCTCAAGCCATGTATAGCCCATAGTGCTTATGTGCTGAACTCTTGATGCTTGGAGGTGGGGCGGTGGGAGAGGCTCATATCCAATGTGGCATTGGTAGTTGGCCAGATGCTTCCCAGGTCTCAGTCCTTCCTCAGGTCCCTCAGGTACTAGTGGGAGGAGGGGGTCCTGGGGCTTGAACTCAGCTTGGGTGCTATCCCTGAGCTTCTTTCCCTCAGGGCTAGTGCTCTATCAATTGAGACTTGAGTCACAGCTCCATTTCTGAATTTTTAGTTTAGTAGCGCTAAGTCTCAAAGACTTTCCCTTTCTGGGCTGGCTTCCAACCACAATCCTCAGATCTTAGCCTTCTGAGTAGCTAGGATTACAGGCATGGGCCACTCCAAGGCCTTATTTTTTTTTTTGTAATTTACTTATTAATTAAACAAAAAATTTTTGACAAGGTGTTGTGCAAAAAGGGTACCGTTACATAGTAGGGAAGTGTGTACATTTCTTGTGATATCTTACACCCTGTTTTTCTTTCCCTTCCCTAGGTCAGGTAGACATACATACAATACACAATGTACCAAGAACATATACAGTAGCCACGTGGCCTACGCCAAAGAAAATTCGCCTAGGGCTTTAAATGTAATGTCGACATTAGACAATATGTCTACAATAGTCTTATATGAACATACATACATAGCTTTTGAGCTATTGTATTCCACTGAGAAGTCAATTTTTGACCTTTATATGTTGAGTAGTTGTTTGGTTTTAGTTACATAATGTTGGGTCGCTGACCCAAACCTGTGGGAAATACCATTTGACAAGCAGTTTTTGGTTTCACAGACCTGGTCTCTACTGTCTCCCCGTCACCCCATCTTAACAGTCATATATCAGGGACATCATGCCCCTTTGTTTTCTGTGTTCTAGGCTTGTCTCGCTCAACATTATTTGTTCAAGTTATGACCATTTCCCTGAGAATAACAATATTTCACCATTCCTAATTGCTATGTATTCCATTGTGTATAGGTACCATATTTTTTGGATCCATTCATCTGTGGAGGGGCATCTGGGTTGATTCCATATTTTGGCTATTGTGAATTGTGCAGCGATAAACATGGGAGTGCAAATGTCTTTTTGATATCTTGGGACCTGCTGTTCAGGATAGATGCCTAGGAGTGGTATGGCTGGGTCATAGGGTAGGTCTGTATTGAGCTTTTTGAGAAACCTTCATACTGTTCTCCAAAGTGGTTGTACTAATTTGCACTCCCACCAACAATGGAGAAGGGTTCCTCTTTCCCTGCACCCCCTCCAGCATTTGTTGTTGCCTGAATTCAGAGTATAGGCCATTCTAACTGGAGTGAGGTGGTATCTCAGGGTTGTTTTTATTTGCATTTCCTTTACTACCATGGATGTTGAACATTTCCTCATATGTTTCTTTGCCATTTTTATCTCTTCTCTTGTGAAGTCTCTCTTTAGCTCCTTTGCCCATTTCCTAATAGGTTTATTGGGCTTGGAGGGGCTTAGTTTTTTGAGTTCTCTGTAGATGACAGATATTAGGCCTTTGTCTGTTGCTGTGCTGGTAAAGATCCTTTCCCATATGGTTGGCTGTCTTTCTAGTTTGGTGGCTATGTCCTTAGCTGTGCAGAAACTTTTTAATTTGTAGTAGTCCCATTTGTCGAGTCTCTCCCCTATTTGTTGTGCCCCTGGGACTCTATTCAGGAAGTTTCTTCCTGTGTCAAGGCCTTATTTTGAGATGCAGCAGCAGCTGCTGCTGCTGATGTAAATCTAAAATCCCAGGTAGGTGGGAGGCACATGGAGGAGAATTGTGGTCCTAGGTCAGCCTGAGCAAAAAAGGCACAGCCCTGTTTGAAAAATAACTAAAAACCTTGGAGGGGCTGCAGGCCAAGTTCTTTAGCTCCTTCTTTCCTTCTTTCCTTCTTTCCTTCTTTCCTTCTTTCTTTCCTTCCTTCCTTCCTTCCTTCCTTCCTTCCTCCTGCCCTCCTTTTTTTTTTTCTTTTTGTGCTGGTACTGGGGCTTGGCCTCAGGGCTAGGGTACTCTCCCTTAGCTTTTTCATTCAAGGCTGGTGCTCTACCACTTGAGCCACATCTCTACTTATGACTCTTTGTGGATTCATTGGAGATATCTCTTGAACTTTCCTGCCCAGGCTGGCTTCAAATGGGAATCCTCAGCTCTCAGCCTCCTGTGTAGCTAGGATGACTGATACGAGCCACCAGTGCCAACTTGTGCCTTCTTGTTCTTTCTCTTTCAGTCCCTTGCTCTGATGTAATGTGACCTCTCCCCCTGGAATCTATCACCTTCAGAAATCCCTCTGACTTCTCTGGAATGTGTCAGCACTATTTCCATCTGATGTTAAATCGGATAAGGCTTCTGCCCCTGAGCAGAAGACTCTTAGAGGCAGGGGCTTGGGGAAACCATCTGGGCCTGCTTCCTTCTCTATCTAAGAGGCTCCGGGCCCTTGAGTCCCAGCCCTTGGTTGCTGCTCAGTAATCTATTTTGGGCAGAAAAATGCCTCTTTCTGGCCATGTTAGCCAGTAGCTCTGATTATTCAGGAGGCTGAGATCTAGAGGATCATTGTGTGAGGCCAGTCTTGGCAGAAAAGTCCATAAGATCTCATGTCCAAAATCAGCAGCAGATATTAGGGCTCAGCGGGTAGAGGGAAAGCTCAGCCAGCAAGCTGAGCTAGTATGAGGCCCTGAGTCCAAATACCTGTAAGAAAAGAAAATGTCTCCTTTGCTTTAGAATTTCAGTGGCAAATGTCTTTTAGGGTTTTGTTCATTACAAACAGCTGGGGGCAGGGAATATAGCTCAGTGGTAGAGTATTTACCTAGCATATGCAAGGCCTTGGCCAAAACGAAAACAAGACACTCTCTTATGTACAATAATGTTCCTAAGAACATTATATTTTTAAAAAATTCATGGCGCTGGGGTCAAATCCAGGGCCTTGCCCATGCTAGGGATGTACTAAACCACTGAGCCCCACCCCAGCCCCAGAACTTATTTTTAATTGTGGGGCTTGAACTCAGGGCGCTAAGGCTTGCTAGGTAGAAGCTCTACACTGGAACCATGCCCCAGCCCTTTTTTGCCCTAGTTATTTTTTGGATAGGGTCTTAAGATTTGCCAGGGGCCCAGCCTCAGGCTGCCATCTTCCTACTTAGGGTCTCCTCTGTACTCAGATGCATACCACCACATCTGGGTTATTGATAGACATAGGGTTTTTCTAACTTTTAGCATGGTTGTCCTTAAACTAACATTTTACCCATCTCAGCCTCCTGAGTACTTGGAATTACAGGTGGGAACCATACTTACTTTTAATACTAGGGTGAATGTTTTATTTCATTCTCTCTCTCTCTCTCTCTCTCTCTCTCTCTCTCTCTCTCTCTCTCTCTCTCTGTCTCTGTCTCTCTCCTGACAATGGAACCCAAGGGCTCAGGTATGCTAACCATGTAATATTCTACCATAGATTTACATTTAGCTTTAAGGGAAATTTTCAGAGAGCAAAACCATGTCTCTTGTACAAATATAAAGTAAGCATATGTCAGAGAGATCATTTAACTTGTTAATTATATGAGGGGACTGGTAAGACAGTACTATTGGTTTAGAGGAGACCAATAATCAGACACACTTATAGCCTAGAAATCTTGAAATAAACTTGGTAGTTAAGGCAGAACTGGCTTTTCTACTGTTGGAGAGAGCTGTCTTTAGTTAAGAATCATTTACACTGTTAACTGTTTTCTGTAATTTTCAGAGGGCTAAAAGAACTCAAAGGCCCGCCTTTCACAGATCTAGAACCAGATAACCTAGAAGGGCCAGTTCTAACATAGCTTTCTGTTAAAATACTAGGATTCTCTGGGTACTGGGGCTCGTACCTATAATCCTAGCTACTCAGAAGGCTGAGATCTGAGGATCAAAGTTCAAAGCTAGCCTAGGCAGACAAATCATAGAGACTCTTATCTCCAACTAATTAGAAAAAAAAAGTGGAGGTATGGTTCAAGTTTTTAGAGTGCCAGCCTTGATTGGGAACAAAAACTAAGAGCACAGGGCCCTGAGTTCAAGCCTCAATATTGGCATAAAACAAAACAAAACAAAAAAAACAGAAAACATCAAGATCCTTTTTTGCTCACTCTAATTTTCTTTACAAAAAAATCTCATAATTGGAGACAACCCAATTGTTCATCAAAGGGAAATGAATAGACCATGGCTGATAAATTTGTATAAAGGAAGGTTGCATGGTAACCAAAATGATATTCATTTTACACACCACAGATAGATGCAACAAGATAGATGGATGAAAGAAGGCAGACACAAAGCAATACAATATCTATGTCTAGCAGGCTGAGTAATGGCTCCAAAGATATTAGGTCCTAATCCCTGAAATCTGTAAATGCCGCCTTAGTTGGGAAATGTCTTGGCAGATGTGATGCATTGAGGACCCGGTGATGGTAGCTCATCCTAGGGGAGCTCGAATGCTGTCATTTGAGTATCAGAATCAAGGGGAGAGGAGCATCGTGGTGCACAACTGTAATCCCAATACTGCAGAGACTAAGAAAAAAAGAATCGAAATTCAAGACCAGCTTGGGCTGAATAGTCAAGACTTGGACTCATTAAAGAAAAGACTGGAAAAAGATCATATTACATAATTACATACACACACAAACACTTCAATGTAGGGTTTTGTGAAGACAGGAGCAAAAATTGGAGGAAGTAGCCACAAAGGGAGGAATTTACAAGGGATGCAGGCAGATGCCATTGTTAGATGAGGCAAGGAGTAGAATCTCCCACAAAGCCTGCAGAGGAGCCCTGAGCTGTGGGCATCTGGGTCTTGGACTTCAGGCCTCTAGAAATGTGAGACAATGCATTCCTTTTTGTTTGTGTTTGTTTTTGGTGTTGAGGCTTGAACTCAAGGCCTAGATGCTGTCCCTTAACTTTTTGCTCAAGGCTCACACTCTTGAGTGCCACTTGAGCCACAGCTTGATTTCTGTCCCCCATCCCCCAACCCCTCTCAACCCCACTTGGCTAAAATTGGACAATATTGTCTCATGGACTTTTCTGCCTGAGCTGGCTTCAAACCTTGATCCTCAGATCTCATCCTCCTGAGTAGCTAGGATTACAGGCGTGAGCCACTGGTGCCCATCTAGATCTCAGCCTCTTGAGTAGCTGAGATTACAGGCAATGAGTTGCTGCATGGGGCATTCTTGTTTTAAGACACTAAGGGTGATGATTTATTACAACAGTTCTAGGAGACAAATGCAATGCTATAGGATTCCATTTAATGCTAAAATCAGTTAATATTAACCTGATTATTGCTTTTAAGGAGGATGCTGCATTTGAGGCTGTGGGATAAGGGTATGGGGAAATTGCTAAAAAACTGGCGATTGAACTCAGGGCCTTGTTCTTGCTAGGCAAGCACCCTACCATTTGAACCAAACCCCAGTCCTTTTGCTTTTTTTTTTTTTTTTTTACAGTTATAGAACTCTGGGCCTGGGCTTCTTTAGCTCTACCACTTGAGCCACAGCACCATTTCTGACTTTTTCTGTTTATGTGGTGCTAGGGAATTGAACCCGGGGCTTCGTGCATGCAAGGCAAGCACTCTACCACTAGGCCATTTTCACAGCCCATAGTTTTAGATTTTTAGATAAATTCTAGTACTTTTTGCTCAGGCTAGTCTTGGACTGAGATCCAACCTTTGCCTCCTGAGGGCAGGGTATTATAGATTTGAAACAACATGCCTAGCCCTTAAAAACATCTGTGTGTGTGAATGTGCATGCATGTTCCTGTTGTGTGTGTGTGTGTGTGTGTGTGTTGCTGGTGCTTAAACCCTGGGTATCAAGAATGCTTGGCAAGTAATAGATAACTGAATGATACCTCCCCCAGCCCTAGAGTTATTTTCCTGGCTTTCAATTTTTGATGAACTCTATTATTTTGTACATTCCAACATAATAAGTATCCTTTAAGATGGGTGTGGTGGGTCAAGCCTGAAATGCTAGCTACTTGGGAGGTGGATGGGGTGGGGGGTGGATGGGGTTTGAGGCTAGACTGCAAAGAAGTTCTAGAGACTACATTTCAACAAGTAGCTGGGCACAGTGGTGCATACCTGTCATCCCCAGTGACACAGTGAAGCATAACTAGGAGGACCGGATCCAGGCCAGCCCAGGGATAACCTGAAACCTTAGCTCAAAAATAACCAATAGAAAAAGGGGTGGCAGGTGTAGTTCAAGTGGTAGCACACCCGCATTACCAGCATAAGGTCCTGAATTATTATTTTTTCTTTGTTGGTCATAGGGCTTGAACTCAGGGCCTGAGCACTGTCCCTAAGTATTTTTGCTCAAGGCTAGCACTCTACCACTTTGAACCACAGTGCAGTGCCACTTCTGGTTTTCTGGTGGTTAATTGGAGGTAAGAGTCTCATGGATTTTCCTACCTGGGCTGGCTTTGAACCATGATCCTCAGATCTCAGCCTCCTGAATAGCTAGGATTACAGGTGTGATCCACCAGTGCCCAGCCCATATATACATGACATTTGCTAATTGAGTGGTCTTTATTTTATTTTTTCACAGTCCTGGGGCTTGAACTCTGGGCCTGGGTGGTGTCCTTAAGCTTCTTTTGCTCAAGGCTAGCACACTACCACTTGAGCCACAGCACCACTTCTGGCTTTTTTGAGTAGTTTATTGGAGATAAGAGTTTCACAGGGCTGGGAATGTGGCTTAGCAGTAGAGTGCTTGCCTAGCATGCACAAAGCCCTGGGTTCAATTTCTCAGCACTACATAAACAGAAAAAGCTGGAAATGGCGCTGTGGCTCAAGAGGTAGAGTGCCAGCCTTGAGCAAAAAGAAGCCAGTGACAGTGCTCAGGTCCTGAGTCCAAGCCCCAGGACTGGCAAAAAAACAAAATAAAACAAAAAAAAAGAGTTTCATGAACTTTTCTGAGCTGGCTGGCTTCAAATCGCAGTCCTCAGATCTCAGCCTCCTGAGTGGCTAGGAGTGAGTCACCTGCATCTGGCCTGAGTGGTCTTTAGAAAGTGAAATAATCTCTTTGAACCTCACATTTTCAAAGTTAGTATGAAGATCAAAACGATGTAGCATACATTGAGTGGTTTTTGAATTAGAAATTCCAGTAATATAGCATACATTGAGTGGTTTTTGAATTAGAAATTCCAGTATAGACGGAGAATTAATGCCCAGGTGCAATTACCAAACATCTTCAGGATGCTGGTATTGGGCTACAGTCTCCTCATGTGTTATTCCACTTAATGGCTACAACCAACCTATAAGAACAAAAAACTGGGATGCAAAGTCAGCTAATGTAATAGAGCCAGGGTTTAAACCCAGGTTGTGGCTTTGAGCGCCATGATCTTAGTCCTATGCTAATATGAACAGAATGTGAGTCAACAGTGTTAAAGCATTATGGCCATGCTGTTTTGTTCTGATTTTGTGCCCATTGTGAGGATTGAACTCAGCATCTGGGTTCTGTCCTTTAGCCTTTTTTTTTGGCTCAGGGATGGCGCTGCCCAAACACTTGACTCACAGCTCTACTTTGGCTTTTTGCTGGTTATGTGGGGATAAGAGTCTCTGGTGCTTTTTATTGTTTCCTCAGATTTCAGCCTCTTGAAAGCTAGGATTACAGGTGTGAACCATCAGCATCGAGCTGGCTATTTTGGTTTTTAAAAAAGGAAGTAAAAGAGCACATCTGTTTATTTAGATACCTGATTATATTAAGTGGAATGATCAGTTGCAGGTTATGGGGATTGGGTTGAAATAGTGCTTTCTGAATTCATTCATTAGAAATACACTCGGAGCTACATTGGAAAAATGAAAACAAAAACTGTTAGGGAATTTTGCAAAGATCCTTTCTTGCAAAGATTTAACTTAGCAAAGACATGCCTACTCTCAGAACTTGTAAGACAAGACGCATGCATAAGCAATTACAAAAAGCGCTTGTAGTTTGGCGCCTGCGCAGTCCAGTGAGGTGGGGGGCGGTGGTGGCACGGAGCGTGGGCGGGGCGGTCAACGCCTGCGCAATGGCGAGACGTGGACGGGATCCGTACGGCGCCTGCGCAGGAGGCGGTGGCGGCCGAGAGGGGCGGGGAGGAGGGCGGGGTCCAGAAGGAAGCAGGGCGGGCCTGGCGAGCGGCGCCGCGGGGTTGGCTGCTACCCCGAGGCAGGACTCAACGGATCTGGGCCGCGCCACCGGGCGAGCTCGCCGCCCGGCCCCTACTCTAAGCCAGCGTGAGAGCGAGGCGGTGCCGCGCGGTAAGAACTAGGCCGGGTCCCTTCCACCTGCGCCGGAGGGTCATTTTATCTCCTCCGCGTCGCCCGCGCCGCCAGGCCCGGGAGGCCCCGCAGACCCTAGCGGGCCCCGCGCCTGCGCCGTCCCCCTAATTGGGCCCCGCCGAAGCTGTCCCGCGCTTGCGCCGTCTGGTTCCCAGGCTCCGGGGCCGGTCGGCTGCGTGCCGGCTTGGACTCCTCTCGCGTCCTGGCGGGTGTCGGGGCCCGCCCGTCTCCGGTACCCTGTCTCCTTGCGGAGAGGTTGGGGTGCAGTCCTCGGTCTTTTCTTCCTTGGGCCCTGGGAGAGGTTGGGGCCGTCACCCCGTCGCCCGAGTACCGTGCCCCGGGCCGGGACAGCATTGCTCAGGGGTCCCGAAGATCCGTCCCGGGAACTGGGGCTGCGGGTGGCGGACCCAGCCGGCGGCGGCCGCTGCTTCTGCTGTGGCCGCGCCTCTCCGTGGGGACTGGGGCGGCTCGAAGCAGGAGGTGTCCTTTATTCTTGAGACCTGGCGAATTGCATCAGGTTGAAAATGAATAACCCAGGGTATTGCTGAGGAAATCTAGTCTTTCCAGGAATCTATGTGTGTGTTTAAATCTTAAATTAATGGTTACGTTTTGAGACATTATCGTTCCTTCTTGGGCACTTGCCCTGGGGATGGATGACAAGGGAAGAAATCAGCTTCCACATCGGTTTTGTCTGTTGACAGATAAAACAATTCCCACATTATGTAGCCAGGGCTGGAAACCTGCATTTGCTGATGCCCTTGATAATTCCTCTTAAAATAAGGAGGGGCGTGGAAAAATTCCTGTAAATTCACTGGCCCAATTGACTACAGGTTTTGTTGTGAAAAGAATTACGCTATTGATAATGTTTAAGTTGCAACAGACTCCAGAACCTTTAATAATGTTGGAAGCAGCAGGGTTTGTTTTTTTTTAATTACTAAACTTGGGAGTGAAGGAGAAGCAAGACTACCCCTCAAAAAACATTGCAAAAAGACTAGCTTGGTTATAAAGTAAGACTGTTCTAGCTTCCCCTCCCATTTTTTTCAAAGTCTAATCAAGATTGGAGGGGGGGGCTCTATCATTTTCCTGCTGCGGCTGGCTTTGATCCTTGGTTTTCAGATCTGTAATAGTAGCTAGTATTACAAGTGTGAGCCAGCAGAGCCTGGATAACTTGGTCTTTAAACAAAGAAAAAAACTGGGAAAAAATGGTGGGTTGAATATTTAGAGACTTTTATTATTGTCACTATTCCCTAAATACAGTATAACACTGTCTACGTAGCATTTTTGTTGTTTTTAGGTAGCAAAAGAAATCTAGAGATGTTTGAAAGATACTGGAGTATCTTATTTTTGTAAATTATATACAGTATGTTATGCAACATATAATCAAATATTTCATCATTTTCTATAGGAGGCCTGAGTATTCTCAAATTTTATCTGTGTAGACTCTGGGACCAATCCTATGTGATTGTAATTTTCCCTTAATAATTAAAACAAGGTAGTTCTGGGGATGTAGCTCAGTGGTAGAGTGCTTGCCCAGCACATGTGAGCTCCTTGGTTCAAACCTCATCACCAAAAGACCAAAAATAAGCAGGACTGTTGGTGTCTTGTGCCTATAATCCTAGCTACTTAAGAGGCTCAGATATGAGGTTCACAGTTAGAAGCCAGCCTGGGCAGCAGAGTCTGTGAGACTCGTCTCTCCAATTAACCACTAAAAAGCTGGAAGTGGCCTGTAAATCATAGCTATGCCGGCTGAGATCTGAGTATCACTGTTTAAAGCCAGCCTGGGCAGGAAAGTCTGTAAGATTCCAATTAACTACCAGAAAACTGGAAATGGAACTATGGCTCAAAGTGCTAACCTTGAGCAAAATGTGCCCAGGGGCTCAAGGCCCTCTGGTTCAAGCCCCATGACCAACAAAAAATAAAAACAAGTAAAATGAAAAAACAAAACAAAACAAAAAAGAAACAGCTGGGGCTCAAGTGGTAGAGCACAAAAGCTCAGGGACAGTGCCAAGGACTTGAGTTCAAGCCCCAGGACTAGCGCATGTGTATGCGCGCGCGCACACACACACACATACACACACACACATACATATCTCCAAAATCTAACACCTCAAATAGCTGAGTGCCAGTGCCAGTGGTTCACACACCTGTAATCCTAGCTACTCAGTAGTTGCTGAATCTGGGTTTGAAATCAGCCCAGACAGGAAAAGTTCTGTGAGATTCTGTCTTTAATTGACTAGCAAAATGCTGGAGGCATGGCTCAAGGGTAGGGTGGCAAACCACAGTGAGAGCAAGAGGCTATAAGTTCAAACCACACTAACAGTGCACACACCATCAGTATAGAAAAAGTATGTAGTGACAAATGTATTGACCTGAATTTTTTTTCTATAAAGAAGTAACTGATTCAGTAATTTGTTGCCCATAAAAATCTTTTCCCCTTTGATATAGTTAGTGGATACAAAGCAACCTTTTTCCTTTTGCCACTATTGGGGCTTGAACTCAAGACCTCAAGCTTGCTTGCTTGCTCAGCTGGCTTTCCACAAAGCAGTGTTAAGATCACAATTTTGGATACATGCAGTCTGCTTTGTAATGGTTGCCTGTGTATACCCCAGGTATGCTGGGATTTCCTTGCATTCATTTTTCAGTAAGAAGTTGTAACTGTATCATAGAAAAAAGCCTTTATCACTGTGTACCTTGGTAACAGTCCAAATAACTTGAATATCAAGTACAGAAGGTTGGTGAGTGGAGAGTAATTACTGTAGCTGTGGTTAAGGTGAAGTTTGCTTTCAGAATTTCTATTTCAGACCTGAAGTTTTAGTACCTGCAGTGTGTTATTTGGGCATGGATATCTTTCAAGCAGAAGGTTCTCTTTATAACTGACTTGACATTGTACATTGGTGACTCAAGTGATAGTATTGCCTAGGTTCAAAATTACAATTGGGTGAGTTTTTTCTTTTTCTTTCCTTTTTTTTTTTGTCAGTCCTGGGGCTTGAACTCAGGGCCTGGGCACTCTGAGTTTCTTTTGCTCAAGGCTGGCACTCTACCACTTGAGCCACAGAGCCATTTCTGCCTTTTTCTCTTTATATGATACTGAGGAATCGAACCCAGAGCTTCATGCATGCTAGGCAAGCACTCCACCACTAAGCCACTTTCCTAGCCCAAGGGTGGGTTTTCTTAATGCATAAGCCATGCTATATAGTCACTACATGTTGAAATCACATAGAAAGTATTTTGCAAACAGTATATCTTCAGTAAAGGAAAGATGACAGATTTTCTTGGCTTTGGATAAGTCAACTTGCTTTTTTGGACCTTCATTTCCTTGTCAGGGTGACAAAGGAGCCTTGGGTACCTCTAAAAAATATATTTAAAGGATCTTTTCTATATAGTATATAGGTAGAACTGGGTCTTTTCTCTCATTCTTTTGTTAGTTATGGGACATTCAGCCTTGCTCGTGTTGCTTTACACTTGAGCCTCACTTCCAAACTCAAACTGGGTCTTCAAATTAGTTCCGTAACATTGTAGTCCCTCCTCAAAGATGGGATTTGGGCAAGCTACACTATGAAGTAAGTAAGAATGAATATCATATACCCTGGGGTCAGGGCTTTCAAATGAAGAGTTAAATGAGCCTTAATGTAATGAGAAAAACAAAAGACGGGGTTTAGAGTCTTTTTTTTTTTTTAAATAAAAAAGTTAATCAAAGAATTGTCATTTCTTAGGGGCTGGGGGTATGACCTAGTGGTAGAGTGCCTGCCTTTCATACATGAAGCCCTGGGTTCGATTCCTCAGCACCACATATATAGATTTTTTTTTTTTGACCAGTCCTGGGGCTTGGACTCAGGGCCTGAGCACCGTCCCTGGCTTCTTTTTGCTCAAGGCTAGCACTCTACCACTTGAGCCACAGCGCCACTTCTGGCCATTTTCTATATATGTGGTGCTGGGGAATTGAACCCAGGGCCTCATGTATAGGAGGCAAGCACTCTTGCCACTAGGCCATATCCCCAGCCCAGCACCACATATATAGAAAAAGGAAAAAAAAGAGAAAGAACTATCATTTATTAAAAGAAAAAAAGGGGCTGGGAATATGGCCTAGTGGCAGGAGTGCTTGCCTCGTATACATGAAGCCCTAGGTTTGATTCCCCAGCACCACATATATAGAAAATGGCCAGAAGTGGTGCTGTGGCTCAAGTGGCCGAGTGCTAGCCTTGAGCAAAAAGAAGCCAAGGACAGTGCTCAGGCCCTGAGTTCAAGCCCCATGACTGGCAAAACAAAAACAAAAACAAAAAAAAAAACATTTCTTGGCGTTAAAATAAATATGCAGCCTGGATGTTTAAGTATTCATCCTGAGCAACATAGCAAGATTTTTTTCTTTTTTTTGCCAGTCCTGGGGCTTGAACTGAGTGAGGGCCTGGGCACTGTTGCTGAGCTTCTTTTTTGCTCAAGGCTTAATACTCTTCCACTTGAATCACAGCACCACTTCCAGCCTTTTCTGTTTGTGGTACCAAGGAATTGAATCCATGGCTTCATGTATGCTAGGCAAGCACTCTACCACTAAGCCACATTCCTAGTCCGCACAAGATCTTATTTTTAAAAAAAAGTTATAAGCATCTCTTATGGAAAGAGGTAATGATATTAAAAGGTGGATTATGGTAATTATAAGTGGCAAATTCAGGATGGGTTATCTTACTGTGATATTTAAAAATAAAGAGAGCCTAGAATCTATTATTTTGCTGCTTCTATCAGAATATTTCTGAAGCTGTTGCAGCTAGGAAGATTCTTTTATTACTGTTTTTGTTGCTGAGAGGGAGCCCAGTGTTTTGCACCTGCCAGGTAAGAACTCAGCCACCCCCTTTAAAAAGAACAAACGATCCCTTCTACATAAAGTTTTCTTCTTCTTTTTTTTTTTTCATCTCTCAGGCACAAAGCCTGTTCATTACTTTATTGATTGATAAAGTGTAAAGTTTTCTTCTGAAAATTCTTTGTTTTTTTTTAGAAAACAAAGTTCTTTTTCATCTTTGTTCTCCATAGCATGAAGTTTAGTAAAACTAAAATGGTACTGATAATTTGGTTCTAAAATCTAATATCTTATATTTAATTGTTCTTAATTATCTATTGCATTTTAGGCATTATGTTATCATTATACTCACTTTTAATATGTAGCCTTGTAGCATTAAGAAACTTATTTTTCTCTGAGGTAGAAATTTCTGGTGTGGGGACAGAACACAGTTGAGTTACCTGAACTTAGTAATCTTTGAGAAGCACACCAAGAAGTCTGATAAGTCACTTCCCTCTTGTTATACAGCAGTAGTTCATCTATCAGCAATGTGACCACTTGCTTAAACTTCTCCCATACTTCCAGATTCATCTATGCATTGAAAATCTTTTAGCATTTGAAGATGTTAGAAGCTATCTTTGAGATACTGAATCATTTTCTTTGACCCCCCCACTTTTTTGGGGGGTTGGTGTAGGGCTTGAACTCTGGGCCTTGGATGCTGTTCCTGAGCTCTTCAGCTCCAGTCTAGAACCCTACTACTTGAGGCACAGTGCCACTTCTGGTTTTCTGGTGGTTAATTGGAGATAAGAGTCTCATGGACTTTCCTGTCTGGGCTGGCTTTGAACCAAAGTCCTCAGCTCTCAGCCCCTTGAGTAGCTAGGACTACAGGCCTACGCCACCATTACTGGGCCTTTGGCCCATCTTTTTTTTTTTTTTTTTTTTGCCAGTCCTGGGGCTTGAACTCAGGGCCTGAGCACTGACTTCTTTTTGCTCAAGGCTGTCACTCTGCCACTTGAGCCACAGCACCACTTCAGGCCTTTTCTATATATGTGGTGCTGAGGATTCGAACCCAGGACTTCATGTATACGAGGCAAGCACTCTTGCCACTAGGCCATATTCCCAGCCCCCCTTTGACCCATCTTGATGAGATAATTCATTAGGATAAGGGATTTTGCACCATTGGTGCTAATTCTTCCCATGGTCACTGAATCTCTAGCATAACTTGTTTATAATCTTTCAGGGTGAAATCATATTGAATGTCAAGTCATTGAGCATTAATGTCAGAGAACATTAGAAGCTGTTTGACTGACTTTTGAGTAATTTTTCATAATGCTTTTCATTTGCCTCCTGGATGCCATAGATTTGAAGTTGAAGTGGAAGATCACAATGGAATAGGAATAATTGATTTCTAAAACTCTTGGCAGGCATTTGGTCCCCAGTTCTGCTGCTCCCAAATACAAATGATTCATCTCCTTATTGATACAGTATCTGTGTCCTGGGAGAGAGGGCTACCCACCAGCCTGGGAGTTCTTCCTGCGCAAATTCAAACCTTGCTTTCCTCCCAGGCTATTCTGCCTCATCAAATCAGGCCTGAGTACTTACTCCTTACTTTTCCAAGACTCAAATATAGGTGATGTTGTTGGCAACAGTACTGCTACTGTTGGCAGGACTGGGGTTTGAACCCAGGACCCCAAACTGTCACAACTTGCTTGCTGTGCTGGCAACTCTACTACTTGAGTCACACTTGTAGTCTTGCTTTTTGCCGATTATATTAGCGATGGAGTTGCAAAGCTACTTCTGCCCAGCTGGCCTGTAGCCAAAATCCTGTGGATCTCAGCCTCCTGAGTAGCTAGGATTACAGGGATGAGCCACTGGCATCCAGTTTAGATTATTTTTGAGACTAAATATGAGTTTATTTTGTGGTCATAATTTATAGGCTATGTAATCTGTGTATTAAATTTGTCTAGTATTAAAGATGTTCCTATTCAACTCATTCTTAATTATAATCTCTTTTTGTACAGGTTTTACATTTAAAACATTTTTTGTTATTATAAAGGTGATATACAGAGAGGTTACAGTTACATAAGTCAGGTAAAGAGTACGTTTCTTTTTGGACAATGTCAACCTTGTCTTATTGGATATAAAATTTCAAGGCTTCCCCCTTTCTTTGGCAAGTACATGTGCCAACAAAATACATCAAGGCTGGAAAATTCCTAATGGTTGGAATTGTCAATACTGAATAGACAGACTAGCTTTGAGGTAAAGAATTGTCGTGGGGTTCTCCATCAGCTCAGAAATCCTTTTAACACTGTGGCTTCAATTCTTTGCTCTGAAAAAACATGACAATCAAGAAATTAGTCTTGAGATGTACAAGGCCCTGGGTTCAGTTACCAGCACCACACAAAAAATTTTGGGCTTAAACATTTGGGGGAGTTGTTAGCTGGTCATTGTGGCTCATGCTTTTAATCCCAGCACTAAGGCTCAGGCAGGAGGATTGTAAATTCAAGGCCAATCTGAGCTACATAGTGAGACTCTTAAAAAAAACACAAAAAAAACCCCAAGAAGCTAGGAGCTGGTGGCTCATGTCTGCGATCCTAGCCATTCAGAAGGCCTAGGTCTAGAGGATTGAGGTTTGAAGCCAGCCCAGACAGAAAAGTCTGCCAGACTCCATTTTTAATTAACCACCAAAATGCTGGGTTCAAATGATGGAATGCTGGGTGCTAGCCTCGATGAGCAAGAGAATAAGAAAGCCAGGCTTGTACGGAGGCCCTCAGTTCAAGTTTCAATATATGCACACACAAAAGAAGATGAAAAATAAGGAATTTGGGGGAGTGTGCTGAGGGGAAGGCATGGCTATGAATATAGCAGGTGTTCTTTGTGTCTGTGAAGCCTTTAAAATTTATGGTGGTCTACTGTGCACTTATCTCAAGACTTTAGAAGCATAACTTGTAATGGATCAAATAGATTTACATTTGAAAGTATCTTGGGGTAAGAGGTTTGGCTCTAGTAGATCATTAGCCTAGGAAGCTCAAGCTCAAGGCCCTGAGTTTCAACTCCAGTACTACTAAAAAAAATTAATAATGTAAATCTTGATTCTTTATACTATTACTGAGTTTATTGTTTAGTGGATAATTTGGTAACCACCAAAAGAATCGATCCATTAGAGAATAAGTGAAGATCCTTTTTTTGGTGTGTGGTCCTTGGGTTTGAATGTGGGGCTTTGTATATAGTAGGCAAGTACTCTACTGCTTGAGCCATGCCCCAGGCCCTTTTTGCTTTAGTTATTTTTCAGATAGGGTCTCATTTTTTTTTTTTAACCTGTGGCTTGGACACTGGGCCTCAGGCTTTCTTTCAGCATTTTTCTCCTCCTCAGCTTTTTTTCTCCCATAACTTTTATCATTTGAGACATGCCTCTACTTTTTGTTGATTAATTGGAGATGTTTCAGATTTATCTGCCCAGGTTGCCTTTGAAGTGCGATTCTCAGATCTTAGCCTCCTGGGTAGCTAGGATTATAGAAACAAGCCGCTGCCATCCTGCTTGCGCTTGATTTTTTTTTTAATTAGTTGAGATGGAATTTTGCAAACCAGGGCTGGGGATATGGCCTAGTGGCAAGAGTGCTTGCCTCCCATACATGAAGCCCTGGGTTTGATTCCCCAGCACCATATATACAGAAAACAGCCAGAAGTGGCGCTGTGGCTCAAATGGCAAAGTGCTAGGCTTGAGCAAAAAGAAGCCAGGGACAGTGCTCAGGCCCTGAGTCCAAGGCCCAGGACTGGCAAAAAAAAAAAAAAAAAAAGGAATTTTGCAAACTTTTTCCTGGGCTGTCCTTGAACCTCAGTACTCCTATTTCAGACTCCAGAGTAACTAGGATCATAAGCATGAGTCATTTGCACTAGACTGATCTTTTAGCAATGTTTTCCTGGATCTTTAACCACATCTTTGTTAGAGTTTTTTCTAGTTAAATCTAGAGGTTTTCTTATACTTGTGTGTTTTATACTTCTCCCACTGTGTTAACATAAGTAAAGCCTCTTTTAGCTTGGTATTTGGAATGGTCCTTCATTGACCTCTGGCCTAAATTTCCATCTTTTCTTCACTTTCACTTCTGTTTAGGTATTTCATTGAAGTGGGAACCAGTCTTGAAATCTGGTTTCAGTTTCTTGAAATCACTTGAGTCTCTTTGTCTCCCTCTGCTGGCATTTTTTTTTTTGCCAGTCCTTGGTCTTGAACTCAGGGCCTGGGCACTGTCATGAGCTAATTTTGCTCAAGGCTAGCACTCTACCACTTGAGCCACAGCACCACTTCTAGCCTTTTCTGTTTACATGGTACTGGGGAATCCAATGCATGCTAAGCAAGCACTTTGCCACTAAGCTACATTCCCAGCCCTAGCATGTTGTTTTTGTTTTTAACTTCAGCTAATCCTTACTGTTAAAACTCAGCAGCTATTATTACCTTGCCTGTAAGGATTCTTTAGTCCTGTAGGTGCCTGTAGACTTGTTGAGCGCCCTGTACATCTGGGATTTGGTTCACTGTTTTGTCTACTGCCTTTACTGGATGGTGACATGGTGGCAGTTTAAAGCTGTGGCTTAGTGGGAACTTGTTGAATCTGCTGGGTGTTAGTTCGGTGTTTATGAGGTTGTTGTCCCAGAGGAAGAGGACCCCCTTAGTCCCTCCCCTCAGGGAACTTCTCATTCCACTTACACTTGCCCATGTACTTGCCATGAGACAACTCCCAGTAGGTTACCCCAGCTTTCAAAGTCCATTTGATTATCTAATTTAAATTTTTTTTTTTTTTTTTTGGCCAGTCCTGGGCCTTGGACTCAGGGCCTGAGCACTGTCCCTGGCTTCTTCCCACTCAAGGCTAGCACTCTGCCACTTGAGCCACAGCGCCGCTTCTGGCCATTTTCTGTATATGTGGTGCTGGGGAATCGAACCTAGGGCCTCGTGTATCCGAGGCAGGCACTCTTGCCACTAGGCTATATCCCCAGCCCTAAATTTGTATTTTTGATGAAGGAGAATGTTCCTCTAATGTCTGTTTTATCATCCACAGGCCAAGTCACATTCATCTTTTTTTCCCCAAGCTCTGGGAACAATGTACATTTGGTACAGATTACTTCCCCTTTCCTCCTGCACATCTCTTTGTTTGTTTGTTTGTTTTTTGCCAGTCCGGTGGCTTGAACTTAGGGCCTGAGCACTGCCCTGGCTTCTTTTTGCTCAAGGCTAGCACTCTGCCACTTGAGCCACAGTGCCACTTCTGGCTTTTGCTATATATGTGGTGCTGAGGAATCGAACCCAGGGCTTCATGTATATGAGGCGAGCACTTTACCCCTAGGCCATATTCCCAGCCCCCTTTTGCACATCTTAAACTTATTTTTCTCCTCTAAGTTTGATGTGTTTGGACAGTAGAGGTTTAAGAGATTAAGATTTCAGTGTTTTCTCCCTATTGTGCATATGCCTAGGGAAAATTAAAGAGGAAAATATTGTTCTTTGAAAAAGGTCCATTATTATACTTTTTTTCTGAATAATTGAATTTACACAAAAGGAAAAAAAAGTCTATGGTTAAACTTAGGAGTCAATGCCTTCCTGTTGGCAGCACTTGTAAGATTTGTCAAGGAATACTTATTAAAAATTAAAGCTGTCTCTTCTTCCTTCCTATGTCCTTGGGGGAAATTCCTCTTCATCAGTGTTTGAGATTTTGGGAAAAATTTAAAAATGGAATTATTCTTCCTGTGATAGGGGATTAAGCTCAGGATATTCTGCCAATTAAATATATGCTTTACTACTTGGACTTTTTTTGTTTTTTTTCATTAGCATTTTTTTCTTTATTGTCAAAGTGTGATATAGAGAGGTTACAGATTCATATGAAAGGCTGTCAGTACATTTCTTGTTCTACTTGTTACTTCCTCCCTCATTCCGCCCCCCCCCCGGCATTTCTTGTTTTCTTCACTTAACAGCTTTTTCATTAAATTATCTAGTGTCACTTTTAATTTCCTGAATTAAATGGTTTTATAATAGTATTCATTATATTCAATAGATGTTTATGAAATGACTGTTAGGTGCTATGTAATGTTCTAGGTACTAGTTAAATTTGAAATATATATGTGTACATACACACACATTTTTTGAGGTAAAAGAATGTTACTTGTAGTTCAGGCTTGCTCTAAACCCTCTGGGCTTAACTGATCTTTCTGCATCTGCCTTCCTAGTAGTTGGTGGGACTAGATGATTGTACCACTGCACCTGCTTGCTAGTGTTTACTTTGTAATGCCAGGGCTGGGAGTGGTGGTCAGTCAGGAACTACATAGTATAGGGTTCTGCTAGAGCATTTAAGTCTTTGCTAGCTGTCCGTGTAGTGTACAAGAAGTACTGGAGACAGGATTACTTGAGTTACTGCAGTCAGTATGATTAGGTTAATCACCTTGCAGATAAAAGTGGAAACACTTTCATAAAATGAAAAAAAAAACCCAAGAAACTGTAAATGTGAAGTATTTGGGGGAGAGAAACTGATGAGCTTGAAGACTAAGGCCTTGATAACAAAATCTGAATAATCCTAACTAATCACTAAATGCTCTAATTTAGGTGATAAATACTAGATACCAGCATATATATTTTAAAAGTCTTTTTTTATGGATGCTGCTGAGGGTACTTTTTTGGGGACATGGCTAAACTTCTAGGTCCATTCATGAGTCTTATTTGCTTCCTAAACTTCTAAGTGACTTTTTCTTTTTTTAAATTTAATGTCTTGGGGCTTGAACTTGAGCTTTTTCACTCAAGGCTAGCACTCTACCACTTTGAGCCACAGTGCCACTTCCAGTTTGCTGGTGGTTAACTGGAGATGAGTCTCATGGGCTTTCCTGCCTGGGTTGGCTTTGAACCACGATCCTCAGATCTTAGCCTCTTTAGTAGCTAGAATTACAGGCATGAGCCACTGGTGTCTGGCCTAAGTGATTTTTATATTGCTTGATTAGTTACTGAGATTTTATCTGTAGGAAAACCTACCTTAAAAGTATTAGAGGAAGAAAAGTGCTCTCTCTGAAATGGTAGGTTTATATTGATATGTAGCCTAGCTGGGTCTGTGCTAAATCCATTCTCTTTTTTTCTTTTTTTTTTTGGCCAGTCTTGGGGCTTGGACTCAGGGCCTGAGCACTGTCCCTGGCTTCTTTTTGCTCAAGGCTAGCACTCTGCCACTTGAACCACAGCGCCGCTTCTGGCCATTTTCTGTATATGTGGTACTGGGGAATTGAACCCAGGGCCTCATGTACTTGAGGCAAGCACTCTTGCCACTAGGCCATATCCCCAGCCACAAAATCCATTCTCTTTTGGAACTAGATATGGTAAAGTTAAACATTAAAAAAGAGTCTAGATCCTAGATTCCGGAGATCTAAAGTTTGAGACTATCCAGGGCTACGTTAGGAGACCATGTCTCAAAAAAAGTAAAAGAAGTTAGACATGCATGTTTTAGCTGTTTGGCTCAAGTGGGACAGTTGCTTGCTTAGATGAGGCCCTGAATACAATAAAATCTTTCTTTCATATATGTATGTGTGTGTATTGTATGTAAACACACACATATTTCCATACCTAGGGAAGTACTAAGTATATGTATGCCTATATGCTTTTTTTGGTGTGTGTGTGTGTGTGCGCGCGCGCACGTACGTGTGTGCACCAGTCCTGGGGCTTAACTCAGGGCCTGGGTGCTTTCCTTGAGCTTCTTTGTTCAAAGCTAATGTTTGCCACTTGAGCCACAGCTCTACTTTTTGCTTTTTGGTGGATTATTGGAGATAAGAGTCTCATAGACTTTCTTGCCCTGGCTGTCTTTGAACTGTGATCTCCAGATCTCAGCCTCCTGAGTAGCTAGGATTATAGGCGTGAGCGACCAGTGCCCAATTTTTCTGTATTAACACCTGTTTACTCATCTTTTCCCTTGTCTGTCATGTGTTGAATTTAAGTGGGTTATGTTCCCAAAACTAGTTATGAAACCAATTCATAAAATTTGTGAAGTATATTTTGGTAGTACAATAGAATCTAGTATGCATGTGTAACATGTTAGAAAACAAGTATTCATTTTGTGCAAATCCCTTGTTGAATTCTTCTTTCAATACATAGTTCAATTATATTTTCCTTATTTAAAATGAGAAAACAAGGTTAAGAATATAGAGCTAACTAGTGGGCTGAGCTTGGATTTGAGCCCAGGTTTTCAATTAGACCCATTATATTCTTTTCACTAGTAGGCACTGCCTTTCAAGCTAAATGTGTTTATATGGTTGAAGGAAACACAGTGGGATTTATCCTAGAGATCAGAAGACTTGGGTTCTCTTCAAACATTTGAAGAGTTTCTAATGGAAAAAGGGTGGGTTTACTTTGTGTTGCTTTGGGAGGATTCTGGTAAGTCTAGTTACAGTTACATTGAGCTCCCTATTCAGGAATTAAAGGGCCGTCCTCCATTTCTCCCGTCTTGGATTTGGTAGGGTAGATGGCACATTAAACTTGGTCCTGCCTCGTTTCACCAGAATCTGCTCACCTCTTTGGCTTCTCTTCCTTTGCCCTTTCCCTTTACACTCTTCCTGGTTTGACTTCCTTTCTTCTCTTACCTAGTTTTATGCCTTTTTTCCCTTAAGCCACCGAGAGGCATTTTTTACTACATTAAATTGTTTTTTGATACTTTGGTTTAACTAGTCATTTTCTCACACATGGAATGTCCTCATTTATGCCATTAAAATAATGTCACAGTAAAAGATAAATATAGAATGTGTAATTTTTTCCAATATTAACTTCCTCTGGGGATTTTTTTTTCCAAAAATCAAATAAAAATCGGAGTGTAGCTTAGTAGAAGAGCACATGCTTAGCATATGCCAAACCCTAGTAGAGCAGCAGATAGAAAGAATATATACTGTGAGGTGGCTATGATGGTAGGGTGAAGAAGAGGATTTCTGTGAAATAAGCATGAGCTTTTGTGCTGAAAGGCTAACATAATGTCTTTCTCACCCAAGATTTATTCTCCCTCAAGGACTTTTGTTCTTGTTGCATATGACTATACAAGATATTGTATAGAGAAAACCACAGATAGCACATTTGCCTTGTCAACAAAGATACCAACTGCAAAAGGGGAACTAGTCAGCAGTGTTGAGTTGAATGGCAAGTGAGTTCTGAGAATTGCCTGTCACTGAACCTGCTTACTGGTGGATTTTTAGAAGGACACATCCAGAAGAAAAAAACCTGCCCTTTCTTAGACAGTTGATGACTTTCGTATTGCAGTGATTGTTTTGTCTTTTGTCCAGGTGCTTTTTTTTAAAAGGCTAATTCCCAGGAGGTAGGAGTTTAAATTATTATTGTTATTATTATTTTAGATTTGAGACATGGACTTGAACTCAGACCTGATGCTTTCGCTCATTGGCTAGTGCTCTGCCAACTGAGCCAATGCCTCCAACCCCATACATTCTTTTTCTTTTTTGGTGCTGCACAGTCAAATTCAGTGCATTGCACATGTTAAGCAAGTACATACCAGTGAACTATGCCTTAGGCTAGATTGACTGATCTAAGTGTCTGTACAGTGCTAGGTCAGAGGTGAAGTTGGGAGAGTTGAGATTATGGGAGAAGTGGAGTTGAGAAATCAGTTGCCTCAAGGTGGGAAAACAGGTGAAAAAGCAAGCAGATTCTCTTCAGTTAGGTACAGTGGTGTGTGTGTGCGTGTGTGTGTGTGTTTCTTTTTTAATTTTTTTGCAGTGGTGGGAATTAAACCCAGGACTTGGCCCTGCCAGGTAAGCACTCTACTACCAAGTTCTAGCCTGGGGTCTTGAACTTAGGGTCTTGTACTCTCTCACTCACAGCTGGTGTTGTACCACTTGAGCTAGACCTCCAGTCCAGTTGTTTTGCTGGTTATTTTGTAGATGAGTCTTGCTGAATTTTCTGCCCTGGCATGCTTTGAACAGAGATTCTCAGATCTCAGCCTTCTTAGCAGTTAGGATTACAGGCATGAGTGCTAGGATCCCCTCATCTCATTTTTAATGGTGCTTTAAAAAGTGAATAGTGGATCTGAGCGCTGGTAGTTCATGCCTGTAATCCTAGCTACTGAGAAGACTGAGACCTGAGGATTGTGGTTTGAGGCTAGCCTGGGCATGAGACTCTTATCTCCAGTTAACCACCCCAAAGGTGAACGTGGGATTGTAGCTCAAATGGTGGAACAAAAGCCTTGAATAAAAACAGACAAAAAACAAAACCCTCAAGGATAGCACCCAAGGATGTGTGTGTGTGTGTGTGTGTGTGTGTGTGTGTGTGTGTGTACACGCACACACAAAGTGAATGGTGGACTGAGGGAGGGAATGGATCGAGTTGGAGAATATTTGAAGGCCCTAATCTTAAACTCCAATACCACCAAAAACAGAACAACAGCAAAAGGTAAATGGAAGCTGGGCACTGGTGGCTCATGCCTGTAATCCTAGCTACTCAGGAGGCTGAGATCCAAGGATTGCAGTTCAAAGCTAGCCTGGCCAGGAAAGTGTGAGACTCTTAGCTCCAATAAACTACCAAAAAGCCAGAAGTGGAGCTGTGTGGTTCAAGTAATAGAATGCTAGGCTTGAGCAAAAGAAGCTGAGGGACAGCAACCAGGCCCTGAGTTCAAGCCCCAGGGCCGACAAAACAAAACAAAAAAGATAAATGGAGTTATATACTATTGTTTGGAGAGCTGAATCCTTGTGAATGTTTAGCATTCCAGCTAAATAAGAATAGCACAAGTGCTTTACATTTCAGTTGATACATAATGATTTGCAGCCCTTTTCATTCTACAAAACTCTTCTTGAGCAAGGAGGCATGGACACAGCTACTTTTAAGGACAGGCTTATTTGATGTAGGGACATTTCTGATTATTAGCTGTCTTTGAAAATGTCTCTTACTAACGTTCACTCAATAGTCCTATTCTGGTCCTGTGGAACTTTCCAAAGTTGAAAACAGCTTTTTCCACTTACAGAGTTGAATCATGTCTTTGTACTGCCCCCAGAGCCTTCTGGACCGGAGGCAGGCTGTTTTGTTAGAGTCTCTGCTTATAGTCTTATTTTAGAATTGTGTACAATACACCTCTGGTCCTCTGAGGAGCCTAGTTTGGCTGGGACCCCTGTCTGCCTTGATCCAGACAAGAGTAATTCAAGTGACTTATCTCAAGGCTGTATTAGTACTCTTGGAGCAGCCCTGCCATGCTGGGGACACTGTTTTGACTGTCTCTGGATTACTGCAGTGGCAGGTTTTCATCTCTTCTTCTATTCCCATAACCTTTTTCTTTATTTCTTTTTTGAATTCACATCTGGGAAGGCATTCTTGTGATTTTCATGGTATGGGGGGCTTTTGTAACTGATGACATTATAGAGAGGGACACTGACATTCTTTGATGGGTTTCTTAAGGAATTTTCTCAGTCATCTTTCTCTATCGTATATTCTCTCCTTCCTAGATGCTAATGATAGTTTGCTTTGAAAAATTAGAAACGAAGGCGAGTCATCAGTCTCCACTTGTACCAAGGAAGAGGATTTCAAAGACCTCATATAGTAATAAATAACATTTTGTGTACATACTTCCACATAAGCTGCTGATAATAGCCGGGGTTTGGAAAAGGAGAGGAAGAGTTTGGGCATTCAGAAGTAGCTGGACCTTCAACAATGGTGAAATAATGAATGTTGATGAGTTGAGGGAGGGAGTTAGCTGAAGGAGGAGAAGGCATGGTTTTAGACATTGTAGGTCTTAAGGTCTTTTTAAACATTTTATTCAGCTAATCAGCTCTGTTAATGTAGCTCAAAGATAGCTACAGAAAATATATAAAATGAATGTGACTGGATTTCAGTAAAATTTTCTGATCTTTTACAGTTTTTCATGTCATGGAATTTTGATTCCCCCCCTTAAAAAACTCTCACAAACAACTACTTAGCAGCACAAAACAAGTGATGGTCCAGATTTGGCTTGCTTACTCTTGTCACAAATCATAGAGGAACAGAAAGGACTGGCATGAAGGCCTGGAAACACAAGCCAAAGGGTTATTAACTAAGGTGGTTTAAAAAAAGACCATTTTTGTGATGTGATGAAAAATTTAAAGGAAAGGTACTTTGTATGAGTGTGTGCCTGAGCACTTTTTGGTACTTATAACAATGAAACATTTTTACTTGGAAAGTGTTACGCAGATCAAAAGTAGAGAATATTATAATAAAACACCAGTAGTGATGGTAGTTATCACTGAGCTTCAGCAATCATCAGTTCTAGGCCCTTTGTTCTTAGTACTTGGCTTGCACACTACCAACTGAGCCATACCTCAAGCCTGGCATTTTGCTGATTAGTTGGAGATGGAAGTCTCAAGGACTTGTCTCTCCAGTCTGGCTTCAAGCCATAATCTTCAGATCTCAGCTTCCTGAGTAGCTCAGATTATAGGCATGCACCACTGGCACCTGCCTACTTCTATTTTATTATTATTTATTTATTTAAGGAATAATTGAACCCAGGGTCTTGTACTTGTGGGTTTTTCTTTTACTTTTTTTTTTTTTTTTTTGCCAGTCCTGGGGTTTGAATTCAGAGGCTGGGCACTGTCCCGGAACTTCTTTTACTCATCTAGCACTTGAGCCACAGCACCCGTTCTGGCTTTTTCTGTTTATGTGGTACTGAGGAGTCAAACCCAAGGCTTCATACATGCTAGGCAAGCACTCTAAGGCACATTCCCAGCCCTCATACTAGTGTTTTATTATTAATAGCTTCCTCAGCCTCATATGAATTTTAGAACAAACTTGTTAAATTCTACAGAAAAAAAAATCTTTGGAAGTTTGATTGAGATTGTGTTGACTCTACAGATGAATTTGGAGACTGGGGTATTGCTTATATCTAAAATGCTTGCCTATTGGGAAGAATTAACTTCTTGATATTATTTTATCATTTGACACATGAACATGTATGTTTTTCAATTTAGTTCTTTAATTGTTCTCTGTAAATATTTTGTAGTTTTCAATGTACAATTTTTTTAAACCAGACTTACCTTGAAATATTTCATGCACTTTGATGCTTATGTGCATATTTCTTTCTTTTTTTGTTTTGTTCCAGTTCTGAGGCTTGAACTGAGGACCTGGGTACTGTTCCTGAGCTTTTGGACTCCGGGCTAGTACTTTACCACTTGAACCACAGCTCCACTTTGCCTTTTTGGTGGTTAATTGGCGATAAGAGTCTCATGGACTGTCCTGCTAAGGCTGACTTTGAACTGTGATCCTTAGATCTCAGCCTTCTGAATAGCTAGGATTACAGATCTGAGCCACTGCCACTGACCTTTTAAAAACAATCTCAATGTCTAATATATAGAAATTGTGCTGGAATCTAAACTATTTTTGAGACTTAGATTGGGAGAATTGTGGTTGCAGGCCAGCAAAGGTAGAAATCTGTGAGATTCCATCTCAGTAGAGGGAGGGTGGACTGGTGGTATCTGCTTGTCATCCCAGAAGTGACAGGAAGGCAGAGGTAGATGATCACAGTCTAGTCAGGGGCTTGACAGAAAGTGAGACCTTACCTTAAAAGTAACTAGTGAAAAATAGGCCTGAAGGGTTGCCATTAGACCATCTGCCTAGCAACTAGGAGGCACTGAGTTCAAAACCCTAGTCTGCGTGTGTGTGTGTGTGTGTGTGTGTGTGTGATTCAGCCTCCACTTGTACTAAGGAAGAGGATTTCAAAGACCTTAGTCTAGGGCTGGGAATATGGCCTAGTGGCAAGAGTGCTTGCCTCCTATACATGAAGCCCTAGGTTTGATTCCTCAGCACCACATATATAGAAAAGGCCAGAAGTGGCGCTGTGGCTCAAGTTGGCAGAGTGTTAGCCTTGAGCAAAAAGAAGCCAGGGACAGTGCTCAGGCCCTGAGTCTCAAGCCCCAGGCCTGGCAAAAAGATAAAACAACAGCAACAAAAACCCCCAAAGACCTCAGTCTATGTAGAAATAATGTTTTGTGTACATACTTCTACATAAACTGTTGATTCTTGGTGGGGTTTGGAAAGGGAGACGAAAGTGTAGGCTTTTAGGAGTAGCTGGACCTTCAACAATTGAGAGACAATAGTAAGAAATATATAGAAATATAGAATTTTATATACATGAACATGTAAAATACATTTTTATCATGTATAATTATATGATTAATATATACTATATATTTATAATATATAAAATATATAGTGTATATGTAAGTATATATACATTATAAAATTTATTTATTTATATATTATACTGATATAAGGAATATATGTATATATGTATAATGTGTATTATATATGTATATATACATACATATATATTGAATTTTATGTACTAATATCATATTATTCATTTTGTATACTAATCTGAGATCTTGATTAGTTCTGTTAGTGCTCATTAGTAAAGGCAATTTTATTTCTTCCCAATCTGGATGTTTTATTTTATTATGCTTGCCTTATTGCTAGAACCTCTAGTGAATAATAAATAGAAATAGTAGGACTATATTTTGTTGTCTTATTCCTGATCCTAGGGGAAAATAGTATGTCTTTTGGTTTGTTTGAGTCAGTTTCTCTTTGTTTTGGTGGTATTGGGACTTGAACTATGTCTTGGGCTTCCTAGGCAGACACTGTCCCTTAAGGCTGGTGACTACTTGGTATTTCACTTGAGAGCTAAGCTTCTAGCCCTTTTTGCTTTTTAGTGGGGTCTTTTTTTTTTTTTGCAGGTCCTGGGGCTTGAACTCTGGGCCTAGGTGCTATCCCTGAGCTTCTTTTGCTCGAGACAAGTGCTCTACTACTTGAGCCACAGCTCTACTTCTGGCTTTTTTTTTTTTTTTTTGAGTAGTTTATTGGAGATAAGAGTCTCATGGGGACTTTTCTGCCCGGGGTTGACCTTGAACCACAATCCTCAGCTCTTTGCCTCCTGAGTAGCTGGGAGTGAGCCACTTGAGCCACAGTTCTGCCTTTTTTTTTTCTTCCTGATTATGTGGTACTGAGGAATCGAACTCAGGGCATCATGCATATTAGGCAAGCACTCTACCACTAAGCCATGTTCCTAGCCCCCCAAATAAAATTCTATTGTTTATAAATTATCTGATATGTGATATTCTGTTAAAGTAGCCCTAAATGGACAGAGTTTGTATAAAATTTATTTTATTCTTGGTAGAATTTCCTAGTTTATCTGGCTCTGGAATTTTCTTTGTGAATAAGTTTGGTGGCTATTTTTGTTTTGTGCCAGTACTGGGGCTTGGACACTGCCCCTTGGCCTTGGCTTTTTCACTCGAAGTTGGTGCTCTACCATTTGAGACACAACTTTGCTTTTTTTTTTTTTGGTGGTGGTGGTTATTTGGAGATAAGAGTCTCATTGGCTTTTCCTGCCCAGGCTGACTTCAAACCTTGATTCTAATATCTCAGTAGTTAGGATTATAGACATGAGCCAACAGTGACTGACTATTGTTATTTTTTTTGAAATAGGGTCTTGATCAGGCTGGCCAAAAATGTATGATTTGCCTACATTAACTCTTCAAGTGCCAGAATTATAAGTCAGGATTACAGTGTGTACCACTATACCAGTCCATTGAGGGCCTTTCCCTCTGCTTGATCTTAGTTGGCTTTATTTTGCACTTAGAATCGGACAAAGGTTTATTTCACAAAATGCAAAATGTGTAAGGTTGCCATTTGGGGAGGTTAACTGTAAATTAAAATTTTTCTTGGGCTGGGAATATGACCTAGTGGCAAGAGTGCTTGCCTCGTATACATGAGGTCCTGGGTTCGATTCCTCAGCACCACATATACAGAAAATGGCCAGAAGTGGCACTGTGGCTCAAGTGGCAGAGTGCTAGCCTTGAGCAAAAAAGAAGCCAGGGACATTGGTCAGGCCCTGAGTTCAAGGCCCAGGACTGGCCAAAAAAAAAAGTTTTTTTTTTCTTAAGTATTAGGCTATTCAGGTTATCTTTGTGTGTGCATGTGTATGTTCCTGGGGATTAAACCCAGAGAGCCACTTGAACTACACCTCCAACACTGAGGTTATTTCTCTTTTCTTCTGTTGGTCATGGTACTTGAACTCAGGGCCTGGGTGCTGTTCCTGAATTTTTGTGCTCAAGGCTAGTCCTCTAACACTTTGAGCCACAGCTCACTTCTAGGGTTTTGTTTTGGTTTGTTTGGTGATTGTCAGTCAATAAGAGTCTCACAGCTGGCTTTGAACTGTGATCCTCAGGTCTCAGCCTCCTGAGTAGCTAGGATTTTTGGCATGAGTCAACAGCACCTGGGTGAGGTTATCTCTTTCTCTGTGTGCTTTTGTAGTCTACGTCAAGAAATCTGATTATTTCATTTTTTAATTTATTGATATACGTTTGTTCAGGATAGTCCTTTCTTACCCCTTAATAAGCAATAGAATCCATAGTGTTATAGCTCTCATATCCAGTGCTGGCACCTCCCTCATCCTCCCTCCTCCTGTCCCTTCCCCTCCCCTCCTCCTCTTATCCCTCCTTCCATTCCCCTTTCCCCATCATTTGTTTATTTTACTTTTTTTCCCTCCTTTCCTTCTTCCATCTCTTCTTCCTCTTCTCTTCCTTCTCTTTTCTCTCTTTTCGAGCATGGGTAGCCATTTATCAGTTAATTTTAAAGAAACTATTTCATTGATCTCCATTTTCCTCCTTTTCTGTTTCATTGATGAGTGCCTGTTTATCATACCAGTCCTTTTGCTTATTTTGTCTACTGTTTTTTTTTTCAGTCCTGGGGCTTGAACTCGGGGCCTGAGCACTGTCCTTGGCTTCTTTTGGCTCAGGGCTAGCACTCTGCCACTTGAGCGACAGCGCCACTCTGGCCTTTTCTATATATGTGGTGCTGAGGAATTGAACCCAGGGCTTCATGTATAGGAGGCGAGCACTTTACTGCTAGGCCATATTCCCAGCCCTCCTTTGCTTATTTTGAATTTTATTGTTTTTCTTTTTTATTTCTTGGAGTAGAAGCTAAAGTATTGCTTTGATCTTTGTTTTTCTGATGTGTGAAAATTCCCCCATAAGTACCAGGCTTGTACTATCATGAGTTTTGATATGTTATGTTTTTATTTCATTCTGTTGATAACAGATTCTAAGTTTCCATTCTCTAGTTCCCTTTTTAGACCTAGGTTTCTTGCTTTGTTCTCTAGCCTGATCTTGAATGGGCTCAAGCCATCTTTCTGCAGCCTCCCCAGTAGCTGGGACTATAGATGTGTACCATTGGACCTGGCTAGTCATCCATTTGATTTTATCTTTCACTCAGACCATTTAAATGTACGTTAGTTTCTGGGGCTGGGAATATGGCCTAGTGGCAATAGTGCTTGCCTCGTATACATGAAGCCCTGGGTTTGATTCCCCAGCACCACATATATAGAAAACGGTCAGAAGTGGCGCTGTGGCTCAAGTGGTAGAGTGCTAGCCTTGAGCAAAAAGAAGCTAGGGACAGTGCTAAAACTTAAATATTTATGTTACTTTCTATTTATATGAGAGTTTTGTGGACATGTTTCCATTTCTGTTTTTTTTTGCCAGTCATGGGCCTTGAACTCAGGGCCTGAGCACTGTCCTTGGCTTCTTTTTTGCTCAAGGCTAGCACTCTGCCACTTGAGCCACAGCACTACTTCTGGCCGTTTTCTATATACGTGGTGCTGAGGAATCGAACCTAGGGCTTCATGTCTACAAGGCAAGCACTCTTGCCACTAGGCCATATACCCAGCCCTTTTCCATTTCTTTCTTTTTTTTTTGCCAGTCCTGGGGCCTTAGACTCAGGCCTGAGCACTGTCCCTGGCTTCTTTTTGCTCAAGGCTAGCACTCTGCCACTTGAGCCACAGCGCCACTTCTGGCCGTTTTCCATATATGTGGTACTGGGGAATTGAACCCAGGGCTTCATGTATAGGAGGCAGGCTCTCTTGCCACTAGGCCATATTCCCAGCCCATTCATTTCTTTCTAATTAAATAAGGAACCTTATTAAAGAAAATGCAACCACAAAACGATTATGTGTGATCGAAGTCCAGTGACAGCATTGAGTCGGTGAGTCAGGCAGCGTGAGGGAATGGACAAGAAGAGAAAGGGACAGACTAAGATAGATGCCAGGATAGTCAAAGGAAAGAAAAGCTCAGTTTAGATCCCGGTTGAGGAAGGGAGAGGCTGGATGATGAGGGAAGATTGTATTGTATTGGACCAAAGCTGGCATCAAAGCCATGGGGGTGAGGATTAGGAGAAGGTGCTACTTGGAACAGAGCAGTGAAAGTGGCCTGAAAGAAATCTCTAAGCTTCCTTGTGTAAGTTAGGGAGTAGAAGAATTATGGTTCTGCTAGTATCATAAGGAAATAGGAAGAGGTAGTAAGAATTAGGTTCAGGATAAAGTGAAATAGAAAAAGGTAGTAAGAAATAAGTTCAGGATAAGGTAAACTTTTCCTTGCTCTTCGTAGTTGTGGTGGAAAAGGAATTTATGCCATTGTAGCATTGTGCTGAGCTTTTCCTTGTTATTTGTACATGGTTCTTGTAGCATCCTATGTAATATTTCCCTTTTATTATGAATAGCTTTCTTTCCCTTTCTTCTTCTTGGTTTAAATCTGAGATCTCACACTAGGCAGGTACTCTACCCCTTGAGTCACACCACTAGTTCCCTCCCCCCCCCTTGTGTTTTGCTTTTTAGTTATCTTTTCACATAAGTCTTGGGTTTTTGCCAAGGTTTGGCCTCTGCCCTGAATCCTCCTACCTGTGTCTCCCAAAGAGCTGGGATTGTAGGAATACACTACCATGCCAGGATGTCCACCATTTTGCCTGGACTAGTCTTACACCTGGTTTACATGCTGTATTTGTATTTCTTCCTCTCTCCTCTCCCACATTTTTTTAAACATGCTCTGTTTTCTAATATTGTATTGGTTATTTTGAAACTAACAAGAAATTGAGCTGTATTTCTTGAACTTGCAGTAAAGGCACACAACAAAGCTTACCTTGAATTGGTGAAAGTACAATCTATATGGAGTTATGTTTCAGCATTTTAGGAAGGAAGGTGGACTATGACACTTTTTTTTTTTTTTTTTTTTGGCCAGTCCTGGGGCTTCGACTCAGGGCCTGAGCACTGTCCCTGGCTTCTCTTTGCTCAAGGCTAGCACTCTACCACTTGAGCCACAGCGCCACTTCTGGCCATTTTCTGTATATGTGGTGCTGGGGAATTGAACCCAGGGCCTCATGTATACGAGGCAAGCAGTCTTGCCACTAGGCCACTTCCCCAGCCCTGGACTATGACACTTTGAACTTGGAAATGCTTTCTTATTTTCCCTCTTACAGCCTCATCCTGCCACTAAGAGGTAAGTTTAAACTTGAGTTATAGGATGTCTCATGATAGGCTGTGATGAACTGACCTATTTTGTCTTTGATATGCATGTACTTTTCATCATTGGATTCTTGAAATCATAGCTTTGATTCTGTCTGCTTTTCAAGTGTTTGTTAAGGTGTCCATATAGTTTTTGAGTGGAAAATTATCTTTAAGGTACTTGCCCTGTTTGCCCTAGACACAGGGCCTATGCTTTCTAGGAGAGACCTGTGGGAGAAATCTATATGCTCCCTGAGGGTCTGTTGGTAAGTGCTCTAAGAGTTAAACCAGATATGATTGCTAGTTTGTGAGATATAGTCCTTTCAGCCATATTTCATGGGAGAATGAGGGTGGGATGGGATGGGATATGGGGTAAGAGCTTTTCGTGAGATTGGTGTGTGTGTGTGTGTGTGTGTGTTGGCACTGGGGTTTAAATTCAGGGTCTCACACTGTCATTTGGCTTTTTCACTCAAGGCTGGCACCCTACCTCTACTTTTGGCTTAAAATTTATTTTTTTCATTATTTATAAAGATGATGTACAGAGCTGTTACAGTCACATAAGTCAGGTAGGTAAAGAGTACATTTCTTTTTGGATAGTGTCTTTCCTTCTCTTTCTCCCAGTGTTCCCCCCCTCCCCCCCGCCGCCGCCAAGTTCTATAGTTCATTTCCAACATAGTGTCTAGTGAGTACCAGTGCTGCATTTGTTCACCCATTATCCCTCCATTTCTGTTCCTCTCCTTACCTTCCTGGAGACCGAAAAATGAATAAACAATACAAAATAAAAAGGAAACAAAATAACAACAAAGGAAAAAAAAAGTTGCTTCCATTTCCTGGGGTTCATTTTGATAAATATTATTTTATTTGATTGGATTCACATGGGTGTTGCACCTTTGTGATCCTCTCCTAAGAAGATCCTCCTTTGGTCTCACTGCATGTGAATGCCTAGATCTGTATAATTTATCATGTCCCCATGTATTTTAGGTCTAGCTTCTTCATATGAGAGAAAACGTGACGTTTGTCTCTCTGAGCTTGACACTTTTTTTTTCGCGGGGGGTGTGTGTGGTGGTGGTGGTTAATTGGATAAAAGAGACTCACAGACTTTCTTGCCTGGGCTAGCTTCAAACCTTGATCCTCAGATTTAGTCTCCTCAGCCACGGTATTACAGGTATAAGCCATTAGTGCGTAACTCCATAGCGCTTTTTATTCATTTTCCTTTTTTTTTTTTTTTTTGTATTGGTCATGGGGCTTGAACTTAAGGCCTAGGGTGATGTCACTGAGCTCTTCATGTCAAGGCTAGCGCTCTACTACTTGAACCACAGCACCACTTCCAGTTTTCTGGTGGTTAATTGGAGATAACAGTTTCACAGACTTTCCTGCCTGGGCTGGCTTTAAACCTTGATCCTCATATCTAACTAGTAACTAGTAAAACGTTGTTGAAAATAGATGTCATTTTTACCAAACTTAATTTGAATTCTAATCGGTTTTAACTTTTTATTTAGAAAGACTTTCTTTTTGACATTGTCAAAAAAAATTGAAAATCTAAACATTTAAACACTTACGCTTTTTAAAAAGTATTTTTACATTGTTATATTGAATTACTAGTAAATTATAAAGTAAAAAATTTTTATTAGTTTGCTACAAATGTAGAAGCAAATAAATTGGTATTAAACATAGCCAGAAGTTTGTTTTATGAATACAGTATTGTATAAGCTGTGACTGCCTATCAGACGTCTAAGCATATAGCCATGATTTGAAGAGGTCCTGAATAAACATACTATTTTTCTAAATATTAAGAAACTTTGGCTGAGAAGGGGTGGCCAGGAGACTCAAAGTTTTTTTTGCATTCTGAATTTTGGGAATAAATTTGTTTTGGACTAAATCTGGAAAAATCATTTGTATTTTAGCCAGAAATTCTTCTAGCTTGTCCTTTTCCAGCCTTGTCCCTTGTCTGGAATGCTAAGTATTATCAATAGGCTTTTCCAGCAACTTGGATTAAAAAAAAAGAGGTCTTCCAGAATTGGATCTGAGAGGGCTTGATGTAAAGTAAAGGTGTTTAAAAAAATTTTTTTTTTTACTGTTACTCTTTGAAAAGCTATTAGAAGGATAAGAGTTATATGATTCTAAGTTTGGAAAAAAAAAATCCAGGGAGGTTCTAATTCTTTCTAAATACTTACTGTGTTAAATCTTACAGAATAATAATAAAAAATCATGTGTTAGCATGAGTGGCCTTTTCTCTGACTAGGACAATTGAAAAAAGTGTTTTTATGTTTTTATGTTGTGACCTTTTGAGTTGGGGATACTGATAATTAGCCCCCCCTCCCCCCCCAGTATCCTACAAGTGGATGTAGCTTAGTGAAAAGAGTTTTTACTTGACTGGCAAAAGTCAGTGAGACTCTCCTAGAAATAGGTAGGAGTGGGGGCTTAAGGTGTGGCCCAAATATATAGAACACTAAATTCAATTCCCAGTACTGACAAAAAGAGAGAAGAGAGGGAAGGGGAGAAAAAAATGGTTAATGCTTTCTTTTCTTTAATTTATAAGAAAGATTAAAAACCTAACTCAGCAAACAAGAGCAATGATGGATGAGAGTGCATCAAATGAAAAAGTTTCTGCACATCAAAAGAAACCATTGCTAGACTCTACAGACTCACAGAGAAGGAAAAAATATCTTAGTCAGCTGTTCGGTGGATAAAGGATTATTATCCAGAATATACGAAAAGCTTAAATTAAGCAAAAGAACAAACAGCCCAATTAATAACTGGGCAATTGAATTGAACAAACAGTTCTCAAAAGAAGAATGGCTACTAAATACATGAAATGTTACATGCTAGACATAAAAGAAATTCATATCAAAACTATAAGATTCCATCTCATTACAGTTAGAATGGCAGTCATCAAGAAGACAACAGTAAATGCTCCAGACATTGTAGGTGGGGGGAAGGAACCCTTATACAGTGTTGGTAGGAATGTAAACTAGTCTAACCACTATGGAAATCAGTAGTAGAGAGTCCTCAAAAAGCTAAAAACTGACCTATTTTATGACCTCATGATACCACTATTGTATGTATATCCAAAGGAGAGTAAACCAATTTACAAAAAGAGAACTTGCATACCCATGTTAATTGTAGTTCTATTGTTGATTTTGATTCATCTGATGCTAACTTACTGACTTCTATAGCTTTTTTCATGAGTTAAAAGTTCTTTTGACTGTAAATCCACTGTTTAAGTCGGTTTTTAATTTATCAATTTGATTATGATTCTTACACCTTGAGTATAGAATTTTATGATAAATGTATTTAAATTTTTTGTGTCAAAAGCTCTGTGGGTTTTTAGTAGAATATTGATAGGCATAAAAGATCATTATTAGGGCTTGAGGTGTGGTTCTGGTGGTAGAGCTTCTGCCTAACAAATGGGGGGCTGTGAGTTCAAACCTGAGTTACACACACACACACACACACACACACACAGAGCTAATAAGTGATAACTCCTTTGAAAAAAGTTTTGGTTCCTAGTTCTAAAGGGATAAACCGTGAATGGAGTTTTTGAAAAGCCAAAACAAAGATCCTAATTCACCTTTCTTTACAAACAAGGATGAGTTGCTCCAGGCTGTGTAGATGGTGCCAGATGTGGAGCTTCAGAGCTAGTCTTGATGATCATTCCTGTGGACTCTCTACCATATATTTTCAGTACTTCTTGATATGTAATTTTCAGTGAGAAAGAACTAGAAGCCACTGTTGTTTGTTGACATCTTATGTGCTATAGTGTATAATTTAATGTAAGTAGTAAGTAAAACAGTCTTTCGTCATTCTTTTTAAAGAGTTTCTCTTACAAAGTGTCTTTTGAGTTTCTGCCTTTATTTTAATAACGCATTAGTCATACTCAGGGCATGCAGTGTGTTTTGGAAATTATGATAGCTCACTATTTATCTGGTCTTTACTGTGAGCTGCCACCCTAGTAAGTTCTTTAGTTCATTATTTCATTTAATCCTCTCACATAATTGCATGCACCTTATATGGTACGTAGAATTACCAGTCCTGTTTTATGTATGAGGAAACAGATTTCAGAGAGGTTAAATAACTTGCCCCAGGATACAGATTTGATTGGAAGTGGTTAGGTGAGTCTCATGGATAGTAGTTTTAAAAAGTCAGTACAGAGAATTTAAACCAAATGGTTTAAAGTAGTTATACATTTCCTACAACTGGGAGAAAAGATTCTAATGGAGGAATTTAAAGGGAAAAATTAGTGATAGCAGTCAGAATCATGGTGGGACTATGATGGGAGAGTTTGGAACCACTCCTGTAATTGCCTACAAAGGTTCCTGTCCCAAAATGTGCCTGGGTAAAACTGCCTTTCAGCCAGGGAGTGGCCTCAGGGCTTCCATGTGGTTTCCATTACAGTTTGTGTTTTCAAGTCAAGATGAATCCTTCCTGATGCAGTCTGACAGTGAAAATAAGTTTATAAGTTCCTTTTGACATTACTGATGAAACCTGGTTGGTGTGTCCTCCATAGGTAGATGGTTGGAGAGGGTGGAGTTTCTGAATCACTGAAATAAATTGCCATCCCTGACCTTTGAGTCCTGGTGAAATAACTCCTGTACTTGTATGTAAGGACTTTAGCTCTCATTGGCTTACACGTGCTGTTTTGTACAGTAACTCTGTAAGTTAGATTTTATCAATTCCTATTTGTAGGAGAGGACATTTGCAAGAGACAAAGTGATTAAATGGTTTTTCCCTTAGTCACACAAATCATATGACAAAGCTGGACCTCGGATCCAGGTCTCTTTGACTCTAAGTTCAATACTCTGTATTCGGATGAGGCCCGGAAAGAGCTTCTTATGGTATGTCATAGTCGTATCATTGCTTTGTCCTGTGTAAAATGGTTGATGTGTGAATTATAAGGTTTTGGAGTTGGGAGGTACCTTAGATTCCCTTGAGTTCAGTTTCTTCTTCTTCTTCTTCTTTTTTTTAATGCCTGTCCTGGGTCTTGAACTCAGGGCCTGGGTACTGTCCCCAGCTTTTTTGCTTAAGACTTTTTTTTTGGTGGTTAATTGGAGATAAGAGTCACACAGACTTTCCTGCCTGCCCAGGCTGGCTTCAAACTATGATCCTCAGATCTCAGCCTCCTGAGTAGGATTTCAGTGGTGATCCACCAGCACTCAGCTTCAGCTTCTGTTTTATTGTAGAAGAAGTTAAATGGACTTAAAGACAGCACTTGTTAGCAGGGAGGGTAATTTTAGGGTGTCATGTAAAAGTCAGAATTTAAAAATCTCCCAAGCTATCCCAAGCATAGTGTGGTGATACAGGCTGGCCATTGTAGCACTCAGGAGAGTGAGACAGGAGGAGTCCAAGTTCCAGCACTGTCTGGACAACACAGTGAGTCTCTGTCTCAAAAACACCAAAAGTATTTCAAAGATTGGAACCTTCATCTAAAGCTGACCAACTGAAAAATTTAAAGTATAGTAGCACACATTTTTCACAATATAAATTACACATCCATAAAAAGGAGAAAAATGGGCTGTTTACTATGCAGTTTTTTTTTTAACATTTGTGCATGTTTGAAAAGTTTGATGAAAGGAGAAGAACACTTTAGCAGCAGTTTCTGTGACAGACTAGAAAGTATTAGGTAACCATGAATTCAATATGTGCCTTTGATACCTCCTAAAAGAGCAGGTTTGTTTTTTCTTTCTTTTCTCCTTCTTAGACCGAGAGTTGCCCAGCATGTTGATATGAGGGGGTGATTGACATACTGTTCTCTGAGCTTGCCAGGCCACATTTTTCTGGTGTCTGTGTCAGCTCCAGGGTGTCCCCAGGTTGATGCCAGTGGATACAGCTGGTACGGGAATTAAGAGGATCTGGCCTGGGAGGGTCCACTTTAAGGAAGTACATGCAATCTTCAGATACTAGGAGAGCTGCTGGCAGGAGAGCTACTGTTGGGTGTAGAGCTTGGATTTAAGGCAGAGAAAAGAGTAGTCTAGGGGAAGATGGCCAGTCCCATTTCCTCTCATCTGATGTGCCCGTTCTGTGGCCCTTGAGTTTGCTTTGCACAACAACCCCAGGGTAATTTTTAAGGGCTGCTAATCTGATAATAGCACTATCATAACCAGTCTCTCTGGATCATTGTCCTGTGTCCAGGGTTTGATCAACTCTCAGAGTAATTGCCTACTTTCTTTCATGTGGGCATGTCTGTATTTTAGCCATACCTAGGCACCTAGGTTTTTCAGTTGAGCCTTTGCTTTCTCACTTGTGAGGCGTGTACTGTTCCCCAGCAGAATTGAGGACTAGATACGGTTATCATTACCCTCCTCTTCCTCCTGTCTCTCCTCCTCCTCCTATTATTGAGACAGGGTTATGCCACAGCTGGGACTAGAGAGTCTGCTAAAATTATAATAAAGTATATGTGTATGCATATGTGTGTATATATATTATGTATATTCATTGTTTTGTGTGTGCTGGTATGGAGGCTTGAACACAGGCCTCATCTCTTGCTTGGCTTTCTTGCTCATGCATTTAGCTGGTTAATTGGAGATGGAGTTTCAGAGATTTTTTTCTGCCCAGGGTAGCTTCAAACCATGATCCTCTAGGTCTCAGTCTTCTGTGTAGTTAGCATTACAGACCTGAGCCACAAGCAGTTGGCTTACTTGGGGTGTGTGTGTGTGTGTGTGTGTATGTGTGTGTGTGGGGTGTGTGTGTGTGTGTGTGTGTGTGTGTGTGTGTGTGTGTGTGTCAGTCAGTACTGGGACTTACTCAGGTCCTGGGTGCTGTCCCTGAACTTTTATGCTTAAAGCTAGCACTCCACCCCTTGAGTCACATCTCACCTTCTAGCTCTTTGGTGGTTAATTGGAGATAAAAGTTTCACAGGTTGGGCTGGGAATATGGCCTAGTGGCAAGAGTGCTTGATTCGTATACATGAAGCCCTGGGTTCGATTCCCCAGCATCACATATATAGAAAATGGCCAGAAGTGGCGCTGTGGCTCAAGTGGCAGAGTGCTAGCCTTGAGCAAAGAGAAGCCAGGGACAGTGCTCAGGACCTGAATCCAAGGCCCAGGACTGGCAAAAAAAAAAAGTTTCACAGGTTATCCTTCTTGGCTAGACCTGAACTCAGATCTTAGCTTGCTGATTACAGGTGCAGGCCACCAGAGCCTGGTACTTGCTTTTTTGTTTTTGGTTTGCTTTTAATAGAATTATAGGAAATGGAGGTGTGGCTCAAGTGATAGAGAAACACCCCTGAGGGAAAAAAGCCAAGTTAGAGTGTGAGCCCCTGAGTTCAATCACCAATACTAGCCCGAAAGGAAAAAAAGAGAAAATGATGGGGGCCATCTGCTATTGGTTTGCAAATCTCATTTCCTCTTCCAACCTGTGAGCTCCTTGACAGGGGATACAGTCATCCCTACTTCTGCTGCCATGAATCTGCAGTTCTGAACCTCAGATTGAAAATATTTTCTTCCCTCCAAAAGCTGTACTCAGCATGTATGGATTTTCATCTTGTCATTAGACTCAGAAACAATACAGTATAATAACTGTTTGCATACGGCTTGCATTGGATTAGGTATTATGAGTAAGATACACATGACCTTTAAAGTACAGAGCTGAAAATGTGTATCCATTCTGTACTTGAACATTTTCAGATTTTGGTATCCATATGGTTCTGAAACCAATCCTTCACAGGTAATGAGGGACAATTACATTGTCCTGGTCATCTTTGTGTGTATTTATCTATTTTTCCATATATTTCATTTCTTGAAAGAAATAAATACTTGGCAAACAACAACAATGTCAAGTGGTACTTGACTTGCCTTCGTATGTGCTTGCAAAAATGATTTGGTTCTTGGCATTTAGCAGTTAGGATCCTCTAACAGTAAATGCTTGTATAACTTACAGTTTTTTGTTTGTTTGTTTTTGGCTTGTGATATTGCATGCGGGATATCTTGTAAGTGGGCTCCAAGACACTTTTTACTAGTAGTCTGTGGTTTGATTTTAAAATGGTATTTTAGCTACTATATGTAGGAGGTAAAAGATGGCCCCTGTGTTTATTTTTCTAGTATGTTTTAATCATACCATCTCCTTGTAGATGCACAGGAAACTCTGGAACTTCCTGTGTGGCTTTGGATGTATAATTAGGTTTAGGCAGGGCTCCTAGAGCTTGAAATCCTGTCCTTAAGAGGCTGTCCTAACCAGACATCTGGTTAGAGTTCTGGCCACCCAGACTGCAGCCTTTGAAAATGCACGGCTTATTTCTATAATGAGAGCAGTTTATGACTCCACCCATGTCTAAGAAATCATGAAGTAAAAAGTAATACATATCTACAAATTAAATATGGTTATACCTAAGAATTTTACTTTTATAGCTCTAAATTAATACATGGAGATCTAGACCTGGAAAAATATTTCCTATTTTACAGAACTATGTATTTTCCATTAAATAACATAATTAGTACCTCAGAATGAAAATTTTTGTTTACAAATACCAGCAATAGGCTGGAGAGTGTAGCTTGGTGATAGAATTGCATGCTTGGCATATGCTAGGCTCTGTGTTGTATCCCCAGATTCTCCCTTTTCTCCACTGACCCATGGAACAAGTAGGTAAATCTAGAAAGGGCAGGTTGGACAGTATAGTGTTGTCACAGTGAGATAGTTGTTCAGAGCTGCAGATTCCTAAGGAATTCTTTGTGTATGAGTGCATTGCTCCTGTGGAGCATTGGGTTAGGAGTAGGGTTTGTATTCAGAATATTGTCACTTGAGAAAGACTGACCAATGAGAGTTTGATCCTCAGCAGCTTCTACCATAAATGTCCTCTTGGTGGACTCCTAGGAGGGCTCAGTGACCTGTGCTAGGTTCCGCACAGGACATGTGGTGTTTGCTGTCTGGGAGAGGTGGAGGGAAGGCTTGAGTGACTCTCCCTTCAATTTTGGGAACAGTACATCCATTTTGTATTTTTAAAGAAATGCTTTGTGACAAATACATGTGACATTCTTCATGGATTATTGTAGTGAGAGATTAATTTACCATATAGAGGCCCCATCATAGTTTTTGTGAGTACTTTATTGTTGCCAGACTCATACTGCGTGGTTTCTGAGGAAGTTAGCTATAATTGTATCTTTGTTCATTTATAGTTAAGGTGATTTTTTTTTCCTTTTCAAGATTAGTATTTCTGGTGGCTCGAAGCCAGTCAGTTACCAAAAAAGCCAGAAGTGGAGCTGTGGCTCAAGCAGTAGAGTGCTAGCTTAGAGCAAAAAGCTCAGGGATTGTGTCCAGGTATTAAGTTCATGACCCAAGACCAGTACTAAAGATAAAAAGATTTCTGTTTCTCTTCCTCTTTCTCCTGTCTAAGTAGTTGTATAAAAGCATTTCAACTCACCATAGATCAGTGTTACCCCATTCAGCATTCTCCTCTCTCTCTCCAGTCCTGGAGCTTGAACTCAGGGCCTAAGTACTGTCCCTGGTTTCTTTTGCTCAAGGCTAGCACTGTCACTTGAACTATAGCACCACTTCTGGCCTTTTTTGTTTATGTGGTGCTGAGGAATTGAACTCAGGGCTTCCTGCATGCTAGACAAGCAGTCTACCTCTAAGCAGCATTCCCAGCCCTCTCTCTCATCTCTTGATCAATGTCATTCCCATTCATCATTCTCTCTCATCTCTCCCAATCCCACCTGTCCCCTCTGTTACTTTATTTTTGTGGTGCTGGGGATTGAATCAGGACCTTGTGCATGTATGGCAAGTACTTTCACACTGAGCTATACACACTTAGCCCTAGGAAATTACTGATAGAAATTCAGATACCACACTATCATCATGAAGCTAATAGTAAATGCTCAAATTAAGTTGATTTATGTAATAATTCATAATTTATTTTCATTTAATTTTTGAGACAGGGTTTCACTAGATAGTTTAAGCAGCCTTCTGAGTGTAGGAATTACAGGTTGTAGTTCTGTCTAAAAATTTACAAATTGAAATTCATGCTTTGTTATAAAATTTACAGACTTTGGAAAGTCTGTAAAATTGTTACAGACTGTTGGAAAGTCTGTATTTCATTTCAGGATAGGGCAGGTATGTTTAACATTTTCAAGAAGGATAGTTTGGGGCCTGATGTGCTAAGAATCAATCATTAGGTTAAGAGATCTCAAGCTCTCAGCTTCTGGGACTGTTCCGCCTCTCAGCATATTCAGTGCTTCACTTGTACTGCCTATCTCCTCTGCAGTAAGTTTTTCAGTGTTGGAATCTGTAAAATCCACAACTTATACATAATATATGCCAGTAATTAAAAAAATTTACAATTAATTTTCTGTTTATGTGGTACTGAGGAATCAAACCCAGAGGCTCATGAATGCTAGGCAAGCACTCTACCACTAAGCCACATTCCCAGCCCCTATGCCAATAATTTTTTTAAAAATTTAAATACTAGCAATTTTACTGTAGTATAAGGAAAAGAATTTGGGGGAGGTTGTTTAAGTTAATTCTATATTAGGGCTATTAAAAATAATGTTCTTGTGATCATTTGTGTATAAATTTGAAGTGAATGAACACTTTCATTCCTTTTGGATATGTATATTGGAGTGATATTGCTGAGTTCACATGTTAACATGTGTAACAACTGAGGAACCACCAGGCTATTTTCCAGAGCAGTTATGCCATTCTACAATCCTACCAGCCTCATGATCCAAACTGGTATTACTCTTGAGATTGCTTTGCTAGCTCAGCTAGCAAATGTGCATTTAAGGGCTTATCAGGCTTTGGCTTTGTATGCAAGAGTGTTATTTCAAGTCTTTCTAGCTATGAAACCAAGTGTCTATTGTTATGCCAAGTCGCGAAACTACCACCTAGATTTCTTATCTAGAAATGTATTCTTGATTTCCAAAGCCTTTTTACTAACCTCTGCTTTAACACTTACACAACACTTTAGCTTTTATCTGCATTGGAAAAACTCTGAAGCTTACAGGCATTCTGAAACCAGGTGCCACCCTTTGCCTCCGGGCTGCTTGTTTTAAAAGAACCTCTTTTTTTTTTTTTTTTTTCCCTTTAGTTCCAGTTACCGAATGGCATGAAGACCTTTGAACTCAAATGACAATTTTTTCTTAATGCAAGAATTACAATTACAGAATTAGAAATACTTATCCATTCAACTTTCCAATAAATTAGTGAGAAACGCTGGCCCATTTTGCCATTTCTTCCTACATACATAGAGTAAATGAGAGTTTACTCCTATTCCCATTAGTTTAATATATATACTTTAAAATCCAAATTACAAAAATAGCACAGGAATCGAATCACATCAGATAAACTTTTCAACCATTTTAAAAAACTTTTCCAATTCTCTCAAGGGGCAGTTTTAGAAATTCCAGTCAAATCATTCATTTTTACCACAAGGTTTCCAATGTTCACCTGAAAATAAAGATGAAAGAAAGGCCTCCATTGGCCTGTCCTACCGAACGGCCTATCTTCATCTTACTCCTCAGATCTTGATGAAGTGTCTTGGTGCTGGCTTGTCCTCTTCCACCATGAATGGAAGCCCCCTTAAGGCTGTCCCACCACATGGATTCCCTCCAGGGCCTGTGCCACCATGTGGGCTGGCTAAGCTGCACCTTTGCCAGATCACCCCTCACTCCTGTGGATAGGCGCACAGGCCCATCCCAGGCTTTTCCTGTCCTTTCCTATTGGTCTTTGAACTGAGAAACCCAAGCAGTTTTTTTTTTTTTTTTTTTTTTTTTTTTTTTTTTTACCAGTGATAAACCTTTACATCCAAATTTCTGACACTTAGCTGTGATTTTTTTAATTAAACATTTTTTAACTATAGTTCCTCTTTAAAACAATGCAATAATCCTTTAAAGCATTTGGTAATGCCCAAACTTGATGACCATTTGAATTTAAACTTAAACTCACTCAATTTTACATCATACTAACAGTCTTGAACATGTTCACACTCACACATACATATTCAAAAGATCTTAAAGCGCGCAAAATTCGTATCGGCCATACATTTTCCAGTGGCAAGAGGTATTTTTGTCAATCTTACTCCTGCAACACCCAAATTTTAAGAAAAAACCTTTAACAAATGATTTTAGCATTCTCCAGCCTCATTTTCCAGGGCTTGATAGTCTTAGTAAAACATTTTTAGTCTTAGACATTTTAGCACACCAAATAATTTTCTGCTTAAGAAGGCTGGGTGGGGGACTGGGGATATGGCCTAGTGGCAAGAGTGCTTGCCTCGTATACATGAGGCCCTGGGTTCGATTCCCCAGCACCACATATACAGAAAATGGCCAGAAGTGGCGCTGTGGCTCAAGTGGCAGAGTGCTAGCCTTGAGCAAGAAGAAGCCAGGGACAGTGCTCAGGCCCTGAGTCTAAGCCCCAGGACTGGCCAAAAAAAAAAAAAATAAAAGAAGGCTGGGTGGGAGTCCCCCCAGAGTTCTTTTTGCGGACACTCACACTGATTGTGAGCTGTCGCTTGTACAGGTTTGACACAGAAGAGCCTGTCAGAATCACAAACAACACAGACGACCGTGCTGCGCAGTGGGGTCACTCCCTGCCGCCTGCGGGTGGCTTGGGCTGGCCCCATGTCTGCCCCTGTCGAGGCTGCAGGTCAGGACTCGGGGCTGACGCCTCTGTGCCCTGGGCTGCCGGCGCCAGGACTGGGCGGGACCCTCCAGAGCGGAGGGCACAGCTGAAACATTTTCCTCAGAGTCCTCCTCTTGTAACTGGAGTAGGGACTATGGAGGGGGAAACATTTCCTCCTCCACGCTTCCTCCCTGGAGGACAGGTGGGCACAATTTCTTCTCTTCCCTCTTGGTTTCTCTCTTGTCACCCCGTGTCTTTTGAGTGAATATTGGGGAGGGGAAAGAATGGAGGAGGGAGTTGGTAAGAAAGGCCGAACCCAAGCTGGAGTGTCCCTGTCAACTAGTTCCCTCCAGGTGTCTACATACGGAATCTGGTCTAGATAGCCTGAACGAGGGTCATTGATTAGGCTTTGTAAAGTCCTGATCTTAATTATGTCAAAGCTCCCCTCAGGTGGCCAATTAGCTCTCCCAAGGGTGGGCCATTCTGACTTGTACAGGGTGATCCATTTTTTCCTCAAGGGCCACACCTTGGTTCTGAGCTATCTCCTTGACCTCCCTCCAGTGAGCTAGGGTCAATCTAGGGGGCTAGATGGAGGTCCCCAAGATAGAACGTTACCCATAGCTCTGATCAGATGTTTAGTTCAAAAGGCTACAAAAAACCAAACAATTATAACAATACAACACACAGGCCTGAGAACAAGAAAAGCTACAGAGTTGGAGATCTCCCAAGCTGTCCCACAACCTCCTGCAAGCTAAGCAGAAGGAGCAGACCCAAGTACAAGGTGGGCGGGTTGTCTCGGTTAGGAGGCCCTCCCGGTCAGTTCCTGCCAAAAACCAAACTAACTCGCGCCCTACAAGTATCAAGGCAGGGTTCCAGGGGTCCCCCTTCAAGGGTGGAGAGTCTGGGGCGTCCCCCAGTCTCCCCAGGATTGCCGAGTAAGCGCGTCCGTTTCGACAACCCCTTCAAGAAATAAGCAAAACAGACAGACAAATTACAGGACAAGACAAATTAACAGCGCTGTTTTCTTACCTTCGGAGTCTGGGGTCTCGGGGGTCTCTGGGGCTATCCCGGATGAAACCCCAAATGTTATGCCAAGTCGCGAAACGACCACCAAGAAGGCCACCGAGACTCAGACGTTCCAAAATGCAAAAGCAAGGCAAGACTTTATTCAGGGGAGCTGCAACTCGGGCCTTGTCCTACCCACCGACACAGCGGAGGTTAGGAGGAAGCCCCGAGCTGCAATTGCACAGGGCTTATAAAGGCAAAAAACAAAGTTACAGCAATCAGGTGTTCAAGCAAGACAAAAAACAAAGTTACAGCAATCAGGTGTTCAAGCAAGCAAGATTAGGACACGGGTACAAATCCGATTGGCTCAGGGCTCGAGGCACAGGGCTCGAGGCATTCTGGGGGCAGTTAGAGTTAAGCATTCCCAGCGGTTAGTGTTCTTGACCGGCTGGGCCCTAATAAGCTTGTCCTGGGTTTGCTCACAGGGCCTGCTTATCTCAGGTTCGTGTGGTAAAGTGGGGCCTGACTTCAAAGTCTGGCTCTTCATCTATCACTTAGGTAAGAGTTATCATATTTCCTAAAGTTTAATAGAATGGCCTTTTTTGTTGTTGTTATTTGTTTTGTCAGTTATGAAGCTTGAACTCAGGACTTAGGTGCTGTCCCTGAGCAAGTGTTCTACCACTCGGAGTCACAACACCACTTCCAGTTTTCTGGTGGTTAAGTGGAGATAGGAGTCTCATGGACTTTCCTGCCTGGGCTGGCTTCAAACCTCAGATCTCAGTCTTTTGAGTAGTTGGGATTACAGGAGTGAACCACCAGCGCTTGGCCAGAATGGCCTTATTTTCTGAACCAACAATTGGGGTTAATGTTTTGATGAAGAATTTGTGTTGCCTCCTGATAAAGGAAGTATTTTGGGAAATGTTTAGATTCTCTGTGTTGGGATTTCTGGAATATTCAGTCTGATGTGGGGATATCACCTCAAACAATTTAAAGTTAGGGCTTTGTGGGATAATTTGGAAAATATGACATATCTAGGAATAATTCCTACAGATTGTTCCCAAATGCCAAGATCATTATTGCTTCATAAAATGTTGAAGGTAATGTTCACTGTCATTTCGGTTAGTGATATATGCAAGGCACTCTTCTTACTAAGTGAAGTAGAAGGTACAAAAGTCTCTAGTTAGTAATATTCAAGGAGGACACTTTAAACTAGAGTACATTCTGATAAGCAAGTCTAAGAGTTTTTCCATCACATCTCTTTTATTCTCTCATAATTTATGTTCTATTGTGGCATGTATCTTTCAAACATGTTTATCAAATGGTAAAGTTCTTCCCAGACAGATTTCTAAAGAGCTTTCTTCCAGATTTGTCTCAATGTCAATGTTGTTTCTTTCCACAGATTGGATTGTAAATGCATCACCAAGAGGCAGCACAGAATGAAGAAAGCAAGCAGGAGTGTTGGCTCAGTGCCTAAGGTATCTGGGACAAGTAAATCACAAACAACAGAAAAAATTAAGCCTGAAAACAGCTCTTCAGTTTCTACCGGAAGCAAACTTGTAAAACCTGGAACAGCAGCACCACTGTCAAAGGTATTAACGTGACATTTGAATATGTGATAGAGTTTAGGAAGATTGCATTTTAGTTTGATGTTGAGTTTATTAAATGAATATTACTTAGGGTGTCACCCTCTGCAGGTACTGGAAACACATGGCTTTTTGTAGATCTCTTGTAATAGGGTGACCTTAATTGTTGTTTTAGTCTATATTTATGAATGAAACTCATAATAAGTGATGTATGAAACAAATAATTGAGGGCCTACCTTTTATAAGGCGTTGTGCTTGTGACTAGAGGTAGAGTCTGCCTTCAGGGAACTTGTGGAGTAAAAGGAAGTAAGGTGAGGCACAAACACAAATAACTGAAACACACAGAGAAAATGTCAGGTGTCCTGGGGGAGTAGTAGAGCAGCATGGACAGTTTTCAGTAGGAAGATACTTTTTTAAAAAATAGGTTTCTTTTTTTTGCCAGTCTTGGGGCTTGAACTCAGGGACTCAGCACTGTCCCTGGCTTCTTTTTGCTCAAGGCTAGCACTCTACCACTTGAGCCACAGCGCCACTGGCCTTTTCTTTGTATGTGGTGCTGAGGAATCGAACTCAGAGCTTCATGTATAGGAGGCAAGCACTCTACCACTAGGTCATATTCCCAGCCCCAGGAAGATACTTCTTGTAGCCTAAGAAGGTTTTATGAAAGGAGCATGGAAGCCACTTTTCAAGACTGAGCAGCTGTAGTGTTCCCGAGATTCAGTGTCTAGTCCTACTACATACCCTTACATACCATAAGCTGCTGCTCATTTTTGGACAGCTAATTGATCCAGTAGCAATCCTAGATAAAATTGGAGATTTTAGTTTAGTAATAAAACATTTGGTTTTCTTTATACTCCTTAATTCATTCATTCAGTCATTTATTTTGTGCCTGTTGGGGGGCTTAAACTCAGATCCAGGGCTCTGTCCCTGAGCTTTTGCTCAAGGCTAAGCACTCTGCCACATAAGCCATAGCACCACTTCTGGCCTTTTCTGAGTAGTTTATAAGAGATAAGAGTCTCACAGACTTCTCTACCCAGGCTGGTTTTGAACCATAATCCTCACATCTCAGCTTCCTAAGTAGCTAGGATTATAGGCATGAACTACCAGCACCTGGCCTTTTTTTTTTTTTTTTTTCTAAATTGAACTCAGGGCCTGGTTCCTGGTCCTGAGCTTTTTTGCTCAAGACTAACTCTCTTCCACTTCTAGCTTTTTTTGGTGATTAACTAGAGATAAGAGTCTCCTAGACTTTCCTGCTCGGTTGGCTTCAAACCATCCTGAGATTTCAGCCTCCCGAGTAGCTAGGGTTACAGGCATGAACCACCAGTGGCTCAGCTAGCTAAATTCTTGATAGAGTAGAAGAGTAATTAATTAGACCACAATCTTTGGAAACAGATCTGGGCTTAGTTCTTGCTTCAAAAGTCTGTAGTCAAGATTAAATGAGGGAATATATGAAAGTGGATAGCACAGAGCCAGGCACAGATCAAGTGTTTAATAAAGTGACAAGTGGTAGCATTCTTTTTGTTGTGTTGGTACTGGGGTTTGAACTCAGGGACTTGTGCTTTGCAAGCAGGTACTCTACTGCTTGGCCACTTGAACCAAGTAGTTATCCCTTCCCCCCTCCCTCCCTGTCTCTTCCTTCTGTTTTGTGGTACGTACTACTTGAGCCATGCCTCTAGCATTTTTTTTGCTTTCTTTTTCTTTTTTATATGTTTTGTTAGCATCAATTAGTTGTACAAGGGCATCTCATTTTGACATGTTCATATATGTATACCTTGATCAGTCTCTTTCATTCCCCCCTTCCCTGGCTTATTTTTTGAATAGAGTCTTGAGTATACTATATGCTTATTTACCCTTCCTACATAGCTAGAATGAGAGATGCATACATTCAGCTGTTAATTAACTGAGATTGGATTTTTGGGTTTGTGTATTAACTGGCCTGGAGCTGTGATCCTTCTGATCTCAACCTCCTGTATAGCTGGAATGAAAGGCATGTACCATCTTGTTCAGCTATTGATATAAAGTCTCAGGTTTATGTCCAGGTTGGCCTCCAACAATGATCCTCAAGATTTTGGCCTCCTGATTAGCTAGGATTACAGGTGTGAGCCATTGTTGCCTAGCTCCACATAGTAGCATTTTTGTTGGTTAGATCTACAAACTTTTCTTTAACCCAGGATTGATTTCTGAATGTACCCATTTTCTCATGGTATGTCCTCAGCGTCTGTTGGTTTGGGCCATCCAAGGGAAAAGATTGCTTGGTGCCATTTTTCTGCTGGTCTCTAGCCTTTGATATCATTGCACAGAATCCAATCTTTTTGAATTTCAGTTCAAAATTCTTTTTGTTCTCCACTTATTTATTTTAGGTTGTGGTGGTTTGGTAGAAACTTTGACTATGCAGAAGTCTAGAAAAGGGTTTCCACAACTCTCATAAGGAGAAACAAAGTATGATCTGAAACATGAGTCGTTCAAAAGACTTTTGTCCAGGCAGATGGAGTGTGGCTTAATTATTTTAAGAAACACCTCAGAGGAGCAGTTGATTGGAGACTTTCTTATCTGTGTTGAAAGATACAGCAGGAAATGCTGGTTTTTCTATTCTGAGGTTGTTGAAAATGAACCTAGGCTTACTCCATGGCCTTGGAAAGGCTCCCTGATCTGATGAGTTGATAGGTATCATCCTGTGGATAGTACCAGGATAGGGCTTTTCCTTACTTCCGTTACTCTGAATCAACACCCTGAACTATTTTTATGGTGGTAGTGCTATGAAGTCAGGCAGCATTTTCTAACCTAACTGGTTACTCCATTTCTGGGGTTGTCCTCAGAGTGGAGGACCTGCGTGATTGGGTGATCTGTTGTTATGACTGGAAGAACAGGTTGATACATTGGCACTGGATGTGCACTACTGCCTTCCTTCTGTCACTTCCTCATCAGTGGCAGTCAGTGTGTGTCTTTGAAGACTGACTATGGCGCGTGCACGGAGCAGGCATGTCAGATCTTCTGAGGCGTGGATCTTGACTCACTGGTAGTTTGGTCTTGAAGAGTGAGTATTTTTCCATTGTAAAGCAAAACTGAATATTTCCTCTTGCCAGCATGTGCCAGCTGTCTGTACCTTTGGCTTTACTGTATTGACAGGCTTATTTAAATTGATATGTGTGTAGGTAGGTAGGTATGTAGGTAGTGGAGATGGGAAGAGTGGAGTGGGAAGAGATAAAGCTCTTTTGTAATGTATGGAGTACTACGTTTCACCTAAGAGAGAAGTCACTGATTAGAAATTGAAGAAGTGAATGAAAGAAAATAGTGAAAAAGAACAGAAAAATTGAAAACATTAAGTGGCTTTTGAGGGACCAGGGTGTCGCTCAGTGGTAGAACACTCATTTAGGATAGTTTATGCCCCAGGTTCCATTTGCAGCCTACAAAAGAGGGGAGGGGAGTGAGACCCTTCCATTTCAAGTGTTTTTCTAAGTTATCATAATTGTTTCTCTGGCTCATGATACCTTTCACAACTTGAATTCCAGTAACTATGATGGAGCATGGATGATTAGTGAGAAGAAGGAAGCATTTGTCTTTTAATTATTTAGATTCCTACACATACTCATTTGTGTGTGGACACTAACATCTGGGTATCAGCATTGGACAATATTCTTATGCCCCTTTTATTCAGTGGCAAAGTATAGGACAATACATTTTTTCACTTACCTCATTTCAAATAATGCTTGAGGTTAGATCTTGTCAGAGCTAGGAAGAAGAACCTGTGTATCTGAGTATCTCACTGCTGACTGGAGCTGTGGTAATCATAAAACAAGGCACTATTATTGTGCAGTAATTTTGGAAGAGGTATTTCCACTCTTTTCAGGAACTGTGACATCTTGTATGGAGATTTTGCATGTTCTTTGTCACAACTAGAATTCTTTTCTTGGTAGAGATAAATTCCTAAATGCCTGTTCCTGCCAAAGTCCTCATACTGATCAGGTATTCCTAGTTTGTGCTTGTAGGAACAATGTACTTTTTCTTTTCTTTTTTTTTTAACCAAGAGGGGTTTATTTGTCAAACATGACAAAGATTAGGGACTTGGTGGCATTCTTTTATCAATCTAATGTCAAGGCTCTCGACAGATATCTCTGATTCTCTTTGTACCTCTTCATTTTCACAAGATGGACACAAAACCTCCAAGCTGTTTAAAAGGCAGCAGACAGGACACACTAGTGGTCAGAGATTTCTTCTTGCTTTTCTTTCTTTCAAAGAAAGACAGTATTTCTGAAATCAGCCATTTGGTAGTTTTCCTCTGGCAAAAGTGTGTCACAAAACGGTCTCTAGCTGTAAATGAGGCTTGGAAATGGGTATATATTTTAACTATAATTAAGTAAGGCAAGGAAGATGGGGTTAAGAATGGCTTTGGTGGGCTGGGGATATGGCCTAGTGGCAAGAGTGCTTGCCTCGTATACATGAGACCCTGGGTTCGATTCCCCAGCACCACATATACAGAAAACGGCCAGAAGTGGCGCTGTGGCTCAAGTGGCAGAGTGCTAGCTTTGAGCAAAAAGAAGCCAGGGACAGTGCTCAGACCCTGAGTCCAAGGCCCAGGACTGGCAAAAAATAAAATAAAAGGAATGGCTTTGGTGTAAAAATCACAGATCACATATACTAAGCACTTACTAACATATATCAAGTAATCCGTATTTTTTTTTGTTTTTTTCTTTTATTAAGTTTTATTTTATTGTCAAGGTGATGTACAGAGGGGTTACAGTTACATAATAAGGTAGTGAGCACATTTCTTGTCATACTTGTTACACCCTCCCTCATTTTTCTCTCACCTTCCCTTCCTCCCATCCTTTCCAACATAGTGTCTTATGAGTATCGCTATTGCACAATGTGCTTTTTCATTGTGCTGGCAATTTTTTCCCTAAAAATTGATAGATGGAAACTAATGACCTTGAATCAAAATCTGAATGAATAGCTGATAGCTCAGTGAGTACTTATGATCATATCTTTTTTTGTGTGTGATCCTAACCTTGTTGGTTACCAGGGTGGAGGAGGTAGCTAGTAGTAATGTATTTGCCTAGCATGAACAAGGTCCCAGATTTAGATTCTCAGCACCACCACCCTCTCCCCCATAACAGACAAAAGCAGTTAATGGTATAAAAAGTCTTATCTCTGAAACTTAAAAGGTAAACTTTAAAGCAAAATATATATTTTTTTACTTTTGGTAGTATAAATGTTTGAACTTAAGGCTTCCTTAATTGCAAAATCAGGAAATTAACATGAATATAATGCTAGTATCTAAAGTAAGACTTCGATTAAATTTCTCCAGTTCCACTAACATTCACAATGATAAAAGAGAAAAACATCATTCTTTTTTGGTCCAGGAACATATTATTTATAGTGGTCTTGGTTCTTATTAAATTTGGCATATTCCTTAATTTAGGAATTCATAGAGTACAGGCTAGTTATTTGGTAGACTGACTTAACAAATTGAGTTTGTCAGTGTTCCCTTGGGATCAAGTCTGGGTTATGTTTTTGGTGGGGATACAGCGGACACATGTGTCTTTGGCACAGCCTTTCTGAAAACATGTGGCTTTTCTTTGTTCTGGTACTGGGTATGTATATTTGCTTGGTTAAGGTGAAGTTGGCTAGGTTTCTTTGCTGTTAGGTTATTATGTTTCCTTTTGTGATGAATGAATAATTTGGTTGGAGATAACATCTTTTTCACCAAACTTTGCATTTTTTATATGTTAGTGGTTTTTGATAATTATTTTCAGAATCAGTTATTACAATGATTTTTGCCAAAATGGTAATTTTGTAATACCATCATTCTTTTTACATATAGTAGTTGACCTTCTACTTTAAGAAAGAGTTTTTACCTTCTCCCTCATCTATTCATTTTGTTAGCTTGAATTCATGGATTCCTCTCCAGTGTTGTGTAAATTACCAGCATCATTTGATTTCATGCTTACTTGCCCCTGATTTGGCCAGGAACGAGGGCCAGGAGTCTTTCCCTGCTGGCTCCTCTTCCCTTGAGCATCTATCTGTTGTTCTTTGAGTACTTCCTTAATTGCTTACGTTTTGTACTTTTCCAAATTTCAATGAGGCCTTGTTAACCTTTTACTACAGGACAGAATTTTAAAACAAAGATCTAGAAATTAGATATGTTCATTATTTTTTGGACACACATGCGTGCGCACACACGTGCCCTATGTATGGCAGCTCACACTTGTAATCTCAGCTTCTTATGAGTCACAGAGAAAGGGAGGATTTTGGTTTGTGGACAACTTGCAAAAAATGAGCAAGACTCCATTTCAGCAAAGAAAAAGTTAGTCATGCTGGTTAATGCCGCTCACCCCAAATACGTGGGAAAAATAGGTAGGATGATTGTGGTTCGAAGCTCAGGAGAAAAAGCACAAGACACTATCTAAAAAATAACTAAAGCAAAAATGCATGGGGGCATGGCTCAAGTGACAATAACAAGTGACAGTAACAAGTACAAAGGCCCTGACCAAAACAACAACTAAAAAAGAGTATTTCTTTTTTTCTTTTGTGTCAGTTGTGGGGCTTGAACTCTGGGCCTGGGCTGGGTACTGTCCCTGAGCTCTTCAGATCAAGGCTAGTGCTCTACCACTTTGAGCCACAGTGCCATTTCTGGTTTTCTGGAAGTTAGTTGGACATACGAGTCTCATAGACTTTCCTGCCCTTGGCTTTGAGCCACGACCCTCAGATCTCAGCCTCCTGAGTAGCTGGGATTACAGGCTTGAGCCACTGCATGAGCCACCAGCGCTGGCTAAGAGTACATTTCTTTTTGGACAATATCACACCTCTTGCTCTGTTCCATTTTCTTTCCCTTCTATCCTCAGTTCTGTAGATGTTTTGTTTTGTTTGTTGTGGGGCTTGAACTCAGGGCCTAGGTACCACTGGTACCTGAGCCACTGGTACCTGGCTCTGAAGTTTTTTAAATTAATATGTTGCCTTGGCCTTTTAAAAATCTTAAGATCCAAGGCCTAGGACTGGCCAAAAAATAAATAAATAAATAAATAAAACTCTTTAGATTTTTTTTTTTTGGCCAGTCCTGGGCCTTGGACTCAGGGCCTGAGCACTGCCCCTGGCTTCTTCTTGCTCAAGGCTAGCACTCTGCCACTTGAGCCACAGCACAACTTCTGGCCGTTTTATATATATGTGGTACTGGGGAATCGAACCCAGGACTTCATGTATACGAGGCAAGCACTCTTGCCACTAGGCCATATTCCCAGCCCTCTTTAGATTTTTTAAAAAATGTAAACTTGACTACTAGATAATTAGTTAAGCTAAGAAAGGTACATTTCATAGGAATTTCATTTTGATTTTAGTTCGTCATTAAGTCACTTTGGAGCAATGAAGATTATTTAACTATTAATGATGTTTTTCTTTTGAAATTTCAAGTTGGCATTTTGTGTGGAAGTATGAAACTGTCCTGAAATAGCCCATGTGGTTTTGCTAGTTGATTCTTGGTCCAAGGCAGTGCTAGATGAAAGAATGACAAGGATGATTATGTCTTCACTTTTTCCCATCCCTTTCCAAATCAGACATATGCGGGCACATAGATGTTGAGATCTTTGATTACATATTAGCATCTTAGTAAGAAATATGTGATTTCTTATAAACCATAAGGAGATTTTCTTTCTGAATGTCTAGTCTAGTGTGGTTTGCTGCTTACTGAAAATCAGAAAGTCTTTGTATTACTATTAAACGTAGTCTAAAAGTCAAGAGCTTTGCTCATTATTAAAATGCTTATTCTTGCTTTGACCACTCAAATTTATTTATTTTTTGTTTTGTTTTCTTTCATTTTTTTGCCAGTCCTGGGGCTTGAACTTAGGGCCTGAACACTGTCCCTGGCTTCTTTTTGCTAAAGACTACCACTCTATCACTTGAGCCATAGCGCCACTTCTGACTTTTTCTATATATGTGGTGCTAAGGAATCAAACCCAGGGTTTCATGTATACGAGGCGAGCACTTTGCCAGTAGGCCATATTCTCAGCCCCTATTTATTTTTAAATTTTATTTTATTGTCAAGGTGATGTACAGAGGGGTTACATTACATAATAAGGCAGTGAGTACATTTCTTGTCATACTTGTTATACCCTCTCTCATTTTTCTTTCAACTTCCTTCCTTCCCAGCCTGCTAGTTGTACAGTTCCTTTCCGACATACTGTCTTATGAGTATCGCTATTGCATTGGTTCGCCCTTTATTCTTTGTCTCACCATTCTGATGTTCTCATTCCCTTCCCTAATCCAGATAAACATATATTAATTCAGATAAACATATATACAATACCCAGTGTACCAAAATCATATACAGTAACAACAGGGGATAAGCCATAGGAAATTCACATAGTACATTAAAAATAACAACAACAGTAAAATCCTCTTGTTTTCTTATCTTGGAGTTCATTTTGCTTAGCATCATCTTATATGAAAATATGTACATAGCTGTTGAGCTATTATGGTCCTCTTCTAGGACTATCCTACATTTTTATGTTTATTTTTTGTTTATTATAAACATTTTAAGTTTATTTAGTAATTGGTTTTAGAGACATGATGTAAAGTTACTGACCAAAACGTGTAGAAATACCATCAAATTTATTTTTATTTTCTGTTGCTTCTAGACCAAGAGCAATGATGACCTTTTAGCTGGGATGGCTGGAGGAGTAACAGTCACTAATGGTGTTAAAGGAAAGAAAAGCACTGGCTCATCTGCTTCTCCTTCAGCATCTGCCCCTGTCATGACCACTGTGGAGAGCAAATCCAAGATCAGCTCTGGTAAGGGGTGTGCACTCTGGAGATGTCAGCTGCCTTTTGTTTGTATAGGTACAGTGCATTCATGTTTAAAGTGTTCCATCTAATTATAACATGTTCCATCTAATTATAACATCTTAAAGCTAAGAAAAATATTCAAATGCATATAAAAATTGACATGTTATTTTCATTACCATTATCAATTCATAGCCAGTCCTAGCTCCTGATATCCATCTTTCTCTTCTCTTATTTTTATTGCTTGATTGTAAGGGTTTTTTTTGTTGTTGTTGTTTGTTTCGGATTTTTGAATCAGGATCTTTACTGTGTGGCTCAGGCTGGCCTTGAACTCATGATCCTGTGCCTCATTCTCCTGAGTGCTAGGATTAAAGGTATATGCCACCATGCCTGGCCTATTTATGTATTTTTGATATGCTGAGTGGTCAAATCTAGGATCTAGTAAGTTGTAGGTGAGTGCTCTACTACTGAATAATACTCCTTAACCTACTTGCTATTTTGATGTAAGTTCCATAGGGTATATAATTTTAATTACAAATATGATGTTTGAAAGATCAAAATTCTTCTAAAGCATAATTGCAATACTATTTGAGTTCTTAAAAATAATCCTTAATCGGGGCTGGGGATATGGCCTAGTGGCAAGAGTGCCTGCCTCGGATACACGAGGCCCTAGGTTCGATTCCCCAGCACCACATATACAGAAAACGGCCAGAAGCGGCGCTGTGGCTCAAGTGGCAGAGTGCTAGCCTTGAGTGGGAAGAAGCCAGGGACAGTGCTCAGGCCCTGAGTCCAAGGCCCAGGACTGGCAAAAAAAAAAAAAAAAATCCTTAATCAGAACCAGCCTGTCCAAGATCTTGCCTAATGCTTTGCACAAAGCTGGGACCATGGGTGCTCGCTATCTTTGGACACTAACTTTTTTTTTTTTTTGCCAGTCCTGGGCCTTAAACTCAGGGCTTGAGCTCTGTCCCTGGCTTCTTTTTGCTCAAGGCTAGCACTCTGCCACTTGAGCCACAGCGCCACTTCTGGCCATTTTCTATATATGTGGCGCTGAGGAATTGAACCCAGGCCTTCAAGTATATGAGGCAAGCACTCTTGCCACTAGGCCATATTCCCAGCCCCTGGACACTAACTTTTTACCTTGAGTGACCTCAACCTGTGATCCTCTTAGTCTCTGCCTCCTAAATAATTGAATTACAGGTGTATACTTAGGTGCTTGGCCTCCATCCCCCTACACTTCAACAAGCCTGTTCATACGTGGTGATTTGATCAAGCATCCGGAGGCACATTTCTTATGGTTGTTCTCTTCCTGTTTTAGCCTTTGCTCAGTGCCTAGGATCATTCATTCCAATTATCCCACCCTCTGTTTGTTCAGTAGTAGATGTTTTATTTTAGATTTAGTGTGTTTGGTTGATCAATTAATTCATTCTACTTAGTCTAAAGAGGAATGCTACTCTATTTTACTTGTTATATTTACAGGGAAAAACTCCAAAACTTCCAGGAAACATAAAATCACATGATGAAACCCATTAATTTGTACAGTTGTACTGAAAATTATAATAAATGAAAAAGGGGCATGTAAATTGTGCTAAAGCCTAGGAATGCTAGTTGACCAACAGAATAGCAGACCCTGCTTTGTCATCATCCTCAAGGCTGTCAGCCTCTGTCATGTGTGTTAAGGCTTTCTTAGCCAGAACTTACTACCGTGTCTGCTTTTTTCCCCCCAGATCATGATCCATTTTTTTTTTTTTTTTTGCAATTGTGGGGCTGAACTCAGGGCCTAGGTACTGTCCCTAAGCTTTTTCACTTAAGGCTAGCACACTACTATTTTGAGCCATAGCACCACTTCTGATAGTTAATTGGAGGTAATAGTTTCATGGACTTTCTTGCCCAGGCTGGTTTTGAACTGTGATCTTCAGATAAATACCACAGAACTCAGTGTCCAGACCCTGAGCTAAGCCCCACAACCAATTTAAAAAAAAAAGAAAAGAAAGGGAGGTAATATTGTAGGATGAGTAAGGCAGAATACACTGAGGCAGAAACCACTAGCTCACACACTGGAGTCAAGCAGCCTTAGGAAAGCCATCAGGAGTGAGCAAAGGTACAGCAAAGAAACTGAAGAATAAGGCTGTGGACAGGCTGAACTTGAATACCTATGTTGAAGCCCTGATGTCTATCCACAATCTCAGAATGACATGTATTTTCAGACAGGGCACTGTAGTTAAAGGGGTGATTAAATTAGGATGGGGTTAGGGTAGCCGTAATCTCGTATGAAGGAGATGAGAACTCAGGACTGCCATGTGAAGACATACTGAGAATGCAGCCAGCCATCTGGAAGCCAGGCAGAGAAGCTGCAGGAAAACCAGATCTGCCATACTTGATCCTAGACTTACAGACTCCAAAATTGTAAGAAAATTAATTTTCCTGCCCGTGCTGTCTTCGAACTGCTATCCTCAGATCTCAGCCTCCTGAGTAGCTAGAATTATAGGTGTGATCCACCAGCTCCTGGCTTTCTGGCTCATCTCTCCTTTTGTTTCTTTACCTTTCTTTTTCACTTCAGCCATGTTCATTCTCACTTCTCTGGACCTTAATTGTTTTTCAGTCATTGATAGATTTTTTTTGGAAAAGGTTTTTGATTTAGATATGAGGAATAAATTTTAGAGGATAAATGTGAAAGTTATACTAGCCTTTTCTGGTTTGGATCATCATGTGCATTGGTTTTCTTCTAATCTGATTTCTCTGCCTTTGAAATCTGTCACAGACTTACTGCCCTTTTTTCATTCTTACTGTTACTTGAGTGTTGGCCCTTTACTATTTGTGTGTATTCTGTGAAGTGAAACTTCCTTGCATTCATGGTCATCATTTTTGGGTTTTGTGTAGGTAACCTAGATTTTTTATTTGTTCTGAGGAGGCTGTCTTTTTTGCTCACCTGTGATCTTCCTTCTGTACTTAGCTTGCCACATGGCTGATCTTTGAATCATCTTCACTTGGTTTGCTCTATAAATTTTCCCTGGCCAATTCTTTTAGGCTCTGTTTTCAGATTTGCGTTAATTGTGTGTGTATTTATATTTCTTTTATTTTAATGCTGCTACTAGGGCTAAACACAGGACCTGTACACTATCTCTTAGCTTTTTCTTTCATTTTTAAAAAATTAACTTTTTATTGTTGTTATAAAGGTGATGAACAAAGGGGTTACAGTTACATAAGTCAGGTAGTGAGTAAATTTCTTTTTGGACAGTGTCACCCCTTCCCTTGCTCTCTCTCAGTTTTCCCCTCTTGTCTCTGCTGTATAGTTCATTTACAATGCAGTGTCTAGTATTACTACTGCATTTGTTTACCCTTTGTCCCTCCATTTCTGTGCCTCCCTCATCCTCCCAAAGACAGGTAAATGAACAAACAAGACAAAAAGGAAAGAAAACAAAAACAACCAAGAAAACACCTATTGTTTCCATTTCCTGGAGTTCATTTTAATAAATATTATTTTATATGATCAAAGGCACATAGTCATTGTGACTTTGTGTTCCTTCCTTAAGAGTATCCCTTTTGTATCCCCTTCCTGTGGTTGTACCCGCACTATCACTTTATCTCTTCTGAGTACACTGGATACTGTATATACTGGTATTAGAATTAGGGAAGTGAAAGGGAATATAAAAACTGAGAGACAAAGGATAAAAAGACAGACGACTCCAAAAGCAATACTTGCAAAACCATTTGGTATAAACCAATTGAACAACTCATGGGGGGAGAGGGAAAGAGGTAGGGGGGAAGGGGGAACGAGGGAGAAGGTAACAAACAGTACAAGAAATGTACCCAGGGGCTGGGGATATGGCCTAGTGGCAAGAGAGCTTGCCTCCCATACATGAAGCCCTAGGTTCGATTCCCCAGCACCACATATACAGAAAATGACAAGAAGGGGCGCTGTGGCTCAAGTGGCAGAGTGCTAGCCTTGAGCAAAAAGAAGCCAGGGACAGTGCTCAGGCCCTGAGTCCAAGGCCCAGGACTGGCAAAAAAAAAAGAATTGTACCCAAAGCCTAACATATGAAACTGTAACCTCTCTGTACATCACTTTGACAATAAATAAGAAATTTTTGAGAAAGAAAAAAAATAAATAAAATGTTCATCCAAAATAATAATTTTAAAAAAGGAGTATCCCTTAGGTTTTTTTGTTTTGTTTTGTTTTGTTTTTTGGTGCCAGTTCTGGGGCTTGAATTCAGGGCCTGGGAACTCAGTGTCTCTGTCTTCCTTTGGCTCACAGTTAGTGTTCTACCACTTGAGCCACAGTACCACTTCTGGCTTTTTCTGAGTAGTTTATTGAAGGTAAAGAGTATCACAGACTTTTCTGCCTGGGCTGGCTTCAAACCGCAGTCCTCAGATCTCAGCCTCCTGAGTAGCTGGGATATGAGCCACCAGAGCCTGGCTTCATATGTGTTATCTTTTTAACAGCTCTGTTGATACATTTCATATTCCATGAAATTTAACCTTTCTAAGTCTAAAATTAGGTGTGTAACAATTTCTTAATTGCACATTAAAAGATGAATGATGTATTTTTGAGAAACTCAAATGTTAAAGTAATAATGAATCTATAAGCCAAGATTGATGCAGGTCTAAATCATGTACATATGTATGTACATTGTATGTACATAGCTTTTATCTCATTAGACCTGCCCATGAACTCTAAACCTGTTGCTAATATTTTTGCCTTCAATCTTTATTTTGCATATGTAGGCATAAGTTCGTCAACCAAGCGGAGCACTTCTGCAGGTAATAAGGAATCCAGTTCTACTAGAGAAAGATTACGGGAACGCACCCGACTAAGCCAGAGCAAAAAGCTACCTTCCGCAGGTCAGGTGGCTAGTGACGTGGCATTGGCAAAGCGTTCCCGAAGTCGCACTGCTGCGGAATGTGATGTTCGAATGAGCAAGTCGAAATCGGACAATCAGATCAGCGACAAAGCTGCTTTGGAAGCCAAAGTGAAAGATCTTCTCACACTGGCAAAAACAAAGGACGTGGAGATTTTACATTTGAGAAATGAACTCCGAGATATGCGTGCTCAGCTGGGCATTAATGAAGATCCTCCTGAGGGTGATGGAAAGTCTGAGGAGAAGGAAACCATCATCACTCACCAGCCAACTGATGTGGAGTCCACTTTGTTGCAGCTGCAGGAACAGAACACGGCCATCCGCGAGGAACTCAACCAGCTGAAAAATGAGAACCGAATGCTGAAGGACAGGTTAAATGCATTGGGCTTTTCCCTTGAGCAGAGACTGGACAATTCTGAAAAACTGTTTGGCTATCAGTCGCTGAGCCCAGAAATCACTCCTGGCAACCAAAGTGATGGAGGGGGAACTCTGACTTCCTCCGTGGAAGGCTCTGCCCCGGGGTCAGTCGAAGATCTCCTGAGCCAGGATGAAAATACACTCATGGACCATCAGCACAGTAACTCCATGGACAACCTAGACAGTGAGTGTAGTGAGGTGTACCAGCCTCTCACCTCCAGCGATGATGCCCTGGACGCCCCGTCATCTTCTGAGTCCGAGGGCATCCCGAGCCTAGAACGCTCTCGGAAGGGGAGCAGTGGGAATGCCAGTGAAGTGTCTGTGGCTTGCTTGACAGAACGAATTCACCAGATGGAAGAGAACCAGCACAGCACGAGTGAGGAACTTCAGGCAACCCTGCAAGAGCTGGCTGATTTACAGCAGATCACTCAAGAATTGAACAGTGAAAACGAAAGGCTCGGAGAGGAGAAGGTCATTCTCATGGAGTCCTTATGTCAGCAAAGTGATAAGTTGGAACACTTTAGTCGACAGATTGAATATTTCCGTTCCCTTCTAGATGAGCATCACATTTCTTACGTCATAGATGAAGATGTGAAAAGTGGACGCTACATGGAATTAGAACAGCGTTACATGGACTTAGCTGAGAATGCTCGTTTCGAGCGAGAGCAGCTCCTGGGAGTCCAGCAGCATTTAAGCAATACTTTGAAAATGGCAGAACAAGACAATAAGGAAGCTCAAGAAATGATAGGTGCGCTCAAAGAACGCAGTCACCACATGGAGCGAATTATTGAGTCTGAGCAGAAGGGCAAAGCAACCTTGGCAGCCACATTGGAGGAATATAAAGCCACTGTGGCTAGCGACCAGATTGAGATGAATCGCTTGAAAGCTCAGCTGGAGAATGAAAAACAGAAAGTGGCTGAACTCTATTCTATTCATAACTCTGGAGACAAATCTGATATTCAGGATCTCTTGGAAAGTGTTAGGCTGGACAAAGAAAAAGCAGAGACTCTGGCTAGTAGCCTGCAGGAAGATCTGGCTCATACCCGAAATGATGCCAATCGTTTGCAGGACACCATTGCAAAGGTATTGTCTAAAGAGATGAAAATCTGGCTGAGTACTATACAGCTGCCTCACACACCATATGCTTATCGAGAGTCAGAAGCCCTTGTTTAATGTGTCATTAGCTTTCATTCTATTTTTTTTTTTTTGCCAGTCCTGGGGCTTGAACTTAGAGCCTAAGCACTGTCCCTGGCTTCTTTTTTGCTCAAGGCTAGCGCTCTACCACTTGAGCCACAGCACCATTTCTGGCTTTTTTTTTTATGTGGTGCTGAGGTATCGAACCCAGGGCTTCATGCATGCTAGGCAAGAACTCTTCCACTAGGCTACATTCCCAGCCCCCTCATTAGCTTTTATTCAAGCTGTGTGTGTATTTTTATTTTTATTGTTTTGCCTGTTCTGGGGCTTGATCTTAGCACTGTAAGCTTCCTTAGTTGGTAATCTACCACTTGTGCCAGGCATTCAAAACAGCTTTTTTTGCTAATTATTTGGGAATGGAGTCTCAGAATTCTCTGTTTGGGCTGGCTTTGAATCATCATCTCAGCTCGCTCCTTCCTTCCTTCCTTCCTTCCTTCCTTCCTTCCTTCCTTCCTTCCTTCCTTCCTTCCTTCCTTCCTTCCTTCTTCCCTTCCTTCCTTCTTTCCTTTCTTTCTTTCGCCAGTCCTGGGGCTTGAACTCAGGGCCTGGGAACTGTCCCTGAGCTTCTTTAGATCAAGGATAGCTCTGGGGATATGGCCTAGTGGCAAGAGTGTTTGCCTCGTATACATGAGGCCCTGGGTTCAATTCCCCAGCACCACATATACAGAAAACGGCCAGAAGCCCCAGGACTCGCCAAAAAAAAAAAAACAAAAAAAAAAAACAGGAATTTCTAAGGGCTGGGGATATGGCCTAGTGGCAAGAAAGCTTGCCTCCCATACATGAAGCCCTAGGTTCGATTCCCCAGCACCACATATACAGAAAACGGCCACAAGGGGCGCTGTGGCTCAAGTGGCAGAGTGCTAGCCATGAGCAAAAAAGCCAGGGACAGTGCTCAGGCCCTGAGTCCAAGGCCCAGGACTGGCAAAAAAAAAAAACAAAAAAAGGATAGCAATGCCACTTGAGCCAGTGGTGCTAAGGAATTCAGCCCAGGGCTTCATGCATGCTAGGCAAGCACTCCCACTAAGCCACATTCCCAGCCCCAGATCTCAGCTTTCTGAGTAGCTAGGATTACAGTCATGGGTCACCAGAGCCCAGCCTCTAAGTTAGCATATTTTTAAAAGTTCAGCAATGGTTTTCTTTTATTAGAATACAGTGAAAAGTATTTTTATAATATTGTCCCTGCCACTCTCACTTCATTGTTTTCTTGTGAGAGGATGGGCTAACTTTATAAAACAGAAGAATTTATGCCTAGTTCTGGGTATGCCTATGGAGTGAGTGTGCCATGGAATTTCGTGTCCTTATATGTAGTCACTGTGGCATAAGATAAAGGCCAAGCTGAAGTTTCAGCTTCTTGTTGTTGTTGTCAGTCGTGGGGCTTGAACTCCAGGGCTGGGGCATTGTCCCTGAGCTCTCTTACTCAAGGCTAGTGCTCTACCAATTTTTAGCCACAGTGCCACTTCTGGTTTTCTGGTGGTTAATTGGAGATAAGAGTCTCACAGATGGCTGAGAATGTGCCTTAGTGGTAGAGTGCTTGCTTAGCATGCATGAAGTCCTGAGTTTGATTCCTCAGTGCCCCATAAGCAGAAAAAGCCAGAAGTGGTGCTGTGGCTCAAGTGGTAGAGTGCTAGCTGTGAGCAAAAGAAACTCAGGGACAGTTCCTAGACCCTAAGTTCAAGCCTCAAGACTGGCCCAAAAAAACAAAGTCTCATGGTCCTTCCTGCCTGGGCTGGCTTTGAACCACATTTCTCAGATCTCAGCTTCCTAGCTAGGATTACAGGTGTGAACTACCAGTGCCTGGCTATACTGCTATACATCTTAGTGTGCTCTTTCATGGAGTGTGTATGTTGACATGGTGCTGTGAGCTAATAGTTGAGCATACACAAATTTCTTGGTAAGCCAAATGCCAGTGCTCATGCCTATAATCTTAGCTACACAAGAGATTGAGATCTGAAGATCATGATTTGAAGCCAACTCAGGCAGGAAAACCTATAAGACTTCTCTCCAATTAAATACTAAAAAGCTAGAAGTAGAGGTGGCTCACATGGCAGAGTGTTAGCCTTGAACAAAAACACCAGGAAATAGCAGTCAGACCCCTGGTTTAAGTTCTAGTACTGGAAAACAAAAAAAAAAAATTCTTTGTTGTTGCTTGATTTGATATTGAAACTGTCACCAATATATCATTTTTGCAATGCAAGTGCTCTGCCATTGAGCTACACACCCCCATAATATATCATTTTTGTAGAAGAACATGTTTGTTAATTTCATCAAATGCAGTGATTAGTCCAAACTTTGGAAAAGAGAAAGCTTCTGAAATTCCTTCATAATTTGGCTAAGTTCAGTGACACATCAGTATAATTTCAGTGATAGTGCAACGATTTATATAAAACATGACATAAAATCTTGTATTAATGTAGAATACCATTTCATACTTTTAGTTCTATTTTTTTCCTTTATTTTTGGTGGCATAGCCTTGAGTTTGCTAGGCTGACATACTTAGTACTTGAACCATGCTTCTAGCCCTACTAATTATTTTGGAAATGGAGCAAACTTTTCTGGCTGTGTTGGTCTCCTACTTCAGTCCACCAAACCTCAGCCTCCTGAGTAGTTAGGATTACAGTTGTTAAGACCCCATCCCTTAAACATTTTCTTTTTCTTTTTGTCTGCGACTTGAACTCAAATTTGGTATCTGATGCTTCCTCTCATTGGCTGGCTCTCTACCACCTAAACCACGCCTCTAACTCCTGAACTTAATTTCAATTCATGGGTAGCTGCTCATGGCTTAACTTCTGTGTGTTTCAAAATTCTGAATTCATCTTAGACTCTCCTATATCTGCTAATTTTTATAGGTAGAAGATGAATACCGAGCCTTCCAAGAAGAAGCTAAGAAACAAATAGAAGATTTGAATATGACATTAGAAAAACTAAGATCAGAGCTGGAGGAAAAAGAAACAGAAAGAAGTGACATGAAAGAAACCATCTTTGAACTTGAAGATGAAGTAGAACAGCATCGAGCTGTGAAACTTCATGATAACCTCATTATTTCTGATTTAGAGAGTAAGTGATTACAGAACTTTTCATTTCTTATGGTCCTACCTTTAAAATACATACACATTTACTAATAAGATAAAAAAACGTCTGGGAACTGTCCCTGAGCTTCTTTTGCTCAAGGCTAGCACCCTACCACTTGAGCCACAGCGCCACTTCTGGCTTTTTCTGTGTATGTGGTGCTGAGGAATTGAACTCAGGGCTTCATGCATGCTAGACGAGCACTCTACTGCTGAGCCACATTCCCAGCCCACTTCTGGCCTTTTCTGTGTATGTGGTACTGAGGAATCAAATCTAGGGCTTCATGAATGGCTAGGCAATCATTCTACCACTAAGCCACATTCCCAGCCACTACATTGTTGTTGTTTTTTTTTTTTTGTAATTTATTTATTAATTAAACAAAAAATTTTTGACAAGGTGTTGTGCAAAAAGGGTACAGTTACATAGTAGGGCAGTGTGTACATTTCTTGTGATATCTTGCACCCTGTTTTTCTTTCCCTTCCTTAGGTCAGGTAGACATATATACAATACACAATGTACCAAGAACATATACAGTAGCCACGTGGCCTACACCAAAGAAAATTCGCCTAGGGCTTTAAATGTAATGTCGACATTAGACAATATGTCGACAACAGTCTTATATGAACGTACATACATAGCTTTTGAGCTATTGTAGTCCACTGAGGTCAATTTTTGACCTTTATATGTTGAGTAGTTGTTTGGTTTTAGTTACATAATGTTGGGTCGCTGACCCAATCATGTGGGAAATACCATTTGACAAGAAGTTTTTGGTTTCACAGACCTGGTCTCTACTGTCTCTCCATCTCCCTTTCTTTTTTTTTTTTTTTTGCCAGTCCTGGGCCTTGGACTCAGGGCCTGAGCACTGTCCCTGGCTTCTTCTCGCTCAAGGCTAGCACTCTGCCGCTTGAGCCACAGCACCGCTTCTGGCGGTTTTCTGTATATGTGGTGCTGGGGAATCGAACCTAGGGCCTCGTGTATCCGAGGCAGGCACTCTTGCCACTAGGCCATATCCCCAGCCCCCGTCTCCCTTTCTTAACAGTCATATATCAGGGACATCATGCCCCTTTGTTTTCTGTGTTCTAGGCTTGTCTCGCTCAACATTATTTGTTCAAGTTCTGACCATTTCCCTGCGAATAGCAATATTTCACCATTCCTAATCGCCATGTAGTATTCCATTGTGTATAGGTACCATATTTTTTGGATCCATTCATCTGTGGAGGGGCATCTGGGTTGATTCCTTATTTTGGCTATTGTGAAATGTGCAGCGATAAACATGGAAGTGCAAATGTCTTTTTGATATCTTGGGACCTGCTGTTCAGGATAGATGCCTAGGAGTGGTATGGCTGGGTCATAGGGTAGGTCTGTATTGAGCTTTTTGAGAAACCTTCATACTGTTCTCCAAAGTGGTTGTACTAATTTGCACTCCCACCAACAATGGAGAAGGGTTCCTCTTTTCCTGCACCCCCTCCAGCATTTGTTGTTGCCTGAGTTCAGAGTATAGGCCATTCTAACTGGAGTGAGGTGGTATCTCAGGGTTGTTTTTATTTGCATTTCCTTTACTACCATGGATGTTGAACATTTCCTCATATGTTTCTTTGCCATTTTTTTTTTCCAGTCCTGGGGCTTGAACTCAGGGCCTGAGCACTGTCCCTGGCTTCTTTTTGCTCAAGGCTAGCACTCTGCCACTTGAGCCATAGCACCACTTCCGGCTTTTTCAATGTATGTGGTGCTGAGGAATCGAACCCAGGGCTTCATGTATACGGGACGAGCACTTTACCACTAGGCCATATTCCCAGCCCCTTCTTTGCCATTTTTATCTCTTCTCTTGTAAAGTCTCTCTTTAGCTCCTTTGCCCATTTCCTAATTGATTTACTGGGTTTGGAGGGGCTTAGTTTTTTGAGTTCTCTGTAGATGACAGATACTAGGCCTTTGTCTGTTGCTGTGCTCGTAAAGATCCTTTCCCATATGGTTGGCTGTCTTTCTAGTTTGGTGGCTATGTCCTTAGCTGTGCAGAAACTTTTTAATTTGTAGTAGTCCCATTTGTCGAGTCTCTCCCCTGTTTGTTGTACCTCTGGGACTCTATTCAGGAAGTTCCTTCCTATGCCTATAAGTTCTAGCGTCTTTCCTACTCTGTCCTTCAGTAGTTTCAAGGATTCAGGTCTGATATTGAGGTCCTTGATCCATTTTGAGTTGATCTTGGTGCATGGTGATAGGCTGGGGTCCACTTTGAGTTTTCTGCATATGGCTGCCCAGTTCTCCCAGCACCAGTAGTTGAAGAGGCTATGTTTATTCCATTGTATGTCTTTAGCTCCTTTGTCGAATATCAGCTGACTGTAAGAGTGCGGTTTTATTTCTGGATCTTCAGTTCTAATCCATTGGTCTTCAGGTCTGTTTTTATACCAATACCAGGCTGTTTTTGTTATGATGGCTCTATAGTAGAGCTTGAAGTCTGGTGTTGTGATACCTCCTGCACTGCTTTTTTTGCCTAGAATTGCTTTGGCTATTTCTAGGTCTTTGTCTTTCGCTGTTCCATATGAATTTATGGATTGCTTTCTCTATTTCAGTGAAGAATGTGACTGGGATTTTGATAGGGATTGCATTGAATTTGTATAACAATTTGGGCAATATGGCCATTTTCACTATATTGATTCTGCCTACCCATGAGCATGGGAGGTCTTTCCATCTCCTTGTATCTTCTTTGATTTCCCTTATTAGATTTTTATAGTTCTCAATAAATAGGTCCGTCACGTCTTTGGTTAGGTTGATCCCTAGGTACTTTATTTATTTATTTATTTTGGCTACTGTAAATGGAATTATTTCCATAATTTCCTTTTCTGCTTGTACATTGCTGGTGTATAGAAAAGCTGCTGACTTTTGTGGATTGATTTTTGTATCCTGCTACTTTGCCAAAATGGTTTATTAGGTGTAGGAGTTTGGGGACTGAGTTTTTTGGGTCCTTCAGATATAAGATCATGTTGTCTGCGAATAGGGATAGCTTGATTTCTTCCTTGCCGATGTGGATCCCTTTGATCCTCTTGTCTTATTGCTATGGCTAGGAATTCCAGCACTATGTTGAAAAGAAGTGGGGAGAGTGGGCATCCTTGTCTTGTTCCTGAGTTTAGGGAGAATGATTTTAGTTTCTCTCCATTTAATACGATGTTAGCAGTTGGTCTGTTGTATATGGCTTTTATTGTTTTGAGGAATGTTCCATCTATTCCTGTTCTCTCCAGAGCTTTTAATAAGTGTGGATGTTATATTTTGTCAAAGGCTTTCTGGGCATCGACTGAGATAACAATGTGATTCTTGATTTTAGTTCTGTTTATGTGGTGAATTACATTGATTTATTTACGGATGTTGAACCATCCTTGTGACTGAGGGATGAAGCCTACTTAGTCATGATGTATAATTTTCTTGATCAGTTTCTGGATCCTGTTAGCTAATATTTTATTGAGGAGCTTTGCGTCTGTGTTCATTAGTGATATTGGTCTGTAGTTCTCTTTTTTTGTTGGGTCGTTGCCTGGTTTGGGAATGAGTATGATATTAGCTTCATAGAATGAGTTTGGGATTTCTCCCTCTGTTTCTATTTTGCGGAAGAGTTTGAGGAGTATTGGAATTAGCTCCTCACTAAATGTTTTATAGAATTCGTTGGTGAATCCATCTGGGCCTGGCCTTTTCTTCGTTGGGAGGTTCTTGATTACCCCCTGTATCTCGCTGTAAGTTTTGGTTTATTTAGTTAATTTATTTCTTCTTGGTTCAGTTTGGGCAGTTTATACTTTTCTAAAAATTGATCCATTTCTGTAAAATTATTGTTTTTTAGTGAGTAGAGGTTCTGGAAATAGTTCCTTATGATTGTTTGAATATCGTGTGTACTTGTTGTAATTTTTCCGGTGGAGTCCCTGATTTTACGTATATGAGTCTCTTCTCTTCTTTTTTTTGTAAGTCTTGCGAGGGGTCTGTCAATTTTATTTATTTTTTCAAAGAACCAGCTTTTAGTCTTATTTATTTGTTGAATGGTCTTTCTATTTTCAATCAGATTAATCTCTTCTTTAATCTTTGTGATCTCTCTCCTCCTAGTCATTTTAGATTTGGTCATTTCTTGTTTCTCCAGTTGTTTTAGTTTCATCGTGAGGTTATTCACCTGCTCTGTTTCCATTCTTTTTTTTTGGGCCAGTCCTGGGCCTTCGACTCAGGGCCTGAGCACTGTCCCTGGCTTCTTCCCGTTCAAGGCTAGCACTCCGCCACTTGAGCCACAGCGCCGCTTCTGGCCGTTTTCTGTATATGTGGTGCTGGGGAATCGAACCTAGGGCCTCGTGTATCCGAGGCAGGCACTCTTGCCACTAGGCTATATCCCCAGCCTGTTTCCATTCTTTTAATGTGAGTGCTGAGGGCAATGATCTTGCCCCTCAGTACTGCCTTAGCTGTGTCTCATAGGTTTCTTTGTGATGTATTTTCATTTTCATTGTGGCTTATGAATTCGTTGATTTCATCTTTAATTTGGTCTGTGGCCCAAGTGTTGGATAACAGTGTGGGGTTTAGCCTCCAAGAATTTGTATAGCCTCTGTGGTAACCGTTGTTATTGAGGGTTAACTTTAATCCACTATGGTCAGATATAATACATGGGATGACGTCAATACTTTTGTATTTGCTGAGGTTCTTTGTGTGGGCTATGACATGGTCTATTTTGGAGTATGATCCTTGGGCTGCTGAGAAGAAGGTGTATTGGGGTCTCTGTAGGGTGAAAGATTCTGTATAGATCTGTCAGATCCATTTGGGATATGGTGTTACTTAGGTCCTCAGCTCCCTTGCTAATCCTCTGGGTATTGGATCTGTCTCTTGGAGAGAGTGGGGTATTGAAGTCACCCACTATGATTATGTTTGGGTCTATCTTGTTCTGTAGTTCTGTGAGAATTTGCTTGACATATGTAGGGCCTCTTTTGTTCGGTGAGTATACATTTATTACCGTGATGTCTTGATTCTGGATTTTTCCTTGTATTAAAATGTGACCTTCTTTGTCTTTTTGAGTTGATTTTAATGAGAAGTCCAGTTTGTCTGAGATCAGGATGGCTACTCCTGCCGTTTTGGTAGGTGCGTTTGCTTGGAAGATCTTGCTCCATCCTTTCATTCGGAGCCTGTTTTTATCCCTTGCTGTAAGGTGGGTCTCTTGTAGACAACAGATGGCAACTTTTTGTTTGCGGATCCATTTTGCCAGTCTGCTCCTCTTTATCGGAGAGTTTATACCGTTTATATTCAAAGAGATCAAGGATAAGAGTGTTTTTTCTCCTTTCATTTTCTTGTTAGGCTGTATTTCCTCTTTTTTTTTTTTCTTGTCTTTAGTGAGCTGCTCTTTCTGTTGGGCTCTGGTTGTTGCAGTTTCTTTCTGTTTCTGTCTGTGTGTCCTGTACGATTTCTGTTGGGTGGGGTTCCCCTCTTAGAATTCGCTGTAGGGCTGGTTTTTTATTCACATACTCCTTTAGATCCTCTTTGCTATGGAAAGATCTGGTTTTCCCCTCAAATATGAACTCCAGCTCTGCTGGATATTTTTTTCTAGGTTGGCACCTGTTGGCCTGTAGGACTTGGATGGTGTTCTTCCATCCTCTTTGCACGTGGTAGGTTTGTGTGGAGAGGTCTGCTGTTATTCGAATCCTCTTCCCATTGTAATAAATTTCTTTCTTCGCTTTGGCTGCATTCAGAATTTGCTCTTTATTCTTGAGATCTGAAATCTTGATTATTATGTGCCTGGGCATGGCTTTTCTAGGGTCTGGTCTGCCAGGTGTTCTACAGGCTTCGGTTACCTGGATGAGGTCCCTTGTGAGATTGGGGAAGTTTTCTGCAATCACTTTATTGAAAATATGTTGAAGCCCTCTGCTCTGTTATTCGGCTCCTTGTATTCCAATTATGCACAGATTATATCTCTTGTCTTTGTCCACTAGCTCCTGGATTAGTCTGCCCTGGAGCTTTACCTTTTCTTGGATTGTGGTAATTTTCTGGTCCTTATCGGCTGCATCATCGTCCAAGGAGAGATTCTGGCTTCAATATGGTCAATTCTTTGTGCTGTGGGTTCAAGTGCGGAGTTTATGGATGTCAGGGAGCTATTTATGGTTGCCAGATCAGCTCTGATGGTAGAAATTTCTTCCTTTAAAGAGTTGTATTTTAAATCTATTTTTTCATGCATTTCACTTCTCAGGATGTTAAGGTCTTCTTTAACGGAGGTTTGCACTATATCCATTTTTGCTTCCATTTCTTTCTTGGCTTCCTTGATGTCCTTCGAGACTTCCACTCTAAACTCCTGGAATTGTTTTCTGATTTTGTTTCTGAGGCTTCCCATCATTTCTTCTATCGTAGTCTCAGTTTTTTTATTCTCCATCTCCTCTTCAGTGCTGCTTTTTGGAGCTGGCGAGTTGGCTTGCCGTTTGATGAAATTTGTTATATTTCTTTGTGATTTGCGCATCTGGAGATCTGTGGGTGGCTTCCCTGGTTTGGCGTTGTGCTGGTTCCCGCTGGTCTGTCAGTGGGAGACTTGTTTGTGTCCTGGCTCTGGGTTTGAGTTTGGCTGTTGAACCTTACTGCCCAATGGGTGAGCATGACCATCTCGGTTGTTGCTGAGGTGGTCACCCTCACTGCACTTGGGGGTGGGTAGGTTCTGTGTCTTTCTCTGTGGGATAGTGTCCTGCCGCTGTGTTGTGCTGACCCTAGCATGCCCCTGTTGGGGGTTTGCTGGTCGCTGATTCAGCATGGCATGGAGGCTTTTCTCTTCTTTGGTTCTTTTTTCGACTCTGTATCTTGGTCAGAGAAGCTCACCTCTCAGGCGGTTCGCCCACCTGTGTGGATTGCTCCGGGGCCGGTGTTGTTGAGGGGCGGCCCACCCACTTGTGCGAAATGTGCCAATCTGTGTGGGCGCTGGTGCTGGGGGCTCTGCCCTCCTGTGTGGGTGCGCCTATCAGAGTGGGCGCTGCTGCTGGGGGGCCCTGCCCACCTGTGCGGGGTATGCCTATCGGAGCGGGCCCTCGGTTGTTGGGGTGTGCTTGTGCCCTCCCGCGAGTTTGCTGTGGGGGCGGTATGTGCGGGCCCCAGTAGGATCAAGTGTCTGGGTGCGGGTTGGTGCCCCCAGACTCTGCACCTCCGCTGCGAGGGGGGGACGTGTGTTCAGGCCCAGGTGTCCCTGCTGGCCTGGTATTGCCCACCAGCTAGCCTGTGACTTTTGTTCAAAAAGTCCGCGAGGACCAGGTGCCTCAGGTGGGGCTTCCAATGCCTGCCAGACCCAGGACCCCTGTTGGGGAGTGGGCGGGGCCGGTGCAGCGGGTTCAGGCTCCTCTGCTGCCTTGGCGCTGCTCCACCCCTGCTAGCTCCTGTGTCCTCCCAGAGTCTGAAGGGACCTTTTGCTGCCTGATTTGGGTTCTTTGTTCCCTCGGGGTGGGGAGGGAGAGGGAGGGAGCTCTAGCTTCTTAGGGTTTGGGTCTCTGATAGCTGGTCTCCCATTGGGGGAGGGGGTAATGGGGAACTTACTGGTCCTGGATTGTGTGTTTGTCCCGCGCTGTTGTTTGCCCTTCGGGGCTGTGGTGCTGGGATACGGCGATCGGTCGTTTGGTGGTGGTGGCTCTGGCTCTCCCCTTCTGCACCGCCCGGTTCCCCTGCCGCTCACGTCCAATCCCAGACCTCCCATCTGCTGCCATCTGTGGCATCCTGCTGTCTGGACTCTGCTCCTGGCGTGACTTTTCAGCAGTCGGTTTGTTGGCACCGGGTCCCCTTTCCTAGCCTGGCCCTGTTTGGGCCAGGGTTGGCGGGTGGGGGGAGGGTACCCCGGAGATTTTCCAGCTCTGTGCAGGTTATAGGCTCTTCTTCTTCTTTTTTTTTTTTTCGTTTCCTATGTTTCTCTGTTGCTTCTGGCTGCTGGGTTTGCTGGATTCTTGATGGGGTGTTGGGTGCTGGAGTTCCCAGCTTGCTATTCAGTTGGAGCGAGTTGGGGTGCCTCCCTTCTGTAGCAGCGCCATCTTCCTCCTCCACTACATTGTTTCTTTTTTTAAAAATTTATTTATTAATTGAACACAATTTTTTTGACAAGGTGTTGTGCAGAAAGGCTACAATTACATAGTAGGGCAGTGTATACATTTCTTGTGATATTTTACGCCCTGTTTTTCTTTCCCTTCTCTAGGTCAGGTAGACATATATACAATATACAGTGTATCAAGAACATATACAGTTGCCATGTGGCCATGCCCAAGAAAGTTCGCCTAGGGCTTTAAATGTAATGTCGATATTAGACAATATGTCGACAGTAGTCTTATATGAACGTACATACATAGCTTTTGAGCTATTGTATTCCCCTGAGAGGTCAATTTTTGACCTTTATAGTTGAGTAATTGTTTGGTTTTAGTTACATACTGTTGGGTCGCTGCCCCAATCCTGTGGGGAATACTATTTGACAAGCAGTTTTTGGTTCCACAGACTTGGTCTCTACTGTCTCTCAGTCTCCCTTTGTTAACAGTCATATATCAGGGAGATCATGCCCCTTTGTTTTCTGTGTTCTAGGCTTGACCACATTGTTTCTTGACAGAGACAAATAGATCACGGAGCCACATCCCGTGTTCTATGGATGCATGGGAATTTGAATTGTTGCAGAGTGGGTCATTTGTTTGAAGCCCCCACTGTATCCTGTGGCCATTCTAAGGTCTGGCTAGCTGACCTAAGATCTGTAGGTTCAACCTACAGATGAAGCTTTTGTAACTAATGTAGCCAACTTGAACCATGACTCTGAAAGGATGTAGTCCTTAAGATGCACTTTGTCTCATGTACACCTTAAAAAAACTTCAGTAGCACTTATATTTAATTTTGTATTTGAATTGAGATTTATTTAATTCTATTTCATATAACAAAGCAGTTCTAAACTTTTTCCAATAAACTTGTAAGATTGTTATGCTGTGAATTTAGTAGCATGCTAAATGTTTTACTTGAATGGGGGAAGAGTGACATCTTGTGGTAGTTTGAGCAATAGCTAGAAAAGTATTGAGTGATCAAGATTCCTGGGCTGAACCTACAAATCATGGTGTTAATATTATGATTATTTTAGCTGTTTTTTTTTTTTGGTCTTTGATTTTTTAGAGCGTGGGTCTGAACCCAGTGTGTTGTACTTACTAGGCAAGTGCTTTGCCACTGAGCTACATAGTACTCTGTTATTCAGATTTTAATTGGGAAGTACCTGAAAACCCTGAAGTTTTTAGCCACAAACTTAATAGGGTGACACAAAGCTGTCATCCTAACTATGTGAAAGGCTGAAATTGGGAGGATCACAGTTCTGGGACGGCCTGGGCAGAAGAGTCTGTGAGACTCCCACCTCAGTGGAAGTAGCTAGGGATTATGCAGCACGCCTGTCATGCCAGCTCTAACAAGGAGCCTAACACAGGGAGTTCATGGGCGAAGCATGCACTTTGGACAGGATGTGAGCCTTTATCTCAAAAGTAAACAGCACAGCCAGGCACTGGTGGCTCATGCCAGTAATCCTTGCTACTCAAGAGGCTGAGATCAGAAGATTGAGCTTTTACAGGTAGAAAAATCAGTGATTCCCATGTCTAATTGCCAGCAAACCACTGAGTTAGAGGCATGGCTGAAGTGGTAGAGTGCTTGCCATGAGCATGAAAGCTGAGCCAAAATATAAGACCTTGAGTTCAAGACTTGGTACCATCATGAAAAAAGTATTGCACAAAAAGCTAGAGAAAGTAACACTCAGAAATAGAATTTCTGTCTCAAAAGCATGGGATTCTGAATCAAACTTCATATCTTCCTTTTTTTTTTTTAGCCACATAGCTTATTTTTTCAAAATTTTGATATAAAAAGGTCATGTATGGAAGAAATATATGGTCATTACCTACTGTCTATATTTGACAGTTGTTAACATTTTTCGTTGCTTCTCTTTGGTGTATTGAATGACAATATGTTTAGACCTTGTGATACTTAAACCTTACATATTTCAACATGCAAATAAATTTTTTTTCCTTGTAACTACAACACTATTATCATGTCTAATAAAATTGGCCCATATTTAGTTTTTTTCAGTAGTTCTTACCTTACAATGTCTTTTTATAGTTAGCTTCCCGCTCTCCTCTTCTCCTCTTCCCTCTCTCCTTTCTCATCTCCTTTCCCCTCCCTCTCTCCCCTTTCTCCTCTTCCTTTTCTCTCGCTCTCTCTCTCTTTTTCAATGTACACCTTCGTTGGAATTGTAGGTGTGTGCCACCATACCTGGCTTGTTGTTGAGATAGAATCTCACTAGTTTTTCCAAGGCTGACTTCAAACTGCCCCTCCCTGAGCTTCACCTCTGTGGTAGCTGGGACTGTAGGTACACAGTACTATCCTCAGCCTCATAGCTTTACTTTTTAATTTTTTTATTTGGTGCTAGAGATCAAATCTTGCACCTTTTGCTCGCTAACAAAGCAATCTACCACTAATCTATACTCCCTTATTTTTCTAAAATAAATGGGAGCTGGGCACTGGTGGCTCACACCTGTACTTCTGGCTGACTACTCAGGAGGCTGAGATCATGGTTCAAAGCCAGCCTGGGTAGAAAACTCTGTGAGACTCTTATCTCCAATGAGGTACTGAAAAAAAAGCTGGAAATGATGCTGTGACTCAAGTGATACAGAGCTTGCCTTGAGCAAAAAAAGCTCAGGGACAGCACCTGGCCCAGAGTTCAAGCCCCAGGACTGGGAAAAATGAAAAAGATGGGCTCCAAATGATTTTTGCATATTGTGTTTATACGTTGAATCATTGTGGTTTGGGGTTTACTTTTTCCCCTTGAGAGCTCTTGAATTTTGGTTAGATATTAAGTCTTCATGCTATAAGAACTTGATGACAGGAAATACTGTTACTTGAAAAATCAGAATTTTCTTCTTTGGGATGTTTTTAACAACTGTCACTATAAATCACCTTTAGAATTTACAAGTCATCATCCCAAAAGAAATCTTGTATTCATTGGCAGTAACTGCTTAGCTTCCCCAGACAAATTCTTGACTATGGAATTAGTGGATAGGATTTTAAAGCAGCTGTTTACTGAATGTGGAGGAAAATATGCTTGTAATAAATGAACAAATGGCAAGTCTTAGCAGGGAAATAAAAACTGTGCAAAAAAGAACCAAGTAAAAATACTAGAACTGAAAAATTTAACATCTGACATATAAATTTATACCAAATCATTTACACACCAAATTAAAGAGAGGAGCCAGTTGAACCTGACAAATCAATACATAATTTCAAGTTTGATAAATAGGGAGAAAAAAGGTTGAAGGAAACGAATAGAGGGTTAATGACCTGTTGAATGACTGACTTATGTACTTAGAGACCCAGGAGGTGTCAGATCATGTGGGCACCACACCGCATAGTCCCAGCCTGCCCCTGCCAGCCACCCTAATAGAGCAACTGGCCAGAGGCTCTGCTGCTGACACACTCAGGGTTGCCACCCCACAACAAACATGGGGGTGGGAGGTAGATGGATCTGTTTTGTGGTTGGGCCCAGATTGCCTTCGTGTGTGTGTGTGTGTGTGTGTGTGTGTGTGTGTGTGTGTGTGTGTGTGTATGTGTGTATGTGTGTTTTCTCTTCAAGACCACATGTCAGCCTGCAGTCACTTTAGGTATTAGCTCACTCTTCTTTCTGACATCAAAGTCATTCCAGAAGTCCTGGTGCTTTGTTTCACTATTTAGGGACGAGTTTGAGCTCAGCAAGAGGCTGGGGGCAAATGAGTCAGCACTCTACAACTGGGTAGGAAGAAGGTTCTGGCTTCTGGTATTCCTTTAGCACCATGGCCTTTTACTCTGTGTGTGTGTGTGTGCACGCCCGTGTGTGCATGCACTTGCATGTATGTGTACATGCACACACTGGTGTGTGGCCCTGGAGCTTGAATTTAAGGCCTGGATGCTCTCCCTGAGCATTTTTGTTCAAGGTTACCACTCTACTACTTGAGCCATAGCTCTACTTGTAGCTTTTTTAGTGGTTAATTGGAGATAAGAGTCTCACAGCCTTTCCTCTTTGGACTGACTTCAAGCCACAACCCTCAGATCTCAGCCTCCTGAGTAGGGTTACAGGTGTGAGCCACCCATGCCGGCTTGTAAAGAAATTGGTCAGTGTTAAAGTATTTGTGTTTCTTTTTGAGCCACAGTACCATTTCCAGTTTTCTGATGATTAACTGGAGATAAGAGGTTCACAGCCTTTCTTGCCCAGGCTGGCTTTGAATCAATCCTTAAATCTCAGCCTCTTGAGAAGCTAGGATTATAGCATGAGCCACCAGTGAGTGCCTGGCTCTCTGTGGTTTTTTTAGACCCCATGCTTGCCAAACTGACTCTCCCCTCTCTCCAAAGTTTGATGGGAATATCATTATTCAGTGCTTCATTTTTTTCTTAGATGCTATTCTGTTTGATTTTTCTCCAAGTCCATATTTTTTATATTTCAGAAATTCCTTATCTGTTGACAGGACCTGTTTTTTTCCTCTCTCAGTTTTATATTAGGTTCACTGTGATTGACCTTCCTTCCTTCCTTCCTTCCTTCCTTCCTTCCTTCCTTCCTTCCTTCCTTCCTTCCTTCCTTCCTTCCTTCCTTCCTTCCTTCCTTCCTTCCTTCCTTCCTTCCTTTCTTTTTGCCAGTCCTGGGACTTGAATTCAGGGCCTGAGCACTGTCCCTGGCTTCTTTTTGCTCAAGGCTAGCACCCAGCCACTTGAACCACAGTGCCACTTCTGGCCTTTTCTATATATGTGGTGCTGAGGAATTGAACCCAGGGCTTCATGTATATGAGACAAGTGCTCTTGCCACTAGGCCATATTCCCAGCCCCATGTGTCAAGAATCTTGGGTTGGAGATAAAACTGTGTCCAAGTGTCTTGACACACTACCTACCCTGCCCCTAAATTTATTAACATTGTTTACTCTTGTTCTTTCCCTTCCTCTACAAATCACATGTGGAGTTCAGTGGGAATTGCAAGCCTCTCTAAGCATGGGCCAGTCCTCCTAAGGGTTTTCTGGGCATTCAAATGCCAGGAAAGGTTGTTATGATTTTACTTTATGTGCCCAAGAGTCACAGGTTGAGCCTGTGTCCATGGTAACTGATTGGGAACATCTGCATGGTTGATGGGTGGATAGTGGGTCTGGGAATATGGCCTAATGGTAAAGTGCTCTCCTGTTATATGTGAAGCCCTGGGTGTGATTCCTCAGCACCACATATATAGAAAAAGCTGGAAGTGGTGCTGTGGATCAAGCGGTAGAGTGCTAGCCTTGAGCAAAAATAAGCCAGGGACAGTGCTCAGGCCTTGAGCTTAAGCCCCAGGACTGGCAAAAAACAAAAACAAAAAAACAGAAAAAACCCCAAGATTGGTGGATAGTGGGAGCCAAGGTGGGTTACTCTTGATTTGCTATGAAAAGATTATGAGTCCCAATATTATTTATTATTTATTATTTTAATATTTTTTTCAAATTTTTATTATCAAACTGATATACAGAGAGGTTACAGTTTCATATGTTAGGCATTGGGTACATTACTTGTATTGTTTGTTACCGCGTCCCTCGTACCCCCTCCCATTATTATTTAAATTGTTATGAGCTTTATTATTAAACAGGCTCAGAATTGTTTACAACCAAGATTAATAATGACAATAGTATTTTATCTGATTTTTAGAATAAAAACAATACTGTAAAATAGAAGTATAATTTATAATTGAAAAAGAAGTTATAGTAGTTCTGCTCTTTGCTAGAATTTGAACTGAAGACAGTAGGTGGCAGTGTCCCTCACACTAGGGAAACTGGAGCGGCAGGGAATTACATTTAGAAGTTCCCGAGACAAGAGTGAGACCTTTTGAGACTACTAATGGTACTAGATTAGATGGTGGTTTTGTTAAGTAATCTTCAAAACAAGAATGTAATATAAACTCCTTTGTTTACAGAAATCGTGTGTATGCGTGTGTGTATGTGTGTGTGTGTGTGTGTGTGTGTGTATGTGTATGTGTATGTTGGTCTTGGGGCTTATATTAAGGCTTGTGTGTTGTCCCTGAGCTTTTTTGTTTGTTTGTTTGTTTGCTCAAGTCTAGTGCTCTGTCCTTGAGCCTCAGCTCCACTTCTGGCTTTTTGGTCGTTAATTGGAGATCAGAGTCTCACAGAATTTCCTGCCCAAGTTGGCTTTGAACCACAGTCCTCAGATTTCAACCTTCTGAATAGTTAGGATTATAGGTATCAGCCACCTGCATCCAGACTTCTTGTCATTTTTAAGAATGCATATGTTATAGGGAAAATAAAAAGACACTTTTAGTATCCTTCATTTCTGTCTTAAGTATGTCCACTGGCTGCCAGCTTTCCTTCTATTTGAAAGGAATGCAATAACAAATATATAACACTAGCACTGAAAAATGTGCTTATAAGAATAGTGAGATTGGGCTTGGGATATGGCCTAGTGGCAAGAGCGCTTGCCTCGTATACTTGAAGCCCTGGGTTCGATTCCCCAGCACCACATATACAGAAAATGGCCAGAAGTGGCGCTGTGACTCAAGTGGCAGAGTGCTAGCCTTGAGCAAAAAGAAGCCAGGGACCGTGCTCAGACCCTGAGTCCAAGGCCCAGGACTGGCAAAAAAAAAAAAAAAAGAATAGTGAGATTTGTGAATCCTGTGCCCATGAAGGTAGAAGTTGGTAAAGAGAAAAAGATAAGAACAAAAGAAATGAATGGAATTTGGAAATTTATGATCAGTCTAAATAGTAATGTCGGCTTAAAATGCCACAGAGAATTAAGAATTGAGATAAATGTGAGCTATACTTTGATTGCCTGTTGTTTGTCTTACGTGAATTATGTCTAAAGATAGACATATCCTTTGTGACCAGAAGAAAAGAAAAACACTTTTTAACAAATTTCAAGAGAAATTACACCCTAATATATTTTAAGTACCTATCTTAGTTATAAAAGGTCATTTATACATAAATGAAAGGTGTAATTTTTAGTTTTGGCTTCTGTCTTTATTCTTTCTCTATGTCTGATATTATCGTCCAAGCCCTGAGTTCATTTCATGGTTAGGTTTAAGGAGCCAACCTCCCTTGATGGTTTCAGAGCCATTCTTTACCTGTAATGAGGAAGCACAGCGTAGTAGACTTGTCCATCATCTTGCCTATTGTGCCCTTAACTAGATTGATGGCCCAATCTGACCCTCGGTTTCCAGTTTAAATGACCTTTGAAGTGGCTTATACTTCAGACATACTTTTTTTTTTTTTTTTTTTTGGTGGTTCTCATGTTTGAGTACATGGTTTTTGTGCTAGGGAGCACTCTAATACTTGAGCCATGCCTCCAGTCCTTTTTTAAACTGTGGATATTTTTGAGAAAGGGATTTTGCTTTTTGTTTTACCCTTCCTGACATAAACTGAGATGATACTTGTGACTACCACACTGTTGAGATGATTTTTAACCTGTATTGGCTTCAGATAGTGATCCTCCTGATACTAGTCCCCCAAGTAGCTGGGATTATAGATGAAAAGTATGGCACCCAGCTGAGACATACTGAAAGTTTAATCCTTTGCACATGAATTTTTAAAAATGTTTTCAGCACCTAGAAAAAAATACCTGGAACACAATTGGTACCAAAGAGCTTTTTTGTTGAATACTTTCGTTAATATTTTGTTAATACTTTTTATTTCTTGGATCCTGACTTTGTTAAAATTTGGGGGGGCAAAGAAGGGGGGAATGTTAACTATTGGCTACCAAAATTGATCTATTTTCTCCTACTTACCCATTTTATTTTTTCTAGATTTAGAAGGTGTTTACTTATTGTTTATAGTAATAATGACACATGTAAAGATTATAAATATTAGAGTGTATGCTTGTGTGTGTGCATGTGTATGTACATGCATGTGCTGGTACTAGGGCTTGAACTCAGGGCCTGGATGCTGACTTCTCATAAGGCTGGTGCTCTACCACTTAAGCCACAACTCTACTTTGGCCTTTTGCTGGTTAATTGATGATAAGAGTCTCCTGGACTTTCTGCCCAGACTGACTTTGAATGGGGATCCTCATATCTCAGCCTCTTTAGTAGCCAGGATTATGGGAGTGAACCTCCAGTGCCTAGCTCTGCAAATATTCTAATCTTTGGTTGTTGCTGAAGTAAATTCATACTATTAGAAGATATCAGATGGGGGATAGCTCAGGGGTAGCTGGCATGAGCAAGGTTTGGTTCAGTCCTCAACACCACTGGGAAAAAAAAAATCAGAATATCAGTGTGCCAACATTAAATAAAAGGCATAATGTCTTCCCCAGAAGGACCTGTTTTTGATAAAATTGGCCGAGGAAGATGAGAAGCCATTTAAGAAAAAGCATCAGCGCACTTAAAAGTCTTGAGTAAAAACTGCTAATTTGTTAGCTAGAGGAAGATTGCTTTTTCACTATGTATTGTTGCAGTAGATATTCATTATGCATACTAAGTGTAAGGAATGAGGTAGAAAGTTGCTTATTCAGTAAGCACCATGCCTGTCTATAGTTAAGATGACTCTGACAATCCACACTTAAGTTCTAGCTGAAGAATACTAATTTAAAAAATCATTGGTAATGATATCACTATTGCTTTTTCTTAGGGCTCCCACATTGCATGTTTAAACACTTATTCTGTGTGAGTGTATATGGATTTTGCCTCACTATTATCACTAGCAGAAGCTGGCCTTGAACTTGGAATTCCTCCTGTTTTCAGCTTCCTGAGTGCAGTCATTACAAGTGTGTACCGCCATGCTCAGGTCTTAATTTTATTTAAATGCTTGTCATGTGTTGCATGACATATTTTTGGTCTCATGATAGAGGCAGATATGTAAAGAAAGGTAATGGCATTAACAACATGTCACCAATCTTTGTAAGGCAGAGTTGGAACACAGACAAATAATAATAGCAAGCTGTAGGAGTAGGTAAAATCAGCAAGTAAAGGATGTGTTAGTCGCCATATGTAAATGTCTTTTCTGATAGTTAACCAAGAAAGACTTGGATCTAGAGCTGTCCAAGTAGCCAGCTGTGACAGCTCTACAAAAGACAATGTTGCCCTCCTAAAGTGTTTCTCTATATGTGTGTATTTTAATATTTTTCGGCATTTAAAAGGTGTTATTATAAAAGTGGTATATCAAGAGGTTACAGTTATGTAAGTCAGGTAAAAAGTACATTTGGATAATGTCACCTCTTCCCTCTCTCTCTCCCAGTTTTTCCCTCCCATCCTCACCCACAAGTTGTGTAGTTCATTTTTCAACATAGTGTACAGTGAGTGCCACAGCTGCATTTGTTCATCCTTTGTCCTTCCACTTCTGTGTGTATTTTAGAGCAGAAACTCTCCCCAAATAGAATGTGATTTAGCTTTATATTTACTGCTCCATTATACAGACTTAATTTATATGTCAACTTGCTGAGTATTGAATAATTAATTGAACAATTTTAGTAATTTACTTGTCACACTGGAATTTATTCCAATAAAGGAAATCATGTTTGTATAAATAGGTTGACCTTTATAATTAAAACTTTACATTTTAATGACAGGTAATGATGTTCTGACTCCTTTTATACCAACAATGTATATGTTTCTAACAACTAATGTTAGTTAACTTTTTGTTGCAGAATTAATATACCTACGAAGTAATCTAGAAATTATAACTTGGTATTTTTCTTGGAAGTAATATTGCTGAATACTTGAACATGTCTTTTTACTTTTAAAGTTCTGAATTAAGAGTAAAAAAGTCTTCAGGCAGGACAATTTATTTGAATATATATGTACCTCTTCAATATGTGTGCGCATATATATATTTATACATATATTTAATATAGTTCTAAGAATATTAAAACTTCTGTGGTCTTTGCAGACACAGTTAAAAAGCTCCAGGACCAAAAGCATGATATGGAAAGAGAGATCAAGACACTCCACAGGAGACTTCGGGTAAGATAAACCTTTCGTGTGTTACTTTGTTAGGAAACAGTTTTCTGCAATTTGAGATGTGGTCATTGACCTACCTTTTACCTTAACCTGTAAAATACAGTGTGATATGGGACCCATTGGGCTTGAGTAGTAGGTAAATGCTATCATTTCAAGTTGGTACTGGTGCTAGAAGAAAGTACTAGTAATTTATAGGTGAAAGCTGTAAGATGATAGATTTAGGATCCTTGTATATTTGGAAAGAAAAAAAGTATTACCTTTTAATTATAAAGTGTCCCAAGACTGAGCCTTTTTTTTTTACATGTGCTTTCTTTTTTTAATTACATACATGTAGTTATGAGAGGGAGCATTTCACAGTGACATTTCCACACAGTTACAACATTTCGGTTTTTTAAACTGTATTTTAAAAAATCTTTTCCAGTCCCAGACATTTACTTCATATTCCCATCAGTCTCACCCTTCTATCACTCTCCCTTCTCCTCATCCCCCTCCCTAAAATAACTTCAGCAATTTTTTGTTGTTACATTTTCATACATGCAAGCAATCTATTTTGATCACATTCATCCTCTTTCATCCTTCTTGTTACATATGTTGTAGTATTATGTTATATGTGGATTTGGTCAGCTTATGTACTAATTTTAGAGTTTAAGTCTTGCTGCAGTTGCTCAGGCTGCCTTCACAATGTCAGAAAATTGCTTTGCGGGTGAGAGGGCTCTGGGGTGGCCCAGCTGTGGCTGTGTTGGAGGGGAGGCTGTGGGGAGACGTCCCTGCCCAGTTGTACGGCATCCTCCGTGACTGTGGGAAGCAGCATGCCATGCAGTTCCTCACTGCCTCTTTGTATGGTTTTGTCTGCCTATATTGAGTTCAGTGTTTTTCTTCTGGCTTCCTCTTCCTTTTCCTTTACTTTGGATTTTTTTCCCTACTAGTTTTTGATGTCAGGATATTTATAGTTTTTCACTGTATGGTTCTAATACCATTTATATACCTGCTTGAGCCTTCTAGAGGTAAAGCTCTAGAGTTTCAAAATTTATTTTTGTAAGACTTGCTTTGAAAGCTTGTTATTTTCCCTAATATTTATTGAACACTCTGCTTGATGCCTTAGTAAGAAAACCATCTAATCTTCCCTTTATTAAGAGCAGGTTTATTAATAATAGTTGTATTACTGGTTAGGAACAAATCATAGCAGTTCTCTAAGATTTAAAAAAAGTCACCACAGAGCATTATAGCAGCATAATCACACAGTTTTATTGCTTTAAAACTTTTGGCATTTTCTTTTGGAAATAAACTTTCTTTTTCTTTTTATGCCAGTCCTGGAGCTTGAATTCAGGGACTGGGTACTGTCCCTGAGCTTTTTTGCTCAAGGCTAGCACTCTACCACTTGAATATAGCTCCATCTCTGGCTTTTTGGTAGTTAATTGGAGATAAGAGTTTCAGACTTTCCTGCTCTGACTGGCTTCGAATATCAATCCTCACTCAGATCTCAGTCTCCTGAGTAGTTAGGATTGTAGGCATGGCTACCAGCACATGGCTAACATTTAGATTTGGGGTGGGGAACAGTCCTGGGGCTTGAAGTCAGAGCCTTGGCACTATTCAAGGCTAGCACTCTACTACTTGAACCACAGCTCCACTTCTAGCTCTTGGACTTTGCTGCTCAGGCTGGCTTTGAACCTTGATCCTCAGATCTCAGCCTCCAGTGTAGCTAGGGTTACAGATATGACCCAACATGGCCCAGCTAACATTTAGTTTTTTACTATAGGAAGAATCTGCAGAATGGCGGCAGTTTCAAGCCGATTTACAAACAGCAGTAGTCATTGCAAATGACATTAAATCTGAAGCCCAAGAAGAGATTGGTGATCTGAAGCGCCGACTGCATGAAGCCCAAGAGAAAAATGAGAAACTCACAAAAGAATTGGAGGAAATAAAGTCACGCAAGTATGTTCTGAGAAACCAGTTATGCACTATATTTCAATAGAAAACACTTAAACACCAATTTTAGTGATAATTTTTTGTATTTTGTTTTATAAGATGTGTAAAATATTGTAATCTGTATGAATCTTTCTGAATTGTTTTCTGTGTTACTGGCCAACAACTTTGGAGGCAGATGATTTAAACTGTACCTTATGGTTCTTATTTCCATTGATCCAGTCCTGTTGTTCCCCCCCCCTCTTTCTTTCTCTCTTTCTCTCTCTCTCTCTTTAATTTTATTTTTTTGTCAGTGAGGCTTGAACTCTGGGCTTGGGCGCTAACCCTGAGCTCTTCGCCTCAAGGCTAGCGCTCTACTACTTGAGCCACAATGCCACTTCCTTTTTTCTGGTGGTTAATTGGAGATAAGAGTCTTATGGACTTTCCTACCCAAGCTGGCTTTGAAACACGATCTTCAGATGTCAGCCTCCTGAGTAGCTAGGATTATAGGTGTAAGCTACTAGTACCTGACTTCTTTTTTTAATTTTTGTGCTAATACTGGGGCTTGGACTCAAGAGTCTTGCATACTCCCTTAAGTATACTCAAGGCTGGTGCTCTAGGTTTTACTTGTAGCCGTTTGTTAGTTAGTTGGAGATAAGAGTCTCATGAACTTTTCTACCCAGGCTGGGTAGATCATTAGATTTCAGCCTCCTGAGTAGTTAGGATTACACATTTGAGCTACTGGTTCCTGGCAATTTTTTCTTTAAATTATGGCAAACTTCACTTGTGTCCTAGTCTGAGGTGCTCCTTGCTTCTTATTAGCTAGATCCAGTCTTGGTCAGTAACCTTAATTTCCCTGAGCAGCCTCAGTTTGCTCATCTTTATTTATTTATTTATTTATTATTATTTTTTTTATTTTTTTTATTTTTTATTTTTGGCCAGTCCTGGGCCTTGGACTCAGGGCCTGAGCACTGTCCCTGGCTTCTTTTTTGCTCAAGGCTAGCACTCTGCCACTTGAGCCACAGCGCCGCTTCTGGCCGTTTTCTGTATATGTGGTGCTGGGGAATTGAACCTAGGGCCTCGGGTATACCGAGGCAGGCACTCTTGCCACTAGGCTATATCCCCAGCCCCTATTTATTTATTTTTTAATTTAATTAATTTTATTTATTTATTATTTTTTTTGCCAGTCCTGGGCCTTGGACTCAGAGCCTGAGCACTGTCCCTGGCTTCTTTTTTTTTGCTCAAGGCTAGCACTCTGCCACTTGAGCCACAGCGCCACTTCTGGCCATTTTCTATATATGTGGTGCTGGGGAATTGAACCCAGGGCTTCATGTATACAAGGCAAGCGCTCTTGCCACTAGGCCATATTCCCAGCCCAGTTTTCTCATCTTTAAAGTGGAGACAATACTACTTTATTTACAGTATTGTAAGGAGTACACGAGATAGTGCCTACAAAATGTTCAGAGCAATGGCCTGCACACTTTAGCTAGTAATTTGAGAAATCTAAGTAAAGAATGCAAAGTGAATTTCGCTCTGCTTCATACTTGAAGAATTTTCATTTGTTTCAGTCACTTGTCAGTAGAACATTTCTTCTTTCATCAAACAGATACCATTGGAAATGTATAAAATTTACTAGATGAGAAGCCATCCACAATGAGATACCATCTATGAGTGTGGGAGAGTCATTTTGCATTTGAGATTGTTACAAATGGGATTATTCCTTGAGTAATTCTTAATTAGATATAGGAAAAAGTTTTTTTTTTTAAGTAGTGTACCTTTGACTGCCTTTTATTATTCCCTAGTCTTAGTGTATGTCCCAGAGAAAAGTATTACTAAACATTTTTCACTGGCTTCCTTAAGTAGAACTTGAATGAGACTATCCATTGATTTAACACTTCATTACTTTTGTATCGCCATATATTATCAAAAATGCCTTTTTGGGGGCTGGGAATATGGCCTAGTGGTAAAGTGTTTGCCTTGTATACATGAAGGCCTGGGTTCGATTCCTCAACACCACACATCTAGAAAAAACCAGAAATGGTGCTGTGGCTCAAGTGGTAGAGTACTAGCCTTGAGCAAAATGAAGCCAGGGACAGTGCTCAGGCCCTGACAAGCCCCAGGACTGGCAAAAAAAAAAAAAGAAGCCTTTTTGGGAGTTAGGATGAGTGACTGAATTCTTTTTGTTTATTTTTGCAATTTGGGGCACCGCAGAGGATCAAACTCAGGGCTTTATATATACTAGGTGAATACTTCTGGCTCTGAAATTCTTCACTTAAAGGATCATTCCATTCCATTGGTTCCTAAAGCCTTATCTGTCTTTGAGGTATGTGTTTAAAACAACTTGCCTTCCAAAAGAAGCAGCATCTTGTACAACAGTAGTTGTCAGAGTAATTTGGCAGGCTCCTGTAATTTCACAAGATCCATTCAGTTAGCATTGTTTTCATAATAATACTAACAGGTTGTTATCCTTTTTCCCTGGGCTTTTTCTGGGGTACTTGGGTTTGAACTTAGGATCTTGAGCTTGCTAGGCAGGCATTCTACCACTTGAGTCATGCCCCAGTCCTTGTTATTTTAGTTATTTTTAGGACAAAATCTTACTGTATTTTGTCTTTCACTCTATTTCTATTCTATATTCTCTGTTCTATTCCTATCCTGGGGCTTGAACTTGGGGCTTGGGTGCTCTCCCGGAGCTTTTTGTTTTTTTGCCAGTCCTGGGCCGTGAACTCAGGGCCTGAGCACTGTCCCTGGCTTCTTTTTTGCTCAAGGCTAGCACTCTGCCACTTGAGCCACAGCGCCCCTTCTGGCCATTTTCTGTATATGTGGTGCTGAGGAATCGAACCCAGGGCCTTGCCACTAGGCCATATTCCCAGCCCTCTCCCGGAGCTTTTTTGCTCAAGGTTAGCTCTCTACCAGTGGAGCCACAGCCCACTTCTGAATTTTTTTTTTTTTTTGTAGTTTATTGGAGACAAGAGTCTCACAGACATTTATGCCTGGGGCTGGCTTTGAACTGTGATCCTTAAATGTCAGCCTCCTAAGTAACTAGGATTATAGGCATGAGTCTGTGTACAATGTATTCTTTTTTTTTTTTTTTTTAGTTAAAAATTTTTTTGTACTGAGGTTTGTACTCAGGGCTTTGTGCTTATCATGCAGTCACTATGACAACAGAGCCAAGCTTCTAGCTCTAAGGTCTCCCATTTTTGCCATGACCAGCCTGAATTGAGTCTTCTATTTATGCCTCCCACATAACTGATAAGGTAGTTGTACTTTACTGTTTCCAGCTTATTGATTGAGATAGGGGTCTTAATAACTTTTTACCTAAGCCTTGAATCAAGATCCTCCTGCTCTCTGCCTCCCAAGCAGCTGGGATTATAGGTATGGCTCACCATTCCCAGCCACTATGCTTACTCTTGCACTGATAATAACAAAATGTAAGCCTTAGGAGTCAAGGCCTTAGTGCCAGATTGTACTCATAATCATTGATAAACCATATACTGAGATTTTTTTTTAAGTGCCAAAACCCCAAACCAAACATAATGCAGATTTCACCTAACGATGTCTTCCCTGAGAGGGTAAATGATTAATTTTACCAAATCTCAGCCCTTGAAGGTACCCTATTTTTAATGTTCCGTGTGACAAAATGGGAAGTATAAAAAGATACTTCTGCTTTATCTGCTGTATATTCAAGTATGAGTTGCCTTGAGGGGAGCATTCTGTGATAATTTTTGTGTAAGCTACTTCCTTTTCTTTTTTACTTTAAATGACTGGGAGACAAATCTAGATATTAAGACTTACTTTTGGTGTGAAATTTCTCAAAAATGATTAATAAGAGAGCCCATTTTAGCTAAGCCTGGTCACTCACGCCTGTAATCCTAGCTACTCAGGAGGCTGAGATCTGAGGATGCTGTTCAAAGCCAGCCTGGGCGAGAAAGTCCATCAGACTCTTCTCTCCAGTGAACTACTCAGAAAAAGCTGGATAGTGGCACCGTGGCTCAAGTGTTAGAGCGTTAGCCTTGAGCACAGAATGGCTCAGGGACAGATCCCAGGCCATGAGTTCAAGCCCCGGGACTGGCAAAAAAAGAGAGAGACAGAGTGCCCATCCTTTCAAGGAACACAACTTGTTGCCAATGATAAAATATGAACATTTCAAGGGGATTTAATGAAGATTCTAAAAAACTTTTTTTTTTCTTTGTCGGTTATGGAGCTTGAACACAGGGCCTGGGTGCTGCCCCTGAGCCTCTTTGTGCTCAAGACTAATTCTCTACCACTTGAGCCACAGCACCACTTCCAGTTTTTGAGTGGCTAATTGGAGATAAGAATCTTACAGAGACTTTTCTGCCCTGGCTGGTTTTGAAATATGATCCTCAGATCTTAGCTTCTTGAGTAGCTAGGATTACAGGCATGAGCCACTGGTGCCCAGCTCTAGAAAACTTTTATCAGCTGCTGTAGGCTTAACTGTGAAGTTTATTTTTTTAGAAAACAAGACTGTTCTCTATTTACACAAAGCATTATAATCTTCTCAAAAGTCTCCAGCCACTTACAAACTTTTCATTGTATTCACTCCAACTATATTACACTAATTGCTAACCCCAAGCAGTCAATTAAGACAAGAATGTGCTTGGAGTACTGAGTGGAAGAGGAGACTAAGAAAGGCCAACACAGATACTTTAGAAGCAGTTAAAGGAGAAAGAGACAGAGAGAGAGACAGAGAGAGAGACAGAGAGAGAGACAGAGAGAGAGAGAGAGAGAGAGAGAGGAGGAGAGAAGAGAGAAGAGAGAGAGAGAGAGAGAGAGAGATTTGGCACCATCAGATTTCCCTTAAGGTTGAGGATTTTCATTAAAACCATTTTAAGACATGACACTAAGGAATCACAAGAATCTCCACCTGGGCTGTACACAGGTAGACTGGCAAACAAAGTGAGTAGAAGAAAGTGGAAATAGAAAGCGGGGAGGTAAAACAAATGAGAGAGAAGCATAGTGGGGGAAAGTTGTGTCTAGGAGAAATAAAGTCTAGAGCTTGTCATAAGTTAAGAGAATACAGGGCCATACCCAGCCTGGGAGATGAGAAAGAAAAGAAAGCCTGGGATTTTAACACCTTCCATGAGGTGGTAATCCTAAAGCTATACAGTGGGAGGCAATGAGGTACACATAGCACTATGTCATGTGTTTTGTTTATTTGTTTTGTTTTTGTTGCCAGTCCTGGGGCTTGAACTCAGGGCTCTGAGCACTATCCCTGACCTCTTTTTGCTCAAGGCTAGCACTCTACCACTTGAGCCACAGCGCCACTTCTGGCTTTTTCTATATATGTGGTACTGAGGAATCAAACCCAGGGCTTCATACGAGGCGAGCACTTTACCACTAGGGCATATACCCAGCCCCATGTCATGTGTTTTGTAAGACCTCAGTGGGCACCTTTGCTTGACCAACTTCAATCTACACTGCTAATTTAAGAGTGAAGGTACCCAGAGCGCATCCATCCCAGCGAGTCAACTGCATAGGTAATAAAGAAGAGCTGCAAGCACAGTGGATCTAGAGAAAAACAAAACTTAATGTTGCTGTGTATTTAAAGTTTTTTGATAAGATTATTGGTGATAGTAGGAAGAATTACTTAAATACATTGTTTAATAAAAGGCATTTGGAAAACCTGTGTGATAAGGTGAGTAGTTATAGGATCATAGGTGAGTGAAAGATCCTTTCAGAGTGTGGGATAGACCTGTGGATTTTAATGGACAGAATGAGAACAGATTATTTATATGATTTCAGATTCTACATTGCAATGATCTTTCCCACTGCTCTTCTTCCTCATCTTGGATTTAACCTCAGTGCCTTGTGCCTGCTAGGCAAGAGATTTACCACTGAGCTATATGTTCAAGTCTACAACTAGCTGTTTGTCTTTGGGAATTAGACCTAGGACTTTCTGCGTGTTAGGGCAAAAGTTTACAATGGAGCTACTCTGACCCACCCCAGTCTTTTTTTTTTTTTTTTTGGTACCATGACTGGGGCTTGAATTCAGGGCCTGGGTATTAGCCTTTAGCTTTTTTGCTCAGAGCTGGCACTCTACCACTTGAGCCCCTGTTCTATTTTTGGCTAATTGGAGTAAAGAATCTTATAGGCTTTTTTTGCCCTGGCGGGCTTCGAATTATGATCCTCAGATCTCTGTCTTCTGTGTAGCTAGCCCAACAGCTAACTTTTAAGTAACTACCAATTGTTATATTTTAGTATAGTAGCAAAAAACAAGTAGCCATAGTTATCTTAAAAAGCTACTAAACTATTCTTTCCAACCACAAATATATTTGTAATCTGCATTTTTTGTATTTCAATAGAAGAAATGGGAATATAGCTGTCTTTCAAGTCAGATATTAAGAAACATAAAACATTACTATTCTTCCTGCTTTTTTTTGGCTTTTGAATATACAATTACTTTTTATTAGTCATTTTTCAAAAAGATATTTTCAGGGCTGGGGATATGGCCTAGTGGCAAGAGTGCTTGCCTCATATACATGAGGCCCTGGGTTCGATTCCCCAGCACCACATATACAGAAAATGGCCAGAAGTGGCGCTGTGGCTCAAGTGGCATAGTGCTAGCCTTGAGCAAAAAGAAGCCAGGGACAGTGCTCAAGCCCTGAGTCCAAGCCCCAGGACTGGCCAAAAAAAAAAAAAAAGATATTTTCATCATGTAAATCCTGGGTTTACCTTTATTTTTAGGCGAGATAAATATTTTATGTAGTTCTTAGTTTAATTAATTTAATGGATAACAACCTACATAAGTAAAAACTTTCTGGAGTCCTCAGTAATTTTTAGGAGTGGAATGGGATTCCAAGAGCCAAAAGTTTGATTGCTATTATTGGATTATTAAGCCTTCTAGTCATGACAACTAGCTGGATATGGATCCTGAGGCAAGAAACCTGACAGCAGAGCCAAATGGCTACTAACAACAAATTTTCCTAAAGACTGGCTTAATTTTTGTCCCTAAGTATATTTGATAGTTTTATGACATGCAAACTCTGCGATTGTAATCTCATTTCAGATAAAATAATTTTTTCTTATTAGCTCAGTGAACTAAAGAGGGCCAGAAATGAATGGTAATTGATTTTTCTGATGACTCAGGAAAAATTACCATGAGCTGCTAGGGGATTCATGTTGTAAGTGTGGCCCTCTGTTTCTCCATAGAAATTCTGTTGGGAGATGATAGCAGTTTTGTTTTATTCTTTAAGAACATGGGCTTTGGTTTCCTTTCTTCATTAGTTTCATGTCAAAACACAACACTTTAGCTATAGCCAGCAAAGATTATCTACATATGATGGTAAATTCCCAAGACTCCCGGGGACCGGGCCTTCCCAACAGCAAAGAAGCAGAGGTTCCAGTTCTGAGTGTGGCTCTGGGCCAGTCTTCCTCCTGTGTCACTGCTGATGACTTACTGATGTCCTCACTGCACTTACTTAGGTGAAAATGGAATTTGATGGTTATTTAACTTACTTAAGATAACCTGATAGGAAAATTTTTATATCATTTCCTGGTATTTACCACGAAAATGAGACTATTAGACTGGTAGTCTATTCTACTTACTTGTACACATTGAAATAACAGCAACAGAAAACAAAAATTAATACCTTTTACCGCTTTTCAGTTGGGAGGGGAAATGTATGTGATCTCTTATACACATGCACACAAAATGCCCAAAGTTTAATATTGTCTTTAGGCAAGAGGAGGAGCGAGGCCGAGTGTATAACTACATGAATGCGGTTGAGAGAGATTTGGCAGCTTTAAGGCAAGGGATGGGACTGAGCAGAAGGTCCTCGACTTCCTCAGAGCCAACTCCTACAGTAAAAACCCTCATCAAGTCCTTCGACAGTGCATCTCAAGGTAATTACTTCCTTGTCTCCTGGGCCCATGGCATGTGGTAATACCACTTGCCATGTATTTCCTGGTCTTTATCTTAGTTTCACAGTCTTTTATATGATGTCAAACTTTGATGTAGTATCAATGAGTTAAATGCTAGATAAATTTTAATGGAGGAGTTAGAATCTGTTCTGCTTCAGAAACCTTGATCTCAGACTTTACTATGTATCCTCTCCTCAGCTGGATCACACACATTCTTAGGATTTCCTTTTTTTTCTGGTCCTGAGGCTTGAACTCAGGGCCTGGGTGCTGGCCCGGAGCCTCCTTGGTTCAAGGCACACGCTCTACCACTTGAGCCACATCCACTTCTGGCTTTTTCTGAGTAGTTTATTGGAGATAAGCGTCTCATGGACTTTCTTGCCTGGTCTGGCCTCAAACTGTGATCCTCAGATCTCAGCCTCTTAAGCTAGGATTACAGGTGTGAGCCACCACACCCAGCTTCTTATGACTGAATTTCTTTATGTCTGAAACTTTCAGATATACAACTTTAGTTCTCTGCCAAAGAAAAGATCCCTTCCCTTTCTCTCAGCTTCTTCATTTCTTTATATCTTAGTGCATCCTTGAGATTGACACTCATGTTTTCTAGACTTAAAAAAAATTTTTTTTATCAGAGTTTGAATTGAGGGTCTAATACTTGTTTGACTTGCTTGTGGCTAATGCTCTATCACCATGCCTCCAATTTGGCTCTGTGTGTGTGTGTGTGCACGGGCGCACACACACGCATGTGCATACTTATACTAACACTTGAACTCAGGGCCTTGTATTTTCTTGACTTTCTTGTTCAGGGCTGGTACTCTTACCACTTGAGCCATGCCTCTAGCCTACCAGCTCAGCTTTTTTACTGGTTATTTTGGCCTTTCAGACTTCTCTGCCTGCACTTGCTTGAATTGTTGTTCTCTGGATCTCAACCTCCCGAGTAACTAGGATTATAGGTGTGTGCTACTAGTGTCCAGCACTTTCCTAGATATCTTAAGTCCAAAACAAACCCTTGTTCCCCAGCTTTCTTCACCCAGGTGTAAACAGGTATATATATCACATATAGACTTCTAAAATAAAATATAATGGCATTTACAGTTAATTTATAATTGTGCAACTATTCAAAATACAAAACACCTTTAGTGCAAACATGATATAATAAAGTACATCTCGTTCTAAAGAATTACAAAAGAATTGGAAGTATTTAGACAAAGGATTGTACCTAAGTGTTTGTGACAGCACTGTTCACAGTAGGCTGTCTAGTGACTATGAATGGAAAAATGAAACGTTAAAGATTGTTCAGTAAAGAAAGGGAGAATAAGAATAATAGAAAAGGTGAATTTGCTACAAGTATATACATGTATGGAAATACCACACTGAAGACCCTTTGTATAATTAATATACATGAATAAATAAAACAGTCTAAGTGTTCATGCATTAGGTGAAAGGACAAACAAAATAGACAGTGGAATAAATATCTCCTCAGCCTTAAGGAGTAAAATATTGCTACGTGCTGCCTTTGCTGTATTATACTCAGTGAAAGAAACCAGGCGTAATAGACCACATTGTTCATGGAGATAGAAAACAGATTGTGATGGGCTGGGAGGGGAGATGGGAAGTGATTACTTAAAAGGTATGGGATTTCTGTTTGGGCTGATGAAATAACTTTGGAGCTAGGTAAAAGTGATGGTTGTATAACGTGAATGTGCTAAATGCCACTGAACTGTACATTTGAAAATAGCTAACTTCATCTTGTGTGAATTTTATCTTTGTGTAGAAGAATGCCTCCAAAGCTATCAATTCTAAGAATAGTTTGCTGCACCAAAAGGTCCTCAGCGGTCACTGCTTCCTCTTGCCATACTCTGTGATGGGCTTGAGTTCACTTATATAGCTCATTTTGTATGTAGCTCTTTTTGTTGTTTTGTTTTTCTGCCATTACTGGGGCTTGAACTCAGGGCCTGAGCACTGTCCCTGGCTTCTTTTTCCTCAAGGCTAGCACTCTACCACTTGAGCCACAGTGCTACTTCCAGCTTTTTTATGTATGTGGCGCTGAGGAATTGAGCCAGGGCTTCATGTATACGAGGCGAGCACTTTACCACTAGGCCATATTCCCAGCCCTCTTTTTTTTTTTTTTTTGTATGTAGCACTTATGTAGCTTATCTTCAAATGAATGATCACTTTAGTTTTAAAAAATAACCATGAATTTTGTAGCCATTACTAGAACCCAGGTACATAGAAATAAGAGGTATATAGTTGGATAGTTGCAACTATTAGAGGAAGATCGACATATATCATTAAATACATGTCAGGTAAAGTCAATTTCTTTTTTTTTTTTTTTTTTGGCCAGTCCTGGGGCTTAGACTAAGGGCCTGAGCACTGTCCCTGGCTTCTTTTTGCTCAAGGCTAGCACTATGCCACTTGAGCCACAGCGCCACTTCTGGCCATTTTCTGTATATGTGGTGCTGGGGAATCGAACCCAGGGCCTCATGTATATGAGGCAGGCACTCTTGCCACTAGGCCATATCCCCAGCCCCAGGTAAAGTCAATTTTGCAGGAGGAAGTAAGGTAAGATGAGCAGGAACATACCATTCTTGATATAATACACAATTGCTGAGTATCTAAAAAATATCTGGCCTCTTTTTTTTTTTTTTGTTTTTTGTTTTGTTTTGGCCAGTCCTAGGCCGTGAACTCAGGGCCTGAGCACTGTCCCTGGCTTCTTTTTTGCTCAAGGCTAGCACTCTGCCACTTGAGCCACAGCGCCCCTTCTGGCCATTTTCTGTATATGTGGTGCTGAGGAATTGAACCCAGGGCCTCATATATACGAGGCAAGCACTCTTGCCACTAGGCCATATCCCCAGCCCAATATCTGGCCTCTTATCTAAAGCACTTTTATGTGTATGTGTTCCTCTTTCCTTCCCTCCCTCTCTTCCTCCCTTTCTTCCATGGTACTGAGGCTTGAATTCAGGACTTTGTACTTGCTAGGCATCTCTATCCATCTCTTTTTTAATTTAATTAAAAAAATTTTTTTTTATTTTGTGCCAGTCCTGGGGCTTGAATTCAAGGCCTATGCACTGTACCTGAGCTTTTCAGCTTGAGGCTGGTACTCTATGACTTGAGCCACAGCTCTACTCTGGCTTTTTGGTGGTTAATTGGAGATAAGAGTCTCACAAACTTTCCTGCTGGGGCTGGCTTTGAACTGCATTCCTCAGATCTCAGCCTCCTGAGTAGCTAGGATTACAGGCAGGAGCCACTGGTGTGCCCAGCTCCATCTCTGTATTTTTTTTTAAGTGTGTGTGTGTGTGTGTGTGTGTGTGTGTGTGTGTGTGTGTGTGTGTGTGTGTGTATACTGTACCTTTGGGTTAAACCCCTCAGCTCTCTTTTTTAAATATGTAGATTACATTGGTTTATGGAGTACTTTTATAAGGTAATTAACAGCAAAAATGATACTGGCTTTGGGGAGCAAAGAGTTTACCTGGTGGGAGGAGCACCAAAACAGAGCATAGGTTAGACAATAGCTAAGGCAGTGTATGTGGATGGAAAGATTTAAGAGGGTTGGCTTACCTAGTGAATCTTTAGATGGAGACTAGTTAAGAAAGCTTCTGTTTGACTGTAATGTGTTTATTTTTGACTTGTTACTTTGTAGTACCAAACCCTGCTGCAGCTGCAATTCCTCGCACGCCTCTGAGTCCAAGTCCTATGAAAACTCCTCCTGCAGCTGCTGTCTCCCCCATGCAGGTAAGGGCTGGGGGCCTCAAAACTTAAGATTAAATCCTCTTTTTTGCAGTCATGCATGCATGGCTCAGGTGGGCACTAGTTACCTCAGAGAGGTGCATTTAGGATTTGCTGCCTAAGAAGTAAATCATAAATGTAAATAGTATGTATTATTTGTCTAGAAAACCTCTCTACGAATGTAATTGTTTTGTTTCATCTTTTCTGCGTAGTGAGTCACTTCAAAATTTAGTGACTGGGCTGGGAATATGGCCTAGTGGCAAGAGTGCTTGCCTCGTATACATGGGTTCGATTCCCCAGCACCACATATATAGAAAACGGCCAGAAGTAGCGCTGTGGCTCAAGTGGCAGAATGCTAGCCTTGAGCAAAAAGAAGTCAGGGACAGTGCTCAGGCCCTGAGTCCAAGGCCCAGGACTGGCAAAACAACAACAACAACACAATTTAATGACTTAAAATGCAAATATCTTATTAAAAGTTGTTTTAAAATTCTAAGTAGTTGTACAAAGGGGTTTCAGTTCACCAAATCAGGTTATGAATACCATGCATCTTATTATTGTCATCCCTTCTGTCATTGTCCCCCATCTTTCCCATATTGAATATAATGACTGTATTTGCCCACCCTTTCTGTCTGTATTCATCTGACCCCCTTCCCTTGAGCCACACCCCTACTTACAGATTTTTTTTTTTTTTGGCCAGTCCTGGGCCTTGGACTCAGGGCCTGAGCACGGCCCTGGCTTCTTTTTGCTCAAGGCGAGCACTCTGCCACTTGAGCCACAGCGCCCCTTCTGGCCTTTTCTATATATGTGGTGCTGGGGAATCGAACCAAGAGCTTCATGTGTAGGAGGGAAGCACTCTTGCCACTAAGCCATATTCCCAGCCCCTACTTACAGATTTTTGGTGGTTAATTAGAGATAAGAATCTCATGGGCTTTTCTGTCCAGGTTGGCTTTGAACCAAGACTCTTAGATTTCTGCCTCCTGAGTAGGTAGGATTATGGGCTTGAGCTGCCAGTGCCCAGTTATGATGCCATGTCTTAATTTACAAGGAAAGCAAGGGAAATTCTATATACTATCTGTAGTTTTAATGCTTTTTTTTGTATGTTCTGTTAGTCAAATTTATCTAAGAACTTGAAAATACAAATAAAAGGTACCAAATAAAAGAAACTTCAAATAAAGTGAAGTTTCTCTTAGTAGTGTTTATTTGAAAAATGTTTAAGTCCAAGGCATAATTTTGTAAACTTTTGTAAAAACAGGTGGTGAAAATATTATTTCTACAGTTTGAAAAACACCCAGTTAACTACAAGTTATTTTTAGTAGCTTTTTGTTTTTTTGCCAGTCCTGGGACTTGAACTCAGGATCTGAGCACTGTCCCTAGCTTCTTTTTGCTCAAGGCTAGCATTCTACCACTTGAGCCACAGTGCCACTTCTGGCTTTTTCTCTCTCTCTATATATGTGTTGCTGAGGAATTGAACCCAGGGCTTTGTGTATGCAAGGCAAGCACTCTACCACTAGGCCATATTCCCAGACCCTCACTAGCTTTTTATTTTATTTATTTATTTATTTATTTATTTATTTATTTTGGCCAGTCCTGGGGCTTGGACTCAGGGCCTGAGCACTGTCCCTGGCTTCTTTTTGCTCAAGGCTAGCACTCTGCCACTTGAGCCACAGCACCACTTCTGGCCGTTTTCTATATATGTGGTGCTGGAGAATCGAACCCAGGGCTTTTCATGTATACGAGGCGAGCTCTCTTGCCACTAGGCCATATTCCCAGCCCTCCTCACTAGCTTTTTAATATGCCATCAGTTACTACATATTATTCAAATCTATGTAAGAATCAATTATTTGGGGGGAGGGGAGGTGTTGAGATTTGAACTCAGGACCTTACACTTGCCAGGCAGGTGTTCTACCACTTGAGCCACACACCCTAGCCCATTACCTTGATTGGTTTTGAGATACGGCCTTGATTTGTGCCCAGGCCAGTCTGCACAGCAATGCTTTCTGTGTTTCTCAGGTAGCTGGCATGACACTGTGTTCAGCTTTTTATTGGTTGAAATGGAGTCACTCTTTTTCCTGCTACTGGCCTTGAACTGTTGTCCTCTTGGTCTCCACTCCTGGGTAGCTAGGATTATAGGCATGAACCACCATGTTTTTGTTGTTGGTTGTGGTGGTACTGGGGTTTGAACTCAGGACCTCATACTTGCTAACTAGGTGCTTTACCACTTGAGTCATGCCCTCAGTTTTTAAAGGATAGCCCAAGCCTTCTTAAAACTCATGATCCTTCTGCCTCTTCTTCTTCACCTTGTTGATTATCAGCATGAGAATTTTTAAATGCATAGATTCCCAGGCTTCATTTTAGTAAACCAGGATCTCTGGGGACTAGAGCAGAGCCTAAGGTTGGGATTGTTAGTTTTTTAAAAAACTTCCTGGGTGGGAATTCTCTTCTGACCATGAGGGAGTTGCAGGAGTTGCTATCACAAACAAATAGAAAATGGGACAAAATGTAAGAACCAATTATTTTCAAACATTGTACAACAAGCAATACAAAACTGTAGAGAAACCTAGAGAAAGGTTAGGAGATAGGAAAACACTGCTGTGGCCCATGTTCTTTTTCCTGAAGGCAATTTCCAGATGATGGTACACAGAGCTGAGGTGAACAGAGGAGCCAGTCAGATCTATGGAGGGAAGTGCTTACTAGGCAAGTGCCTCTAGTATGTGAACCACTTCCTAGCTCTTTTTGTAATAGGTCTCTACCTCCACTCCCCCCCACCCCCAATCCCACCCCCTAAGGATGTTTGCACTTTTCCTCAGGCAGTCCTTGGACCAAATTCCTACTGCCTTTGCCTCTTGAGTAGTTGGGTTATAGGTGTGAACCACCATTCCTGGTGTTTTGTTTTGTTTTGCCAGTCCTAGGCCTTGGACTCAGGGCCTGAGCACTGTCCCTGGCTTCTTTTTGCTCAAGGCTAGCACTCTGCCATTTGAGCCACAGCGCCACTTCTGGCTGTTTTCTGTATACATGGTGCTGGGGATTCGAACCCAGGGCTTCATGTATACAGGGCAAGCACTCTTGCCACTAGGCCATATCCCCAGCTCCCTGGTTTGTTTTTTGAGATAGGGTCTCACTAACTTGCTCAGGATGGCCTCAAACTACAATTCTCTTATCTCTGGCTTCCCAGTAGCTGGGAGAATCAACATTTAAGAAGAATGAGGCTACTAGAAATTTCAAGGCAGAAAAATGAGGGAGGGAATAATAAATATGACAAGAAATGCACTCACTACCTTACTATATAACTGTACCCCTTCTGCACATCACCTTGTCAATAAAATTTAATTAAAATAAAAAGAAATTTCAGGGCAGAGTCCTTGTGGGGAAGGAGCTTCATAAAGAGATTATCAAGAAATCTGCAAAGACATCTCTTTGAGTCTTTGCCTAAATGCAAGGCTAGGTATGTAGTCTCCATTTGAGCCATTCCTCCAACCTGAGTGCCACTATATATACATGCATCCCTACAAGGCCAGACAAGAATAATTTAACATAGAGACCTATCAGACAAATATTTTCATAGTTTACGTAGGGTAGAGCAGTATGTGAGTTCCTACCAGCAACAATAGAGAAACGTTTTTGACTAGATGAGCCAATAAAAGCCAGTGAGAGCATCAGGCCTTAGGTTCAAGTTCTGATACCAGCACCAAACCAAACCAAACAACTTCAAAAGGGTCAAGGAGATCAAGGATCAAGTACTTCCAGTGACTCTCTTTGTATAGTCTGCTCTTATTAAGTGTTGACTGGACTTGATTTGTTTCTAATAGATGTAGGATGGCAGAAGTAGTGGAATTTTAACTTCTAAGAGGAGGTTACAAAAAGAGAAATTGGACTTATATGTATTTTCTTCCCTTCCTTTCCTTTCTGTCTTCTTCCCTTCCCCCCCTCCCCTCCTCTCCTTTACCTTTTCCCTTTCCTTCCCTCCCCCTCTTTCTTTATTCCTTTCATAGTGAGACTTGAACTCAGGGCCTCACTTGAGCCATGTCCCATTCCTTTTTAGTTTTTTTTTTTTTTCTTTTTCAGATAGGGTCTTGAACTTTTCCTCATGATCCTTGGACTATGATCCTTATACCTCTACCTCTTGAGTAGCTGGAATTACAGACATACATCATTTTAAAAAGGTCTCTAAAAGCTGAGGGAATGATACTTGAGAAAAAGCACAAACTAAGCTGGGCACCCGTGGCTCATGCCTGTAATCCTAGCTACTCAGGAGACTGAGATCTGAGGATCAGGGTTCAAAGCCAACCCGGGCAGGAAAGTCAGTGAGACTCTTATCTCTAATTAACCACCAGAAAACAGAAAGTGGTGCTGTGGCTCAAGTGATAGAGTGCTAGCCTTGAGCTGGAGAGCTCAGGGACAGTGCCCAGGCCCAGAATTCAAGCCTCATGACTGACCAAAAACAAAACAAAACAAAGAAAACCCCAACAAAATATTAAGTATGGTATTGGTGTAAGTATCACTGGTGAATATTTCAGCATAGTTCTAGAAATGAAGAGACTATTATACTGGGGCAATTTGGAGTTGGTCAGTTGGTGGCAGAATTGGGGTCTGTTTGAAATAAGAGCATGAATGACCAATAAAAGTATAATAGAAACATGTTTGCATTTCTTTTTTTTTTTTTTTTTTTTTTTTTGGCCAGTCCTGGGCCATGAACTCAGGGCCTGAGCACTGTCCCTGGCTTCTTTTTGCTCAAGCCTAGCACTCTGCCACTTGAGCCACAGCACCACTTCTGGCCATTTTCTGTATATGTGGTGCTGAGGAATCGAACCCAGGGCCTCATGTATATGAGGCAAGCACTCTTGCCACTAGGCCATATTCCCAGCCCATGTTTGCATTTCTTTTTTTTTTTTTTTTTTGGCCAGTCCTGGGGCTTGGACTCAGGGCCTGAGCACTGTCCCTGGCTTCTTTTTGCTCAAGGCTAGCACTCTGCCACTTGAGCCACAGCGCCACTTCTGGCCGTTTTCTGTATATGTGGTGCTGGGGAATTGAACCCAGGGCCTCATGTATACGAGGCAAGCACTCTTGCCACTAGGCCATATCCCCAGCCCATTTTTTTTGTTTTGTTTTGTTTTTTGTTTGTTTGTTTGTTTGTTTGTTTGTTTGTTTGTTTTTGCCAGTCCTGGGCCTTGGACTCAGGGCCTGAGCACTGTCCCTGGCTTCTTCCCGCTCAAGGCTAGCACTCTGCCACTTGAGCCACAGCGCCGCTTCTGGCCGTTTTCTGTATATGTGGTGCTGGGGAATCGAACCTAGGGCCTCGTGTATCCGAGGCAGGCACTCTTGCCGCTAGGCTATATCCCCAGCCCATGTTTGCATTTCTTATGGAAGTGTTTTTTTTTTTTAATTTAGTGAATTGCCATTAGATAAATATTTTAATAATTCTCTTTAAACAAATAATGCAGTCATTATCAGGATACCAGTAGTTAGGGATCTGGAGGGGAAGCATGGCTGTAACTGTAAAAGTACCATAGGAAAAAACTCCTATGGTAACAGAAAAGTTCTGTATCTTGACTGTCAATATCCTGGGTGCAATGTTTTCATGTTTTTTGGCAAGTCCTGGGCTTGAACTCGGGGCTTGGGCACTGTCTCTGAGCTTCTTTTGCTCAAGGCTGGTACTCTACCATTTGAGTCACCATGCCACTTCTGGCTTTTTCTGTTTATGTGGTACTGAGGAATCGAACCCAGGACTTCATGTATGCTAGGCAAGCACTCTACCACTAAGCCAGGTTCCCTGGAGTGTTTAACTACAGACTTCCAAGATGTTATTATTGGGAAAAACTAAGTGAAGAGAACATGGATTTCTGTATTGTATCTTACAACTATACCTGAATCTACATTCATCTCATAATATTGAAATTTTTTAAAGTTCATTAGTCCCCTTGTATGCCTATTGCATATGAATGTTATTACTATAGCACTACAGGAATTACACAAATTTATGTTTCATCTTTGCAACACTTTTGTGTGTGTGAGTCTCAGCACTAGATTTTACCTGACTTTGTACTATGTATTTTATGATTTCAGAGACATTCCATAAGTGGACCAATCTCAACATCCAAGCCCCTAACAGCCTTGTCGGATAAGAGACCAAACTATGGGGAAATCCCTGTTCAAGGTACATCCAAAAAAAGTCAAACTCTTTCACTTTGTTTTGTTAGTTTTCAGATCTTTCTGGCTGCTTTGGCTAATTATTTGCTACTTTCTTTGCTATTGACATCATGTCAGGCAGTCTGAGTTCAAGCCCCAGGGCTGGCAAAAAAAAAAAGCTCATATTATTTTGCTGGGTATTGGTGGCTCATGCCTGTAATCCTAGCTTACTTAGGAGTCTGAGATGTGAGGGTCATGGTTCAAAGCCAGCCCTGGCAAGAAAGTCTCTGAGACTCTTATCTCTAATTAGACATCAAAATATAATCAAATCCAGAAGTGATGCTATTGCTCAACTGGTGAAGTGCTGGCCTTGAGCAAAAAAGCTCAGGACAGTGCCCTGGCACAAAAAAAAAAAAAGCTTGTATCTTTACTATGTTAAGAAAAAAAACAACGGTGTGGTGCTTATCTGAAATCTCAGCATTTAGGAAATTGAGGCAGGAAGGATCATGAATTCAAGACCAGTTCAAGGTAGATAGCAAGGCTGAGTCTCAAGGAAGGAAAAAAAAAAAAAAAGGAAAGAAAACATTACTACCTATTACACCTTGTCCCGTGTTCTGTGCCCTTGTACAGTTGATCTCTACAGCTTGCCTATCACTCTTTACTAATCAACACATTTTAATCTTTTGTCTCTACCAGTATACTAAATTGGTCTGACCAAGGCGACCAGAGGAATCTGTGTCAACACATACTCAAACATATCCCCAGACTACACATTTACTCCCCACTTTTCCTCCTGAACTCACTGTGATCGCCTGTGCCACATCTTCTCTTGGCTGTCTCTGATTCAGTGGGTTAACCTTTCTTCCTTCACCCTTTTTTTTTTTAATCTCTGTGTGTCGTGTCCTCACTTCCTCTTCTATCTATTAACAACTGTTTATTATACCCTGTTAACGATCTCTTCAGTGTGTCCACCATCTTCATCACTGATACCTAAGTCAAGTCAGCATCATCTCTTGTCTGTATTGTCAACTCGTTATCCTGTACTAACCTCTCCAACCCACTGCAGCCAGAGCAATACAAACCTGAGAAAGCCTTCATTGGTTCCTACTGCCAACAGGATCAGTCCACAAATTCCTTAACTTGTAGTTTGCCTGTATGGCTTTTCCTTGCCTTTGCAGGTTTACCTTACTCCGTTCTTCCCCCTTGCCATCTGAACATCATCGTCCTTCTGAACACTAAGCTAGAGACACTTTTCCTTCCAAGCTTTCCTTGCCTGTATAAAAACTATTAATTATCGTTTTAGTTTCCACTTCACTGTCATTTCCTGAGAAGGCCTTTCCGGACCCACGAGCAAGACCAGGCATGTCACACTATGGGTTCCCAGGGCCCCTGGCTTGTTCTTTCCTAGCATCATTCACTCATGAATTGTTTAATATCTGGCTTCCTCTCTTGACTCTGAGTTCCATGAGAGCAAGTTTCTTGTCTCCTTTCTCTGACCTTTGCACCTAGCTTGGTGCTTGGCCAGTAGTGAACAGCCAAGCGATTTTTGTCTGCTGAATGAATTAAAGATGCGAATAGCTCCATATGACAATTAAATAGAATCTATTACCACAAAATATAATATACTAATCTTATTTCCTGAAGAGGGCTAAACTACCATTTGACATGAAGATGAAACCAGTAAGCAGGCCTGCATTCTTACTGTGACAAGTTCCTTGATTTTCACAATATAAAAATACTTCATGAAATGGCAACTGTGTTTTAGCTCTTGAAAGTTGCCACAATTCTTTGCGGGCCAGATGTTATTTGGGATAGGACCCAGCATGTCATATATGCTGAGCATGCCCTCCATTATTGGGCTACACTTCTACCAAAAATAATTTTAAAATGAATAACCAAATAACATTGAGTGCATTTTTGTATGCTGTCAAAAAGTTTAGCTTGTTAAGCTATTTCAGGGACTATCTGTAAAACTGAGACAGATATGAAGCTTTAAGTGAGCAGTAACACAAGCCTGATGTTGGACACATATATCAGTGGTAAATTTCATTGACACTTTCCCAATAATTTTACATAGTAAAAGAGAAAAGTTTGAATAAGGCACCTTACAAACACTTTCCAGTTGGGGAATGAACAAGTTTTGGCTGTTGTCTATAGCCTTTGTTTTCAGATTCTTGATTTTGCTATGTTCTTTGGGAGACAAAGATTTTTAGAGAAATGATCCTTTAATTTCCTAATTGTAGAATGGACATTTTGATTAAATTTAAAATGTTCATTTCTGCCTCCTACTATTTCCATGTTCTGCTTTGTTTTGTCTGCCAGACTTTGTGCATAGTTTATTCTTGAAGTAAAGATAAATGCCAGCTGCAGTCAGGGTTCAAGATTCTGATTGATGTTTGCTCGTAAGTTCTTTGTACAAAAGCGATGTTTGTTCAAGGTAAACATGTTGTAATCACTCTGAGCTTTACATGTCCTATCTTCATTTGGAAAGTAAATTCATCCTTCTTACCCTGTAGTCATCCTAAGTGGGAAATGACAATAACCAGTTGTTCATCAGTGTCTTAAAAAATGTAATTTGAAGTGAAAGATGCTTTGTCCCTAAGACACAGTTTTTATAAGCCATAGTTTTGACATTATGATATTTTGAGAAAGGTATTGAATTTTGTTAATTCTTTTAAGTGTATGTATGTAATGTATCTAATCTAATCTATCTGTTGGTATTGGTACTGGGCATTGACCCAGAGCCATCTGAGCTACTTTCTCAGCCCCTAAATTATTAATTCTTATAAAGAAATGGTGATGCCAGGTGCTGGTGGCTCGTACTTGTAATCCTAGCTACTCAGGAAGGTGAGATCCTAGGATCACAGTTGGTTTGAAGCCAGCCTGGGCAGGAAAGTCCATGAGACTCTTGATCTCCAATTAATCACTGGAAAACCAGAATTAGCACTGTGACTTGAAGTGGTAGAGTGAATAAAGCTCAGACAGTGCCTAGGCACTGAGTTCTAGCCCAATGACCAACAACAACAGCAGCAAACTTTTTTTTTAAGGTCTGGGAATATGGCCTAGTGGCAAAGTGCTCTCCTCGTATACATGAAGCCCTGGGTTCGATTCCTCAGCACCACATATATAGAAAAGGCCAGAAGTAGCACTGTGGCTCAAGTGGTAGAGTGCTACCCTTGAGCAAAAAGAAGCCAGGGACAGTGCTCAGGCTCTGTATTCAAGCACCAGGATTGGCAAAAACAAAACAAAAATTATTAAAAGGTGAGCATTCTTGGAGAGCAGGGCTAATAATAACCTATTAAATGCAAAGGTTGGTGTTTGGTGTCACCCTAGCCATATATCCTTAACACACTAGACCGTGGCCAGGCAGAATACTTCTTGTCTGTCCTTTTGTCTGTCTTTGTATGTTATGGCCTGAAGACAGCCTCCTATCAGGCTTGTAGCCCTAGAAAAGGAAGAGAGAATCAATAGGGAACTGCTTGTCCATGTATTTAAGGAACTGAAAAAGCTTCCAAGGAAGCTTGCATTCAAAGAATCAGGGAGAAGTGCAAACAGTAAGTAGATAGTAGAAGGCAGTATCTCTGATTGTGACCTCCAAATGCTCAAAAGTGGTGCTGCCTTGTTGCCCTCAGACTGCAGTCCACATGGCTGCAGAGAAGGTTCTCCAGGCAGCTTGTCTTCCCTGAAAAGCCACTCTCCTGCTGCCTGTTGTTCATATATCCCATAGTACAGTTGTACTAGGCTTTTGTTTTTTCCTCTTACTCACACCTTTACTCTGATTATTGTTTGGCTGAAATATATAGTTCACTACCCTTCTTCTCTGCTCATTATGTTTTTGAAGCCTTCTCTGTTGCCTGAAATGGAAATGAATGCTTCTCCCCTACCTTTTCATCCTGGTACTGTAATTATCCCATCCAAACTTTCCCGTGGCTCTAATCTTTCCTGTTTTTTTTATCTTCTCACAAAGATGGGCGCCAAGGGCAATATTTTATTTAGTTTGTGCCTTAGACCTAAGGAATCTCTTTATTTTAGTTAAATTGTATTGAAGAGGTAAGTGGCAGTTAATGGCTTAGAAGCATTCTTCTGGGTAGAGCATCTCATCCCTAGAAATACGACATTGAGAAGGAATATTTAGCTGTGTTCCTTGTCTGTGGGATATATTTTCACTGTGGGACACTGTTGAAGTGCCTTTTCTTGGGAAGAAGGATAAGCGTCAGTGTTGAGAAGACTTAAGCTCAACTTCCTTATACCTTTGTTGCTTCACCATTCATCAAATTTATTTGTTGTGCATGACATTTTCACTTTGTGCAGAGCATCTACTGAGAACATCTTCCACCAGCCGACCTGCTTCTCTACCAAGAGTTCCTGCCATGGAAAGTGCCAAAACCATCTCAGGTAATGATCCTTACCTGATACTCCACAAGTTTCAAAGGACTTACAGTATAGAGACAATATGCCATAAATATAGCTTTGTGTAAAATTAATAGGGTTAGGAAAGAATATTTGTCCCCAAATGTTTCATGACTGATTTTGAAGAAGCATTTCAAAGCACATTCATAAATTTCTGGAATCTAAACTTTCCAGTGGGACAAAGCCATTCTATAGTAATAAAGTTAAAAAATGAATTTGATGATCTTATTACTTTGTCTTCTAGAACTCTTTAATTTATAACTGTTTATTCTATTTCATTTTGTAATTTTAAAATAATTTTAACTGTATAAATTTATTCTATTTAATTTTATAATTTTAAAATAATTATATAATATTTAACTATTCTGTTTTTCCTTGTGGTTTTTTTCTTACACTATATAGCTAAACTAGAAACTGGACCAAGAAAGGAAAAAAAAATCCCTATAATTGCCTCAGAATAGTTAATGTCTCCCTTGTACATGGCCTTTCCTTCTTTCCTCTTCCTTACTTTCCAACTTCATATGATTATTATTTCGTATTTTGAGGGTCAGGATTTAGTTTTCTTTATGTTATAGATGGTCTTTGAATCAGCTGAGTCTTTCAGTTTGAATTAAGTTTATATACTGTCCTAGAGCCTTTTCCTTCATCCTTTTTTTCCCTTTGGGTGTTTGGAGACAGAGTCCCACTGTGTAGGCTAGGCTTTTCAGGATCTCACATTCCCTCCTTCTCAACATGTAAGTTCTGTGAGTACACCACACCACTCTCTCTTTTACTTCCTTTGTGCTTTTCTTACAGTAGAACTTCTCAGATTCTCCCTCAGTCTATTTCTTTTTGTTCTTGTTCATAGGGCTTGACCTCTGGGCCTAAAAAAGACTGAGAAGAAAAATAATTATAAAATTATGCCTGGGGCTGGGACAATGGCCTAGTGGTAGAGTGCTTGCCTTGCATACATGAAGCCCTGGGTTCGATTCTTCAGCACCACATATATAGAAAAAGCCAGAAGTGGCGCTGTGGCTCAATTGGCAGAGTGCTAGCTTTGAGCAAAAAGAAGCCAGGGACAGTGCTCAGGCCCTGAGTCCAAGGCCCAGGACTGACTGGCACAAAAAAAAAAAAAATATGCCTGGAACTTATATCATTCTAAGATCATATAGGGATAGGCACTTTTTTACCAAGGGCCATTAGATATTTATAAACATCATTCTTGGGCCATACAAGATGGCCAATTCAGGTATATGGCTGAGGACAGTTGGTGGAAGTATAGACATCTGCCTTGCTAGGTACCAAATTATTTTGCTAGGCCTTACATGGCTCAAGAGCAGGAGGTTTCCCATCTTGGACAGGAGACAGCATATGTCTCCTTGGAAATTTTAAATTAGTACTTTACTAGTGCAGGGCTATATGAAGCTGTGGTTATTCTAAGTTCATCAAGAAAGTTTTACACAATAAAAAGGCACAGGTTTTTTTTTTAATAATTCAGAGAAACTACTATTATGTAACATTGATTATATTAAAATTGAGGACTGGGCTTGGTGATGCATACCTGTAATCCCAGCTATGTGGAAGACATAGGTAAAAGGATGCAGTTCAAAGACTGGGCCCAGGCAAAAACAAAGGGCCCTCTCTGAAAAATAAAGCTAAAAAAGGACTAGGGGTTGACTAGGAAATGTAGAGCCATGAGTTGAAGACTGCTTCCTTCCCTTCCTCTTCTCCTCCAGGTGCCCCCGCCCCCTCTTCCCCCACGTGCTGACAAACTAACAAACAGTCCCAGGAGTAGTGCATTCAATGGCTCCTGTGTTCTATCCTCTTCTCTTTTTTCGTGTTTCAGTACTGGGGCTTGAACTCAGGGCTTTCACTTGGCTTTTTCTCTCAGTGCTAGCTTAAGCTACTCCTTCACTTCTAGCACTAGAAGTGGAGGAGTTATTTGGAGATAAGAGTCTCTTAGACTTATCTGCTGGGGCTGGCTTTAAAACAGGATCTTCTGATCTCAGCCTCTTTGAGTAGCTAGATTATAGGCATGAGCTTTGAGCACCAAGCTGCTCCCCCACCTCCTTTTTATTTTTAATTTTTTAAATTATTATTATTATTATTATTTTGCCCATCCTGGGGCTTGGACTCTGGGCCTGAGCACTGTCCCTGGCCACAGCGCCACTTCTGGCCATTTTCTGTATATGTGGTGCTGGGGAATTGAACCCTGGGCTTCATGTATAGGAAGCAAGCACTCTTGCCACTAGGCCATATCCCCAGCCTTCACCTCCTTTTTAAAATATTTTATTTTATTTTTTTGTGGGTTGTGGGGATTGAGCTCTGGCCGTGGGTGTGGTCCCTGAGCTCTTCAGCTCAAGGCTAGTGCTCTTCCACTTGAGCCACAGTGCCACTTGGGGTTCTCTGGTAGTTAATTGGAGATGACAGACTCATGGACTTTACTGCCTTTGCTGGCTTTGAACAGTGATCCTCTGATCTCAGCCTCCTGAGTAGATAGGATTACAGGCATGAGCCACCAGTGACTGGCTAGCTCTGCCCTTTTCTGAGGTGAGAAGATACTTGGTCTGGTGTCTCACTTCTCATTCTGCTGTGCCCAGCATCCTCAGCGCACCCAGCAGTCTGGTTTTACCCAGCATTGCCCTGCTCAAAGCCGCTTTGGGTGTGGCTCATTTATAAGGTTCTAAGTGGTTTCTTCCACTTAACAGTTCTTGGAGTTTCTGTAATTCTAATAAGGTATAGTATCTTACTTTGTTAGGCTTACAAAATAGAACTTTTCTGAACAATTGTGATCATTCCCCAGTATGTAGAATTTTTTGTCTCATTGGAAAAAAAAGAAAACGAGGACTGAGTGTTCACCTAGCATGCATGAAGATCTGGGTTCGATTCCTCGGTACCACATAAATAGAAAAAGCCAAAAGTGGCCTAAGTGGTAGAGTGCTAGCCTTGAGCAAAAGCTCAGGGACAATGCCCAGGCCCTGAGTTCAATACCCAGGACTGGCAAAAAAGAATACATTTTGAGTAATCAGAATGGCACAAAGCCCTACAAATGGTATTCTCACCTAAATTCAGGAGGGATTTTAATGGTGTGTTCTGGGAAGTTATGTAGACTGTTTTTTCATGGTATTATAATTAAATAGAAGCTTATATAGTATTCTCTTTGTACTTAGTAGGCGCTGTATGTGCTGAGTGGGTGAGGAGTTCACTGCATATTTCAACTTCTATACCTTTTCACAGATTTTTTTGGGGATGGGCAATCCTGGGGCTTGAACTAAGGGACTGAGTATGTCCCTGAACTTTTTTTTACTCATGGCTAGCACTCAGCCACGTAAGCCACAGCTCCACTTTTGGCATTTTTTTTGAGGGCTGGTTAATTGGAAAAGAAGAGTCTCATGGACTTTCCTGCCCATGCTGGCTTCAAAGCACACATTCCACAGATCAGCCTCTTGAGTAGTTAGGGTTACAGGCATGAGCACCACTGCCCGGCCTCACAGATGTGTTTTTTTGTTTGTTTTTTTTTGGCCAGTCCTGGGGCTTGGACTCAGGGCCTGAGCACTGTCCCTGGCTTCTATTTTTTTGCTCAAGGCTAGCACTCTGCCACTTGAGCCACAGCGCCACTTCTGGCCATTTTCTATATATGTGGTGCTGGGGAATTGAACCCAGGGCCTCATGTATACGAGACAAGCACTCTTGCCACTAGGCCATATCCCCAGCCCCTCACAGATGTTTTTAATGGGAAAAAATAGGTCCTTTCTAGTCATTAGTAAGATAAAGTATTAGTTTTCTCTCTTCTAAGGTACTATTTGTTCTTTTGGAAAAAATAGCTAAGAACTCAATCTAAGATGTTTTTGCTACAAAACACGTAATGGGTACTTTTCACCATCAGTGTCTCGACGAAGTAGTGAAGAAATGAAACGGGACATGTCTGCATCGGAGGGTGCATCGCCAGCCTCTCTCATGGCTATGGGAACCACATCGCCACAGCTCTCCATGTCTTCCTCTCCCACAGCGTCTGTGACCCCCACCACCCGGAGCCGGATACGGTAAGGAAGAATGTTGCTATAGTTCACAGCTACCTTTCCTGACCTTTCAGAGTAAATCAGTTAATGGCATCTAAACTCTGTGGCTTCCCCGCCCCCCCCCCCACTTTTTTGGCTCTGTGCAGAATTGGTTAAGTGGTATAGAAGACACTGACAAAAGTAAGAGAATTCCTTTCTTTAAACAGCTAAGTGTTTTCCTTTGTGTTGTATGTAACTAGAAAGTAGTTAAGTACAAAAGTAAGTATAAGTTAAGTATCCTTGATCTGGAAATCTCAGATGAACCAATTGATGTTCAAAATAACTTTGAATTAGAGATGCTCTACTTGTAAAGTCTATGCTTATATTCTAAAATCTCAAAAACATCAGAATCTGAAACACTTCTGGTCCCAAACATTTCAGATAAATAGGGCTGGGAATGTGGCCTATTGGTAGAGTGCTTGCCTTACATACATGAAGCTTTGGGTTCGATTCCTCAGCACCACATATATAGAAAAAGCCAGACGTGGCACTGTGGCTCAAGTAGTAAAGTGCTAACCTTGAGCAAAAAAGAAGCCAGGGACAGTGCTCAGGCCCTGAGTTCAAGCCCCAGGATTGGCAAAAACAAACATTTCAGGTAAGGAATACTTGCATTAGGAAGTCTGGACCCTGGGATGTGAGCTGGAATGTTAGAAAGATGGAACTTGGGTAAAGCTTTGAGGGTATTTTTGGCAAGGTAAATAAAAAATGAGTGTATGGTGAGCAGTCAGGGCTGACCGGAGGAGGCCAGGGTACTGCAGATTCAGAGGAGGTGGCTAGAAGACCAGAGGAATTTGTTGGTCATATCTGGGATAGTGAAAGACAAATGGAATAGCTAGGGTGTGGCTAGGTTATAGAATCTCTAAAGTCAAATTTGATGTTGTAGACCTGTAAAATGGAGTAGATAAATTTGCATGACAGGATGATTAGAGGACTGTTCTGTTCTGGACAAAAGTAAGGGCCACCAGCTACAAAAGGATGCCATAATAGTGTGGGACAAACTCTTCAAGGTTGGTCTGGTGAGAACAGTGAAAAGGGCTGGAGAAAGGGTTGGCCTGGGAGGATTTTGAAAAGGAAAGATGACTTCAGCAAGAGATCTTTATCAAAAGAATGGGAGATGCCAGGGTGGCTCTGATTGTTTGGACTAGATGGTGGGGAGTGTGATGCTGTGTTAATAATTGATAAACAATACATAAAATGTAAGTTTATGTTTTATTCATAGTTCTCTTATGTCATAAGCCACTTTGGACTAAGGTATTAAGATATGGTGACAGATAATACTAAGATAGTACCTACATACTTTAGCTTAATCCATACTATTAAGATAAAAGCCACATATTTGTTTATAGGATGAGGAAAGTATTATGAATGAGGGAAGGAGGGGTAGAAAAGAGTTCCAGAAATGTAGTTGCATATTAATTTATAGGTTTGAGGATAAAGTGGAATATTTTAGCTTCTCAAATTAAGCACTTGCATTTTAAGTCCTACCTCTAAGGACACCAACCTCTGAGAACAGTGGGTTGGTAGGCAGTGCCCCTTGCAGCAAGTAGACAGTACAGCGGGTGACAGAGTTGCTTGGGCCACCGTGGATTTGCAGGCAAGGGCTGTCAGTGTTCCTCTTTGGGTCCTAGGTGATGGGCTCCCTGCTTGCGAGACATGACCTGGCTCCCTTGCTTCAGAGCTGCCATCGTCAACAGGGAAACACCTAGCTTTAGTTTCCCCATTTCAGAGTGATGAAATGACAAGAGATGACTCTGTGGCTCCAAAGAACTCTCTTCCACAGCTTCTCATTGTGCTCATGGAGTCACTCTGATGCATTTTAACATACAGATCGTGTGTGAGCTAGAGTCAATTTTTCCATTTATCAGAATAGTTACTTCTGTCCTGAGCACGACAATTTCCTTTTCTATTTTATGTTTGTTTTTTGGCTTGCCTTTTGCATTTATTTCCATCTCCTCACTTTATTTTTATTTTCCTATGCACAGTGATACTATTCCAAACTTCTTTCAACCCTTTAAGCCAAATCAGGAATCTGGAAGGCTGACACATATACATAAACATATATTTCTTTGAGGCAGCAATCTTAAGTGTTGCATTTGGCTCAACATAAATTAAAATTGACAGTATTTCAATGCACTTTTCAGTTGGAAAAGAGTGTCAATCCTTCTGAGTAGCTAGGACTATAGATTATAGGTATAGACTATAGGTGCTCAGCAGAAAAGATGTCAGCACTATGTATAAACTAATACTATATTATATTCTTCTATGTTCTTATTCTGGTGCTCAAAAATGACTTCAACTTTGTGTTTCTTGTGTTCACTTACCAGGGAGGAAAGGAAGGACCCTCTCTCAGCACTAGCAAGAGAATATGGAGGATCAAAGAGGAATGCCTTATTGAAGTGGTGCCAGAAGAAAACAGAAGGCTACCAGGTAGTCATGTGTTCTTTCCTCTCACATGAACTGTTGCTAAACCAAGTACTAGAGTATCATAACTCACTTGTAACACACATTTAAAGTAAGTCATACAGTGAATTTCAGAGACAGTCTCCAAGTTCACCCTAAGCTTGTTCCAAATGGCAGCTGCTTTTCCTCATATTAGTGTACAGAAGCACAACACGCAAAGGTGATGAGAGTCCTGTATTCTTGGTGTCATCACATTAGTTCTCACTGCAACAAAAAGCAGAAAGGAACTAACTAGAACATTTGCATCAAAAGAGATAAGAAAGTACTCAAAGAACAGATAAAGAAGATCTACCATCATAAACAAGCCCCTTTTTGGACAAATGCATTTATTTGTACATGATGTTAGCAATAATCCTCTACTCATTTAGGATCAAAGAACCAAGTGTATTGCAGTGGACATTGAGAAAGTCAGAATAGCCAGAAGCCCGTGGCTGAGTGCTTGTAATCCTAGCTACTCAGGAGGTTGAGAGCTGAGGATCATGATTCAAAGTCAGCCTGGGCAGGAAAGTCCACGAGACTCTTATCTCCAGAAAGTCGGAAATGGGGACTGTGTGTTTGCAGGCCCTGAGTTCAAGCCCCATGACCAACCAACCAACCAACAAACAAAAAAAAGAAGTCATAATACTTAAGAAGCTATATAAAAAAAAAAAAAATCACCCCTTGGGGTTGGAGGTGTGGCTCAGTTGATAGAATGCCAGCCAGTGAACAAAAGCATCAGGTATCAAGTTTGAGTCCCATTCTCAGACCTAAAAAAGCCTATGTCTCAGTATTATTACAGTATTAGTATTTTCACTGAGGATGTGAAGAAATGAGTAACCTTGTTATTGTTAAATTGGTATAACTGCACTAGATAAAACAGCAGTGCTAAAAATATTAAACGAGACTGGGATGTAGCTCAGTGGCAAAGCACTTGCCTAGCAAATACAACCTCTTGGGTTGATCCCCAGTACCAAAAAAAAAAAAAAAAAAAGCTAAAAATGTTAAACAGAGGGGCTGGGAATATGGTCTAGTGACAAGAGCGCTTGCCTCCTACACATGAAGCTCTTGGTTCGATTCCCCAGCACCACATATATGGAAAACGGCCAGAAGGGGCGCTGTGGCTCAGGTGGCAGAGTGCTAGCCTTGAGCGGGAAGAAGCCAGGGAAGGTGTTCAGGCCCTGAGTCCAAGGCCCAGGACTGGCCCCCCCTTTTCCCTCCCCCCCCCAAAAAAATGTTAAACAGAATTGCCATGTGATGAGGCAATTACATCTCCAAATACACACACATACATACACACACACACACACACATACATACATACACACACCCGCACACATATATACACAAAAGAATTGAAAGACTTGAAATTATATTTTTATATACACTTACATCTATAGCAGTATGATGCACATAGCAATATAATTAATTCCAAGATCGAAGCATATCAAGTGTTGACTGCAGAATGTATAAACCAGTTCTGTGGAATATTATGTATAACAGAGTATCATCCTCTTTAAAATGAAGACATTTTTGACATGTGCTCTACAACACAGCTAATGACATTGTGCTAAGTGAACAAGCCATATGCAGAACACAAAGGGATGACAAATGCTGTGTGATTCCACTCATGTGAAGTATCTATAGTAGTGATTTTCATACAAACAGATGGCAGAATGATAGTTACCAGGAACTTGGAGATGAAGAGGAATTACTGTTTAATTGTTGCAAGATGCAAAATGCTCTGGTGATTGGGTAGTGTGGTGGTAGCCCAGTAAAGACCATATACTTGATGCCACTAATAGCTAAAATGGTAAATTTTCAGTTATGTGTATTTTATCACAATAAGAAAATTGCTCACTAAACAATAAACAAATGATTTAGATAGAACATCAGAGAAAGATAGAACACAGCAGTACACACCTATAATCCCAGCAAGAGTTGAGGCCAGCCTACACTATATAGCAAGACTTTGTCTCAAATGAAACAGAAAGAAGACTTGAGTCACATTATATCCTCAGTAGACTTGTGAGTAGTATAATACTACAAACTCACTAGACCTGAAAGACACTTTATGTGGCACTCCTCCCAATAATTGTAGCAGAATACATCTTCACAGGTGCAGATGGGTCATGCCAGCATATGTGAAGTCATAGATTAGACTAGTCACTAAATAAAAATTAAATTCATAAAGGTTTCTTCTAATATTTTCTGATTACTTGGAAATATTAAAAATTAATAACACAAGGAAAATTTGCAAATATATTGAAATGAAGCCACATACTTCAATAGCTAGTGAGTCAAAGAATTAGATGACAAGAGAAATTAGACAATACTTTTCTTTTCTTTTTTTTTTTTTTTTTTTGCCAGTTCTGGGCTTGAACTCAGGGCCTGGACACTGTCCCTGAGCTTCTTTTGCTCAAGGCTAGCACTCTACCACTTGAGCCACAGAGCCATTTTTGGCCTTTTTTGTTTATATGGTGCTGAGGAGTCAAACCCAGGACTTCATGCATGCGAGGCAATCACTCTACCACTAAGCCACATTCCCAGCCAGATAATACTTTAAGGAGAATGAAACTGAAAACATAACATATCCAATCTAATATTAGTAAAATTTTAGCACTCAGTTACTAGAAGCAATTCTCAGAGGAAAGTTAGTAGCTATAAACTCTTAACTTTAATAAGAAAGATCCCCAAAGAGTAACCTAACTTTTCACCTTAAACTAGAAAAGAAAGAAAATTGACAGCAAACAGAAGTAAGGAAATAATAAAGGTCTGAACAGAAATAAATAGCAAAACAAGCCTTTTTTGGCAGTACTGGGGTTTGAACTCAGATCATTGTGGTTGCTAAGCAAGTACTATACCACTTAAGTCACATCTCCACCTCTGAAACCACACTTCCAAGCTCTGGGTTCCAAATCCTTGACAGACTTTTATTTGGATTGACCAGAGAGAGAAGGCTAAAATAAAAACTAATATCAGGAATAAAAGACGGGCCATTACTAATCACCTCCCAGAAATAAAGGGGATTAAAAAGAAGTACTTAGTTGTGGTCCCACAAAGAAGATAACAAATAGGATGATATCGACTAATTCCTAGACACATCCAAGTTAGCCCCCCCCCCCAAAAAAAATCTGGATCAACAAATAACAGCAGAAGAGATTGGGCAAGCCTGTACCGAGATCCCCCCACTTCCCTTGTGGCTGGGATTACGGGCGTATTTACCATCACACCCAGGTTTTTATTAGTTGAGATGGGAGTCTTTCAGACTTTTGCTTGGGCTATCCTTAAATTGCCCTCTCCCTATCTCAGTCTCCCTAGTAGCTAGGATTATGTGAGTGAGCTTCTGTGCCTGGCTCACTTGTCCAACTCTTAGGGACATTTCTAAAATTGCATATATGTATAGCTTCTTTTGAGAAAGAGATGACTTGTTTCTTGTGACTCCTGGCTTTGTTCTTTAAAAGATTTAATCCTGAGTTTTGCTGTTGCTGTAGTTTTGTTTTAATTTTAAATTTCAGGGTCGGTAAATTAGTCTGAAGGCATAGTTGTTTTAAGCTGACAGATATGCTGGAGTTCCTAATCTGTCAAGAGCCATGTAAGCAATGTCAGAGCCCTTGTCCTATCTAGCTATAGATGTGGACCAGTAGATCCATCCCTTGGCACCAGCAGTTTGGGTTCAGGCCTTTGGTCTCTGTCCACTCACAAGTCTGCGGGAAAGAGTAGGCTGTGACACTTATTGCTCAGTGGAGCAGGAACTGTTACGTGACACTTAGCATGCTCTGCTCTTACAAGCTCCAAATGTATCATTAATGTTTGGACCATGAATGCTTTATGTCGAAGAAGCTGTCTAATCAACGGAGATAGATTCCCTAATACCCATATCTTCTTTCACTAACTCTTTTAAGAGTCATCCTCAAATTACTGTGCTGATCACTGTAATTTCATTAACCATCCATTATAAGATAAGCCCTTGTGAGTTTGCCTTTTATCTAACAAATACATTTTTCTCTTTTAAATTGTACCCTGCCATTTATTAAGCACTGAAGTTTCAGAATACTAGAATATTAGTGTTGAAAAGGCCTTGATATTTTGATTATTGTAAGGTTTTACAGATATGGACTGAAATCAGATCCCCCACAGGTCTAAGAAAAAATAAAGACATATGGCATTATGTAAACAATTTCTAGAACTACTGCTTTAAAGGCTAAGTGTCCTTAAAAAAATCAGTTCATATATTATGATTTTTTTTCTTCCTGTGTTACTGGAGTGGAAACAAGAGCCTCATACATACTAGACGAGCACTCAGCTGTCACTAAGCTGCACTCCCAGCCCCCAATTATACTCTAATAATTCTTTTTTTTTGGCCAGTCCTGCACCTTGGACTCAGGGCCAAAGCTAGCACTCTGTCATTTGAGCCACAGCGCCACCTCTGGCCATTTTCTATATATGTGGTGCTGGGGAATTGAACCGAGGGCTTCATGTATACGAGGCAAGCACTCTTGCCACTAGGCCATATTCCCAGCCCTCTAATAATTCTTAAGTGCTAATAGTGAGAAATGGTAATCCACTGTCCTCCTTACCTCTGAAATTTCTTTTCTCTAGAGGCAACCATTGCTAACTCTTACCTATTCCTTTAGGGAATGGTGGTACAAGATTGAGGAAGTATAAGACTGTCCACTGAGGGAATAGAGAGAAAATAATTCATACACTCAATAAACTTTACTTTTCAATTTCAGATGTAAGAGCTTTTGTTCTACCATTGTTTCCTTGTTGTGGAAAAGCCTAACTAAATACAGTCACCCAAACCTCGAAAGGTTAATTTGACAGAGCTTCAGTTTGGATGAAAAATCTCCTTATTTTCTGATAAAATGCCAGACTTATAAATGGATTAGTTAAATCTAAAAGATATTGATGAAATCACTTAATCTAGTGTAAAACAGTTTTAATAAATAAACAATGGATTATATACTTCCTGAGGCAATTTAGTCTCAGATAAGCATTGAGAATGCAATTTCGCTGAGGGATGTGCTCCATTAGTCCTTGGGCCAAAGAAAATTAGACATTTCTTAGTGGAGATTAGTGCAATTAGATGAATTGATGGGCTTGAATGGCTCAGAAGCCGTGTTTTCAGTGTGCTATGCTTGACTCAAATTCTAGCATATTCTCCCTAACATAAAAATTGGTTTGTCAGTTTTTAAGCTCTGTGCCAGACAGTGTGCTGGGTGTAGAAATAGAAATCAGGGAATAAAAATAATCCCATTGTCAGGAAGCTTATGGTCTAGGCATTAAAATATTCACCAATAATTAAAAGTCAATATGGACTTCTGTTTACAGTTATGATACAATTATGAGACCAGACCTCTGCTGAGACTACAGTTAAAGAACTATTTAAATTTCAAATAAATATCTTCAAAGGCATTGGGAATTAGCTTCCAGGAAAAGTTTGGCAGGAACCAGAATTGCAGAGAAAAGGAAAACCATTGCATTGAACCTCCTTTTTACCCATGTTATCTCCCCGGAGGCACTCTCCAGCATCTGGCCTCACGTAGTGGCCACTCAGAAAGCAGTGGTTCAGTACTCATGTTAGAATTTTTAGGTAGGAAGACTAAAACTTGATCTCAGAGCAGCCAAGATGTAACCCTAGGAAAAAGAAACCTCAACATTTGACTTGGCTTTTGCTGTCAAATGTTCAAGTCCTGAGGTATACAGAACAAAAAGAGACATTCAGTAGAAAACTGTTGCCAAAAGGCTGAAAGCTTAATTACAGCTGTTCTCACAGTGCTGAAGAGCCAGTAGAGTTCAAGAATGGTCAAAGAGGAGTGACTGGCAAACACTAGATTTTCACCTGAGATCTTGAATGAGTTATGCTCTACAAATAAGGGTTGACTGGAAGTACTCAGTTTGGAATACAGGTTCAGAACTCCACCAGTTGAATGAAGATGATCAGCTCTTAATTACATGCTAGAAGAAGCTTAAAATCTCTCTGTAGAGGAATGACATCATTCAGCCCAATCCAGACATCCTTTGATACATAGTCTCAGATTCCATCATTATTGGCAGAAGAGCAAATGCCAGCCTGGACAAATTTGAGAGACTTCTACCTTTAACCAGCCAAAAGCTGGAAGTGGAGCTGTGTCTCAAGTATAGCGTGCCAGCCTTGAGAAAAAAAGATAAGGGACAGTGCCCAGGCCCTGAGTTCAAGCCCTAGTAAGACACAGTCTTAAACTGTGTTGAAGGAAGTGAATGAAGAAGGTAGGGAATTTACCAGAATTAGAAACTCTACAAAATTGAACATTAAAGAATTCAGTAGCTCAAATTAGAAACTCTAATACATGTCTTTAGTAGCATACCAAACTCAGAAAATTTGTGATTTAGAGGACTGATCAATAACATGCACCAGAGAGTACAGTGGGTGTATGAGGAATGATGTAAGGCTGAATGTGTGTAACTGAAGTACTTGATGGAGAGAAGAGAGAGGGAGAGGAGTGTCCTAGTAAAAGTGCTGAAAATGATGAACAATGAGAAAATCTTAAAAGTGCTAGAGAAAAAAAGATGTTGGGGGCTGGGAATGTGGCTTAGAGGTAGACTGCTTGCCTAGTATGCATGAAGCCCTGGGTTCAGTTCCTCAGCACCACATAAACAGAAAAAGCTGGAAGTGGTGCTGTGGCTCAAGAGATAGAGTGCTAGCTAGCCTTGAGCAAAAAGAAGCCAGGGACAGTGCTCTGGCCCTGAGTCCAAGCTCCAGGACTGGCAAAAGAAAAAAAAAATTAAAAAGAAAACGAACAAAAACAGATACAGTTTCAGAAGAATAGTGATAAGATTGGCCATTGATTTCTCAACAAAAACATTTGTTACAAGCAGGCCCATTCTGAAAGAAAATTAAAGGAAGTTTAGCAGAAAGAAAACAGTCTTGCAGGAAAACAAATTTCCTGAAAGAGTAAAGAGCAGTCTTGTAAACAAACAAAGTTAGAAGACTTAACCTACCCAATATGAAGACTTTATAGGTGAATTTGTGTCATAAATTGATATGCATCTAAAGGACAAAAAGCAAAGCTGAGGGGCTGGGGATATGGCCTAGTGGCAAGAGTGCTTGCCTTGTATACATGAGGCCCTAGGTTCAATTCCCCAGCACCACATATACAGAAAACGGCCAGAAGTGGCGCTGTGGCTCAAGTGGCAGAGTGCTAGCCTTGAGCAAAAAGAAGCCAGGGACAGTGCTCAGGCCCTGAGTTCAAGGCCCAGGACTGGCAAAAAAAAAAAAAAGCAAAGCTGACAGAAATACAAATGTTGGGAAATTTGAACACACCTCGCTCAGTCACTATTTAGAAGCAAAGAGAAATTTAGTCAAGCTATGGAAGAGTTAAATAATGCTGTCTAATAGTTGGTACGGCCAACAGTTACAACTGCAGCAGACAGTTGGAAATTGCACATTTCCCATCCGCTGCAGAATATTTATCAGAATAGGACTTTCAATTCTCTTGCTGTGAGATAAATATATTCCCAGGCTCCAGTATTAAGAAATTGACATCTTTGTGGGCCTGCCAGATACCTATATAAAGATAAGTATAATCTTCTGAGACTTGCATTGCTAGGACTTAGTTTTGTGGAGGAGATAGAGGTGGGATGGAAGAGGTTTGTTCTGTTTCATTTGGTGGTGCTGGGCATCCACCCCAGGGCTTTACACATGCTAGGCAAGCACTCTACCTATCACTGAACTACATCTTCAGCCTACTTGTTATTTTTGTTTTTAACAACTCGATTGAGGTATAATTCACCTATTATAGTTTAGCAAATTAAATTGGACATTTCAGTGGGTGTTTGTTTTTTTTTTTACTATATGCGTAGAATGGTGTACTCATCACAATCCATTTTATATTGTTTTCATTACCTCACAAGCCCTATGACCCATTGTGACACACTCCATTTCCCATGGCACTCCCTACCCTTGGCAGCTGCTGAAGCTGAAGCATTGGATGAAAACTTTCATCCAATGAAAGTTTTGTGATAGTTGGTGACTGTCTTCTTTCACTTTATATTTCTTTCTTTCTTTTTTCTTTTTTTTTTTTCTGTCAGTGCTGGGGCTTGGGCTCAGGGCCTGAGCACTGTCCCTGGCTTCTTTTGCTCAAGGCTAGCACTCTACCACTTAAGCCACAGCGCCACTTCTGGCTTTTTCCTATATATGTGGTGCTGAGGAATCGAACCCTGGGCTTCATGTATACGAGGCAAGCACTCTACCACTAGGCCATATTCCCAGCCCTCACTTAGAATATTTCAAGTATCCTCCAGGTACTTTACTTCATTCCTTTTATGGCCAAATAATTCACTGTTTGTATATCTTACCACTGAATAGTTCACTAGATGAATGTTTTGCCACAGTTTTTGGTCAGTTGACAAACATTGGGACTGTCTACTTTGAGATACTAAGAGTAAAGGTTACTATGAACATTGTGTTTGTATGTGGATATGTTTTCCTTTGCCTTGGGTATATTCCTAGAAGTAGAATTTTTGGGTCTTATAATTGTGGTTAGCTGTTTAGCTGAACCAATATATGTTCATGCCAACAGTGCATAATGGTTCTAACTGTTCTGGTCTTCAGCATCACTCTCTGTCTTTGATTCCAGCTCCCCTAGCTCTTGTAACTTACTGGTTTTGACTTGCATTTTCCTCTGACTAATAATGTTGACCATCTTTTCCTGTGCTTATTTACCACTGTGTGTGTTCTCTAGGAATCTCGTCATCTCTCTCTCTCTGTCTCTGTCTCTCTTTATCTAATCTGTGTAGGTGCTGGTGGTTCACACATGTAATCTTAGCTGCTAAGGAGTCTGAGATCCAAGAATGGAAATTTGAAATCAGCTCAGGCAGATAAATCTATGAGACTCTTAGCTCCAATTAAAAGCTGGTAGTGAAGGTGTGGGTCTGCTGAGGCCAGACATGAATGAAAAAGCTGAGAGCGAGCTCAGGGACCCAAGTTCAAGCCCAAGTATGGGTACAAATAATATAATATCTTTAAACATTATTCTTACTGTCTTCTTATCTTCTCATCTCTCTACCCTGTTTCAGAATCTCAATAAGTTGTGCTCAGGCTTGCCTCACATTTTGATCCTCTTCGGCTCTACTTTCCAAGTATTTTGGATGACAGATGTGAACTACTTTGTATGACAGAAAATTTAATTTTGGTAAAGTCCAGTTTTTTGTTTTCTTTTGATTTAATGTATGAGAAGGCTTTGCTTTGCCTGAAGCCACAGAAATTTTCTCCTATGCTTTTCTCTGAGTTTTATAGCTTTTATGGGAGTTAAAAAGTTAAAAAAAAACCATTTAGACTTAGGATCTGTTTTGAGTTCGCTTTTGCATATGGTATGTGACTTCATTTTAATTTTTTTGCATATGACTATCCAGTTTTCCTGGCATCATTTGTTGAAAGAAACTGTTCTTTCTCCTTGAATTATCTCAGCACATTTGTCAAAAATCAATTGACCATAAAGCTGAGTGCAATGGCTCCTATTACCCAAGATGCCACAGGTAAGAGGATTGTGGTCTGATTGAGCCATGTTGCTAGCTCTTTTTGCTTTCAGCTTCTTTTTTTAAAAAAAAAATAGATACAGTTATGCAATAGCCAGCCTAGACTTATACTTGCTACACATCGCTAATATGTGCCAACATGCACAGCTTTTTTTGTCGGGGGGGGGGGGGTCAGTTGTGGGGCTTGGACTCAGGGGTTGGGCACTGTACTTGAGCTCTATGTGCTCAAGGCTAGTGGCTACCACTTTGAGCCACTTCCAGTTTACTTGTGGTTACTTGGAGATAAGAGTCTCATGGACTTTACTGCCTGGGCTGGATTCAAACCACGGTCTTCAGATATCAGCCTCCTGAGTAGTTAGGATTACATGCGTGAGCCACTGGCACTCAGCCCACTTTTTTTTTTTTTTGACTTGGTTGAGATGGGGTCTCCCATATTTTTTGCTGGGACTGGTCTCAAACTGAAATCCTCCCAATCTCTGGCTTCTGTGTAGCTAGGCTCGTGGCCATAAGCTACTACACCTACCTGGCTGCTTTTGTTTAATTTTGTTTTTGGTGATACATTAATGCATAAACATAAATAATGTCTCATGTACAAAATACATCTTTAAAATTTGACTCATTAGAAAAGTGGTTTATTGTTCATATTGGGGTCTGGGCCCTTGGAGAAATTTCTGGGTCCTAGCCTAAGAACAGCTGCTTTAGTAGAAACTGCAGTTGTGATTTGTTCTTTTAGCACATATTTATTAAGTGCTCTCTGTGTGTTGGAGTTTGTCTTAAGTAATGAGAATTTAGCAATAAATAAATCTCTAAAAAACTGTTCTCATCAAAATGCTTTCTCAGCAGTGTTTTTAAATTTCTTTAGTGTACATGTTTTGTACCTCATTCTTTAAATTTGTTAAGTATTTTATTCTTTTCGATGCTACTTTAAGTAGGATTGCTTTCTCTTTTTTTTGTTAAATTTTTATTGTCAAACTGAGGTACAGAGAGGTTACACTTTCATACGTTAGGCATTGGATACATTTCTTGTACTGTTTGTTACCTCCTCCCTCATTCCCCCCTCTCCCCTCCCTCTTTTCCTCCCCCCCCCCCCATGAGTTGTTCAGTTCATTTATACCAGTTTCTTTGATTTTTGAATTAACTTGTTAGTTGGGTTTTTTTGTGTTGAGCTCAAATTATATGACCTTTTTAATCTAATCTAAGTACTAAGTGGTATTTTTAATGCCATTATCATCACATTTTCTACATGGTTTAAGACTTCCATTACAATTTAGTACCTTCTGATTAGAAACTCCACTATAGTGTTCAGTAGAAATGAGAACAGATAATCTTACCTTACTCAAAGGTCAACAAACTTATTCTAAGAGCTATTTGATAACTTGTGGATCATGTGGTCTCTGTTAAACCTATTCAATTCCTCAGAATTATCTAGAGATAATGCGTAAGTAGGCCCAGCTTTGTTTCATTTAAAGTAGTCTAATTTTCTGACCCTTCGCTTAAGAGGAAAAAATTCATTCTTTGAGTCCCAAGAACAATGTTAACTAATTGATGTTGTTTTGATCAGTAGAGAAAGTTCACTTGTATTTCTGCTTTGCAGGAGTTTTTTAAAATCAGGAATGGGTCTTGTATTTTGTCAGATGTTTTTCTGCTTCTATTGAATCAATCTTATGGTTTTTCTTTTTTTGTTTGTTAATGTGATAAATTACATTACCTCATTTTTAATGCTAAATCAATGCTTGCGAATTGTTTCTGATATACTTAATAAAGATCCTCTGAAAATTTTGTTTTTTAATTTGTTCCTCTCTGGAGAATAATGGTCTGCAGCTTTGTTTCTTTGTAGTATATCAGTATTTGCTATCAAGGTAATGCTGAGCTCTTAGAATGAATTGTTGGGAATTTCCTCTTTATTTTCTGGAAGTTTATATAGAGTCAGCACAATTTCTTCCTTAAATGTTAGATAGAATTTCCCATAGAAGCCTCTAGTGTGGAGTTCTTTTTGAGGGCAAGTTTTTTAAGTATGTGTTTAATTTCTTTAATAGATGTAGGGATCTTTGGTAGTCTTTTTCATGAGTGATCTTTGGTTGTAATTGACAGGGAATCAGTCATTTCATCTGAGTTGTTGAATGTATGGAATAAAGTTTTTCATAATATCTGTAGGATCTGTAGTGTTGGTGTTTTTCAAATTAGAATTTTTGTGTTCTCTTTCCTACAGATTCATGTGTCTGGAGGTTTATCAAATATGTAAACCCAATTAATTCTCTAGTAATCAGTTTTAACTTTTCATGTTCGTTATTTTGCTTTCTATCTCATTGCTTTCTTCTATGCTCCTTATCTCCTTCTGCTTGCTTTAAATTTCATTTGCTCATCTTTTAGTTTCTTAAGATTAAAGTTGCCTTGATTTAAAGCTTTTTTCTTCTTTTGCTGTTGGCCTGTATTGCTATAAATCCCCCTACATAAAGCCTTATTGACATTCCCTAAGTTTTGATGTGTGGTATTTTATTTTAATTACTCCCCCACCCCCTTTTCTTTTAAGCCAGTCTTGTTAATGTTGCCCTGGCAGGCCTCGAACTTCTGGGCTCAACCAATCTTGCCTCATCCCCCAAGAAGCTGTTTATATTCATTTCTCATCTCTTTTTTCTCTTCTTTTCTATCTTTTTTCATTTTTCCTCAGTTTCTGTCTCTGTCTCTCTCTTTTCTTCTTCCCCCTTTTCTTCTACTCCTGGGTAATTTAGAAGAATGTTAGTTTTCAAATACCTAAAGATTTTTCACAGTGATTTCTAATTTAATCTCATTATGTTCAGTGTGCAATTTGATACAATGCTATTCTGCTGTTGATGGAGAAATGTTCTATAAGTATGGATTCCATTGTTTGAGAGTGATCTTCACATCATATATTTAACTATTTTTGTCCACTTATTCTGTCATTTATTGAGCTAGGGATATTAAGTTCTTTTGACTATCATTTTGGTTTCTACTTGAAGTTCTAACAGTTTTTGCTTTGTATATTTTAAAACTGTTACAAAATGTTTAGGATTATCTTTCTTGAGAAATTTAACTCTGTCATTATGAAATGACTTTCTTTATACTTGACTATTTTTGCTCAGAAATCTACTTTGATAATATAACGGTCTTAGCTTTCTTTTGCATTTAGCATGATAAAAATTTCTCTTGTTTCTTTTAAGAAGCAGAAAGTTGATTATTACTGATTTCAAGTTATTAGTGATTACTCTGAAGACTACAATGTGAATCTCATTGCAATTCACTTAAAGGTTTTCTGACTTTTTTGGTGAAATATAGCAATTTTGTCCTAGTATACCTTCATTTCTTCCTTCATCTTTTGGTTATTAACATCATGTATATTGTATCTATATGTATCTTTGTTACAAACCTGAGTGTTGTATCATAATTATGCTGTATACAATGCTACAGTTTAAAAAAGAAAAAGAATAGTTTCAGACAAGAGGACCATACACTTCTACTGGTCTTGCCTGAAAAATTGCCAGTTTTTATGAATAATACTTGTTAACTTGTTGTTTGCCTTTGGTCCATTTATACAATGGTTATAGTATTTTTGGCAGTTGTATCTAGTTTCATAGTTACTTTTTAGGCACAGTTTCCTGGCATGCTTCAGTTTGATACCCCTCCCCTTGATTAAGCAAAAACAAAGACAGACAGATGCTTCTTACTCTCCCAGAAGTGAGTGACCCCATAGTTTGAAGAGTAGACAGATAAAAATAGCACAGTTCTTCACAGCTTCCTTTGTGATAATGGACTGTAGACAATTAGAAGAGGAAGTACTCCTCATAAACTGTATGTGTTTTGCGTGTTACTTCACCTGCCTCATCCCAGCAAGCGTGGTGTTAGCCACGCTCCCTCAGATCACTGCTTACTCCCAGCATTCAGAAGCTTGGGAGCTCCATGTATACAGGGTTCTCCTAATGCAGATACTGTCCTCAAAGCTCAGTCTTGTGATCCCTCCTGGTTGCTGTGTGCTGGAAGAGACAGGGACTGAAGAAAGCTTCTTTTCATGTGGGATCCCTCTTCCCTGACATGCCCAGTGTTGTTATTTCTACCCACTCCCAGCTCTTTGCAAGAGGCTTTCATTGGCTCTCAGGAACAAAGCAGCATGCCACTCCTCATTCTTCTCTCTTGTCTCCTTTCCACCTCTCCACCATCTTCTCTTCGTGATTAGAGTTTGGACTTGGGTCGGGGAGGGTAGAATGAGAAAGATTAGGGAGGGCTGGGAATTCAGCCAGTAGACAGAATGCCATTAAAATAATGCATTAGGAATTCCTGATAGTCGTAGCAAGGCTTATTTGGTTTAGTTTCATCTTCTATAACTGGAATATTTGGTCACAGGAATTACTTATTTCCAGAATTGAGAAATTAAAAGGTACAGGCAGTAGATAAGGGTTTTGATCTGAAACAAATCTAGGTTGGAAGTCTTAGGTCTTTTCATTTGACATTGTCTCTTTGCGTGGAAACTGAATATACAGAAAGGTCTTATTGTTTGTAATTACCACCATGTTCCAGGGGTTAAAAATACTTGAACAAGGGGAGGAAAGAATGGCCTACTTTGTAGCTCCACCCATTCTTTCTGTGGCTTGTTGAATGCTCAAATGGTTTGCACAATGAAGTGATAATAACTACAGGAGTGTAATCCTCTGTCCTTGATAACAGTGGTCCTCAGCCAGAAAGCCCACAATGGCCAGGCAAGAGCTTCCCATTTCTGCCAGATGCCACCAGGGAATAGAAAGAGATTCAGTGTCAGTGTTCTTCCCAGCCTGTGTTCTTTAGACAGCAGAGGTTAGATGATGGCTTCTCGGTCACAGTGGAGTGAAAGAGCTGTTTCCTGTTTTCAGGGGATTCCTTTTAATGCCAAACATAGCAGCTGGGAAACAAAGTTTTCCCAGAAGCAAGTGTACTTACTGCATTCTTTTTAAACATGATTTTGACAGCAACTGTTAATGTCTATTTCCAGAAATGTCAGAGCTGTAATTTTTTAAATTAATTGCATAGTACCATTACCATTTGTTGATCAGTGGAGTGTGTGTGTGTGTGTGTGTGTGTGTGTGTGTGTGTGTGTGTGTGTGTGTGTGTGTGTAGCATGCAAGGGATAAGACTGCTGGGTCAAGTCTCCCCTCCTCCTCCTCCCTTGCTAACACAGGTTAGAGTTTTCTTCACAGGTGGAGCAGGGGAATTAAACATATCAACTCTTAAATGCTGACTTGCACTTTCCTTATTGTGAGCATCTTTCAGAGCTCCATTCAGAGCTCATAAATTTGGAAAGCTGTTTAATAATAGCGTACTTCTGGCACATGGCAAGGGTTGTTACCTAGACATAGTGTTACCCAAACCAATAGGATGGCTGCAGGAAGTTGCTGGGAACCAGGGACAGCAGGACTGGAGCTGGAATGGCATTCCGAATGCTTGCTTTTTTCCCCCTGGGCATGAGACTTTGTTTCTATTCCCTGCATTCTGTCTCTGCCACCTGTGACAGAGAAACACCTGCTGAGTGTCATAGAATGGTTTGGTTGCCAGTTCTCTTGGTTGGCTTTAAAATAATTGTTTTGGGGACATATTTCCTTTGATAAAATGTGAAGGATTGATGAACACCCCAAATTCGATTCTCAAGTTGGAGGAGGTCAGACTTGAGGCATCTGCTAGCAGGTACAACGGCCAGGGTGGAGGTGTCCAAGACCATACAACTGGCTTGCCTAGCTCCATGCTCTTGTATTCAGCTAGCTTGCCTACCAGCAGTGTTCCAGCTCTTCAGTAAGTTTCCAGGAGAAGGTATTTATTATGAGTAATGCTTCAAAATAGAAGACAAATCAGATAAGTAACATTTTGAAGAGCAACTTATTTATTTTGCTAAAAGAAGAATCATTAAATTGTCTGGATTGGGGATGAGAGAGTAACTCAAATGGTAGCGTGCTTGCCTAGTAAGCAACAGGCCCTAAGTTCAAACCCCATCACTAAGATAGATGTTGGGGTGGGGGGGCTGGGGGGAAAGCGCATTGTGCAGTCTCTTTCTTGCTTATATCATGGGAAAGTGTTGTTTTCTTATGGGGCTTCATCCTCTTTGGATAGGATGCCAACGTAACCAGGCAGCAGCTGTAAAGAAGGTGAAGTTTGGCAAGTTGATTTCATTATATATATATGATTGCTCTGATTTGGAAAGGAGTTTAGCCTGAGGTCATACTGGCAATTTAGGGTGACCTCTCCATTTGTAGAAGCAGGTTATTTATAAAGCTGCTCTATTGCTACCGCCTGATAAATAATTATGGAAAAGCCAATTAGCCATCAGACAGTGTCAGGAGGGGCAAAGAGAAGCTAGTTTCCTTTCTGAATGGGCTCTTTAAGGCCAAGAGAAAGGATTCTGGTCTACTTATCTGCAAGCACCACCCAGAACTTAATGGCTTCAAATAGTGACCTCATCTATTTAGCTGGAGAAGCTATAGGTTTGGTCCAGGTATAGTGGGATATCTCATCTCCACTTAGCTTGCTCAGAGGTGGCTCTGTGCTGCCCGAGGGCCCGGATCATCTGCTGGCTCCTGTCACATCTGGTGGTTACTGACTTGACTCTCTCTGAGACTATGACTGGAACACTTACACGTAGCCTGCTTGCTTCTCCCTTTCGCTTTCCAGCACTCTCTCCCCCCTTTCCCTCTCCTGCCTCTCTCCAGCCCTTGCCTCCTCTAACCCCCTTTCTCTCATATGTAGCTTTACATATGATTAAGGGTCCTAACAGACATTTATGATAATATATAAGAGATTATTTGACCCAAATTAATCCTAATGTGTCCTGGAATATATAGGCAAAGTTGGACGACTTCTGGCTTTTCTGCATCACTTTTTCATGCTGTCACCAAGGCCTGTCTGCCTACAAGGGGAAGGAAAATAGACACCATCTCTTGATGGAGGTGGGGGGGAGCAGGGTTCTGCAGATGATTGCTGCAGAATTTTTAGAAAGTTCAGCGAATTTTTCCTTTTCCTTTCCTTTTTTTTTTTGCCAGTACCAGGACTTGAACTCAGGGCCTGGGCACTGTCCTTAAACCTTTCGCTCAAGACTGGTATTCTACCGGTCTTGAGCCATACCTCCACTACTATATACTACCTAGTAGTTAGGATTATAGGCATGAGCCACCAGCAGCTGGCTGACCTTTTGTCTTTTATATAGTGTTACAGAAGCTAATGTTATACTTTTTTGTCCCAAGGAGGGAATTTGGAGAAATTTAGTAGTCTGAAGGTGAGAATGGGGAAGCATTCTACATTGTTCAAAGTGTATGGATTTGAAATTCATTCCACCCATGGTGTCTTCCAGCAGACACAATTGTTGTCTCCCCCTGCCTCTCCCCCCCCCTTTTTTTTTGGCCAGTGCTGGGGGCTTGGACTTAGAGTCTGAGCACTGTTGCTGGCTTCTTTTTGCTCAAGGCTAGCATTCTACCACTTGAACCACAGTGCCACCTCTGGCCTTTTCTATATACGTGGTGCTGAGGAATCGAACCCCAGGGCTTCATGTATACAAGGCACGCATTCTTGCCACTAGGCCATATTCCCAGCCCCCCCCCCCCCTTTTTAAAATAAGTTTTCAGCAAAGGTATTTAGGCCCCTATTTTCCTTTTTTTTCCCCCACTCCTGGAGCTTGAACTCAGGGCCTGAGCACTGCCCCTGGCTTCTTTTTGCTCAAGGCTAGTACTCTACCACTTGAGCCACAGCGCTACTTCTGGCTTTTTTCTAAATATGTGGTGCTGAGGAATTGAACCCAGGGCTTCATGTATATGAGGCGAGCACTTTACCACTAGGCCATATTCCCAGCCCCTCTATTTTCCTTTTTGAGACAAAGTCTCAAACAACCTTCCAACTTCAGTCTCTTTAGTGGTGAGATTATAGGAGATTACCATGTGTAAAATCCATCCCCTTGGGAGGGCTCCATGCAGATTACCCCCCCCCCCCTTTTAAGTCTTCACCCTGTACCCGCGTTACCTAGGTAACTGGCACACCTGGAGGCAGTTACCTCCCCCCTTCTCTGAGGTCACCTGGCCATACCTCCCTCCCCTGCCCTAGACAAGGCATGGTCCTTTGGTGGTTCAGCCCTTCTCTCCGGCCATGTATCATCTCTTGGCACAGGCCAGCAGTTCCAGAATAAACTTTTCTCTCCTTCCTGAATACCACCTGAGGTTCTCCTTTATCGGCTACCTCCTTTAATAAACCTTATACCATGCATAGCATAAACTCTGGAATTAAGTAAAAAGCTTGAAAACTTAGAGTTATGTCATGGCAAAAATGTGTTTTTAGTTGTTAAATACCTTTAAACGTAGATGTATTAAAATATAATTGACCTTTTTTGTGTATTCTGGTACTGGGACTTAAACTTGGGCTGTGTGCTCTTAATGGGATTTTTTTGCTCAGGGCTGGAGCTCTACCGTTCGAGCCACACCTCCAGTTCCAGGTTTTTGCTAATTAATTCAAGTAGCTAGTATTACAGTTGTGAGTCATCAGCATTTAGCAGACTGTATTTATTTAAATTTTATAATTTAACAACTTCTGATACGTATATGCATGTGAGACTATCACCACAGATGATGAATATATCATCATGGAAGTTACTCCTTTGCTTCTCCCTCTTCCCTCTTCAGATAATCATAGATCTATTGTCATTGTATATTATTTGTGTTGTTTATAATTTTAAGTGGAAATCATGTAAAATTTGGGAAAATACTAGTTTCTTTCACTTGGAAATTCAGTCCTGTTGTGCGTATCATAGTGTACTTTCTTTTTTCTTCTGGATAAAGACCCAGACAATGGTGTAGATAGAGCACAATTAGTTATCTGTTCAGCTTCTGAGCAGTTTCTGTTATTGCTTACTGTAAGTAAAACACAGCTATGTACCTTTGTGTGTATATGTGATGCTTGAGCCATGACAAAGCATCATAGAATAGGTGGCTGGCAAACAAAAGTTTATCTTTTCCCTTTCTTCTTCCTTTTTTAAAAATTGTGCCAGTCCTGGAGTTTATATGTAACTCAGGGTCTAGGCACTGTCCCTGAGCTTTTTTTGCTCCAAGTTAGTGCTCTACCACTTGAGCCACAGCTCCATTTTGGCTTTTGTTTTGGTAGTTAATTGGGTATAAAAGTTTCACAGATTTTCCTACATGGATGTCTTTGAATCGAGATCCTCAGATTTTAGCCTCCTGAATGACGAGGATTATAGGCATGAGTCACTGGCACCTAGCAAATGATTTCTTTTTCCTGGTCCTGGGGCTTGAACTCAGGGTCCCCGTGTTATCCCTGAGTTTCTTTGTGCTCGAGGCTAGTGCTCTACCACTTGAGCCATAGCACCACTTCTGGCTTTATCTGAGTAGTTTATTAGAGATAAGAGTTTCATGGACTTTCTGGCGTGGGCCAGCTTTGAACCGAAATCTTCAGACCTCAGCCTCCTGAGTAACTAGGATTACAGGTGAGAGCACTGGTGCCCAGCTAGCAAATGATTTTTTTATTATTACCATGCTTGTCTATCTCTCTTCAGAAAATGGAGTGTAGAGGAAACAAAGGCTATGGTCTTGTTGTGTTGTTAAGAGTTCAGCTGCTAAGGAGGACAAATGCTGCTTTTGGCCTTGGTGCTGGGGCAGAGCAGGCTCTTGGTGGGTACATTGCTTTTAATCCTGCCTCTCCTCTGAGCAGCTCAGCTTGTGAACAGTTTTGTTGTTGTTGTTCTAAGTCATTCATAAAGTATATATCCTTAACACTTACTGTTTTTAATTTCCATAGAGATAATTAGTTGCAAGGAAGAATAGCATGCAATCCAGAGTATGACCTTTGTCCTCAGGAACTTTCACGTTATTTCTGAAGCATCATATTTCCAGGCCTTTTGAAATTATGTTTTTTACTGGGCATAATTTAACCTTTTCCTGATTCACATTTATCATTACAACTGCTCATTTTCTGTCTCACATACACATCTAGTTTTGTGTGGTCTTTAGACTTCCATTCATTTCTGCATTACAGTCCTCAGCCCTTGTATCCTGTGATTTATACCAAGGAAACCTGGTAGCCAGCCAGGACGTAAAAGCAGAAACAGTATTACGGAGTCTGGAGTAAAGTGCCACCCACAGGGGCACTGCGACTGAGCACTGGCCCCTCCCGTCACTGGTGACAGCTTCATTGGTCATACTCCTCAAGAACATTGATCCAAAGCAAAGTGTTTCAGTTTCTTGTGATAGTCTCTTACATGAAAGGAAAGGCAGACTCTGGGGTTTGGGGCTCTGGAGAGAAGATGAGAAGGTGGCTCTCAGGTGCGGGCATATTATCTTTTTAGAGTCTTTGCTGTTTTCTTTCTGCCAAAAGTGTACCTGCTAGGTATAGAAACCAGTCCACTGACAGATTCAGTCCCTGCAGCAATCCATAGGTTCATTATGAGGTGAGCATGCTGTATTGAGTATCCCTTTCTGAGATTATTTCCTCCTGTGCTTCTGCAAGTCCCATGAGCATTTCACATCCAGGCTGCCTGCACTTGGATGGCCTGGATCATTTTAAATGCATTGCATATGATTTTTTTTTCCAGTCCTGGGCTTGAACTCAGGGCCCGAGCACTGTTCCTGGCTTGTTTTTGCTCAAAGCTAGCACTCTGCCGCTTGAGCCACAGTGCCACTTCTGTCCTTTTCTGTATATGTGGTGCTGAGGAATTGAGCCCAGGGCTTCATGTATACAAGGCAAGCACTCTTGCCACTAGGCCATATTCCCAGCCCCTGCGTATGATTTTTGAAATAAAAAAGTTGCATGAGAGGAAAGACCAGTGGTCATTCCAGTCTCCTATACTGTCTCAATATGCATCTGGTGCTTAGAATGGTGAGGTGAGCAGGTAGCCTCCTGAAATGTGAGTACCAAGGGAGCAGTGGTGCCTCCAAAACGTGTGTGACATTTCCCTGTCAATGCAGTAGCCTCAGTCTGCTTGCTGTCATCTGTTAATGTTCTTGTCTTTGGAGTGTATTTGGCCTCTCTCTACTCTAAAACATTCAGATTCTCTGAACTTTGCTCCTGGATGTCTTTCTTGTTCCCTCAGATTTTTCTTTTTCTTTTACTCTGCTTATAAGGTACTGAGGAATCGAACCCAGGCTTTTATGCATGCTAATAAGCAAGTACTCTGCCACTAAGCCATATTCCCAGCTCCCTCATATTTTTCTTAGCCCAATATGTTACCCAGCAAACTCTTGCTGAGTGCCTGAAGACAGTGCCAGGCTTTCTGCCCAGGCCTTGGTGAGTGTGGAAGGGAAGCAGAGTCGTGCAAATGGGGTGCATCTCAGTGAGCCCTGAGGATACCACATGGCAAAGGCTTTTGTGGCTGTTTCTAAAGCCACTCAGTCTTCATTTCTGGCCAGTGGCAGGGTCTCCATATGTTTGGAGATCCAGCACAACTTTTTTAGGTACTCATGGGCCTTTCCTGGTGTGTAGGGAGCAGTCTTGTGCTTTGTGGAGTGAACACTATCTTGGGGGGAAGGTGGGAAGACATGAGAAGAGGGCAGGAAATATCCACCTCTGGTAAGAGGTCTCTGTGTGCCATTCCCTAATAGACTCTTGGAATTGGTTGCTTTTTCCATCTGTGTGTGGGAAAGTGCGCCCGAGGTCCTCTAGCTGGCCAGAAGTGACCTTAGCATTCATGGTGTAGTCCATGGACCGGAGCCCATGGGCTCCTGTCTCATCCTCGCTTCTCAGTGATCATCTGCAGAGTGGTTGCCTTCAGATCAATGAATTATCAACTGTTCCCTAAGACTTGTGGAGATGGAGAGCAATAAGCCTTTGAGGTGAAGCTGCTTCTTTGAACCAGAAGGTCCTCCATGAACTGAAGACCTTCTCAGAGAAGGGGTCTGAACAAAGTTTTCTTTTTTTTTTTTTTGCCAGTCCTGGGCCTTGGACTCAGGGCCTGAGCACTGTCACTGGCTTCTTTTTGCTCAAGGCTAGCACTCTGCCACTTGAGCCACAGCGCCACTTCTGGCCATTTTCTATGTATGTGGTGCTTGGGAATCGAACCCAGGGCTTCATGTATATGAGGCAAGCACTCTTGCCACTAGGCCATATTCCCAGCTCCTGAACAAGGTTTTCTTGTGTGGAGTAGTACCTGGTCACCTCAAATGATCTGCAGAGCCTTCATTACAAGATTTCATATCCAGTTCAGTCAGCCTGAACACAAAATGGGTGACCTTTCCCCCGAGGATAAACTGAAGGCCTCCAAAGATGCTTTGGAATTCCCGTTAAACATGACTGTTCTCTTAAAAAGACTGGGAAAGTTGTTGGGGGAAAAATGGGCTACAACTTTCACATGCTCAGCCTTCCTTTCCCACTGCCAAGCTCTTCCTCAGTGTATACCCAAGGTAAGTGTTATTTCAGGGGCATTGTGAGTGTCCTAGGTGATAGAGATTGCTGATAAGCAAAAAGAATCAAAAAGATTGGGGAGGGGAGAGGTTTGAACTCAGGGCCTTGCACTTGCTAGCCAGGCACCCTCCTGCTGATCCACAAGCCCACAGAACCAATTCTTAAACTGCTAGTAAGAACCCTTATGACGTGCCTTGAGTTCATACATTAGCTATGGCAAGACGTTGACTAGGCCAACACTTCTCTCTTCCTGGGGGTTTCCTGAGTTTCCAGAAAGCATATCTCAGGGATCATGTCTGCTCTTCTCTGAGAGCGCAGTCTCCATTTCAATTTGGGGAGAGCACTGTAGATATTTGTGATCTATCCTGAGCTGTCTCTTTATAAGTAGGTAAATTTGACTTTAAAAAACAGTTGTAACATGTTACACCCCAAACATAAGCTGTACCCTAGATTTTATTTTTGTGATTTTATTTTGTGTGCATTTGAAGTTGCCTTCCTGGAGCTTTCTTGCAGCTCTGAGCATTGGGCTTGAACACAGCTGCTTCTCAAGCAGGGACAACCTGGCTTTCTTGGGCTTTTGGAGCAGCCAGTCAAGGGGATAATTTTCAGGTTCCTTTGAAGGTGTCAGAGTTACTCCTGGTGGGGGAAGCTGTGGGACACCTTGCCTCCTGCTCTCACCTGTTTGTTTCTTTGTGCTTTTTTTCCCTTGTTTCCATTTCCTGGAGTTCATTTTGATAAATATTATTTTATATGTTCTGATGCACATAGGCATTGTGCTTTTGTGTTCCTCTCCTAAGAGTAGTCTTTGCTTGCTTTTATGAAACATTTTTTCTTTTTCTCTTTTGTCTGGGACCAGAGCTTAAACTCAGTACCTGATGCTGCTCTTCATTGGCTGGTGCTATACCAACTGAACCATACCTCCAACCTCACTGAAACATATTTTTGACCGCTGGGCCATAATAAACCCCTTTTGAATTTTTTTTTTTGGTCAGTTGTGGGGCTTGAACTCGGTCTGGGCACTACACTGAGCTTTTTCATTCAAGGCTATCACTCTACTACTTTGAGCCACAGTGCCCAGTTTGCTAATGGTTAATTGGAGATAAGAATCTCACAGACTTTTCTGCCTGGGCTGGCTTGAAATCACTGTCCTTAGATCTCAGCCTTCTGAGTAGTTGGGATTACAGGCATGAGCCACAGGAGCTGGCTCCCTTCTGAATTTAAGCAGTATACTTCTTGGTAAATCCTCCAGAATAACTTAGTTGTTTATGAACTCTACTTTGTAGCTAGTTACTGGTATAGGCTAGTGTGTTTGTGTATGTGTGTGCGCGCGCACGTAAGCAAACTGAGTTTGACCAAAATTTACCATTTATCCATCTTTAAATGTACAATTCAGTGGTTTTAAGGACAGTCAAAATGTGTTGCATCCATTACTACCATCTAATTCTAGAACTTTCCATCAACCCTCCCAAGGGAACCATCTATACAGCAAGCCGCCATTCCTGTTCCCCTCCTCCAGCCCCTGACAACCAGTAATCTACTATTTGTCCCTGACCTTTCTAGATATCTCATATAAATGGATTCACATACTCTGTGGCCTTTAGTGTCTAACTTCCATTTACTTTTAGGATTTATTCATCCTGTAGCACACGCCAGTGTTCCATTCCTTTCTATGGCTACCAGATATTCCACTGTATAGATATATACCACATTTCATTTATCTGTTGGTGGACATTTGGGTTGTTTTCCCTCTTGTGGCTCATGTGATGCTGCCGTGTGAACATTACTGTCCAGCTGTCTGAACATCTGTGTTCAGTCATTGTAGGTCCCTTCCTAGGAGTGTAACAGGTCATGGAGATTGTTTAACCAGCTGTGGATGAGGATTTTAGTTTCCTCTGCATCCTCAGCCACTCTCGTATTTTCCTTTCTTTTTGGTGTTGGGGATTGAACTCAGGGACTCGTGCATGCTTTCTGCATTTGAGAACTATAGCCCCAGCTTCTTTCTTTCTTTCTTTCTTTCTTTCTTTCTTTCTTTCTTTCTTTCTTTCTTTCTTTCTTTCTTTCTTCCTTTTCTTTTCTTCTTTTTTTAAATTTTTAATTAATAACCATCCTAGTGAATGTGAAGTGGCATTTTGTTTTTTTCAACTTACATTTTTCTGGTGATAAATGGTGTTCAGCATCTTTCTATGTGCGCATTGGCCATTTGTAGAGATCACCTTTGGAAATATCTGTTCAAGTCTTTCTGCATTTAACATTTGGGCAAGGTCATTCATCTTACTGTTGTTGAGTTTGTAAGCTTGTTTGTCATGGGCATAGTAAAATAACCCTCATGTATAATCCCAAGCTAGCACTCCCCAGCACAATGTCCTCCCACCCCCACTACCTGGGGCCTCATCAGAGCTGACACTTCCCAGTTACTGTTGGTTTGCTTGAACTGAGATTCAAATAAGGTTCCCACATTGTGTTTGAGTAATGTGGCTTTTTGTTTGAACTCAGTGTCTTGTACTTGCCGGACAAACAGTCTGCCCGTGTTGAGCCATACTTTCAGCCCTTACTGCTTTAGGTTATTCTTTTAAATAAGGCTGCTTTTTGCCTAGGCTAGCCTGAGATGGTAATCCTCCTATCCATGCCTTCTTTGTAGCTGGGACGACATTTGTGGAACACCATTCTCAGCTGATTTTTTGAGATAAGGTCTTACTCTTTGCCCAGACTGGCCTTGGATTCTGAGGCATAAGCCACTGCACCTAGCTAATGTGTCCTTTGTAGGTCTCTCTCAGCCCATAATTTCCCTACTTTTTCATTTTCCTTATGGTTTCTCTTTCTTTCCCTTTCCCCTCTCCCTTCCCCCCTCCCTCCCTCCCTCTCTTGCTCTTTCTCCCTCCCCCCCTCTGTCTACCCCCCCCCTTTCTCCCCTGGGACTTAAACTCAGAGCCTGGCCACTGTCCCTGAGCTTTTGTGCTCAAGCACTCTACCACCACTTGAGCCACAGCTTCACTTCCAGCTTTTTCTTTTTAATTGGTTAATTGCAGATAAGAGTCTCACAGACTGACTTCAAACTGCCATCCTCAAATCTCAACTTCCTAAGTAATAAGGATTACAGATGTGAGCCACTGGTTCTTGGCTTTTACAGTTTCTTTTTGAAGGACCTGGATTGAATGTCCTGTAGGAGAACATCACCCATTTTGGATTCTGTGGACTATATTCCCACAGCGTTGTCCCTGTTGTAAAACTGGTAAGTAGAGCCAAGGCTGATTGTGATTCCAGGTCATATTTTGGCAGAAGCCCCTACCCTATGGAGTTGTGTGCACTAGCACTGATTCTCATCACGGTTTGCTCAGAGTGGCTGCCAGCTATTTCCACCAGTGGTGGGTGCTCCTCTGTCAGTCACTCTTTACAAAGAAACTCCTTGACGGATCTTTGGTTCCTGCTTGGTGCTCTCCCTTGACGTCGGAGCATGCGGCGTCCAGGCTGGACTGCATGACGTTCACATTTCACATGCTCTCACCACCCACCGAGCATGGCACTCAGTCTCAGTTTGGATAGGTGCTCCTCCCTCAAGGCCTGTACTTGAAGGTCAGCTGGAGAGATATCTTTAAAGAAAATAATACCTATACCAGGCACTCTGGTGGTGGCTCATAATCCTAGCTACTCAGGAGGCTGAGATCTGAGGATCACGGTTCAAAGCCAGCCCTGACAGGAAAGTCTGTGAGACTTTTTAACTCCAATTAACCACCAGAACACCAGAGGTGCTGGGGCTTAAAATGGTACAGCACTAGCCTGAAGCAAAAATGCTCAGGAACAGCGCCCAGGCCCTGAGTTCAAAGACCCACGACCAACCAAAAGGGGGAAAAAAAAAAAAGGAAGATGATACATAAACTTATGCCAGCTGGTTGAATTGGCTGCAGCCTTGGGGTCAAGCCAAGTATAGGAAAACTTGAGAAACTTGACTCAAAATTGTGGTGCAGAGTGAAGACTGGGGTCCTTGTTAGAGAACCTCCTGCCAGGGGCAGGGGCACGAAACTTCCTTGGCTACCTCCCCTGGCTTATTCCTCCTACACTGTGAGATTAGCACCATGGTTCTCTCCCCAACATAGAGCAGAGATTGGCTGAGCTTCAGGAAGGAGAGGGCAGTGCCCCGGGCCATACAGAACATGTTCCATGCACACCTCTAGGGCCTCTGGGCCATCTGTGTTGAATAGCTGTGATGGGGTCAGAATCACATCTTGGCCATGATTTCCTCTCTTGCAGACATTACATCCTGTGAACCTACCACACACACAAAAGGTGCCCCTTCCTGCCTCACCCAGGCTCTCAGATCCCCTCCACCCTGCCTCACAGTGTGGGGTGGGTGCCTGGGCAGGGTGGGTAACTCACCCCTGCTCCCAAAAGCCAGGCTGTGACTGCCCCGCAGGTTTCCTTTGTGAATTCTGTCTCAAAGCTGGTTCTCAGTCAGACAGCGGACAGTGCTGCTGCGTGTGGTCCTGTGGACTACACTCTGCACAGCCCCATGGGTATGAGGAAGTGGGTGATGAGAGATGAGTCATGCCCTTTGGCTTCTTGCCCTATGCTCATAAAAATGGCATTTCCTTAAATAGATCAGAGCCTTAATAGCTATTTAAAGAGCATGTGGTATTTAGGGGTGTGTTTTATGGCCCTTAATTAAGCTTCAGACAAATTTGAACATTTCTAGATATTTTGTGCATACAAGGGAACATCCAGAGAGGCCCACCTGACAGCCACAGGCAGGTCACACCCTCATAGGGCAGAGGAGCAGTGGGCATCTCCTCACAGGGGCTCTGGTGACCTTACTGCTCTGTCCTCGTACTCCGTAGTAGCTGTTGCCCAGATGGCAGGACACAATGGAGCAGGAGCTTCTTGGGCTTTTGTTTTTGTCTACCCTGAATCAGATAGAGAATTAGCTTATAGAAGAGAAAAAGCCCTCAGTGGGCCTGAAAACTTCTTGTACAATGTGGATTCATCAGTTAGGATCTTGAATTACAATTACTGGCATAGTTTAGAATAGCATGGTCTACTCTAAAAACAAAATTGTTTTCCTTCTTAGATAGGCACTGTTGTCTATGAATATTGAACAATGGAAGTCCTGTCAGCCAGGTGCTGGTGGCTCATGCCTGTAATCCAAGTTTGGAGCCTGGTGTGATGTCTCACATGTATAATCTGCATTACTTTGAAAATGGAGATTGGAAGGACCACAGTTCAAGGCTACCCAAACCAAAATATTAACAAGACCCATGGCAACCAAATCTGGACATGATAGTATGTGTCTCTTCTACAAGTTGTGTGGCAGGCACAAATAGGAGGATCACAATCTAGGCCAGCCTGGTCACAAACAGGAGGCACTATGCACAACCTAACAGATGCTAAAAGAACTAGAGATGTGGCTCAAGTGGTAAGCACAGTTCAACTTTGGCTGGAAAAAGAGCTTGTGTTTCTGGGGTATGCTGGCTTCCCCAGCTGCTGTGCTGTCCATGTGGCAGCCAGACCTGCAGCCCCTGCCTGCAACTGGGGAGCCACCTTTCTGGGAAGAAACCCCAGAAGCTAAGGATTTGCCTGTGCACTAGACCTTCATGAAGTAAATAAATGGTATAAAAATGTGAAAAGTGTAGAATAATAATATTATTATCATAGTACTAGGGTTCTACAAACTCAGGGCCTCATGCTTGCTAGACACATTTCATGTCAGCAAGCCCCTGGCTTGCTTTAGTTGCTTTTTGGATAGAGTCTCATTTGTGCCCAGGCCAGCTTGGATTGTGATCCTCCTATTTAACATTATCTTGTGTGGCAGGGATGACAGATATACTGAGATTTTATTGGTTTGAGTGGTGTGTGTGTGTGTTGGGGGGGGGCGCGGATCTTATGAACATTTGGCCTAGGTTGTTTGCCTACCTCTACCTAGGAAGCTAGGTTTTCAGCAGTCAGACAGGCAGGTGGGCTGGCTGGTCTGTGTATGTATTGATTGTACTGGGGATTGTTCTGTACATGCTAGATAGGCTCCTGTGCCACACTTCAGCCGGCCTAACACTGTTAGGAAGTCATCTGCTTTGTGTTTCTTAAGCCTGATTTGTGGCTGTTCTCCCTTTCACTGGCCGTTATTTGGCTGTGGTTAATGCGACCCAACTGTTATTAATTTCAGGAGAATTTTTTGAAGTCCCATTGCACTCTCAGCAGCACTACTGCATCTACTGGTCTTCTCTTTTCTCTGCTTTTTCTTTTCTTATTTCCACCCCACCCACCCCAGTTCTGGTTATCATCCCACATGCTAGGCAAGTGCTCTACTACTGGGCCACATCCAGCCCATCTCTTATAAGCACATTCTTGCTTTGCCTTCTAGTTCTCGTCCCTCCTCTCAGCCTGCCACCCCGCCACCCCATTGCCATGGTAAAGGCTTTTCTCCCGAGTGTGGCTGTGAACTTCCATTTCACTACCTGCTATCCCACCCTCAGTGGGACTGGGGCATCAGCTTTTCTTCCTCTCCATCTTGTCTCACAAGCTCTGTACTCACGTGTCAGTGCCACTGGATCCCTGCAGGGTGTCTCAAGAGTACCTCAAACTGCCTAAAATGCACCCCCTGTCTGTTTGAACCCCTCCAGTGAGCTCTGCTTCCAGAAGCAGAGCCTCTCATATGTCCAGTCTGTCACCAGATGGGTGTACTTCAGCTCCCAAGTATCTTCATTGTACCCCAGCCTGCCCTTCAGCACATACTGCCTCAGACCTCTGCCATTGCCCGTGAGTCCCCATTCCCACCCCCAGCCACCTCCAGCCCCTTTTCTGATCCCAAGCCAATGACATTTCTCTTTGAAGCCCCGACTATGTCAGGTCCACAAGTACTACAAAGCAGCACCCCTTGAGCCTGGCCCCAATTGAAGGCCTGGTGGCCCTTGGTGGGGATCCACAGAACGGGCCAGTGCATTTTCAGAACAAGCGGTTGGTCCCAGCCCTCACCCAGCAGGCTTCAATGCATGGCTGGGGCCACATTCAGCCAGAGCCTATGCTTAGGCCGCAGGTCTGAGCGGGTCAGTCTGAGCGAAGGCATGCCATCGTGCAGGGATTCAGCTGTGGGCTGTGCTTACATGGATTCTGTAGAGCCTCTTCAGACCTGCAGAAACTAGGTCCACACAAGGAGGTCCTGCTGGTCCTGCTGCAGGCCCCTGTGGAACACTTGGGGATTTTAAGGGAAGAGAGGAAGAAGGGAGGCCCATGCAGTGGCAAGTGGCTGTGTCCCCTCTTTCATCTGAGGGCAGGTGGGGGCGTCTAGGGCATGTGCAGCTTGTATTGGATGTGGTAGGCGCTGTCTGCAGCAGGGGACCCTGGAAAGTCATAGCTTCATGCCTCACCATGTATAGGTGGTGTCTATATGATCACTTCACAGAAGAAGCCCGAGACCAAGCCAGGGCCACATGCCCAGGAAGCATCAGGTCTGCCCCACACCCTGCCCACAAGTGTTATGTTGGTGATATATAGTTAGGTTTTTTTTCCCCCCGTGGAACAAAAAGTTTCCTTTTCCTCAGTTGCCCAGAAGACCGGATATGAACACTTTATCTATCCCCAGGAAGGCCCATCTACTTGTACTTTTGCCCCTTGCTTATACAATGACAACATTTGGCTTTGATCTCAAGGGCAGCAGGGACAGGACACCAGGCTAACCTGTACGGTCCAAGCAGTGAGAAAATGCCAAGAGGCCACTTGTGGTGGCCACCTGCAATGGCAGGGTGAGGTCTAGGGCCCTCCACCTGGGGGCCAGGAGTCCACGCCTAGTCCAGGTTGAAGAGCTGGTGGCAGATGGGGCAGGGGTGGCCTCGAGAGGGTGGGGCAAATGAAGCTGCCTCCCTGGTAGCTCAGGGTGGGTCTATGCCTTCGTGGATTTCTACTCTGAGAGGGGAGGGGTGCCTGGCTTCCTTGCTGCCTTTTCTACCGCTGAGTCTGGGCTTCTCACCTCAGACCACTGACCTTTGTGATCTAGTGGGTATCATCTCATTAGTAGCTAGACTTAAATGGGAGAGGTGAGGTGACCATTGGGTTGGGAGCAGGGGGCTGCTCCCTCAGGCTTCAGGTGTCGTCCTCTTCCTGAAGAACAGCCTCCCTTTCCCCCCTCCCAGCTCTTCGGGCCTCTTCAGAGCCTTTAGGTAGGGGTAGGAGGCCTATGCACAAGTGAGCACTAGGCTTTGATGCTAAATGGCCTTGGAGAGCCTGGTCCCCATGTTACCTGTGGGTCTGCCCTGCTCCTCCCAGCCTGCGGGGAAGGGAGGAAGTGATGCAGCCAGCCTGACATCGGGCTTTGTTTTGATCTGAAATGATGTTGTCATTGAGTGCCATGTGAATGTCCTCTGGGTTCCGGGGGCTAGGGCCATGGCCCGTGACCTGGTGGAGTCTCTTCCTGGAGGTTGAGAAGGCAGCTACTCGGCGAGGGCCCGGCTTGTGTGGAGGAAGTGGGGCCTCAGCTGGGGCACCGGAGCCTCTGCCTCTGCTGCGAGGCAGTGAGGCCAGGCACGTCCGCGACCCTGGGGGAGCTGCCTCCGGTCCAGAGAGCAGAGGGGCCCCGTGGCAGGAAGAGGAGCTTTGTCTTGCTCCAGAAGCCAGTGTGACCTCAAGTGAGGTGCTGCCACAGGCCTCATGGAAAGCGCCCTGCCCCTCCAAGACCACTGCTGTGGCTCCTTCGTCAGCTGCTCTTATCAGGAGGACTTGCCAGAGGCTGGGGCTGGTGTTGGACTTCAGAGTGGGCTTTTTGGGAGGGGGGATCCTTTCTTAAGTAGTAATACCATTAATTATTTTCCTCTGCATTCTGAACGCAGGGCCCTGTGTTTTAATTTTACCCTGAGCCCTAGAGACCGCATAGCTAGTCAGGCCTGGCCTGTTCTTCATTTCCCTCACATACTTTCTTCCTGCCTCCTCTCTACCCATGTGTAGGCTATTTGAGAAATGCAGTGCTTTGCATAGGGCATGAGGAGCAACCTGATGCCTCCTGTAAGACTGCCCTGCCATGGCCGGGGCCTGGCCTTCCATCTAGAGCCCTTGGTTTCGCCCCAAGGACTGTGGATAATGATGGGAAAAACTGGTGATGGCAAACATTACAGACGTGGCTCACAGGGCCCCCGACCCTGCCTTCCCTGCTGCCTCACCCCATCTCCCAGGGCCTGGCTTCTCCCAGATGCAGCCTGCTGCCCTAGTTGGCTAAGTCCTGAGAATCAGACAAGCTAAGAGGGGCAGCCATGCCCACATAGATTGTGTCCCTGCATGGCAGTTCTTGGGGTGCTTCAGTGGGCAGCAGCTGTCAAATACCATTTATTTCAAGGTGCCTTGGTGACATCTTGAGCCCCTGAGATAGCAGGGGAATAGTTTGGGGGGGGGGGGGGACTGATGCACCTCGTGCAGGTAGACCCATCATTCCCAACAGAGGTGCAGTACCCTGCCCACTGCCAGCTTACACCCCCTTTTCCTATACCTCCTGGTAGGCGTCCATTCACTGTACTTTCATGTGGCCGCTTTCCTCCATAGCCAGATTGGAGAAGCTGGTTCACAAGAGGAAATGACCTAAGTAATCATTGCTGCTGGAGCCGCTGCGCTTTGGTAGGCTCATGCCCAGAAGAGCTGCTTCCAGAGGGGAGAGCTGTGCATGCAGCAGCTGCAGCGACACATTGATTGGGAGATGATACTGGTGAGGAGTCAGCCTGTGCCGCTCTCTGAAGGGAGTTCCCAGAGCCACGATGCTAGGCGAAGCCCCGAGGGCTGACTGGCCGGCTTGCCTCCCCCTTTCCATCCCTCCATCCCTGCCTGACCCTCACCGCTGGGCTTGCTCCCCTACTAGGCATTAGGTGCGATCAACTTGTAAAGAAAGGCTGAGATTGGCGAAGTGCTTTGTAAACTTTGTAAAACTCCGTGGGACTGTGAATAATGATGGTTTTATTTGTCAGATTACTCATTTCTGGGAGGAGTAAGCACAGCTCAGACTTAAGAAATGAGATCTGGGCTTTCTCAGTCAGCCAGCAGCTGACTCCCAGTGCAGTTGACAGTAGTGTGAAATAAACAGTGAGGTATTGGGGGCGGACACTGTGCTTTTTCCACTTGTATCATTTACATAAAGTGTGTGAGTTCCCAAAATGAATATGTGTAGTTTCATCTCCAAACAGACTTTCGCAAATAAGAGTAAAGACTGCACACCAGCTGAGTTTCAGTGGAATAAGAGCATGCTGAGTCTGTCACAGTGTTTCTTGGTGTAGCATGGGGGTTACGCAGCCCAGCACTGAAATTATTTTTTAACTGCCAATACGTGGCATTGGGTCTTGACTGGGCTCCTGTGTCAGCATTCTGTCGGTGGACAGAAGGCATTCTGGACATACTGAGATGCACACCGTCTAAGGCAATGTTGTTGTTGTTTGAGACAGGACTTCACTTGCATGTAGTCCAGGCTGGCCTGGAACTGATGATCTTCCTACTCTGGCCTCCTACCTGCTGGGATTACAAGGGTGTGTCACTATGCCCAGCTTGAGGATCTTTTGCAAATGCTTTGACAAACAGTGAGGAATGGATTGCATTTCAATAAACAGTGTTTATAAACCTCATTAATTGTTACCCACCTCTAGCAATCTACTGTCACTACAGCCAGACCTAGCAGAAGCCTCTCAGGGTATGGAGCACAGACGTGACCACGCAGGGGCAGCAGCTGGTGGGTGGGATGAGGAATCCATAAAAGGCCCAATCATAGACACCAAGTAGGTCTTGAGACATGGCTACAACATGTTGAGGTTTCTCCTCCATCTCTCACTCTCTCTGGGGTTTGGTTTATGTGTTTTGGAGGCCATGCCATTTGCAGGCTGGTCTGACCCTTTTGTACATGCTTGAGAATCACAGAGTGTATAGCTTATGTCATTTTCTTTTCCCTCAGAATATCGACATCACAAACTTCAGCAGCAGCTGGAACGATGGGCTGGCCTTCTGCGCACTCTTGCACACCTATCTTCCTGCCCACATTCCATATCAAGAACTGAACAGCCAGGATAAGGTAAGGCAGCCCCCAGAGGGCCGGCTCACTGGGGCTGGGGGGAGGCCGCACAAGAAGTGATGCCCTCCATCAGTCCAGGAGCCATGGCCCTGTCTCATGATAGCCCTATCTTAAATTTATCTCATTCTGGGATTGGTCCTGTGTTCTCAGCCAGCCAAACCCTAACTCTCCCTGTGGAATATGTGGCAGGTTCACAATTCTTCAGTGGATCTTAGTCCTTCCTGGGTGTCCAGAGCTTCGAGAAATGGCTACGGGAGTTGATGGGGTGAGATGCCAGGCAGTCTCCTGTGGCCTCAAGACCAGGACCGTTGTTGATGGCCCATATGGCACTGGGACATGCTATTTATGGTGCTGGTCAGGCCACAGAACCAGACCCCCTGACCGAGTATCCCCGAGTTTCCCATCACAGCTTCAGCCCTGCGTATAGCCCTAGAAGATAACCATTGGGACTAGAGACTTGGGAGATGTATGTTTCTAGCTTTTTCCATATGGATCCAGGCAGCTCAGGCATGGCATGTCAGAACTGAGTCTTTCTTTTTTTTTTTTTTTTTTTGCCAGTCCTGGGCCTTGGACTCAGGGCCTGAGCACTGTCCTTGGCTTCCTTTTTGCTCAAGGCCAGCACTCTGCCACTTGAGCCACAGCGCGACTTCTGGCCGTTTTCTGTATATGTGGTGCTGGGGAATCGAACCCAGGGCCTCATGTATACGAGGCAAGCTCTCTCGCCACTAGGCCATATCCCCAGCCCCAGAACTGAGTCTTTCTGAGTGGAGTAAGAACGCAGGGATGGTCCCACAGCTGGCTGGAGCAGAGGCTGTTCCTGGGGTACTTGACAAGTGCTAAGCCCTGACATAGGTTTATTTTGGTCCCAAGGCTCAGGGAGGTCTGTGTTTTATGTAACCTTCCTTACATTGGCCATATATTGCAACAGTGTGATTTGTTTTACAGAAAAGGAACTTCACCCTAGCCTTCCAGGCGGCTGAAAGTGTCGGGATCAAATCTACCCTGGTGAGTCTGTGGGGCTCCCTGGTTAGGAGGGTGGTCATTGGATGTTCTTTGTGGACTAGCACCAGGGGGTGGGGAGTATCCTGTTGTGTGGGGTGCTCCCAGGGAGCTCAGCAGCTGTCCCCATGCACCCTCAGAAAAAACAAAGTCATTCATTTAGTCAGTATCAAAGGCACCTGGAGGGAGAGGGCAGGGCCATCTTCAGTGCTGCGGCCCAGAGCTCAGCTCAGAAAAGGACCCCCGTGTGATCAGGTTAAGCCACGGACTGTTCCCAGGGTCCCCCTACCATCTAGGGCTACCTCCACATCCCTGGGTGCCACTCACCCAACTTGGAACATCTGGGTGGGCCTGAGGCAGTGTTTGCAGTCATAATTATGCTCTAAGAGTGTTCATCTCACGCGACAAGAGTGTTCTCAATTCCTGGAGGTATGCTTGCTCAGGTGCCCCCTTTTGGGCTATCTAGAGAGAAGCCATCATTACTGTAGGGTGTCCCCTTACTGGCTGGACATTTCACGGCACATGTGGAAAGTTCTCACATAAAAAGTGGGCAGTCTTTGGGCACTGGTGGCTCATGCCTGTAATCCTAGCTACTCTGGAGGCTGAGATCTGAGAATTGTGGTTCAAAGCTACCTCAGGAAGAAAAGTTCACGAGACTCTTAATCTCCAGCTTACCACAAAAAGCTAGGAGAGAGCTGTGGTTCAAGTGGCAGAGTGCTAGCTTTGAGCATAGAAACTCAGAGACAGTGCCCACACCATGAGTTCAGTGGGCAGTCTCCCCACTAAGAAACCTTATAGTCAAGATTATTGCACTGAAAACAGCCCATGAGTCTTTCTCTGCTGCCTCACGTAGGTTGGTAAGGGCCGGAGGCACTGCCTAGGGCCACTGTGTGAAAGGGACACTCAGGCTTAGACTAAAAATCCATTATTGTTGGGATGGGCCAGGCGGTAACCTGCAGTCCTAACTGAGCTCTTCTGTCTGCCAGGACATTAATGAGATGGTACGGACCGAGCGGCCAGATTGGCAAAATGTGATGCTGTATGTGACTGCCATCTACAAGTACTTTGAAACCTGAGCACCCCAGGAAGATCCGCTACCAGCTGGGACCTCTGCGGTTACCAGGCGACACCAATGCCATTAGCTATGCACCCCTAAAGCTTTCCGCAACTCTGGGCTGCTCTGCCGTGCGGGTGCCTCAGCCCAAGGCCTCTGAGTCGGGAGAACTTGGGCTGTGTGGCCCTCAGCACAGCGCGTGCTCCCCCATGAGGCTGGCTCACCCGGGGTGCGGGTGCAGCACCCAGCTGCTTCCTTCTGAAGAGAGTACTGACTGCATTGGCGCCCTGGGGAGTAAACAGCAAGGCTGGTACCCAGCTAAACTTGGGGAGTGGGATTAAATTGGGGGAGGCGAGGACCAGCGAAAGCTTTTAAGCCACAGCTTCTCACCTGACATCAAGTGGGTCCCCTCAGAGGTGAATGGGAACCAGGAGGAAAATGAAGGCCTGACGACAGGCATCTGTGTTCCAGCCTCCACCCTTCACCAGAAGTGGCACTGTCACTGCTCTTTCTGGGTTGCTGTGGCTTCAGGGTTCTCAGCCTGAGTGAAGAGAATATCCAGTTCCTGGCTCCCACACCCACAGCGGGACGAGTCCATACTGCTGGCAGCTTTGGTCTTCCGGAAGCAGGCAGGGCCTCGCCTCCTCAGCCCCTGTCTCAGTCCCAGAGAGGATGAGTCGCAAGGCGCTCCCTTAGTTCAAAAGTTTGTTTGTTTTCCTATAAGCAATATTGGGGAAAATAGCTCCTTATTCTGTTAGTACCAAAGTTAAATTGTTTTTTAATAAGCATAGGAATAAAACCCAGTTTGGATGTCGGCGTGGCCAGCGAGGTTTTGTGGAATAAGTAGTAGCAGGAGGCAAGGACATGTTCTAGGAAGCCAGCGGATCGGCCCGTGCTGGCGCATCGAGACTCACTCCTCCTGGGCAGACGTGAAGACAGTGCCTTAGTTCCTTGTCAGGATGGCCGAGCCCTGTGCCCGCCTGCACCACGCGAGCACAAGCCTTACTCACGGGTGATCTGTTGGTGACTTTCAGGCTGTGACTCAGCAGCTGTCTTGGAAGCCGAGCCCATGTCACGCATGCTCCTGACACAGTGGCTGTTGTTTGACATCTCTAACTTCTAGAACACAACTGTATTTGGCACCTGTAAAGCACCACGAGGAAGACGGACCTCCTGCGGACCTGTCACAGCTCTGTTAGCTAGGTGGACACAAGGAGGGGGCGCCCAGGACACCCACCCAATCCAAATGCAGGCCAGGGCTAAGCCACTCAAGCATAATGTTTTAGACTAGGATTTTGACACGTGTGTGGTTATTAGGGGGTGGGCTGTGTATCTGTGTGTGAGACCTGTGGGACTTCACCACAAGGTGAGTGGTAGCTGCCATGTACCCTGCCTAAATGCCCTCATGCGTCTGCTGAGGCTGCAGCCCCCGCGGGCAGGGGCTCCTTTGTGAATGCCCATTTTCACCTAAGGGAATGACCAGGTAGGCAGCCTCAAGCCATAGATAATTCCGGAAGACCCCTGGTGGAGGGCCAGCCCTTGCTGGTCAAGTTCTTTTCTGTCCTCTTGCTCTGCTGGCGGTTGGCAGTCGGCACGAGTGACCATTTGTGGGAGCGCCATCATCTCTGAACGTTGCTCCCCTCGATCTTAGGCTGTTTTGCCTCTGTTCTTATTTACCGTCAAGGAAGCCGGTCCGCTGCCTGCCCCAGGTCATGTTTTTGTTTATTTATTGTGTCATGAGTGGGATGTTTGTCCTATGAGTAGGAAGACGTCTTTTTTCTGGGCATGCGTTCACATCTGGGTGAGGTAGTGAGCAGGCGTGTGGGTTGTGCAGTGTCTTCTGGGAGGTTTTTGAGGAAGGCACTACAACAGGCTATGTCCATGTAGATGGCATTTCCGGAAGGGCAGAGAGTGGGCTTGCGAGGACTGCCCTGACCCCTGTGTCTGGAGGACCCTCTGCGGTATGGATCCGCTGCCCACCCTTGCAATGAGTCCACAGAGGCAAAGATTCCAGAGCGTTGCTTCTGGCCTTTTCTCATGGGCCCTTCCAACACTATCTGCTCTGTGGACCTGGCTACCAGGGGTCATAAAAGTGATGTTTGGAGGTGTCCCCCATTAAGGGACACCTGCTAATGAAGCCTCTAGGAGTCATTTTTGCCTCTTTTCCCTTCAAGCACAAGCTTTAATGAAAAAGGGCCAGTTATATTTCTATTTCTATCACAGATTTCTGCTGACTGATAATTTGTTATTTTGTTCAGTAACTACTCTTGAATGTATTAAAACTGTTGAAACACATCAAGTCTGGACTTCCTAGTTTGTCCTTGTGCCCTTCAGCCCCCTGACAATTCAGGGCCCCCAAAACTGGCTCCTGAGAAGGCACTGGCAATCCAGGCAGCCAGCCAGCCAAGTCCTCTCAAGGAAGATGTAGCCGAGGTGTGATATACGCGTGGACTGCCATGCTGCGCTGCCCTGCGGGCCAGGCAGGACTTGGGTCTGGGAGTGGCAGGTACACCAGAGGTTCCGGATTCTGTGCAGGTCCTGTGACCCAGAAACCAACAGAGCCCAGACATATGCCATTGGGATGTCCAAGAGCTTCTAGAAATCTTAAATAGTTTTCAGGACTTATGAAATTACAGAGGGGGAAAGCATACATACACACATACACTCCCCAAGCTGTGTGCCATTGGCTCATGCTACTCAGGAGGCTGAGATCTGAGGATCATGATTTGCAGATGAGACTCTCTTCTCCAATTAACCAGCAAAAGGGGCTGGGGATATAGCCTAGTGGCAAGAGTGCCTGCCTCGGATACATGAGGCCCTAGGTTCGATTCCCCAGCACCACATATACAGAAAACGGCCAGAAGCGGCGCTATGGCTCAAGTGGCAGAGTGCTAGCCTTGAGCGGGAAGAAGCCAGGGACAGTGCTCAGGCCCTGAGTCCAAGGCCCAGGACTGGCCAAAAAAAAAAAAAAAAAAAAAAAAAAAAAAAACAACCAGCAAAAAACCAGAAGTGGAGCTGTGGCTTGAGTGCTAGACTACTACTACTGTTACTACTACTACCACTACCCCTGCCACCGCCACCCAGAGGCAACCAGTAAGCTTTTTTTTTTTTTTTTTTTTTTTTTTTTTTTTTTGGACAGTCCTGGGCCTTGGACTCAGGGCCTGAGCACTGTCCCTGGCTTCTTCCCGCTCAAGGCTAGCACTCTGCCACTTGAGCCACAGCGCCGCTTCTGGCCGTTTTCTGTATATGTGGTGCTGGGGAATCGAACCTAGGGCCTCGTGTATCCGAGGCAGGCACTCTTGCCACTAGGCTATATCCCCAGCCCCAACCAGTAAGCTTTTGATTCTCAACTTTTTCCCTTTATTGCTGGGGGTAGAACCCAAGCCCTGTACTGGTAAGCTTCTGTTCCCTCCTGAACAAAAGCTCCAGCCCACTCTGCATTCCTAGTACATTTTATTTCTTTTTTTGGCTTTCTGCGCCAGTCGTGGGGCTTGAACTCAGGGCCTGGGCACTCTGTCCCTGAGTTCCAACACCACCATCTTGTTGCCTTATATGTGCCACATGCAGGGGAGGTCTGTGGGGGCACTGCCTTCACACTGACGAGCACCCTGCTTGGGTCTGAGAGTCCCCAGAGTCACGGGAAGGCTGATACTCCACCTGGCCTGAGTTGGATTCATCAACAGCCATGTGTCTGTGCTAAGATGGTTAGCATGGCAGGGGTAGAGCTGGTCCCATCCTACCAGTGGACCTGGGTCTCTACAGCTGCAGCTCCCTGCGGTGCTGCCCCCTGCACTGTCAGAGGACAATCTCTGAGGAGCCCTGTAGTAGCCCAGTTCACCTGCCTGGTGATTGCAGGGCTCAATGGGATTGGCCCAAGGGCTTTGTGGCCCTCAGCTTAGAGCTAACACTGCCTACCCTGGAGCAGCACTTCTGAGGAGGAATCCATTCAAACTTTACTTATGGAAGGTTCCAGAACCTCACAGAGAGTTTGATGAATGAAAAGAATAAACATGTTCCTAGGACAAGAGCAAGCCAGAGAGGACCACCTCAAGGATTGAGCTCTGAGCAGCTGTGCCAGAGGCCCTGACAGCATCCAATGGCCAACTCTGACCCCATCCTGATGACATCTGGCCCCGGGATGTTTCAGATTGTTCCTCTAACGGGGCTGATAGGTGTGATGGGTCATGCATGATTTGGGTCAGGTGGGCAAGGGCTTGTCTGATTGCTGGCCGGAGCTCAAACAGCAACAGGTCAGGGAGAGGAGGAGGCCCTGCTTTCTGGGCGCACAGGGTGGGGCCTGAGGAGAGCTAGCTGACAGCCCCAACTACCCTGTCCAGATCAAGGTGTGGAAGGGCCCATCCTTGTTCCTGAAAAGTATCTGCAGGGCCCAGTGTGGGAAGAGGGCCCGAAGGGACTATGCCACCTTGGGAGCTGGAGCCCATGTCCCACAGGGCTTCTGCAGGAGGCACTGAGCTGAGCAGGAGTCATGACCCCAGAGTCTTCCCCTGGAGGACCACCAACACTTGAATTTGCTGGAACTGACCCCACATCTGTGAAGTGGGGACCCTCAAGCACCCTGATGTGGGGGAGTGGGGAGGCTGCTGGGATGGTCCTCTCTGGGGAGGAAGGATGACCTCTGGCCTGAAGGGCAGCAGAGGGCTGCCTTTGCCCACCATGAGATCAAGCCACAGCCCCACTGCCCCCAGGCCTTGTCTCCCACCTACAGGGAGACCTCAGATCAGCACCCTTGCTGGCTGGGGTCGCTGTTGGTCCCTACGTGGCCAGAAGCAGTTGTGGAACAGAGCATCTTCCCACAGGGCTGAGTTGGGGCCTGCGGTATGGTGAGGGTCACTCCTTGGTTCACTGTGGAGTTGTTGCTTCCTCTGACGTGATTCTGGCCTTTTTGGGGCTTCATGTAAACTGAGGATAAACTGGAGCTTTGTGAAGTCCCTGGATCACAGGATGACATGGTGAGCACCTGAGATTTGGTCCGTTCTCAGGGGCCAGCTGGTGCATGGTCTTGGTCCTGGCAGGTCTTGCTCCCTGATGAGGCTCAGCTGGCCCCAGAGCAAACAATGAGGGCCAGAGGCCGCCCAGGTGCATCCTGGGCAGGAACAAAGGGCTGAGAGGTGGGGTGGGGGTGGGTCATCTGAGAACGGAATTGTGGAGCAGGAGAAGGCCCAGCTGGCCCCACTGTGTGTCCTGAGGAGCCAGGGCCTGGACGGAAGGAAGGGCGGACCCCTGCAGCCTTCAAAGCCTGACGGGGGCTGAGACAGGGAATCCAAGGCCCAGACCTAGAAGCTAGACGCTGCCAGGGATCCCATGTCCATGAAGGGTTAAGCGGCCACGCTCTGTGTGGCCCATGCCCTTCACTCTTGACGTTTTCATGGGGCAGCCCAGGCACATGAATGGCTCCTGTGGCGGGTAAGGGGGTCATCCAGGCAAACACAGAGGCTTTGCCTAAGGGGTGTGGCCTGTCCAGGGACAAGCACAGGCACCCACCCGCAGGCAGAGTGGGAATAGGCCTCCTGAGGCCATTCCCTTCCATACTCAAGTGTAAAAACCAGTGTGCCCCATCTGTGGACAACAACTTCCACTGGAGGTCGGAGCCAGAGTGCCTGACTGATGACACAGGACCAACAGAGTCAGGGCTGTACCTCCCAGTAACAGGCTGGGGCTGGGGCTGTGTGGGGCAGGTTCCTCACCAGCTCCTTAGCACTGGCTCCTATGGCCATTCTGGGGCCAGTAGAGCTAGAATTACATGAACCCCTGCCTGACCAGTCTGGCCTCAGGACACAGCTTTTCCCCACACTGAGAGATGGGGCTCTGCCCAGACCCTGGGGCCTGTGTCAGAATGAATTTTCATTCTCTGGATGAGGTACATGAGTCCAGGATGCATGTGGGGAATCTGGTGGAAGGGTGTTGGGCCCCAGGATGGAAGTGACAAAGAAAAGAATCACCCAGCCCCACACCACGGGCTAGGGAGCAAGAGGGTCCCATGGAATGGGCTAAGTATTTTCTTCCTCATGAGTGCCCAAGCCCCCTTCAAGACAACAGGGTAGTTGAGGACTTTGAATGAGCGTGGATCCAACAGAAGTAGTTAAGGATGGACCCCCTCCCAAAGTGATCTTCCTCAGGAGAAGGTCAGAATGAAAATTGGGAGTCAAAGGCCTGGGGAAAGGGGTCCCTAGCCAGGCAGCTCCCCAAGTTCCAGGAGATGGCAGAGCAGAAACAAATGGGTTCCTAGAAGGCTTTTGGGAATGCCAGAGCCATTCCAGCCTCTGGTCCCAGGGGCAGCATCCCTCTTTGATGGCCAGGTTTCCTTTCCACTAAGGAAAGCTAGGGCCCTGAGGGAGGGGGCAGGCACAGAAGGGGCCTGGGCTGAGGGGAGAGAGAGAGACAGACAGACAGACAGAGAGAAAGAGAGAGAGAGAGAGAGAGAGAGAGGCTGGAAAGGCATCTGGGGAAGGAGGCTGGGGGAGTGGTAGTATCCCCAGGGTTTCATGTGACACCCATGTTGGGTCCTCAGGTTAACTCGATGGCTGGGCTGGAACAAGAGACCAGGCTTTGGCCCCAAGGATGAGCCAGGCAAGCTGTCAGGTGATCAAGACTGCGTCCCTTCTAGTGACAGTCTGTCTCAGGTTCTTGGCTCCCTTTGATTAGGAGCCAGGCACCTGCACACAGGCCTTCCACCTTCTCTCCCCTTCCTGCCCTGGGGGCTGAGGACTGCTTAGAAGCCCTTCCTTCGTGCAGCCCTTAGCCCTAGAGGCTAGACTGGCCCTGAGCGAATTTTGCAATCTGACTCTACCTGGAGCCCCTCTGGTTCCTGGAGATTCTACTAGCCAAGGGTTTGGAAGCCCTTGATCACCATGCCCTGACCCTCTGCGAGGCTTGGCCTTCTGTGAGCAGATTGAAGCCAGTCCAAGGCAGTCCAAGGCAGTCCAAGACCGACCCCTCCGCAGAGCCGGGTTGGGGCTGTACATGAGGGTGTTACCAGTTGGAAACTTCCAGAACAAGGACGAGGAGCGGAGCAAGGACTACTACTAGCCCAAGGGTCTGAGGTTCCCAGAGGCCACCCTCACCCCCCTCTGTGTTTCAGAGAAGAGGTGTGGCGGGGGGGGGGGGGCGGTTAGTCAAGGCTCCTATGGACGCCGGGCCGTGAGAACAGGAGAGCGACGCTAGCCCAAAGCAGGTTGCAGAGAGAAAGAGGGGGCGCCCCCGGTGCACTTGCGCAGGACAAGGGTAGCAGAGCCAGAGAGGGCCAGGGCAGGTGAGGCTGCCGGTGGCCTTCTTGGAGTAGGGTGTGAGGTTGCGCCCGGGCTCCGCAGGGCTGGAGGAGTCCCCCGGGTGGGGAGGGGAGGGGTGCAGCGCCGGAAGAGGAGGCCGGGGCCATGGGATCTCCAAGGCCGCACTGGGGACCGACGGGCGGGGATATGGCGCTGCCCGGATCCACCGCGGGACCGCCTGGCTCAGAGGCGCCTCTTTGGGTTCCCAGCCGCCCCGCGGGCCTCGGTTTCCCGGGGCGGCGGGGCGGGGCGGGGGCAGCGCGGGTCTCGATACCGCCTGCAGGGGGCGCCCGTGAGCGGCGCGGCTGCAGCCCGAGCCCGGGCGGCCGCGGAGACAGCGGGAGCCGGCGCGCGAGCCGCAGGTCAGCCGGGGTACCGGGTCCTGGGTCGGGGGGTGGGGTGGGGATGAGGAGGGCCGGGTGGGGGGCCGCCTGGAGGCGCGAGGCCTTTGGAGGGGTGCCGGGCCGGGAGAGCTGGGCATCGGGCCCCGCCCCTCGGGGTACCGGCCGCTCCCTCCGCACCCCGGAGAGCGAGTTCTGGGGCGCCCGGGTCCGAGCCCGGCCCCGCGGCGGTCACGGGAACGGCCCGCGCCGGGGACCGAGCCTGGCCGGGTCACGTCGTAAGCCGGGGTCGGGAGACGGTGTGCGGATCCTCCGGGCTGCCCCCAGACGACCGGAAGGTGGGCAGGGACCGGCGGGGAGGGGAAGCGGCCCGGGAGCGGGGCGGCGGGGCGCGCGCCGTCGGCAATGAGCGGGGAATGGCCGTCGGCCGGGGTCCGTCTGCCGCGCGTGCTCGCCTTGGTCTTTTCGGGGTGTCCCGTCCAGGAACAGGCTGGGGGCCCTGCGAGGCCGACCCTCCGGGACGAGAGGCCGGCACAGGTGGAGCCGAGGGGCACAGGTGCCCCGAGGGCCGGGCGCGGAGAGCGCATCGCGGACACCTGGGCGCGGCGGGAACCGGCAGTCGGGGCCGCGCGGCGGGGCGCGCGCGCGCATCCTGCGGACGGCAGTGCCGGGGACCCCCGGAGAGGCCGGGGCTGCGGGGCTGGAGGGCGGGGAGCCTCGGACTGGCCCTGGCCGCCTGCCAGGCTGCCCCAGTGGAGGTAGGAATGGCGGGAATGGTGGTCCAGGGCATGGGACGGAGGGGCCTCGGTGGGGCCCGTCTCCGTCCCGCCATTTGCACTTTAATTTCCCTCCGTGGGAGGATGGAGGAAACCCAAGTGTGCCAGAACAACCGAAGCACACAGTGGCCAAGTGTCCATCAGCTCCCCCCCCCCCTCAGGCATTGTCCTAACCCGTGGACGGGGGGTACATCCCCCTTTGCCTGCCTGCTCTTCCCCCACCCCACCCCAAGCTGCACAGGCTCTTCTGGCGTCTGCTGCCCTGTAGCCTTGCAACACAGTTCTCACCGAACTCCCAGACTGCCCCTTCTAGAAGATTCTTCGTACCACCTCCACGTCCACCCCAGGCTGCTCCTGGCCTCCCAGCCCTGGTGATCATGGCGAAGAGCTCTTGCGAGTACTTCCGTCTTTAATGATGTGGTGGAATCAGGGTCTGCTTCCTTAGCCCAAGCGGCTTTGGTGGGGCTGGGAAGGCTGAGCCTGGTGGATTGTCTCCCCTCCATCCTGAGTCCTAGCACATTTGTGGCAAGGGGTCCTTACAGAGTTGTCCCCCTACTTATGGTGGTTACACCTTCATAGCTCAACCATTGCCTTTAGGAGGCTTGCACACTCTGCCAGTTCTAGTGTCCTTTAGGCAAACCTCAGGCCATGTGTGTCTGCTCAGGTCTGGGCTGCCTCCCAGTTCATGTCCTGAGGGAAGCCCATGCATCCAGAAGGTGTCAGATTTGGGGCCAGATCCATCAGGGGACCCCCTGATCAGAGATTTCAGTGCTGCAACACGGGTCACTATCCTGGGAACCCATTTTCTCATCTGCCAAGCAAGGGTGGTAGTGTGCCTAGCAATGCCCAAAGCGCATTAGGGCTGTAGTGGAGAAGAAATGAGATAGCACTGACTGGAGGATTTGGGGTCGAGGGGGTTCTGTATTCCAATTGGGGAGCCCTGGAGGATGGGTCAGAGGGAGCCACAAAGATTGCTGTGGCAGAGGGAGGTGTTGGCTCCAGAACAAGCATGAAACTTCAGAGCATCAGGATCTGCGAGACCTCTGGTGTGACCCAAAATCCCACAGTGGCTCTTGCTACCCTCTAACCTGCCTGGTCCTAAGCTACTTCATCCGGAGGCACTAGAGCTGTCACCTCAGCATCATTATGAGATCTGTCCTGTTTCATCTAACTCAAACCTGGCCCCCAGGATTGTGTGTGCATGGGAAGGACGGCTCCACAGACTGACACTGATGGAAAGGGCACAATGTAGGAAGCTGGGTCTCTGCTCCTTGCTGGGTCCAGATGAGCAGCGATTCAGAGGAGCCCCTTCGAGACTGCTCACCTTCCGGGCAGGGTTCAGGTCCTGGGTGTGGGAAGAAGCCGTGTGGTGGCCCTAGTTTCTACATCCTGGAAGTCATGAGAACCTGCTAGGGGTGTAAGGAGGGTCCAGATGGAGAGGAAGAGTGTCTGCCCCTCACCCCTGCATGTCCGGGAAGGCAGGGCTGTAGCATTCCAGGGTTGTTGTGCCTTCCCTGATGCAGCACTGAGCGGTGCAGTCTGATTTCTTTGCTGGACTCTGTCCTCTTTTTCTCCTAAGTCCAACCCAAAGACCCCCTCCTCTGAGAAGCCCTGCAGACTCCCTCCGAGCCTCCATGCCTTCCTAGAGTCCTGAGTGACAGGCCTGTTTGGAGGCTGCTGGGCAGAGGCTGGACCCTTTCGTGGTTCTGTGGTGCTGATGTTTTGGCAGCAGCTGTGGTCTGGATGAGAGGCTGCCTAGGGAAGTGGGGAGTGGGGCGAGGAGAGGCCGGCCATGGTGCTAGGGTGTCTCCTCTAGTGCATAGGCCGCCCAGAGGCTCCACAGATTTCACCTCTGGCCTCCTCATGGCCATGAGCCAAGCTAGGGAGGCACCGATGGGCAGTAGGGGTGGCACAGGGATCAGGTAGATTATGCTCAAGTTGGTGCAACTCCCTTGCCCTTTCCCTTCAGCCCCCAGGGTTTCTTGATCACACCCATGTCCAGGGGACCCCGGCCATGAGTCCTTGTCCCTCCATCCTTAGTGCACGTAGTGTCGGCTGGGGCCTGGGTGCCAAGGACCTCCCTCGCTGGCCCCTATTCAAGGCAGCACAGTCCCCGCAGTACCTGTGATCGGCTGTTTGTGGGAGGTACAGGTGCCAAGCCTCTCACGTGGTGCTGGCACTCGCAAGGAGCCACGTGCAGAGGGGAAGCCTGGCGATGGAGCTGGGGCGGACCTTGCTTTACTCCCACCACGGATTGATCTCTCAGCACCTCAAGGCGGTTTGTCTGGAAGAGTAGCATGTGATAGGTGAGTGGCCACCTCAGGAGAGGATGTCCAGGGACTGCTGGCAGGCCTGGTGGCCCAGGGAGTGAAGCAGAAGCAGAGACAGTGTGGTGTCCTATCCCCCACCTGCAGCTGCTTCTCCGATCCTGCCCACATCCTGCCCCCAGGAGCAGAACAGTAGCAGTGCAGCCACAGGCGGTGGGGGAGGAGACACACCCAGCTGCCTGCCCATACCTGGGGCCAGCCTGCTTCACGCACTGGAAGGGGGGAGAGAAGGGAACTCTGGGGTTTTGTGGTTCCAGGCAACTGAGGAAAGCACCTGTCCTGCTAGCTGATGTGTTTGGGAGGGGCTCTGTGGATTCCAGGATTTTCCAGAAGCTCCAGCCTGGTCATGGTAGTGCCACTGCAGGGCCGGTGCAAGGACCACCAGACTACCTAGGAATTATTCTGTGTGTGCCTGCTGAGCTCCTGAGACACCAGTGCCGGTGCTTCTGTATTTCCTTCCCTGCATGCCTGTTGCTTCCTCACACAGACTTGGCAAGGTGTGTGTGAGAATCCCCCTGTGCTGTCTCTGGATCCCCAATTGTCCTCCTCAGCTGCCTGTGAGCCTGGAATTCATCACATCTGATGTGTTCTTTATTTCAGTCCCTGTTTTTCATGCCCACAATTTCTTGTTCATCTTTCTTGTTCATATTTACCTACGCCTGTTTCTGCCATGGGTTGTTAAGTTCTCCTTGTTTATGGCTGCTTTCTTTGAGGATCTGAAATGTCTTTTAAAAATCATCATGGCGCTTGATGCTGGTGGCTCATGCCTATAATCCTAACTCTCAAGAGGCTGAGAGCTGAGAATCACAGTTCAAAGCCAACCTGTGGCAGGAAAGTCTGTGAGTCTTACCCAGATGTGGTGCTTTAGCTCAAGTGGTAGAGCGCTAACCTTGAGCAAAAGCAGATCACAGACCATGCCTGGGCCCTGAGTTCAAGCTCCAGGACTGGCACAAACAAATACACACACACACAAACACACACACACACACACACACATTATGGTACTACTGCGTGACCTTCCTCTTTGAAGATACTAATCTCCATGGTTTTGATGCTATTGCTTGTCTTTCCTGGCCTTAATTTTGTTTTGAAATTGGGGTTTTCAGTCCATCTAAAGTGGGAGCTGAGGTCCTGGTAACAGGATATGGCCTGTGGGTACGTGAATCCCCAGAGTAGCAGCTGCCACTCAGACTTTCCTGGGCTTCCTCCTGCTTCCAGGCCCTCGGTGCAGGCTTAGGGCCTGCAGGTCAGTAGCAGACAGCACAGAGCTCCCTGTGGCTCAAAGGTTGCGCTGTTCTGTGGCACAGTGGAGTAGGGAACACTGACTACAAGGAAGAGGCAGGAGGATTCTAAGGCTGGGATTTCAGAGCCCAGCATGGCTGCAATGGGTGGAGTCTCTATACTACTCCATTGCTTGCCGCAGGGAAGCATAGGTGTGCAGGGCCTGCCTGGAAGCTAGTGGGTGCAGGCTCTAAAGGGGTGCAGCTGCCATCTGGGCATGTGTACAGAGAGACTTACTGATCTGATGTATGAGGAGCCAGACGGGTTTGGGTTAAATGATGATTTAATGAAAGTGGTTAAGTCAGTGTGGTAGCAAGGTTGGGGGGTAGTGGAGGAAGGCTAGAAAGGTGCAGATTTGAGTCTTAACTGCTGGGGATCCTCTGGGGTTATTCTTTCAAGGCATATTGTGGGTGTTCTGCAACATATCTATAGTTTACATGGGACACTAGCTGCCCTCTGCCCCATCCCTAACAAAGGGCAATTATGAGGAAACAGGACATTATTAGTATTTAATTTCCCCTCTTAGCAACAGATGACTTAAGGATTAATTAAATAGCGCCAACAGGAGAGGGAAATTGCCAGATCCTGACCCCACCCTGGCCCCCTGGGCCTCAGCTTTTCTGTGTCTCTGGGAAGCTCAGAGTGGGTAGGAGGTTCCAGAAGTCTTCTATGGAATCCTGTGGCGTTCTCTCCCAGTGCTGGGGCACACGTTAGTGTTGTGTTCCAGGTAAGGCTGAGAGGTCACCTCTAGGCCTTAGCTTCCTCCTCTGCAAGGTGGGGCTCATGGAACCCATGAGAATTGCTGTCCATCATTTCCCCAGCTTCCGAGGAAATGGAGCAAGCTCTTTTAGAGGGCCTACCACAAAGGGTCCAGGCATTTAGGCAGGTGGCCCCCTGTAGAGCCTAAGGGTTGGTGGCTCAGGGTGGCGTGGCACCTGGTGGCCAGCTGTGTGTACTGCTCCCCAGCTCTAGTCAGTGACATGTTGAAATTGGCCCCCAGGGTCAGGGTACCCGCAGATCCGGGCAGCCCCAGCCTTTTCCCTTCTGCAGCGCTACCCCGAGTAGCACTGGACTCCTGGCCCAAGGCTGCCTCTGCTGAGCTCCTGGGCTCAGCTGGGCAAGGCACAGCCAAGAGTGGATTCGGGTTTGGCAGATGTCCAGGTGGCCTGTGGGATCAGAGCTTTACCTGTGATGTGCTGGCAGCAACGGAGGCACCCTATGGGAATGTCGGAAGGAATGGGTGGAGATGGACATGCTTGCTGAAAGGAGCGTGTGTGTGTGTGTGTGTGTGTGTGTGTGTGTGTGTGTGTGTGCGCAGCCCATGCAAGGCTGGCTGGGGAGGCGACACAGGTACATTCAATGAGATGAAAAATTGTGGCCTCAGTATGGTCAGGAAGCCTGTGGGTACCCAGTGCCGTTCAGTGTGGTGAGGAGACACTGAGAACCAGTGGTACTCAGGGAGGGCAGGTACCTAAGACTGCTGAGCGGCTGGGTCAGGCCCCTTCCAAGCCAGACATCCTAGCTGCTGGGAGCCAGTGTGGTCCCTGGGGCTGATGGTGGTGGCTCTGATGGGGCTGAGGAGAAATCCTGTCCTGGATCTGTGGGATGGTAGGGGCCACATGAGCATCCTAACCTGCCTAGTTAGGGTGGCAAAAGGCTGTGGTGTTCCTTAATGTAGATTCTTTGGGGGCTGACAGAGGTCCAGCAGTTGAGCTCGTCTCCCAGCAGGCCCTGATGGGGAGGCAGGATCCCTGGATGGCCGTGGCTCATTAGGCCTGTCAGCGTCTGATTGGACAGTAGCCTGCTGTTGGTGGTACCAGGCCTGGGAGGCCACGGCATGGAAGCAGGTCCAAGGCTAGCCTCAGCTCCTGAGTGCACATCTGGACTGCAGACCAGGACACAGGAGAACACGGACCGTAGTCAGGGATAGCATCTGGAGTTATGGTCTTTTCTGCCTGCCAGGGACATGCTTGGTGAGCAGGTAGTTGCCCAGTGTCCCACGCAAAGCCAGATTCAGTAGGGCTTAGGCCGCTCCACCTGCTGCAGGCTGCTAACTCCTCAGTTTCTGCGGGGGCTTTGGCTTTCCCTCCCTGTTCCCTGGCCCTTTTGTGTCAAGCAGTGTATTCTGAACTTCCTAAGTGGGTGCAGGAACCCCCAACCCATGTGGCTGTAGCATGTGCCTGCCCCAGCTCCAGCCCGTTTCGAGTGGGATGGAGGAGACAGAGCCTGGGCCTTTAACTAGGACTGAGGAATGGCCTTCTCTCAGGACTCCCATCCTCATGAAGTAGAGGAGATGGGGGAAGACACGGACACATGCAGGTAGCCAGGAGGCCTCTAGCCTCTTGTCCCCAGACAGGCAGCGACTGCTGCTCTGAACCTCTGGGGCTCCTTGAGGAATGAAAGGTGGATTTGGGGGCCTCTTGCTTCTGAGGGAGGCACTTGGTGAGAGAGGTCTGCTTGGACTGAGGTGGTTTCATGAGCACAGGGGGACAGCTGGAGTTCAGGCTGAGCTCTGGCCTGGAGGGGAGCTTATGCTTCTTAGGGTGTCAGTCATTCCTATGTTTCTATGATACTTTGACTCTGGGGTTCCCTTTCCAATATGTTGTTTAGTTCCTTTTCATGGACAAAACAACAAGGAGAGTTGAAATGGCCCCTAGAGGACAGCCAGGACCCAACTTCCTCACTGTATGAATAGGGAAACGGAGACCCAGAAAAGAAAGATGCTTGGCCACAATTCCCCAGCAAGTGAATTCAGAGCACCTGCTTCTCTGACTTAAGTCAATCATTCCCACATTCTCCAGGCAGAGGAACAGGTGGGAGAGAGGGCGTGGGAGGAGGAAGGGGAGGAGGAAGGGGAGGAGGCTCTGTCAGAGAGGAGAAGCACCCAAGCTCCTGCCCCACCAGATGTGCAGCCTGCTGGTTGCTGGGGACAATGGGAGTCAGCTGGTTCAGGCTTGTGCCTGCTCTGCTGCCCATGAGGGTAAGAAAGCTTATCCATTGCCGCTAGCCAGACTAAATGGATCCCCAGATCCCTCTAGAACTAAGCTCCAGGAGTTGCTGGCTTGTTCCTTAGTTGGACACTGGTAGTTCCTGGAGAGCTTAGTGGGGACAGAGTGGCACAAGTAGGCTGAGAGGCTGGGGCAGTGAGACAGGTGGGTAGGATTGGACAAGCCCGTGTGTGTGTGTGTGTGTGTGTGTGTGTGTGTGTGTGTGTGTCTGTGTCTGTGTGTCTGTGTCTGTCTGTCTTTCGGAAAGGAATGGAGTCATGGACCTGGCAGCAAGTGGAAAGACCCAGGCAACTGAGTAGTCAGGCTGCCACTGAAAGTTTGGGATGCTGAGTTTGGGGCGCCAACATGACAGAAGTAACTCTGACAGATTCTTGGCCTCGGGTGAGGAGGAGTAAGACTGGTGGATCTCTGGCTATGCTAAGAGGGGATGACCTCAAGACCAGGGGTGGGGGGCAGACAGAGTCCAGACAGAGGTACAGCCTGGCTCTACCTGCAGTCCCTCTCGTGTGCTGTGCAGAGCCTACAGGAAGGGTTTGGGTGGTCTTAGTAGGAATTCTAGGAGGACTGGGAGGTAGCAACTTCACTTGGTGACTTTAGCCCTGGGGGCCAGAATCCCACTTCTGGGCCTGGGAGCATCTCCAAGCGGACACCCAGGCTGCAGGGGGAGGAGAATGGAACGCCGTAGAACCTTCGAGGCTCAGGTGGTTCAGTAGCTCACCAGGTTCTTTCTCTCTTTGCAGGTGCCTTGGGAACCCTGAAGCTGAGCCTAGCCATGAGGCCATCACCAGAGGTCCCCCAGGAGAGGGCCTGATGTCAGGAGACGTGGCGGTGCCTGTGACAAAGCCCCTGGAGCGCCCTGTGTGGGCACCTTCTTGGCTCCTGTGAGGAAAGGGCTCTGGGGCCTGGGCAGGTGGACGGCGGGGCTGCAGCTATGGACCGTGAGCTGGCCCAGGCCCGCGTCCTTGCCGAACCTGCCTGTCTGTGGCCTCTGCCGCCATGGGCTCCTTGGCGTACATCGCGGTGGAGCTGGCCATCGCCGTGCTGGCCATCCTGGGCAACGTGTTGGTGTGCTGGGCAGTGTGGATCAACAGCAACCTGCAGAACGTCACCAACTACTTTGTGGTGTCACTGGCGGCAGCCGACATTGCGGTGGGCGTGCTCGCCATCCCGTTCGCCATCACCATCAGCACCGGCTTCTGCGCCGCCTGCCACGGCTGCCTCTTCTTCGCCTGCTTTGTCCTGGTCCTCACTCAGAGCTCCATCTTCAGTCTCTTGGCCATTGCCATCGACCGCTACATCGCCATCCGCATCCCACTCCGGTGAGTGAGGGGCTCACTTGGGGACAGGGCCAGCTGTGCCTGGTCTGTGTGCCTCTGAGGACACGGCCCCAGTGCTCCGTCCAGGGCTACACAGGGCTGGCAGGTGGGTGGCTCTTATGCCGATCTGGCTGGTCCTTATGGCACTGAGCAACCTGGGCTGCCCTAGGCCACATCAGACATAGTGCTGACACTCTGTGTCTAGGTTATCGTTCATACGGCAGAGCAAAACTCCTTCAGGGAACCCGGAGTGGGCGAGGAGCCACCAACAACCACAACACCCCCGGTGAGGAACCCTCTTGCCCTCTGCCTTTCCCTAGCTTCAGTGGGTAGGCCTTGTCTTGTGCATGTTAGGAGAGAAACCCAGAGAGGGGAAGTGACTTGGCTGAAGGCCGCAGTGAGTCACTTGGACTTCGTATGCAAATTATGTTGCTCCTCAGGTCACGGAGGAGGGAGGACTGGGGTTTTTTATGGTGAATCTTTTGTGAAAGTGACCTCAGCCTAATATTGTGTAAATAAAGACCTTCCCAGTGGCTGCATTTCCTGGGTGTAGCCTCCACCTACCCAGGCCATAGATAAACTAGGAAGTACAACCTTCCCTTAGGGTGCCAGGAGTGCTTTATCTCCTTGCTCCCTCTACCCCGCCACCACCTGGGTCTCACAGCCAGGGGGTGCTGCAGGTGCTGAGGAAGGTCTCCACGATTCCAGATTGGAGTACACTGCCCCCCAGTGAACTCCCCAAACAGGTGGAGTCTCCTCCGGCAGAGGAAGCCCTACAACCCACTGCAGGCTAAAGACCAGGCTCAGTGAGCAAATGGAAACTCAGAATGTCAAACCCAACAAGGCCCTTAGAAGCCATTTCCTTCCTCTCATTTTCTAGACGGAAAAATGAGGTTCTGTGGAGGGAGCCTACCCTGTCTGGGCCATAGGAGTTGGTAGTTGAGTGGGGACTAGGCCTAGGAAGAAACAGGGGCTGCCACCCCTATAACCTCTCTCTTTGGGGGAGTCTCTCAGAAGCTGCATCCTACAGTCATTGCTGCCACCTGTCCCCAAGAAAAGAGCAGGCACCTGTATTAAGTTGCCGAAAAGGAGCAGGTCCTGAGCTGAAACTCCAATACTGCTCAGTAGCTGAACCTTGTTAAGTAAAACCGTGAGTGTTTTTTTTTTTTTTTTTTTTTTTTTTTTTGGTAGCATGTAACTGTAATTCTGAGCGAAGAGGCTGAGCGAAGTCCAGGTTTATCCAGTGACTGCTCTGAACAGAGGAGCGGGGCTGAGCCCACACAGCTGAGCTCGCAGGGGAAGCGGCAGCCTGGCTTTCACTTTCTTTGATTTAAAGGGCAGCAGCCTTCTAGGGAGAGGTGGGGACAGCTGTTCTCAATTGAAAGACCTCAGCTTGTCCCTTTGTGTTCTCTGAGAGTCAAGAGAATGAATCCTTGAACTAGTAAGATGGGGCCTGCTGTGTGGCTATGAGAAATCAGCTGCCCTACTCTAAGCCGGTTTTCTCCTCTATAATGGGAGTGCTTCTATCTGTCCTCCTAAGCTCACAGAAGTTGTGAGGGTCTAGAGTGAGTGGCATGGCTGGTAGGACAGGCAGGGGGAGGCTCAACTCTTGAGCTGCTAGAAATCTGGAGCCCTCGCCTTCTGGGCTCCGATCTGCCTTCCTTACCCTAGAATCTTCCAGAGCTGGACCTGAGCTCCACCTGGACTTGTCAGCCACTGAAGTTCTGCTGAGGGAGGATTTGGAAAGTTCAAGCTGGTCTTTGCAGGGAGCCGGCAGGGATGAAGGTGGGCCTCCTTCCCCGGGCAGAGAGTAATAGAGCTGCAGAAGGGTATCGGCACAGCATCTTCTTAGATCCTCTCAGCTCAGTACTTTAGCCAGAGCAGATGTTAGGACTTTCATGGCTAGAACCAGGAAAGGACATACACGTAGCTCCTAACGTAGATGGATTCTAGAGTCCCTCGTACTGTTACTGGCCTTGGGGTCACTCACTTTCTTAGCCTTGAAGCCCCTGGTTGCTGAACATGAGGAGGTATCCATGTGGGGGCCCCTGAGAGAGAGCAAGTTGGGCATAAGGAAGAACTGGAGGGAGGCCCGTGAGAACCAGTAGCTCTAGGCTGGTTATAGTCTGGCTCAGGCTCCCCCTTCCTCCTCCATCCCCTTCACAGCTAGGAAGCCAGTTCCCTCTGGGCACTGGCCAGGGACCTACACCATGGTAACTTCTTTTTAAGAACTCAGTTTTAGAACAATCTGTTACCTCTCTGCCAAATGTAAAGACACTGTTGAGCTAGGGCAGGGTAAGAAGATCAGGGCTAGAGACAGAGATGCATCTCTTGATGAAAAGCCCTGGGCGAGAGACAAGGGTTTTCTTTCTCAGGCGACCTTTGTGTAACCACAGAGGAAGACGTGTCAGCTGTGTGGCATTCAGATGTGTGGGGCTGGAGTGTCAGAAGGATGGCAAAGCCTCCCGAGGAAAGAATGAGTATGTAGGCAGGGCCAGGGAGAGGTGGCCTGGCTAATGAGTGACAGGAGATGAGTGGGCAGAGAGGTGGAGGGCTGACTTAGGCTTGTCTTTGCCCAGGGAAGAAATCAAAAGTTTCCCCCTGTGGGTCAGAAGTTCTTCAGTTCTTGGATCACTGGCCCCTCAGGGTCACTTAGGGAAATTCCACCATCTCAACGTGGTGCAGATGCATGTGAAACTTTAAGTTGTGGGGTATGTTTCTGGATGATAGGGTGAGCCCCTGGGGTGGGTAACCGGGATCCCCAGGAAGGGCAGTTGGGGTCCAGCTGGACAACACCTGAAAATGGGAACTGGTAACGGGGCTGGCAGCCACACCCTGTGATGCCTCCTAGTCCCCCAGAGTGTGAGATAGTCTTGATATCTCTTCTAGCTGGGCAGTCTGTGTGTGAGGTCCATGTCAGCCCCAGCCTGGGAGATGCTACTGGGCCATGCATGGTTTGGCCATGGTCCCATTTGGGCCCTGATGCTGTTCCAGGTACCCATTTGGGTCTAAACTCTCAGCTGAAGGGGCTTTTTCTTCTTGTCGTTTTTCTTAAGTAACTTTTTTTTTTTTTTTTTTGCTAATATTGGGGCTTAAGCTCAGGGCTCCACACTCTCACTCAGCTTTCTGGCTCAGGGTTGATGTCCTATCACTTGAGCCACGAAGGGGCTTTCTTTTGGCAAAAACAAAATGCATCCATTTCCCCCACACACCTGTACGTGTGTACACATGTACAAATATGTATGTGGAGACTGCCTAGCATGTGCAAGGCAAAGTAAATAACATGTATACAAACATTATCAAGGAAAAAGTATATAGTGAAAAGTTGCCTCTCTATCCCCAATCTCTCCTACCCCCAGGTTTTTGCAGGTACAGGCAAACACTATTCATGTTTTGTTAGTATGCCATCGAGAGACTTCCGTCGTGCCGTGGGAGACTGTCTCTGGTGGAGTCTCCCCTCTGAAAAAGCAGACAAATGGATGCAGGGATGCCCATCTGTGGCCAGCCCTGGCTTCCCCACCGACTCGCAACCCATCCACCGTCCTCACCTCCCTCTCTCCAGCAGGTGGTCCTTCGCCATCAGGGCCAATGCTCGCTTCCGCTTGACAGCCTCAGATGGCAAAAAGGTCACACTGCCCGTGGTACCCCCATTTCCCTGTGAGCAGCTCAGATGAAAAGTTTTTGCCTACCCTTACGGGCAGTGCTGATGGGTCCCGGATTCTGAGTTGCACATTACACACAGGGAAACGGAGGCCCAGAGAGGTTGAAATGACATGATGTTCCTCATGTATAGGGATAGACAAGGACCAGAATCCAGGGAGGGCTATGCGTTTCTCAGGAAAGATGTTAACATTAGCATAACTTCCTCTTCATTGAGGACTAAGTACTGTTGTAGAGTATTGAGAACAGTGCCAAGTGCTGACACAGGGATGTGTGCTGTGTAAGTGTGAGGCTCATGTTTACGTCTCCAGAACAGGAGACAACATTGCAGGGTCTATGTTGCTTGGCAGGAAAGGTCAGGTCCATAGCCCTCCCCGTGTCAAGGCCTTGCTGCTGGTGGCTAAGCCTTTGCTTTGTGGGCCTGGGGAGCTTGTAGAATAAATCTGCCTAGTAACTGTTTTGAATTGACAGGGCTGGAGTTACAGCTCAGTGCTAGAGTGCTTGCCTACCTTGCACAAGACGCTGGGTTTAAGCTGTAGTAGCACCTCAAGAAAAATGAGAACAGGGGCTAGGAATATGGCCTAGTGGCAAGAGTGCTTACCTCCATATACATGAAGCTCTGGGTTCGAATCCTCAGTACCACATGTATACAAAAAGGCCAGAAGTGGCACTGTGGCTCAAGTGGCAGAGTGCTAGCCTTGAGCAAAAAGAAGCCAGGACAGTGCTGAGTTACTGAGTCCAAGCCCCAGGACTGGCAAAAAAAAATAAAGAAAGAAAAAGAAAAATGAGAACAGTCCTGGGAATGTGGCTTAGTGGTAGAGTGCTTGCCTATCATACACGAAGCCCTGGGTTCTATTCCTCAGTACCATATAAACAAAAAATCCAGAAGGGGTGCTGTGGCTCAAGTGGTAGAGTACTAGCCTTGAACAAAAGAAGCTCAGGGGCAGTGCCCAGGCCCTGAGTTCAAGCCCCAGGAATGGCAGGAAAAAAAAAAAAAAAGAACAACAGAACTGACATATAAGACTCAGAACTAATGAGTTTACCTTGGCCTAGGTTGCCTCACACAACTCATGCAACTGGGTGCCTAAATGTTCACAACAAGCCTATTCTTCACTTTGTGCCTTTGTTTCCCCACCTGTAAAATAAGGGGTGGACTGTAGACTAGATATCAGATGTTACTAGGTTGTTTTTAAATTTTTCATTTTATCTTCCAATTACCAAACAACATTTGGGAGATTTTTGCCCAGAAAATAAGCTGCTCAGGGGGCTGGGAATATGGCCTAGTGGCAAGAGTGCTTGCCTTCTACACATGAAGCTCTCGGTTCGATTCCCCAGCACCACATATATGGAAAACGGCCAGAAGGGGCGCTGTGGCTCAGGTGGCAGAGTGCTGGCCTTGAGCGGGAAGAAGCCAGGGACAGTGCTCAGGCCCTGAGTCCAAGGCCCAGGACTGGCAAAAAAAATAAAAAATAAATAAGCTGCTCAGATGCTCTTGGGATCTGACAAAATGGAGGCACTTTTTTTTTTTTTCCAATGCTGAGGTTTGAATTCAGGGCCTTGCACTTGGTAGGCTGGCATTCTACCACTTGTGACACACCTCCAGCCCTGCTTTGTGCTGGTTATTTTAGATTATCAAGTCCTACAGGTTGGTCTTGAACAGCAGTCCTCTAGATATCAGCCTCCTGGGTAGCTAGGATTATAAATGTGAGCCAACATGCTCAGCTTTTTCCCCCCTTGTGTCCTAAGAATGGAACCCAGGACCTCATGCGAGCTAAGCAAATGTGGTACCATTGGCACGCATTTTACATGGCAACAAAGGGTAAATGCACACCATACCACCTCACACTTATTACCTGTAGGCACCTGTATTTGCCACCAATAGACTCACTCGATCCTTTCTATAGGACTTTGAACTCTGGATTAAATAGGATGCATTTTTTTCTTGACACCCCCTGCATGGTCCTGTCTAAAACCTGGCAATGCAGATGGAAGCAAGAGAGCCCACTTCCAAGGAGCTCCCCATCTTGGGCCTAGAAGAGGCAGAAAACTTCTCTGAGGAGATATCCAGCCTGAGCTTGAAGGCTGGGCGAGGTTTTCACCAGGTAGGGGGGAGGCTACTCTTGTTTTTCCAGAGTGAAAATTATAGGCAGCAAGTCATTCCTCAGAAAACACTGAGGGTGCCTTTTTCCATCAGGGAGAATTTTTAGGGCACCCACTCTTATAAACTGTGGCTCACACCTGTAATCCTAGCGACTCAGGAGGCTGAGTTCAAAGCCAGTCCCTGAAGGAGAACCTGTGAGACTCTTACCTCCAATTAACCACCAGAAAACCGAAGTGGAGCAGTGGCTTACAGTGGCAGAACACTAGCCTTGAGCGACAAAGCTCAGGAACAGCACCCAGGCCCTGAGTTCAAACCCCATGACCAACAAAGAAAAACAACAACAAAACAAAAACAAAATGGAAAAAAAGGAAAACCTCCTGCTGCCTTTACAAGGGCTGAGGCTGCATATTGGTTAGATCACCCCATTCTGTGAGTCTGGGATTTTGAATTAGCAGGCTTGGATTTTCATCTGGCTCTTAGGAAAATGGAGTGATTTCAAGAAGATTATTGTCATTGTCTGGACCTTAAGCTCTCATCCAATTATTTTCTCTAAGACTATTAAGATTGCCAGATAAATGTCAAGACATAATTATCCTACTTCTCTACCCAGGTCTGTGAGAGATCTGCTGGAGAGATGGTATCTCATTCAACTTGGAGCTACCATTCCCCCTCTCCCCTCAGGACACCCAAGTCAAATGAGGAAGAAAGAGCATGGCCTGCAAGAAGCTCAGATTAGCTCCAAGTCTCCTGTGGCTGGTCACGCCCCAGGCAATGAGCCCTCCGTCAGACCCAACATGAAGGGGTCTGGCCCTTATAAGGCACTTGGAGTAATTGGCACCTGACAAGACAGACATGTATGCTTTTTGTCAGTTGCCAGAGGCCAGTCTGCCTGCGTTATAATTTTTGTATGGACTGTAAATGATATAAATATCCAAATGTCCCTTTATAGAAAAGGGATATATATATATATACATATATATATATATATATGTATATATATATATATATATATACCTTTGTAAGGGAAGCAGGAATGGGTGCAATACTTCTCCTTCCCCCAAATCACTTATTTCCCTCAAATCAAACTCAAATTAAGTCTCAGGACTATTGGATCATCTGAACATCTGTACAGTGGTTTCCATTTCCAGGGTGCCTGCTCTCTTGTTATCTACTACTGGACCCCATCAGCCTGTGAACAAAGGCAAGAACCACTACTTTACTTAGAAGAGGATACTGAGGCGTCCTCAGGAAGTTCCTAGTCTAGGTGCTGCAAGGAAAACCTTTTAGCCAATAAATGAAGAACCCACCTGGCGTCTTCTCTGGATTTCTTTCTTTTGGTGTTTTGGTTTTGGGTTTGGTTTGGTTTTGTTGGTGGTGGTGGTTGTGGGGCTTGAACTCGGGGCCTAGGCACTATCCCTGAGCTTTTTCCGGTCAAGGCTAGTATTCTACCACTTTGGGCCACTTTGAGTTTTCTGGTGGTTATTGGAGATAAGAGTCTCATGGGCTTTCCTGCCCGGGCAGGCTTTCAGCCACAATTGTGGCTGTGTCTCCGCCTCCTGAGTAGCTAGGATTATAGATGTGAGCCGCTAGCCCCTCGCTCTTTTCTGGGTTTCTTGACTGTTGGCTCTGCCCAGTCCTGGATTCTCAGGCTTCTCATGCTGGTCTCTTTCTAGGTACAACAGCCTGGTGACCTGCACAAGGGCCAAGGGCATCATCGCCATCTGCTGGGTGCTCTCCTTTGCCATCGGCCTGACACCCATGCTGGGCTGGAACAACTGCAGCCTGCTGAAGGAGGGCAGGAACGACTCTTGCGGCGAGGGCCAGGTGACGTGTCTCTTTGAGGATGTGGTGCCCATGAACTACATGGTGTACTACAACTTCTTCGCTTTCGTCTTAGTGCCCCTGCTGCTCATGCTGGGCATCTACTTGAGGATCTTTCTGGCAGCCCGGCGACAGCTGAAACAGATGGAGAGCCAGCCCCTGCCAGGGGAGCGGACTCGGTCCACACTGCAGAAGGAGGTCCACGCAGCCAAGTCGCTGGCCATCATTGTGGGACTCTTCGCCCTCTGCTGGCTGCCCCTGCACATCATAAACTGCTTCACCTTCTTCTGCCCCACGTGCAGCCACGCCCCTCTCTGGCTCATGTACCTGGCCATTGTCCTCTCGCACAGCAATTCTGTGGTCAATCCCTTCATCTACGCCTACCGGATCCGTGAGTTTCGCCACACCTTTCGCAAGATCATTCGAAGTCATGTCCTGAGGAGGCAGGAACCCTTCAAGGCGGGGGGCACCAGTGCCCGGGCTTTGGCAGCTCACAGCGCCGAAGGTGAGCAGGCCAGCCTCCGTCTCAATGGCCATCCCCCTGGGGTGTGGGCCAATGGCAGCGGCCCCCATCCCGAACGACGGCCCAATGGCTATGCTCTAGGGCTGGTGAGTGGAGCGAGTGTCCAGGAATCCCACCAGGACGTGAGCCTCGCGGGCGTGGAGCTCCTTAGCCATGAACACCAAAGACCTTGCCCAGAGTCGTCTGGCAAAGAGGACCCCCGAGCCCAGGGCCGGGCAGGAGTGTCCTGATGGTCCATGGCATTGGTCCCTTCCTGAAGGAAGGAAGTCACCGTCTTTCTGGTTGGCTGGACCAGTCATGTTAGGAGGTGAGTGAGGGCCTGGTAATCACCGCGGATGGAGAGGAAGGAGCCCCAAGCTGGTGCAGCATGCGGCCCAGCAAGTAGGGCCTGAGGCCTGAGAAAGTCAATGTTTCATGCAATGAGGCCCTGCACTAGGCATCTTCAGTGGTCAGGGCCCAGTCTCCCACTCCCAATGCCCCTGGAGGACCCCTGTCTCTGCAGAGTGGCCATGGCTTAGCAGACTGGCCTCAGGAAGCCTCCTGTCACACGCTCGCCTCCCCTCCCGGACTTTCTAGGGCTCGAGAAGCTGCTGGCCTGGAGGTGGCACTTGACTACGAAGATATAAGTGTGAGGAAATCCTTTCTATTTTATTATCTTCCTTCCCCTGGCTTCTGGATCTGTTGCCTGTCCTGCTGCTATCTTGGCATTGGGAGTCTGCCAGGGAGTCTCGGGCAGCCCTCTCCTGTTGTCAACCATGGCTGTGCACTGGGCTCCCAGGGCCAGCTCTCTGGAGGTGACGAAGCCAGGATGGAGGACATGTTGTAACAAGGACAGTGCCAGCGCAGGGGCTCAGGTCCCGGGAGCAAAGCCTGGGCTGCTCAGAACGGCCTCCGCAGAGGCCCCAACGAACTGGCCTTTCCTCCTAAAGGGAATGTTTTTTGTTTTGTTTTGTTTTCTGAGATAAAATAAAAATGAGCCACACTGTGTTTTAAGCTGTCCAATGAGAATAGTGTGTCTGAGTTCCTTTCCCTGCTCCAGAGCCAGAGGTAGTGTGCACGGGGGTGGGGGGGGGGTGGGGGGTGGGGTGGACTGTGTATGGGCATATGCAGATGTGCAGACAGACAGACAGATAGACAGAAACACATTGCCTGCCCTGGAGGCCTCCCCAGCAACTTTTTTGGAGTCAGGGTTCTCCATGACACCAGAGCTCAAGGGCAGAGAGCCCCACACCTGCCCTCCTTTGAGAAATCCCAGCCATAGAAGCACCACGGAGGAGAGGTTCTGTACCTGGCTTCCCTTCTCGGGAACCTGGCCCTTCAGCCCTGGGTGTTCATAGTGAAGAGAACCTGGCCTCCCTCTCCCCTCAGCACTTTCCTGGCCTGCGGAGAGGATGCTTTCTGTAGGCGATCTTCTCTGAAATCTGTCCACTGCCCCTGCCCCTCCTCCACCCATAGCTAAGAAGCCACAGAGTATCTGGAGACAGCTCTGGGCTGGGGCTAAACTGCCTTCTCTGAAGTCTTCTTCCCTTCATCCCAACGCCTAACCCTGTGAGGTATGTTGTGTCCCAACACCCAAGAAACGAAGCATTACAACTCCAGGAAATACATCTGACCCTTCCTCATATTAATTCTCCACTGCCTGCATCTGGGGGGAAATCCTACTTCACTGAATGTCCTTTCATGCTATTGCACATCTGGTTTTGTTTCGTCATGTTGGGGGTCGATCTCAGGGCCTTGTGTATACTAGGCCAGCACTAAGCCACATCTTTAGCTCTCTATTGCACATCATTGGTTATTGCAATAATAATAATTTAATAATAATAACATTGTGGGCATTTATATTACACATTGCCTTTCAAAAAGCACTCTTGCATCTTTATCAGGTTTTATCTAAAGTAGGCATGCAGCTAAGAAAGGGACTTGCCCACAGTCAAGAAGTCATGCCAAGGGCAGAGTTTTGATTGTGTGTGTGTGTGTGTGTGTGTGTGTGTGTGTGTGTGTGTGTGTGTGTGTGTGTGGTAGGGCTTGAACTCATGGCCTTCTATTCTCACCCAGGTTGCTTGCTTATGATTGGTATGCAATCACCTGAGTCACACCTCCAGTCCAGGATGTTGGCGAGGTAGAATCTTGCAGATTGTTCTGCCTGGTGTGGTATTGAATGTTGATCTTCCAGGTCTAAGCCTCCTGAGAAGCTAGTATTTCAGATGTGACCAACCAGGACCCAGCTAAGGTGAGGTTTTGAACCTGGCATTTTGACTCTCCATTTAGATTCCCACAAAGCAAGGTGGTAGTTGGAAGGAGTAATCTGTAAGATTTGTGGCATTTCTGGACTAGGCAGTAGGGAGAAGGAAGCCGGAACCCCATCAGTTAGCCTGGTCTTTCCTGTCTCTGAATTCAATTCTAAAAACAACAGAAGAGCTGGGACATTGGGTTCTACAGTTAAATTTTCCCAAGGGAAGACTTGGTTTCTAAACATCTAACCTACCTTTAACAATTCCAAAAATCTCTGAATCTCAACTAGGTTCTCTAGTCACCTCACTCCCCTTCGCAACCCAACTAGAAAATGTGGGTGGGTTGAAAAAGAACAGAAAAGATAGATCAAAACTCTGACAACCCTCTGACAACAACTTAACTTGAAAATTGCCTCCAAATTGATGGCATAATTCTGCGTAGGCAGATGTAAATCAGGCACAGAATGAGCCGGATCTTTCTTGTTTTTATTTTCTAACCAACACATTGATAAGCCAAGTGACCACCGCCAGCCTTGGAAAGGCCAACCTTGGAGTGCCCAGGGGATGTGACCTTTTCTCTTCTGGCCCCTTTCCATCTCCGAGGTACATCCCATTCCTGATTCCCACCAAATTGGATCTGGCTTATTCTCTTATGTTAATTGTTGGCTTCTTCTGCATGTTCCACCTCCAGACTCAGCAAAATAAGGTGCTCACCCTCAGCGGGCTGGACAGCAAGAACCAAACCTGCACAACTTTGAAAGGCAAATGTGGAGGGAGAAGTGGAGGAGAGAGAGCAGGCCCATCACCAGTTTGTGTGTGTCCCCCAAAAGTCTGTGTGCTGGAAGTTGGTTCCCCAGTGTGGGAAGACTAGAGAGAGATGGTCAGGTCACCTTTGGGAGAGATGCGTGCATCTGTCATGGAACTGGATGAACTCTTGCCACTAGGCCATATCCCCAGCCCCCTGGATGAACTCTTGTGAGGGACTCATAGAGCAAGGCTACTCCCCACGCTTGGCTCGCCTGCCTCTGCCATTTTGTAACACAGCAAGGACAGGTCTTTCTGGAACACCAATGCCATGCTATCTGGTTCTTCCAGGTATCAGAATTATGGGTCAAATATACATATTTACACATAACATACTTGGATTCCGGTATTTTAATACACAAAATATAAAATGTAACACAAAGTGGACTAAGGCAGAGGACAAGCCTGCCGGGCGAGATGATGCTCTCACGCCCAACAGAATCAGCAAGTGGCTAAAGGAGGGGATCAGGACAGGGAGAGTCTGGAAAGTCAGAAAGTGTGAGGTAAGTGAAGACTCAGGGAGATCTATGACAGCAGGTGAACAGACCAGCAGGAAGACCCAGCTTGCCATGAGCTGGCCCAAAGGCACAACTTGGCTAGGTGATGGCTGATGGGCCAGAGTTCCAGGGCTCCCAGAAGCTCCAGTGGAACAACAGTTCCTGTTGGTAGGCCACCAGGATGCAGTCATTTGAGATCCAGGCTGAGTCCTTAGTGTGTTCCAAGGAGATTCAGGTGCTTGCTGCACTAGAAGAGGTACTTGATTCCTTGGTGGGAACTTGAACCCCCTATGTACCTGGGCACAAAGGCAGTTGGCACACAATCAGTAAAGATGGATCAAATTTTGGGCCAGAAATGTCCATTTTCCAAGGTCAAGTGGGTGGTGCCCCTCAGTAATCCAAGGGAGGTATATGTAGGAGGATAGCAATCTGAGGCCATGTTGGGAGAAAACAGGAGGTCATATCTTTCTGTAAGTTTTTATTATTAAATAGTTATACAAAAAGGTCATAACTCCATAAAGGAGATTAATATTGTTGTTGGTTTGTGTTTGTTTTTGTCAGTTACGGAGCTTGAACTCAGGGCATGGGTGCTGTCCCTGAGCTATTTTGCCCAAGGTTAGCACTCTATCACTTGAGCCACAGCTCCACTCCTGGTTTAGGAGTGGTTAATCAGAGATAAGTGTCTCTCGGGGACTTTCCTATCTGGGCTGGCTTCAAGCCATGATCCTTAGATCTCAGCCTCCTGAGTGGCTAGGATTACAAGTGTGGTCCACCAGCACCAGGCAAGAGACCATGTCTTAAACAGAAACTAAAAGCAAAAGTTCTGGGGGCAAGGTGCAAGTAGCAGAGCAGTTTCCTAACAAGCACAAAGCCCTGAGTTCAATCCCCAATTGGTAAAAAAAATAAATAATATGTATGTATGTATGTATGTATGTATGTATGTATATCAGTTTTCATTTCCTAGAAGCCCCAAACAGACATGGAATAGACAGAAAATTAAGAGGAGAGAACGACAAAGTGTTAAAATGTAAAAGTGAGCAGTGGAGGAGTGGCTCATACCCATTATCCTCTGCACTCCTGAGTCTGAGGTCTGGTTCGAAGCCAGCCTGGGCAGATACATCTGAGCTTCTCTTGTCTCCAACTAACTAGCAAAAAACCCGCAACTAGAGACATGGCTCAAGTGCTAGATTACTAACTATGACCAAAAATACCCAGTAAGAGTCCTTGAGTTCAATCCTGGTACACATGCGCACACACACACACACACTCTGTCTATATATGTACATATACATACATATATATGTAAACTAAAGAGAAAATGTAGCATTACCTGGTGTGAATAGAAAGGAATAAAAAAGACCATGAGACTTGTATCAATAGAATTCACTCGAGGGCTTGAGATTCACTCTTGGAGACATCAGTGTCACTTCAAGTGACACGTATCTGCTGTCTGGTGTGATAGCACGGAGATGTGTGGCATCAGCATGTGAACATCTGGCAAAGAAGCAGAGGGCCTGGGACACAGGATGGAGAAGGTCACCTCAGCGCAGCATTAAGCAGCCTTTGCCAATGTGACAAAGTGCTGTCACCAGTGACTAGCAGAAGGTCCTCAGTACCTCCTCTGTCCTACCCTGTGGTCACTCCTCATTTTCCCAGGCCCACTGGTTTGGTCTCTTCCCCTTTATTATCCCTAATCCAGTCTACTGTATTCTGCTAATTCTTTTCTCCAAATCTCTCTGGAATCTGTTCCATCTACTGTAACCTTGGGCAACCCCCACCTAGCTGAAGTCTCATCACCTCTACTCATGTGGATAAGATCCAAACCAATCTTTCTCTGTGCTTAGTTTTTACCATCTTACCAGATGATAGATGACTCTTCCCAAAGCAGAGCTTCTGTAGTGTTCCTCCCTTGCACTAGAACATGGAGTAGACCCTGAATGTATATCTGATCAAGTCTTATGTCAGTACTAGCGATTGAACTCAGGGCCTCATGCTTGCTGGTCAGATGCTCTTTCATTTGCACCATGGTTTCAGCTCCTTTTTGCCTGGTTGGGTGGTTATTTTTGAGATAGGGTCTTGCTGGGACTAGCCTCAGCTACCATTTTCCACCTTACATTTCCCCACATCCTAGAGATGACAGGCACTCACCACTATGCCCAGCCATCATGCCTCCCACCACTGGGATAACAGGCACATGCCATGGTATCAGCCACTGGCTGAGTCTCTAGAGCTTTTGTGCAGGCTGGCCTCAAACTTTATTCCTTCCACTTTGTTCCTTTCTCTTCCATCCACCTGTCAAATAGCTGTGACTGTAAGCTTGAGCATCATGTTTTTGCCATGGCCGTTTTTTATGGTTTGAATATGAAATATCACCAGCTGGTGGCAGTGATTGGAGAGATTGTATAAACTTTGAGAGGGGGAGCCTCGCTGGAGGAAGTAGGACGTTGGAGGCTTTGAGGTCCATACCTGGCTGGCAGCCCCTACCTTTTCCTCTGCTTCTTGTGCTCTATGAGGTGATGAACTGCCTTGGCCACCCCTCCCCCACATAAGGAGCTTCTGCCCAATCATATGTGGACTAAATTCCTTGAAACCATGAGCCAAAATAAAAATTTCCTCCCTAGAGCTGTTGTATGTAGGATATTTTGTAGCAGCAACCAGAAAAGAAACGAATACAGCGTTTAAGCTTTGCTTTCTGCCTTGTCTCTGACCACCTACTTTTTCCCTATCCCATGTCTGGTTGAGCCAAACTTAAGTGCCTGCCATTCTCTTTCCTTTTCGTTTCCTTCCTTCCTTCCTTCCTTCCTTCCTTCCTTCCTTCCTTCCTTCCTTCCTTCCTTCCTTCCTTCCTTCCTTCCTTCCTCCTTCCCTCCCTCCCTCCCTCCCTCTTTCTTTCTTTCTTTCTTTCTTTCTTTCTTTCTTTCTTTCTTTCTTTCTTTCTTTCTTTCTTTCTTTCTTTCTTTCTTTCTTTCTTTTAAAATATTTTGTTGGTCATGTGGCTGAGCTCAGGGCCTGGGTGCTGTCTAAGCTGTTTTGCTCAAGGCTAGCACTGTACCACTTGAGCCACAGCTCCACTTCTGTTTGTTTTTGTTGTTGTTTGTTTGTTTTTTCTGGTGGTTAACAGGAGATGAGAGTCTCATGGACTTTCCTACCTGGGCTGGCTTCAAACTGCCATCCTCAGATCTCAGCCTCCTGAGTAGCTAGGATTATAGGGATGGGGGGGTAGGGGGCGATGAGTTTCCTTCCTTGCTAAGTGAGGAAGTGGATGGACATGTCTGTCCTTTCCAGTACAACTGTTCTCAATGTCTATGAGTGGACTGACTCGGCTTTAGGGCTGGCTAGGGAAGATACAAGCGAGGCTATGGACCAGCCCTGAGAGAGGGAGAGGGAGATGGGGGAGCTAATGGCTTGGGAGGAAGGAAGGACATGCTGGGCTAATGGGATAATTGGATAATCCTCAGAGCTAGGGGCTGCCAGGCTGGGGCCAGCTGTTAGAAGCAGACACAAATAGCACAAGCAAAATAAGGGCCGCTGGTGCAGGAAGCAGCTTGCTGAGAGAGATGGGGGAGGCCTGGGAGGTGACAGAGGTCGGGGAGGGGCGACTTAACCTGAAGTCCTTTTCCATGAGGATGTTGAGACTAGATTCCTGAGGGACCTCTGTTCTACTAAAATTACAGTTAGGGACCCCAGGCCCACTTTTGTACCAGAGACCATGGACTTACCCTGGCTCAGGAGTGTCATCACCATTGAGAACTTAGGGACCGTGAAGTACTCATGCCTTCCCACTGGGGGTGACTGTAGATGGGGCATCTGTTTGACATACCTTTGAAAATATGAATAGACTCGTACAATAATTTTGACATGGCAGAGCGGGTTCCTATTATTTCATACTAATAGGTGGAACAGTTGGTGGGATTGGACGAAAAGAAAATAAACTTTGGTGGAGGCCTAGTCTAGGAGTCAAAGCTTGGTTTTTAGTCTCAGCTGTGCTGGGTTCCATAATTCATGATGGGATCTCCCTGAGCCTCAATTATTCTATCCATAAAGGGAGGCAATTATCATTACCCTTCCTTTGAAATTTAAAAATGTTCTGCCAAGTGCTTGAGTCCCAACTCTGTGTCTTAACTTCATACATTTTTATAAAAATGAGTTTCTTTTCCCCTTCCTGACATATTGAAGTTTGAATTCAGTGTCTAGCAATTGTTAAGTAGGCACTCTATCATGTATGCCCTTGTTACTTATGTTATTTTTTTAGTACGGTCTTGCTTTTTCCTGGGCTAGCCTTGGTCATCCTATTTACACTTCTCTCCTAGTTCATGCTACTGCACCAGCTTTTAATTAAATGAGATGGGATGTTATGCACTTTGGGCCCAAGCTGGCCTCTAGCCTTGATCTTTCTGGAGTAGATAGGATTACAGGAATGAGAAACAGCACGGGGCCCTGGTTTCTTCCAATGAGATCAGACAGGAGCTGTGCCTGGCTGTCGGCGTGTCCTTTCTTCCTATCATCTATCTATCTATCTATCTATCTATCTATCTATCTATCTATCTATCTATCATCTATCTATCTATCTATCATCTATCTATCTATCATCTATCTATCTATTGTCATGCTAGGTAGTCCCAAACTGGCTTCATACTCCTGATCTTACTTCCTTACCCTCTCAATTGTTGGGACTATGGGCAAGAGCAACTATACCTGGCTTGGATGCTCTTTAATTTCCCTTCAAACTGTAATGACTCTCCTATCAAAACATGCTTATATTTCTATAAAGGAAAGGAGAAAAGAAAATCAGAAGATAATTTTATCCACGAGCATAGATATAAAATACTAGATATTAACCAGTCACAACTAACAATGGAGACAAATTAGTACAACCAGAGAAGCAGAACACATCAGTGATCCCAGCTACTTGTGAGATGGAGGTCAGAGGATCTTGGTTCAAAGGGACACAGCTAAAGTCATAGCTCAAAGTAATAGAGTACTTGCTTAGTAAGTGTGAAGTCCTGAGTTCAATTCCAGTGCTTAAAAAAAAAACTGGAATATGGCCTAGTGGTAAAGTACTCACCTCATATACATGAAGCCCTGGGTTCGATTCCTCAGCACCACATGTATAGAAAAAGCCAAAAGAGGCTCTGTGGCTCAAGTGGCAGAGTGCTAGCCTTGAGCAAAAAGAAGCCAGGAACAGTGCTCAGTCCCTGAGTTCAAGCCCCAAGACTGGCAAAAAACAAAAAATAAAAACTGAATATAAACTATGATACATTATGTTTATTCCAAGAATGTAAGGATGAGTTAACATTAGATAATTAATGTCATCCATGGTAATAAACAACACTGAAGAAATATCTCTAGATGTAGAAAAATCCAATTGGAAAAAAAATTTTTCAACCAAGCCAAGTGCTAGTGGCTCACATCTATAACCCTAGCCTCAGGATGCTGAGATCTGAGAATCACAATTTGAAGTCAGCCCAGGTAGAAAAGTCTCTATGAGATTCCTATCTCCAATTAATAATCAAAAAGGCCTGAAGTGGAGCTGTGGCTCAAAAAGCTCAGTGACAGCACCTTAGGCCCTCAGTTCAAGCCCCAGGACCAACATAAAAAAATAACTTTTAGCAGATAGGAAACAGATGCTCATGCCTGTAAACCCTAGCTACTTAGGAGGCTGAGATCTGAAAATTGCAGTTCAAAGCCACCTAGGGCAGGAAAGGCTGTGAGACTCTTATATCCAATTAACTAGCAAAAAGACAAAGTGGAGCTGTGGCTCAAGTGGTAGAGCATCAATCAGTCTTGAGCAGAAAGAATCAGTGATAGTGCAATAGCACCCAGGCCCTTAGTGTAAGCCAAGCCCCAGGAATGGCTCTCTCTCTCTCTCTCTCTCTCTCTCTCTCTCTCTTTCTTTTCTTTTTGCCTGTCCTGGGGCCTGGGTGCTGTCCCTGAGCTTCTTTTGCTCAAGGCTAGCACTCTACCACTTGAGCCACAGTGCCACTTCTGGCTTTTTTGAGTAGTTTATTGGAGATAAGAGTCTCATGGATTTCCCTGCCTGGGCTGGCTTTGAACCACAATCCTCAGATATCAGCATCCTGAGTAGCTAGGATTACAGGCATAAGCTACAGGCTCCTGGCTTCACACATTTTCCTAATCTAATAAAGGATAGTTTTCAAAAGCCCACAAGCAGGGCTGGAGGCTTGGTTCAGTGGTAGAGTGAAGCCCTGAGATCAAACCCAACAATACCACCTCAAACTCCACAAACAAGTATTATGTTCATTGTTGAAATCAGAAGTCTTCTTTTTCTAGTCAAGCCTACTATTCTGTTCAATAGAATACTAAAGATCCTCATGATGGCAGAAAAGTCAGAAAAACCCAAAGATGCAAGGCTGGGAATGGAAACAAAGTGCCATTCTCTGCAGTTGAATTAACAGTCTGCAGAAAAAGCCCTCAAAAAATTTCTGGAGGGCTGGGAATGTAGCTTAGTGATGCTTGCCTAGCATGAATGGAGCCCTGGGTTTGATTCCTCAGTACCATGTAAACAGAAAAAGCCAGAAGTGTCGCTGTGGCTCAAATGGTAAAGTGCTAGCCTTGAGCAAAAGAAGCTCAGGGACAGTGCCCAGGCCCTGAGTTCAAGCCCCCACACTGCCCCCCCCCCAATCTGGAGTATTATTAAAACTAATGAAAGTTCACAGTCATTAGATATATGTATAAGAGCAACATTTTTAAAAAGCTGTCCCTACATCAAAAACTTTATAATTTATAAGAACAATAAAAACTAGAAGGTATCTTAAGTCTCAATCAAACAAATGCACACAAAAATGACTTGGGACAGGTTGTATGGCTTTGTGGTAGAGAGTGTGCTTACTGTTTACAAGACTTTGAGTACACACACACACACACACACACACACACACCTCAAATAAATGGAGAGATATACCATATTCATAGATGGAAGGGGGTAAATTACAAAGCTGACGATCATTAAATCAACCTGGAAATGAAGTACAATCTCTTCAAACTATAAGTAATGGAGTTTTTTTTCTGAACCTTGACAAGTAAGTTTCCAACTCCCAATTCTTACATGGAAAGCAGAAAATCTTTCTTCTCCATTTATCTGTACTTTAACCCTGTTACACTGAAACAAATCCTTGCTAAAACTTAAGAAAATAAATCATTTGAAGAGAAAATCAAGTTAGAACTTAATGGATATCTAAAGTATAAAGTCAAAGTCATTACAACAGTATGGTTTAGGAATAGGCAAACCGACATTTTAAAAAAGAGCTAGGAGTTGTTGGCTCATTCCTGTAAGCCTACCTACTGGGAAGGCTGAGATTTGAGGATTGAGGTTCAAAGACAGCCCAGGCAGGAAACTTCATGAGATTCTTATCTCCGATTAACTACTAGAAAACCAAAATGGCTCTGTGGTTCAAAGTGGTAGAGTGGGAAAAAGCTCAGGGACAGCAACCAGGCCGAGTTCAAGCTCTATGGTTGATCAATTTAAAAAAAAAAAAGAAGGAAAAGAAACGGAAAGATAGGCATGTTAGTACTAGAGATGTAGCTCAAGTGGCAGAGTTCTTGCCTAGCAAGCATGAGGCACTTGGTTCAATTTCCAATACTATGAAACAAAAATATTGAGGTGCCAGACTTTGAAGTCAGGCCCCACCACGTGAACCCCATTTTAGAATCGAACCCTGAGCCAATCAGATTTGTACCTGTGTGCTAATCTTGCTTGCACAGCTGATTGTTGTAACCTTGTTCTTTGCCTTTATAAGCCCTGTGTAATCACAGCTCGGGGCTCCCTCCTAACCTCCGCTGTGTCGGTGGGTAGGACGAGGCCCGAGTTGGCAGCTCGTTAAATAAAGCCTTGCCTTGCTTTTGCATTTCGGAGTGTCTGAATCTCGGTGGTCTTCTTGGGGGTGGTCTTGCGTCTTGGCACAACATTTGGGGTTTCGTCCGGGATAGCCCCAGAGACCCCGAGATCCCAGACTCCGAAGGTAAGAAAACAGCGCTGTTCATTTGTCTTGTCCTGTAATTTGTCTGTCTGTTTTGCTTTTGCTTATACTTGTAGGGCGCGAGTCAGTTTGGTTTTTGGCCGGAACTGACCAGGAGGGCCTCCTAAACGAGACTCAACCCGCCCACCTTGTACTTGGGTCTGCTCCTTCTGCTTATCTGGCAGGAGGTTGTGGGCCAACTCGGGTCCACTCCTTCTTGCAGGAGGTTGTGGGCCAACTCGGGTCCATTCCTTCTGCACCCTTGTAGGAGGTTGTGGGCCAACTCGGGTCCATTCCTTCTGAACCCTTGTAGGAGGCTGTGGGCCAACTCGGGTCCACTCCTTCTGCACCCTTGCAGGAGGTTGTGGGCCAACTCGGGTCCACTCCTTCTTGCAGGAGGTTGTGGGCCAACTCGGGTCCATTCCTTCTGCACCCTTGTAGGAGGTTGTGGGCCAGCTTGGGAGATCTCCAACTCATAGCTTTTCTTAGGCCTGTGTGTTTTCCTCCTTTTATATTAATTGTTTTGTTTTTGTAGCCTTTTGGAAGAAATTTGGAAGTAAAATTGTCCTAAATAATTATTGCAAAGTGAGAAAAGGAGAATTATGGCTACCAAAATGTTTAATTGCCATTCCAGCTTCTTTGTAGGTTTTTTTGTAACAGTTTCCAGCAGGCCCACAGAGAAGCACAGGTGATTCCTACAAGTTTGTCAAGATCTAATACTGACCCTTAATAAGTTCCAGGTAAGAGAGCATGCTTAAAAACTACTTCTGTGTGGACCACCTTGTTGCTTATAATTGGAGTAAAGTGGCCCCTTATAAGACTCATTGATCTGAATCTGCGGTTCGAAGCCAGCCCGGGCAAAGAAAGGTCCCTGTGAGAGGCTTGTCTCTAATCAGCCAGCAGAGTGCTGGGAATGGAGTAGTGTGGAGCTCAAAAGTGGTACGGTGCTAGTCTTGAGCTGGAGAGCTGAGGGACAGCACTCAGGCCCTGAGTCCAAGTCGAAAGTCACTCCTCCTGGGACAAAAGTGATGGAGCATCCAGAGGCAGTAAGCCACTGCTTGGATGGCAGAGATGGTGTCAGATCCTAGAGTCACTACTGTTGGCCTTTCAAAAGTTAAAGCCGGGAAGTCCTAGAAGAATAGTTCATAAGCATGCCTTTCCAATGCCCATGTCTGTCTACTGGGCAGGAATTTGCCAGTCATATGTGATAGTGGTTGGTAAGGGTAAGTTTGTCAAATGAGAGGATAGATTAAAATCTCACCCCCCGCATTTACTCAAAGCCCTGACTGGCAGTAAGAATTTTAAGTTGATACATCTGTTTAGGAAAGAAAGCTTGTAGACCTGAGATTGTGTTGTGTCCTTATTGAGATCTGTTAAAGGCCTGTCAGCTTGCCAATGCCCCCAATCAACAGATTAACCACGGTGGAGGGGACCCTGGACGGCATCGCCACTTGGGTTCATTGCTTCCACGCCAGGCCAGCTGACCCCTTTGCCCTGGATGACAACTACCGTGATGGAACATGGGAGGTCTCCAAGCACCCAGCTGGGCCGCTTTGCCTTCGCCTCAAGAAAAGAAAGTTAGACTGAATATTGTTATAATTTTCTTTTTGCCTTCTTTCCTTACTACCCTGGCTGGTGTTAATGTTATTTTGGCAGCTCACTCCAAAGTGAGGTGACCCCCTTATTTTAGGTAGTTTTGAGCTTGCTCAGGAATACGGGTATAGCCACCCGACCCTTAGAGCACAGTTGAGAAGTTTATGTATTATTTTGTTGCTTACATTTGGATACTAAACACTATAGAGCTAATGGTAAGTCTGTATAGCTGAAAGTTAATTTTCAGTTTGCAGCAATCCTGCAGTCCCTTGGAAAAGTAGACTAAGGTTATAGGTTCCTGGCTAGGTAAGGTCAACGCCCCTGAGTCAGCCTGAAGAAATTACAGAAGATGGATGATCTTCACCCATCAGCCCCCCTTTAAAATCAAGGGACCAGAGTTGTTTTTGGGAAGATGAGGCAGGATAAACTAGAGACATGCAGAACAGAGGTACAGAGAATATTCTTGTAAGAAATGGTGACAGGCCCTTTGGTTACTACATTGGGTCCTACTGGCCCATGCCTTACCTCTATATCATCCCCTAGACATGCAAGCCATTGAAATGGACAGAATGGAGCCATGATTGGCTCCCAAGGTACCAAAAAGAAAAAGGGGGAAATGAGGTGCCAGACTTTGAAGTCAGGCCCCACCACGTGAACCCCATTTTAGAATCGAACCCTGAGCCAATCAGATTTGTACCTGTGTGCTAATCTTGCTTGCACAGCTGATTGTTGTAACCTTGTTCTTTGCCTTTATAAGCCCTGTGTAATCACAGCTCGGGGCTCCCTCCTAACCTCCGCTGTGTCGGTGGGTAGGACGAGGCCCGAGTTGGCAGCTCGTTAAATAAAGCCTTGCCTTGCTTTTGCATTTCGGAGTGTCTGAATCTCGGTGGTCTTCTTGGGGGTGGTCTTGCGTCTTGGCACAACAATATGACTTTTAAACTTTTTGGAACAAAAAGCAATAGAGAGGATATGCAAAGATCAGACTCAGAATGAGCGTGGTAAGCAAGGATAAGGTAGGTAAGGCCTGTAACCAAAACAGGATGAATGTCCATAGAGTATATGGACTTCCATGAAAAAAAATAAACATTTAATACATACATGAAGATATGGCCACATGTATTAGAAGAAAACTTAAATGATGAATAAAACATAGGAAAGTAAATACGATGTCACTAGTAACTAAGGAAATGCAAATCAAAATATTCACAACTAGTTAATTGGCAACAATTTAGAAAGTGTTGGTAAGACACACAGTGAGACCAAGCGTATATAGTTGAGGAACACAGAAACCAGATCTAAAATACACCTACACCGGGACATGATAAATTATACAGGACTGTAGACATTCACACACAGTGAGACCCAAAGAGGGCAGTGAAGGGGGGAAGGAAGAGTTAGGGTGAACCCCATTTTCAGGCAGCCCCCATTTTGTTGTCTGTTTAAACTATGAGCAAACCCAGGGCAAGCTAATTAGGGCCCAGCTGGTCAAGAACTCTAACCACCTGGGAATGCTTAACTCTAACCGCACCCAGAATGCCTCGAGCCCTGAGCCAATCAGATTTGTACCTGTGTCCTAATCTTGCTTGCTTGAACACCTGATTGCTGTAACTTTGTTTTTGCCTTTATAAGCCCTGTGCAATTGCAGCTCGGGGCTTCCTCCTAACCTCCGCTGTGTCGGTGGATAGGACGAGGCCTGAGTTGCAACTCACCTGAATAAGGCCTTGCCTTGCTTTTGCATTTCGGAATGTCTGAGTCTTGGTGGCCTTCTTGGTGGTCGTTTCGCGACTTGGCATAACAGGCAGTCTTAGAGGAGAAACACAAAGACACAATGCATATGTGCCTCTGATCATATAAAATAATATTTATCAAAATGAACTCCAGGAAAAGGAAATGAGGTTTTGTTTTCGTACTTTTGTTGTTGTTGTTTTGTTTTTGTCTTATTTGTTCATGTATCTGTCTTTGGGAGGGTAAGAGAGGCACAGAAATGGAGGGACAAAGGGTGAACAAATGTAGCAGTGGCACTCACTAGACACTATGTTGAAAATGAACTATACAACTTGTAGATGGGGACAGGAAGGAAACACGAAGAGAGCAAGAGGAAGGGTGACATTGTCCAAAAAGAAATTTACTCTTTACCTCTAACCCCATCACCTTTATAATAACAATAAAAAATTTTTAAGTGTATAGGTGGTTTATAGGGAAACAGGAACATACAGTACCTAGTAAATCTCTAGGTTTCAATCTTCAGTCAAGTCACACACATATTTAAAAAGTAGGCACATGAAAGTTTATCATGTTACTGTAATGGGAAAAAAAGAATGGGAGAATTTTTTTTTGTATTTAGCATTTTTAGAGGCAGGATGGACATAAATAAATTGTAGAGTCATCTATCATACAGAAACAACATAAACTTGATATATCAACATCTGTTGTATAGTCCAATTTAAATGTATCTATTTCAGATTATGTCTTGATGAGCTTAAAGCTAGGTGCTGTCCCTGAGCTCTTTTGCCCAAGGCTAGTGGCTCTACTACTTTGAGCCATGGTGCCACTTCCAGTGTTCTGGTGGTTGATTGAAGATAAGAATCTCATGGACTTTTCTGCAGAAGCTGGCTTTGAACCGCTCTTCTCAGATCTCAGCCTCCTGGGTAGCTAGGATTACAGGTATGAGCCACCAGTACCCCACTTATGTCTTGAATTTCTATCTTGTGTGTTAGTGTTTATGCTTATCATCCTTAGCCTCCAAAAATTTTTTTTTTTTTTTTTTTTTGGCCAGTCCTGGGGCTTGGACTCAGGGCCTGAGCACTGTCCCTGGCTTCTTTTTGCTCAAGGCTAGCACTCTGCCACTTGAGCCACAGCGCCACTTCTGGCCATTTTCTGCATATGTGGTGCTGGGGAATCGAACCCAGGGCCTCATGTATATGAGGCAGGCACTCTTGCCACTAGGCCATATCCCCAGCCCCGTAGCCTCCAAAATTTTAATCATATAGTTTAAATGCTTCTTCATCCTAAAACATCTCTGGGTCACTTGGTAGCATGCAAGGCCACAGACAATCCCAGAGTATGGCAAAGCGAATGGCTCCCAACTCCCAGCCTGGGACGTTCTCCCTCAAACACTGTTAGACAGCTCTGATCTCAGTTTCAACATCCCCTTTTAGCTTGTGACACGCTTCGATCCAGCTTTACCACTCAGTCTCTGGGTGATTCTGAGTAAGCCAACCTTTCTTTTAGTGTCTCAGTTGCCTTATTTATGAAATGCCTTGCTAGTGCATGACATCACTAATGAATTAGATGACGTAAAGAATAATAATAAACTAGCAATGTGTCAAATACATGAGCAATGATGACTTCTTAAAATTCTTTTCAGGATGTAGAAATGCCTCTTGGTGCTCAAAGGTAGCGCTCTACCTTGAGCTACAGTGTCACTTCCAGCTTTTACTGTTTATGTGGTACCGAGGAATTGAACCCAGGGCTTCATGCATGCTCCTCGAGCACTCTACCAGGAAGCCACATTCCCAGCCCGATTTTTGTTCTTTTGTTGGTAGGTGTTTGTTTGTTTGTAGTACTGAGGTTTGAATTCATGGCCTCTCCTTTACTAGAGAAGTATTCTACCATTTGAGCCACACCTTTGACTTCTCTCCTTTCATTTATGAGGGTGATAACTAGCTCCTGTTCTGCTTCACACTATAAAGAAGATTCAAATGCAGCCAGCTGCCATGGGTCACACCCATAAATCTTAGCTGCTAATAAAGTTGATATCTGAGTTCAAAGCCAGTGCAGACAGAAGAATCCTGGAGATTATTTCCAATTAACCGGTAAAATGCCAGACTGGAGGTGTGGGATAGATCATCAGCCATAAGTAAAAAAAGCTGCTTGAGAACACAAGACCCAGAGTGCAAGCCTCAGGGTGGGCAAGTATGTGTGTATGAGCATCTACATACACAGAGGGACAGATACACACACACACACACACACACACACACACACACACACACAGAGAGAGAGAGAGAGAGAGAGAGAGAACACAAATGATTAAATGTAGTTAGGTGCCAGTGGCTCATGCCTGTAATCCTACATAGCTGGGAAGCGTAAATCAAGAGAATCACAGTTTTAAGCCAGCCCAAGCATACATATGACTCCTTCTCAACCAATGAACAAGCCACTATGACTATTCATTGGTTGAGAAAGAGTCATCCTAACTGAATAGGAGGTTGTGATAGGAAGGATTATAGGCCAGCCCAGGAAGAAAAATTTGCAAGACTCCATTTCAACAGAGGGAAGCCTAAAATAGGTGGATCAAGATCTAAATGCACAATTGGGTAAGAATATCTCAAAAATAGTCAAAGGACTGAAGACTGAGTGGTATAGAACCTACTTAGCAAGCATGAGGCCCTGAGTTAAAATCCTAGTCCTGCCAAAAGAGATTAAATATAAAAACAAGTAGGAAGAGAAGGGTGATAAAATACCTCCTGACCCTTCATGGTCTTCTGGCTTCGCTGCCTGTAGTCCTTGGCTTCCTACCAGCTTGGGCTTCAGTTCAGCACCCTACAGGTACCTTTAAGGGCCTTCATGTAACCCAAACCAACGATGTAAGGACTAAGCACAGGAGGCCCTCCGCTCCTGAGTGACCTTTGATCTACACAGGATTGTTTTTCTGCCAAATAGACCAAAAGGAAGGAAGGCCAGCAAATTCTTTTCTTAGCTCTGAAGTGGTGGGCATTTCAGGAAATCAAAATTCTGAATAACCAGAGGGGATTTCAATTTATTCTAACTTTCTAGAGACAGGGCTAGTCCTTCCATGAGGTGTAATTCTAGAGTTCTGATTGGAAAGATTCAGGAAGGCCCTTGCCTAAAACACCCTTCCAAGCACATCTGCTGTGCTTTAAGATCCATCCTTACTGGGAGAGAATGAGGGAACCGAAGACAATGTACAAAGGGAAATGTACTCATTACCTGACTCATGTAATTGCAATCCCTTTGTACCTCATCTCTATAATAACAATGAAGTAAATAAATAAAGAAAAAAATCCATTATTAGAGTGTTATCTGTTTTCTTTCTTTTAATCGTGTGTGTGTGCGCGTGCGTGCGCGTGCGCCGGTACTGGGGCTTGAACTCAGGGCTTTGCATTCTTGGTGCACTTTCTTGCGCATGGCTAGTGCTCAATCACTTGAGCAACACCTTCACTTCAGGTTTATTGCTCGTTAAATGGAGATAAGAATCATGAGAATTTGTTAGTGTAGGCTGGTTTTGAACCTTGATCCTCACCTCTAAGGTTCACCACTTTCTTATAACACCATGGATATTCCAAACCCAAACTACAGCTGACAGAATTATTAAGTAACTCGTGCATAGAGAGACAAGAGGAAACATCGTGAACTAAACTCATGCATCTAGTTTCACAAGCTTTAAGAGCCCACTAAAAAGGATTTTTCTCAGATTATATATAAATTGTATATTTCTATAATGGAGAAGCTCTTAGAAAGAAGAAATATGACATCAGAAATGAAATACTTAATGGACTGACTAGAAGTCAGATTGAGGAAATTTCCCAGAAAGTAAAGTAAAAAGACATAAATAAAACTAGGGGGGAAACAGAGCAAGATTCACGTCACTGTCTGAATAAAAGGAATTTTAGAAACACAACAAAGGAGATGAAATAATTCATAAAAGCATCCCAGAACCACATGGCATATTTTTCCTATGTCTTTTTTTTCTCTTCCTTCCTTCCTTCCTTCCTCTCTCTCCTTCTCTCTTTCCCTCCTTCTTTTCTTTTCTTTTTTTCTTTTTTTTTTTTACAATGAAAGGACCATAGGAGGCCAGTACAATAGGTATTACATAGTGAAGTTTCCTAATGCTGGGGACAAAGAAATCCTGGCAGGCTGCAGAGTTAGAAATGAGAGCAGCCGTGGCTTCCTCCACAGGAGTCCTGTGGACCAGAAAACAATGAGTTGTGCTGTCCAAGTTTTGAGGCAAGATGACTTCTTACCTAGAATTCTATTCTCCATCAAGTATTACGAAGTTTCAGAAACAGATTATTTTGAAAAAAAATTGACCTCCCACCTAGTCCCACCTAGACAACTCCTAGAGATGTATGTCAGCAAGAAGAAGGTAGAGGAGAAAGTGCAAAATGAGGAAACCACGCGGATTTCAGGAGACAGACAATGGGACACAGGAAAAAGGCAAGGGAATTCCCCTGACCGTGGTGACTGGTTCTGGGAGGACAGCAATTCAGCAGCTCCCCTCCCCCATAGACCTCCTCAAGAACAACACCCGGAGAGATCTAGAGAGCTGGAAGAGTTTAGGCCATAAGAGAGATTGGTGATAAAACTTTAAAAATAGAAATACACTTGAAAGGAATAGAAATCACAGCTGACTAGCAACTCAGCTGTAACTGGTGTTTATGTTGTCATAATAACAAACATGCTAACCAGTGATCTACCAGAAAGTAAACTCCAACTATATTGGGGGTGAGGGGATGTGGGGAGGGGATGTGTACATAGAGGGAAAACAAAAAGAGCAAAATCCTCATCTCTCACAATGGGAAATCAACAGATAATGCTGCGCTAAAAAAAAAAAAGTCCACCAGGAAGTAGCATTATAAACATGTCATTCAGAGATAAGGAAATTCCAAAAGAATTAAACAAGTTGGAAGTGGCTCTTCTAGGGAAAGGGAAACTTGGTTGCAGTGGAGGCCAATCTTTGTCTTAACAAACCTTCTAGAACCAGTTCACTTTTTAAAATTAGGTGGCTATATAAATTTGATTAAATGTAAAATGAAAAGCACGGGTGTGGTGGAGTGGTGGAGTGAATGAATACACGGAATGCCAGTGGTCTGAAGAGGTGCCCACCATAGGAGCCTTCTACTGCCTGGTTTGAAGGGCTCTGCACGTGCATGAAGGCTTTCTAAATGGGGGGCAGCATGGGGCTGACTCCACACTGTGCTGACTGCTGCTTCAGGAAGTCACTTTGTCTTAGTTATCTGACCTCCAGCAACCAGGTTCAAGGTCCAGTGAAGTGTCAGTAGAAAACATAAGCGGGACTGCTTCGGGTTCTAATTTGGAGGAGAGTGAGGGGTAGAAACACAGAGTAAGGCACAGGAACACATACACTGACCCTGCCCCCAGGCAGAGGTAAAGGAGAATGAGGTCTTCTTGCTGGGAGACTTTTGTAGGTACAGAGATAACAATTATATATATATATATATATATATATATATATATATATGCTAGAATTAAAATAAATTAGATACAGCAGATGAAGAAAATAAATTTTAAGCTAAAAAACATCATAGATTGTTAAGCATTTTAACCAAAATCCCTCTTGAGTAATACCACTCACTAAGAAACTCACATAGCTTGTTGATAATAGTTGGGCTAGCCAGCTAGTTGTCACTTTGAACATGAAGTGGAAGGAACTTGAAGGATAAGTTTGGATGGAAGACGTAGACAGGTAGAACCTAACTGGACACACTGCTGGGAATAATCCCAGTGGCCAAGAGCAGGTGACACCAAGACTGAGCATGTGGCCAGAAGCCACATTCCACACTCTGTCTGGACAGACCTGGGACCTGGGAGCTGTCCTGACCTCATTCCTCATCTGTAGAGAACAGATTACTTTTTTTTTTTTTTTTTTTTTTTTTTTTGGCCAGTCCTGGGCCTTGGACTCAGGGCCTGAGCACTGTCCCTGGCTTCCCTTTCCTCAAGGCTAGCACTCTGCCACTTGAGCCACAGCACCACTTCTGGCCATTTTCTATATATGTGGTGCTGGGGAATCGAACCCAGGGCTTCATGTATACGAGGCAAGCACTCTTGCCACTAGGCCATATCCCCAGCCCCACATTTTTTTTTTCATCTCATGAATTTTAGGAATCACAAATCACCATCTCCACAAATAGGGGATTGTCATTCCTTAGTAAAAGTATGAATGGCCTGGGCACTGGTGTCTCACACCTGTAATCCTAGCTACCCAGGAAGCTCAGGGCCAGTACTCAGGCCCTGAGTTCAAGCCCCAGGACTGGCAAAAAAAAAAAAGTATGGATGGGAAGATACGAAGTACACTTACAATAAACCACATTTATTGTTATGAATTGAATTGTGTCTGCCTTCAAAAGCTCATGTGGAAGACCTAGAGGCCTATGTGACTATGTAGAGAGAGAGCTTTCAAGGCAGCAACTAAAGTGAATGAGGGCATAAGGTGTGGTCCAGATCTAACAGGGCTTGGGTTCTAAGAAGAAGGGGACGCGACACCAGGGATGTACAGGGGCAGAGAAAAGGCCACGTGAGGACACTGTGAAACAACAGCCATTATTAGTTCAAAAGAGAACTCAGGAGCAAACAAACCAGCCACCATCTTGGTCTTGGAATCTAACCTTTAGAACTGTAGAAATAAATTTCCATTGTTTCAACCACATCATTGTGGTATTTCACTCTGGTGGTCCTGACACAGTAACACTCCCCTCACAGTTTTCCTTCCTTTACTCTCTTCCCCAGGACAGGTCCTGTCTTCCTAATGAGAGGTGCTACACACAGGACTTCCGGAGGCATCCTGGCCAGCCAGCAGCGTGGCTGCTGGTAAAGGCCACAGGGTGGGAGCTTGCCCAGTCCAGAGGCAGGCTCTGCTCCTGGGCTGCTGGGTGAGTGGAAGTCAGCTCTGTCTGCTTTTAGACATGGAGTTTGTCTTCCTTTACCTGTGTGCCAAGATCCTGAGGCTCAACAGAATGATGGGTGTTTTTTTTTTTTACATTGTTATATGATATTAACTTCGAATTATATTCCATAAAGAACATTTCTATATTGGTCAGAAGCTCCAAAATTGATTATGTGGACTTCTTGAGGGTAAATTCTAGTTAAAAAAAATTTAACTGGTAATTGTGCTATTTCTTACAAAATAACTCCATGAGTTTATGATATCCATACATTTTATGTTCTTTTTCTTTTTCTTCTTTTACTTTTTCATTTGGCTGATGGGATCTTACTGTGAATCCCAGGCTGTCCTCTGGATCATAAACCTTCTGCAGCACTCTCCTAAGTGCTAAGATTATGTTCTGCTCAGCAGCTTTTCTCTATTACCTGTTACATGCTATCCTCTATGAGAAACCACAGGAATAGGAGGATAAAATAGACATAACTCCTGTCCATCTAGAGCTTACATGTGAGTGAGAGAATATAGAAAAGAACTTGAGAACAAGAAGTGAATTGTTCAGTCAGGCATTAAAAACCTAAAAAAAGGGCTGAGAATATGGCCTAGTGGCAAGAGTGCTTGCCTCGTATACATGAAACCCTGTGTTCGATTCCCCAGCACCACATGTATAGAAAATGGCCAGAAGTGGTGCTGTGGCTCAAAGTGGCAGAGTGCTAGCCTTGAGCAAAAAGGAGCCAGGGACAGTGCTCAGGCCCTGAGTCCAAGGCACAGGATTGGCAAAAAAATAAATAAATAATAAAATGAAAAAAAAAAAACAGTTATCTTCACCCTCCTGCTTAGAAGCCTGACTGCAACCAAATCAACAGCAGCCAAGTCTTTTCACCATTTATTCCCTACCTACAATGCTTCCTGTGCTGTATTTAATTCCAGTCCTACCAGCATTCAGCAATCTTATGTTTGCCCCACAATGAGTATTCATGAATCTTGGTTTTCTTATCCTTGTATGTGGAGTGAACCTAGTGACTTGCAGCTGATGAAAAGCATACAGATGAGGCTTACAATCAGCTATGTCTCCCAAAATTTACTGTAAGTTGAAAACATAATGAAGTTAATATGCACTTAAAACACCTAACTCCCAAACACCATAACTTAGCTTAGTCTATTTTAGCATGTTCATACTACTTAACAGTAGCCTACAGCAGGGTAAAGATCACCTAGTGCAAGGCCTGTTTTAAAAGAAAGCACTGAATATTTCATGCAATTTATTGAGTACTGTACTGAAGGGGAAAGACAGAATGCTCTTATTGGTATGCTTTCACAACATCATAAAGCTGACAATTCTAAAAACTGCAAGTTGGAGAGTGTCTGTACTGAGAAGTGATAGGATGTCACTTCTGAGAAGACATTGTAAGAGGAGTATAGCTCCTATGTTGAGTCACCCTTTTTTTCCCCCTCACTGGAACAGACAGGGGTCTGAACTCAGGTTCTTGAGTTTGCTGATTGTGTTTGTCTTGAGCTCTATTTTTTTTTTAAAGAAAGATATATTTTAAATAGTTGAAAAAAAGGGGTTTCAATACTACATGTCAGATTATGAGTACAATAGGTTTTTCTTTTTATATCCTGGGGCTTGAACTCTGGGCCTGGGTGCTGTCCCTGAGCTTTTCAACTCAAGGCTAGTACTCTACCACTTGAGCCACAGTACCACTTCTGGTTTTCTGGTGGTTAATTGGAGATAAGAGTCTCACAGACTTTCTTGCCCGTGCTGGCTTTGAACTGCGATCCTCAGATCTCAGCCTTCTAAGTAGCTAGGATTACAGGCATGAGCCACCAGCACCCCACTACAATAGATCTTGATCAAAGTTAACCCTTCCATCATTCTCCCCAGTCTTTCCCTGCCCCCATCCATACCCTCCAGTTATGTAGTTCAACTTTAACATAATGTACACTGCCTATACTGACTGCATTTTTTTTTTTTACCTTTTCCTCCCTCTGTTCATGTTCCCTCCCTCTCCTTACCCTCCTCTCTGGACAAAACATGTTTCAGCTTCCTGGTATTCATTTTTTTTTTTTTTTTTTTTGGCCAGTCCTGGGCCTTGGACTCAGGGCCTGAGCACTGTCCCTGGCTTCTTCTTGCTCAAGGCTAGCACTCTGCCACGTGAGCCACAGCGCCGCTTCTGGCCGTTTTTTCTGTATATGTGGTGCTGGGGAATCGAACCTAGGGCCTCGTGTATCCGAGGCAGGCACTCTTGCCACTAGGCTATATCCCCAGCCGCCCTGGTATTCATTTTGTTAAACAGTATGTTCACTGTTCAGAGGAGTTACTCCATTGGGCTCCTCCCTTGAGGCGCTCAAGAGCTACAACTACAGCCCTACTTTTTGCTAGTTTTTTTGGAGCTGGAGTCTCAATAATTTTTCTGTCTGTCTGTCCTTGAATGGTGAAGCTCCAGATCTGAGTCTCCTGTGTAGTTAGAATTAGACATGGGCCTGGAACCCTGTTATCTTGGTCACTCTTGTCTTTCTTAAATCTCATCCTGGGAAAGCCAGCTTTCCCACAAGTCTTAGTCACCCTTGTAGAGAGGCCTCTGTCAGGAGGGACCAAGGCTTGCTTGTCAAGGATCATTTCTGAGCTTGAAATCACAATCCCTTCCACCCAACTGTGAGTTTGAGTGCAACCTCTTGGGGGACTTTAAGCCTGAGGTACCCAGATAAGCTGCACCTGGATCCTTGACCTGAGAAACTATCTGATAAAGGATGTTCGTTGTTTTAAGCCATTAAATATTAATGTAAGTTGGGACACAGAACTAGATACCTAATGCCCAGGGTGGTGGTCATATGTGACACAACAATAAGTAACACACAAGCCCTAACTCAAATGGGTCACATTGCTTCTGGGAATTTCTTTGACTGTTCCTGACCCAGAGCCTCATTTGAACTGGATGTAGAACATAAGTCACCTGCTAGCTATTGTGTTTCCTTACTCAGGACCTGGAGGTTTGTAGCAGCATGAGAATCTTGCACCCTCATTTAGGACAGGTGTTTGGCCAAGCGGAGACATGGGTAGGCTTAGAGAGGCTAGTATAGTGACAGAAAGGTCTTTGCATTTGAGGTTGGTGGCTGATTCGTGCATGAGGTAGAAGTGAGAGGTTGTGGTGATGCTAAGGAGAAGCTACAGCTCAGGGAGGGATGTTTTGATCTGCATCAAACTGAGGCTAACAGTCAATCAACCCTGCAAATTCCTTCTGGAGATTTCCTCCCAACTGTGTGAGGGGTTCAGTCTTGTGTTGGCAGTTGTGACAGGCAGCAAAGAGGGCAGCTCCGGGACACTGGGGTCAGTCACATCAGAGGAAGGGAAGCCAATTGTTTTCTCAGGGCCCGTCTCCCTCACGTTTATTCTTTGCAAGGGCCTCGGTAGAATGACTGCGCTGAGGCCGGTTTCCTACACGTAGCACCATTTATTTAAAACACATACCACATATACATAACAAACCAAATGCAAAGGGGAAGAAAAGGCTTCTGAAGACCAAAGTCACTCAAAGTTCAGGCTAAGAATAGCCGAGGAGCTCTGAGAGCAGCTGGGCTATGTGACCTCCTGCAGGGGCTTGGCAAGAAGCCCAATGGAGCCTTGTGTTTGTCTAGGCTTTTAGAAAGAGCACTGGCTTGGGAGTCTGAAGAGCTCTGTCCCTGGCATGGCTCTGGCAGTGGCTCTGTCTGCATTCTTGGGCAAGTCATTTTGTCAGGGCTTCACATTCCTATTTTAAAAGGCAAACATGGGGCTCCAGTAGCTCATGCCCATTACCCTAGCTACTCAGGACAGGTCTGAGGAGCCAGGTTTCAGGCAGGAACAGGCTGAGACAGACAAATCTTATCTCCAATGAACCAGTGAAAAAGTTGCAAGTGGAGGTGTAGCTCAAGTTGTAGAGGGCCAGCCTTGCACAAGGCCCTGAATTCAAGTTTCAGAACTGGGACACACACACACACACACACACACACACACACACACACACACACACGTAATATCCTCTGAGATGTTCCATCTGCTACCCTGAGAAGACCCTGAGAAGCAGACAGAATGCTGGCTGGCCAGGGATGAGAAGCTGTCTCCCTCACCCAGCCCTTTAACACATGGATCCGGAGTACCTACCATAGGCCAGGCTTGGTGTTAGAGGAACAACAATGAATCAAGCTTGGTGTGCTCCATGTTTTCATGGACTTTCCAGTTTATCAGGGTGGAAAGGAGGCTGGAAAGATGAACCCTAATGCAACAATCATCCGTGAAGGTGTGAATGTTGTCAAGAGAAGTTCTATGAGCAAAGATCATACTCAGCTCAGAAGGGATGGCCATAATCGGGACTGGTTCTTGTGTTCTATGATCCAATCAATTGACAGTGCTACTGGGAGGCGCAGAGAAACCCTTCAAAGAACTCACATATAAAAATAATCTTTTTTTCTTTTTTTCTCCCCCAGAATGGCATAGTCAACACAATCACAGCTCAACCATCTATTGGAGACATACTGCAGGGAATCAACCACCCAACTCCTATCTTCCTGGAGCCGACACTAGTGGGCAGAATGGACTCAGGTATTGACATAGCTATAAAATGTCTCACACCATTCTGTGACTGTGTTCCAAACAACGTGCAAGAGTTCATTTGAGAATTAAGTGAGGTTTTCAATGTGGTAGGGCAAGCAGAGAAATTTTCTAAGAAATAGAAATTGATACAGGCCTTGAAAGGTACTGCATAGTCTGAGATAAACACAAATAAGGCCATCAGGGTGTAATGGCCCCATTCCCTACTACTAGACAGCACAGACACATGGGATATACAAGAAATGTCCAAAAGGGAGGCTCCTAAATCTCCTCAGGGACAGGAGGAGATTTAAGCCACACTCTTGTCAAGCAGAACATCTCTTGTGTGACTGATTCTGAATACTGGGGTTTGGATTGGGAGGCCTGCCACAGATGACCTGGAACAGTCCCCTCACATTTGTGAGCCCGCGTCTCACTGGCAAAAGGAAGGGGTGAGATCCTACACAAAGTCCCACATAGTACCCACGAGGGTCCAAACTGGATTCTCTGTGACAGTTTTTGTTGTTGTTGTTTGGGTTGGGGGGGTTCATATGGCTTGAACTCTGGGCCCAGGCACTCTCCCTGAGTTCTTTAGCACAAGGCTAGCACTCTACCACTTGAGCCACAGTGTCACTTCTGGTTTTCTGGTGGTTAATTGGACATATGAGTCTCAAGGACTTTCCTTCCCGTGCTGGCTTTGAACCACAATCCTCAGATCTCAGCCTCCTAAGTAGCAAGGATTATAGATGTGAACAACAGGGCACCTGGCTGGAACAGTTTTAGTACTTTAGGATAAAACTGTTGGTTGTTACTATGGAACATGAGCCATTAGATCTTAGGCAAGTTGCTAAGTTTTCTAAATCTGATATACTTTTCTATTTAAAGTCAAAATTTTAAAATAAAAGAACACACAAAAATTTTTATTTTTATTTTTTTAAAGAAACAAATACTACTGAAGGTTATTCTGCAATTACTAAGAGTTGATGTTTGAGGTGATAAAAACATTTTGAAAATTGTGGTCATTGTTGTACAATATTGTGACTATATAATGATACTCAGTTATACATTTTTTTGCCAGTCCTGGGACTTGAACTCAGGGCATGGGCACTGTCCCTGAGCTTCTTTTTCTCAAGGCTAGCACTCTACCACTTGAGCCACAGTGCCATTTCTGGCTCTTTCTGTGGTACTGAGGAATTGAACCCAGGGCTTTACACATGCTAGGCAAGCACTCTACCACTAAGTTACCGTTCCAGCCCTATACATTTTAAAAAGGTTACAGTGAAAATTTTTGCTTTATATAAACAAATATATAATTATGGTAAAATGTATATTTACACATACATATAATAAAAAACAATATAAATACAAGGAATATATCAATACATAATACATTAATTTAACATTTCTATAGTATATATAATGGTAAAGCATATATAGATACGGATATAGATATAATGGTAAATACATACACACATTTTTTGTGTTAGTCTTGGGGCTTGAACTCAAAATCTGGACACTGTTACTGACACTCAAGGCTAGCACTCTACCACTTGAGCCACAGCTCTACTTCCAGGTTCTTGGTGATTAATTGGAGATAAGAGCCTCAAGGACTTTCCTTCCCCAGTTGATTTTGAATTGCAACCCTCAAATCTCAGCCTTCTGAGTAGCTAGGATTAGAGGAGTGAGCCAAGGGAGCCTGGCTTCTTACTACAATGTTAATGAATTAATGTAACATACAAAGACATATTGACTTACATACTTTATGTGGGTCAGTTACATAGTTTGTAAATTGTATCTTTTTTTCTTTTTGAAACAAAATCTTATTATAAATCTCAGGCTATCCTTGAACTCACTTTCTTCTCCTTTACTTCTGTCACCTTCCAAGTGCTGTTCTGACATATGTGGGCCTTTCCTCCTAGCTGTGAATTGGATACATCTTAATAAGAGCATATTTTCTTTCAACCTACCACTATGGCTTCCCCTTCAGAGACACTATTTATTTCTTGTCTTCTAAAATAGTCCAGGCATAAACAAACATGACTTTAAATCTCTGATATATTTTTACTTTAATTTGAATGGAAGGAAGTAACAAATTATTTTGCCTTTTTGTTACTTAGTAACTAACCCATCTAAGGTTCCATGTATCAGCACATACATACACACGCTCTTCTACCTTTACTCAGGATCCATATAAGAATATAATGATATGTTGTTGTACTTTTATTTAATTAAAATTTATCTCTTGAACCACACACTACTAGCTCACACCTGTGACCCTGGCTACTTGGAAAGGTGAGATTTGAGGATTGCATTTTGAAGCCAGCCCAGGCAGGAAAGTATGTGAAACTCTTATCTTCAATTAACTGGCAAAAAGTCAGAAGTGGAGTATGGTTCAAATGGTAGAATGAGGGGCTGGGGATATGGCCTAGTGGCAAGAGAGCTTGCCTCCCATACATGAAGCCCTAGGTTCGATTCCCCAGCACCACGTATACGGAAAACGGCCAGAAGGGGCGCTGTGGCTCAGGTGACAGAGTGCTAGCCTTGAGCGGGAAGAAGCCAGGGACAGTGCTCAGGCCCTGAGTCCAAGGCCCAGGACTGGCAAAAAAAAAAAAAAATGGTAGAATGGCAGACTTGAGAGAAAAAGCTAATGGATAGTGCCAGGCCCTGAGTTCAAGTCCCAGTACAGGAACTAAAAAAATCTCTTAGGTATCATGTACCAGAGCATGCAGGTTAATTTCATTTATTCCCACTTCTACATAGAATCCAGGTAATTAGCTCATAATTTATTTAATGAGTTCCTCTAACTGATACATACATTGATTGCTATCTTTCTCTAGAAAAATAGTATTTTAGTATTTATTTGGCATTTAAGATTTTTGGCACAGGCATGAATATACCATAGAAAGGATAAATTCCTCTGCTGTTGCAGGATTAAAAGGTTATTGTGTATTAAGTGTTACCACTGCTAAACTGATTTTCCTCCAGTATATATTAATTTATATTCCTATCAAGAATTCATTCACTCATTTCTTTCCCATCCAACTACTATTTAAGTACTCACCCTGTACTAGGCATAATTATAGGCCCCTGGGACAGCAAATGAACAATAACAATAGCAATAACAGACAAACCCATTTCCTAATGGAGCTAACAGTCTTGTAGGGTTGAGGGCAAACAAAGAAGTAAAATATGTAGCACTTCAGGCGGTCCTAAATGCGATGGCTAAGATAAAGCAGGCAAAGGAATGTTAATCAGGGGATAAGGGATCATTATTTATGAGACATAGTCTGGCTATATTGTCCTAGACTCAAGTGATCCTCTGCTTCAGTTGCTGAGTAGCTGGGAATGCAAATGTGTACCACTCTACATTGATCCCCGTGTATCAACTTAAATAAAGTGGTTAGTGTATGAAAGTTCCAAGATGTAGTTTCCTTATCTGTACAGGACAATAACTGTATGCATCTCATAGGATTGTTTGAAAGAATTCAATGAGATAAGAAATAGTAAACATGCCACAAATGGAAGCTATTCTTATACTAAACCACCTTGCTGAGGAAGAAATTGGAGCCAAGGAGGAACACTTTGGCCCCAAGGAAATAGGGTCTCAGGGAAAACCTGTGGCCCTGTAGCAATCAGGCCTCCTGACCCTCCATGCCGTGCAGTTCCAAATCTACCAAGGGCCCAAGAGTGTAAGAAGCCATCTTCCCAGGGGTGCTCATGCGCACAGCCTTCAGTTGAGGAGCGCTCTGGGAATGTGAGTTGTGACATGCACGAGAAGGGAGGGAAGATGGGGAAGATGGGGAGTACACGAGGTCCTTCCTCAAGGAGACACAGGCCACAGTACTCAGCCTGTGGCTGAGCCTGCTGGAGTTTGCTCACAAGATGTTCACTTCCAGGATGCTGCTCTCAGCCAAAGGCAACAAGCTTTCTGGCTGCTGCCGGCCCATCTGCTCTGATGAGACTCTCCCAAAGCCTGGACTCCCATTGGTTTCATTCCAAGGAATCTCCTGGAGGAAAGATAAGCAGCACTTAAGTCACAGCTGTAGAAATAATAGGATCTAGAGGGACATTTGCGTGTATCTGTTTGGCGGAGTAGATTTTCAAATAGGGCAAGTGTGTGGTGGTGGTGGTGATGGTGGTCTTTCAACTCTATTTCTTTTTCTCACCTCATAGAACCTTGTGTTCCTGTCTATGAGATACCTACGGGTTTTCTGGGCCTTCTGCCTATCCAGAGCCCTTTCCACGAGTTCTAACCTCCCTTCAATGAGAATCCAATTTCCCTCATTTCACCTAACTCCTTCTTTGGAAACAGATTTAATTTTTTTTAAAAAGATCTTTATTGGTTTAACAAGGTCAGTTTCCAATATAATTCATGGAAGGATTCTGGTTTTATGAATTGGAGGAAGTCAATGACACTTTCTGGGTCTCAATTTTTTTTATATAAAAGTAATGTATGTTATATGGTATTTCAAGTACCACATAGTTCTGCAAAAAGGAGATGGAACCTTAAGACAAAAAATGTATACAAAGGGGTTGGGAATATGGCCTAGTGGTAGAGTGCTTGCCTCATATACATGAAACCCTGGGTTCAATTCCTCAGCACCACATATATAGAAAAAGCCAGAAAGGGCACTGTGGCTCAAGTGCTAGAGTGCTCACCTTGAGCAAAAAGGCAGGGACAGTGCTCAGGCTCTGAGTTCAAGCCCCAGAACTGGCAAAAGAAAACAAAACTAAACTAAAAAAAATGTATACAAAGAAGTCAGTGAACTGAGAGTAGAAATTTTCAGAGTATAGGCACCAGGACCAATAAAACTATAATTAATAGATGTGATATGCACATCTATTGCCAACTTATCTTCCATAAAGGTGCTAAGAACAAGCACTGGGGAAAGGACAGATTCTTTAATAAATGGACCTGGAAAATTGGGTATCCACATACAAATCAGTGAAACTAAACCCCTATTTCTCACCACATCGAAACCAACTCAAAAAGGATTTAAAGACTAAAATCTAAGCCTTGAAAGTCAAACCACCAGGTGAAAACATAAGGGACAGTAGGTATAGAAAGTGTAAGGTCTGGAGTTAAAGTCTCAGTAGTGTAAGGTTTATTAAAGTAGGTAGCCGATAAAGAACACCATTTAGTATCCAGGCAGGAGAGAAAAGTTTGTTCTTGAAATGCTGGCAGAGATGATGCTTGGCTGGAGAGAAAGGCTGAACCACTAAAGGACCATGCTCTATCTAGGGCAGGGGCGGGAGGTATGGCCAGGTGGATTGGATGTGACCTCAGAGAAGGGGGAAGTAACTGCCTCCAGGTGTGCCAGTTACCTAGTTAACACAGGTCCTGGGTGCAGACTTAAACAGGTGTGGGGGGGCACAGGTGTGGGGGGGCATCTGCATGGAGCCCTCCCAGGGGTGGACCTTACAAGTGCCACCCCAAATACCCAAATGCTCAATATTACTAGTTATGAGCAAAATTCAAATCAAAGCTAGAATGAGATGATCACTTCACTCTAGTCAGAATGACTATTATGAGAAGGATGAATTCGGGCTGAGCATAGTAATTCATGTCTACAATCACAGCTGCTTGGGAGGCAGGAGATAGGAGGATTGTGATTTCAGGTCAGCCTCCACAATCCTAAAAATAAGATTAGCAAGATTATCTTGTAGAAAAATCAGATATATTGGCTCACATCTGTAATCCCAGAGGAGCAGGTAGGAAGATCTCAGTTCTAAGGCTAATTGGACCCCAAAGCACCAGACCCAAGTTGGGTGCTAGTAACTCACACCTATAATCTTAGCTACTTAGGAGGCTGAAATTAGGAGAAGGTACATAGGAGCATACATTAAAAAACAACAACTTGGAGCTGGGGATATGGCCTAGTGGCAAGAGTGCTTGCCTGGTATACATGAGGCCCTGGGTTCAATTCCCCAGCACCACATATACAGAAAATGGCCAGAAGTGGCGCTGTGGCTCAAGTGTCAGAGTGCTAGCCTTGAGCAAAAAGAAGCCAGGGGCAGTGCTCAGGCCCTGAGTCCAAGCCCCAGGACTGGCCAAAAAAAAAAAACAAAACAACAGCTTCCCAACCAATAGCTGTGTGATACATGCCTGTTACCCTAGCTACAACAGGAAGAAGTATGTATATAGATGGGTCAGGATCCAGGCACAGGGCAAAAAGTAATACTCTATCACAAAATAACCAGTGCAAAAAAGAGCTGGGGGCCTGTCTCAGTGGTAAAACACTGGCCTAGCAAGTACCAGGCCCTGAGTTCAAACCATGGTACTAGTGTGACTTGGTGATAGAGTGCTTGGGTTTGATTCCTCAGTACCACAAAAACAGAAAAAGCCAGAAGTGGTGCTGTGACTCAAATGGTAGAGTGCTAGTTTTGATCAATAGAAGGAAGAAAGGAAGGAAAAAAAGAAAGAAAGAACCAGGTATGGATAGGCAATTATCACATGAGCAAATGTGAAATCAAGGCTAAATATGATTGTTCATGCCTTTAATTCCAGCTATTCTAGAGGTAAAAATTGGCAGGATCAAGTTTAAGGCCAACCCTAAGAAAGTTCACAAGACATTTCCCAACTCAACTAATAATTGGGTGTGGTGGTTCATCCTGTATTCTTAGCTATGCTGGAAGCATGAACAGGAAGATAGAGTCCAAGCTGGCCTGGACAAAAATGGAAGAATTTATACACAAAATAACTAAGGCAAAAAAGATAAGGGTGTGGTTTCCCTCCCTCCTCCCTCCCTCCCTCCCTCCCTCCCTCCCTCCCTCCCTCCCTCCCTCCCTCCCTTCTTTCTTTCCTTCCTTCCTTCCTTCCTTCCTTCCTTCCTTCCTTCCTTCCTTCCTTCCTTCCTTCTTTCCTTCCTTCCTTTCTCCCTTCCTTCCTTCTTCCAGCCCTGGGGCTTGAACTCAGGGCACTGTCCCTGAGCTTCTTTTTGCTCAAGGCTAGCACTCTGCGCTAGGGCATTAGCCCAAGACGGTTGGGCGCCACAATGTTGGTTTTTTTTTTTGCCCCTCCCAGCTTGGACTCTTCCTTCTTTCTTTCCACCCTCCTTTCTCGCCCTCTCCCATAATCACCTGACCTGCAGGTAAGTTAGAGTGGAACGGGGGTCAGCTCCGACCTGACGTGCACGGGATCTGCCGCAGATATGTGATTGCCTCCTTACGCTAGAAGTCTGGCGAACATATGAAACGGGGCGGCTCCTTAGAGCGAACTGACTTTATTAAGAGAAGGACAAGGGGAGATGATTCCAAGGGAGGGGTTTGGCCAGGATGTCGATAGGCTGAAAGGTATCACCTGACCCCCAAGGGCTTACGTCACTCGAGCGCGCCAAACCAGGGCGGGTTGGTAGGCGCCGGGCTGGCTAGGAGGTTGGGGGGCTGTTTGCCCAACTGGTTCCTCTGGATTCCAATCCAGAGGGGGTAGAAGGGCCGCATTCCCCAGGGCTGGGGGAGGTGCATCAAGCCCCTTCCATCCAGGGGGAAGATGGACCCCAACACTCTGCCACTTGAGCCACAGCACCACTTCTGTATTTTTCTGTTTATGTGGTGCTGAGGAATCAAACCTAGGGCTTCATTCATGCTAGGCAAGCAAGCACTACCACTAAGCCACATTCCCAGACTGAGGGTGTGGTTTAAGTGAAACTGAAGCAGTAATCATGAGGGTGATTTCAACCCCTAGTACCACCACAAAGCAAAAAAGGAAGGGAAAAAGAAAAGAAAAGAAATATAAAAATTGAAAGTGAAAATAGTGGTTATCAGAGGCTAGGGAAATAACAGGGGAGATTAGAATGGGCCAAGATTGGGCAATGGATACTAAGTTGTAAGTTGTAGCTAGATAGATGAAATAATTCCTGGTATTCTGTTGCACAATAGGATGACTACAGATAATACTAATGTATTATCTATTTTAAAGAAGCTAGAAGAATTAGGAAAATCTTGCTGCAAAAAGTGATAAATATTTGAGGAGATAGGTATCATTACCAAGATTATATGACATATACATGTATCAAAACATCATAAACTATATATAATGTACAGTTATGTAATATGTACAATTTTTTGTGTGTATACATGTCAATACCAGGGCTTAACTCAGGGCCTGGGTGCTAAGTTAACTTTTTTGCTCAAGGCTGGTGCTCTATCACTTGAGCCATAGTTTTACTTCTAGTATTTTTTTTTTTTTGCAGGCTAATTGGAGATTGAGTTTCACAGACTTTTCCTGCCTAGGCTGGCTTTGAACCAAGATCTTTAGATCTCAGCTTCCTGAGTAGCTAGGATTACAGTTGTCATTGGGGTCTGGTAACAACTTTACTATCATTAAAAAAAATAATAAAAATAGCTAGGCACCAGTGGTTCATGCCTGTAATCCTAGCTATTCAGGAGGCTGAGATCTGAAGATCGTGGTTCAAAGCCAGTTTGGGCAGAAAAGTTCTGGTGAGACTCTTACCTCCAATTAACCACTCAAAAACAAGAAGTGGCAGGACCCAACGTACCAATTCACAGGGAGACCAAAAAAAGGCGGGGAGGGGTGCCTTGGGAGAAAGGTGCCCAAAAGTGAAACACAAACTCTAAATTATATGTACATAAATTCATATGTACATAATTTAATATCCAGGCTGTAAAGAACACCAAAGATAAAGAAGCAAAAGACTTTTTCGTAATCAATCTTAGCGAAACTAGAGGACCCTATACCCTTTACTTCACATAAGATGTACACAGGTACACACCTGAAAGAAGCTGGAAGACAGACACAGAATGAATGGAAACTAGGGGGAAGTGCAGTAGAAAGGGCCCAACAGCTGCAACAGGCACTGAGGAGAACAAACTAAGCAACTCAAGGGCAGCAGGGAGGGGGGGAAAATTAGAGAAAAAGAAGGAACAGATTACACGAAGCAAAAGAATAGATGTATATGTATATATCACCTGAGCTGGAAGGAATTGTTTTACAGTTGCTAATCATAGAGGATATAAGCATTGTAGACTAGAGCGACAATTGACATTGAAGATAAGCTCTCTATTTATTTTATTTAAAATTTTGACTTTTGAAAAAATAATTAAGAAAGCAAAGGGGGTGGGGTGAGGGGCTGGGTGGGGGGAGGGAAAGAGGGAGAAAAATGAGGAAGGGGAAAACAGGTATGACAAGAAATGCATATGTATTCACTTACCTTAAGCATGTAACTGTAACCCCTTTGTACATCATCCTGACAATAAAAAAAAATGAAAAAAACAAAACAAAACAAAACCAGGAAGTGTCTCAAGTGCTGTGGCTCAAGTGGTAGAGCTATCCTTGAGCATAAAGAGGCTCAAGGACAGTGCCCAGGCCCTGAGTTCAAGCCCCACAACCAGCAAAATAACAATAACAACAACAATAATAGGAACGTCTATGATACTCTTTTTTTTTTTTTGGCCAGTCCTGGGGCTTGGACTCAGGGCCTGAGCACTGTCCCTGGCTTCTTCTTGCTCAAGGCTAGCACTCTGCCACTTGAGCCACGGCGCCACTTCTGGCCATTTTCTGTATATGTGGTGCTGGGGAATCGAACCCTGGGCCTCATTTATACGAGGCAAGCACTCTTGCCACTAGGCCATATCCCCAGCCCCTATGATACTCTTATCTTCAATTAATCACCAAAAAAAAAAAAAAAAAAAGCAGCAAGTAGAGATGTAGCTCAAGTGGTAAAGCACTATCCTTGAGCAAAAATGCTCAGAAAAGGGACAATGCTCAGTCTGAATTCAAATCCCAGGACTGGCACAAAATAAATAAAAATACACACAATACATACAGACTTATACATACACACATGCGATTTTTAGAAAGGAAAAAGATGTGTGTTATGACCTATCTGGTGGAGGCTTAGGTTTTGAAGTCTCTTGAGCAGATGTTGGTACTGCGGAAATTCCAGGCCATCTTTGGAGTATGCCATCTCTATTTGTGAAAAAGAAACATAGAAGTAAAGAGTTTTCGGTTTAGATCACAAACCACTCACTTACTGAACATCACAGGCAAACTCCCATTTTCCTTTCTATGACTAGGAGGAAGAAAGCCCAGAAACATTCAGATTGATAAGAAGGGATCTTGATTTCAGATTTGGGGAAGTAGAAGAAGTTTGAGCTATATGTGGATATTTCTGCTTCTGTTTAAACTGTTTCTGTGGACAATTACCTAACAAATGAAACTTCTGTTGGGTAAACTTGAGAAAAACCTAAAAATCTCAGTGCTAATGCATATGGGTGTCTTTCAAGGTGGCATCCATGTTATTATTATTTTTTGTTTGTTTGTTTGTTTGTTTTTTTGGCCAGTCCTGGGGCTTGGACTCAGGGCCTGAGCACTGTCCCTGGCTTCTTTTTGCTCAAGGCTAGCACTCTGCTACTTGAGCCACAGCGTCACTTCTGGCCATTTTCTATATATATGGTGCTGGGGAATCAAACCCAGGGCTTCATGTATATGAGGCAAGCACTCTTGCCACTAGGCCATATTCCCAGCCCTATTTTTTCTAATGTTGGGAATGGAAGTCAATGCTTTGAGCATACGAGGCAAGTGCTCTTCAACTGAGCTATGCCTCAGCCTGGTATCCAGATCCTTTACTTGGAAACAAGAATTTGATATATAGCTCAGATTGTCCTGAACCTGAAATCTTTTATGATATTTTTTTTGGGGGGGAGGGAAGGGTGGTGGTGGTGGTAGTGCTACTGGAGTTTGACTCAGGACCTCCATTTGCTAGGCAAGTGCCCTACTACTTGAGCCACACTCAAGTGCCCTTAGCACTTTTGTAAAGTAGTTATTTTTTTAATAGAGTTTCATGTCCTCTTTCTTTCTTCTCTCTCTTTCTCCCTCTCTGTCTCATTCTTTCTCCTTTTCTTCCTTTCCTTCTTTCTCTTTCTCTCTCTCCTTCCTTCCTTTCTTCTTTCCTTCCATTCTCTCTCCCCTCCTTCCCTTTCTCCTTCCCTCTCTCCCTCTCTTGCTCTCTTTCTCTTTTCCTTCCTTCCTTCCTTCCTTCCTTCCTTCCTTCCTTCCTTCCTTCCTTCCTTCCTTCCTTCCTTCTTTATTTTCTTTTCTTTTTGCTCTTTCTCAGCTGAGCTGGCTTATATTGCAATTCTCCTACATCTGTTTCCCATAGCTGTGTTTATGGAAGCACATCACCATTGCCCAGCTTGTTCACTGAGATGAGGTCTCTCTAACATTTTTTTCCCACGGTGACCTCAAACCTTGATCCTATCCTCTGGAATAGAGTATCTTTTTTTTTTTTTAATTTTTTAACTTGACCCACAGACACTGATAGACAGTAAGGTAAGGGATGAGAACTTGAAACATTGGATTCCGAAATACCCTGTGATCATTACTGCATTATTGGTCTTGCCTGAAAAACAGTCTGAACTCTAAACTTGATGCCTTGCAGTTGGGTTGATGAGGAACTCTCATGGGCTTGAGTCTTTCAGCAGCATTAATATAGCAAAAACTGCAGATGCTTAGTGCTTTAGTTGAAAAGCCTACTTAACCTGCTTGCATTCCTGTCCTTGCGGGTACCCCAGGGGGACAGACCTCTTAGTCAGCAGCGGGTCTAGCGAGCAGCACTGTGACTTTCCATTGAGCTGTGGGAAAATTTGACAGCTGACTGTGGCTGAATCATTGCCCAGAGGTCCTGACCACTGAGATCTCTCAAGATTCCTCTCATTCTTGTCCCAAAGGGGGAACCTGGCAAAATCTAGCTGGTTAATTCCATTTACCTCTGTGTCTCACATGTACATTTAGGTGCAGAGTGGTGGTAAAAGGGAACCAGAACAGCAGGACCAACAATCTGTAGTTATAATAGTATTTATCTAGTGTTTACTTACTTGCCAGTCACTTTCAATAAATTCTTCTTATTGAATCTTCACAACTACACACTGGGGGTATTTACTATTACTATCCTGAGTTTGCAGATAAGGAAAGCAAGGCCCAGAGAGACTAATCATGGGCTAAAGATCGCAGAACTTGGGTATGAGGTGCTGAGATTTAATCTGAGCATTTGAACTTCAGAGTCTGTTCTCTAGCCACTCTCTTTACTATATGTAAATACAGACACAGCTATTCCAGACCCAAAGGTACATCGATATTTCAGATCACTCCTAGTTTTTGCAGCTGAGAAAACAGACTCAGTGAGGAGATGAGAATTGCCTAGTAACAGAGGCAGGATTTGAAGCACTTCTTTCTCTTCAAGTTCATGCCCCAGCTTTCTGTGTTAGCTTGAAAATTATGAGTTCTTTGACACCTACTTTGTCCCATATTCTTTTTGGAATAGAATTTCCATCTATGCAAAAAAAATGTTTCCATAGTTTTCACAGAACATACTGATTTCCTGATTCTCCTTTCTTTATATTGTTCAGAGCACTTAGGGTATACAGTGAAATTGAATATAGAGCGCACAGAGGTTCTTCCATAAATTCCCTCCCTCCACACATGCATGCATGCACTCCCCAGATACCAACATCCAGCGACAGAGAGGAGCATTTGTTACAGTCCATAAACCAACGTGGACACATCATTACCACTCAATATCCACAATCCACCTTAGGGTTTCTTGGTGCCATGCATTATATGAAGTTTGACAAACATAATGATGTGTTTCTGTCATTGTAGTGTCATATGGAATAGTTTCACTACCCCCCCCCCCGAAATCCTGACTATTCCACCTAGTGACCCCATTCCCTCCCTCCCCCCAAAGCCTGTGTCAACCACTGACTTTTTACTGTCTCCATAGTTCATAGTTTTGTGTTTTCCAGAAACATACAGTAGGAGTTACACACTATGTTGCCTTTCTCTCTCTCTCTCTTCTCTTTTCCCTTCCCTTTCTTTTCCTTTCCTTCCTTTTTTGTGTCCATGCTGGGGCTGGAACTCAGGGCCTGGGTACTGTCCATGAGCTCTTTTGCTCAAGGCTAGCACTCTATCACTTGGTGACACAGCTCTACTTCTAGCTTTTTGGTGGTTAATTGGAGATAAGAGTCTAATGGATATTGATGCATAACATACTGCTATTATTGGTCTTTTTATATAAATATAAATATATATATACATATATATAATTTGAATTTTTGGAAACTTTAGCTGTGCTGTCAACTTTAGAAAAAGTATCCCAGTTTAGCGTGTTGAGTTGGCATTGTACAGAAATTAATAGCCATATTGGTCTAGAAACGTTAAACTTAATTTTTTTCCATTTGTACAGGGGTAAATGCACTGTATTAAATATGTAAGGCCTTATCTACGTGGGTTTGATTACAGAAACTAATAAAGTATTCTCTAAATAAAAAAAAGAGTCTAATGGAATTTCCTGCCTGAGCTGGCTTTGAACCACAATCCTCAGATCTCAGCCTCCTGAGTAGCTAAGATTATAGTCATGCACTGTTGGTACCTGGTATCAGGTTAGTTTTGAACTCCTATAATCTTCTGCTTCAGCCTCCAGAATAGCGGGGACTATAGGTAGCCATCACCTGGCTTTTTTCATTATTGTTCTCAACCCCTGTGTAGAGGTTTTAATAAATACTTGGCCCATCCTTACCACTACCTTTGTTTTTTTTTTTTTTGCCAGTCCTGGGCCTTGGACTCAGGGCCTGAGCACTGTAACTGGCTTCTTTTTGCTCAAGGCTACCACTCTACCACTTGAGTCACAGCGCCACTTCTGGCCATTTTTTGTATATGTGGTGCTGGGGAATCGAACCCAGGGCTTCAAGTATACGAGGCAAGCGCTCTTGCCACTAGGCCATATCCCCAACCCTTGTTGTTGTTTTTTTAATCCTCAGGAAGACAAAGTCACTTCAAGTAGGATAAGAAATCTCTTAATTTAAATTTTTTTTGGCCAGTCCTGGGGCTTGAACTCAGGGCCTGGGCACTGTCCCTGAGCCTCTTTGTGACCACTTGAGCCACAGTGCCACTTCCGGCTTTTTCTGTTTATGTGGTACTGAGGAATCGAACCCAGGGCTTCATGCATGCTAGGCAAGCGCTCTACCACTAAGCCACATTCCCAGCCCTGGCTAAAGCACTTTTGTACCCCTTGAGCCCTTGTGCTTTCGTTTTTAAGCCCTACTCTGTGAGGGCTCTTCCTTTTGCTTGCTGTCATGGACAAGAATTAAAGTACTAGAAATATAGGGCTTGGAAGCAAGGGTCACTGTGGAAATTTTTTAAAAATCAAGGGGATTGGAACCACAGAAGATAGAGAATAGAAAACAGAGATTTTCAAGATGTCTTGGGTTTTGTGCTCAAGTACAGGTTTACTGGTAAAACCACTGAAGCAATGTCCCTATTATTCTCAGATAGTCTCCCTGAGGCGACATTGGTTCCTTCTGGCTCCTTACTATAGCCTTTACAAAAAAAAAAATTGTACATACCTGTATTGAAGCTTGAACTCAGGGCACTAGGCACTATCCCTTAGTTTTTTTCCACTCAAGGCTGGTGCTTTACCACTTGAGCCATATCCCTAGTCCAGTTTTCTTAAACGAATTTACTTTTTATTACAAAGGTGATCTACAGAGGGATTGCAATTACACGAGTCAGGTGATGAGTACATTTCTTTTCATACAGTGTCTTATGTTCCCTCCCTCTCTCCCAGTCCCTCCTTCCCATCTCCACCCCTGAGCTGGATAGCTCACATTCATCAGTGTCCAGTGAGCTCCACTGCTGCACTTTTCACCATTTTCCCCTCAAGTCCTTTGCCCTCCCCCAACCCTCCCAAAGATATACACTTGAATACAGCATACATAAAGAAAACGGGATAATCAAAAAATTTAAAAAACAAAAAAAGGAGAGCTATCTTATTTCTAGTACAGTACAGTTTTTTGCTGGTTATTGGGAGATAGTGTCTTGTGGACTTTTCTTCCCTGGTTGTCATTCAACCTTCATCCTCAGGTTTTAGCCTCCTGAGTAGCTAGGATTACAGGCATGAACCACTGTCTCTGTAAGAGGCAACTTAAAAGATACTTTTGCTTGCCCTTGTGAATTAACTGAAAGCTGGACACTGCATCAGGCCCTCCACTTTGCATCTGTGCCTTTGATCTGAGATGTTTTCAACTGTAGTCACTTTATAATCATCCGGGGCTCCAGGAAGAATAGGTTTCAATTATTAGTATCTGTGACAAATATCTTGTGGTAGAAGGCAAGCTGCTTCTCCAACAGGCAGTGCCACCTTATCATTTTAAACAGTCAAAAGCTCAGACCACCGACCAGATAACTTGTTCCTATTCTGTTTCAGTAGTAAAGTGATTTTAAAACAACAACAACAACAAATCTCCTCCAGAACTCTGTCAGAGTCAAAGACTGAGGAAATGGTCACCTGGGTCATACCAGTGACTTGAGATTGTTTTTAACTATGCATACTTTTCCTGCCTCCTGCCCCTACTTATCTCTATTTAAGCTGAAGCCAATGTCTGCACTCCTGAAGATAGCTGAACATATACTGAAGTGCTGTCTTGCCATGGCTGCCATGTAATAAATCTCCTTTTACTGCCCTTTACCATGTCTCTTCATTTGGCATATGGGGGTGATTGGCTAGACCTGGCATGGGGCTCCCAGAGTCTCAAAAGCCTGTTTCACCACTTTCCTTATGCTGGAAAGTCACAAGTGGTGAAGAGTTTGGTCTTTACAATCCACAAATCTTGAGTTCTTGGGGAAGTTAACCTTACCAGGTTCGTGTCAAGTAGAAAAGAGACCCCTGATAACTATAAAAATTAAGTATAGGGGCTGAGAATATGGCCTAGTGGCGAGAGTGCTTGCCTCATATACATGAAGCCCTGGGTTCGATTCCCCAGCACCACATATATAGAAAATGGCCAGAAGTGGTGCTGTGGCTCAAGTGGCAGAGTGCTAGCTTTGAGCAAAAAGAAGCCAGGGACAGTGCTCAGGCCCTGAGTCTAAGGCCCAGGACTGGCCAAGAAAAAAAAAGAAAGAAGAACAAAAAGCAAAAGGATCACAGCAAAACCCGAGAACAATTAGGAAAGAAATTTAAAAAAAATTAAGTATAAAACGTGCCTAGGAATCACTCCATCATCTGTTACACAATAGACACTGCTCTGTTCTACCATTTTTCCTCCAGTTCCCTTTCTGTGCTGGTACTAGGGCATGAACTCAGCGCCTGGATGCTCAAGGCTCTGGGCTTTTTTGCTCAAGCCTGGTCATTCTACCACTTGAGCCACAGCTCCACTTCTGGCTTTTTGCTGGTTAATTGGAGATGAGAGTCCTACAGGCTTCTGTACCAAGCAGGCTGGCTACAAACCTCGATCCACAGATCTGCCTCCTGAGTAGCTAGGATTACAGTTGTGAGTTGGACTAGAGTTGTGAGCCATGGGTGTCCATTTTTTAAAAGCTCAATCAAATCCTCAAACAATGATCTGGTCCTTCTCCTTCCTGTCTTTCCAAGCTTATTACCACTTTTTCCTTCCTCATTCCTATTTAATTAACTATGACTACCATTTATTGCACTCCTACCAGAGACCCCTTTAGATCATTTCAATACTCTCCCAAATGCTGTATTCAATACATAATTGCAGCAGATCAGTCTTAGCTTGGCATTTGTTAGGGACCGGCACTCTGACCTTGTTATCCTCTTATCTGCTCTCACTTACCTGAGCATTTCTGTCCCTGGCTCTTTTCACCTCTTGTTTTTCAGCATCTCTGTTCTGGGTGATCATTTCTATCCCCATGGCCTCAAGGGTTACTGGTTAAATTTCTAAATTTTTCTACTCCAAATTCTAATTCTTTGGCCCAGACCAGATTTTTCTGGTGCTCACAGCATTCTTCCTTCAGAAGTCCTGTGGACATTTGCATCTTCTGATTTGCTTTGTTTTCTAATTGTCATTTATCATTAAGCTTGCCACAAGCAAGAAGCTGGAGTCATCTGGAAGGTTTCTGTTTTGTATACTCCATATTCTGTGATTACAATCTCTTTGATCTTTAAAATTTGATTTCCATAGTGGCTCTTGAGTCCACCCCTTCTGTTTCTGGTGTATTAGTTCAGGTTTCCGTCACATCTTATCTTAGCTATTGCTGCAGACCTTTACATGTAGTCTCTTACCCTGCTCATTTTCTGCTCAGAACCAAGATTTATCTAATGGATATATGTATGCATATATATATATATGTATTAAATATCTGCTAGAAAGTCTTCCACAGAGCTGAATTCTGAATATTGAAATTTCTGGCTTCTCATTAGAATGAAAGTATCTCAAAATTAGGTGACATTGTCTCATTAATTGTCTCACTGCTTACTATTAAATATTATTACTATCATATTAAATACACACTAGTAAGTGCTTAATAAATGAATAAAAACCCAGAACTATGCCATGTATAATAGGAAATATGAAAGAAATAAAACTATGAATGAAATACAACATGGGCCTTGTCCTCTGGGAGCTCAGATTCTTTGATGGAGAGATAAAATAGACACATCAAAATTTTTATAGGCCTACACTGAGACATACCTCTAAAACGCTGGGGGAGCTCAGAAAAGACAGAGGTGAGTATAAGATGGAACTATTGAAGAAGATATCGCAGGGGAAAAAAGATTCCATCCAGCTCCAACAGCATGGAGAGGATTTGAGAGAGCAGGACGTAAGAGGCAAGATGCACCAGAATAAAAATAGCACAGGAGCCTGGTGCCAGTGACTCACATCTGTAATCTAAGATATTCAGGAGGCTGAGATCCGAGATCACGAATCAAAGCCAGTGTGGGCAGGAAAGTCTGTGAGACTCTTATCTCCAATAATTCACACACACACACACACACACACACACACACACACACACACACACACACACACACACATTGAAAGTGGAGCTGTGGCTCAAGTGCTAGAGTGCTAGCCTTAAGCAAAAAAAGCTCAAGGATAGCAAGCAGGCCCCGGGTTCAAGTTCCAGGACTGGCATACACACACACACACACATGCACGCACACATACACACACACACATCAGGAGATAAGGTGGTTGCCTCAATTAAAAGAAGCAGAAACTTTTTCTGTATTATAATACAAAATCTAATTCATATGCACTATAATTACAAAACTCTAATATACAAATTTTAATAATTCAAGACCTTAGGAATGTACAAACACACACACACATATTACTACAGTAGCTGTTTAATATGGATACAGGTTGAGTATGTCTTATCCAAAATGCTAGAAGTATTTCAGATTTCAAATACTAGAAATGTTTTTGAATCTTTGTTATAGACTACTTTTGGAGCATACCTAAGGGCAAACAAATGAGAAAAATGCTTCAAGATGTAAACAATTTTTTTACAAATATTGTTTATTTTAATGAAGCTGGTACAGACAGTGTCCATTTAAAACCCATGTCCCAGACCAAAAAGTACAAATAAAATCAAAAGGAGCAGTGTTCTGTTGTATACACTTCTTCACCCACAACTTTATTAACTTCTAGTGAAAATTAGAACTTTTCTGGGTTCTTCTGACAAGATTTTTTTTTTAATCTTAAAACACTTTCTCTTCAGTGAAGCCATCTTTGGAGTTAAGCATCACTCTTACCATGTCTGCCAGCTTGATTCTAATCCTGATATATTCCTCTTCTTTTGGTCCAAACCCTCAGACTTTAAAAAGTAGCTTCAAGTTAAGGAAAGGTCATTTTCCTACAGTTCAGTTCTATGAAAAACTTCCATCTACCACTGAAAGTCATAGTCCAGGAGTGAGGCAATCACATGCTAGAACTTGAGGGCCAATTGGAAAGTCTTTGTGAACACTCGCATTGGTTGATCTTACCTAAAATTGCAGTCCTGAAAAGTCGCCTCTCTGTGCACATGCGTCATTTTTTTAAATGAGAGGGCAATGTGAAGGGGGCTGAGGTTTGATCACCAAAATTCAGCACAATGAAAACAAATGATAATGAATAATGAGCACTAGAATTCAAATTAACAGATTTTTTTTTTTTTTTTTTTTTTTTTTTTTTTTTTTTTTTTGCCAGTCCTGGGTCTTGGACTCAGGGCCTGAGCACCATCCCTAGCTTCTTCCTGCTCAAGGCTAGGCACTCTGGCACCTGAGCCACAGCGCCCCTTCTGGCTGTTTTCCATATACATGGTGCTGGGGAATCGAACGGAGAGCTTCATATGTAGGAGGCAAGCACTGTTGCCACTAGGCCATATTCCCAGCCATTTAACAGATGTTTTAAAGAGATGGAGTGCCAGTATTTAGTTCCATTTTGAACACCACATTACAAAAGAACTATTTTTAAAAATAAAAAAGGATTGAGGCAAAAGAAAAAGAAAATAAAAAGAATATCTAAACCGGGGCTGGGAATATGGCCTAGTGGCAACAGTGCTTGCTTTGTATACCTGAAGCCCTGGGTTCGATTCCCCAGCACAGAAAACGGCTAGAAGTGGCACTGTGGCTCAAGTGGCAGAGTGCTAGCCTTGAGCAAAAAGAAGTCAGGGACAGTGCTCAGGCCCTGAGTCCAAGGCCCAGGACTGGCAAAAAAAAAAAAAAAAAAAGAATATCTAAACCATTGAATGACCCCCCGTTTGTTTCTGATGAACTTCAATCACATCTTCTTCCTCCATTCCCAGTTCTTTTGGAGTATAATTATCAGCAATTCTCTGACCTTCAAAGAGAAACCTGAGTGAATTCATTGGAACTCCCTGTCTTTGACAGTATGATTCTTTGAGTTTCTTGAGATGTGTTGTCATTTTCACTTTGAAGTGAATCTCACTGCTATCCTGTCCAATGACTTTGAGTTTAATGTATTCTCCCTCCTTCTTATCCTCTAAGTCCTCGGTTGAAGGTTTTGCCTCCTGGTCAGACATGGTGACTGTGGCTTCACCCGGAGGTCTCTGCACAGTGGCGGCATTGGGCGGACAGATCTTGCTCCAGGGTTTACAAATCCATCTCTTTTCCCCACCAACAACTTTTTTTAAATAATGTATTTATTAATTAAACAAAAATTTTTTGACAAGGTGTTGTGCACAAGGGGTACAGTTACATAGAAGGGTAGGGTGTACATTTCTTATGATACCTTACACCCTGTTTTTCTTTCCATTCCCTAGGTCAGGTAGACATATATACAATACACAGTGTAGCAAGAACTTATACGGTAGCCACGTGGCCTACGCCAAAGAAAACTTGCCTAGGGCTTTAAATGTAATGTCGACATTAGACAGTATGTCGACAATAGTCTTATATGAACGTACATACATAGCTTTTGAGCTATTGTGATCCACTGAGAGGTCTATTTTTGACCTTTATATATTGAGTAGTTGTTTGGTTTTAGTTACATAATGTAGGGTCACTGACCCAATCCTGTGGAATATACCATTTGACAAGAAGTTTTTGGTTTTGTAGACCTGGTCTCTACTGTCTCCCCCTCCCCCCTCCTTAACAGTCATATATCAGGGAGATCATGCCCCTTCGTTTTCTGTGTTCTAGGCTTGTCTCGCTCAACATTATTTGTTCAAGTTCTGACCATTTCCCTGTGAATAACAATATTTCACCATTCCTAATTACCATGTAGTATTCCATTGTGTATAGGTACCATATTTTTTGGATCCATTCATCTGTGGAGGGGCATCTGGGTTGTTTCCATATTTTGGCTATTGTGAATTGTGCCGCGATAAACATGGAAGTGCAAATGTCTTTTTGATATCTTGGGACCTGCTGTTCAGGATAGATGCCTAGGAGTGGTATGGCTGGGTCATAGGATAGGTCTATGTTGAGCTTTTTGAGAAACCTCCATACTGTTCTCCAAAGTGGTTGTACTAATTTGCACTCCCACCAACAATGGAGAAGGGTTCCTCTTTCCCTGCACCCCCTCCAGCATTTGTTGTTTCCTGAATTCAGAGTATAGGCCATTCTAACTGGAGTGAGGTAGTATCTCAGGGTTGTTTGTATTTGCATTTCCTTTACTACCAGGGATGTTGAACATTTCCTCATATGTTTCTTTGCCATTTTTATCTCTTCTCTTGTGAAGGCTCTCTTTAGCTCCTTTGCCCATTTCCTAATTGGTTTACTGGGTTTGGAAGGACTTAGTTTTTTTAGTTCTCTGTAGATGACAGATATTAGGCCTTTGTCTGTTGCTGTGCTGGTAAAGATCCTTTCCCATATGGTTGGCTGTCTTTCTAGTTTGGTGGCTATGTCCTTAGCTGTGCAGAAACTTTTTATTTTGGGAGCTGGGGATATGGCCTAGTGGCAAGAGTGCTTGCCTAGTCTACACAAGGCCTTGGGTTCGATTCCCCAGCACCACATATACAGAAAACGGCCAGAAGTGGCACTGTGGCTTAAGTGGCAGAGTGCTAGCTTTGAGCAAAAAGAAGCCAGGGACAGTGCTCAGGCCCTGAGTCCAAGCCCCAGGACTGGCCAAAAAAAAAAAAAGAAACTTTATTTTGTAGTAGTCCCATTTGTTGAGTCTCTCCCCTAACTGTTGTGCCCCTGGAACTCTATTCAGGAAGTTCCTTCCTGTGCCTATAAGTTCTAGCGTCTTTCCTACTCTGTCCTTCAGTAGTTTCAAGGATTCAGGTCTGATGTTGAGGTCCTTGATCCATTCTGAGTTGAGCTTGGTGCATGGTGATCGGCTTGGGTCTACTTTGAGTTTTCTGCATAAAGCTGCCCAGTTCTCCCGGCACCAGTAGTTGAAGAGGCTCTGTTTATTCCATTGTATGTCTTTAGCTCCTTTGTCGAATATCAGCCGACTGTAAGAGTGTGGCTTTATTTCTGGATCTTCAATTCTAATCCATTGGTCTTCAGGTCTGTTTTTATACCAATACCAGGCTGTTTTTGTTATGATGGCTCTATAGTAGAGCTTGAAGTCTGGTATTGTGATACCTCCTGCACTGCTTTTTTTGCCTAGAATTGCTTTGGCTATTCTAGGTCTTTTGCTGTTCCATATGAATTTATGGGTTGCTTTCTCTATTTCAGTGAAGAATGTAGTTGGGATTTTGATGGGGATTGCATTGAATTTGTATAACAATTTGGGCAATATGGCCATTTTCACTATATTGATTCTGCCTACCCATGAGCATGGGAGGTCTTTCCATCTCCTTGTGTCTTCTTTGATTTCCCTTATTAGATTTTTATAGTTCTCATTAAATAGGTCCGTCACGTCTTTGGTTAGGTTGATCCGTAGGTACTTTATTCTTTTTTTGGCTACTGTAAATGGAATTATTTCCATAATTTCCTTTTCTGTTTGTATATTGCTGGTGTACAGAAAAGCTGCTGACTTTTGTGGATTGATTTTGTATCTTGCTACTTTGCCAAAATGGTTTATTAGGGGTAGGAGTTTGGGGACTGAGTTTTTTGGGTCCTTCAGATATAAGATCATGTCATCTGCGAATAGGGATAGCTTGATTTCTTCCTTGCCGATGTGGATCCCTTTGATGTCCTCCTCTTGTCTTATTGCTATGGCTAGGAATTCAAACACTATGTTGAACAGAAGTGGGGAGAGTGGGCATCCTTGTCTTGTTCCTGAGTTTAGGGGGAATGATTTTAGTTTCTCTCCATTTAATACGATGTTAGCAGTTGGTCTGTTGTATATGGCTTTTATTGTTTTGAGGAATGTTCCATCTATTCCTGTTCTCTCCAGAGCTTTTAATAAGTATGGATGTTGTATTTTGTCAAAGGCTTTTTGGGCATCAACTGAGATCACAATGTGATTCTTGATTTTAGTTCTGCTGATGTGGTGAATTACATTGATTGATTTACGGATGTTGAACCATCCTTGTGACTGTGGGATGAAGCCTACTTGGTCATGATGTATAATTTTCTTGATTAGTTTCTGGATCCTGTTAGCTAATATTTTATTGAGGAGCTTTGCATCTGTGTTCATTAGTGATATTGGTCTGTAGTTCTCTTTTTTTGTTGGGTCTTTGCCTGGTTTGGGGATGAGTATAATATTAGCTTCATAGAATGAGTTTGGGATTTCTCCCTCTGTTTCTATTTCATGGAAGAGCTTGAGGAGTATTGGTATTAGCTCCGCACTAAAGGTTTTACAGAATTCGTTGGTGAATCCATCTGGGCCTGGGCTTTTCTTTGTTGGGAGGTTCTTGATTACCCCCTGTATCTCGCTGTAAGTTTTGGTTTATTTAGTTAATTTATTTCTTCTTGGTTCAGTTTGGGCAGTTTATACTTCTCTAAGAATTGATCCATTTCTGTAAAATTATTGTTTTTTAGTGAGTAGAGGTTCTGGAAGTAGTTCCTTATGATTGTTTGAATATCGTGTGTACTTGTAATTTTTCTGGTGGAGTCCCTGATTTTACGTATATGAGTCTCTTCTTTTTTTTTGTAAGTCTTGTGAGGGGTCTGTCAATTTTATTTATTTTCTCAAAGAACCAGTGCCGGGCTAGATTTACCTCCCCTGGTGCGGGGATGCTAAGCTTACTCCCTTATCAGTGCTCCCCTTTCCACCCTCTCCCCTGGGCACCCGACCAGCAGGTGGCCAAGGTGGAGCAAGGGACACGGGCTAGCCTAAGGTGCACGTGGCCAAACGAGATCCCCTTTTTCTCCCTCCTTACCCACCAAGGAAACCAGGTGCAGACGGATCTTGGAAACGCTTCGGAGAGCAATCCAGTTTATTCAGGAGGGGCTCACAGTAATATAGTAGTGATGACGAGGATTGAGCATGAGCTGTGATAGGCTGGCGAGCTTGTCCGTCCAAGAGCAGCTCCTAAGGACCTCCCTCATGGGCTAACGTCACTTCCCATAGTACCGCCCTGTGTGCTCGCTGGCGCAAGGTGGTGGATGGTCTCAAAGCTACCCCTTCTGGTTCCGGACCCAGAAGGAGATAGGTGTGGCTCACTTCCACACTGCCCCAGGGCTGAGGGAAGGGCGGCGTCTTGGGAGCGCTCTCCTTGCCCTTCCCCCCTTAAGGCCAAGATGAATCCCCAACATCTGCCCCTTTTATTTTTTTTTCTTTTGAACAGCAGGAGGCGCCTTACTTGAGGGTGTGCCATGTCTTAGGTTGCCCCCCCCCCCCATGGGGGATCGTACCCGTCTTTGGCTAACACACTAGCACTTCAGGCCAACCTGCCTGCCGGGCCGGCCAGCCCGATGAGGAGACTTGTGGAGAGTGAGATTGGCACTTGAAAGAAAGCCCTGTTAATTTTTTTTATGCCAGCAGACCTCGGTGAGCAGCGGGTCCTAATGGGCATGTGACCAACCTCATGGGGTTCCTAAATGGCTAAAGGCCAAAGGCCACTTGTTGTCTGGAAAGCTCTGGCTTTTTGCTCACAATATAAGAGACCAATTTGTCTAGTACAGAGTAATGCAAACATAATGCAAATGGAAGCATCAAGCAGACATGAGCATAAGCAATCATAACACAAGGCAAATGCAACATGAGCAACTGTAACACATGAGCAATTACAACACAGGCACAATGCAATGGAGGGTCTCTTATCTGGCTCAGTCCATAGGAGATAGAGGAGTCCTGGTCCATTTCGGTGTCACTCAAGGTAGTGCAGATGGCTCTCCCTTCCCTCGATGGTGAGGTAGAGGCGGGTTCAGGTCCTGGCGATTTGGCAGCCAGGGTGCTGGTAACTTAACAATTGAGGTTAGTAAACACTTTATAGAAAACATTGTAGCAAGGTTCCAATCCCTTGCTTATTGTAAACATTTGTCATAAAACATTAAGGTGTCCAAATCCTTTGGCTCCTATTTCCCCCCAATGGGGGCCCCTAAGATAAGCAGCAAAGGGGGGAGCAAAGAAAGGAACAACAGTGTGCAAAATTTTCCTTTAGTTCTTGTGCAACGCTGTGGGCCACGCTGCCACAGCAAACATTGCACCAAAAGGCACCAGGCAAGGTCCGGGGAAGAAACAGGGCCGACACTGGGTCCATCGCTGGTACAGGCAGGCTTTCCCGTTTCTCCATGGAAAAATCCACCACGGTCTTTGTTTTCCTGAAGAGAAAGCAAGGGGAGACATCCCTCAAGGGTGAGTGCCCTTGGGCGGTCATTCTGATGAACAATACTTTAAGTCTCTAGCTGGTATCCAGATTGCATTTGGTTCCCAAGTTGGGAAAATGCATGCGAAGCCCCTTCCCGCACTGATAAGTGGGTCCAGGCCTCGCCATGCCCCTGTAAGGGGGTCCTTTCAACGGACTTCCACCTTTAAGTAGGGTGTTTGGCTTGACCAGTGTCTCTGGAAAGCCGACAGAAGTTGGTCCTTAGAGAAGTTTAAAATATTCAATGTAAACATTGCTGTCTTCAGCTGGTCATGGGGGCTTCCCCCCCTTTTTGTTTTAATAATTGATCCTTTAGGGTCTTATTATGCCTCTCAATTATGGCCTGACCCTTTGGTTGTATGGTATTTCAGTGGTATGTTTAATATTTTACATTTGGAAAAAGGCCTGTAAAGGCTTGCTGATGAAACAAGGTCCATTATCTGGTCTGCCATACAATTACCTTGTGCCAGGTCCCCAGGCAATCCTTGGTGTCCACGAAGGTGCTGTAAGAATATAGGCTTACCCCGCTCTTTTAACAGAGACCTGACTTGGATTATCAGAGGGGTGATTGGGTTTTTATCTAATTTAATGTATGAAAATATCAGGTTGGGTAGCAAATTAACCACATACAAACTGTCAGAAAACAGGTTTATCGGCTGCTTGACATGGGTCAGTGCCAGGGCGACTGCGTACAATTCCTTAAATTGTGCAGATCCAGTAACTGTTTTAAAGTAATGGGTGTTTTTTTTCCCACCGGCAGGAGGGGAGGCAGAGTGTACCACTACGGCAGCCCCTGCTCTTCCCCCATCTGTAAACACATTGGCAGCCTTGACAAGAGGCTTGGTAGAGAAAAGTACAGGAGGGGTCCATTGTAGCCCGGAAAATGAGGTCACCCACCTCGAGGTGCCATAATGGCAATCTACCTTTTTCATAAAACCCTCCAGGGCACTGGACACCCGTGCGTTATTCCTTTTGACCCATTTAAAATCTGACAACTGGTAGGGAATAGTTAGCACATCAGGAGCTCTCCCATAATGTCTCAGGGAAGTATCCCTGTCCTTAATTACCAAGTCAGCTAGCTGGTCTAGCTGGGAATAAACTCTGGGAGCTCCTCCCACTGATGTGTGCACCCATTGAAGAGGCTTGCCTGACTGAGTAATAGCGGCTGAGGAAAGCTCAGACCCAGGGAGGATCCAAAGGCAAAGTGGGCACTCAGGCTTGTAGCGGGCCAACCGTGCCATATTTAGGGCCATTTGGATTTTTTGGAAGGCTGTTTGAAGTGATGGAGTTATTGTAATAACATCAGTGGGTGCTTTTCCCTTTAAAGAGTCATGGAGCGGAAGCAGCTCCTCTGTAGGCAGGTGAAGCCAGGGTCTTAACCAGTTAATCTCCCCCAACAGTATTTGTATCTCCACCAGAGTATAAGATGACTGGAAGGATAACTGGGGCTTAAGGGGGCACACAGAGTCTAGTTTAAGTTTTGCCCCCAAGATCTTAAAGGGGTATATTTTTTGAACCTTGTCACTGGCTATAAGCAGTCCTCCTCTTTGTAGGAGTGTTTGTAGCTTGCGATAGGCAGAGTCCAGCACTTGGATATCTGCTGCTCCAATAATTATGTCATCCATATAATAATAATATCTGACTGGCTCCTAAGAGGTTGAAGAACTTGTGACACATAATGTTGGCAGAAGGCAGGACTATTAACCATGCCCTGAGGTAAGACTACCCACTCATACCTCTGGTCTGACCCCTGGTAGTTAACTGAGGGCACAGAGAAAGCAAACTTTTTACAGTCCTGGGGGTCAAGGGGAATGGAAAAGAAACAGTCCTTGATGTCAATTATAATGAAATTAAGATCCCGAGGAATAGAGGGGTCCATGGCAGCCCCTGTAAAGGAGTGCCAGCGGGGATTATCCGCTCATTAATCTTTCTTAGGTCCTGTACCATCCTCCATTTACCTGAGGCCTTTTGTACAACAAATACAGGGCTGTTCCAAGGGCTCAGTGAAGGTCGAATATGCCCGAGGGACAGTTGTTCTGATATTATTTCCTTTAATCTTTCTAGCTTGTTTGAGGGAAGTGGCCACTGTTCCACCCACACCGGGGGACCCGGAAGCCATCAAATGGCAGGGACGGTAGGAACAGTGGGCCTTAGAATTGGGGGTGAGGCCCTGTAGAAGAAACAGGAGTCTTCTGCCCCGAGGCCTCAGAGGGAGGCGCTTTTTGGCAGCCACTAGGGCCGCCTGACAGGTCCTGGCCTGTGATGACCGCAGCCTTAATCTTTCCCAAGATATCCCGTCCTAGCAGGTTATCTGGTGAGTCTGTCATTATTAAGGGGCGCACTACCCCCTTGCCACCATTTATGTCATCCCAGGGAAGCCAGTCCCTGGTTGTTTTACTCTCAGCTGTGCCTCCCACCCCCAATGTCTGGGGTCCGGGGATTAGGTCCCACCATGGAGGCACTAGTTCCTTCTTTAATATGGTCCAATCTGCTCCGGTATCAACTAAGACTCGGAACTTCTTTCCAGCTATGATAATTTCTGTCTTTGGCCTCATCTCTGGGACTATTGGGACTGCCCAGAGGGCCTTGGCCTCAGGCTGTTTATTGGGCCTGTCCCGGGATTGATTACCTCCTTTGGGTGACGGGGCTGGAGGGCACCCCATTAATAGTTTAAAGGCCTTTCCTTAGCATCAAATCTGGACTTACAATCTTTTCGCCAATGAAATCCCTTTTTGCAGTGGGGGCAAGGTTTTGTGGGTAGCTCCTTGGCCCATCCAGAGGGCTGTCCTCTCGAAGCACCAGATTCACAAGACCAGAAAGACACTCCCTCTTGAAGTGGCCCCGGCCACCACATTGGAAACAGCGCTCCCTGTTCACCTCACCGGTGGGGGCAGGGGCAGGCTCCTTAGTAAGCAGAGTGGTCAGCGGCTGCACCTGGCGGGCTCGTGCACTGATGCCCTGACAAGCGTAAATCCAGCTGTCCGCAGATCTCTCCTTTACTCCTGTACAAGCCAATCTGCATTCTGATGTCATCCCTTCCCACACCAGGGTCCTTAGAAATTGATTTACCTGGGACCCAGGAAACTGTCGGTGGAGATTGTCCCTCACTCGGCCAACAAAGGCAGCAAGACTCTCATTGGTCCCTTGGGTAGCTTTTACTGCTGGAGTCTCTAGGGATCCCTCTCCCAAGCAACGCCATGTGGCCAGTCCCACAGCCTGTATCTGCTCTGAGTAGGGGGCAGGGAAGGCATCCCGTTGGGGGCGGGTGGATCCAAACAGCATGGTTATGGGGTTGGTTATGGGTTATAACAAGGTTATGGGGATTGGCGGATCGGTGGCCTGATTTTTCTCTGCCTGAGCATAGCACTCATATCTGAAAAGGTAACACCACTCCTCATACATTGTTCTATTAAGCAGTGACTGGGCCAGGCTTCTCCACTCCTGAGCGGTAGAACACCGGTGGGCCACGCCCTCAAGTAGGCTCTCCCCCCCCAGCGGGTGTTTGGTCCCCCTCCCTCGAGGACTATTTTCCTGAATTTTCTGAAATCTTGTATCTCCTGGGGCTGCCACGAGGCTGAGATGGCTATCAGGTTGAGATTTGCTGAGTCGCCTGAGCTCGGTGAATGCGTGCTACTGCAGCCACTGGGCTGTTGCTGCCGCTTAGCTGGGCTCCTTAAATCTGCATATGTATGGAGCCGAGCCCTGCCTCTGGTAGGGGAGGGGTAGCGAGCTGGCAGTGGCTCCTGAGCACATTGTTCTCCCGCCACGTGCCTCGGGGCCATGGCAGCTAGTCCAGGGTCCTGGAGATCAGGCTCCCACTCGTCCCTGGGCCCCTCAGAGCAGGGCATCGCCCTCTCCAGATCAAAATTCCCCCCTGCTGCCCTCTCCTGAGTCCAGGGACTCTCCCCTGGGTCAGAGGAAAAGCAGGCCTTAAGGGTCTTGATAGCTTGGAAGGTCACAAGGGGGAGTTCCTCTCCCAACTCTGCTTCCTTGCCTTCCAACTCTCACCCTACTCAATCCCAAGTTTCCCACGAGAGTGGGTTGGCCCCAGCGAACCACGGGACCCTATGGGTCAACTCCTCCCAAATTCGTATAGCACAGGGTTCTGAAATACTCATCCCCGCATTTTGGAGGGTGAACCTCAGGATTTTAAGAGGAGAATTATTCCACCTAATCTGAACCTGCCCCATCATCTTTGCTGACCTGATGGGAGAACCACGTGTCCCGGAGACTCTGCTCCAATTCCCTTAGGGCTTGCCGGTAGCTGCCGGACTCCCTCCCGCGGGCTCGAGCCCCACGCTTGGGCCGCCAATTGCTGGGCTAGATTTACCTCCCCTGGTATGGGGATGCTAAGCTTACTCCCTTATCAGTGCTCCCCTTTCCACCCTCTCCCCTGGGCACCCGACCAACAGGTGGCCAAGGTGGAGCGAGGGACACGGGCTAGCCTAAAGTGCATGCGGCCGAACGAGATCCCCTTTTTCTCCCTCCTTACCCACCAAGGAAGCCAGGCACAGACAGATCTCGGAAACGCTTCGGATAGCAATCTGGTTTATTTGGGAGGGGCTCACAGTAATATAGTAGTGATGACGAGGATTGAGCATGAGCTGCGATAGGCTGGCGAGCTTGTCCATCCAAGAGCAGCTCCTAAGGACCTCCCTCATGGGCTAGCGTCACTTCCCATAGTACCGCCCTGTGTGCTCGCTGGCGCAAGGTGGTGGATGGTCTCAAAGCTACCCCTTCTGGATCCAGACCCAGAAGGAGATAGGTGTGGCTCACTTCCACACTGCCCCAGGGCTGGGGGAAGGGCAGCGTCTTGGGAGCGCTCTCCTCGCCCTTCCCCCCCTTAAGGCCAAATGAATCCCCAACAATCCAGCTTTTAGTCTTATTTATTTGTTGAATGGTCTTTCTATTTTCAATCAGATTTATCTCTTCTTTAATCTTTGTGATCTCTCTCCTCCTAGTCATTTTAGATTCGGTCATTTCTTGTTTCTCCAGTTGTTTTAGTTTCATTGTGAGGTTATTCACCTGCTCTGCTTCCATTCTTTTAATGTGAGTGCTGAGGGCAATGATCTTGCCCCTCAGTACTGCCTTAGCTGTGTCCCATAGGTTTCTTTGTGATGTATTTTCATTGTCATTGTGGCTTATGAATTTGTTAATTTCATCCTTAATTTGGTCTGTGGCCCAAGTGTTAGATAACAATGAGGGGTTTAGCCTCCAAGAATGTGTATAGCCTCTGTGGTAACCGTTGTTATTGAGGGTTACCTTTAATCCACTGTGGTCAGATATAATACATGGGATGACGTCAATACTTTTGTATTTGCTGAGGTTCTTTGTGTGGGCTATGACATGGTCTATTTTGGAGTATGATCCATGGGCTGCTGAGAAGAAGGTGTATTGGGTCTCTGTAGGGTGAAAGATTCTGTATAGATCTGTCAGATCCATTTGGGATATGGTGTTACTTAGATCCTCAGCTCCCTTGCTAATCCTCTGGGTGTTGGATCTATCTCTTGGAGAGAGTGGGGTATTAAAGTCACCCACTATGATTGTATTTGGGTCTATCTTGTTCTGTAGTTCTGTGAGAATTTGCTTGACATATGTAGGGCCTCTTTTGTTTGGTGAGTATACATTTATCACCGTGATGTCTTGATTCTGGATTTTTCCTTGTATTAAAATGTAGTGTCCTTCTTTGTCTTTTTGAGTTGATTTTAATGAGAAGTCCAGCTTGTCTGAGATCAGGATGGCTACTCCTGCTGTTTTGGTAGGTGCGTTTGCTTGGTAGATCTTGCTCCATCCTTTCATTCAGAGCCTGTTTTTATACCTTGCTGTAAGATGAGTCTCTTGTAGAAAACAGATGGCAATTTTTTGTTTGCAGATCCACTCTGCCAGTCTGCTCCTTTATACTGTTTATATTGTTTATATTCAAAGAGATCAAGGATAAGAGTGTTTTTTCCCCTTCCATTTTCCTGTTAGGCTAGGCTGTTTTTCCTCTCTTTTTTTTCCTTGTGTTTAGTGAGCTGCTCTTTCTGTTGGGCTCTAGCTATTGTAGTTTCTTTCTGTTTCTGTCTGTGTGTCCTGTACAGTTTCTGTTGGGTGGGGTTCCCCTCTTAGAATTCGCTGTAGGGCTGGTTTTTTATTCACATACTCCTTTAGATCCTCTTTGCTATGGAATGATCTGTTTTTTCCCTCGAATATTAATTCTAGTTTCGCTGGATATCTAATTCTGGGTTGATAATTGTTGCCCTGTAGGACTTGGATGGTGTTCTTCCACTCTCTTCGTGTGTGGTAGGTTTGTGTGGAGAGGTCTGCTGTTATTCGGATCCCTTTCCCATTGTAATAAATCTCTTTCTTCACTTTGGCTGCATTCAAAATTTGCTATTTACTCTTGAGATCTGAAGTCTTGATTATTATGTGCCTGGGTGAGGATTTTCTAGGGTCTGGTCTGCCAGGCGTCCTATAGGCTTCGGTTACCTGGGTGAGGTCCCTTGTGAGATTGGGGAAGTTTTCTGCAATCACTTTATTGAAAATATGTTGAAGCCCTCTGCTCTGTTATTCGGCTCCTTCTTCTATTCCAATTATGCACAGATTATATCTCTTGTCTTTGTCCACTAGCTCCTGGATTAGTCTGCCTTGGAGCTTTACTGTTTCTTGGAGTGTGGTAATTTTCTGGTCCTTATTGGCTGCATCATCATCCAAGAGAGAGATTCAGGATTCAATATGGTCAATTCTTTGTGCTGTGGATTCAAGTGTGGAGTTTATGGATGTCAGGGAGCTATTTATGGTTGCCAGATAAGCTCTAATCGTGGAAATTTCTTCCTTTAAAGAGTTGTATTTTAAATCTATTTTTTTATGCACTCCGCTTCTCAGGATGTTAAGGTCTTCTTTAACGAAGGTTTGCACTGTATCCATTTTTGCTTCCATTTCTTTCTTTCTTTTTTTTTTTTTTTTGGCCAGTCCTGGGCCTTGGACTCAGGGCCTGAGCACCTTCCCTGGCTTCTTCCCGCTCAAGGCTGGCACTCTGCCACCTGAGCCACAGTGCCCCTTCTGGCCGTTTTCCATATATGTGGTGCTCGGGAATCGAACCGAGAGCTTCATGTGTAGGAGGCAAGCACTCTTGCCACTAGGCCATATTCCCAGCCCCCATTTCTTTCTTGACTTCCTGAAGGTCGTACTGCTTTTTGGAGCTGGCGAGTTGGCTTGCCCTTTCATGAAGTTTGTAATATTTCTTTGTGATTTGCGCATCTGGAGATCTGTAGGTGGCTTCCTTGGCTTGGCTTTGTGCTGGTTCCTGCTGGTCCATCTTGGAGACTTGTTTGTGTCCTGCCTCTGGGTTTGAGTTTGGCTCTTGAACTTTACTGCCCAATGGGTGAGCATGACCGTCCTGGTTGTTGCCGGGGTGGTCACCCTCACTGCACTTGGGGGTGGGTAGGTTCTGTGTCTTTCTCTGCAGGATAGTGTCCTGCTGCTGTGTTGTGCTGACCCTAGTGTGCCCCTGGTGGGGGTTTGCGGGTCGGTGATTCAGCGTGGCATGGAGGCTTTTCTTTTCTTTGGTTCTTTTTTCCACTTGGTACCATGGTTAGAGGAGCTCACCTCTCAGATTGAGATTTGCCTCTGAGAGGCGGCTCACCCACCTCTGTGGCTTGCTCCTGTCAGAGCAGGTGTTGCTGTTGAGGGGTGGCCTGCCCACCTGTGCGGAATGCGCCTGTCAGAGCGGGTGCTGTCGCTGGGGGGCTCTGCCCACCTGTGCTGGGTGCGTCTATCAGAGCGGGCACTGCCGCTGGGGGGCCCTGCCCATCTGTGTGGAGTGCACCTATCAGAACGGGTGCTGCTGCTGAGGGGGGCCCTGCCCACCTGTGTGGAGTGCACCTATCAGAGCGGGTGCTGCTGCTGGGGGGGGCCCTGCCCACCTCTGTGGAGTGTGCCTATCAGAGCGGGTGCTGTCACTGGGGGGGGCTCTGCCCACCTGTGCTGGGTGCGCCTATCAGAGTGGGTGCTGCTGCTGGGGTGCCCTGCCCACCTGTATGGAGTGCGCCTATCAGAGCGGGTGTTGCTGAGGGGCAGCTTGCCTGCTTGTGCACTCCCGTGGGGTTTGGGGCAAGAGATCCTCCTGCTGGAGGGCTAGGACGCTGGCCCTCTGGGGGGGCGCATGCATATGCACTCTAGTGCTTCCTTTGGGTACGTGCTGCCCCAAATTGTTGGAGGGTGTTGTGCCTTCTCATGAGTTTGCTGTGGGGGAGCGGTATGCGTGGGCCCCAGCAGGATCAAGTGTCCAGGTGCGAGTTGGTGCCCACAGACTCTGCGCCTCCGCTGTGAGAGGGGCGTGTGTTCGGGCCCATGTGTCCCTGTTGTGCTGGTATTGCACACTAGCGAGCCTGTGACTGTTGTTCAAAAAGTCCACGAGGACCAGGCGCCTCAGGTGGGGCTTCCAATGCCTACCACTCCCTGGGCCCCTGCTGGGGAGGGGGCGGGGCTGGTGCGGCCAGGTTCAGGCTCTTCTGCTGGGGCTTTGGGGGGGATGCCTGACTAGGGTGTTTCCTGGTCCCCTTGTTGGGCGCTGCTCCGCCTCTGCTAGTTCCCGTGTCCTCCCAGAGGCTGTAGGGTCCTAGAGCCGCCAGATATGGGGCTCCTTTGTTCCCTCGGGGTAGGGAGGGGTAGGGAGGGTGCTCTAGCTTCTTTGTAGGTTTTGGGTCTCTGTTAGAGCTGGTCTCCCATGGGGGGGGGGTAATGGGGAACTTACTGGTCCTGGATTGTGTGTGAGCGTCCCGCGCTGCTGTGGGCTTTTTGGAGCTGTGGTGCTGGGGTGTGGCGATTGGTCGTTTGGTGGTGGTGGTCCTGGCTCTCCCCATCTGCATTGCCAGGTTCCCCTGCTGCTTACATCTGATCCCAGCCGCTTGGTCCCGCACCTCCGGTCCCTCGCCGCCACCATCTGTCTCTGTCAGTCTGCATTCAGTCTGGACTCTGTGCTCCTGGCGTGACTTTTCGGCTGTTGGTTTGCCAGTGCCGTGTCCCCTTTCCCAGCCTGGCCCTGTTTGGGCCAGGGTCGGCGGGTGGGAGGGGGGGGTACCCCAGAAATCTTCTGGCTCCATGCAGGTTATAGGCTCTTCTTTTTTTGTTCTTTTTCATTTCCTGTGTTTCTCTATTGCTTCTGGTTGTTGGGTTTGCTGGATTCTTGATGGGGTGTTGGGTGCTGGAGTTCCCAGCTCACTATTCAGTTGGAGTGAGTTGGAGTGCCTCCCTATTGTGACAGTGCCATCTTCCCTCGTAAACAACTTTTGAGCATCATTGCTACATCATTTTGAAGCATTTTGGGTTGTCAATTTTTAAAGTAGGGATATGCAGCCTGTACTATTTCCCCCATTTTACAGATGAGGACATTTTGCACAGAGCCAAGTCACAACAGCTACAAAAAAAGCCCTACAGTAAGCACTACTGAAATAGACAGGAAATCTAGAAGCTCCCATTTTCAAATTTAAAGATCCTGCTTTCAAACTGTTCACATTTAACCAAAGAGTCAGGAATACAGATTGATATCTTATAAATAATCTATTAACTAATGTGTCCAGTATTGGAAAAAGATGCAGAAGATGAGAGTGTTGCAGAAGGAAAAGTAATTTGAAAAGGCTCTATTGAAAAATAAATACAACCCAGTAGTGTTAGCTGATACAGCCTCCTGATATAGACAGGATCCAGCTGGGAAAGGTGCGTCCTGAAAAGAGAAGCAGGTTACAAGACATTTCACAAGCAGGAGTGATATTACTCAGTTTAATGTAAGGAAAAATAAATTTTGTTCTTAAGTCTGATGCAAAGAATAATATTATAGGAAGATTAATTCACCTTAAAGCATACCAAGTCAAAGACAAACAATTTTATTTTGGGAGAATACAACAGTCCTTCATATAGTAAGATTCAAAAATAATGCTTCTAGGATTGTTAGCAATCAGGGTTGAGTTGTATATTAAAAAAAGTTTAGGGGCTGGGGATATGGCCTAGTGGCAAGAGTGCTTGCCTTGTATACATGAGGCCCTGGGTTCAATTCCCCAGCACCACATATACAGAAAACGGCCAGAAATGGCGCTGTGGCTCAAGTGGCAGAGTGCTAGCCTTGAGCAAAAAGAAGCCAGGGACAGTGCTCAGGCCCTGAGTCTAAGCCCCAGGACTGGCCAAAAAAAAAAAAAAAAAAAAAAAAAAAGTTTAGCTGAGCATTGGTGGCTCATGCCTGTAATCCTAGCTACTCTCAGGAGGCTGAGCCCTGAGGATCATGGTTCAAAGCCAGCCTGGGCAGGAAACACCATTAAGACCCTCCTCTCCAATTAACCACCAAAAAGCTTAAGTAAAGCTATGGCCCAAGTGGTAGAGTGCTAGCCTTGAGCATGAAAGCTCAGTGACAATGTCCAGGTCCTGAGTTTAAGCCTCAGTTTCAGCACAAAGAAAAAAATTACTTGTTTATTTTGGAGGTAGGGGGACAAAGTGTGATACACAAGGTGAGAATGACTGAAATACAGTATAAACATTATATGAAGATGTAACAATGAATCCTCCTCTGGTGTAATTAATATAAGCCAATTAAAACTTAAGTGCTTAAATAAGTCTCTATGGCAGTTGGATGGTCTCTTTTGTAAGAGATAGTCTTTTCTACCAAAATATTTTTAGGTTTTTGTGTCAGTCCTTGGGCTTAAACTCAGGGCCTGGACACCGTCCTTGAGCTTATTTTGCTCAAGGCTAGTGCTCTATCACTAGAGCCACAGCTTCACTTCTGGCTTTTTTGGGTGGTTTTTTCAGTGGAGATAAGTCTCATGGACTTTCCTGCTCAGGCTGACTTTGAGCTGTGATCCTCAGATCTCAGCCTCCTGAGTAGCTAGGATTACAGGTGTGAGCCACCAGTGGTTGGTCAAAGTATATTATTTTGTAAGACTCCATTTTGATTTGTCCTGTTCAGGATTCTTTTTCTGGATTATTGTTATGCTAAGTCTCTCCTCCCTTTGTTTGTTAAATTGTCCCCCAAGATATAAAGCCCTTTAGACTTGCCCAGACTCTTTCTGCCTCACCCTTTGCTCATTTAAAGCTCACTAATAAGACTCCTTACCCTTTGGTAAAATGTTGGGTGTTAGACAATTATGAAATGGAGCCTGACCAATGTAGGTAAGGGGGCAAGGCTCATTGTGTAGGATAAAAGGGAGAGGTGCAGTACCCACAGAACATCTATGTGTTAGCTCTATGCCCTTGTGTGCCCTTCTGCACAGAAGTAAACTCCTTTCAAGTCACAGTCGTTTACCCAATACCTCAATATCCTGCCATATCTCTAGCACTATCTATTTTTATACTTTTCTTTTCTCCTCCTTACCCACTAGTCTCTATTATCAATTTTGATTGGCATCATCCTTTCCATGGAAATGGGATATCATAAAGTAACCATGTCAAACTTAAACACACCAGAATTTATCTGGAAGGTATGACATTGATTAAGATGCACTGTACTGATAATCTGACTTCTGGAACTGAAACCTCTTTAATTACTTAATAAAAAATACTTAATTAAAAAGAAAGTATCTAGAAAGGTTTCCGAAAATGCTGTTTTTTGGCTATCACTATTCTGGAGCTGTGTTGGAGTTGCTTTCAGAGTTGATCAATAGTTCAATTAGAAATGTTATATGATTTGCCTAGAGACTACAACAGATAAACCCATTGCAGCTATAAGTCATTATGTCAAAATACCACAGCTTAGCAAAATAATAGTACTTTACAGACTAATTTATGTGGTAAATAAGTCAACCTGCTCATCTATTCACTTAATTCTGAGTTAATTTTGTTTAATTTTTAAAATTATCTTTAGTTACACAAAGGTGTCTTTTAACAAAGCAGTTTACAATGCCTCTTCATCAGTGTCATTCCCATTAATAGTCTTACCCCCCCCACCCACGACCTACCCTCTCTTACTTTTCTTAGTATCATGATATATGCAATGAATTCTTGACTACATTCCCACTCCATTTCCCCTTCAAAATTTAAAGCTGGGCGCTGGTGGCTCACATCTAGCTACTCAGGAAGTTGAGAACTGAGGATCTTGGCTCAAAGCCAACTGAGGCAGAAAATTTCATGAGATTCTTATCTCCAATTAACCAGCAAAAAGCCAGAAGAAGAGCTGTGGCTCAAGAGGTAGAGTGCCAGCCTTGATTGGAAAAAGCTAAAGAACATGAAGCCCCGAGTTCACACACACACACACACACACACACACACACACACACACACACACACACACACACACACACACACACACCAAGTAACAAGAGAAGCTGAGCATGGTGATACATGCCTATAATCCCAACTACTAAGGAGAAGAGAGTTTGAGATCAGCTCAGGTAAACTGAGCAAAAGACCCTATCCCAGAGGCAAAATCCAACCAAAGGGCTAAGGTGTGTATCTTAAGTGGTAGAGCACTTGCCTAGCAAGCTCTAGGCCTTAGCTTCCTTCTCCAGTATGCCAAAATTAATTACTGTCTGAAAAGACACAGAGAGAACCAGACTCAGGCAACTTCAAGAGTGGTTGTCCAAACATTCTGAGTGGTAGGGAAGAAAGTGGAATCAACACAGATTAACTCCTGCTGAGAACTGACTATCTTACTCCTAATTATCTCAGATTTGCTTTTCATTTAATATTTGAAGCAACCATACAAGAAACATCATCTTATGCTAAAGAAGAATGAAGGAGCCAGGCACCATGGTGTGTGCCCATACTCTCTGCTCCTGGGGAACCTGAGGCAGAAACATCATTAAAACCCCAGGAATTCAGGGCCGGCTTAGGCAACTTAATAAGACACCATCTCAAAAACAATAAGAGGCCATGTCTTTAATTGTAGCTTTGGGAGGCTGGGGCAGGAAAATCTAGAGTTCTAGGTCAATCTGGGTTACATAGAAAAATACTTTTTCAAAACACAAAACATAACCAAAGAGGAAAACAAATAAGCTTAAGATTTTGAGCTGGGAGGTGGTAGATGCCTGATTGTGAGTTTGAGAAGATCATGGGCTATATATCAAGTACTAGGTTAACCTGAGCTATATAGCAAGACCCTGTTTCAAATAAATAAATCCCAAACCCAAACCAAACAAGCAAAAAATATTACCAGATGCAGTGTTTCAAGTCTATATTCCTAGCTAGTTAGGAAGCTGAGATGGGAGGATTGTGGTTTTAGGCAACAGACTGGACAAAAGTTTACAAGCCCCCTCCCTCAATTAACAAAAAACTGGGTGTGGTGACATGCATCTGTCATTTCAACTACATAGGAAATATAATAGGAGGATCATAATTTAGTCTGGCCCAGTCAAAGCCAGGAATATATATATATATATATATATATATATATATATTACACAAAGATCATAATGTAATTTCTTTTTTAATATTTTTATTTTTCTTTAACACAAGGTTTGTAAATAGAAGCAGGAGAATAACAACTCAAGAATAACACAGCACTTTGAGCTAGAATTAAGTATCTTTATGAAATTATGCTTCTTCTTAGAATTTTCTTTGACTTTTTTTTTTTTTGCCAGTCCTGGGGCTTGAACTCAGGGCCTGAGCACTGTCCCTGGCTTCTTTTTGCTCAAGGCTAGCACTCTGCCACTTTAGCCACGGTGCCGCCATTTCTGGCCGAGAGAGAGAGAGATAGAGAGAGAGAGAGAGAGAGAGAGAGAGAGAGAGAGAGAGAGAGAGAGAGAGAGGGAGGGAGGGAGGGAGCACAAAAATGTCTGGAGATGTGGATCAAGTAAATAATAAAGTATTCATCTGGCAGGTGCAGGGTCCTGAGTTCAAATCCTAATACTGCAAAACAAATGAAACAAAAATATACTTGCAATTTTGCTACTGTACCATGCTGCTTCTAATGAAATAAAAACACTACTTTCCAACATGGATGGAAAAGCTATTAGTTAAACAGCATGATTACTGTGTAATTTTATGCCTTTAAATTTAATACTCCTAATTTCATTTGTTGGCCTACCACTTTGTGTATCGATTAACTCAGGAAAATAAGAGAAATATAAGCAATCAGTCATAAAAATGTGTTATAGATTTTGAGTTAAGCCTATCTGATAAATATAGAACATCTGAAATAAAAATGCCTTTGGTTCAGTAGGCTTGACCCCCTGTGATTGTAACAGCACAACAGAATTTATGTTATAATACAGGTTGTCAAGCAATAGTGTTTCCTTCCTCTTATATAATGTGGTAAAATGAAGGCTGCTTTGCCCTTTATTCATTCAGTGTTAATTGGACAAAGTACATTTTACATCTTCCTTCTCTAATTTTCACTCATTCACCACTGGAACACAATATATGTTTATATACAGCAGACTCTGATGATCTTAAACTGAGTTGGAAGCCCACAGGCTTCAATTATTTAAAAGAAAAATATTCCACTTGGCTGCCAAGTGCACTGATCAATGCTCCCTTCGTGATGCAATCCTCTCATTTTGTAAGCTCTTCTCTCCCTGCAGGTGACTAAGCAGTCTGCCATCTTCCTTCCTTTCACTGGATACTTCTCAGGCTTGTGTCTCATCCTTCTGGGTCTTACAAATCCATTCATTTTCTCCTGTGAATGCAGTAAAGGGTTTCACAGCAAGAGTCCTTCCTTCTCCCTGTCTCTAAGCCTGTCTAGATCCGTTTCCCATACATTGTTCCAGTGTGACCTTTCCTCTACTCCTGCTCCAGACCCACTGGCTACTCTGTAAGGATTGGCTTCTTTTTTTTCTTCTTTTTCTGCTTACAGGCTTGCTTTTCCTCCTTTTTGGATTGACCTTCCTGTGTTTTCCACACATCCTTGTGGCTCAGATGTTTGTTTTCCTACCTCTGGCTTGCATGGCACTTTTGGTAATGTTATTGTCTAACTATAAACATTGCTATTGTTTATTAAGCACTAGCTATGGTCTGTGTCTCTCACTTCCCTCTCCTATAATGTCTGTCACCTGTTCCTTTCACACTGTCTAGCACAGCGCCTGGCACATAGCAATTGCTCAAGAAATAAAACTATTATGTTATGAGAATAATTATTACATTCATGGTTGACTCTAGTCCCTGAATAAAATCCCATCTATTTCATTTGATGTATGTGTATGTAACTAGCCAGTAATTAACAAACATTGATTGCTAAAAGACCCTTGTGAGCAAACTGTGAAGCTTGTTGTGGAGTGACAAAGCTAATTCCATAGACTCTGGATAAGAAAAGCACATAGTTAACAGAGTTGGAGCTGTGTTGCCCAGAAGCATAGCCAAGAAGCCCAGCAGGATACACAGGAGGCTGGGGAAGCGCTTTTTCTCTGGAGATTGTAGAGGCCTAGTTTGAAGAGGAATTTTGATGGATTGCTCTGGACTCTGGTCAAAATCAGTTTGGTTCCTTAGGTGAGATAAACAAGGCCAACTTGGCCTAGATCAGAGAGAAATCATTTTAAAAGAGACTACTGAGGACATAGGGATCCTGATTCTTAGGATTAAAGCCTGCTACTCTAGCAGTCACATGATCCCAAAACGGAGGCTTTGAGGCCCCGGGATTTAGCAATAACAGTTTGTTAGAAAGTACAAGATCCAGATGCCTATGGCTCATGCCTATATTCCTAGTTAATTTAAGAGATTGAAACTGGAAAATCATGGTTCAAAGCCAGCCTGGGCGCAAATAGTCTTTGGGAATCTAGCTCTAAAATAACCAGCAGAAGGCAGGGCTGACAGTATGGCTAAAGTGGTACAATGACAGCCTTAAATAAGAAAGCCAAGCGAGAGTGGAAGACCTGGAGTTCAAGCCCTCATACTCACATATAAAGAGAGGAAGAGAGAAAGAGAGGGGGCGGGGGAGGATAGGGGAAGGGGGAGAGAAAAGGGAAGGGGAAAAGGAACCTAACCAAAAAATAGGGGACTCAATGACTAGGATGAGACTCAAAATCCAGATCCTGTAGTATTTGGCAAAGCCAAGTTTATAGAACTGATATACAACTTACCACACAAATTTAGAGTCATCTTAGCAAAGCCAAATTTAAAAGGCAAAACTAAGTTTAAAAGGAGGCTATGAACTGTGAAACAAGAGTGAGACTTACATTTAAGGAAACACAACAGAACCAAATACTTAACTGGTGTACAACGTGGTTTGGTGTTCTAAATGTGGGAGACTAGTTACTAGATTTGGGCTATGAAATCAGGCAGAGATAGCATCAAGGTTGAGGATCTGAAATAGTACTCAGATTCTGGAACTAAGGGAAGGACTGATACAGTGTTTAAGTTGGGGCTGACCTTATTAGTGGTAAGACTGTTGGTGGAGCATAGAATCTGGTAAATTATTGATACTGCAAGTCTTCTACAATGTCATTCGTATACAATACAGCCTCTATGGTTTAAGAATTCCAGTTACCTACAGATGGTAAAGCACTGGTACTCAGTGTAAGTCTGTCTGATCTGACTTAACAAATATCTAATTATTTCTAAATACTTATTTTACTCTTAAGTCTAGGTATCTACTTGCTCTCTAACCCCCATACAGCTGTTGGTTTTTTTTCTTTCTCCTAATTGAGCTCCTGATACGGCCACTTTCACCTCAAAATTGTTCTTTACAATGATGAAACTGTTTCACGCTCTGACTCTGGGAATAGACCTTTCTCCAATAGGTTCCAGAATCTAACAAAGTTTATAGGCTTTAGTAATAAGGTAATCTTTCCTTTTAAACTGAAACCAACCAAACACACCAAAAGTTTAATTAAAAAAATAAGATGGGTGCAATGGCTCAAGCTTGTAATCCTAGCTACTCCGGAGGTGGATTTCTGGGGATCATGGTGCAAAACCAAGTTGTGCAAAAAGTTCACAAGACTATACACCTGTTAGCACAGCTGCAGGAGAAGCACAATGGCTGGCCATGGTGGTGTGTGTCTTATCACCAGCAATCTCTGGAAGCACAAGTAGGACTGCAGCCCAGGCAAGAGCTCCTCCCCATCTTAAAAATAACCAAAGCAAAAAGGAATCGAAGGTATGACTCAAGTGGAAGACTGCTTGCCTAACAAGCTTGAGGCCTGAGTTCAATTCCCAGAACTGAAAAATAAAGATTTTAATAAAAACATCTTCCCATTATATGTCCTTCAGTAAGACATTGTGACTTTCACATCTTCAGATTCCAACTGTCTTTTTTTTTTTCTATGGCTTGTTGATGGTCATTTGGACTTGATCTTCGGTATTTTCTTTTTGTCCTTTGTTTGTTTTGGCTTCATGTACTGTACTTCATGTTACTGTACAAATCAGTTTCCACAGTTCAATGACTTAGCAGATGATTGATTTTTCTTCTACAATACTCCCACCAAGTGGTCATCTTGGACTATATTTGAATGCCCTGAGTGATGAGAACTCATCTACTGTAGTCTTTCTAGCTTATCTTTGACATCAACAGTTGGGAATAACTGTTGGGCTGGTAGACACCTCCTTTTGTTTTTTCAAATTTTTATTATCAAACTGATGTACAGAAAGGTTACAGTTTCATATGTTAGGCACTGGATACATTTCTTGTACAGTTTGTTACCTTGTCCTTCATACCCCCCACCCTCCTCCCCCTTTCCCTCCCCCCCCCCTCCACGGAGGTGTTCAGTTCACTTACACCAAACAGTTTTGCAAGTATTGCTTTTGTAGTTGTTTGTCTTTTTTTACCCTGACACCTCCTTTTTTAATTCCAACTTTCCTTATGGACATATGAAATAAATAGAAACCTTTTATATGTCACTTTCTCGTTTCCAAGTTTACTTTATCTTAACAAATGTTCTCAGTCTTCCAAATCATTTTGCTCTCCAACATCATCTCTCTTGCTTTGGTAAGCATTCAAGATAACCTAGAAAAAAAAAAGACAATAACCTAGAGTTAGACAAACTTTAGGTGTGTTTCAGGGTAAAACAGAATGAGCCAGTCATCTACTTTATGTTCTCAACACTACTTTTGGGTTCTTGGGGAAAGTTTTAGCATAGCAAAGATTTATTTTAGTTTAACTGGACTAAAGTAGGGAGAAAGATTTCCTGAACCTCATGCAGAAAATGAAATTAAAGACTCAAATGGCAATACTTGTTAGGAGCTGATGTCTCATGCCTATAATCCTACCTACTCAGAATGTGTGTTTATCAACTGCTATTTCAGTATTTTAAGTTGTAAACCCTTACTACAAATATCTGTCTCATTTTATTTAGACAATTTACCCACTTTTCTAAGCTGCAATATAGATTTGGAGGCATTGATGAAAGATATTTTTCAGATAATCATATTTTACAACCATGTGTATGTCAGGCAGTGTTTAAGCAAGAGTTCTTTAAATGAAGAGCATAACTATTTTGTTGTTGAGAAGATGTGGCTTCTTTTTATGAAACTAATATTAAGCAAATCTTATCTACGGAAGATTTCCCCAAGTCAAGTAAATCTTGAAAAGCACCTGGGACTGGGCATGGTGGTGCTTACCTATATCCCAGCACTCCAGAGGCAGGAAGACCACTTTGGCGGCAGATTGCGCTAGTGATACCTGTCTCAAAACCAAAAAAAAAAAAAAATAGCTTTTAGCTCATCAGTGCTCATTTATTTCTAAATTTATTTTGATACCATGTAAACAACAAGCAAACATATGCACACCAATAGAGAGATAACATATAATGCACACCTACACAGAATTCAAATATGCTATAGATTGCATCATTTCCCAAGTTTTCTTTCTTTAGATTATAATCATTTTGGTGGTCAAGGGGCTTGAACTCTGGACCTGGGCACTGTCCTTGAGTTCTTCAGCTTAAGGTTAGTGCTCTACCACTTGAGCCACAGGGCCAATTTTGGTTTTCTGGTGGTTCAGTGGAGAGAAGAGTCTCCCAGCCTTTCCTGCCCTGGTTGGCTTTGAACCATGATCCTCAGATCTCAGCCTCCTGAGAAGCTAGGATTACAGGCATGAACCACCACCGGTGCCTGGCTGATAGTTTCTTTCATAGCCCAAAATAACCCTTAATCTTTTGCACTTCCAAAGGTTGAAATAAAGTAGATTTTTATTATGTCAAGGACCCAGAAGTTAACCTAACCACCATTGTAGGGCTCAGTGGAAGCAAAAAAGTGAAAAGTCAAAAGGACTAATCAGCAAAATGACTTGCAAATAAAATTTATCTACTTGCTAAATCCTTCTAACTTGTTTTCTGACCAGGTGCAGCCCTTCAATGAGTAAGAAAAGCAAAACTTTCTATGTTCATCCAACCTAAAAAAGACTTCTTGAGCTTTCCAATGTCATTTTTGTTTCAGAGCTCTCTCTCTCTCTCTCTCCTTTCTCTTCTTCCTCTTCCCTGTCCCATCTCCTCCCTCCCCTCCTCTCTCTCTCTCTCTCTCTCTCTCTCTCTCTCTCTCTCTCTCTCTCTCTCGCTGTTATGTAGCCCAGGTTGTAATCTTCCTGCCTCCACCTTCTGAGCTGAGCACTGGAATTCAGGCCAGTACATCCAGCCACTTAGAATGTGCTTAAAGAACCTGTCATTACATAACCATAAAACGCATTAGCAAGAGAAACAGTAGAATGTTAACCAGATGCAAAACCAGTCACAATCCACAGCATAATAACCAGTTACATCGACCACTGCACAAAAGTTGTTTGGGGCTGGGGATGTGGCTTAGTGGTAGAGTGCTTGCCTAGCATGTATGAAGCCCTGGGCTCCATTCCTCAGTACCACATAAACAGAAAAATCCAGAAGTGGCGCTATGGATCAAGTGGTAGAGTGCTGGCATTGAGCTGAAGAGTTCAATGAACTCAAGCCCAGAGTTCAAGTCCCATGACCAACCAAAAAAAAAAAAGTGCTTTCAGGCTGGGAATATGGCCTAGTGGTAAAGTGCTCTCCTAGTATACACGAAGCTCTGGGTTTGATTCCTCAGCACCACATATATAGAAAAGGCCAGAAGTAGTGCTGTGGCTCAAGTGGTAGAGTGCTAGCCTTTAGCAAAAAGAAGCCAGGGACAGTGCTCAGGCCCTGAGTTCAAGCCCCAGGACTGGCAAAGAACAAAACAAAACAAAAAGTGCTTTCAGAGGCAAGAGTGGTGGCTCATACCTGTGATCCTAGCTACTTGGGAGCAGAGATGGGGAAGACTGTTGTTGAGGCCAGCTTGGACAAATGTTTACAAGACCCTATCTCAGCCAATAAAAAAGCTGTTACCCAGCTACACAGAAAGCATAAATAGGAGAATTATGATCCAGGCTGGCCTGAACATAAACATGAAACCCTATTTTAAAAAATCACTGTGGGCTGGGAATATGGCCTAGTGGTAGAGTGCTTGCCTTGTATACATGAAGTCCTGGGTTCAATTCCTCAGCACCACATATATAGAAAAGGCCAGAAGTGGTGCTGTGGCTCAAGTGGCAGAGTTCTAGCCTTGAGCAAAAAGAAGCCAGGGACAGTGCTCAGGCCCTGAGTCCAAGGCCCAGGACTGCCAAAAAAAAAAAAAAATCACTAAAGCCAAAAGAACTGGGACATGGCTCAAGTGGTAGAGTGCCTGTCTGGGAAATGTACTGTCCTGAGTTAACACCCCAGCACTGCTAAAACAAAAACAAGTAGAGCGCTGGAGGTGGCAAGTTTGCAAGAGGCCAAACAAGGGTTTGTTTGGACAACGGTTCAGTCCTCCTATGCTTGCTTGAGAGGGGCTGGTCTTGCGATTCTGATTGTCAGGGTTGAAAAGACATCCCCTTACTGGCTTCCCAGCGAGTGACACCCCCTTGGATGCTCTCACCGCTGCTGTCTGTGAAGTCTATAAAGCAGGCCTGCCCGATACCGAAGTGCCCCTGTGGGCGCACTCACTATTAAAAGCAGGGCTGAGGAGGGTATGGAGCGCAGCCGGCACCTCTGCCCCGGTGCTCCTCCATTCCAAGGAGCATGGCACTGCAGCTCTGACCTCCGGCCGGAAGTCTCCATGCCCAGGCTCTGGCCAGAGGGACCTGGGACTCCAGGCTTCTTGGATTCAGGGGGTTAGAAAATCTCAGACATATAGCGCTTCCCGAAGGCAGGTGCTTCTTCCTGCCCAAGAGATACAGAAACTCAACTCCGTGCCTCCCTCAGAGGTCCTGGTAGGTGGGGCGGACCCACTTGGCTTGCTGCCCTTTGGACCAAGGGCGCCCCAGGCCGCCTCCACTGTGGGACTATTTAACTGAGCGCTGCGCGCCGGGCTCCCGCAGGCCCCGCCCCACCCAAAGGCCCCGCCCCTCCCTCCCCCGCGGGCCCCGCCCCGCCCCGCTCGCCACTGGCTCGGCCAGTCTTCAAGGCCCCGCCTCCAAGCGCGAGGCGGGCCTGGGAGATTCCCGAAGGCCAGGAAGGGTACCTCTACTGAAGAGGACTGCCACGGCCGGGCTGAGGCTTCTGACCTCGTGCGGACCCAGGCGAACTTGGACCCGGCCGGCGCGCGCCTGAGGCGCCTCGGCTCACGCGGGCTTGAGCTCGGAGGGGGCGTGTCCTGGCGCGTGGCAAGACAGGCGCGAAGGGCAAGGGGGTGGTCCTACCCGCGAGGCTCCGCAGCGCTGATTGGCTGCTCCCCGGGGCGTGTCACGTGGGGGCCGCTCTTGAGCTCTGGGTGCCTCGCACTCGGCTGGACCCCGAAGGCAGCGCTGGTGGAGTTGAGTCGATGGCGGGATCCGAGTGGCCGTCGCTGGAACGGTGCTTGGAGGCACACGTGCCCTCGGCAGACTTACGGGAAGTGAAGCGCATTCTGTATGGCAAGGAGACCAGGTGCGGGGCACGGAGGCTTGGTCGCGAGGTTCTGGAGCCACCTAGAGTATCAGTTTGGGGGTCCAAGGGAAAGACGTCTAGGTCTTGCAGGCCTCAGCAAGGATGAAGTCCCGTCTAGCTAGGCAGACACATGGGATGTCTAGATGTGATCTTGTGGCCTTCAGGAGTTGCAGGATTCTGGGGTGAACCTTCTAAACATGTGCCCCCATGTGGTCCTGAAGTAGAGGGTAAGGACCTGGAGTGGGGAATTACTCTCCAGGGCTCCCCCCCCCCCCCTCCACCTGAATTCCCTTTTCCCCTTTGATCTGCTTTTCCCAGAACCAGGTGAGTTCTGTGTGTTTGGTCAGTTCAATGCCTTCAACCTGGGCATGCCCCCTGCCCCTAGCAGATGACCTTGGTTGCTGGAAGCAATCAGCAGTGACCTTGTGCCTTGGAAGTAAAGGCCCCTGAACCTTACAGGCAAAGGGAACTTTCTCAGTGTTGACTCACAAGAATTAGTTACCATGTAGTACAGTGCAAATTATTTTCTACTTCTCAGCAGCTGTGTGTGCATCACCGGGGCTTTCTGAGGGCAGTGACCTGCCAGACATGGGCATACAGAACTCTTCCACTCATTTCTTTCAGTCCTTCTTTGCAACGACCAAAAAGATATCTTTAAAATGTAAATCACAGGGCTGGGAATATGGCCTAGTGGCAAGAGAGCTTGCCTCATATACGTGAAGCCCTGGGTTCGATTCTCCAGCACCACATATCTAGAAAACGGCCAGAAGTGGCGCTGTGGCTCAAGTGGCAGAGTGCTAGCCTTGAGCAAAAAGAAGCCAGGGACAGTGCTCAGGCCCTGAGTCCAAGGCCCAGGACTGGCCAAAAAACAAACAAAAAAAAAAATGTAAATCACATCCTGATGCTCCCCCCTCTCACTTAAAACTCTCTAAGGGATTTCTTGGGCTAGTGGAATCAAGTACAAACCCTGACTCTCAAATTTGAGATTGAATTCCTTTTACTTCCTTGCTAATTTTTGGGCTCCAGGCCTTCCCTAGTTCAGCCAGATGGCTTGCTTCACGTGTGGTGGTTTTGCATTAGGAATCTGAGTAGCTCCTAACTGGAGGCGGTGATTGAATGAGTGGTTCCCATTGTGTGTAGTTAGTGCAGGGAGGCCAAATGCAAGAATGTCTTCACAGATGATCTGTAAGAGTAAAACAACTGCCTTGGCATTTTGCCAAACCAACAGGCTCTTCACACCTAAAGAGGGGCTGGATGGTTCTCAAGTTTGTTTCCAATGTATCCATTCTCTTCTCTACTTTCCACTGCACTTGTAAAGACTAGTCATCTAGGAAGCATTAAATTTGAGGCTCCTGTCTTGCCAGGCTTGATTCTTGTTTTTGTCTTGCACTAGTACTGGGACTTAAACTCAGAGCCTAGGCACTGCCTCTTTGCTCAAGGCTAGCACTCTGTGACTTGAGCTATACCTTCACTTTGGGCTTTTTGATGGTTAATTGGAGATAAGAGTCTCATAGACTTTCCTACCTGGGCTAGATTTGAACCTTCATCCTCTCAGTTTTCAGCCTCCTGGAGTAGCCAGGATTACAGATATGAGCCACTGGCATCCAGCATCAGGCTAGAGTCTATGAAAGGGAATTAGCTTGTTTTCAGTAGGCATGTTCTGGAGAAAATGATGGAATGAATTAGATGGGATGGGTGTTAGAAGAAAGTAAAGATGAAGGGCTTAGGAAAAGAAAAGTTTCCCAAAGAAGTGACTGATGTAGGCTGAGTAGGTCAAGGACTACCATGCGAGAGAGATTTTTATTAACATTTGGGGAATTGGATTTGTAAGGCCTCATTTTCAGACCTGGCTCACAATAACTGAACAAGTTGCTCTTCCTCTCTGTTCTTTTGTATTTAGCACATAGCCCTTCCAGGTTTTGATTTTCAAAATGTAAACTTTGTACTTGCTTGGTCTTTGTGATTGGATGGGCTGGCTTATGAGCAGGATTTCCAACTAAATAGAAAATTATGCTTAACTACTTAAACAATTTCCTGCTTAAACTCTGGTTCACACTTCACAGTCAACCTTGGGCATGGCCATTTGTGTAAAGGCCTGGTAAGCCTAGAATTCTCAGTCCTTTTCCCTGAGCTTCTCAGCTGTGCTCTATACAAGACCATTTTCTCTCTAAGCTACTTCACTTTTGCAATACAGAGGAAATATTTGCTAAGTGAATGAACTAGATGGGCTTTGCCTGTGCCAGACAGATAAAATCTCCAAGGAATAGACTTCCAATTGTAAGATAACCAGAAGCAAGAAGCATTCACTCACCCAACAAAGATTTATTGATCACTGGGTTGTTGTTTTTTATTTGTTTTGTTTTTGTTGCCAGTCCTGGGGCATGGACTCAGGGCCTGGGCACTGTCCCTGGCTTCTTTTTGCTCAAGGCTAGCGCTCTACCTCTTGAGCCACAGCACCACTTTTGGACTTTTTTCTACATATGTGGTGCTAAGGAATCAAACCCATGGCTTCAAATATACGAGGCAAGCACTTTACCACTAGGCCATATTCCCAGCCCTGATCACTGTTTTTGTGCTGGAAACTAGTTTTTTGATGGTGGTAGTTTTGTTTCTAGTGGTTGCTGAGGATCAAACATAGGGTCCTATGCATGACCAATGATTGATCCACTGATTAATGCCTTCAGCCTTCTGTCTTTTTTTTTTTTTTGCCAGTCCTGGGACCTGGTCCTGGGGCTTGAACTCAGGGCCTGGGCATTGTCCATGAGCTTCTTTGTTGCTCAAAGCAAGCAATCTACCACTTGAGGCTTTTGTGAGTAGTTAAGAGTCTCACGGACTTTTCTGACCTGGATGGCTTTGAACCGAGATCCTCAGATCTCAGCCTCTTGAGTACCTAGGATTACAGGTGTGAGCCACCGATGCCTGGCTGTTTTCATCTTTTGATGGTTGTGTTACATCTTGATGGAAGGATAGAGGAAGAACCTAAGAAAATTGAAATGTTTAGGGAAATTAGGAAGACTTTCCAGGAGTGCTGTTTTGAGCTGCGACTTAGAGACAGAGAAATTCATTTGCAGAGAGGAAGAACTGGCTGTTGTATCCTGAGGGCTCTGTATGCATGTGATGGAAGAAGCCTTTAAAAGTATTCCTTGGTCCTGTCTACAGGTATCTTTGTCATCATCTCTAGGTGAAAATATCTAGAGGTTATTTGCTTGCATGGAGGTGGGGCTGGGGGGAGTGGGGTGCTGGAAATGACCCCTGCAGGCTGGAGGAGAAGAGATAGTGTGGGAGAGGCCTAGAGGGCTGGGGAATCTGGGTATTAAAGGAGTCTGAGGACAGAGACTCTAGAAGTGAGGATGTATAGGTGGTAAGGCTCTAAGGTGGGACTGGAAATAAACCTGATGATACATAGATGTCTGTTAGGTGAAGAAGTGCTGGCTTAAATGTCAAAAAGGCAAGGGAAATCCAAACATGGGGAGTGAGAGCCAGAAAAGAGAGGAATGAGGAGAGAATTAGAAATGAGGGATGAGCAGAGGAACATTTAGGGGGAAGAGAGAGCGAGTAGTGTGTAGAATAGTCTTTTTTTTTTTTTTTTTTTTTTTTTTTGCTAGTCTTGGAGCTTGGACTCAGGGCTTGGGCACTGTCCCTGAGCTTTTTGCTCAAGGCTAGCACTCTACCACTTGAGTCATAGTGCCACTTCCAGCTTTTTTTGTTTATGTGTTGCTGAGGAATCTAACCCAGGGCTTCATACATGCTAGGCAAGCACTCTATCACTAAGCCACATTCCCAGCCCTAGTCTCTTCTTTTTTAATGGAAGCTTTTTTTTTCCAGTCCTGGGTCTTGAACTCAGCACCTAGGTGCTGTCCCTGAGCTTCTCTTGCTAGCACTCTACCACTTGAGTCACAGTGCCACTTCCAGCTTTTTTTGTTTATGTGGTACTGAGGAATAGAACCCAGGGCTTCATGTATACTAGGCAGGCACTCTACCACTAAGCCACATTCCCAGCCCTTAATGGGAACTTTTAATGGTGAATATCTAAGTTTATGTATACTAAATATAGGGAAAGGTATCTCAGCCACATAGACATGTCATTTAACAATAGAAACACTTTCATGTTTAGGTGATTTTTTTTTTGTAGTTTAAACATCATTGTGTATACTAAGAATACTGACACAAACTTATACAGTGTAGATCAATGGCTTAAAGTGACTTGTTATAATCCAGGGTCTTTCACATGCTAGACTAGTAATCTAGCATTGAGCTATAGGCTATACCCCAGCTCTTCACCATGCTCCCTCCCCACCACACCAGTTAGAGGTTTGAAATCTGGTCCTTATTCTTGCTAGCACTTTACCACCTGAGTCATGCCTCCAGCCCATCTTCTTGTTGTTGTTTTGTTTTTTGCCAGTCGTGGGGCTTGGACCCAGGGCCTGAGTACTGTCCCTGGCTTCTTTTTGCTCAAGACTAGCACTCTATCACTTGAGCCACAGCACTACTTCTGGCCTTTTCTATATATGTGGTACTGAGGAATCAAACCCAGAGCTTCATGTATACTAGGAGAGCACTTTACCACTAGGCCACATTCCCTGCCCTCCTGCCCATCTTCTTGGTGGTAATTTTGGAGATGGCATCTTGTAGACTTCTCTGCCTGAGCTAGCTTTGAAGCTGGATCCTCTGGATCTCAGCCTCTTGAGTATTTAGGATTATAGGTGTGAGCTACCAGCATCTGGCTCAACATATCCTCTTGATACAATCAAGTAGAATAAACATGAAATGTTAGAGGTTACTGCTGCTGGCATATGGTATACTGTTTTACATTAAACTTTTTTTTTTCCCAGTCCTGGGGCTTGAACTCAGAGCCTGGGCTCTGTCCCTGAGCCTCTGTGTTTAAGGATAGTGCTCTATCACTTGATCCACAGCACCACTTCTGGGTTTTTTGGTGTTTTTAAAAAAATTTTTTTGAATAGTTTATTGGAGATAAGAATCTCAGGGATCTTCCTGCCTGGGCTGGCTTTGAACCATGATCCTCAGATCTCAGTCTCCTGAGTAGCTAGGATTACAAGAGTGAGCCACCAGTGCCCAGATACATTAACCTTTTTTACAGGTAGAAAATATACTGTAGGGTAGAGGCATGGTTCAGTAGTAAATTGTCTCTGGCTGCCAAGCAATGGGATCTGAGTTTAAACCTCAGTACCACTAAGAAAATATACTCTGGGGGCTGGGGATATAGCCTAGTGGCAAGAGTGCCTGCCTCGGATACACGAGGCCCTAGGTTCGATTCCCCAGCACCACATATACAGAAAACGGCCAGAAGCGGCGCTGTGGCTCAAGTGGCAGAGTGCTAGCCTTGAGCGGGAAGAAGCCAGGGACAGTGCTCAGGCCCGGAGTCCAAGGCCCAGGACTGGCCAAAAAAAAAAAAAAAGAAAATATACTCTAAAAGAACATTTTAGAGATAGTAAACCTTGACTTTAATCCCAATATTACCAAAAAAGTAAATAGCTGGGTTCCAGTGGCTCATGCCTATAATCCTAACTACTCAGGAGACTGACATCTGAGCATGTGGTTCGAAGCCAGCCAGAGCAGGAAAGTCCGTGAGAATCTTAGCTCCAATTAAGCACCAAAAAAAAGCTGGAAGGCTGGGCACTGGTGGCTCAGCCTGTAATCCTAGCTACTCAGGAGGCTGAGATCTGAGGATTGTGGTTCAAAGCCAGCAGGAAAGGCAATGAGACTCTTATCTCCAATTAACCACAAGAAAACCAGAAGTGGCACTGTGGCTCAAGTGGTAGAGCACAAGCCTTGAGCACAAAGTTTTGGGATAGCACCCAGGCCCTGAGTTCAAGCCTCAGGCCTGGCACCAAAAAAAAAAAAAAAGTGTAGTACATATAGAAAACCAGTAATACAGTTATTATTATCAAATATTATGTACTGTATATTTTTTATACCAGGATTCTTACAAATATGTAAGTAATGTGTTAACATTATGTTATGACAGCTATTTCTCAGCTCCATTAAGGTGTCATACATCATATCCCATAGGACCATAGACATGCTTAGGTTTCAGCACTGTCGGAAATGTTATGTGGTTCATGTCTATCAAAAGAAAAGGTGAAGGTAAAGGGAAGAAAATGCAGAGAACCATGATACTTGAGACGTCTGCCCTTGTGTTAAATCTTTGGAAGGATGCAACGTTTTTAGGAGGGTCATCACTGAATTGGGAATTAGGACTTAGGAAAAATTAATTTTATACCCTTTCTATTCTTTGTCCCTCCCAAGCCCCCCCTGCTTCATGTCCATGTTCTATTTATAATTTAAAATGATGCTGGGAAAGACTCAGAGGAAAGGTGAAGTTCTCCAAGTGAGAACTTGCTGGAGAAGCAGACGCTTAGAGTCCTTGGGCCAAGTCTGCCTAGACAAGTAGAGGGACAAGAAAGAGGGGCCCAGGTGGGTGTGGCAGCTGGGCCAGAAATAACTTGCTTCTATTCTTAAAGTTGGGAATGAGGGCAGGAGGGATAGGACCCTCAGCAGAGTGAGGGACTGAAAGTCAACTGTAGGGACCAAGGAAGGCTGCGGGCAGTAGGAGCCATGATGAAGATACTAACCAGCGTCTGGGAGGGCCTAGTTCATGGTTCAGAAGTAGTGCCTGATAGCTCTGTCCAAGGCACAGGGAACCTCTTCCAGGCCTCTTTTTGTGAGGCTACTAATCCTGATGGTGAGGGCCCCACCCTTGTAACTTGATCTTGTCCCTCCAGGGTTTTTCACCATGTGACTGAGAGGAAGTGACATAATTTTTAGTGCCTTGCAGTGCCTCCCCCCTCACCTCCCATGCCAAGCCTTTGATGAACACAGTTTATTGATCATGTCTGTGTTCCTTGAATATACTTTTTAGATACAGGGAAGAAGAATATGATGACATGTCATTCTAAATAACAAAACGGCAGAGATGTGTGTGTGTGTGTGTGTGTGTGTGTGTGTGTGTATGTGTATGTGTATGCATGCATGCGTGTGTATGCGCTAATATTGGGGCTTGAGCTCAGTACCTCGCCATTGTCCCTTAGCATTTTTGCTCAGGGCTAGCATGCCACCACTTGAGTGACAGCTCTACTTCTGGCATTTTGCTGATTGGAGATAAGAGTCGCATGTGCTTTTTTTTTTTTTTTTTGCCTGATCTGGCTTCAAATCACCATCCTCAGATTTCAGCCTCCTCAGTAGTTAGTATTACAGGCACGAACCACAGGCACCTGGTTGGAATTATAGGCATGAGCCACAGGCACCTAGTGGGCAGAGAAATTACTTACAGGTGGTGGCCTTGAAAATAGATCAAGGTGTTGAGGAACAGTAGATTCTAAGGGTAGCTGATCTAAAAGTACCTCATCCCAGGAGAATAAATGTAAGGCAGTATATAATATTATGTCAGCAGCAACCTCTCTGGGAGAGTACATGTCTGCAAGATGGTAAGAATGAGCAAGTTTACAGTTTCAGGCCTGGAAGGAGTGGAGGCAGCACTGGCACAGGAAGGGTGGGAGGAAGGGCAGTTACAGAACAATGGAGCTGATGGTGGTGGAAGGACAGAGGACAACTGTGGGCTGTGAATGAAGAGAGATAGTGGTTACAATCTTGGTCCCCCTGTCTTCCTGGACTGAGAACACAGGCCTCTCCCAGGTGAGTCCTGTCCCAGGGCCACCAGCCTTTCTGCTTCTCCCTGTGACTGCCCTGGTTGTAGCTTCTGAAGAGGAAGCTGTATGACTCTGTCCACCATGAATGACTTGTCCAGGGCTGTGGCCCACAAGAGGGGCCTTCCACCCAAGGGTGGGAGGACTGACAGGCAGTCACAGCCAGGGGAGGCAAGGTGTGGGCACTGGTGCTATTTCTAACTGCCAGCGGGAAAGGCAGCCTTGACTGTTTGGGAAGCAGGCTGCTCGTCAGGGGTGGAGCCCAGCTCTCAGCTGTCAGGGCTGTCACAGGGAAAGCACTTGGCAGGGGGCGGCAACAGGGGGCTTGGGCTGACAGGGCTGTGATTTTGAAAGAAATGTCTCTAAGAAAGCGATTTAAAGTAGGAGAGAAATATTATTCTTAGATAATGGCTGTCAGGTTCTTTTTTGAGGTGTTCTCTGAGTATTTCATAATCATCTCCTCCTTACATGGTAAGCCCTTCCTGGCCTGGGGCCATGAACTGTGCCTCTGGGGGTTCACCCGGGGCCCTGGGCATGCCACAGGTGTCAGGAGGCATTTGCTGCCTGACTAATGGTCACCTGGGTAGAAGGCTTTCTAAATAAGTCTCTAGGGCTTATTAATAAACTACAGTGTAGTTAATAAACTACAGTGTTGGATGGATCTTTGAGCTGAATCCTTGGTTCCATCATGGAACCCACTGAGGACCAGGTATGGTACCAGACCCCTCAGCAGGAGCAGCAGAGGACAGGGCCCTGGGGGTCACCCATGTGAGACCCAGTTTCCTTAGGTGTTCCTCCTGTAGGGCCTTCCTCTTAGGGTCAGTCCTTGGTCTCCTCAGGCCTGTCTCCTGACTCTTCTCATGCCCAGGGTACTCCAGCCCCTAGGCTCAGCATAGCCTACTCATTCTGGGTCAGAATCTTTTATTTTTTTGTTGGTCATGGGGCTTGAACTCGGGGCTTGGGTGCTATCCTTGAGCTCTCTTGCTCAAGTCTAGCACCCTACTACTTTTATCTACGTCCAGTTTTCTGGTGGTTCATTGGAGATAAGAGTCTCATGGACTTTTGTGCCTTGGCTAGCTTTGAACTGCGATCCTTAGAGCTCAGCATCCTGAGTAGCTAGGATTACAGGTGTGAGCTGTAATGATTTCATCCAGGAATGATTTCATTATTGAAATCATTTCTCTCCTTCTATGCTTACTGCTGGGATTTTAATCCTTGCCCCAATGTCAGTAACTCCAAAACACTAGTTTTGACTAGTTATACTCCCTCCATTTGCAAAACCTCACCATGCTGCCTCCTCCCCGACTGCTAGGTCAAGTCCAGATTCACTCTAGTGTCCATTCATGGTTCAGCCTCTCTGCTCAACAGACACTTTGGACTCTGGAACTAGGAGGTTTTGCCAGAACATTCCCAGCTCTTCTTTGCCTGATAAACAACCTGAGGGGAGGAGAGGGTTATTTTACTTCATTTTTTTCTTTTTCTTCTTGTTGTTGTTTTGTTTTGCCAGTCCTGGGGCTTGGACTCAGGGCCTGAGCACTGTCCCTGGCTTCTTTTTGCTCAAGGCTAGCACTCTGCCACTTCAGCCACAAGGGCCACTTCTGGCCTTTTCTGTTTGTGGTGCTGAGGATTGAACCCAGGGCTTTGTGCATGCTAGGCAAGCACTCTACCACTAAACCACATTCCCAGTCCCACTTCCTTTTTTTGTTTAGAATGTTGGAGATGGAACCCAGGATCTTGTACATGCGTTGCCTCTGAGCTACACCCCCCATCCCTGAGAGGGCTAAAGTAAGTGCAGCAAACATCATTCACATCCACTCCCTGTTGTTTCATTTAGGAAGCTGGATCTGCCCGGAAGAGCTTTTGAAGCTGCTTCGGAAAGAGGCTTTGAACTGCAGGGATATGCCTTTGAGGCGGCTGAGGAGCAGCTGAGATGCCCCAGAATCGTGCGTGTGGGACTAATTCAAAACAGAACTCCCCTCCCCACCTCCACTCCTGTGACAGAACAGGTGCAGTCCTCCCTTCCTCCTTCCCTCCCTCCTTCCCTCCCTCCTTCCCTCCCTCCTTGCCTCCCTCCTTCCCTCCCTCTTTCCCTCCTTCTCTCCCTCCCTTCTTCCCTCCCTCCCTTCCTTCCTCCCTTCCCCCCCTCCCTTCTTTCCTTCCTTCATTTTTTTTGCTGGTAGTGATATTTGAATTAGCCCTCATTCTCTACCTCAGCTCTCTTGCTCATGGCCGGTGCCCTTCTACTTGAGCCGTGATTTTTGTTCAGCATTTTTTGCCGGTTAATTGGAGATGGAATATTGCAGCTTTTTCTGCTTGGGCCAGCTTTGAGCCATGATCCCTCAGCTATCATGATCATCTGGGTATCCACTTGGAACTGTGATCTTACTAGCTGGGATTACAGGTGTGAGCCACCATTACCCATCATTATTATTCTTTCTTTTGAACACATTGCAGAGCCTGGCTGGCAACTCCCTTTGAGTCTACAGGTCCATGAACCTCAAAAGGTAGCTAAAATGCTCTGCCCTGTCTTCTCTGCTTCCTTCCAGTCTTGGGTTTCCACTCTTCTTTTCTTCTGGTTCTTAGCCTTTCTCTTCCTTCACATTCCTTTCCAAACCTTCCCCATTCCCTTCTACTTCCTATCCTGTCATTGATCCAAAGTTCCATTTACAACTGGGAAGTGGAGTCCTTTTGGCTGTCTCAAGTTCTCTTTATGAGAAGCTCTTCTCAGCTCCCTGCCTGAAGGTTGCCTGCCAGCATACATTGGTCAGGATCATTCTGTGTTTCTGTATACAGAGGAGGGCTCACTGTACCCAGAAGTCTCTTCACAGATCTAAGCTGTCCACAGATCTATGGCAATGTGATGGACTTATGACCTAACAAGTCAATTAGATAGCATTTTTTATTTGATTGTTTTCATTTATTTATATATTTATTTTTTGTGCTTGCTCTAGAACTTGAACTTGGGGCCTGGAGGCTGTCTTTTACCTTTTGGCATACTACCACTTGAGTCACAGCTTCACTTCTGGATTTTTGGTGATTAATTGGTGATAAGGTCTCACTAACTTTTCTGCTTTGGCTGGATTTGAGCCATGATCCTCAGATCTCAGCCACCAGAGTAGTTTGGATTACAGGAGTGAGTCATTGGTACCCAGTTCCTGTTTTTACTGGCTTAAAAAAACATGTCATAGATGTAGATGATTTTATGTATGTCATCACAACAGTTTTCTGACTGCTGAAACTCTGATGGCTTCCTTGGTTTTCTCTTGCATGGGTGAGGACATGGTTTGACTCCAAATACCCCTGTCACACATATCTGCTTCTCAGTTTACTTTTGCCTCTGGACTTGTTGGTGAACATACTATCTCAGTCGTTTCAGATTGTCAGGTTGTAAGGCCAGAGATGTTGCTTTTGCTCCTACTGTACCTCCTTCCACTATACCACTGTACACTTTGAATACTGCCATTGTTGCTGGGTGCTGGTGGCTCATGCCTCTAATCCTAGCTACTCAGCAGGCTGAGATTTGAGGATCACGGTTTAAAGCCAGCTGGGGCAGGAAAGTCCATTAGACTCTTATCTCCAATTAACCACCAGAAAATCAGAAGTGGTGCTGTGGCTCACATGGTAGAGCATTAGCCTTGAGCTGAAGAGCTCAAGGACAGTGCCCAGGCTCTGAGTTCAAGCCCCACAACTGACCAAAGAAAAAGTTTGAATACTGCCATTGTGGAATTAAGTTATTCACATGGCTGACAGTCAGCAAATATACTTGGAGCTCTGTAGTGCATACACACAGCCTCCCCGGGAATAAGAAGAAAAGCACAGGAAGAGTATGCCTCTGGGCTTCCTGCTTGGTTCCTTTAGTCTCTCTTTGAACCAGCATTCTTTTTCCCAGGCACCAGACATTTTGCTAAGGAGAGAGAGGACCAGGATACTTTCCTGACAGACAGTGGTGGAACAGCAGAAGCACAATGGGAATGGCATTGCCCCAGGGGCCCAGAGGCAGCCAAAAAAGTCTGCAGAGGGCTCAGCAGGGATGACGCAAGACAGGGATGACACATCCAGGTAGATCAGATAACCAGAAGGAAGCCCATTTTCTAGGAGAACATACCAGTGTCCAGCAGTTTTAAAAGGCCAGAAGATTTGCATAGACCAATGGAAGTGGCACAGCATGAGAAGCTTCAAGCCTTGAATGTAGGATGGGGCAAGGAGAACTGCTCTTGACTGAAGGAACAGCTGGCCTAGGGTGTGTGTGTGCGCAGACCCACTAATATTCATACCTCTTAGCAACTCTGAAATAAAGGTAGTTGTTTTTCCATTGCTGGGTGGGAAACTGAGTCAATTTCTGTGGGCGCTCAGGACTATTGTACCTCTACTTATCTTGCAGATTTATGTATGATGGGAGAACCACACATTAGAAACATCTCCACTTTCTCTCTCTTATACCTGGGGAGGTAGAATTTGTTGCTCCCTTGGCTTTTATCTTATTTATTTATCTATTGGTGGTACCAGAGTTGAACTCAGGGCTTTACACTGGCTAAGCACACACTTTATCATTTGAGCTATACCTCCAGCTCTTTTTTCACTTTCAGCTATTTTAAGTTATGGTTTGTGTGTTTGCTTGGAGCCAGCTTCCGACCATGGTCCTCTACCTATGGCTTGCCCTGTGGCTGATGCCACATGTATGGGCCACTATACCCAGCTTATTTATTGAGATGGAACTTTGCTAGCTTTTGCCTGGGCCAGCCTCAAACCAAGATCCTCACCTACCAAGTATCTGAAATTATACAAGTAAGTACTTGTACCCAGCCAGGGATGAATTCTTAAAAATGACCTCCTACCATGAAAACTGAATGGATTCTAATCCTTACTCTTTTTTTTTTTTCTTCCCCTCTTGTGCTGGTCCTGGAACTTGCACTTAGGACTTGGGTGCTATCCCTGAGCTTTTGTGCTCAAAGGCTAGTGCTCTACCACTTGAGCCACAGTTTTGTTTCTGGCGTGTGTGTGTGTGTGTGTGTGTGTATGTGTGTGCGCGTGCGTGCATGTGTGCGTGTGTATATAAGAGTCTTATAGACTTTCCTGTCCCAGCTGGCTTTGAACCACAATCCGCAGATCTCAAGCCTCCTGTGTAGCTGGAATTATAGGCGTGAGCCACCAGAGTCCAGCTAATCCTTACTCTTTAAATCACCAGGTCTCTGCTCTCCACAGACGAATTGAGGCCATTGTGGAGGTTGCTGCGATGTGTGGAGTCAACATCATTTGTTTCCAAGAAGCATGGAGTAAGTCTCTTCTGGTGCTTTCTCAGCATCTTCAATCATGTCTTAGGATGCATGCTACCTGATTAAGAAAAAGTCTCCTTTACTCATCATGTATATATTTAATATATATCATATATATATTTAAGTAGTTGTACAGGAGGTTACAGTTCCATATATCAAATTTGAATGATGAATAAATACAATGAATACAGTGCATCTTGAACAGTAACACTAAAGTTTAAGCTGACAAATAACTTGCCTTTTCTCCCTTGCAGCAGTTAGCTTATCTCTGTTTGGGGAGCTTAAAGAAATGACTATTTGTAAGCAACACCAGAAAATCTCTAATTCTGCCCTGCTTCAGGTCATCAGTAATTTCTTTTGCAGGTTGGATATCAAATCCAGAACTTTGTTCATTCCAAACTAGACTCCTTGTCCTCCTTTGCTGGCTTTCTTTTTCTTCCCTTCCCTTTTCCTTTCCTTTCCTTCTTTTCCCATCCCTTTTCTTCCTTTCTTTTTCATCTTCCTCTTCCTTTTTCTCTCTCTCTTTTTTGAATTCCAAAGAATAATGTACTTAACAAGAAAAAAAGATCCAGGAGCTGGTAGCTCATGCCTATAATCCCAGCTATTCAGGAGACTGAGATCTGAGGATCACAGTTCAAAGCCAGCCTGTACAGGAAAATCCATGATACGCTTATCTCCAATTAACTACCAAAAAGCCAGAAGTGGAGCTGTGGCTCAAGCCGATAGAGTGCTGGCTTTGAGCAGAAAAGCTCAGGGACAGTGCCCAGGCACACACATAAATCAAAGGAGAAATAACACACAGACACACAGTCTTGGCTTTTGTGATAGCCTCCAGGTGGTCTCCTTGCCACCTCTACACTGGTCCCTCCTAATCCTGCTTAGGAGCCAGCCTAAGCTGAGCCAGCCAGCTTCCTCCCTCCCTGTCTAAAATTCTCTATTATATACACTTCTGTTTTTGTTTGGTTTTGTTTTTTTGCCAGTCCTAGGGCTTGAACTCAGGGCCTGAGCACTGTCCCTGGCTTCTTTTTGCTCAAGGCTAGCACTCTACCACTTGAGCCACAGCGCCACTTCTGGCCATTTTCTGTATATGTGGTGCTGAGGAATCGAACCCAGGGCCTCATGTATATGAGGCAGGAACTCTTGCCACTAGGCCATATCCCCAGCCCCGCTGCTGTGTCTTTTTATCCATGTTTACTTCTTTTCTTGTGTCCTTTTTGTTTTCCCTTATAGTTTGCTTTGGTTTTCTACATACTTATTGACTAACACTTCCTACCAGTCACTAAAGTCCATTACCTATTTAGCACATCAAGCAGTTGATCAGTTCCTTTGAAGGAATCTGCCAAACCTGACTGTTACTGTCTCAATTAGTTCCCCTGTCTGCTGGCCACAAAGCTGTCCTCTGGGGACCTCCCTTCACCATCATCCTGTAGAGACCTCCTTCCTTCTGGGTTTATTCTCTCATTTTAGTAGAATGATATCTTGAGAAAGAGCATATCAGAGGTACTGTTTTGGAGCCATGTATATCCAAGAATATGTATCATCTGTGTATGTGTGTGTGTGCGCGCCCACGTGCCCACGAGCGTGTGCATGCATGTGTGCATGCCAGTATTGGGACTTGAATTTAGGGTCTGGATGCTGTTCTTTAGCTTTGTCACTCAAGGCTAGAGCTCTACCACTTGAGCCACAGCTCCACTTCCAGCTTTTTGGGGGTTAATTGGAGATAAGAGTCTCGCCGACTTTACTGCCTGGGCTAACTTTGAACCTTGATCCTTAGATGTCAGCCTCCTGAGTAGATAGGATTATAGTCATGAGCCACCAGCGATCACTTACAACTTCTTTTTTCTTGATAGTTTGAGTATATATCAAATTCTTTTTTTTCCCCAGTCCTGGGGCTTGAACTCAGGGCCTGGACACTGTCCCTGAACTTCTTTTGCTTGAGGCTAGCACTCTACCATTTGAGCCACAGTGCCACTTCTGACTTTTTCTGTTTATGCGGTACTGAGGAGTTGAACCCAGGGCTTCATGTGTGCTAGGCAAGTGCTCTACTACTAAGCCATATTCCCAGTCCTACATATAAAATTGTAGGCTAGCAATCCAATTTGATATCAATTTATAGGTTAGAAATCATTTTACATTAGAAGTTTAGACACATTACTCCATTCTAGCACTGGGTGTCATTGACTGACTGAAATCCATTTTTGTCTACAATTTGTTTTTCTCTAGAAGACTGTAGCATCTATTTGTTTTTGTTGCCAGTCGTGGGGCATGGACTCGGGGCCTGAGCACTGTCCCTGGATTCTTTTCTCTCAAGGCTAGCACTCTACCTCTTGAGCCACAGCACCAATTCCAGCTTTTTTTTTTCCATATATGTGGTGCTGAGGAATCGAACCCAGGGCTTCATGTATACGAGGTGAGCACTTTACCACTAGGCCATATTCCCAGCCTCTGTAGCATCTATTTGTTTTTAACTAAGAAATTCCATGGTGTATACCTTTTTTGAACCTTTAAGTGCTTTGTGAATTATTTCAATCTAGAAACTTATGTCTGTTATATAATCTACATTTTCTTGTATTGTTTCATTAGTTCTTTGCTCTGTCAAAAGGCAAAATTAGCCAGGTGCCAGTAGCTCATGCCTATAATTCTAGATACTCAGGAGGCTGAGATCTGAGGATCATGATTCCAAGCCAGCAGGGGCAGGAAATCCAAAGACTCTTACCACCTATTAGCCACCAGAAAACCAGAAGTGGTGCTGTGGCTCAAGTGATAGAGCTCAGGGACAGAGCCCAGGTCCGGAGTTCAAGCTCCACAACTGATGAAAAAGAAAAGAAATGAAAAAAAAAGGCAAAATTAATATTAGGGTGAAGGTTCTTACTTAGTTGGCTTTATTTGTGATTCTAGAATCAGAACATTTATTTTTTTGCAGATTATTTTATTTTATTAAATTTTATTGACAAGGTGTTGTGCAAAGGGGGTACAGTTACATAATAAGGTAGTGAGTACATTTCTTGTGATATCTGTTATACCCTCAGTTTTCTTTCCCTTCCCTAGTTCAGGTAGGCATATATACAATATCCAGTGTACCAAAATCATATACAGTAACCACGTAGGGTATGCCAAAGGAAATTCACGTAGAACATTAAATGTAACGACAACAATAGAAGCCTCCTGTTTCTTTCTCTTGGAGTTGTTTTTGCTTATCCTCATATAATCATGTATACATAGCTGTTGAGCTATTGTGATCCACTGATAGGTCTATCCTAGACCTTTTTATGTTTGTTTAGTAGTTGTTTCATTCCATATTTCATTCCATAAAATAGAATATGTCATCAGGTCACTGGTAGTTCATACTTTGTCCAAGCCCCAATACCAGCAAAAATAAAATGGGCCTTTCTATGGACTGAGCTGGAGTTTGGTTTTATAGTCAGATGGTTGAATGAAAACTGAAAGAATGAAGAGGAGAGGATTGTTTGTTTGAAAATTAATTTCCTTGTAAGGTAAATAATTTCTAGCCATCTAGGGACCAGGACACAGAACAATTAAGAAAAAAATAAATGATGAGTAAACATTGATTTACTGCAGATTAATTTTGGTATAAGGAATAAAGCAGAGGAAATGATATTATCCTGCTGGTTGAAACTGGCTTATCTGAGAAATTTGACTATTTATTTCAACTTAGTTTCTGTCTGGTGGCATGAAAGTTTAGTGTAAATATCATTTTAATTTTTAGTTGGCCCTGTGGGTGACTTGTGTTGGAACTTACTTTGTAAAAAATTCTCTTACAATTTAGTACTTTTTCTTCAGTCTTCCTGATATCTGGGCAAGTTTTGTAATTTTCTTACCTATGGCAAGTTTTGTAATTTTCTTACCTATTTCCTTCTGTTTTTCATATCTTGTACTGTCTTGCACAATTTTCTGGTAGATTTCATTTACTTTGTCAATCAGCTATTCTCATTTTTTTTTTTACTTCTGCTGTCATATTTTGAAAATACAAGATTTATTTTGGTCTGAAAGTCCATGTTCTATCATATCTTATCTTGACTGGTGGCCTTATCTCTAAGGAAGTCAACATTACTAAGTAAACTTTTGTCTCACTGTAAGATCCCTAGTTATTGCAAGTTGGTCTCTTCTTTTTTCCTGACTGTGTTTATGTTTTAAGAATTTTATTAAGAATTGTGGCTGAGAAAGCATATAGTGAGCTCTGAGTTTGTGGGACAAGATCATTTCTGGAACACAAATATGATTTAGTGGTAAATCTTGGGTAATAACAATGTTTCAGATTCCTCAGAGATTCGTCTACCTACCTGCTAAGTGAGCTAGAACAGAGTCTGGCATAGTGATCTTCACATCATTTTTCCTACTTCTTTTTCAGTTGTTCTTTTACTCCTGGCTTGAGTCCTTTTATATTATTATTATTATTAATATTTGTGTTACTGGGGTTTAAACTCGGTGTTTCTTTGCTTTTAGCTTTTGTTGTTGTTTTGGACTCAGGGCTTAGGCACTGTCTCTGAGGGTTTTGTTGTTGTTGTTCAAGGCTAGTGCTCTACCACTTGAGCCACAGCTCTACTTCCAGCTTTTGGGTGGTTAATTGACAATAGACCATCATTGACTTTCCTGCCCAGGCTGGCTTCGGATCTTGATTCTCAGATCTTAGCCTTCTGAGTAGCAAGGATTACAGTCATGAGCCATCAGTGCCCTGAAGCTTCTAGTTATTTTTAAAAATAGTCTTTTTGCCCAAGGCCAGCTCCAGATTTCCTACCTCCCAAGTACCTGGGAATACAGGTGTGCGCCATTACTCCTGGCTCATGCCTTTATTTAGAATGGGCACTCTGTAAGGCTGGTGACTGTATCTATTGGTTTGTTTGAGGAATCCTTACTCACTACCCTGGTCTTCTCACCAACAATCGCTGGCCTGTGATAAGCATTGAAACACATTTTGGATGGTTTTAACCAATTGCTTCCCTTTGTTGGTTGAGGAACTCTAGCTCATCTACCCTATTAAGGCCTGTCATTGACATGACCAGCTTGGTTGTGCTGTGAGCTTTTCCCTAAGGCATAGCTAGTTGAGCCTTCTGTCCAGCCTGGTAGTGGGACCGTCTCTACTCCTAATCCATCTTCTTTGTGCTAGGTTAGCAGTTCCCAAGGGCAAGACCAGGACTGAGTCTAGAGCCTGATTCAATGTTGATTTCATGTTTGTGGAACAAATTAAAGTTTATGTTGGAACATTTGTGTGACCTGTAAAGAAGCCATTAAAATGGAAATGGAGACATTTGGAGCCTTTAGCAAGTTGAAAAGGAATTAGAGTGGGAGATTTTTATTCTCTTGGGGCACTTGAGTCAGTCCTAATGCTCTGAAAGCTGAGAACGAATGGTCATTAAGAAATATTTTTGTTATCAACAGCTTTTCTTGTTGGCCTCCTTAAAACAGTTCATCTATCTTTACTGAAGGGACCCTAGAGAACCTTAAGACAGGACCCAAGGCCCCAGGGGCTGTGTTGGCAGCACCTGCTGCCTACTTGGGCAGCAGAGAGAACAGTGATGCTATGGAGATATCTCTCTGGCACAGTCTTAGGATCAGTTTCCTGTGACTGGAAGGAAACTTTCTGTACACCTTCTGTTTGGAGAATGTTGGAAATCCTCATGACTCCTAAACAGGCTACAAATATTATGAGGTTGCCAGCTAATCACCACACATTTACATCATGAAGTGTCTTGCCAACACTCCTGAAAAGTTGGTCAGTTCCAAGCCAGCAAAATAATAGCAGATGTTTAGAAGCATCCATTTGGCTAATGTCTTTAAAACAAACACAATAGGGTTCATGTGAGAAGGGTGAGTTAAAAGGGTATGCTGATGAATGTAGAAGTCACATCAAAGATACAGTTAGAATAAAGGTCATAGAAGTGTCAACAAAGAAGTGCATACTGCATACAGAATAAAATGTATGAGAACAGAATCACATGCAAAAAGAGTATGTAGAGTTGGTCTAGGCATGGTATTCAGGACAATACAAAGAAATTACAAAGAAGCAAAAATCAAATAGCCCAGTAGGAAATAGGCAAATACCTGTACATATTGCAGATATTCCAGTTTGGGCCAGTGAATGCAACATTGCAAAGGCGATTGAAGGTCCTAGTGCCCACTCCTCAGTGCATTCTTTAGACCCCTACACAGAAAACTGTTTTGAACCTAGTATACGCAGGGGTTTCTGAAAATTTCCTTGATGGGTATGTACTCACTGAGAAAAAGCAAATGAAAGACAGTGAGTTTAGGTTTGGAGATAGACTCTGTGGTAGCGTACTTGCTATCATGCACAAGACACTGAATTTTAATCCCTAGCACTGAAGGAAAAAAAAATCTAGGCTATTCCTAAGTGATTTATTACCTAGTATATGCAAGGCCCTGGGTTTGATCCCCAGTACCAATTCCCCCACAAAAAAACCAATAACTGCCCCCCCAAAAAAACTTCAAAACAAAACCAAAAAAAGCAGTTTCATGTAATTACCTTCTGAATTTGCCTTCTGATTATTTGGGTTTATCCAGAGATCCTGGCAATATGGCAGTTATCTCTGGATATGTTTATAACTAGGATATGTGTATTATTCAGTGATTCCCAAACTTCTTTAATAGCTTTTCTTATTTCTGAGAGAAGCCACCTCCATCCTGGGAGGGGGAGGGTCCCTATGGTAACCTCCTGCTGCTGGGCTGATTAGAACCGGCACAGGCCATGTGTGGTATGACTCGAACCTCTCTCCTTGCAGCAATGCCCTTTGCCTTCTGTACAAGAGAGAAGCTCCCTTGGACAGAATTTGCTGAGTCAGCTGAGGATGGGCTCACCACCAGGTTCTGTCAGATGGTAAGACATTCACTGCTCCTGGGGTAGCAGCTGCCGACCTGGGGGTCACAGTGCACAGCTGTCAGGTGGGGCCTCACACTGTGGAAAATGAACCTGCCTGGTGCTTGTTTTAACAGGTGAGATTAGATAAGGCCAGTTGCCACCTTTTGTGTGTATCTTTATGTACTTTCACTGAAATTTATAGTTTCAGAGTTAAAAGAGCCATTAGTGCCTTTGTTAAGTGAGGTTGTTGCAGCCCAGAGAAACATGGTGTGGAGATGAGTTGGGTTTTTTTTTTGTTGTTGTTGTTTTGTTTGTTTGTTTTTAATTTTTGTACTGGTTCTGGGGCTTGAGTTCAGGGCCTGGGCAGACTATCTCTTAGCTTTTATTAAGCAAGGGTGGCCCACTACCACTTGAGCCACATCTCTACTTCTGACTTTTACTAGTTAGTTAAAAATAAGAGTCTCGCAGACTTGTCAGCCTTGGCTGGCTTTGAACTGGGATCTTGAGCTCTCAACTTCCTGAGTAGCTAAGATTACAGGTGGGAGCCACAGGCACCTGGCAAGAGGTGACTTCCATAGTAAATCTAGCAAGCGGCAGACTTGGTACTCACAAGCCAAGAACATTGATCCCTTGCAGAGATTTCTTATTGGTGTAGAATTTTTCTCATATTTACTAAAACTTCATAATATGCGCACAGCACACAGTAGCTTACATAATCCCAGCTACTTGACTAAGGTCAACCTGGGAAACAAGTTATCAAGATTCTGTCTCAAAGAACAAGCTGATGTGTGGTGCTTCACACTGTAATGCAGGCTACTCAGGACACATACACAGAAAAAACATGGTTTGAGGTCAGCCCCTTGCAGAAAGCACAAGACTCTTAACTAAAGCAACAGGGGCTGGGGGTCTGGCTCGAATGATAAAACACTTAGCTACAAGTACAAAAACCTAAGTTCAAACTGTCCTCCCCCCAATACACCTCATAATAAACATACCTTATTTGTATGAACAGAGAGGCAAGTGATTAGAGACAAAACAAATCCCCGGTTGTCAGGGCTGAGGTGAAGGAAGAAGAGGCATAAGGTTTCTGCTGGGGATTAGGAAAATGTTCCAATATTAGATTGTTGGTGAGATTTTTACCACTTTATGCTACAGATGACTGAATTGCACATTTTAAAGATCAGATTTTTGCCAGGTGCTGGTGGCTCACACTTGTAAGCCTAGCTACTTGAAGGGCTGGAAATAGAAGGATCATGAGTTAAAGCCAAGTTCCCAAGACCCACTTTTAGTTCTTAGCCAGAGGCAGTGGTGTGCTTCTGTCATCTCAAGCAACGCTGGAGGCCAGCTGGCTCCAGGCCAGCCTAAGCAGAAAAGCCAGGGAGACTCCATCTCTATGGAGAAAATCCAGATATGGTAGTAAGCTCCTATGATCTCAGCAAAGATAAGGTAGCCTGAAGTAAGTTCTTGCTATGCCCAAGTAGGAAGTTATTAGACTTTGTCTCAAAAATAACCAGCCAGAACCAGGGTTTGAGATGTGGCTTAAGTGGTAGAGCATTAGCCTCTAGCAAGCTCAAGGCGTGGAGTTCAATCCCAGTGCCACCACCAGAAAAAGAGTGAGTTTTAAGCTACATGAATTATTTTAACAAAGCTAATATTTTAAATAATCTATAACATTTAGAGAAGTTAGGGCTGGGGGCTGGGAATATGGCCTAATGGCAAGAGTGCTTGCCTCATATACATGAAGCCCTGGGTTCCCCAGCACCACATATATAGAAAATGGCCAGAAGTTGGCGCTGTGGATCAAGTGGCAGAGTGCTAGCTTTGAGCAAAAATAAAAAAAAAGCCAGGGACAGTGCTCAGGCCCTGAGTCCAAGCTCCAGGACTGGCCAAAAAAAAAAAAAAAAAAAAAAAAGTGAAGGATGGCATTTTATCTTTATTCTCAGCTCTAACGAAGAAAGGAACCACTCACTTCATTTCTCTTGTGTTTTCTTTCACACTGTATACATGTATGTGGAAGGGGAGTGGTCACAGCTGTAGTCATAGTTATTTTGTCAGTACTGAGTTCCAATTTTAAACATTGGTATTTATGATAATGGTAAAAACTGCTCATAAAATTGTTGATTCTTTGCTATGGATAAAGCAGACAGGAAGCTATTGCAGTGGATAAGCCTGAACAAAGGCTGGTGGGAGGGTGTGAATGAGGGCCGGTACTGGAAGGACACTTGTCAGCGTTAAGCAGGAACAGGGACCTCCTTGAACATAGCTCCTAGTGCTGCCATCCAAATATACCTTTCCTTCTCCACTGTCATTAAAGCTAGAGGCAATGATGGACCAATTAGAATAGAGGACACATGAACAGCTGGAACTGCTCACTTTTATGGTCACCAGCTCCTGATGTTCTTGAGACCAAAGGAATTTAGTGCCTGCTATGACTTGAATGTATTTCACAGAAGCTGAAGTTTTAGAAACTGAATTCTCAATGTAAACATTGTGAAAGTCTGAATGTAATTAGGCCAAGAGGGCTCTGCCCTTGTGAATGGATTAACATCAATATCTCAAAAATGAGTTTGTTGTATAAGCAAGTTGGGACTATGGGTTCCTGCTTTTTAATGCTCTCTTACCCTTCTGCCTTCCACTATTCTGTGAGGCTATAGGAACATCCTTACCCAGTGCTGGCTTATTCTAAGTAGGATTCTCCAGCCTTCAGAAGTATGAAAAAATCAATCTGTTCTTTATAAATTATAGTCACTGGTGTTCTAACAACACAAAATAGATTAAGACAGTGATCTATATTTTTCTTGTTATTGGTATAGAAGAAAAGTACAGTGATTAATCTTCTCATTTTTATGATGGTGAAAGATACACATTTATATATATTTATATATTTATGTGAAACATCGAGTTTCACATGTACTCCTTTTTTTGTCAGTCATATGGCTTGAACTCAGGGCCTGAGCTTTAGTGCTCAAGGCTTGAGCTCCTGTGAGCCACAGCTTCACTTCTGGTTTGGGGTGGTTAATTGGAGACAAGAGAGTCATGGACTTTTCTGCATGAATGAGTTGGCTTCAAACCATGATCCTCAGATCTCAGCCTCCTGTGTAGCTAGGATTACAGGCGTGAGCCACCAGCATCTGGCTTCACATATACGCCTGAGTAGTATAATTTATGTCCATGTTGTTGTGCAACAGATCTCTAGAATGTCCTCATCTTGCAAATGTAGAACTGAACAGGTTAGGTGCCAGTGACTCATACCTATAATCCTAGCTACTCAGGAGCCTGATGAGATCTAAGGATCCCTGTTCAAAGTCAGTTTGGGCAGGAAAAGTTCATGAGACTCTTATCTCCAATTCATCAGCAAAAAGGCAGGGCTGGCAGTGTGGCTCAAGTCATAGAATGCGTCTTGAGTGAAAATCTTATGGAACAGCTCCCAGGCCTTGAATTCAAGCTCAGTACTGGCACAATAACTAAATAAGTTACTAAATAAGATTAAACCAGGGGCTGGGGATATAGCCTAGTGGCAAGAGCGCTTGCCTCATATACATGAAGCCCTGGGTTCGATTCCCCAGCCACCACATATACAGAAAATGGCCAGAAGTGGCGCTGTGACTCAAGTGGCAGAGTGCTAGCCTTGAGCAAAAAGAAGCTCATGCCCTGAGTCCAAGGCCCAGGACTGGCAAAAAAAAAAAAAGATTGAACCAGTTGAACAGTAATTCCTCATTCCTCTTTGTTCCTAACTCCTGACATCATCATTCTACATTCTGTATCTGCATTTGATTACTCTAGGTATTTTACGTAAGTGGCTGATTTCATTTAGTGCACTGTCCTTTAGATTCATCTATGTTATCAAATGTGACAGGATTTCCTTACTTTAAAATATGAATAATATTCCAGCATTTGCATATACATACAAGATTTTGTTTATCCATCCATCTGTTGATGGACACATGGTTTTCTTCTACCTCTTGACTCTTCTGAATAAGGCTTTAATGAACATAGGTGTAGCTGGGAATATGGCCTAGTGGTAAAGTGCTCGCCTCGTATACATGAAGCCCTGGGTTCGATTCCTCAGCACCACATATATAGAAAAGGCCGGAAGTGGCGCTGTGGCTCAAGTGGTAGAGCACTATCCTTGAGCAAAAAGAAGCCAGGGACAGTGCTCAGGCCCTGAGCTCAAGCCCCAGAACTGGCAAAAAACAGAACATAGGTGTAGAATTGCCTCTTTGAGTCTTTTCTTTCCTTTGGATATATAGCAAGATGTGTGATGGTGTAATTCATGATTGTTTCTATTTGAGAAACCTGTATAGTTTTTCATGGTGGTTGTACCATTTTACATTTTCACTAGCAGTGCACAAGGATGATAACATTTCTTTTTTTTTTTTTAATTTTTTTCCCCCAGTACTGGGCCTTGAACTCAGGGCCTGAGTACTGTCCCTGGCTTCCTTATTGCTCAAGGCTAGCACTCTACCACTGGAGCAACAGTGCCACTTCTGGCTGATTATATATATATATATATATATAATCTACATATACATATGTGTGTATATATACACATATATGTGTGTATATATACATATATATAGTATATATGTGTATATATATATATATATATAGTGCTGGGGAATCGAACCCAGGGCTTCATGTGTATGAGGCAAGCTCTCTTGCCACTAGGCTGTATTCCCAGCCCGATAACATTTCTTAATATAAGTGAGCATCTATATCAGAACAACACTAGCAGTTCATTTTTACAATAACAGCTATGGTAAGTGATAGCTCCAAACCAAGCTTTAATTATTTGGAAGTATCAAAGTTCTCCAACTTATTTTCAAGTGGAACTCTGATATACAATTTTTTTTTCAGCTGGCAAAGAAGCATGAAATGGTGGTGGTATCTCCCATCCTGGAACGAGACAGAGGGGGCATCCTCTGGAACACAGCTGTGGTAATCTCTAATTCTGGAGTAATCTTAGGAAAGACTAGGAAGAACCACATCCCCAGAGTGGGTGATTTCAATGAGGTGAGCTACTTGTCAGATGGCCAGCCCAGTTTGCTTAGCCTTTAGTATATAATATATCAGTGTGGGGGTGGGGGGCTGGGAATGTGGCTTTGTGGTAGAGTGTTTATCTAACATGCATGAAACCCTGGGTTCAATTCCTCAGTCACATAAGCAGAAAAAGCTGGAAGTGGTGCTGTGTCTCAAATGGTAGAGTACTAGCCTTGAGTAAAAGAAGCTTAGGGACTGTACCTAGGCCCTGTGTTCAAGTCCTAGGACTGGCAAAAAAAATATCAGTGCGTCTTTCTATGGGGGAAGTTCTGTGTTACACAGTGTAACATGTAACACAGAAAAACAGAAGGTTTCATGACATTGCCCTGTACCGCATAGGCAGATGAGATTCAAATTGTACTCTCAAGTGAGTCACAAACATTTTTTAGCATGGTGACGTGTATGTGTGTGTGTGTGTGTGTGTGTGTGTGTATGTATGTGTATGTATGTATATATGTGTATGTGTGTTTCACCATAATCTGAGTTGGCTTTTGGAAATTCTCCTTTGCAGTAATTGTTACATAAATTAAACTCAAAATAATAGTGCACAGATGTGAAATGATTCCTGTGACCTCTTGGGCTCTGAGCTCCTAGCCACCCATGGTTCACCAGTGTTAGTTTTTGGGATACTGTTCCTTGTCCATGGCTCACAATGTCTGAGTTGGCCAATGTCCACATATCAAGTGAATAGGAGGAGGTGAATGTGCCTGCCTGTGTACATGGTGCTTACACCTGTATGTCTGTGAGTAAGACATGAGATGGGGGCGGCCTGTTTTACATAGGTAATGCCATTTCATAGGTGTGTGAGGTAGAGAGCAGATGTTTGAAGGAGGGATATGAATTCCTACGATACCAAATCTGGACTTGATTTTCCAATAATTACAATAGTTGAAGATATGACATCCTCAGTTCTTCAGTCTCCCACCCTGATTGTGGGAACTCAAGTCACTCTCATGCTCATTAAGCAGGTGAGAAATCACCAAGGTCCTAAGAAAGAGTCCTGTCGGTAGTACAAGGCAGCGGACCTATCTACTCATTGTCCTCCATGTATCTACATCCTAGTTCCTGACTGACGCTGTGAATTTTGAAATTGATGAGAATCAGCAAAAGGCTCCAGGTGCATCTCTGTTTGGGATCCAGTTTTCCCTCTATCCTTCATAGTGTTCCACAGCCAGCACCCTGAGGGGGTGGGCAAGAGAGGTAGAGATGGGACAGTGAGGTTTGTTTCTGCTTGTTCTGCAGGTGCATTCTTAACTCGGACATGATGCTTAAGGCACTTTGTGGTGGGTTTGCGTTTCACCACGGACTTGGTCTTACTAACTGGGCAAACCCCATGCCTTCTCAGAGAAAAGGAAGTTGTTGTTTTTACCCCTTCCTCATAGGGCAAGGGTTGCTTGGATGAATGAGTCTGTTACCACCAGGTGTAACATTTGTGTAAGGTGACATGGTTGCTTTGAGGATATCAGTGGACTCATGTCAATATTGTTCATATCTCAGCCTTTTTTATTCCTGATACATAGAAAGTTGCTTTAGGAATATTTTGGACATGTCACAAAGGAAGATTGTGGGTAAATGCTTAAGCCATAGTGATTTCCTCTTAGGGTTGATGTATTAGAGAGAGAGAGAGAGACGGAAAGAGAAAGAGAATGGGTATATCACATTGAAATTTTGGAGCTGGGTGCTGGTGGCTCTCACACCTGTAATCTTAGCTACTCAAGAGACTGAGATCTGAGGATCACAGTGTGAAGCCAACACAAACCAGAAAAGTCAGTGGGACTCATCTCCAGCTATCCACCAAAAAACTACAAGTGGAGCTGTGGCTCAAAATGGTAGAGCACTAGCCTTGAACACAAAAACTCAGGACAGTGCCAAGGTCCTGAGTTCAAGCCCCTTCAGAGAGAGAGAGAAATAATTTTGGAACTTAAGGTTGAGTCATATCCAAAGTGTTACTTTCTGCTGTGTCTAAGGAAAGGGAAATTCTTACAGCTCAGAGGCATCAATATAAAGCCCTTTGTTTTTTTTGTTTTTCAGTCAACATACTACATGGAGGGAAACCTGGGTCACCCTGTGTTCCAGACCTATTTTGGGAAGATTGCGGTAAATATTTGCTATGGGCGGCACCACCCCCTCAACTGGCTCATGTACAGCATCAATGGAGCAGAGATCATCTTCAACCCTTCAGCAACCATCGGAGCACTCAGGTCACTTGGGAGACAAGATCTGAGGGCTTCCTGGGACCTAGTTCTCACCTCAGGGCTTTGCTATGGATAAAGCAGATAGGAAATTGGATGAGAAGCTATTGCAGTGGATAAGCCTGAACGAAGGCTGGTGGGAGGGTGTGAATGAGGGCTGGTACTGGAAGGACACTTGTCAGCATTAAGCAGGAACAAGGACCTCCTTGAACATAGCTCCTAGTGCTGCCATCCAAATATACCTTTCCTTCTCCACTGCCATCAAAGCTAGAGGCAATGATGGACCAATTAGAATAGAGGACACATGAACAGCTGGGGCTGCTCATCAGCTCCTGATGTTCTTGAGACCAAAGGAATTTAGTGCCTGCTATGACTTGAACGTATTCCCCAAAGTTGAGGTGTTAGAAACTTGACCCCTACCCCTGTTATAGGTGTTATGAGGTAGGGCCTCTAAGAGCTGAGCATTCTACCCTAATAGTGGATTCATTTCCATGTCTCAAGAGGAGATTTGTTATTAAATAAGTTGGAGCCAGACATGGTGGTACACACCTGTAATCTCCGCACTCAGAAGTCTGAGTCATGAGGATCACGTTTGAAAGCAGCCTAGGCTCTGGCAGCCCCTGTGCCCCTGGGCAGGACTCCCTGAGCCCCTCATTTAATACAGGTAGCAAGTGAGCTGAGATAGCGCCACAAGACCATGCTTGTTCACTTGGCTCTTCCCTTAAGGCTGAGCACTTGAGTGGTTACCAGCTTTGCCTCCTAACAGGTAACAGATCTCTGGGAATTTATATGCCAATATTTCCCTCCTGGATTCCCTTCCTTCCAGGCGTGATGCCTGCAGCACTTGGTGCTGGCTTTGGCACTGTGGTCCTGGTGCCCAGGTTTTGGCAGAGCCATTTCCTGTGCTGAGGTGGGGACGGCCAGGGGAGGTGTGCTGGACACCTCCGAGTGCTCTGGTGTCCAATGCTTGTTTCTTTCCCTAACACATTTTTGGGAGAATTGTTTCTTCCTTCTCTGTCTGTCTCTGTCTCTCCCTCTCCTTCCCTCCTTCCCTTCCTCCTCCCCCTCCATCCATTCCTCCCTCCCTCCCTCCCTCCCTCCCTCCCTCCCTCCCTCCCTCCCTCCCTCCCTTCTTTCCTTCCTTCCTTCCTTCCTTCCTTCCTTCCTTCCTTCCTTCCTTCCTTCCTTCCTTCCTTCCTTCCTTCCTTCCTCCCTCCCTCCCTCCCTTCCTTCCTTCCTTCCTTCCTTTTTCTCCTTTTCTACTTTCTTCTCCTCCCTCTTCCTTCTCTTCCTCCTTCCCCTCCTTCCCCTTCTTTCTCCTTCTTTTGTGCTAATACTAAGGCTCAAACTGAAGGCCTTGTGATCTTGCTTCACGTTTCACTCACAGCTGTCACTCTACCACTTGAGCCACACATCCAGTTCAGGATCCTCAGTTCTCAGCTTCCTCAATAGCTAGGATTACAGGTGTGAGCCACTGGCACCTGGCTTGGGGAATATCTTCTAAATGTCATAGTGTGATGTTTAGTTCACCTTTTTATTTGAGTATGATGCCCTATTCTCAAGTAGCATCCCTGAAGATTGCATTCAGAGTTTGCACAGCATATCTTTAGCTGAGCCAGAATGTAGGCCCATAGTCCCTTACTTCAGGTCTTCCCTGTCTGTGCATCCAGAGATGGCATCTAGGTCTAGAAAAGTTGCTATTGGGTAGGAGGAGAAAATCAGGCCTTGGACTTTCCCTTAGGGTTTCCCCCCAGTGAATATACCAGGGCTGCATGGTGACTTGAACATAAGGAACAGCAATCATTGGCAGTTGCAAAGCAAGGTGCCTACTGATCATCTGCCCACCAGGCCTGGGTAGGAGGAACCCCTTTCTACCAACTATATGTAAACTTTCTAATAACTCCATCTCCCCTACAATAGTCCTAGAGGGGGCCTGAAGTGGCTTCTGAACCAAGACTACAGACCCAGACAGGCTTGTCCCAGCATGCTTGCTGAGGCTCTCCCTGACCTGCTGTCTGAGGCTTTTATTAGGCCCAATTAAGCAAGCAGAAGCAACCCAGGCCTGTCTGTGACTGCTTATGTTCTCCACAACCTATTAAGCTTATTACAAATGATTGATTTTCCTTCCTTAGTAAAGAATCATCCAGCCCTCAGCTTTTAAGGGTATGGCTAGGCCATCAGTAAAAACTGTAGCAGGTCTTTGGGAAAGCTGTGTGTTTCTTGAGCTGCTACTATAGTCATGTCCCTTGACCAGATAATGTGACTTCTAGAATTGTTTGTAGCCTGAGAAAGTAATGTAAAAAGAGGATGAGGATGAGTATGTGAAGGTGTTTGTGCCAGCATTATTTATAATGGGAAATCTGTCAGGAAGAGAAATGTCATGGTTAAGTAAATTTCATGGGTTATTGCCACTAGAAAGAAACATTATAATGGTAAAGCAGGGTCATAACAAAAGCCTGTGAACAATTAAAAATGCATTGACAATGATCTGAATTCTTTAAATGTTTTTGGCTGATAAACAAGGATGGTCATGAGATTATAGGAAAATGATGATGAGTAGTTTGTTAGAATAGTGGATGATAAGTCTTAAACAGTGATAAGTCTTATAACAGTGTTTTAAATACAATGTCAGGCAAACCTCCATGTTTGATATAGATGGAGAGCCATCTAACATCTCTGCCACCTATAGCCCTTTTATCAGAGATAGACACATACATGTGTCTATACATGTGTCTATATGTGTACTCTATATGAGTCAACAAGGAGTCCTTGTTCATTGTAAGTCTCACAGCTCAAAGTCCACAATACACGGTAAGTGCTTTTTCATTCATTGAGCATCCTGGCAATTCCCGGGATGTGTTTGGCACTGTCCAAGTGGCTATTTTTGTTTAGTATAAAAGTCACCACCCAACCCCTCACTGCATTTTTCTTTCCTGCTCTTATAATTTTTAAGGGCTTGTGTATGATACGCTGGGAATATGACAGGTGTCCCCATTCCATTGCGATTCTTGATTTACACATGCACTGGTCTCTCTCAAGTCTCCTGCTTTCTTTTCTTCTTTAGCGGGATGACTATGTCATCCCATTGCCAGCTGTGCAGTTTGGGGCCTGTGCAGATCACCTCCCTGGAGAATCGCAAGGAAGATATTTTATAGCAATTACCCCCTACATGCCTATTTAATTCCTGAAAATGTCATCTGTGGGTGTGTTTCTATAAAACTCCTTTCTTAAAAGTTTTGTCAGCTTTGGCTTAGCAGCTGGGGGAAAAATATCCCAACAAAATGAGTCTCCTCAGTCAAGCTCAAGATTTTCTTTTTCTTCTTCCAGACTTGTGAATCCTTTTGAGCAGTAGGCTGTGACAGTCGCCCACTCCAACCACCTACTTCCTAGTGGAAACCAGGTGCATGGAGACAGGAAGATTCCAGGACATTCTGCTCTCAGTCACTAAGTGTTTCTAAGAGGGCATTGCATCCACCCATCTAGAATATTAGTGACGTTGTTCCTTCAACAAGAGATAATGACCAGCAGGGTCACTGAATTCCATGGCACACTTCAGTTGGTGGACTGAAGGACAAGCCAGTTTGGAATGAAGTCTCCCATCATACCTTCTCTGTGATGGGTGCCTGATTGAAGAAGGCCCACACACAGCTCAACTATGCCTATGGGGTGACCAATAATAGAACCAGGGAGGCCTTGGTTAGAGACTGGATGTCCAGAGGAGGGAAATGACAAGATGTTGGGAAACAGGGAACAACTGAGAGGTGAGGGACCAACTTGGCTACAGCATGTGATACCTCTGCCCCAATACCATTACCTATATTCCTTTTCCTGCTTTCCTCTGAAATCTAGCCCTTTGGAGGCTGTTGTGCAGCACTGCAGGGTAGGAGTGTAAGTGTAAGGGCTGAGAGGGATGGTACAGAGTTCTCATGGGCCAGGTGTGAGCTTATTAGGCCCCTAGCTCCCCTCGGTAATCAGAGCTCAGGATGTATGGTGGACTTCCCAGAGGGAGGGAAGGAGTCAGGTGACCTGGCAGTGATTGGATTCACACCATAGGGAGCTTCATCTGCATGTTCATGGAATTTTCAGTCTTGTTTTGGAGGAAGACACTAAGGCTTCGAATGAGAGTTTGCTCTATGGCTGTTTGACTGTCCTGGTAGACCACAGCAGGCCTGACGCTGGCTTTAGTTTGTAGCAAGCCATCCCCCTAAAAGTTGCTTGGGCTCAAGCAAGGTGTTGAGAACAAGCGGATCTGCTTATAGTCTCTTTGTTTTTGTTGTTATTTTGTTGTTGTATGGAGCCTAGTCTGACCACAAATTCATGATCTTCCCTCAGCCCCTCAAATCCTGATATGATACAGTCTTGTATCACTATGCTTGGCTCCACTCACAGATTTGAGGTGACACGCAGGTACAATGATTCTCCCTGGCTGTTCCACCCCAGCAGCCAGGCTGAGCATCTACTCGGTCTGGCTGGAAAGTCTCCAATCTGCTACCTCCTGTTCTTCTTACAGTGAATCGCTGTGGCCAATCGAGGCCAGAAACGCAGCCATTGCCAACCACTGTTTTACTTGTGCCATTAACCGTGTGGGCGAGGTAAGTCTCTGAGATCTGGTTGAAGAAAGAGCCACTGTTTTGTGGCCTTGTGAGGACACTCACAGCTGTCTCCTGTTCTCTGTGTATGCATGCCACCACTGCTTGTCTCAGAAAGGGGAAACTGGCTTCATCTGGTACTTTTTTTTTAATGTTTTCGTTTTAACCAAAATCATTCTGAGATCTTTGATTTTACAGTTCTCAATCACTTATTGCCAAGTTTCCTTCTTTGACCTCATGAATGGATCCCATGGACTAAATAGTTTTAGCAAATACTGTGTTTATTCCATACTTACCCTCTTCCTCCTCTGTCTCTGTCTTGTGTGTGTGTCGTTCACAATTTGAACCCAGGGCTTTGTACATCTAAGGCAAGCCAACCACACTTTCACCATCTCTTCCTTCTTCGTAATAATCAATTTTTGGTTGGTCATGGGGCTTGAACTCAGGACCTGGGTACTGTCCCTGAGCTCTTCAGCTCAAGGCTAGCACTCTATTATTTGAGCCACAGAGCCACTTTATTTTTTTGGTGGTTAATTGGAGGTAAGAGTCTCATGGACTTTCCTGCCTGGGCTGGCTTTGATCCGTAATCCTCAGATCTCAGCCTCCTGGGTAGTTAGGATTACAGGCGCGAGCCACCCATGCCCCGGCTTAATAATCAAACGTTATCTTCTTATTAGAACATCTATCTGATCAGTCTGAGAAAACCAAAGTTGCCACACATCCATACCAAGTCAACTAACTTTGCACTTCTGGCAACATAAAGAAACCCCATACTTTAGCCAGTCTAGGGTCTCAGTATTTTAGGAAGACTAACCTCATGTGCTTTCCACAATCCAAAGGACTAGATGTCCAGTATCTTTTTTCCTCCTGGATTACAAATTCCTCATGGGCAAAAAAATAAAATAAATAAAAAAGATCTGTCTTTACCTCCCTTTGTCAAATTCCTTGCTGGCTATCCAGTGCTCAGTGAGACATTTAACAAGTACGTCTTGTTTTTCTAGAGAGTCAGACCCTTCCACCCCACTCCAATTCTTAGCTCACTGGCCCTCAGCATGCCCCCTGCTGGTCTGGCCAGGTAACCTGAATGCATGTCACAGTGGTGCTACCCATGGACTCCTCTTACCTTGCTTTTCCTTTACAGGAGCACTTCCCCAATGAGTTTACTTCTGGAGATGGAAAGAAAGGTAGGCTCCATAGACTATTGTGTTGCTGGGTCCCCACTCCTCTGGTCCATCGACTTCCTCCTGGCAGGGCTACCCCATAGGCTGAGTCTGCAGGCCCGGCAGCTCAGAGGAGACACTGACTCCTCTGCTTTGTTGTTTGTGGTGGGAGAAATTCTGTGTAAGGACAGCGGTCCTGGGCTTGTGGCCACTTCATTCCCCCAAAGGGGACTGGCATCACACCTCTCCCAGAACTGTATGAAAATAAACTGTGAAAATGTATGAGAACTCCCCATAAGCTGTCTCCCTGTGGCCCGCAAACCCCTCCCCCTCCTTTCCTTGCCGCCACCCACAGTTATACAACTGCCCCTGGAGTCAACAAAGACTGCCTTGGGTCTCTGGAGCCCACAGCTTGTTTTGATCTGTGATGCCCTGCACCTTTGTAGAAAACGTATACTGGTCCCATGTGGCTTAGAATGTGGAAAGGAAGGGCTTCCCTTCTCGGAAGGTGTCTCAATTTCCTGGAGGTGGGGGTGGGGTCCTGCCCTAAGAACCTAAAGCTTTAGCAAGATGCTGAGATCTATTTCTTCCCAATAAAAGACTTCTTAAAGGGGTTCCACATTCCCATCATCAGTTCCCAGATGGCACCCCAGACCCACAGTCTTCAATATCTCTTAGCCTTCTGGACATAAACATATGAAAGAGGCAGAAGCATGAGTATCTTAGCTGCATAGTCCCAGCCCTGCAGCCACAAACTCTTCACTCACCTCTAGGATATCTCTTGGCCTCCCATGACTGGTGAGAGAACCAAGGCATGGAGGAGGGTAAAGTGACAGAGCTAGCGGGGCAGTTTACTAAGTGGAACACCACAGGAAGTGGGTCATACAGGAAGCCCTTGAGTGTGGGTGGCCAATGTTGATAGTGAAGAGCCAACACTGCTTAAGGGTGATATTTAGAGTTTCTCTGTGTCAGAGTGGAATGGCACAAGGGTTACCTTTGCAGCCTCTTAGTAGGAAGAAGCAGGTAAGTCCTTTGGGTTTAAGTATTTGCCAGACTCTGGGGAGGGTGGGGTGGGCACCTTGTCTGGCTTCCCTCGGTGTGCCTGCCCCTCTGCAGAGCCCACACTGTGTCTATATAAGCTGGTGATTGCTTCCCCTTTGCTTCTTAAAGCTCATCGTGACTTTGGCTACTTTTATGGCTCAAGCTATGTGGCAGCCCCTGATGGCAGCCGGACTCCTGGGCTGTCACGTAACCAGGAGGGGCTGCTGGTGGCTGAGCTCAACCTCAACCTCTGCCAGCAGATGAATGATGTGTGGAACTTTAAGGTGGGTGCCCAAGTCTCTTCCTGTTGCCTGTCGCTCTCTTCTTTTGTCACCATCCTGCCTAATGAGCCAGAAATTGCAGTTGCCTGGTTTCTATGCATGACCTGCAGGGGGCGCCCACTCCCACCTGTGAGTTCCAGGGCAGCAGAGAGCCAGGCCCCTGCTTCCCTACTGCCTGCAAGGAGGAGTCATTGGGCCGAATGATGCACTTGCAGCAGGCCTCAGATTCTCCTCTCATCTGATTTAGAGTGTAGCGCCTCCACACAAATTAATCTCAATTTCATTTGTCCAGAGACTAGAGTGGATTGGCTTCTGTTATCCTTTTTTCCTTTCCAGCATTTGCACTTGTTGAAAGATAAATGTGTGTGTCTGGTTCTGTCTGTGATGAGGCTCCACAATGTAGAACTGGACAATGATGGGAAATGGATCATGTAGAGAAACTGGATCTACGCCTGGCTCTGCCTTAGCCTTACAAGCAGCTTTTGCTTCTAGGATTTAGGACTGATTGTAAAATAAGAGTCCTAACTCAAAGATTCTCTGCTGCTTTTGAGATGGAACATCATGAGATCATTACAGTCCAAGAGGACTGTTGGGTGGGAGACTGGCTGCCAAGTCTAGGATCATTTGGAAGAGCTTACACGTGGAATGTGTTACATTCCTGTAGTATATAGTGTCCTGTAGTATTTTGTCCCATTTCCAGTCTAGGTTCCCCCTAATCACACAAAACCAAACCATTGAGTCATAACAATCAGCCTTCATTGAGGCTGTGATCTGCTTATAAACGGGCTGAGTATGAACCTTGTTTCTCCACTTACCTGTGCATGGGGCATTAGAACTGTCCTCCAACCTCAAATCCTTCCCAGACAGACAAGGCTTTGCCCTGATCTGTCTCTTCAGACAGCTAAGATGAATGTAGGATTCTGGTAACTCAGAAGGCACAGCCGGTACTGCTAACTGCTTCATTTACCAAGTATCACCAGGATCAATAAGCAGAATATTTTTTCTCACTAGGCACTTTCTCAAAGCAGAAGACTTCCCAGTAATTGTGATGAGTGTGAGCTGATGTCCAGGTTTTTAGAAGGAGCTGGCTTGTGGAGGAAAGAGGTGGGGGAGAACATATCTGGGAATGAGCAGCCTAAGTGGCCTTTCTGGCTTTTCATCCCTAGTTGCTCTCTGTTTCCCTACAGGGTTTCCACACGGAACAGATATACTTCATACTCTGCCAGGAAAGTCAAGTTTAAATTCCTAGTGTCCTCTGCTCCTGGTTCCAGTGACCCGAAGGAGGTCACTCCTTTTTCTGAGCTTTGCTTAGGCTGCTCTTCTGCAGTTCTTCACGACTGCCTCAGAGGAGTCCGTATGTCCTGGAAGGTTCTGGTTGCAGGTCTCAGCAGGCTGGACTGGGCTGTGAGAGTGAGCTTGGCATTCATGAACTTCACTGGAATCGGTGCAGAGAGGTCACCCTGGAGGGGCTTTCCTATTCCAGCCTGGCAGCATGGTGCTATCAGCAGCCTGATGAATCCTGTCCCGTGGCTGCCCCCTAGTGGCGAGAGGTAGAGGCAGCAAGTGTTTGTCAACAGCAAACTCCAAATGTGTGTGTTTTGCTTTCAGATGACTGGCAGATATGAAATGTATGCCCGGGAGCTTGCAGAAGCTGTCAAACCCAACTATCATCCCACCATCATGACGGAGTCCTTGGCTTCAGCCCCTGCCTTCCAACACGGGGAGGAGGAGGAACCTCCATCCCTAGTAGATTCATATTATAGTGCCTAGAGGGTTTTTTTTAATGTGCCCGCAAGGTAGAGGTGCAATGGAGAGTGACTGCTGAAAGTGTGGGTACAGAGTTTCTTTCTGGGATGATAGAACTGTTTTGGTGTTAGATTCAGGTGATGATTACACAAGATTGAACAAAATTAAACATCACAAGATTGTGGGGGCCTTCAGCATCCAAAAATTTTCTGTGTCAGTTTTTTCAAGAGAAGCAGATAGTTGGTCTAATAAGTGACAAGTTGGTACCTTTAGGAAATAAGTACTAATTAGACACTATTTGGTTATCCACACCCTGTTGTCTAGAAACAGAAAGGAGGCACCTGTCAGAGTAGGCAGACCCTGAATCGATAGAATCATTTCAGGAAGTTAAGATGCTCAGTAAACATTTGTTCAGTGAGTCTGCTCTCTCATCAGGACTGATGTCAAAGGGCAGACTCCCAGGCAAGAACTTGCATTGATCCGTGACCTGCTTGCCCCAGGACCCCTGTGCAATCTTGGAGGAAGCCTTTGAATCCCTCAGTTTTGTCCTCCACGAAAATGACATCTATAAGACGACTGAGGTGCAAAGCTTTTCTTAGATCCTCCAGTTCTGGCAAACAACCTTCATGACAGGTTACAGAATTATTTTGGTGCTGGTGATTGAACCTTGGGCCTCATACATAATAAACACATATGGAATTTTCAAGAATAGACTATATGTTAGACCTTAAAGCAAGTCTGGATACATTGAAAAGAAACCTGGAAAACTGAAAAAAAAATGGTGGGGTAATGAACCTTTTTTTTTTTTTTTCACTGCTAGGAGTCAAACCTAGAACCTTGTCCACAGTAGGCAAGCATACCAACAATAAGCTATATATTCTGTCCAACAATACATTCTTCTTCCTCCTCTTTTTTTTTTTGACAGTCTTGGGGCTTGAACTCAGGGCCTGGGCACTGTCTCTGAGCCTCTTTGTGCTCAAGGATAGCACTCTACCAGTTGAACTACAGCACCACGCCCAGATTTTTTTTTTTAATAATTTAATGGAGATAAGAGTCTCATGGGGACTTTTCTGCCTGGGCTGGCTTCAAACTGTGATCTTCAGATCTCAGCCTCCTGAGTAGCTAGGATTACAGAAATGAGCCACAATGCCCATTTCAACAAAACATTCTTAAAACACCGAGGAAGTTAGAAAATACCCTGAAATACATGAAAACAAAAACCATGTTGCTGGGCTGGGAATATAGCCTAGTGGCAATAATGCTTGCCTCATATACATGAAACTCTGGGTTCAATTCCTCAGCACCACATATACAGAAAAGGACAGAAGTGGCGCTGTGGCTCAAGTGGTAGACTGCTAGCCTTGAGCAAAAAGAAGCCAGGGACAGTGCTCAGGCCCTGAGTCCAAGCCCCAGGACTGGCAAAGCAAAAAAACAAAAACAACAGTGTTGCCAGTGTGGAGGCGCTTGTCTATAAGACTAGCTACTGAGGAGATGGAATTAGGAAGGCTCTCAATGTGAGGCCAGCCCATGCAAAAGTTCATGAGACTTCATTTCAACCAGTAGAGCTGGATGCCATGGTGCACACTTGTCACCTCAGCCTCATGGGAGGCGTAAATAGGATCAGTCTGGGCACTAAGAGCCCATTTAAAAGAATCAGGAAGGCAGGAAGAGCTAGGTGTATGGCTCGAGTGGTAGAGTACCTGGCTAGCAAGTACAAGGCCCCGAGTTCAAACCCTACCTAGTACTACCAAATGGGGGGGGGGAGCCCACGGGGGGACCCACCACGATACCAGAACTTAGAAAATGTAGCAAAAAGCCATGCCAAGAAGGAATATAGTATAAATGCTCACATGGAAAAATAGATTTTTCTAGCTATTTTGGAGGTTGAAATTAGGAGGATTGTAGCTTGGAGCCAGTCTGGGCAAAAGTCCAGGAGTCCCCCCATCTCAACCCATCAATAAAAAGCTGGTTTGGCTGTGCAGCAGAGGTACAGTCCTGTCATGGCTGTTAACCCCATTATGTGGGGGGCAGAGGTAAAAAGGGTTGCAGTTCTAGAACCATCCCAGACAAAATTTGTGAGACTCCATTTCAAAGCTAGGCATACATAATAGTGTGCTCCTGTCATCCAGTACACAGAAAGCAGGAAAAGGATCACAGTGTAGACTCAAAGGCATGAACGTGAGACCCCATTTGATAAAGCAAAAAGGGCTGGGAAGCATGGCTGAAGTGTCAGATCACCTGCCTTGCAACACAAGGCCCTGAATTCAAATCCTGCTACAGCCAGACAACAAAACCCAAACCAAACTTCATGCATTATTCACATGTTAATGGATTTTTAAAAAAGAGCAAATGAAATCCTATGTTGGCTGAAGGATTAGAGGAGAGGGAAAAAATAAAATGACAAAGGCAGTCAGTGAAACCAAATGTTTATTTTTCAAAGTCAAAGCTGGGGGGCTGGGAATATGGCCTAGTGGCAAGAGTGCTTGCCTCCTACACATGAAGCTCTCGGTTCGATTCCCCAGCACCGCATATATGGAAAACGGCCAGGAGGGGCGCTGTGGCTCAGGTGGCAGAGTGCTAGCCTTGAGCGGGAAGAAGCCAGGGATGGTGCTCAGGCCCTGAATCCAAGGCCCAGGACTGGCCAAAAAAAAAAAAAAAAAAAAAAAGCTGGGTGGTATATACACACCTGTAACCCCAGTACTTAGGAGGTGAAGGCAGGGGGATGGATCATAAGTTCAAGGCCAGCCTGGGCTGCACCTTGTCTTAAAAAGAAAATGATAGCCTTTATTAAGAAAAAAAAAATAACCTAGTCACTAAATTTAGTGGTGAAAATAGGAGCATTGCTAGTGATTTTACAGAAATAAAAATTTCAAGAGAATTGTATGGACAATGTATGCCAAGAACTTGGCTACTCTGGATGACATGGACAAAGCCGTAGAAACAAAACCTACCACGAATGAGTCATGAAGAACAGGAAAATGTGAATAGGTTTACAACTAGCAAGGAATGCTAATCAAAAGACCTTCAGAGAAAGCTTTGAACCAGGTAGTGAATCCTACAAAAAAATTTAAATAACTAGTAACATTCCTCGAGCTCCTCCAAAAAAAACTAAAGGAGGAATACGTCCTCACTCACTCTATAAGGACAACATTAATGCCAAAGTCAGAAATACTACCAAAAAAAAAAAAAAAAAAAAACTACAGACAAGTCAGGCACCCATGGCTCATGCTTGTAATCCTAGCTACTCAGGAGGCTGAGATCTGAAGCTAGAAGTTCAAAGCCAGCCTGGGCTGGGAAACTCCATGAAACTCTTAATCTCTAATCAACTAAAGCCAGAAGTGGAGCTATGGCTCAAGGGGTAGAGTGCTAACCTTGAAGGAAAAACAAAGCCAAAACCAAGCCTAGGTACAAAACAGTACCTAGGCACTGCTTTTTAGATGGGTTCTTGCTTTGTGGCCCAGGTTAGGCTCATGTGTCCTTCTGCTCTAACTATAGATGGGTACCATGGAGTTTGGCTTCTTTGTGAATATTGATGCAAAAATCCCCAACAAATTTCCAACAAACCAAACAAGCAATAAGTTAAGAGGTTCATCTACCATGACCAAGTGGGATTTATTCCTGGAGTACAAAGATGACTCACTGTTGTTGATAGGAAAATCAACATATCACATGAACAGAATGACTTTTGTTAATTTTGACCATTAACATGACCATCATAATTGATAAAGAACAGTTGGCAAAATTGGAGGAGGGGACCAAGAAAACCTATTAGAACTAATAAACTAATTCAGAAATTGGCAAAATATGAAGATTGTTTCACAATTAAAAAAAAAACGGGCTGGGGATATGGCCTAGTGGCAAGAGTGCTTGCCTTGTATACACGAGGCCCTGGGTTCGATTCCCCAGCACCACATACACAGAAAATGGCCAGAAGTGGCGCTGTGGCTCAAGTGGCAGAGTACTAGCCTTGAGCAAAAAGAAGCCAGGGACAGTGCTCAGGCCCTGAGTTCAAGGCCCAGGACTGGCCAAAAAACAACAACAAAAAACCGGTAAGACTGCCCCTTTTTCCAGTACTGGGACTTGAAATCAGGGACCTGAGCTTATTCAGCTGATGCTCTACCAATTGAGCTATGCCCCCCAGAACAGCTTTTTTGGGGTGGGTTGTGAGGCTTGAAACTCAGGAGTTGGGCACTGTCCCTGAGCCTTTTGTGTGCAAGGCTCTACCACTTGAGCTACAGAACCACTTCCAGTTTTTGAGTGTTTAATTTGAGACAAGAGTCTTATGGGGACTTTTCTGCCTAGGCTGGCTTCAAACTGTGATCCTCAGATCTCAGCCTCCCAAGTAACTAGGATTACAGGCTTGTGAGCCAACTGCACCCAGCCAGAACAACTTTTTGATGATTATTACTTTGATGATTATTACTTTGATTATTATTTTGATGATGATAACTTTTTGATGATGATGTGGTTTTGTGAGCATTTCTGCCTAAGCTGCCTTCAAACCTAGATTTCAGCCTTCTGAGCTAGGATTATAGATGTGGGACACTGGCATCAGGATCATTGTTTCCAATTTGTAATCAACATTTTATTTTGGAAGTTCTAGACAAAACAGTTGTCCAGATGAAAAATAAAAAGCAATTTAAAAAAGCATGTTCTCTGTTTGCAAGAAACAAAATCTTACATATAGAAATCCAAGGATTCCATCCCCAAATAACTTTTAGAAGTAATAAACTGATTCAACAAATTGGTATGGTACAAAATGAACACACAAAGCCAAGTTTGGTAGCACAAACCTGTAATTCCAGCACCAGGAAGTAGAAGCAGGAAGATTGGCCTGGGTTACATAGAACCTGTCTCAAAATTTAAAAAAAAATGTAAAAATAGTAGTGTTTTTATTCACTAACAAATCTGAAAAGGAAATTTAAACACTTCTATAACAGTATCAAAAAATAATACCTAGAAATTTACCCAGTAGGTAAAAGATTATAGTGTCCTGAAGCCAATAAACATTGTTGAAGAAAAGATAATCTAAACAGCTCATTTTCTTGAATTGTAAAACTTAATATTTTTGAAAAGTGAATAGTACACAAATCACTCTATAATAGATTCAACACAATGCCTATAAAAATTCCAGTGATTTAAAAAAAATTTAGTTGTACAAAGAACTTTTATTTTCATAAATAGAAAAACTAAGCTAGGCACTGCTTTCTCATGCCTGTAATTCTAGTTACTTGGGAGGCAGAAAACAGGAGTATACTAACTCAAGGCCAGCCCATGAGTAAAGCAAAAATAAGCAATGCAAAAAAGGACTGGCAAAGTGGCTCCAGTATTAGGGTGTCTGACTAGCAAGCAAGAGGCTCTGAGTTCAAATCCCAACACCACAAAATGTCAAGATCATCCCGTAAAGAAAGGACAGTCTTCATAAAATGGTGCTAGGAAAGCGGGATGTCAAATGCTGGATGTAGTGTCTACACATATAATCCCAGCTATGACAGAAATAGACATGGGAAGGACTGAAGTTTGAGCCTAGACCAAGCAAACAATTAGCAAGATCTCATCTGGAAAGCCAAGCATGGTAGCACAAAATGTACAGGCTATAAGAGAGGACTGTGATCTGAGGCCAGCTCTAGGCAAAATATGAGACCCAGCGCTGCCAAAAAGAGAAAGGAAGAAATTAGACCCTTATCCTGTATGTACATGTACACACACACACATGCAAAAGTAAGAGTTCAAAGTATGAAAGTCTTAGAAGAGGGTTAGGAATGTGGCTTAGTGGTAGAGTGCTTGCCTAGCATGCATGAAGCCCTGGGTTCGATTCCTTAGTACCACATACACAGCAAAAGCCAGAAGTGGTGCTGTGGCTCAAGTGGTAGAGTGCCAGCCTTGAGCAAAAAAGAAGTTCAGGGACAGTGCCCGGGCCCTGAGTTCAAGACCCAGGACTACAAAAAAAGAAAAAGTCTTAGAAGAAAAGATATTAGGTTTGGTGATAATTTCCTGAGCATCATAAAAAGGCACGGGCCAAATAACCAAAAACTAGACAAACTAGGTATTGTCAAAAATAAAAACTTTTATGCATCAAACATTATCAACAGAGTTTTTTAAGCTACTTTTAGAATGGGAGAGAACATGTGCATAACATGAATACTGAAAAGTCAGTATCCACAATTCATAAAGAATTCCTAAAATTCAACAAAAAATGTTTGTTCTTGGGCAGAAGACTCAAATAGACATTTCTCTAGAGAAGACAACTGATAAGTTTATGAAGATACCATCACTAATCACTAGAGAATTCAGACCCAGACAACAATGATAAAAACCTAACACTTATTAGAATAGATGGTTAGTGTCAGCAAGACCCAGCAAATAACTGTGGGTAAGGAAGTAGAGAAAGTGAAACTCATGTAATCTACATGTGGTCCTCCGAGGGAGGAATTTTCTTCCCACCAGTAAGAAAGGCTTTGCACAGACAAATACTTCATTGCCTTGTCCAAGAAACTGAGTTGCTTTTTTTCTGCGATCTGGGGGAGGATCTGGGATCTGGGATCTGGGATCCTGTAGAATCAGATATCTGGACTGGCACCTGGGCAAGACAATAGAGAAGCTAGCCTAGGTTCCGAGCCTCTGTCCCTCTCCAATCACCTTATGAATACCTGCTAGTTGCACACTGAGCTGGAACCATGAGGGGGACAAACCACATCCACTGGGCATTTAGGCTGGGCTTCCCAGAAGGGGGCCACGTAAAGTTGACCTTTCCAAGGCTCATGGCGGTCACCTGGCTTATCAGCATGTTGGTTAGGAAAGAAGAACAAGAAGGACCTGAATAAATCTGTGCCTGATTTACATCTGCCTACACAGAATTATGCCATCAATTTAGAGGCAATTTTCAAGTTAAGTTGTTGTCAGAGGGTTGTCACCATTTTGATCTTTCTTTTCTTTCTTCATCCACCCACATTTTCTAGTTGGGTTCGGAAGGGGAGTGAGAGAGGGCGAGAGCTCCTGGTTTAGATTGAGAGATTTCTTTTTCTTTTTTGGAATTGTTAAAGGTAAGTGAAACTTTCAGAAACTGAATTTTCCCTTAGGAAACTTCTATCACAGAACTCAATGTCACAGCCCTTTTGTCACTTTCAGGGCTAGTAGGGAGTTGAGAGAGACCAGGCTAGCAGATGAGTTCCACCTTATTCCTCCTTTCTGCCTGTTTCATTTGTGTGTGTGTGTGTGTGTGTGTGTGTGTGTGTGTGTGTGTTTATGTGTGTACGTGTGTGCGTGTGTGCCAATCCTGGAGCTTGAACTCAAGGCCTGGATACTGTCCCTGAGATTTTTTTGCTCAACAACTAGTGCTTTACCACTTGAGCCTCAGCTCCATTTCTAGCATTTTGGCATTAATTAGAAATAGGAGCCTGTAACAGATTTTTCTACCCAGGCTGGCTTCCATTTGAGTAGCTAGAATTACAGGCATGATTCACCAGTGTCAGCTCTATATTCTTAATATCAGAAAAAAAAAGTCCGGAAGGGAAGTAAAACAGAGGGCTGCTGACCTGGTTTTTATAGACTGACTACTGACAATGCCCATCCACCGCCAGATGAAGAAAGGTGGTAGACGTGAGTTTAAGCCAAGAAGTGGAAGTGTCTAAGAAAGGACGGTAACTGGCAGATAGATGACTTAGACAAGGATCATTGATGATGGGTAATTTGTTATCTCCAACCTTATATCTTTCTGTCCATGGATGTCTGGAAACAAGTGAAGGTGGAGTTTATAGAAAAGGTAAACAGGAAAAGGAGATTGCAAATGACTGAACTACTCATCAGGATTCAGGATTTCCTCAGCAGGCTAGACAAAATGGACAAACAGACAAACTTCTACACAAGTTTGAAAAGGCAAATGTGCAGGTCGATGTGGAAGAGACAAACCTGGCCTACCACAAGGTCATTTCAAAACAATGTGCCAGAGCCAGGTGCCAGGAGTGTGTGCCTACCACTCAGGGAACTTCTCAGGGAAAGCTGAGGTCTGAGATCCAGAATGCAAAACCAGCCTGGACAGGAAAGTCCCTGAGACTCTTATCTCCATTAAACTACCAAAAAGCCTAAAGTGGAGCTGTGGTTCAAATGGTAACAGTGCTAGCTTTGAGCAAAAAAGCTCAGGGATAGCACCCAAACCCCGAGTTCAAACCCCAGGATGGGCATAAAAAGCAAAAGAAAACAACAATCAGGTAAGGAGTATAATTCTTTTGGGGCAATGTCCCCCTTCCCTCCCTCCCAGTTTTCCCCCTCCATTCCACCCATAAATTATATAGTTCATTGTCAACATAGTGTCTAGTGAGTACCACTGTTGCACTTGTTTATCGTTTGTCCTTCCATTTCTGTGCCCTCTCTGTATAACACATTTAATAACAATTTTAAAAGAAAAAAAAAAGATCTAAACCAGCCTCTCTTAGTGCTTAGCTTTTGCCACTATCTGTTCAGCCTACGCAAGCAAGTGATTCTTTCCCAAGTAGAGCTTCAGTAGTGGCCCAGCTATCCAGACACGAGGGAAGCCCTGAGGATTTCGGATCAAGTTTCCATTCTTTGGGGATCCATCTTTACTCTCAGTCATTGACCACAGAATTTTTTTTTCTCCTACCTACACCTGACTGAGCTAAACACTAGTATCTACCAACCTTCTTAATCCATTCCTTGCATTTCCTCTCAGATAAGCCTCTGTTTGGGGGATGCTGTCCCACTGAATTAGTTCCATTTTCACCATGCTTTAGGGACTATCTGTGGAGTCATGTCCTCTGTGAAGATGGAGGAGCCCTGTGAATCCTCTGCTGAAAGCCTCTTATTCCCTGTGAGCCTCTTTAGCGATCACACCTGCCCTGCCTTCCTTCCCCCCGCCCCCCCCCCCCCAGTCTGTGACTGGCTTGCTTCCAGTAATATCTCTTCGCCACTAAAGTATAACTTCGTCTGATTTTTCATCAATTGTGTTGTAGCTGCTTACCTAGACCATACATTCTAGTCTCAACACCAGAGCCCCAGAAAGTGGGATGGAGTTAGCATTTCCTCCTTCCCAGGGCTAAGCACACTGTTGGTGAGAAAGAACATGGCTACGAAGTCAAGAGTCCTGGCTTTTAGTTCTCTGCTATTAACTTGTCATGTGACTTTGAGTATGTTGGTAGAAAGAGTACAGAACATTTTGTGTGTGTGTGTGTGTGTGTCTGTGTGTGTGTGTCTGTGTAGGTGAGTTTCCTTCCTTGCTAAATGAGGAAGGGGATGAACATGTCTGTCCCTTCCAATACCACTGTTCTCAATGTCTATGAGTGGAGACTGACTCAGCTTTAGGGCTGGCTAGGGAAGACACAAGGGAGGCTATGGACCAGCCCTGAGAGAGGGAGAGGGAGATGGGGGAGCTAATGGCTTGGGAGGAAGGAAGGACATGCTGGACTAATGGGATAATTGGATAATCCTCAGAGCTAGGGGCTGCCAGGCTGTTAGAAGCAGACACAAATAGCACAAGCAAAATAAGGGCCCCTAGTGCAGGAAGCAGCTTGCTGAGAGAGTAGGGGAGGCCTGGGAGGTGACTGAGGTCCTTTTTCATGGGGATGTTGAGAACAGACCCCTGGGGACCTTTCATTCTGACTCCATTACAAATAATTCAATTAAGGACCTTGAGCTTCCCTAGACACCACAGACTTACCCTAGCTCAAGGGTGTCCTGCCACTGAAATCTCTTAGGGACAATGAAACACCAATTTCTGCCTATTAGAGGTTACTGTAGATGATATATTTGTTTGACATACATTTGAAAATAGGGCTAATCTTTTGTAAAAATGCTCATTTTGAGCCAGACACCAGTAGCTCATGCCTGTAATCCTAGCTACTCAGGAGGGTGAGATCTGAGGATTACAGTTCAAAGATACCCTGGTCAGGAAAGTCCTTAAGACTCTTAAGTCCAATTAACCACCAAAAAGCCAGAAATTGAGCTGTGGCTCAAGTGGTAGAGTGCTAGCCTTGAGCAAAAAAGCTCAGAGACACCACCCAGGCCCTGAATGCAAGCCCCGGGACTGGCATAAAAAAAGAGATAATTTTGGATACAAGGCTGATGGTCCTTATTTCAGGATAACAGGTGGACTTGTCAGCGGGATTGGACATAGAACAAGAGGAATCTTGGAGAAGACTTGGTCTGACCCAGGAGTCAAAGCTTGGCTTCTAGCTCTGGTTGTGACTGCTGGGTCTCATATTCAGGATGGCATCTCTCCGGACTTCAGTTATCCCATCCATCCAATGGAGGCAATAGGCGTTTCCTTTCCTTTGAAATGTAAAAGTGTTTTTGCCAAAAACCTTAGGTCAACTCTGTGTCTAACTTCATGTGACTTTAAAGGCTAGTTTCTTGCTATGACTTTCAGGAATTTTTTTTTTTTTTTTTTTGGTAGTTCTAAGGCTTGTGCTGGCTCGGCAGTTCTACCACCTGATTCATACCCCTCAGCCCTTTTTGCTTTTGTTATTTTTAAAATAGCATCTTGCTTTTCCCCTACTCCCAGAGGCCTGGATTTCCATCTTCCTATTTATGCTTCATGTGTAGGTGGGTGGACACGATTGTATACCACCAGTGAACCCAGTTTTTTGTTGGATGAGATGGAATTTTGTGCACTTTTTGCCATGGATATCCTTGAGATGTGATCCTCCCTACCTCAGCCTCTGGTGTAGCTAGAGCTATAGGGGTAAGCCACTCTGCTGGCTCTTATTTCTTCCAGTGTAAAATGATGAGATTACATTGTACATTGTATGCTGTCTATCATCTATCTATCCTTTTGTGGGGGGGGGTGTTGCAGGCACTAAGGCTTGAACTCAGACCTGGGTGCTGTCCCAGGCCTGAGCTTTTCTACACAAAGTTAGCACTCTACCACTTTGAACCATAGCTCCACTTGCAGTTTTCCGATAGTTAATGGGAGATAACAGTCTCAGACTTCCCTGCCGTAGCTGGCTTCAAACTTTGATCCTCAGATCTCAGTCTCTTGAGTAGCTAGGATTACAGGCATGAGCCACGAGTGCCTACCTTACCATTTTCTCTCCAGGCTAGTGTGCTACCACTTGAACCACACCTCTCCTGCCTTTTAAAAAATTCTTTAAAATTTTTATTTATTGGGGCTGGGGATATGGCCTAGTGGCAAGAGAGCTTGCCTTGTATACATGAGGCGCTGGGTTCGATTCCCCAGCACCACATATACAGAAAATGGCCAGAAGTGGCACTGTGGCTCAAGTGGCAAAAGGAAGCCAGGGACAGTGCTCAGGCCCTGAGCCCAAGGCCCAGGACTGGCCAAAAAAAAAAAATTATTTATTGTCATTATAAAAGGTGATGTGCGAGGGGTTACAGTTTAAGTCAGGTAAAGAGTACATTTCTTTTTGGACTATGTCACCCCTTCCCTTTCTCTCTCCCAGTTTTCCCTCCCATTCCCATTTTCCACCTTTTTCCTGGTTAATTGGAGATAAGAGTCTCACAAACCACAGACTTTCCTGCTGAGACTGGCTTTGAATGTGATCCTTGGATCTCAGCCTTCTAATTCTCTTTATTAAGACAGAGTCGTGCTAGGTATCCCAAGCTGCCCTTACTCCTGATTCCCCTGCTTCTGCCTTTCAAATGCTGAGGTTACAGATACTGTCAATCATGCCTGGTTTGGATGCTCTTTAAATTCCCCTCTATTTCCAATTACTTTAAGTCTTGAAAGTGTTTATGTTTATACCTGAACACAGTATGTGGAAAGGAAAAAGAAAAAAATCAGAAGACAATTTTTTCCATGAACAGAGACATAAAATACTAGATATTAAAAAATATTTATACTTGTAGACCGAATAATACACTCAAGAAGGGGTGGGAGAAAAGAAGACCCTGACTCAAGGCCAGTCCAGTAAAATTGTATCTGAAATATGAATTAAAAGAAAAAGGGACATGATTTAAGATCCTGAGGCTCAACAGAATGATGAGGAGTTTAAGAACTTTTTATCCAAGGGAAGAATTAAAGCCAGCTTGCTACTTTGCTGTATGTTAGGTAATTTGAATAATAATTTTTTAGAAATAAAAGTAAATGTTGATATTTTGGTTGGTAGTTTCAAAATTATGTGTCACAGTTTTTTCAGTCAGCTAGCTGCATTATTAGTTATCAATTCACAGAGGTCTATCAACAAGTTTTCCTTTTTTTATAGTTCTTTCTTTTTGAAGAGGTTCTTATTATAACAACCTTCTGCCTCACTCTCAGTGCTAGTATTACAGATGCGTGCCAACATCTCCTGCCCAGCAACTTTTCTTTCTTTTTGAATTATATAATTTTATTCTCTTTAAGTAGTTGTGTAGAGGAGTTTCAATTCAACATGTCAGTTTATGAGTACAATGCATCTTGTCACCCCTTACATCATTCCCCCCCATCTCTTACAACACCACAAATCCCCATAATTTTCCTAGTTCCATTTTTATACATACACATTGAATGTCATGATTGCATTCTCCTACCCTTCCTCTTTTCATTTGACCTTTCTTTATCACATATCATATGGCAATGACTACTGTATCGTAGAGGTTCAAGAAGAACAAAAAGTGTACAATTTCTTGTTCTTCTAAGTCTTACAGTTGAATGAAAGAATAGAGACAAAGTTCCTTGGGATAAAAAGTGATTTTTTTTTTTTTGCCTAGTCTTGAATACCCAGTTTTGTCGAAAATAGTGGCTTACACATGTAATCTTAGCTTCTCAGGAAGCTGTGATTGGGCAATTTGAGACCAGCAGTTCACAAGACCACATCTCAACCAGTAAAAAGCTGCGTTTTGTGGTACATGCCTATCACCCTAGCTCTGCTTTTTTTTTTCCTCTCTCTCTGTTTATGTGGTGCTAAGGAATTGAACCCAGGGCTTCATGCATGCTAGGCAAGCACTCCACCGCTAAGCCACATTCCTAGCCTCCCCCCACCCCCTAGCTCTGCATAAAATGTAAATTCATAAATCCAGATAATGGCTGTCCAGGCTGACCTGGACAAGCAAAAAGTGAAACTATTTGAATAACAAAACCATGAAGAACTGGGTGCCTGGATCAAGTGGTAGAGCACCTGCCCAGTAAGCACAAGTCCCTGAGTTTAAATTCCAATACCACCAAAAAAAGAAAAGAGAGAGAGAAAGAAAGAAAGAAAGAAACAAAGAAACAAAGAAAGAAAGAAACAAAGAAAGGAGATCTCAGTTCAATTTGTGAAAAGTCAACCTTTCAAGTTACCTCAACCCTGTTCAGATACCTAACTAATTTACCATCAGTCGGATCTTTCTAACATTTGTTCCCTACCTACAGTATCTCCATTGCTGTTTTAAAATTCAGTCCTTTTTAGCAAAATGTGATAGGCAGTCTCTAAGATAGAGATGTTATCTTGATATTCACATCCTTGTATGTGGACTACACTTAGGACTTGTTTCTGGTTTAAAAAAAAAAAAGCAAATGCAGATAGGTGTGTTGACTCAAATCTGTAATTCCAGCTATATAGGAAGTGGAGATCTGAAGCATCATGTTTGAGGCAAAAAGTTAGCAAGATCTCATCTCAGCAAAAAAGGCCAGTGTCATGGTGCATGTCTATCATTACTATCATTATAGTAGAAAACCAGATGCTATCTGGAAACTAACCCCACTTGAGGCTCAAGGGGTAGAGCTCATGCCAAGCAAGTACAAGACTCTGAGATCAGACCCTAGTGCAATTTTTTTTTTTTTAAAGCACATAGATGCTACTCAACTTACAATTACAGTGAGATTACATCCAGGTAAACTTAGGACATACTTTATTGAATATTGTATGGAAGGAGGAAAACAGAAAGTTTTTTTGTTTGTTTGTTTGTTTTTTTGCCAGTCCTTGAGCTTGAACTCAGGGCCTGGGCACTGTCTCCGAGCTTCTCTTTTGCTCAAGGCTAGCACTCTACAGCTTGAGCCACAGCGCCACTTCCCGCCTTTTCTGTTTATGTGGTGCTGAGGAATCAAACTCAGGGCTTCATGCATGCTAGGCAAACACTCTACCACTAAGCCACATTCCCAGCCCCAGAAAACTTTTGTGGGTATCCTCTTACATCACCATAAAATCTATATAAAAGCGATAGAATATTACTTCTGAGAGGAGATTGCCAAAAAACTGTGGAGTTGATCATGGCCACTTCCCCCTCCTCCTTTTTCTTTGTCTAAAATTATCTTTAAATTTGCACACAAGTTGTCATTTAACAAACATATCTTGATCAATGTCATCCCTTTCAACAGTCTCACCCATCCCTCCCCTACCCAGCCCTTCCCTCACTCTTAATTTGGTAGGACATACAGTGGATTCTTGTCTACAGTTCTCCCCTTCTCTTCATCCATCTACCCTTTTCCCCTGACCCCACTCCACCCCTTTTGAGTACCTGCTTTCTGATGTTTTATTTTGCTGAACTTAGCTGAGGTATAGAATCAGACCAGATGCCCCTCAATGGATGAATGGATCAAGAAGATGTGATATATATATATATATATATATATATATATATATATATATATATATATATGCGCAATGGAATTCTATTCATTCACTAGAAAGAATAATATTGTACCATTTGTAAAGAAATGAAAAGCCTTAGACAAAGTTATGTCAAGTCAAGTAAGTCAGGCCCAGAGAAGATAAAGGATCCATGTTTTCCCTTATAATGTAGAAACTAGATTTAGCTTACAAACTCAGAAGTAAATACATTGGGTATTATACAAGTGTACACAAATGTGTTGATCTTACTCTGTCTTAAATCTCTCACCTTGGAGAAACTGGCTTTTCCAAAGTCTTAAGGTAACCCTGTAGAGAGGCTGTGTCAAGAGAGACCAAGAAAGCCGGGCACTGGTGGCTTACACCTGTAATTCTAGCTACTCAGGAGGCTGAGATCTGAGTTTCTTGGTTCAAAGCCAGCCTGGCCAGAAAAGTCTCTGTGAGACTCTTATCTCAATTAACCACTCAAAAGCCAGAAGTAAAGCTATGGCTCAAAGTGGTAGAGCATTAGCAAAAGAGCTCAGGGCTAGTGCCCAGGCCCTGCGTTCAAGCCCTACACACAACAATGAGAGAGAGAGAGAGAGAAAGAGAGAGACACACAGAGAGACACACAGAGAGACACACAGAGAGAGAGACAGAGAGACCAAGAGTTCCTGGAGACCTCTTCAGTGGGCTTGAGATTAGTATCCCTTCTTCTCAAAACAAGACTTTTGCTTGTGAACCTAACTAACCTTATGACAGCCTTTGAGCCAGATGCACCCAGATAAACTACACCACAGAAACCATTGGAGAATGAATAATTCTTTTTTTTAAGCCAGCATATATTAAAGGAATTTGTTACACAGCATTAGACACCTACTAGCCAAAGTAAGAATAAATATGTTACACAGCAATAAATAACACACAAACCAGGCTCAAATTGCTTCTGCGAATTTCTTTGGCTTTTCCTTGTACAGAGCAAACTGCTCCAATTGAACTTAATGAAGATCTGCCCTTCTCACTGGTCACTATGAACGTTAGCAACACTAATGAATTACCTGCTATCAAATGTGTTTCCTGTCCTCTTCAAGAAACTGGTCAGAGCAGTGTTCTCATTCAGGAAAGATGTTTGGTCAAGCAGTGAAAAAGGTAGATTCAGAGAGGCTAGAATTGTGACAGAATTCAGGTTTGGTTGCTAACTGAGAAATGAGGTTGAGGTGAGAAGTGGCTAGTCTTGATCTGCATCAAAATGAGGCTTCGGTGGTCTATGCTAACAGTGATTCATCCCTGCAAATTCTTTCTGGCAATTTCCTCCTAATTGGGTGAAGGGTTCAGTCTTATAGGATACCATTTATTTAAACCACCTACTACATATACATAACAAGCCAAATGCAAAGGAAACATCTGCATTTTCTCCCTCTTTTCCCCTCTTGTCTCCATTCATCTACTCCTTTCCCCTTTCTGCTGAAGACCAGAGTCACTCAAAGTTCAGACTAAGAATAGACAAGGAGCTCTGAGAGTAGCTCAGCTCTGTGACCTCCTGCAGGGCCTTCGCTAGAAACCCAGTGTAGCTGCGTGCTTTTTTCTGGGCTTTTAGGAAGAAAGAGCACTGGCTTGGGAGTCTAAGGAACTCTGTACTTGGCAGGCTCTGGAAAGTTCCTCTTTCTGTGCCCTTGAGCAAATCACTCTCTTCTGGGCTTCACTTTGCTATTAGGGAAAGGAAAGGGTTGGACTACATTCTGAGAAATTCTAAACCCAACCCTGACAGGATATGGAGGAAAGAATGCTGGTGAGGCTATCATCTTGTCCCTGCCCTCCCACTGAAGAGCCTGATCTGCTTGGGCCTCTGCTTCTTCATTTGTAAAATGTGTTATATCCAGTCATTCAGTCCTTTAGCACACACAGGCTGAGCACTCACTATGTGGCAGACTTGATGGCACATCTACAATGCATGAGTCCCTGTTCACATGAACTTCCCAGACTTTTTTCCTTCCTAGTGAAAGGGAGGAAGCAAAGATCACCCAGAATACAGGTACTCATCTCCTACAAGACTTGGAGAAGAACTTTCCAGACACAGAGCAGATTTGTTTTTGTTTTGTTTTGTTTTCCAGTCCCGGGACTTGAGCTCTGGGTCTAGGCATTATCTTTTGCTCAAGACTAGCACTCAACCACTTGAACCACAGCTCCACTTCTGGCTTTTTGCTGGGTAATTGGAGCTAAGAGTCTCATGGACCTTCCTGACTCGGCTGGTTTCAAACCACAATCCTTAGATCTCAGCCTCCTGAATAACTAGGATTACAGATGTGAGCCACAGGCTCCATGCCTATACATAGCAGCAATTTAAACAGGGTGGTTGGGGGGCTGGGAATATGGCCTAGTGGTAGAGTGCTCGCCTCGTATACATGAAGCCCTGGGTTTGATTCCTCAGCACCACATATATAGATGAAAGCCAGAAGTGGTGCTGTGGCTCAAGTGGCAGAGTGCTAACCTTGAGCAAAAAAGAAGCCAGGGGCAGTGCTCAGGCCCTGAGTCCACGCCCCAGGACTAGCAACAAAAACAAAACAAATAAATATAAATAAACAGGGTGGTTGGGATATGAAAGTCCTAAGACTCAGTTTCCTTACCTGTAGAGTAGGACAATAATTGTATGTATCTCATAGGATTATTGAAAGAGTTCAATGAGATAGTACTGGAACATGGTATACATGTCATGAATGGAAGCTATTCTTATTCTAAACCACCTTGCTGAGGAAGAAATTGGAGCCAAGGAGGAACACTTTGGCCCCAAGGAAATAGGGTCCCAGGGAAAACCTGTGGCCCTGTAGCAATCAGGCCTCCTGACCCTCCAAACCTTGCAGTTCCAAATCTACCAAGGGCCCAAGAATGCTAAGAAGCCATCTTCCCGGGGTGCTCATGCGCACAGCCTTCAGTTGAGGAGCGCTCTGGGAATGTGAATTGTGACATGCACGAGAAGGGAGGGAAGATGGGGAAGATGGGGAGTACACGAGGTCCTTCCTCAAGGAGACACAGGCCACAGTACTCAGCCTGTGGCTGAGCCTGCTGGAGTTTGCTCACAAGATGTTCACTTCCAGGATGCTGCTCTCAGCCAAAGGCAACAAGCTTTCTGGCTGCTGCCGGCCCATCTGCTCTGATGAGACTCTCCCAAAGCCTGGACTCCCATTGGTTTCATTCCAAGGAATCTCCTGGAGGAAAGATAAGCAGCACTTAAGTCACAGCTGTAGAAATAATAGGATCTAGAGGGACATTTGCGTGTATCTGTTTGGCGGAGTAGATTTTCAAATAGGGCAAGTGTGTGGTGGTGGTGGTGATGGTGGTCTTCCAACTCTATTTCTTGTGCTCACTCTGTAGCACCTCCTGTTTCTGTCCATGAGATACCTACTGCTTCTCTGGGCCTTTTGACTACCCAGAACCCTCTCCTAACTTGAGTTCTAATCTCCCCCATCAATGGGCCTCTTATCCCTTCCGATCTGAACTTCTTCTTTGAAAATAAAAGTTTTAGAATGAAGAAGTGCTTGAGGTCAGTATAGAATATGATTTCAGGCTTGACCCTTGATAATGAGCACTTTATAAACTGATCAGTGATGTTTTTAATCTCTATTTCTTAATAAAATAGACACATCAAATTTTTATGTGCCTAAACTGAGACATAGATTCAGAGCAAGCTCACATTCTAAGTTTAAGCTCCAGGACCAGCACAAAGGAAGGAAGGAAGGGAGGGAGGGAGAAAGGAAGGAAGGAAGGAAGGAAGGAAGGAAGGAAGGAAGGAAGGAAGGAAAGAAGGAAGGAAGGAGAAAGAGAGAGAGGAATGTAGGGAGAGAGGGAAGTAGGGAAGGAGAAAGGGAAGAAAGAAGGGAGGAAAGAAAGAAGGAAGGAAGGAATAATTCTAAAATGCTTTAATTAGGCTCTTTGCCAATTAGACAGTTTCTAGTATATTCTGTAGTTTTATTTATTCGTTCTTTTTTTGTCAGTCCTGGGTCTTGAACTCAGGTCTTGAGCACTGTCCCTGAGCTTCTTTTTGCTCAAGGCTAGCACTTTGCCACTTGAGCCACAGCACCACTTCTGGCCTTTTCTGTTTATGTGGCGCTAAGGAATCAAACCTAGGGCCTCATGCATGCTAGGCAAGCACTCTACCACTAAGCCACATTCCCAGCCCTCTCTATTATCAGTTTTGATTTACATGATGCTTTCAAAAAGTGACATATGTTTATAAAGCAACAATGATATAAGAATTTATCCAAAACTGATTTCAAGTATTTCTGGCACTTTAAAAACATTTTTCTGGAATTTTAACACTTTATTTCTGAGTCCATCTACAATCAAACAAGAAATCCAATTATGAACAGTTCTTGGTAGCATCGAGCTAGATCCAGGTAAAGCCCATATAAGGTGAAAATAACCTTTAACTCATGAAGTCATAGCATCATAGCTTAGTAACACTTTATTTTGTCATACTTTGTAAACATCTTGATCCTGACCACCCATTAACTTAGTTTGAACAAACTTTTTTTTTTTCAATAGTAAAGCCTACACTCACCAGAGAGAATAAGAAAGAGACTCCTGGGCTGGGGATATAGCCTAGTGGCAAGAGTGCCTGCCTCGGATACACGAGGCCCTAGGTTCGATTCCCCAGCACCACATATACAGAAAACGGCCAGAAGCGGCGCTGTGGCTCAAGTGGCAGAGTGCTAACCTTGAGCGAGAAGAAGCCAGGGACAGTGCTCAGGCCCTGAGTCCAAGGCCCAGGACTGGCCAAAAAAAAAAAAAAAAAGAAAGAGACTCCTGAATGCCAACACTAAGGGTTTTGTGTTGTTGTGTTTTTTTTTCGCCACTCCTGGGACTTGAATTCAGGGCCTGAGCACCGTCCCTGAGTTTCTTTTGCTCAAGACTAGCACTCTACCTCTTGAGCCACAGCGCCATTTCCAGCTTTTTCTGTTTATATGGTGCTGAGGAATTGAACCCAGGGCTTCATGCAAGCACTCTACCTCTAAGCCACATTCCCAGCCCAACAATACTGATTTTTATAGAAGCTATGCCACAGATTCAGAAAACTTCAAAAGTGGCTTTCCAAACTTCCTGAGAAAAGTAATATTGTTATAGGTATAAATGAAAAGAAACTGCTTATGAGTCCATACAAAGAGCTGGACATTGAACTTGTAATTATTTTCAGCCTTGTTTTTTGTTTTATCTTTTTCCCCCATTATAAAGTGGTTTATTAAATTAATTTGGACATACTGTAAGTAGAATAGTTTTTTCTTTTTTTTTTTGGCCAGTCCTGGGGTTTGGACTCAGGGCCTGAGCACTGTCCCTGGCTTCCATTTTGCTCAAGGCTAGCACTCTGCCACTTGAGCCACAGCACCACTTCTGGCCATTTTCTAGGTATGTGGTGCTGGAGAATTGAACCCAGGGCTTCATGTATACGAGGCGAGCTCTCTTGCCACTAGGCCATAGAATAGTTTTTTCTAAAGGTAACAATTGTGGACTTTAAAGCTTGATATAAAATTAATAGCTTCAAATTTTCATTTTTTCCTTGAAGCAATCATATCAGCACATTATCTTATAATAAAGGAAGATAAAGGAGCCATGTGGTACTACTCTATATTACCAGCTACACAGTTGGCTGAGGGAAAAAGAAGTGGAAGAAGGAGAAAAGAGAAAGAAGGAAGGAGGGAGGAAGGAAAGGAATAACATCAATAGCAGGAGGAGGAAGAGGAGAAATAACTGGCTCAGGTATGTAAAACTACTTACGTACCAAGGCTAGAACTTAAGAAAACTTATGATTTTATTTTATTACTATTCCATGTTGTTTTCAATAAAATAAAACCCTCTTACCCAAAGGATGAAAATGTTATTAAACAGTATCATTACTATGTGACTATACTATATGTTTACAGCTTTAATTCTCTCTCTCTCTCTCTCTCTCTCTCTCTCCTCTCTCTCTCTCTCTCTCTCTCTCTCTCATCCTTGGACTTGAACTGAAGACCTAGGCATTGTCCTTGAGCTTTTGTGTTCAAGGCTAGCGTACTACCTTTTGAGCCATAGCTGCACTTGTGGCTTTTTGGTGATTAATTGGGGATAAGAGTCTCGTAGACTTTCTTGCCCAGGTGGCTTCAAACTTCAATCCTCAGATCTCAGCCTCCTAAGTAGCTAGGATTACAGGCCTGAGCCACCAGTGCCAGGCTTCAATGTTCTTTTCATTTCATTTCCCTACCATTTTCTATGCTAATTAAACCAAGGGAACTATTAAGGATAATATGAGCAACAGCCATAGCAAATTTGCCGTGGATTTTGAGTAAGCCTACTTTATAGAAAGAGCATGTGATAAGTACAAGTGGCTTAGGATCATCAGGCTTGACGCCCTCTGACTGTGACTGCACAGTAGAGTTTTGAGTATGTTATAATACAGGTTGTCAAGCAGTTGACTTTCCTTCCCCTTATACAATGCCATGAAATGAAGGCTCTTGTGCATTTGCCATTAGAGCCTTTATTCATTCACTGTTAGCTGAACACAGCAAATTTTACCTATTCTTCCCCTAAGTTCCACTCATTCACCACTGGAACACTATATACATCTATTTATAGCAGACTCTGATTATCTTAAACTGAGTTGGAAGCCCACAGGCTTCAATTATTTAAAAGAAAAATATTCCACTTGGCTGCCAAGTGCACTGATCAATGCTTCCTTCGTGATGCAATCCTCTCATTTTGTAAGCTCTTCTCTCCCTGCAGGTGACTAAGCAGTCTGCCATCTTCCTTCCTTTCACTGGATACTTCTCAGGCTTGTGTCTCATCCTTCTGGGTCTTACAAATCCATTCATTTTCTCCTGTGAATGCAGTAAAGGGTTTCACAGCAAGAGTCCTTCCTTCCCCCTGTCTCTAAGCCTGTCTAGATCCATTTCCCATACATTGTTCCAGTGTGACCTTTCCTCTACTCCTGCTCCAGACCCACTGGCTACTCTGTAAGGATTGGCTTCTTTTTCTGCTTACAGGCTTGCTTTTCCTCCTTTTTGGATTGACCTTCCTGTGTTTTCCACACATCCTTGTGGCTCAGATGTTTGTTTTCCCACCTCTGGCTTGCATGGCACTTTTGGTAATGTTATTGTCTAACTATAAACATTGCTATTGTTTATTAAGCACTAGCTATGGTCTGTGTCTCTCACTTTCCTCTCCTATAATGTCTGTCACCTGCTCCTTTCATACTGCTTAGCACAGTGCCTGGCACATAGCAGTTGCTCAAGAAATAAAACTATTATGTTATGTGAATAATTATTACATTCATGGTTGACTCTAGTCCCTGAAAAAAATCCCATCTATTTCACTTGATGTATGTATATATAACTAGCTAGTAGAGTTAACAAACATTGAATTGCTAAAAGACCCTTGTGAGCAAACTATGAACCTTGTTGTGGAGTGATGAAGCTAATTCCACAGAATTAGGACAGGAAAGGCACATAGTTAGCAGAGATGGAGAGATGTGTTGTCTGGAAGCCCAGCCCAGAAGCCCAGCAGGATGCATAGAACAAGCCTAAGGAAACCCTTCTCTTTGCTATGACATTGTAGTGGATGAGTTTGGAAAATGGCCTTCCCTGATTTTCTGGACAAAGATCAAAATCAGTTCAGCAGTCATGAAAAAGAAAAATAAAGCAGGGGGGAGTCAATTTAGCTTATTAAGTGCAGATGTTATGGTCAGAACAACTTGGTCTTGAATCAGACAGAAACTTGGGATTATAGAACAGCTCCTGAAGATATAGAATGGCTCCCGAAGACGAGGTCGAGTCGGATTCTTAGAATTGAAGCCTGTTACTATAGCAGTCACCAGACCCAAATAGAAGGCTCTGAAGCCCTGGGATTTGGCAATGCAGTCTTGAAAGTAGTCTGTGTTAGAAAGTCTAATAAGACACAGTAAGGCCTAGATGTAAGAGTTTAGCAAAGCTGTTTATGAGACTGCTACATGACCTGTGTTAGTGAGTCATTTGGGCAATGCTATGTTTAAAAGGAGGCTGTGCACTGGGAAACTAGAAAGAGACTTGTGTTTGTTTTGTTTTGTTTTTGTTGCCAGTCATGGGGCATGGACTCAGGGAACTGAGCACTGTCCCTGGCTTCTTTTTGCTCAAGGTTAGCACTCTACCACTTGAGCCACAGCGACACTTCCAGCTTTTTTCTATATATGTGGTGCTGATGAATAGAACCCAGGGCTTCATGTATACGAGGCAAGCACTTTACCACTAGGCCATATTCTCAGCCCCAAGAGACTTGTGTTTAAGGAATCGAAATGGAGAGTCAAGTGCTTAGCTAGAGGACAAGGAGTTTTGATGTTCCAAACACACTAGATTTGAGTCATAAGTTAAGGCAGGGAGAGCAGCAAGGTTAAAGGTCTGAAATAGGACTCATATTCTGGAATGAAGGGCAGGAGTGATTTAGTGCTTAAGATGGGGCTAAAGTTACCAATTGTAACATTGTTGGTAAAAAAAAATACAATCTGATAAGTTATGACAATAACCAAAGTATTCTACAGGATCAATGGTCCATAGTACATCTTCTTAGCACACTCTTTAAGATCAGCGTATGGGACAAGTGCAATGGCTCATGTTTGTAATCCCAGCTATGCATGAGACAAAAGATTAGGAGGAAGATGTTTCCTGACCCCAGGAAAAAAAAGCAAAAAACAAAACACTTAATGAGAACCTCATTTCAATCAATAAGCCAGATGTCATGGTAAATACCTCTTCCTCCAGCTAACTAGATAGGAGGATCATGGTCTGAGCCAGCCCTAAATTAAAAAAAAAATTGAGATGCTCACCTGAAAAATAACAAAAGCAAAAAGGCTGACACATGGCTCAAGTAGTAGAATACTTGCTGCCTATGGCTTAAGTTAAAATCCAGATAGACAGACAGATAGATAGATAGATAGATAGATAGATAGATAGATAGATAGATAGATAGATGATAGATAGATAGACAGACAGACAGACAGACAGACAGATAGATAGATAGATAGATAGATAGATAGATAGATAGATAGATAGATAGATGCTGGTATATACCAGTAGGTTTTAAGAATTTCAGCTATCCAGAAGTGGAACATAGTAATTGTAGCTGCTCAAGAGGTAGAGATTGGGAAGATAGTGGTTCAAAGACAGTCCAGACCTTATCTCAATCAATAAAAAGCTGGGTGTAGGAGCACAGGCATGTCCTCCTAGCTATGTGGGAAGGAAGCATGAACAGTAGGATGGAGGTACAGGTTGGCCTGGGCAAAAAGCATTACTGTATTAGACAAGTGGCAAAAGCAGTAAGAGCCAAGAGCATGGATCAAAAGGTAGGTAGAGGGCTGGGAATGTGCCTTAGTGGTAGAGCGCTTGCCTAGCATGCATGAAACCCTGGTTTCGATTCCTCAGTACCACATACACAGAAAACGCTGGAAGTGGTGCTGTGGCTCAAGTGGTAGAGTGCTAGCCTCGAGCAAAAAGCAGCTCAAGGACAGTGCCCAAGTCCTGAGTTCAAGCTCCAGAACTGGCAAAACATAATGGTAGGTAGACTGTCTAGGAAGCACAAAGCTGTTTGGCCTGGCTTAACAAGTATCTAAATCTTTCTACACTCTTCTTTTACCCCTAAACTGTGTATCCACCTAGCTTACTATACTCAACAAGTACAAGTGTCTTATCCCCTAATTGAACTGCAGATCTGACCACTTTCAGGTTGAAATTGTTCATCACAATCATGAGATAGTTGTTTTATCTCCTGATTTTGGAATCAAAACTCCTTTCTCCAATAACTTCTAGAGTCTAAGGTTTATAGACCTTTGCAATAAAGTGCTCATTTTCATTTACACTCAACCAAACAAAACACACCAAAAACTTAATAAAAGTAAAAACAGGTAGTAACAAATATTCCGAGCACCCGATTCTTCAGTAATACTACACTTTTTTTATTCCATGACCTGTGAAAGTTATTTTCATTTGCCATTCTATAAAGTTTGTTTTAAGCCATGTGCCAGTGGCTCACACCTGTAATCCTAGCTACTCAGGAGGCTGAGATCTGAGGATCACAGTTCAAAGCCAGCCAGGGCAGCAAAGTCCATGAGACTCTTATCTCCGATTAACCATCAAAAAATGGGAAGTGCAAGATATCAAAAAGACATTTGTACTTCCATGTTTATCAAGGCACAATTCACAATAGCCAAAATATGGAAACAACCCAGATGCCCCTCCACAGACGAATGGATCCAAAAAATATGGTACTTATACACAATGGAATACTACATAGCGATTAGGAATGGTGAAATATTGTTATTTGCAGGGAAATGGTCAGAACTCAAACAAATAATGTTGAGCGAGACAAGCCTAGAACACAGAAAACAAAGGGGCATGATCTCCCTGATATATGACTGTTAACAAAGGGAGACGGAGAGACAGTAGAGACCAAGTCTGTGAAACCAAAAACTGCTTGTCAAATAGTATTCCCCACAGGATTGGGGCAGCGACCCAACAGTATGTAACTAAAACCAAACAATTACTCAACATATAAAGGTCAAAAATTGACCTCTCAGGGGAATACAATAGCTCAAAAGCTATGTATGTACGTTCATATAAGACTACTGTTGACATATTGTCTAATATCGACATTACATTTAAAGCCCTAGGCGAACTTTCTTGGGCGTGGCCACGTGGCTACTGTATATGTTCTTGATACGTTGTATATTGTGTATATGTCTACCTGACCTAGAGAAGGGATAGAAAAACAGGGTGTAAGATATCACAAGAAATGTACACACTGCCCTACTATGTAACTGTACCCTTTTTGCACAATATCTTGTCAAAAAATTTGTGTTCAATTAATAAATAAATTAAATTAAATTAAAAAAAGATTATCTTAGAACGGGGTTGGGGATATGGCCTAGTGGCAAGAGACTTTGCCTCGTATACATGAGGCCCTGGGTTTGATTCCCCAGCACCACATATACAGAGAACGGCCAGAAGTGGCGCTGTGGCTCAAGTGGCAGAGTGCTAGCCTTGAGCAAAAGGAAGCCAGGGACAGTGCTCAGGCCCTGAGTCCAAGGCCCAGGACTGGCCAAAAAAAAAAAAAAAGATTATCTTAGAACAACAACAAAAAAAAGAAATATGTCCAAAGCCTAATGTATGAAACTGTAACCGCTCTGTATATGTTTTTCAATAAAAATAAACAAATAAATAAATGGGAAGTGGCTCTGTGGCTCAAGTGGTAGAGCTCTAGCTTTGAGCTCAGGGACAGTGCCCAGACCCAGAGTTCAAGCTCCACAATCGACAAAAAAAAAAAAGCTAAAAAAATAAAGTTTGTTTTATTGGTTGTTTTTTTTCTTTGTATCATCACATAAATCATGGTCTCTTTAGTTCAAGTTCCCAGCTCATGGTTTATTTTCTTTTATAATACATCCGCCATGTAGTCATCTTAACTATGTTTAAACATCTTGAATAACTGACAACTCATCCCTTGCTTCACTCATCTTTTACAATAAACAGTTGGAAATAACCATACCAGAATGAACTATCCTTCCCTTTGTTCCTGACTATTGAATCAAGTTCCTCTCCTATGGACATAGGAAACAAAATCCTCTGTCACATGAAATCTTTCAGAAATGTAAGTAAAATGGCAATATCCTTCCCAAGCTCGTTTACTTCATTTTACTAGATACATTTCCCTAGTTCTTTCAATTCTCATTAAATGTTCTCTCCAAAATAATCTCTTTTGGGCTGGGAATATGGCCTAGTGGCAAGAGTGCTTGTGTCGTATACATGAGGCCCTGGGTTCAATTCCTCAGCACCACATATACAGAAAATGGCCAGAAGTGGCGCTGTGGCTCAAGTGGCAGAGTGCTAGCCTTGAGCAAAAAAAGAAGCCAGGGACAGTGCTCAGGCCCTGAGTTCACGGCCTAGGACTGGCCAAAAAAAAATAGAACAAAACAAAATAATATCTTTTTTTTCCTTGAACATTTAACATGTTGTATATTCAAGCAGATATGATGGTTCAAGCCTATAATTCTGGCTACTTGGGAGGCAGAGATTGGTTGATGGCAGGTGGAGGCCAGCTTGGACATAAACGGTCCATGTAAACTAATGGGGCACGATAATGCATGTGTGCTAGCCCAGCTTACCATGAAGTGCAACGGCTGAGCACAGTGGTGCATGCTTGTCATTCCCAGTGACATGGGGAATCACAAGTGGGAGGGTCATAGCCTAAGCCAGCCTGGGCATAACATGAGACCCTACCTCAAAAATGACCAAGACAAAAGGAGACTGGAGGCATGGCTCAAGTGGTAGTGCACCTGCTTAGGAAGCACAAGGCCCTGAGTTCAGTCCCCAGGAACATCCATCCAATTACCTAGTTATCTGTGGGTCGGTTGGTCGGTATCTATCATCTATCTATCTATCTATCTATCTATCTATCTATCTATCTATCTACAATGAAGTCCAGAGCTAGATGAAATTCAGGTATGCTCAGCTTTCTGAGCAAATACACTGTTTACTCATGTTGAGTAAATACCTCTAAATGCCATACAAAATCTTATGGATCCCACTGCATATTTATGCAATTATTTTAGTAGGAAAGGAAGTTGAGAAAAAAGTGTGTTTGTGTGTGTGTGTGTGTGTGTGTGTGGTTTGAATCCAGGGCCTCGGCTTGATAGGCAAGTGCTCTACCACTAAGCTACATCCTTCATGTTACTCTTAAACACTATAATGTAGTCATTCACTTCTGTTTGTTTGTTTGTTTTGTCAGTTGTGGGGCTTGAACTCAGGGCCTGGGCACTGTCCCTGAGCTTTTGTATGGAAGGCTCGTGCTCTCCCACTTTGGGCCACAGTGCCACTTCTGGTTTCAGATGGTTAATTGGAGGAAAGAGTCTCGGACTTTCCTGCCTGGGCTAGCTCCACATCTCCATCCTCAGATCTCAGCCTCCTGAATAGCTAGGATTACAGGCGTGAGCCATTGGTGCCAGCTTAAAATATTGGCCATTTTTGGTTTTTTGGTGCAAGGCTAGGCTTCAAACCTAGTACCTGGTGTTTTGCCTTATTGGCTAGCACTCTACCAACTGAGCCACACCTCTAGCCCCTGCATTCTTGTTTTAAAGATAAAGCAACAGAGGACTAAATCACTGCCCAACTTTCCTGGGGCCACAGGTTTATAAGTGGCTTGACAGACTAGCTCTATCACCAGGCTGCCTGTTTGGAAGGAAAGTGGCTGGTTTTGTTGCCTGAATTCTCAATGGGTTGAAAAAGAGGTTTCTTCTCTGGATTCTCAGGAAGTAGTACTCTCTGGGTAGAGAGAACAGCACCCCTACCATCTCTGTAAATAGTCTACAGCAGCCTCTGCAGTTACCCACTGCAGCAAGCAGAGCTGAAGGGAGCCTTAGGGTTCAGAGGCTCCCAGATTCTATAGTACTGGCTTCACAAGGATGCATGAGACCACAGGTCTCCATTGCCTAAGCACCTGGCTTTGGGCTCAAAGGCAAAAAGATAGGATTGAGCTCAGCAGCAACCATCTGAGAGGCTCAAGCAAAACCACAAGAGACAGGTAATAAACTGTCAGTGCCCCTCTAATCTTTCCACCGTGTGTATGTGTGTGTGTGCGTGTGTGCGTGCAAACGTGTGCCAGTACTGGGACTTGAACTCAGAGACTGAATGCTATCACTTAGCTTTATTCTCTCAAGGCTGGTGGTCTGCCTCTTGAGACATGGCTACACTTCCAGGATTTTGTTGATTAATTGGAGATAAGAAGCATTATATACTTTCCCGTCTGGGCTGGCTTTGAGCCTCCATCGTCACATCTAACTTCCCCGAGTAACTAGAATTATAGGCATGGGCCACAGCCTCACTTTGGTTTTAATATTTCTGTAACACATCATGTCACTCAATTCTGTGAATTCCCTGCCCTGTGGCTTTTGGTCCATTTCTGCAGAAACCCTGTAGAAAATTTATGCAAAAGTAAGACAAAGGCACCATTATTAAAGTTGTGGTTTTATGTATGCCCAGAGCATTACAAATCTTGGCTCCAAATGCAACCTTGAATGGTAGTCTATCCCCTAGCCAACCCATCCAGGGAAAAGTCTTCCTGTTTCTTAGAAAAACTGACAATTATGTGCACAACATTAAAATAGCTAATCTACAGTTCATGAAAATGCCTAGGACTCAAGAACCTCTAGCGCTTGACTGCTAATCAAGCTGCCTGCTCTCAGTTTTCTTTGAGGGTGTATTTTAATTCCGCTTCCATACTTTCACTTTTCAAAGGAATCTAGCTCTTTTAAAACTCTGTTGTAGCCACCATGGCTCAGGTTTGTAATCCTAGCTACTTGAGAGAGAGAAACTGAGAGATCACAGTTCAAGGCTAGCCCTGGCATAAAAGTTTAAGAACTATCTCAGCTGGATGCTGATGGCTCTCACCTCTAATCCTAGTTACTCAAGAGGGGCTGAGATCTGAGGATAGAAGTTTGAGGCCAATTTCAGCAAGAAAGTCCATGAAACTCTTTTTCCAATTAACCACCACAAAACCAGTAGTGGAGCTGTGGCTTGGCTTAAAATGGTAGAGCACTACCCCTGAGCAAAAAAAAGCTCAGGAATAGCACCCAGGCCCTGAGTTCAAGCCCTATGACCACCACCAACAACAAAAGAAATCTCCATCTCAACCAATGGCTGGGCAGAGTGGCCAGGGCCTGTTATTACAGCTAAGAGGAAAACACAATGTCTGGCTGTAAGGGTCTGTGCTTGTCATCCTAAGAGACGTAAGGAAGCACAAATAAGAGGATTATAGCCCAGGCCAGATGGCATAATGAGAAACCTGCTCTTGAAAATAATCAGCTCTGACCCAACTTTTTTTTTCTGAATAATCACTTATTTATTGTCAAAGTGATGTACAGAGGGGTTACAGTTTCATATGTAAGGCAGTGAGTACATACAATATGTTACCTCCTCCCTCAATACCCCCCTTCCCCTCCCCCTTTCCCTCTCCCCCCGTGAGTTGTTCAGTTGGTTTACACCAAATGGTTTTGTAAGTATTGCTTTTGGACTCGTTTGTCTTTTTATCCTTTGTCTCTCGATTTTGATATTCCCTTTCCCTTCCCTAGTTCTAATACCAGTATATACAGTATCCAGGGTACTCAGAGAAGATACAGTGATAGCGTGGGGACAACCACAGGAAGGGCATACAAGAGGATCATCAACAAAACAAAAAGCTATAGTTTCACATGGCATGTTGAAAGTGATTACAACAGTGATATAACACTCGTTTCCATAGCATGGAGTTCATTTCACGACTCTGATTCTTTTGTGTGTCTGTGTACTGGTCCTGGAGCTTGAACTTGGGTCTGACCCAACTTTTGAAAACTTAGTTGACAAAATGTTTGATCAACTGAAAGAAAGGCAGGACTTTTGAAATCTCTGAATGTCTTGGTTCTCAGTATTATCTCTCTCTCTCTCTCTCTCTCTCTCTCTCTCTCTCTCTCTCTCTCTCTCTCTCTCTCTCTCTCTCTCTCTCTCTCTCTCTCTCTCTCTCTCTCTCTTTCTGATTGGTCATGGGGCTTGAACTCCAAGCCTGGGCACTGTCCCTGAGCTCTTCAGCTCAAGACTAGTGTTCTACCACTTGAGCCACAGTGCCACTTCTGGCTTCCTGGTGGTTATTTGGAGGTAAGAGTCTCACAAACTTTCCTGCTCTGGCTGGCTTTGAGCTGCGATCCTCAGATCTCAGCCTCCTGAGTAGCTACGATTAGAGGCTTGAGCCACCAACTCCTGAAAGTATTATCATTCTTTATTGAACTTATAATTCAAGTATGTAGTTTTTTAAAGTTTTCTGTCAGTATTTTGTAATTTATTTTTAGTGTGGATAGATGGGAGTGTTGCTTGTAGGTTACTATACAGCTGACCTTTTTTTGACCAATTCTTTATTATCTTAGTTGTTTTATGCTATATATGTATCATAACCAACCTATTTCTCTATAATATGACAGCCTGTTGGGATCCGGCCCTTAGACTTGATGAGGACTTGACACCCTTCCCCCCAAGATCTTAGGGGAATGCAGAAGCAGGCTACTCTCTCTGGGTCAGAGACCAGAGAAACCGGCATGCACCCAGCCCCCAACTCTCCAGCCAGCCCAGGCGTCTCCCAGCCTAGCCAGCCTGGCGCCTACCTATCCCGCCCTGGCTCGGAGCTTTCGAGTGATGTTAGCGCAAGGGGAGATCATGTGACAGCTTTCAGCCTATCGGCATCCTGGCCAATCCCCTCCTCTCGGAATCATCCCCCAGTGTCTTTGTCCTAATAAAGTTAGTTGGTTCTTGAAACTGACCCCGAGACTTTCGTACGCCTGACTTTGTCTATTGGTAAGGAGGTGGGCACGCTTTCTCGGATCGGCCACGCGCCCCCGCGGCAGGACGGTGCTGGCTCCCCCACCCCACTCTAGTTTCATCTGCGGGCTGGGTGACTAGGGGAGAGGGCGTGAAAGGGAGTGTGAAAAGAAGAGTAGCTGAGCCTTGTTCCCTACGCTGGGAGCCCAACAACAGCCATTGGTACAAGTTTACAATGTGTCTTCCTATCTTGTTTTACATTTATGTAAAGGATATCTTTAAAGTGTAAATGATATCCTGTTGCTCTTTCACTTAAAACTGAGAGATTTTTTTTGGGAAATGCTCTAGGATGATGCCCTATGTATTGTATGAGAGCAAGCACCATCTCATCTGGGAGAGCTTAATTATTGGGAGGAAGTGAGAACTTTGGCTCCTAAGGAGCAGCTGGAGGAACCACTTTTCACTTCTTTGCTCATTTGGGGCTGTACTACCCCTCCCCTTCAATCTAGCCAGACCGTGTGCTCCATCACCTAGCGCCCATACCCTTGCATCCAGAATCTGAGCAACTCACTCGTAACAGGATGGTGGTGACTGAACCAGCGGAGCCCAGACACTGTGAAGGAGGTCCAGGGAGGTCAAACGCAAGCAGATCTTCACAGCTAGTGGATGGGAAGAGTAGAGACAATACCTTGGCATTTTGTCTTGTTTTGTTTTTTGCCAGTCCTGGGACTTGGACTCAGGGCCTGAGCACTGTCCCTGGCTTCTTTTTGCTCAAGGCTAGCACTCTGCCACTTGAGCCACAATGCCACTTCCAAATTTTTCCATATATGTGGTGCTGAGGAATTGAACCCACAGTTCCATGTACAGGAGGCAAGTACTTTACCACTAGGCCATATTCCCAGCCCCTACCTTGGCATTTTGAAAAAAAAAATGCTTTTCACACCCAAAGAGGGGCTGGATGATCCTGGAGTTCATTCCCAATGTATTCATGCTCTGTTTTACCTTCCACTGCCCCTGTAGCGGAGCCACTGAGAAACGGTTTGAGTTGAGCTTTCTGCCTTCCTAGGCTAGTTTCTAGGGAAGGGAATTTGCATCCATCCATCCATTCATCCATCCATCTAGTGTGAGTTCTGGGGCTTGAACTCGGCCTAGTGCTGTCCTTGAACTTTTTTGCTTAAGGCTAGAACTCTTATCACTTGAACCATAGTTCCACTTCTGGGTTTTTAGTAGTTAATTGGAGATAAAAGTATCTTGGACTTTTCTGCCCTGGGCTGGCTTTAAACCACGATCCACAGATCCATCCTCCTCAAGTAGCTAGGGTCCCAGGTGTAAGCCACCAGCACCTAGCAAGCCTCTATTGACCAGGGAATCATACTCTTGCACTCACAGCTGGTGCTCTACCACTTGGGCCACATCTCCACTTCTGACTTTTTGCTAGGTAATTGGAGATAAGAGGCTCTCAGATTAGTCTCCCTGGGCTGGCTTCCAACTTCAATTCTTAGATTTCAGCCTTCTAAGTAGCTAGGATTATACAGGTGAGAAGATTACTGACATGTGCCCCTGGCACTTGGCCAACTCAGTCTTTGGGGTTGTTTTTTTTTTTTTTTTTTTTGGTTGTAGGGCTTGAACTCTGGGCCTTGGCCCTATCCTTGAGCTTTCAGCTCAAGGCTAATGCTCTACCACTTGAGCCACAGCTCCATGTCTGGTTTTCTGGTGGTTAATTGGAGATAAGAGTCTAACAGACTTTTCTGTTTGAAGTGGCTCTGAACTGTGATCCTCAGATCTCAGCCTCCCGAGTAGCTAGGATTACAGGCGTGAGCCACCAATGCCTGCCTCCAACTCAGACTTTTTTTTGCTGCAATTCCTCCTGATGTCCCAAGGTCCCTCATGTCTTGGGCCCTCACATTCCTCTTACAGGATCCAGATGAGCAGGAGAGATGCTAAATGTGTGTGGCGCACTTCCCCAAACCCCTGGAATGATGCCCTATTAATAGTATTCGGACAAGCACTATTTAGTTTGGGAGAGCTTACTACCGATTCCACTGGCCTAGCCGTCTGTGACCCCAAACAAAACATTTTGTGTTTGCGTGTCACATTTAATGTGGCTCCCTATTCCATCTGAAAGCTCTTTGGTAAAATCTTGCCAGTTCACACAAACCCTCTAGGACTCAGCAGGCAAATGCTCCTGGTACCACCACCACCACTACCAGCCACCAGAATGGGGCTGTCATGTTGTGTCACTTGTTCACATGACGATGTTTATGTTCCTCACATATATAGGTCTCCAAAAATGCAAAGTTTAAGAACACACTTTACCAAGTTGGTGCCATCCAAATTAAAATTGCGATTGAACCTATCCCTTTGCAGGCTTATGTCCCTGTGTTCCAGACTGTAATGAGGGCTGTTTGATGGTTCTAACATAATGCTGTCAATCATAATTATTCCAAAATGCTGCATGCAATAAAAATAACTAGACTGCTCTTTCAAATTTTCACCAACGCGATTCTAGGTCTTTTGTCTTTGCAGTTTGAATCTTTTTTTGGAGCATTTGTAGTTGAGTTCATTGAGGATGACACTTGACACCTACAAGTACTTATTACCAAATGAGCTACCTTTTTGTTTATTTGTTTTGTTTTTTGTTGCCAGTCCTGGGGCTTGGACTCAGGCCCTGGCTTCTTTTTGCTCAAGGCTAGCACTCTACCTCTTGAGCCACAGCGCCACTCCCAGCTTTTTCTGTTTATGTGGTTGAGGAATTGAACCCAGGGCTTCATGCATGCTAGGCAAGCACTCTACCACTAAGCCACATTCTCAGCTCTATACCTTTTAGCAATAGCAATCTGAGCATTTGAACATTAATGCCTATAAAACAAATTTAAATTTAATGGATTCCAGGTAAACCAGCCTAAGAGATACTTGTAAACTTTTTTATTTGTTTTTTGTTTTTGTTGCCAGTCCTGGGGAGTGGACTCAGGGCCTGAGCACTGTCCCTAGCTTCTTTTTGATCAAGGCTAGCAGTCTACCACTTGAGCCACAGCTCCACTTCTGGCTTTTTTCTATATATGTGGTGCTGAGGAATCGAACCCAGGGCTTCATGTATACGAGACAAACACTTTACCACTAGGCTATATTCCCAGCCCCTGTAAACTTTTTTATTGTTTAAATTGAGCCAAAAATGATGGTGTTCTCTCTCTCTCTCTCTCTCTCTCTCTTTCTCTCTCTCTCTCTCTCTCTCTCTCTCTCTCTCTCTCTCTCTCTCTCTCTCTCTCTCTGCTGTACTGGGGTCTGAACTCAAGGTCTCACACTTCTTTTAGTGTGGGACTAAGAAACCTTTGTTTTTCCTACTCTCTTATCTTGGCTAATTATTTTTACCAAGCCATAGCTCTAAATTTTGTGAATGCTTTGTTTTCTGTGTTTTTTGTTTTGTTTTGTTTTTTGCCAGTCCTAGGCCTTGAACTCAGGGCTTGAGCACTGTCCCTGGCTTCTTTTTTGCTCAAGGCTAGCACTCTGCCACTTGAGCCACAGCGCCACTTCTGGCCATTTTCTATATATGTGATGCTGAGGAATCGAACCCAGGGCTTCATGCACTTCAAGCACTTTGCCACTAGGCCATATTCCCAGCCTTTGTGAATGCTTTGAATGAAATTGGTGACTTTTTAATTGCCTTTTTAATTTCCTAGTCAGTACTAACCTTGTAGTCTATAGTCACCAACCAGGAAAGACGTATTCCCATAAGTCTTTCAGTCTTTTAAATTTTGCCTCCTTCAGTCTTCTGAAGTTTGTACCTAGTGTCAAGAATACTCCATTCACTAAAGTTCATATTGACCATTTTTGTCATTCTGATGGACTTGTGGGTCTAATTTAATATGTTGTCTGTAAAACTGTTACACATTGCCAGACGCTGGTAGCTCATACCTGTAATCCTAGCTACCCAGGAGGCTGAGATCTGAGGATTGTAATTCAAAGCCAGCCCAGGTAGAAGAGTCTGTGAGACTCTTATCTCCAATAAACCACTCAGAAAACTGGAAGTGGTGCTGTGGCTCAACTGGTAGAGCGCTAGCTCTGAGCTGAAGAGCTCAGGGACAGTGCCCAGGCCCAGAGTTCAAGCCCCATGACCACCACCAACAACAACAAAAGACTGATACACTCTTTTAAGCCAAACTGAAGGGTCTCCCATGGATCCCTGCTGTATGTAGCTGTTGTATTTTATTTAAGCTATTTGGCTTAGGTTTTCTCAGTTGAGCCCTTCCAGGATATATTTTATGATAGTAATCTACTCATGTTCTATCATTATTAGATTTCACTTCAGTTCTATTGTTGTTATTATGTCTGCTGGATTCAAAATTTAGGGAGCTGCCTAGATGAAGGATCTGAGACTCCTCACTAGCCTTATTTAAAAATGAGACATCTCACCAGGCACCAGTGGCTCACATCTGTAATTCTAGCTACTCAGGAGGCTGAGATCTGAGGATAACTATTCAAAGCCAGCCCTAGAGGAGAAGTCCACAAGACTTCACTTGGCCACCAGAAAACTGATAATTGGAGCAGTGGCTCAAGTGGTAGAGCACTAGCTTTGAGCAAAAAAGCTCAAGGACAGCACCCAGGTCCTGAGTTCAAGCTCTAGGACAGAAGAGAGAGAGATAGATAGATAGATAGATAGATAGAGAGAGAGAGAGAGAGAGAGAGAGAGAGAGAGAGAGAGAGAGAATCTCTCAGTAGCAGTTAACGTTCTATTAAACAGAGTCTGTATCTACCCAAGTGGGACAGTGGGTGGCAAAGATGCTTAAAAAAAGAGATCCACCATCTTCTGAAGGTCATCATGGGGTAAAGAGGATTAAAATTCTTCTGTTAAACAAGTCAGAAAATGGAACTGAAGGCATAGTTCATTACCTCCAAAATTGGAGGCATGGTAGAGCACAGTTGTGTGCAAAGAAGCTTATCAACACCGGAAGGCCCTGAGTTCTAGCCCTAGTACTGGAACCCCACCCCCCCAAAAAAGGTGAAAATGGGTGCAGGTCCATAAATAACCAGTTGGTTGACCCTCAGCATATAGCATTCCCATATTATCTTAGTGGGAATTGCCCTGTTCTAGCCTAACAGGGTGCCCTGATGAGTGTCTTATAGGGAAGACTGTTTGGGTCTCACAACTGCATCCTGGGGGAGTGGCCTTTCCTGATGTCCTATGGTTCTGGCTACATTGTCTGGATGGAGGGCTGGTTGAAGTGCAGTTGAAGCAGATAGAGGACTGTGAAGGAACAGAAGGAGCCTTTGGATTTAAAGCAGCAACATTCTATTCCACATCTTTACCACATCTGAGATCCTCTGAGGCGAGGCCGAGTTTAGTCCATTCTTTTTTAATGGTTATGGGACTTGAACTCTGGGCCTGGGAGCTGTCCCAGAGCTCTTCAGCTCAAGGCCAGTGCTCTACCACTGTTATGCCCAAGTCGTGAGAAGACCACCAAGAAGACCACCAAGAGCCAGACGTTCCGAAATGCAAAAGCAAGGCTTTATTCAGGCGAGCTGCAGGTGGGCCTTGTCCTACCCACTGACACAGCGGAGGTTAGGAGAAAGGCCCTGAGCTGAAATTTCACAGAGCTTATACAGGCAAAAAACCAAGTTACAGCAATCAGGTGTTCAAGCAAGATTAAGATATGGGTACAGATCTGATTGGCTCAGGGCTCAAGGCATGCCGGGGGTTAGAGTTAAGCATTCCCAGGCAGTTAGAGTTAAGCAGGGAGTTTCCTGACCGGCTGGGCCCTAATAAGCTTGTCCTGCTAGTCGGGACAATTGGTGGCCTGGGTTACTCAAAGTTTAAACAGAAAACAAAATGGGGGCTGCCTGAAAATGGGGTTTACTTTAACTCTTCATTCTCCCGTTCTGATAGGTAACTCGAGAACCAATCATGGTTCTCCTTGCTTATTAGTTTGATTCTGACTGAGAATTGGTAAGGACAGGTTGGTATTGTGCCTGCAATACCATAAGTTGTTGGTGGCGCTTTACTCAGTTGGTAGCGGGTGTGGCTCAGGAGGAGGTCCAGTCTCATAAAGGGCCTTTAGCTTGAGCCAGATCTCTTGGTGGACTTGCTATAGGGCTCTGAGGGGGGCGATAAAAGCTCATAACAAATGTGATTGCAAGTTAGGAATAACGTAGATGATATCATACAAGTCCCTTAGCCCTGCAGATGCAGGTACAGATAAACATAGTTTTACACCAAAGCCCCAATTCTGACCCTATTTATATTATAGCCAATTTGATACATAGCAACTTTACTCATATGCTGTAATTTTAAGACATACTGATACCATTTTTTACATACTCAAACTTTCTAGGGATTGTCTTTCTTTTTCTAATATAAAGGGAATCACTTGTCTTCCCCAATTCTCTTTCTAAAGTCTTTCCTTATCCCCTTTCATGCCCTCTTCTACTGACTCAGACCATCAGCGACGTACTGGAACATTCTGTGACAATTGACTTTTTAAATCCCTTTCTTATCCAGAGGAAACCATTTTGTTTTCTCTATCCCTTTCTCCAAGGCTTTCTATACTAACTTTCCTCTTTACATTTCCTGGGCCTTCTTTGCTGCTAGAGTTTTAAACTGTCTACATTTTCTTTTTCTCTAGTTTGTAGAATCCGGTTTATCCCAACTACATCAAGGCAATTTACTGTGGCTCCACCCACAGGCTATTGGGGAAAATAAAGACGGGGCAAGGGTCAGTCCGATGGGACTGCTGCTCCTAAGAAGCCAGACCAGAGCCAACTATCATGAGTTACTATTTTAGAGTGGATTTCTCCAGTTTCCAGTGCCTCTAAGTGCCTAAGGTTGGCCAGTGGCATCTGTAAGATCCACCCCCAGTAGGGCTCCATGAAGATGCCCCCAGCAGTTTAAATCTCTGTCCAGTTACCTTGGTACCTGGCACACCTGATGGCAGTTACCTCCCTCTCTTCTGAGGTCACACCCTAATCCATCTGGACACATTTTAATGCTCTTGGACACACCTCCCACCCCAGGCATTGCCTGGAAGTGATTCTCCAGCCTGTCATACATGCTTTGAATTTAGCAGCATGTCAGTCTGCTTGAAAATTTCTTACAATATCCAATTTTCTTAATTTAACTCCAGTCAACTCAAGAATGCCCCCCCAATTAAGTTTTAGCAGATCCAAAGCACTTTCCAGCAGAAATCAGCTAGCTGTGTGTGATAGAGTCCCATCTGAAGATGTAGATTCTTCCAGATGACTGTTAGACTGTCCTTGATACTCACTCAAATGGAATGGGCAGGGGCCATGGTGGTGTCAGGCAGCAGTGGCTCCCAGTGGTTCCAGTAGAATGTCACACCTTCCTCTGGGTTACCTGCAACTTTCTCCATAGACTGGTTAGAGAAGCTTAACCTAAGTTAACCTAAAGCCTAACTTTAGTTAAATTTCCTAGTATTTTCCTGATTCCTTCTTAAGCACATTAGCTTTTGTAGGCTGGCACATCACTGAAAGTCAAGACAGCTTTAGGCAATCAATGGCCCTTGGGTCATTTTGCCAGGGCAATAAATTAAATCAGGTATTTCCAATAAGGCTAGGATTTTTTTTTTAAAGCCAACATAGAAGGCTTGGCCTTTAACCATTTCTCACAAGTGCAGTCTCTGTATACTGTTACCTCTGTTTTCCATGCCTCTAGTTTATCCTGCCTCCTCTTCCCCAAAACAACTCTGGTCCCTTGGTCCTAAAAAGGGGGCTGATGGGCAAAGATCATCCATCTTCTATAACTTCTTCAGACTGACTCAGGGATGTTGACCTTACCTAGCCAGGAACCTATAACCTTAGTCTACTTTACCAAGGGGCTGAAGGATCAGATGTCCATTAGGAGCTTTACTCCAAGCTGGAAATTACATTCAACATTTTAACTTTCAACTATACAGACTTCTTTTTGGGCTATCGCAGTGTAGCCTTTTAACATTCTAGTTTGTAAAAGCTTTTCCCTGACCAGTGGCAAGAGTGCTTTTCTTGTACACATGAGGCCCTGGGTTTAATTCCCCAGCACCACATATATAGAAAATGGCCAGAAGTGGTGCTGTGGCTCAAGTGGCAGAGTGCTAGCCTTGAGCAGGAAGAAGCCAGGGACAGAGCTCAGGCCCTGAGTCCAAGCCCCAGGACTGGCCAAAAAAAGAAATACAAGTCGAAACGGCCATCCTCAAGAAGGAAGCAAAACAGACAAATGACAGGACAAGACAAATGAACATCGCTGTTTTCTTACCTTCGGAGTCTGTGGTTTTGGGGAGTCTCTGGGGCCATCCCGGACGAGCCCCCAACTGTTATGCCCAAGTCACGAGAAGCCCACCAAGAAGACCACCAAGAGCCAGATGTTCCGAAATGCAAAAGTAAGGCTTTATTCAGGCGAGCTGCAGGTCGGGCCTCGTCCTACCCACCGACACAGCGGAGGTTAGGAGGAAGGCTCCGAGCTGAGATTTCAGGTGTTCTAGCAAGATTAAGATATGGTTACAAATCTGATTGGCTCAGGGCTCAAGGCATTCCGAGGCGGTTAGAGTTAAGCATTCACAGGCGGTTAGAGTTAAGCAGGGAGTTTCCTGACCGGCTGGGCCCTAATAAGCTTGTCCTGCTAGCCGGGATAATTGGTGGCCTGGGTTACTCAAAGTTTAAACAGACAACAAAACGGGGGCTGCCTGAAAATGGGGTTTACTTTAACTCTTCACCACTTGAGCCACAGTGCCACTTCTGGTTTTCTGGTGATTAATTGGAGATAAGAGTCTCACGGACTTTCCTGCCTGTGCTGGCATTGAACTGCAGTCCTCAGATCTCAGTTTCCTGAGTAGCTAGGATTATAGATGTGAGCCACCGGCACCTGGCCTTAGTCCATTCTTTAGAGGAGTTTTGATTATGTAAAAACATAAATAATTAAGCATATGGTATTTCAGCCCTGATAGTTGGCATTACAACCACAGCTGTAAAATAATTTGGTAATGCAATGACCCATTCAAAGGCCATCCTTTTTTTCTGAATGTGCCATTTTTTTCTTCTTTCTTTCTTTCTTTCTTTCTTTCTTTCTTTCTTTCTTTCTTTCTTTCTTTCTTTTTCTTTTTCCCATATCTGGGGCTTTAACTCAGGGCCTGGATGTTGTCCCTGAGTCTCTTTGTGCTTAAGGCTAGTGCTCTACCACTTGAGCCACAGCACCACTTCTGGCTTTTTCCTGAGTAGTTTATTAGAGATAAGAGTCTCACCGACTTTCCTGCCCTGGGTGTCTTTGATCTTCAGATCTCAGCGTCCTGAGTAGCTAGGATTATAGGCATGAGTTACCAGTACCCAGTCAGGCCATTTCACATTATAATATTAGATCCTTTTCTTAGACATACTTTATAACTATTGGTGAATCAGTAAACTAGGCTTCTTTTTCAGTGGCTTGTTTAGTTACAGATGAATGCAGAAATGTCCTCACTCTCTAAGTCCCTGGTTCTTCTATTTATCTCCCATCTCTTTTCACTGTTCAATACCACAAATTCAGAAATTTTCAAATTTCCCAATTAAGATTAATGGCTTCAACCTCTAATAGACTTAAAAAGCTCAAATAAAAAGGAAATAGGAAAAGAACAAGGTTTAAACTGCACCTGTGAATTCAAGGGTTAATTTCTCCACTTCACCAAAGGCGGAGGGGGGTGGGGGGTGGAGTCAACCAATGGAGATCTGAAATGGAAGGAAAATAGCCCCCCACATGAGGGTAATTTCCACACCTGCATAGATCTTCCTCTCTCACTCTTGGGGCCACGGTGGCCCAGCAGTCCGTGGCAATCCCTGCCCCATCAGTACAGCTGTGTCCTCCCAGATGGCACATTAGGTTTGTCATCAGAGGTCCAAGGCAGAAGCCCACACTATGAGGGTCCCAGTGACTCAGGCTCAGCCACTTTTCCCAAGAAGGAAATCATGTGGAAAGGTTGATGATGAAGTAAGAAAAGGAACTATCATTTTAGTGTGGCCACACAGAGAGGACAGGTCTAAGGGTTATCTTCAGTGTGCTAACAGCACCTTCGTGATTAAATAGCAGGGAAGAAACCAAGGCAAGAGTTGAGGGGTTTCACCTAAAACAGAGTCCTACCAATGCCAAGGATATTACTGCATCTCCAGGACCAATTCCGCTTGCTTCACAGGATGTTTATCTATCAGGCCTGTGGTCCTAGAAAAGAGTAACCTCTGTTTGCTTCTCAAGATATTTATCAACCAGACTTGATGTTTAAAATAAAATGGAAGGTCAGAGCCACTTGAAAAAGGACAGATAATAGGGGGAGAAAATGAAGTTAGATGGATGAATAATTGCATAATCTTTCAGGAATCTAAATTTGTGGAGGCTTCTTGGGCCTCTTGGTGGTGAGGGTTTCATCGTGACCTTTTGGGAGGGCTGGGAGGAGGGACACATACATTCAGTCCATCATTGTTTGCTACTTCATCTCCCATGCCAGGCCTTGGTGGGCCCAGCATAGGTTTATTATGTCAGTAAGGGTACACCTTGAGTGTCCGTTTGCATGTCTTTGGTCCAGTGGGTCAGAATACTTAGGATAACAATAGGAAAAAGAGATTTTTATGCACGAGGAAAAATAGAGGAAGCCACTGAGGAGAGGTAGAGCATGAAAGGCTGCTTGACCTAGAAGATGGGACAGTCTGGCCTGCTTGGCTCCTACAAGAACAAAGGTTCAGGGAGCTGAGGAGAGTGAGTGAACGGCCTCAGGGCGGGCAGGGACAGAGGCAGAGCTCCACATAGATAAAGGGTGAACGATAGGGAGAACTGTGGGATAAAGGGGCTAATGATGATAGAGAAAGGACAGATGGCCCATGGGGGAAGAAAGATGTCTCCAGTGTGATGGGTTCCACCAGGCTTGTTCTACCTGACATTTTCCTGGACTGAGAACACAGGCCTCTCCCAGGTGAGTCCTGTCCCAGGGCCACCAGCCTTTCTGCTTCTCCCCATGACTGCCCTGGTTGTAGCTTCTGAAGAGGAAGCTGTATGACTCTGTCCACCATGAATGACTTGTCCAGGACTGTGGCCCACAAGAGGGGCCTTCCACCCAAGGGTGGGAGGACTGACAGGCAGTCACAGCCAGGGGAGGCAAGGTGTGGGCACTGGTGCTATTTCTAACTGCCAGCGGGAAAGGCAGCCTTGACTGTTTGGGAAGCAGGCTGCTCGTCAGGGGTGGAGCCCAGCTCTCAGCTGTCAGGGCTGTCACAGGGAAAGCACTTGGCAGGGGGCGGCAACAGGGGGCTTGGGCTGACAGGGCTGTGATTTTGAAAGAAATGTCTCTAAGAAAGCGATTTAAAGTAGGAGAGAAATATTATTCTTAGATAATGGCTGTCAGGTTCTTTTTTGAGGTGTTCTCTGAGTATTTCATAATCATCTCCTCCTTACATGGTAAGCCCTTCCTGGCCGGGGCCATGAACTGTGCCTCTGGGGGTTCACCTGGGGCCCTGGGCATGCCACAGGTGTCAGGAGGCATTTGCTGCCTGACCAGTGGTCACCTGGGTAGAAGGTTTTCTAAATAAGCCTCTAGGGCTTATTAATAAACTACAGTGTAGTTAATAAACTACAGTGTTGGATGGATCTTTGATCTGAATCCTTGGTCCCATCATGGAGCCCACTGAGGACCAGGTATGGTACCAGACCCCTCAGCAGGAGCAGCAGAGGACAGGGCCCTGGGGGTCACCCATGTGAGACCCAGTTTCCTTAGGTGTTCCTCCTGTAGGGAGCTTCCTCCTTGGTCTCATCAGGCCTGTCTCCTGAACTCCCTTTCTTCACAGACCATCCCAGTCCCTAGGCTTGAAATTTTAAATGGTACATTAACTTAAATGATTATGTGTTAGAATTGGTTCTACTATTTTTGCTTTGAAAAATGTGCCACTTATGGTTTTCTGGTGGTTCATTGGAGATAAATCTCACGGACTTTCCTGCCCGGGGCTGGCTTTGAACTATGATCCTCGGATCTCAGCTTCTTGAGTAGCTAGGATTATAGACGTGAGCCACCAGTACCCGGCAGTAAATTTTGATATTTAAACTAACATTTGTCACATCAACAAATTTTTCTCACCTGGAAGGGTGACTTGAGATGTCTCTTCCCTGTTTTCACTATTTCCTCCTAGTTTTCATCTCCAGCTCTTCTTTCTCTCCTGGTTCTTATCTCTTCCTTCTTCTCACTTCTTGCTGATATTTCCATCTTTCCTTCTGCTTCTCTCCCACTGTTGATCTAAAGTTCCATTTGCTAACTAGGGGGTGAGACCCTTTAGGATGGATCAAAAAGCTGTCTTCAAGGGGAAAGCTACCCAAAGGCTTTCCACTAATGGTGTCCATGGGCTTATAGTAATCTAATAGGCATTTTCTTATTACGTAACAGTAACTACACATGATGGCATTTTACATAGGTTTAAATAAACATGTTTCCAGCTAGGAATATGGCCTAGTGGCAAGGGTGTTTGCCTCGTATACATGAAGCCCTAGATTGATTCCTCAGCACCACATATATATAGAAAACGACCAGAAGTGGTGTTGTGGCTCAAGTGGCAGAGTGCTAGCCTTGAGAAAAAAAAAAAAAAAAAAGAAACATGTTTTCACAGAGACAGTTGAATCCGGAATGGTGAGTGAACTTGTAGTGAGGCGCTCCACCTTATTACTGGTAGGAGAAACTTATTTCCTTATTTCTATATATTTGTAGTGCTTGGGATTGAACCTCTGAGCTGGAGTACACATGGGAAGTGCCCCAGCACTCATTTTGGCTGGCTACATTCCCAGCCTAAGCTTGACATTAAATCACAATGAGATTCTTCTTCAAACAGCACACTGACAGTAAAGATAACTGCCCTTTTTTATTTTTTTACTGTTATTATAAAGGTAATGTACAGAGAGGTTATAGTTACATAAGTCAGGTAAAGACTACATTTCTTTTTGGACAATGTCATCCTTTCGCTTACTGTCTCCCAGTTTTTCCTTCCTGTCTCGTACGGTTCATTTTCAACATAGTGTCAAGTGAGTACCACGGCTGCATTTGTTCACCCTTTGTCCTTACACTTCTATGTAACTGCACTTCTTGCAGTGCTCTAAATGTGTCCCAGACTGTAACAAAGCAACATTACACACACAGCTGGAAGTCCCGTATGCACTCCCCAGTGCATTCTTCTCTCCCTGCTGTCAGGGAAACTGTCATTTTGAGCCCAGGAAAGGTGAGGATGACCAATATACCTAAACATTTCCTGAGGAGAAAGCAAATGAAAGACAGTGGGTTTATAAGAAATGTACGCACTGCCTTACATATGAAACTGTAACCGCTCTGCACATCACTTTGGCAATAAAGAAATAAATAATTAAAAAAAGAAAGACAGTGGGTTTATGTTTGGAAACTAAGTCTATTTGCTAACATTCCCCACTTCCCAAGTTGGTCAATGAAACTTCAGATTAATAGTGAAAGAAAAGTAGAAGAGAGAACTTGTCTAACCATGTGTAAGGCTCTGTCTTTAGTCCCCAATGTCATGTACACAACACACACACACACACACACACACACCCCACACAGAGTTGTATTTAATAAAATTTCCTACTGAATTAAAACTTCCTGGTTGGGTCTAGCCACAGATCCTGAGAATTTACATTCATCCTTGCACATGCTCATCCTATCCATCAGTTCTCAAAGTTCTTGTGGAGTCATTGAATGGGTTTTCTTTTTCTTTTTATTTATTTGTTTGTTTGTTTGTTTGTTTGTTTTGTCTTTGGCCAGTCCTGGGGCTTGGACTCAGGGCCTGAGCACTGTCCCTGGCTTCTTTTTGCTCAAGGCTAGCACCCTGCCACTTGAGCCACAGCGCCACTTCTGGCCATTTTCTATATATGTGGTGCTGGGGAATTGAACCCAGGGCTTCATGTATATGAGGCAAGCGCTCTTGCCACTAGGCCATATTCCCAGCCCTGAATGGGTTTTCTTATGTCTTATTTCCTCCATCCTGGGAGGGGGAGGGTCCCTATGGTAACCTCCTGCTGCTGGGCTGATTAGAACCGGCACAGGCCATGTGTGGTGTGACTCGAACCTCTCTCCTTGCAGCAATGCCCTTTGCCTTCTGTACAAGAGAGAAGCTCCCTTGGACAGAATTTGCTGAGTCGGCCGAGGATGGGTTCACCACCAGGTTCTGTCAGATGGTAAGACATTCACTGTTCCTGGGGTAGCAGCTGCCGACCTGGGGGTCACAGTGCACAGCTGTCAAGTGAGAGGCCTCACACTGTGGAAAATGAACCTGCCTGGTGCTTGTTTTAACAGGTGAGATTAGATAAAACTGTTTGCTACTTTTAAAAAAAAGTGTACTTTCACTTAAGTTTGTAGTGCTTCGGAGCTAAAAGAGCCCTTAGTGCTTTTGTCAAGTAAGGTTGCTGCAGCCCAGAGTGTGATTATTATTTTTTTCGTGCCAGTACTGGGACTTGAACTCAGAACTTGGGTGCTGTCCCTTAGGGTTTTGTTGTTGTTTGTTTGTTTTTGCTAGTTCTGGGGCTTGAACTCAGGGCCTGGGCACTGTCCCTGAGCTTCTTTTGTTCAAGGCTAACATTCTAGAACTTGAGCCAGAGCACTACTTCTGGCTTTTTCTGTGTATGTGGTACTGAGGAATTGAACTCAGGGCTTCATGCATGCTGGGCAAGCACTCTACCACTAAGCCACATACCTCCCTTAAGGTTTTAATTCTGGCTTCTTGGTGGTTAATTGGCTCTAAGAGTCTCACAGACTTTCCTGCCCAGGCTGGCTTTGAACCACGACCCTCAAATCTCAGCTTCCTGAGTAGCTAGGATTATAGGGATGAGCCACACATGCATGGCTAGCCATAGTAAATCTGGCAAGAGGCAGAGCGCACGCTCACAGCTTTGCCTGCCCCACTTCCCATTTGCTTAATTCTACATAAACCTTGATACATTGCCTGTCTCCTCAGTGCAGATTTTTTTTCATTTTTAAAATAAAAACCTCATAATACATGTGATATGATCCCAAGTGAACTGTCCAGACATAAAGCAAATTCAGGGTTCCCAAGGGAGAATTCACAGTTGTGAGGGAAGGAGCTTTTGGTTTGGGGTGATGAAAAAGGTCCCAAAATTAGATTGTGATATTTGCTCAACTCTGTGAATATGTTAAAAACCACTTAAGCGCACACTTAAAAGAGTGAGTTTTATCCTTGTGTTTTAATAAATCTGTTACCAGAAAAACTCAGTAACATTCAAAGAGGTGACAGATGGTAATTTATCTTTATTCTCACTTCTAACAAAAGCACCACTCCTTTCATTTCTCTGTGTTCTCTTTCAGACTTTATACATGTATTTAAAGGTGTTTTAGGCAGAGCTGTAGTCATAGTGATTTTTATCAATACTGAGTTTCTATTCTAAACATTGGTATTCTTAGGATAACAGAATAAAAATCTCTCATTCATCAGGTTGTTGATTCTTTGCTATGGATAAAGCAGATAGGAAATTGTACGGGAAGCTATTGCAGTGGATAAGCCTGAACGAAGGCTGGTGGGAGGGTGTGAATGAGGGCTGGTACTGGAAGGACACTTGTCAGCGTTAAGCAGGAACAGGACCTCCTTGAACATAGCTCCTAGTGCTGCCATCCAAATATACCTTTCCTTCTCCACTGCCATCAAAGCTAGAGGCAATGATGGACCAGTTAGAATGGAGGACACGTGAACAGCTGGGGCTGCTCGCCTTTATGGTCACCAGCTCCTGATGTTCTTGAGACCAAAGGAATTTAGTGCCTGCTATGACTTGAACGTATTCCCCAAAGTTGAGGTGTTAGAAACTTGACCCCTACCCCTGTTATAGGTGTTATGAGGTAGGGCCTCTAAGAGCTGAGCATTCTACCCTAATAGTGGATTCATTTCCATGTCTCAAGAGGGGATTTGTTATTATATAAATTGGAGCTATACACAGTGGTACACACCTGTAATCTCTGCACTCAGAAGTCATGAGGATCACGTTGAAAGCAGCCTAGGCTCTGGCAGCCCCCGTGCCCCTGGGCAGGACTCCCTGAGCCCCTCATTTAATACAGGTAGCAAGCAAGCTGAGATAGTGCCACAAGACCATGCTTGTTCACTTGGCTCTTCCCTTAAGGCTGAGCACTTGAGTGGTTTCCAGCTTTGCCTCCTAACAGGTAACAGATCTCTGGGAATTTATATGCCAATATTTCCCTCCTGGATTCCCTTCCTTCCAGGCGTGATGCCTGCAGCACTTGGTGCTGGCTTGGGCACTGTGGTCCTGGTGCCCAGGTTTTGGCAGAGCCATTTCCTGTGCTGAGGTGGGGACGGCCAGGGGAGGTGTGCTGGACACCTCCGAGTGCTCTGGTGTCCAACGCTTGTCTCTGAGAATGTGATGTTTAGATGATCTTTTTATTTAAACAAGATGTCCTGTTCTCAAGAATGGCGTCTTCCCTGCACTTAGTGTTTGTAAGGCAGGTCTGTGAGCCAAAACACAGGCCCTTCCTCTCTTACCTGAGGGCCACTGCCCTGTCTGTGTACCCGTAGATCTGGTTTGGGTCTAGGATACTGATAAGTACGCAGAGAAAATCAGGCCTTAGATTTTACCTCAGAGAATATACTAGGCTCTCCTAGTGGCTTGAACAACAATAAGCAACAGCCATACTTGGTAATTGCAAGGCAAGAAGATCCTCGATCTTTTACGCACCAGGCCTGCCCAGTCCTTTTGGGGCTGCAAGCTAGAGCCTTCTCCTTCTTCTAGCTATATGTAAACATTCCCAGAGCTCCATAGTAGAACTGGCAGCCTGGAACCTGGGTATGAACTGGTTTCTGGGCAGAAAAAAAGCTGTTGCTACGGGTCCAGGCAGCTATATCCTTTCATGCCCACAAAGGCCTTCCCTCCACCTGCTTGCTTAGGGTTTTATTAACCCTACTCAAGCAAACTGGACCTACTGAATGTAATATACACATAACTTCTTAGGTTCTCTGCAGCCTACTAAACTTATTAAAAATAATTGATTTATCTTCCTTAGCCAAGAATCATCTAGCCTTCAGCTTTTGTTTTTTGTTTTTGTTGCCAGTCCTGGGGCTTGAACTCAGGGCCTGAGCACTGTCCCTGGCTTCTTTTTGCTCAAGGCTAGCACTCTGCCACTTGAGCCACAGAGCCACTTCTGGCCTTTTCTGTGTACGTGGTACTGAGGAATTGAACCCAGGGCTTCATGCATGCCAGGCAAGCACTCTACCACTAAGCCACATTCCCAGCCCTAGCTGTAGTTTTTTGAGCTCTTACAGTGGTCATGCCCTTTGACCTGATACGAATCCTTCTTGAACTGTTTGTAGATTGAGGAAGTGATGTAAAAAAGGAGGATGAGGCTGTATAGGTGAAAACATTTGCAACAATTATTTATAACAGGAAAGCTGTCATGGAGAGAAAAGTCAGGGTTAAGTAAATTTCAGCCCATTTCTTCCATGAGTTGGTTATTGCCACTAAAAAAGAGCATCATTATAAAGACAATTCAAGGTCATAACAGAAGCCTGGGAAAATTAAAAGATGTAGCCAAGCCAGGAGCCAGTGGGACACACCTGTAATCCTAGCTACTCATGAGGCTGAGATCTGAGGATCACAGTTCGAAGCCAGCCTAGGCAAGAAAGTCCATGAGACTTTTATCTCCAATAAACTACTCAGAAAAATCCAGAAATGGCACTGTGGCTCAAGTAGTAGAGTGTGCTAGCCTTGAGCACCAAGAGGCTCAGAGACAGAGACAAGCCCCTAAGTTCAAGCCCCAGGAGTGGCAAAAAACCAACCAACCAACAAATAAATAAAAGATGTTGCCAGACAAGTCAAAACATCTCCTGTTCCTCTTACAGTGAGTCACTGTGGCCAATCAAGGCCAGAAACGCAGCCATTGGCAACCACTGTTTCACTTGTGCCATTAACCATGTGGGCGAGGTAAGTCTCTGAGATCTGGTTGAGGAAGTAGCCACTGTTCTGTGGCCGTGTGAGGACACTCACAGCTGTCTCCTGTTCTCTGTGTATGCATGCCACCATTGCTGGTCTCAGAAGGGGGAAACTGGCTTCATCTGGTACTGTTTTGTTTCTCTCTTCTTTTTGTTCTTTCTTTTTGTGCCAGTCCTGGGGCTTGAACTCAGGGCCTCGGCTCTGTCCCTGAGCCTGGGGCTTGGGCACTGACCTGAGTTTTGTGACCCAAGGCTGGTGCTGTACCACTTGAGCCACAGCTCTACTTGCTACCTTTTGGTGGTAAATTTGAGATCAGAGTCTCATGCACTTCCTTGTCCAGGCTGACTTCAAACTGTGATCCTCAGATCTCAGCCCTCTGAGTAGCTGAGATTACAGGCATGAGCCCTTGGCACCCAGATATTTTCTGGTTTTGTTTCAACTAAAATTATTCTGAGGGATCTTGATTTGGCAATTTTCATTCACTTATTTCCAAGTGTATAGTTCCTTACTCTCTCCAAATTGGTAGACCTTGTGCACTAAACGGTAAGACCAGCAAACACTGCATTTGTTACATTTAACCCTTTCCCTGATATCAAACTAATGTCCCTAACCTGATGTCAAACTCTCATTCTGTGTAAGATAACCACCAGAGTTTGTACACTGAATCTGACTCTGGGAACTGTGGTTCTGTGGGAAACTGTGGTTTAGCCAAGCCAACCTAACTTGCCTTCCAAGGTCCTAAGAACTAGATGTTCGTTATCTTTCCTCCCTTCTCCCCTCATTATAAATTCTGTATTGACAAAGCCCAGCTGCCTTCTTAAATTCCTTGCTAGCTGTCCAAAGCTGAGGGCTTGCTAGTGCATTTAACAAATTTCCATTTTTCCAGAGACCACAGATCCTTCCACCCCACTCCAACCATTTCTTAGCTCACTGGCCCTCAGCATGCCCCCTGCTGGTCTGGCCAGGTGACCTGAACGCATGTCACAGTGGTGCCACCCATGGACTCCTCTTGCCTTGCTTTTCCTTCACAGGAGCACTTCCCCAATGAGTTTACTTCTGGAGATGGAAAGAAAGGTAGGCTCCATAGACTCTTGTGTTGCTGGGTCCCCCCTCCTCTGGTCCATCGACTTCCTCCTGGCAGGGCTACCCCACAGCCTGAGTCTGCAGGCCTGGCAGCTCAGAGGAGACACTGACTCCTCTGCTTTGTTGTTTGTGGTGGGAGAAATTCTGTGTAAGGACAGCGGTCCTGGGCTTGTGGCCATCTCATTCGCCCAAAGGGGATCGAATGAAAATTGAATTCGACTCCATACTTTTCCTACAACTGGTATGAAAATGGACTATGAAAATGTGTGAGAACTCCCCATAAGGGGGCTCTCTCCTTTTATACCTTCCCCCATCCCTGCCTCCTCCCCATGCAAGCTACACAAATGCCCTTGAATCAGAAAAGACTGCCTTGGGTTTCTAAAGAACACAGTTTGTTTTGATCTGAGATATCTCACCATACTGCTGCCAGGAAATCTACACCATCAGGTTTCATCTCTCTGGCTGAGATGGGGGGGGGGCTTTTCATTAAGGTAGTCTTAATTGCCTGGGGGGGTCACCCCCTGGGAACATGGACACAGGGTGCTGAGATACATCCCTCTTTTGAGTACCCAGATGGCACCCCAGACTTTCAGTTTTCAACATCAGTTAGCATACTAGACATGAAAAATAAGAAAAAAGGAGCAGGATGAGTGTCCTAGCTCTACAGGCCTGGCCCTGCGTGTACACACCCTTCACCCCTCTTGGGGTGTCTCTTAGCTCTGTGACTAGTGAAGGAGCTGAGGCATGGAGTGGGGGTAATGTGACAGAACTGGCATGGGAAACAGCTCACACCAGAAGCCCCTTGGCCTTCAGGGGCTGTGGGTGGCGAATATTGGTGGAAAAAGGTCAACACCTCCTTTTTTTCTTTTTGGCCAGTCCTCAGGCTTGAACTCAGAGTCTGTGCTCTGTCCCTCCTGAGTCTCTCTGTGCTCAAGACTAACACATTACCATTTGAGCCACAGAAGCACTTCTGGCTTTCTCTGTTTATGTGGTACTGAGGATCGAACCCAGGGTTTCATGCATGCTAGGCAAGCACTCTACCACTAAATCACATTCCCAGCCCAGCCAACAACTCTTAAGGGTGACATTTAGAAATTTTCTCAAGGTCCAAGTGGAGTGCCAAGGTCATCTTTACAGCCTCATAGTAGATATTTAGGCAGGAAGAAGCAGGTAAGTCCTTTGGGCCGGACTCTGGGGAGGGTGGAGTGGGCACCTTATCTGGCTTCCCTCGGTGTGCCTGCCCCTCTGCAGAGCCCACACTGTGTCTATATAAGCTGGTGATTGCTTCCCCTTTGCTTCTTAAAGCTCATCGTGACTTTGGCTACTTTTATGGCTCGAGCTATGTGGCAGCCCCTGATGGCAGCCGGACTCCTGGGCTGTCACGTAACCAGGAGGGGCTGCTGGTGGCTGAGCTCAACCTCAACCTCTGCCAGCAGCTGAACGATGTGTGGAACTTTAAGGTGGGTGCCCAAGTCTCTTCCTGTTGCCTGTCCCTCTCTTCTTTTTTCACCATCCTGCCTAATGAGCCAGAAATTGCAGTTGCCTGGTTTCTATGCATGACCTGCAGGGGGCGCCCACTCCCACCTGTGAGTTCCAGGGCAGCAGAGAGCCAGGCCTCTGCTTCCCTACTGCCTGCAAGGAGGAGCCATTGGGCCAAATGATGCACTTGCAGCAGGCCTCAGATTCTCCTCTCATCTGATTTAGAGTGCAGCGCCTCCACACAAATTAATCTCAATTTCATTTGTCCAGAGACTAGAGTGGATTGGCTTCTGTTATCCTTTTTTCTTTCCCAGGCCTTTGTACTTGTTGAAAGATAAATGTGTGTGTCTGGTTCTGTCTGTGATGAGGCTCCACAATGCAGAACTGGACAATGGACAATGTAGAACTGGACAACTGGTGGGAAATGGACCAGAAACTGGATCCGGGCGTGGCTCTGCCCATCCTGATTTCTGTAGTAGATTTTCTAGTTTACATCTCCACCAATGGTGTGTGAGGGCTCCATTTCCTCCCTGCATCCCCAACAACATTTGTAGTTGTTTTCTTAGTGACGGCTAATCTGGTATAATCGAAGTGTGGTTTTGTTTTGTTGTTGATGGTGGTAGGATGTGTGTGTGTGTGTGTGTGTGTGTGTGTGTGTGTGTGTGTGTGTATCCGCATGCGCATATGCCTGTATTCAAATTTGAATTCAGGGTCTAGGTGTTGTCCCTTAACTTTTTCTTTCAGGCTGGTGCTCTACAACTTGAGCTACAGCTCTACTTTTGGCTTTTTGAGGGTTAATTGGAGATAAAACTCTCATGGACTTTCCTGAGGGGGTTTACATTACATCCCAATCCTCAGATCTCAGCCTTCTGAGTAAGTAGTTAGGATTATAGGGGGTGAGCCACTGACACTGGTTGAATGTAAATGTAGTTTTCTTTTTCTATTTGGTGTTAGTACTGGGACTTGAACTTAGGGACTAGGGACAACCCCTTAGCTTTTTCTCTCAAGGCTGGTTCTTTACCACTTGAGCTATAGCTCCATTTCTGGCTTTTTGGTAGTTAATTGGGGATAAGAGTCTCATGAATTTTCCTGCCCAGGTTGGCTTTGCATTCTAATCTTCCAACCTCAGCCTTCTGGGTAGGTAGGTTTACTATTGGGTGCCACTGGCACCCAGCAGAGTCTAAGTGTAGTGTTTTGTTTGTTTGTTTTACTTTGGGCACCAACAGTAGGTCTTTAACTCAGAAACTGGGTGTTATCCTTTAATTTTTCTCTCAAGGTTGGTGCTCTACCATTTGACCCACAGCTCACTTCTGGCTTTTTGCTGGTTAGTTGGAGATAAAGGTCTTACAAGACTTTCCTTCCAGCTCTGGCTTCAAACTGTGATCCTCAGATTTCACCCTCTCGAGTAGCTAGGATTGTAGACATGAGCCAGGGGCATTCTGCTTAAGTGTAGTTTTGATTTGCAAGAAGTTGAACTTTTTTTCATGTAATCCTTAGCCATTTATATTTCTTCTATGGGCAATTAAGTTTCCATCTAACTCAAAAGTCACCACCAGGACTGACCACCACCTCTTGTTAACAAGTATGTAGCAGAATTGTTACATGCATCAAACTCAGTCAAGAAACCTAAGTTCCCAGCCTTCTGCTTCTGGTTAGAGATCTGGAGCAGGTTGGTCCCTTCTCTAACCTTAGGCTGTCTTCTGGGTTCTTCACAGTACAGGATGCCCTGCTTGCCTTCTGGTGCATCAGAGGAGTCCGTATGTCCTGGAAGGTTCTGGTTGCAGGTCTCAGCAGGCTGCACTGGGCTGTGAGAGTAAGCTTGGCATTCATGAACTTCACTGGAATCCCTGCAGAGAGAGGTCACCCTGGAGGGGCTTTCCTATTCCAGGCTCCCACTGTCAGCAGCCTTATGAATCCTGTCCTGTGGCTGCCCCCTAGTGGCGAGAGGTGGTGGCAAGTGACAGGTATTTGTAAACAGGAAACTCCAAATATGTTTTGCTTTCAGATGATGTGGAAAGTATGAGACATACTCAGGAGTTTGCCGAAGATGTCAAACCTGACTACAGCCAAACCATGATGAACAAGTCCTTGGCTTCAGCCTCTTCTGGCCAACATGGGGAGGGGCGAGCACCTCTGCCCTCAATGGATGAGTTTTACAATGCTATTATAAAGGTGATGTATAGAGGGGCTACAGTTATATAAGTCAGGTGTCCTAGCTACCTAGGAGGCTGAGATCTGAGGATTATAATTTGAAGCCAACGCAAGCAGAAAAGTCTATAGACTCTTATCTCCAATAAACTACTCAGGAAAGGCCAGAAGTGGTGCTGTGGCTCAAGTGGTAGAGCACTAGCACTGAACACCAAGAGGCTCAGGGACAGTACCCAGGCTCTGAGTTCAAGCCCCAGGCAAAAGACAAAAAGAAGCATTTCTTTTTTTGTTTTGTTTTTGTTTTTGTTGTTGCCAGTCCTGGGGTTTGAACTCAGGGCCTGAGCACTGTCCCTGGCTTCCTTTTGCTCAACGCTAGCACTCTGCCACTTGAGCCACAGCACCACTTCTGGCTTTTTCTATATACGTGGTACTGAGGAATCGAACCCAGGGCTTCATGTGTACGAGGTGAGCACTTTACTACTAGGCCATATTTCCAGCCCAATACATTTCTTTCTGGACAATGTCATCCCTTCCCTCGCTCTCTTCCCAGTTTTCCCCTCCGGTGCCTACGCACAGGTTGTATAGTTCATTTTCAACATGGTGTCTAGTGAGTGCCACTGCTGCATTTGTTCACCCTCAGTTTCCCAAAGGAGTTTTGAAACACACGGGCAGGGGGAAGGCATGATGGAGAGTCACAGAAGGAAAATTACAGGGTGATGGAAATGTTTTTGAACTAGATTCAGATGATGGTTACACAAGACTGCACATAAGTTAAGTGCTACTAGTTTTTATATGCTAAAATGTTTTGTTTTCATATACATGGAGTTAGGAAATATGGGGAAGAGCAATAGAGGGGTGATATTAATCACAACATATGGTGTTCATAAACTAACCTGCTGATTTGAAACCCCTTTGTATAACTAGTTAAAGATAATTTTTAATGTTTCATTTGAAGTTATAAGAATTCTACCTTAATTTAAAAAAGGACCAAGTATTGTTTATGAGTGGATTCTAAGACACATCAGCTTGAGGGTCTCTGTGGGAGTCTGTGTGAGCATGGGAGGAGAATAAGGGCTGGTGCTGAGTCACACATCCTGAAGCATGGCATGGGCATGGGCATGGAAATGGTCTGTGCCTGTTAGCCTGGCTTCACTGCATCCCTTAGCTACTAGTCAGACATTCATCTCACTATGCAGGAGCTTTTGGGTTTCTTGAAATAGTCTCAATACATTTCCCAGACTGCCCTTTAACTCTGAGACTCAAGTAGTGAGACTCATGACTGAAGTCGCTGAGACCATAAGCATGAATGCCCATCCCTGTATGGGATCCCTTTTCTCAGGGCAGTTAAGTCTACCACCAGTTGAATATGCCCATGAGAATGTCCCATAAGACCTGAATGAGCCTCCCTCCATCTAAAAGGCCTAAAGAGCAGACCTCCGGCTTCCCTGAAAAAGAAGGAATTCTGTGTGCAGAGAGCAGTCCCAGTCATTGGCAAGCGTTCTAAGCTGCTTACCTGACAGCCTGCACTACTGGAGCCATTGGACCGCTCCAGCCAGCCTCCACAATCACTGACTTCAGTCCCTTGCAAAGCAAAGAAACTTAATAGAATATCTACGGGTTCTGCCTTTGCTTGAGTCTGACTGACACAGAGCCTGTGGCTAAAGTGTTGCAGATGAGTAGAATCATAGAGATGAATTTTTGGCACTGGTTCTGGATTTTCGTAATTCATCTCTCATTGAATGGGAACTAAAAGTATCAATGACAAGTTTTAGTGGTAATGAAGGAAGTGCCAATCTGTGGTAAGGTGGCTATCACCATACACACAAGCCATTACTCTGTGCCTGAAAGTTCTAGCCTGCCCTGTGTATCTTGCCCTTGCCCTTATTACCATGTAAAAAAGTCCTTGTACTGAATCTCCTGATGTCCTTTAACCTCTATCCATTCACTAGTTGCTCGGCTTCTGTAGCTGATTTATAACGTGCACAATAGCTTTCTTGCTGCTCTGCCCCTTGGTTTCTACATTTGCAAGACGGACCATGGACTCTTACCTGCTTTGTCCCACAATGCTAGTGAGGGGAAGATCACATGAACTGGGGTGCCCCCTGGCAGTGTATGCAGTGTCTGTGTAGGCTATGTCCCTTGCACCCACCACAAGGCAAGAATTCAACCTGCTGAGCTGCAAATAATGAGCCAGTCAAGGCCGGTGGATGGTGTCCAGTAGTTTTAACCAATCAGAGAAGGCAGCCTCGTGTCTTCATGGGCCAGTAGCTGAATTGCATGGACACCCCCATGTTAGGGCTGGGATGTTCCTGGACAGCCTGTTGGTTGAGAAAGCCTGATGGAGCTGCCTAACTACAACTGTGTTAACCTCTTTAGCCTCTCCATGTACCTCTGTAGGTTTGTGGCCTTCCTTGGACCTTGCTTCTTCATGCCCCATAGGTACGAGGCTCTTTTCTGTGGGGGTCCTTTCAGCACCCCAAACCTTCATGTCTCTGATTTCCAGAAGCAGCAGTCAACCTCATATAGGGGCTCAGGTGACAAGTTGGTGCCTTTATGAGATGAGTACTAATATACCAGACACAGTTTGATCATCAACACCTTTGTTTGCCTGGAAACAGAACAGTGAGACAAGCCTTTCACAGGTAGGGTCAGTTCAGAGTTGCTGGGATTTGTAGATATTCAGTACATGTTTGTTCAGTGAATGCTCCTGTGGTCTCTGCTGATGTCCTGAGGCACACTTTCAGTTGAATTCTCTTGCATTATTCAGTGTCTGTGGCCTGCAGGCCTCCAGGCCCCTGTGAAAACTTTCAGGAAGCCTTCTGCTCTCCCTCAGTTTTGTCACTGTAAAAGGACAAGTGGAGGGCTGGGAAGGTAGCTCAGTGGTAGAGTGCTTGCCTAGCATGCATGAAGTCCTGGGTTCAATTCCTCAGTGCCACATAAACAGAAAAGGCCAGAAGTGATGCTGTGGCTCAAGTGGTAGAGTGCTAGCCTTGAATAAAAGATAGTGCCCAGGCCCTGAGTTCAAGCACAAGGACTGGCAAAAAAAAAAAAAAAAAAAAAAAACAAGGAAAAGTGGCAGCTGGCCATGGTTATTCCCCACTATGATCCCAGCTACTCAGGAGCAAGAGATCAGGAGGATTGCAGATTAAAGCCAGCCCACACAAAAAAAGTTAGAACTCATTTCAACAAACAAGCTGGGCATAGTACTCCTTATCTGTAAGCCCATCTACATGAAAGGGATAGGTGGGAGGATCATGGTACAGGTCTTGCTTAGGCAAAGAGTACAAGACCATATCTTAAAAAAAATAACTAAAGCAAAAAAGGGCTGGAGGCATGCTCAAGCTCAAAACCTTGGGTTCAAACCCCAGTACTGGGGGGGGGGGGGGGCGGGGAAAGAGGGCAGGTGCAGGTGGCAGAGGCTTGAAATCTCAAAGTTCTTCAGAGCTCTTCCAACCCTGATAAACAATATTCTTGCCAAGGCAAGCATATTTTATGTTTATGTTGTGGATTTAACCCAGGGCCTCATGAATGCTAAGCATTACCATGCTCTACCAATGAGCTACACCTCTTACACAACAGCACCTGGGATGGAAATAAGAGGCCAAATTACAGTGTACAGAAAAGAAAAAAGAGATAAAGCATTCCCCAGAATATACCATATACTAAACCATAAAAACAGGTCTTAATAAATAAATTAACAAGATTAATAGTAAAAGGTAACCTGGAAAATTAAAAAAATTTTATCACTGAGGATTAATCGCTTTGTGTGTGCACATATGTGCACATACATACTCCCCAGTCCTGGGATTTGAACTCAGAATATGAATGCAGTCTGTGAGCTTTTCTGCTTAAGGCTAGCACTCTACTCCTTAAGCCACAGCTCCACTTGCAGCTTTCTTGGTGATGAATTGGAGATAAGAGTCTCATCAGGCTTTTTTGTCCATGCTGGCTCTAAACCAGGATCCTCAGAGCTCAGCTTCCTAAGTTAGGCATTACAGGCATGAGCCACTGTCACCCAATAAAGGGGTTAGTATCTTTTTATAAAGAATCATATTAGGATCCAGGCACTGGTGGCTCACACCTATAATCCTAGCTACCAGTGGGCTGAGATCTTGAGGATTGAGGTTCAGAGCCAGCCCAGGCAGGAAAGTCTGTGAGACTCTTCTCCAATGAACTACCAGAAAACTGGAAGTGACTCTGTGGCTCAAGATGTAGAGCACTGGCCTTCAGCTGAATTGCTCAGGGACAGCACCCAGGCCCAGAGTTCAAGCCCCATGACCGACAAAAACAAAACGAAACAAAAAAAGATATTAGGATTTCTGGACCCCCAAAATAGATAGTGACCCACAGCTTGTTGGACAGCTTCCAATGTTGCCTGTTGCTCTGAGCCCCACTCAAGCAACACTGATTTGTAGAATAAAAGGCATATGCTGTCTCCAATATAATTTTCTGGTGGTGGTAATGTTGTGCCAAGTTGCAAGACCACCCCCAAGAAGACCACCGAGATTCAGACACTCCGAAATGCAAAAGCAAGGCAAGGGTTTATTGAACGAGCTGCCAACTCGGGCCTCGTCCTACCCACCGACACAGCGGAGGTTAGGAGGAAGCCTTGAGCTATGATTACACAGGGCTTATAAAGGCAAAGTACAAGGTTATAACAATCAGCTGTGCAAGCAAGATTAGAACACAGGTACAAATCTGATTGGCTCAGGGTTCGATTCTAAAATGGGGTTCACGTGGTGGGACCTGACTTCAAAGTCTGGCACCTCATTTCTCCCTTTTTCTTTTTGGTACCTTGGGAGCCAATCATGGCTCCATTCTGTCCATTTCAATGGCTTGCACGTCTAGGGGATGATATAGAGGTAAGGCATGGGCCAGTAGGACCCAATGTAGTAACCAAAGGGCCTGTCACCATTTCTTACAAGAATATTCTCTGTACCTCTGTTCTGCATGTCTCTAGTTTATCCTGCCTCATCTTCCCAAAAACAACTCTGGTCCCTTGATTTTAAAGGGGGGCTGATGGGTGAAGATCATCCATCTTCTGTAATTTCTTCAGGCTGACTCAGGGGCGTTGACCTTACCTAGCCAGGAACCTATAACCTTAGTCTACTTTTCCAAGGGACTGCAGGATTGCTGCAAACTGAAAATTAACTTTCAGCTATACAGACTTACCATTAGCTCTATAGTGTTTAGTATCCAAATGTAAGCAACAAAATAATACATAAACTTCTCAACTGTGCTCTAAGGGTCGGGTGGCTATACCCGTATTCCTGAGCAAGCTCAAAACTACCTAAAATAAGGGGGTCACCTCACTTTGGAGTGAGCTGCCAAAATGACATCAACACTAGCCAGGGTAGTAAGGAAAGAAGGCAAAAAGAAAATTATAACAATATTCAGTCTAACTTTCTTTTCTTGAGGCGAAGGCGAAGCGGCTGAGTTGGGTGCTTGGAGACCTCCCATGTTCCATCACGGTAGTTGTCATCCAGGGCAAAGGGGTCAGCTGGCCTGGCGTGGAAGCAATGAACCCAAGTGGCGATGCCGTCTAGGGTTCCTTCCACTGTGGTTCTTAGGATTTCAGTCCCCTGGTCTGAATAAATGGGGGGTAGGGACAGAAGCAGAATCATATCTTTTAGAGTCCAATTCATTTTCTCTACCTGTCCTGCACTCTGGGGTCTATAAGCACAATGCAATTTCCAATCCGTCCCCAGTGCAGCGGCTATTCCCTGACTTACTTTTGAGACGAAAGCCTGTCCGTTGTCTGACCCAACGGTGTATGGGAAGCCATACCTGGGTAGGATTTCTTTCAGATCTTCTTAGCCACTACATTCGCAGTCTCATGCTTTGTTGGATAGACTTCAACCCATCCTGAAAATGTGTCTACAAAAACTAGCAAATATTTGTAATTTCTGTGAAATCTACTTCCCAATACACACCTGGCCTATTCCCACAGAGGCGAGCTCCTTTAGTAATCTGTTGATTGGGGGCATTGGCAAGCTGACAGGCCTTTAACAGATCTCAATAAGGACACAATCTCAGGTCTACAAGCTTTCTTTACTAAACAGATGTATGAGCTTAAAATTCTCACTGCCAGTCAGGGCTCTGAGTAAATGCGGAGGGTGAGATTTTAATCTATCCTCTCATTTGACAAACTTACCCTTACTAACCACTATCACAGATGACTGGCAAATTCCTGCCCAGTAGACAGACATGGGCATTGGAAAGGCATGCTTATGAACTATTCTTCTAGGACTTCCCGGCTTTAACTTTTGAAAGGCCAACAGTAGTGACTCTAGGATCTGACACCATCTCTGCCATCCAAGCAGTGGCTTACTGCCTCTGGATGCTCCATCACTTTTGTCCCAGGAGGAGTGACTTTCGACTTGGACTCAGGGCCTGAGTGCTGTCCCTCAGCTCTCCAGCTCAAGACTAGCACCCTACCACTTTTGAGCTCCACACCACTCCGTTCCCAGCACTCTGCTGGCTAATTACAGACAAGTCTCTCACAGGGACCTTTCTTTGCCCGGGCTGGCTTCGAACCGCAGATTCAGATCAATGAGTCTTATAAGGGGCCACTTTACTCCAATTATAAGCAACAAGGTGGTCCACACAGAAGTAGTTTTTAAGCATGCTCTCTTACCTGGAACTTATTAGGGTCAGTATTAGATCTTGACAAACTTGTAGGAATCACCTGTGCTTCTCTGTGGGCCTGCTGGAAACTGTTACAAAAAAACCTACAAAGAAGCTGGAATGGCAATTAAACATTTTGGTAGCCATAATTCTCCTTTTCTCACTTTGCAATAATTATTTAGGACAATTTTACTTCCAAACTTCTTATCTAGAAATGTTTTCTTGATTTCTAAAGCCTTTTTAACACTAACACAACACTTTAGCTTTTATCTGCATCGGGAAAACTGAAGCTCACAGGCATTCTGAAACCAGGTGCCGCCTTTTGCTTACGGGCTGCTTGTTTCAAAAGAGCCTCTTTTTTTTGTTTTTTCTTCAGTCCCAGTTACTGCATGGCATGAAGACCTTTGAATTTAAACTTAGTTTTGCATCATACTGCAGTCTTGAACATGTTCACACTCACACATGCACACACACATATATTTTCAAAAGATCTTAAAGCGCGCTGAATAAGCATCGGCCGTACATTTTAAGACAAAAACCTTTAACAAATGATTTTACCATTCTCCAGCCTCATTTCCCAGGGCTTGATAGTTTTAGTAAAACATTTTTAGTCTTAGTAAAACATTTTAGCGCACCAAACAATTTTCTGCTTAAGAAGGCTGGGTGGGGTCCCCTAGAGTTCTTTTTTGCGGACATTCTCACTGATTGACTGATTGTGGGCTGTCACCTGTACATCTTTCCAGTGAGCTAAAGTCAAGTCCAGGGGAGTGGAAGGAACGTTCCCCATCATCCGTTTGTCAGGCACAGTGCAAGAAAGAAACACACAAAAATGAGCTCCTTAACCTCCCTCCAGTGAGCTAGGATCAAGTCTAGGGGGCTAGATAGAGGTCCTCAGAACGTTATCTATAGCTCTGATCAGATGTTCAGTCCAAAAGGCTACAAGAAACAAACAATTAATACAAAAGGAGGAAAACACACAGGCCTAAGAAAAGCTACGAGTTGGAGATCTCCCAAGCTGGCCCACAACCTCCTACAAGGGTGCAGAAGGAATGGACCCGAGTTGGCCCACAACCTCCTGCAAGAAGGAGTGGACCCGAGTTGGCCCACAACCTCCTGCAAGGGTGCAGAAGGAGTGGACCCGAGTTACGAGTTGGAGATCTCCCAAGTTGGCCCACAACCTCCTGCCAGGGTACAGGAGGAGTGGACCCAAGTTGGCCCACAACCTCCTGCCAGATAAGCAGAAGGAGCAGACCCAAGTACAAGGTGGGCGGGTTGAGTCTCGTTTAGGAGGCCCTCCTGGTCAGTTCCGGCCAAAAACCAAACTGACTCGCGCCCTACAAGTATAAGCAAAAGCAAAACAGACAAACAGACAAATTACAGGACAAGACAAATGAACAGGGCTGTTTTCTTACCTTCGGAGTCTGGGATCTCAGGGTCTCTGGGGCTATCCCGGACGAAACCCCAAATGTTGTGCCAAGTTGCAAGACCACCCCCAAGAAGACCACCGAGATTCAGACACTCCGAAATGCAAAAGCAAGGCAAGGGTTTATTGAACGAGCTGCCAACTCGGGCCTCGTCCTACCCACCGACACAGCGGAGGTTAGGAGGAAGCCTTGAGCTATGATTACACAGGGCTTATAAAGGCAAAGTACAAGGTTATAACAATCAGCTGTGCAAGCAAGATTAGAACACAGGTACAAATCTGATTGGCTCAGGGTTCGATTCTAAAATGGGGTTCACGTGGTGGGACCTGACTTCAAAGTCTGGCACCTCAGTAAAAGGGCAGAAGAATCAAGAGGTGACGGCAGCTTTTCCCTGACTGCTGGGAGGGTTAGGCATAGTACATCTGCCCACTCATTCCCAAGAAATGGAATTTGGTCAGAGATTATGAGTCACCTCTGCTGGTAGTGGTATCATAATGGGACAGATAGGATGTCTGAGGCTGCAACTTTTATCTTGTTGCCCAACACATCATCTGGGTCATGGAAGTTTTCGATATCAAAGTTTAAAGGGGTTCACTTAAAGCCTGTCATACCCATTGCAGACAAGTGGCAGGGTCATTTATACTCACAATGGTGTTTGGTTTGGATTTGGTTGGGTAATACTGGGGTTGCATCTCAGGGCTTCATGCTTGCTAGAGAGGCATTCAACCACTTGAGAAATGCCTCCAGCCCTTTTTGCTCTGGTTGGGTGGGAGACAGAGTCTCCTTCCCACCCCCCCACTCCCCGCCCCCAGGCTAGCCTGGGTGCCATGCTTTCTGTGTAGATAGAACAACATGGTTTTCCCTTCTTCTGTTGAAAGGCTTTTGAAAATCCTTTTACCCAGGCTGGCCTTGAGCCTTCACCCTCTTAATCTTTGCCTCCTGAGTAGCTAGCATTAGCCAAAAAAAAAAAAAAAAAAAAAAAAAAAAAAAAGTTCTTCTTGAGACAGAGTTTTGCTATGTAGCCTACGCTGGCCTTGAACTTGCAATCTTCCTTCTTGCCTCAGCCTCTCAAGCGTTGGGAAGTTTCTTTTTGTTGTTGTGTATATAGCAAATACCTGAAAGAAAAAAAGACAAGAATGTTTTGGCACATGGTCTCAGAAGTTTTAGTCAATGGTCAGTGAAGGGGGGAATGAAGAGTTAAAGTAAACCCCATTTTCAGGCAGCCCCCGTTTTGTTGTCTGTTTAAACTATGAGCAAACCCAGGGCAAGCTTATTAGGGCCCAGCCGGTCAAGAACTCTAACCGCCTGGGAATGCTTAACTCTAACCGTTCCCAGAATGTCTTGAGCCCTGAGCCAATCAGATTTGTACCCATGTCCTAATCTTGCTTGCTTGAACACCTGATTGCTGTAACTTTATTTTTTGTCTTGCTTGAACACCTGATTGCTGTAACTTTGTTTTTTGTCTTGCTTGAACACCTGATTGCTGTAACTTTTTTTTTGCCTTTATAAGCCTGTGCAATCACAGCTGGGGGCTTCCTCCTAACCTCCGCTGTGTCGGTGGGTAGGACGAGACCTGAGTTGCAGCTCGCCTGAATAAAGCCTTGCCTTGCTTTTGCATTTCTGAAAGTCTGAGTCTCGGTGGTCTTCTTGGTGGTCGTCTCGCAACTTGGCATTACAGTCAGCTGAGTGCATTTTGTTGGGTCTGAGGGCAGAATATCATGGCAGTGGGAATGCATGGCAGAGGATGCTGCCGGATGAGAGCCAGGGACAGGCTATGTATTTCCAAGGCACCTTTCCCCAGTAACCTACTTCCTCCCAAACGTCCCTGAAGAGGTAAAGTAAACCCCAGTTTCAGGCAGCCCCCGTTTTGTTGTCTGTTTAAACTATGAGTAACCCAGGCCACCAATTATCCCGGCTAGCAGGACAAGCTTATTAGAGCCCAGCTCGTCAGGAAACTCCCTGCTTAACTCTAACTGCCTGCTAATGCTTAACTCTAACCACCCCGGAATACCTTGAGCCCTGAGCCAATCAGATTTGTACCCATATCCTAATCTTGCTTGAACACCTGATTGCTGTAACTTTGGGTTTTTGCCTTTATAAGCTTTGTGAAATCTCAGCTCAGGGCCTTCCTCCTAACCTCCACTGTGTTGGTGGGTAGGACGAGACCCGAGTTGCAACTCACCTGAATAAAGCCTTGCTTTTGCATTTTGGAACATCTGGCTCTCGGTGGTCTTCTTGGGGGTCTTCTCGCGACATGGGCATAACAGTTGGGGGCTCATCCGGGATAGCCCCAGAGACCCCCGAGACCCCAGACCCCGAAGGTAAGAAAACAGCGATGTTCGTTTGTCTTGTCCTGTCATTTGTCTGTTTGTCTGCTTCCTTTTTGAGGACGGACATTCCCACTCGTATTTCTTGAAGGGGTTGTCAAAGCGGACGTGTTTACACAGCAATCCTGAGGGGACTGGGGGACGCCCCAGACTCTCCACCCTTGAAGGGGGACCCCTGGAACCCAGCCTTGAATTTGCATCCACTCCTTCTGCACACTTGCAGGAGGTGTGGGCCAACTTGGGAGATCTCCAACTCGTAGCTTTTCCATTTCTCAGGCCTGTGTGTTTTCCTCCTTTTGTATTAATTGTTTTGTTTTTTGTAGCCTTTTGGACTGAACATCTGATCAGAGCTATGGGTAACATTCTATCTTGGGGACCTCCATCTAGCCCCCTAGATTTGATCCTAGCTCACTGGAGGGAGGTTAAGGAGATAGCTCAGAACCAAGGTGTGGCCCTTAAGAAGGAAAAGTGGATCACCCTGTGCAAGTCAGAATGGCCCACCTTTAAGGGAACTAATTGGCCACCTGAGGGAAGCTTTGACATAGGTAAGATCAGGACTTTGCAATGCCTAATCTACACCCCTCATTCAGGCTATCCAGACAAGAAAGAAAACAAGAAGGAAGAGAAGGGGCTGGGAATATGGCCTAGTGGCAAGAGTGCTTGCTTCCTACACATGAAGCTCTCAATTCGATTCCCCAGCGCCACATATATGGAAAACAGCCAGAAGGGGCGCTGTGGCTCAGGTGGCAGAGTGCTAGCCTTGAGCGGGAAGAAGCCAGGGAAGGTGCTCAGCCCCTGAGTCCAAGGCCCAGGACTGGCCAAAAAAAAAAGGAAGAGAAGAAATTTTACCTACCTGTCCTCCAGGGAGGAAGCACGGAGAAGGAAATGTTTCCCCCTCCATACTTCCCACCCCAGTTAACTCTACAAGAGGAGGACTCTGAGGAGAAGGTTTCAGCTGTGCCCTCCACTCTGGAGGGTCCCGCCCAGTCAACTCACTAGTGCCGGCAGCCCAGAACACGGAGGCATCGGCCCCAAGTCCTGACCCATAGCCGCCAGCAGCGGTGGACACAGGGCTAGCACCCGCAGGCGGCAGGGAGTGACCCCACCACGCAGCACTGTCATCTCTGTGTTGTTTGTAAGTCTGACAGTCTCTTTTGTGTCAAACCTGCATAGCTCATTGGAAAGATGTACAGGAGACAGTTCACAATCAGAGTGTGAGTGTCCACAGAAAGAACTCTGGGGCACCCCCACCCAGCCTTCTTCAGCAGAAAATTATTTGGTGGGCTAAAATGTTTTACTAAGACTAAAAATGTTTTACTAAGACTATCAAGCCCTGGAAAATGAGGCTGGAGAATGCTAAAATCATTTGTTAAAGGTTTTGTCTTAAAATTTGCATGTTGCAGAAGTGATTGACAAGAATATCTCTTGCCTCTGGAAAATGTAGGGCCGATGCTGATTTTGAGTGCTTTAAGATCTTTTGAATATGTATGTGTGTGTGTGCATGTGTGAGTGTGAACATGTTCAAGACTGTTAGTATGATGTAAAATTGAGTGAGTTTAAGTTTAAATTCAAATGGTCATCAAGTTCGGGCATTACCAAATGTTTTAAAAGATTAGTGCATTGTTTTTTTAAAAAAAAAAAAAAACAGGAACTAGAGTTAAAAAAAGGATTTCTCAGGGTTCTTTAGCAGTCAAAAAAGTGGGTATCTAGGGGCTGGGGATATGGCCTAGTGGCAAGAGTGCCTGCCTCATATACATGAGGCCCTGGGTTCAATTCCCCAGCACCACATATACAGAAAATGGCCAGAAGTGGCGCTGTGGCTCAAGTGGCAGAGTGCTAGCCTTGAGCAAAAAGAAGCCAGGGACAGTGCTCAGGCCCTGAGTCCAAGCCCCAGGACTGGCCAAAAAAACAAACAAACAAACAAACAAACAAAAAAGTGGGTATCTTAATTAAGACTTGATTTAACAAAGGGCAAGCTGGTGTGAATTCATCAAGCCCTATGGAGTCAGGATGGAGCCAATAGAGGGCTTTCTTTCATCTTTGTTTTCAGGTGAACATTGGAAACCTTGTGGTAAAAATGAATGATTTGACTGGAATTTCTAAAACTGCCCCTTGAGAGGTACTAAGAATTGGAAAAGTTTTTTAAATGGTTGAAAAGTTTATTTATCTGATGTGATCCTGAAGAGTGAAGGTAAATCCTACTTTGAGGCAGCAGTGACTCCATTTTGAAACCATCTTGTTTATGTTAAATTGTAAAAACTAGACTTGTTTGTGCTGAAACTGTTGAAGCTGTAAATTCCTTAAACAAAGCTATCTTAAAGCCAGGCAGGCCCCACTCTGTGCCTGTAACCTTGGGCCTGCACAAGCTCTGAAAAATGGCCATGCTGGCCAAAGATAAACAAGCACTGTGAGCCCACTCAGGCCTCCAAATACTTCATGTAGCAGGGCAGGTTGTCAGAACCCAGACAACTGAAGGACTGTTTTGGTAACTTCTGTCCACCCTGGAATGTTTTTACCCCAGAGCCAATCAGATCTGTAAACACTTGGTTACTGTAACATTGTGGTTTTTGCCTTTATAAACCCTGTAAGATTTCAGCTCAGGGTCCTCCTCCCTATCTCCGCTGCGTCGGTGAATGGGACGAGACCCAAGCTGCAGCTTGCCTGAATAAAGCCTTGCTTTTGCATTTTGGAATGTCTGGCTGTTGGTGGTCTTCTTGGTGGTCATCTCGCAACTTTGGGGCATAACAATCCGATTCCTGTGCTATTTTTGTAATTTGGATTTTAAAGGACATATATTAAACTAATGGGGATAGGAGTAAACTCTCATTAATTCTATGTAAGTAGGAAGAAATGGCAAAATGGGCTAATGTTTCTCACTAATTTATTGAAAGGCTGAATGGGTATTTCTAATTCTGTAATTGTAATTCTTGCACTAAGGAAAAATTGTCATTTGAGTTCAAAGGTCTTCATGCCATGCGGTAACTGGAACTAAAGAAAAAAAAAAAAGAAAAAGAGGTTCTTTTAAAACAAGCAGCCCGGAGGCAAAGGGCAGCACCTGGTTTCAGAATGCCTGTAAGCTTCAGAGTTTTTCCAATGCAGATAAAAGCTAAAGTGTTGGTGTTAAAGCAGAGGTTAGTAAAAAGGATTTGGAAATCAAGAATACATTTCTAGATAAGAAATTTGGAAGTAAAATTGTCCTAAATGATTATTGCAAAGTGAGAAAAGGAGAATTATGGCCACCAAAATGTTTAATTACCATTCCAGTTTCTTTGTAGGTTTTTTGTAACAGTTTCCAGCATGCCCACAGAGAAGGACAGGTGATTTCTACAAGTTTGTCAAGACCTAGCATTGGCCCTAAATAAGTTCCAGGTAAGAGCATGCTTAAAAACTACTTCTGTGTGGACCACTTTGTTGCTTTTAATTGGAGTAAGACTCATTGATCTGAAATTTGCAGTTAGAAGCCAGCCCGGGCAGAGAAAGGTCCCTGTGAGAGTCTTCATCTCTAGTTGGCCAGCAGAAGTGCTGGGAACAGAGTCGTGAGTTGCTTTGAGGCTCAAAGTGGTAGGGTGTTAGTCTTGAGCTGGAGAGCTGAGGGACAGCACTCAGGCCCTGAGTCCAAGTCCAGTGGAAAGTCACTCCTCCTGGGACAAAAGTGATGCAGCATCCAGAGACAGTAAGCCACTGCTTGGATGGCAGAGATGGTGTCAGATCCTAGAGTCACTCCTGTTTGGCCTTTCAAAAGTTAATCAAAGCCAGGAAGTCCCAGAAGAATAGTTCGTAAGCATGCCTTTCTAATGCCCATGTCTGTCTACTGGGCAGGAACTTGCCAGTCATCTGTGATAGTGTGTAGCAAGGGTAAGTTTGTCAAATGAGAGGAGAGTTTAAAATCCCAACCACCGCATCTACTTAAAGCCCTGACTGGCAGTGAGAATTTTAAGCTGATACATCTGTTCAGGAAAGAAAGCTTGTAGACCTGATATTGTGTCCTTACTGAGATCTATTAAAGGCCTGCAAAAGTAATGTAGGCATTTTTTTAGGTCATCAGAGATCAGTTCCCCAGCCAGTCAGGGGAAAGCTTTTACAAACTAGAATGTTAAAAGGCTACACTGCAATAGCCCAAAAAGAAGTCTGTAGAGTTGAAAGTTAAAATGTTGAATGTAATTTCCAGCTTGGAGTAAAGCTCCTAATGGACATCTGGTCCTGCAGCCCCTTGGTAAAGTAGACTAAGGTTATAGGTTCCTGGCTAGGTAAGGTCAACTTCCCTGAGTCAGCCTGAAGAAGTTATAGAAGATGGATGATCTTTGCCCATCAGCCCCCTTTTTAGGACCAAGGGACCAGAGTTGTTTTGGGGAAGAGGAGGCAGGATAAACTAGAGGCATGGAAAACAGAGGTAATAGTATACAGAGACTGCACTTGTGAGAAATGGTTAAAGGCCAAGCCTTCTATGTTGGCTTAAAAAAAATTCCTAGCCTTATTGGAAATATCTGATTTAAACTTATTGCCCTGGCAAACTGACCCAAGGGACATTGATTGCCTAAAGCTGTCTTGACTTTCAGTGATATGCCAGCCTACAAAAGCTAGCGTGCGTAAGAAGGAATCAGGAAAATACTAGTAAATTTAACTAAAGTTAGGCTTTAGGTTAACTTAGGTTAAGCTTCTCTAACCAGTCTATGGAGAAAGTTGCAGGTAACCCAGCGGAAGGTGTGACATTCTACTGGAACCACTGGGAGCCACTGCTGCCTGACACCACCATGGCCCCTGCCCATTGCATTTGAATGAGGATCAAGGAGAGTCTAACAGTCATCTGGAAGAATCTACATCTTCAGATGGGACTCTTATCACACTCAGCTGATTTCTGCTGGAAAGTGCTTTGGATCTGCTAAAACTTAAATTTTGGGAGGGATATTCTTGAGTTGACTGGAGTTAACTAGCTCTATTAAGAAAATTGGGGGCTGGGGATATGGCCTAGTGGCAAGAGTGCCTGCCTCATATACATGAGACCCTGGGTTCGATTCCCCAGCACCACATATACAGAAAATGGCCAGAAGTGGCGCTGTGGCTCAAGTGGCAGAGTGCTAGCCTTGAGCAAAAAAGAAGCCAGGGACAGTGCTCAGGCCCTGAGTCCAAGCCCCAGGACTGGCCAAAAAAACCAAAAAAACAAAAAACAAAACAAAATCAAGAAAATTGGATATTGTAAGAAATTTTCAAGCAGACTGGCCTGCTGCTAAATTCAAAGCATGTATGACAGGCTGGAGAGTCACTTCCAGGTAAATGCCTGGAGTGGGAGGTGTGTTCAAGAGTATTAAAATGTGTCCAGATGGATTAGGGTGTGACCTCAGAGAAGAGAGGGAGGTAACTGCCATCAGGTGTGCCAGGTACCAAGGTAAATGGACAGATTTAAACTGCTGGGGGGCATCTTCATGGAGCCCCCCTGGTTTGGATCTTACAGATGCCACTGGCCAACCTTAGGCACTTGGAGGAACTGGAAACTGGAGAAATCCACTCTAAAATAGTAACTCATGATAGTTGGCTCTGGTCTGGCTTCTTAGGAGCAGCAGTCCCATCGGACTGACCCTTGCCCCATCTTTATTTTCCCCAACAGCCTGTGGGTGGAGTCACAGCAAATTGCCTTGATGTAGTTGAGATAAACTGGAAAATGTAGACAGTTTAAAACTCTAGCAGCGGGCTGGGGATATAGCCTAGTGGCAAGAGTGCCTGCCTCAGATACACGAGGCCCTAGGTTCGATTCCCCAGCACCACATATACAGAAAACGGCCAGAAGTGGCGCTGTGGCTCAAGTGGCAGAGTGCTAGCCTTGAGCGGGAAGAAGCCAGGGACAGTGCTCAGGCCCTGAGTCCAAGGCCCACGACTGGCCAAAAAAAAAAAAAAAACTCTAGCAGCAAAGAAGGCCCAGGAAATGTAAAGAGGAAAGTTAGTATAGAAAGCCTTGGAGAAAGGGATAGAGAAATGGTTTCCTCTGGATAAGAAAGGGATTTAAAAATTAAATTGTCACAGAATGTTCCAGTAAGTCACTGATGGTGTGAGGAAGTAGAAGATGGTGTGAATGGGGATATGTTAAATTTTTTTTTTTTTTTTGGCCAGTCCTGGGCCTTGGACTCAGGGCCTGAGCACTGTCCCTGGCTTCTTCCCGCTCAAGGCTAGCACTCTGCCTCTTGAGCCACAGCGCCGCTTCTGGCCGTTTTCTGTATATGTGGTGCTGGGGAATCGAACCTAGGGCCTCGTGTATCCGAGGCAGGCACTCTTGCCACTAGGCTATATCCCCAGCCCCGGATATGTTAAATTTTATAAGACACAGATTATAAAACTGTATAAGGAAAGACTTTAGAGAGAGAATTGGGGAAACAAAAAAGTTTCCTTTAGGGCTGGGAATATGGCCTAGTGGCAAGAGTGCTTGCCTCCTACACACGAAGCTCTCGGTTCAATTCCCCAGCACCACATATATGGAAAACGGCCAGAAGGGGCGCTGTGGCTCAGGTGGCAGAGTGCTAGCCTTGAGCGGGAAGAAGCCAGGGACAGTGCTCAGGCCCTGAGTCCAAGGCCCAGGACTGGCCAAAAAAAAAAAGTTTCCTTTAGATTAAAAGGTTTTGGCATGTTAAAAGTGAGAAAGACAATCCCTAGAAAGTTTGAGTATGTAACAAATGGTATCAGTATGTCTTAAAATTAGAGCATATGAGTAAAGTTGGTATGTAATCAAATTGGCTATAATATAAATAGGGTCAGAATTGGGGCTTCAGTGTAAAACTATGTTTATCTGTACCTGCATCTGCAGGGCTAAGGGACTTGTATGATGCCATCTAAATGTTATTCCTAACTTGCATTCGCATTTGTTATGAGCTTTTATCCCCCTCAGAACCCTATAGCAAGTCCACCAAGAGATCTGGCTCAAGCTAAAGGCCCTTTATGAGACTGGACCTCTTCCTGAGCCACACCCGCTACCAACTGAGTAAAGCGCCACCAACAATTTATGGTATTGTGGGCACAATACCAACTTGTCCCTACCGATTCTCAGTCAGAATCAAACTAATAAGCAAGGAGAACCAGGATTGGTTCTAGAGTTACCTATCAGAAGAGGGGAATGAAGAGGTAAAGTAAACCCCATTTTCAGGCAGTCCCCATTTTGTTGTCTGTTTAAACTATGAGTAACCCAGGCCACCAATTATCCCGGCTAGCAGGACAAGCTTATTAGGGCCCAGCTCGTCAGGAAACTCCCTGCTTAACTCTAACTGCCTGGAATGCTTAACTCTAACCACCCCAGAATACCTCGAGCCCTGAGCCAATCAAATTTGTACCCGTATCCTAACCTTGCTTGAATACCTGATTGCTGTAACTTTGGGTTTTTGCCTTTATAAGCTCTGTGAAACAGCTCAGGGCCTTCCTCTTAACCTCCACTGTCTGTGGGTAGGATGAGGCCCAAGTTGCAGCTTGCCTGAATAAAGCCTTGCTTTTGCATTTTGAAACGTCTGGCTCTTGATGGTCTTCTTAGGGGTCTTCTCGCAACATGGGCATAACAGTCCATATTACAGGGTTCAAGGGAGGGGAGTCCCCATCCCTCCAAGAGTCCACCACTCAGAGAAAGTCTCAAGCAAAAAGATGGATTGGGGAAGCAAAAGTGAGCTGACCGGCTGGGGACACAGCACAGACTTGGGAGCTGAAACTGGCAGTGAAAAGTGGACTGACCAGCCAGGGACACAGTGCAGCCATTTACAGAAGCAGATTTTTGGGGTCAGGCTGACCTAATCTACTCCCCCAACATTTCCTACCATGTTTCCCTAGTCAAGATGGAGTCAGCTGTGCTCCCTACAACATCCCTACCTTCCAATAATGCCATTTGGTGAATCCATCCCAGACCTAATGGATCAATCAGGCCAGAGCCTGATCAAATCAATAGCACCACCAGCTGAGAACCAAACATTCAATATGTGAGCCTTCTAGGGGAGATGTTTTATATCCAAACTACCCACACCTGGGTGCCATTCCTGGATGCACTTCTGTATTTGGAGAATCCTTTCTGTCACTCCAAGATTGGAAAGACAGCATCAATTCCTACTGAAGTGCCAGACTTTGAAGTCAGGCCCCATGTTACCACGTGAACCCCATTTTACCACGTGAACCCCACTTTACCACGCGAACCTGAGATAAGCAGGCCCTGTGAGCAAACCCAGGACAAGCCCATTAGGGCCCAGTCAGACTAGAACTCTAACTGCTGGGAATGTTTAACTCTGAGCACCCCTAGAATCGAACCCTGAGCCAATCAGATTTGTACCTGTATCCTAATCTTGCTTGCTTGAACACCTGATTGTTGTAACTTTGTTCTTTGCCTTTATAAGCCCTATGTAATCACAGCTCAGGGCTCCCTCCTAACCTCCGCTGTGTTGGTGGGTAGGACGAGGCCCGAGTTGCAGCTCGCTTAAATAAAGCCTTGCCTTGTTTTTGCATTTCGGAATGTCTGAGTCTCATTGGTCTTCTTGGTGGTGGTCTTGTGACTTGGCACAACATTTGGGGTTTCGTCCAGGATAGCCCCAGAAACCTCCGAGACCCCAGACTCTGAAGGTAAGAAAACAGCCTCATTTGTCTTGTAATGTGACTGTTTGTCTGTTTTGCTTTTGCTTATTTCTTGAAGGGGTTGTCGAAGCAGATGCGCTTACTCGGCAATCCTGGGGAGACTGGGGGATGCCCCCAACTCCCCACCTTTGAAGGGGGACCTCTGGAGCCCTGTTTTCAACTTGAGTTCACTCTTTCTGCACCCTTGCAGGAGGATGTGTGGGCCAACTTGGGAAATCTCCAGTTTTTCTTGTTCTTGCCTATGTTTATTTTTTTCTTTTGTATTAATTGTTTTGGTTTCTTTTATTTTGTAGCCTTTTGGACTAAACATCTGATCAAAGCTATGGGTAACGTTCTATCATGGGGACCTCCATCTAGCCCCCTAGATCTGACTCTAGCTCACTGGAGGAAGATCAAGGAGATAGCTCAAAACCGAGGTGTGGCCCTTAAGGAGGAAAAATGGATCACCCTGTGCAAGTCAGAATGGCCCACCCTTGAGAGAGCTAATTGGCCACCTTAGGGGAGCTTTGACATAATTAAGATCAGGACTTTACAAAGCCTAATAGAAGCCCCTTGTTCAGGCTATATAGACCAGATTCCTTATATAGACACCTGGAGGGAACTAGTTGACAGGGACACTCCAGCTTGGGTTCGGCCTTTCTTACCAACTCCTCCACTCCTTCCCCTACCTCAATATTCACTCAAAAGACACGGGGTGACAAGAGAGAAACCAAGAGGGGAGAGAAGAAATTATATCCACCTGTCCTTCAGGGAGGAAGCACGGAGGAGGAAATGCTTACCCCACCATACTCCCCACCCCAGTTAACTCTCCAAGAGGAGGACTCTGAGGAAGATGTTTCAGCTGTGCCCTCCGCCCCAGAGGGCCCCGCTCAATCAACTCACCGGTGCCGAAGAATTACATCTCTTCATAATTCTGTTGCCCTTCCTCTACACCCTATAGGTCCTGTGGATGCAGATGGTCGACAACAATTCCAATACTGGCCATTTGCTACTAGTGATCTTTACAATTGGTGTGCCCAAAATGCCCCCTTTTCTGAGGAACCTCGGGACTTAATTCGCTTGTTTGAAACTATACTTTTCACTCACCAGCCCACTTGGGATGATTGTAGTCAGCTTTTACAGGTCCTTTTCACCACAGAGGAGCGAGGTTGTATCCAAGAAGCATCCCGGAGACTTCTCCCCAGCCCCAATGGAACGCCCATCACGAATCCTGCCTCGATTGACACCTCTTTTCTTGAGACCAGACCAGCATGGGACTACAATATGGCTGAAGGTAGGGAGTGACTCCTTGTCCATCGCCAGGCTCTGCTGGCAGGTCTCAAGGCAGCAGCTCGCCGACCTACCAATATGGCCAAAGTTTATGATATTAGACAGGGAGAAAGTGAAAGTCCGGCAGCATACCTTGAGTGGCTTGTGGAAGCTTTTAGTCAATACACCCCGTATGATCTTGAGACCCAGGAATCTGCTCAGATAATTATGTTTGCCTACGTAAATCAAGCCACACTGGACATAAAGCGAAAGTTGCAGGTTCTAGACAGGCTCGGTGAAAAATCTATTAGGGATCTAGTAGCAGTGGCGGAAAAGGTTTATAATAAGAGAGAAATAGGAGAACAAAGACAGGAAAGGAAGGACAAAGAACGTGGAATCGAGCAAGAAAAGAGGAACAGAGTTGAGGAAAGGAGCTTGGCTAGAATTTTGGAGCAACAATGCAAGGACCTCAGGGAAATCCTGACCTCTATGCAGGCAGGAAACTTCAGACAGTCCTCCTCTCCAAGTAAGGAGCAGGAGCCCAAACCCCAATCAAGAGTGGGGAAGAATCAGTGTGCCTATTGCAAGGAAGAGGGGCATTGGATCAAAAACTGCCCAGAGCTAGCCAAGAAAAAGGAGGAAAAACAGAAAGTAGGATCAAGAGTGTTGTCAACCTTAGAGATGGCTGAGGACAGTGACTGAGGGAGTCGGGGCTCAGATCCCCTCCCTGAGCCCAGGATAACATTGAAAGTGGAGGGGAATCCAGTCATGTTCATGGTAGATACGGGAGCAGAAAATTCAGTATTACTAGCCCCGAGAGGGCCGATGTCCTCTAAAACAACATGGGTCCAAGGTGCGATGGGCACTACACCCTATATTTAATGGACTACTCGAAGAACAGTGGAATTGGGAGCAGGCCAGGTAACCCACTCATTTTTAGTCATCCCTGACTGCCCCTATCCATTGCTTGGACATGACCTCTTAACAAAAATGAAAGCTCAGATACAATTCACAGGCAGTGGGGCTTCTGTGACGAACTCAAGAGTAAAGCCTGTTAGTATACTAATAACTAGCAAGTTAGAAGAGGAGTATAGGCTATACCAGCATCTTAAGCCTGAGTCTCCGGAAAATGAGTAGCTACGGGTGTTTCCCCAAGCATGGGCAGAAACTGGGGGATGGGACTGGCAAAACATCGTCCTCTAATCTTTGTGGAACTCAAAACCGGGGCTGACCCAGTAAGAGTTTGCCAGTACCCTATGTCACTAGAAGCAAAGAAGGGGATCACTCCTCACATCAGAAAATTGTTAGATTTAGGAGTTCTGAAGCCCATCCAGTCAGCCTGGAAAACTCCACCGTTGCCTGTTAAAAAAGCCTAATTCTAATGATTACAGACCAGTGCAAGACTTGAGAAAAGTTAACAAGAGAGTAATGGACATTCATCCAACAGTCCCAAACCCATATACCCTGCTGAGCTCCCTATCACGGAGCCATGTGTGGTATACTGTGTTGGATCTAAAGGATGCCTTCTTTAGCTTGCCCTTAGCCCCACAGAGCCAAAGCTACTTTGCATTTACTTGGCACGATCCTGAAATCGGGATAAGCGGTCAATTGACCTGGATCAGGCTGCCTCAAGGATTCAAGAATTCGCCTACCGGGCTGGGGATATAGCCTAGTGGCAAGAGTACCTGCCTTGGATACACGAGGCCCTAGGTTCGATTCCCCAGCACCACATATACAGAAAACGGCCAGAAGCGGCGCTGTGGCTCAAGTGGCAGAGTGCTAGCCTTGAGCGGGAAGAAGCCAGGGACAGTGCTCAGGCCCTGAGTCCAAGGCCCAGGATGGCCAAAAAAAAAAAAAAAAAAGAATTCGCCTACCATCTTTGATGAGGCATTACATGAAGACCTGAGTGAGTACCGCTCCCAAAATACTGAAATAAGTCTATTGCAATATGTAGATGATTTGTTAATAGCCGCTCCAGACAAGAATAGCTGTCTAAAGGGAACAGCTAGGCTCTTAAAGACTCTTGGCAATTTGGGCTATAGGGCCTCCACTAAAAAGGCACAAATTTGTAAACCTGAAGTCACTTATCTGGGCTTCATATTAAAAGAGGGCAAGCATTGGCTGTCAGATGCACGTAAAGAGACTGTGCTAAAAATCCCTGTAACTAAGTCAGCCAGACAAGTCAGAGTTCCTGGGAACAGCGGGTTTTTGCCGGCTGTGGATACTTGGGTTCGCTGAGATGGCCAAGCCTCTATCTATATTCGGTGACTAGAGGGAATAATCTAGCCCACCAGGCAGCTAAGGAAGCAGCCCTCCAGCCCAGAGCAGAAGTATTGACTCTAGTAGACCCAGGACCACGAGCTTTACCTCTTGTAACCCAGTATTCCCAAGAAGACTTGGAGTGGATAAAGAAAATTCCCATGGCCCACAAAACCCCGGACAGAGAAGGAAACAATGACTGGTGGAAAACTGGTGAAGGGAAACTTATCTTGCCACAAAGGCTGGGTAAGGGGATCCTTAAAAGAATCCACCAAGCTTCTCACATGGGAACCCGAAGAATGCAGGACTTGCTCTGATACTCCAAAGTGAAAATTAGACAAGGAAATCAACTTATTGAAGATATTGTTAAAAATTGCAAGGCCTGGGGCTGGGGATATGGCCTAGTGGCAAGAGCGTTTGCCTCGTATACATGAGGCCCTGGGTTCAATTCCCCAGCACCACATATACAGAAAACGGCCAGAGGTGGCGCTGTGGCTCAAGTGGCAGAGTGCTAGCCTTGAGCAAAAGAAGCCAGGGAGAGTACTCAGGCCCTGAGTCCAAGCCCCAGGGCTGGCCAAAAAAAAAAAAAAAAATTGTAAGGCCTGTCAGCTTACCAATCAACAAGTTAAGCCTATCCAACAAAGCATGACTAAAGGAGCTCGCCTCCGTGGGGATAGGATAGGCCAGGCGTGTATTGGGAAGTAGATTTCACAGAAATTAAACCTGGAAAATTTGGATACAAATATTTGCTAGTTTTTATAGACACCTTTTCAGGATGGGTGGAAGCCTATCCAACAAAGCATGAGACTGCAAATGTAGTGGCTAAGAAGATCCTGGAAGAAATCCTACCCAGGTATGGCTTCCCATCCACCATTGGGTTGGACAAAGGACCGGCTTTCATCTCAAAAGTAAGTCAGGGAATAGCCGCTGCACTGGGGACGGATTGGAAATTGCATTGTGCTTATAGACCCCAGAGTTCAGGACAGGTAGAGAGAATGAATCGGACTCTAAAAGAGACCTTAACTAAATTGGCCTTAGAGACTGGTGCAGACTGGGTGTCACTCCTTCCTTTTGCTCTGCTTAGGGTAAGAAATTCTCCCTATCAGCTTGGCTTTACTCCTTTTGAAATAATGTATGGGTACCCCCCGCCCATTATCCCTAGCCTTCAGACTGAATTGCTTGCTGATTTGGATGATACTGAATTTTTGTGTAAACTTGATTATTTGCAGCTCGCGCACAAGAGTATGTGGCCCCAACTTAAGGCATTATATGATTCTGCTTCTGTCCCTACCCCCCATTTATTCAGACCAGGGGATTGGGTGTTCGTCCGGAGACATAACCCCAAATCCTTAGAACCACAGTGGAAGGGACCCTATGTGGTGCTACTGACTACTCCCACCGCCATTAAGGTAGATGGCATCGCCACTTGGGTCCATTGCTCCCACGCCAGGCCAGCTGACCCTTTTGCCCTGGACAATGACTACCGTGGTAGATGGGAGGTCTCCAAGCACCCGACTCAGCCGCTTCGCCTTCGCCTCAAGAAAAGAAAGTTAGACTGAATATTGTTATAATTTTCTTTTTTCCTTCTTTCCTTGCTACCCAGGCTAAGGTTGATGTTATTTTGGCAGCTTACTCCCTTATTTTAGGTAGTTTTGGGCTTGCTCAGGAAATACGGGTATAGCCACCCAACCCTTAGAGCACAGCTGAGAAGTTTATGTATTATTTTGTTGCTTACATTTGGATACTAAACACTATACAGCTGATAGTAAGTCTGTATAGCTGAAAGTTAATTTTCAGTTTGCAATAATCCTGCAGTCCCTTGGTAAAGTAGACTAAGGTTATAGGTTCCTGGCTAGGTAAGGTCAACGCCCCTGAGTCAGCCTGAAGAAGTTACAGAAGATGGATGATCTTCACCCATCAGCCCCACTTTAAAACCGAGGGACCAGAGTTGATTCTGGGAAGATGAGGCAGGATAAACTAGAGGCATGCAAAACAGAGGTACAGAGACTGTACTTGTGAGAAATGGTGACAGGCCCTTTGGTTACTACTTTGGGCCCTATTGGCCCATGCCTTATCTCTATATCATCCCCTAGACAGACAAGCCATTGAAATGGACAGAATGGAGCCATGATTGGCTCCCAAGGTACTGAGGTGCCAGACTTTGAAGTCAGGCCCCACCACGTGAACCCCATTTTAGAATCAAACCCTGAGCCAATCAGATTTGTACCTGTGTTCTAATCTTGCTTGCACAGCTGATGTGACCTTGTTCTTTGCCTTTATAAGCCCTGTGTAATCATAGCTCGAGGCTTCCTCCTAACCTCCGCTGTGTCGGTGGGTAGGACGAGGCCCGAGTTGGCAGCTCGTTAAATAAAGCCTTACCTTGCTTTTGCATTTCGGAGTGTCTAAATCTCGGTGGTCTTCTTGGGGGTGGTCTTGCGACTTGGCACAACAGTACCAAAAAGAAAAAGGGGGAAATGAAGTGCCAGACTTTGAAGTCAGGCCCCATGTTACCACGTGAACCTCATTTTACCACGTGAACCCCACTTTACCACGCGAACCTGAGATAAGCAGGCCCTGTGAGCAGACCCAGGACAAGCCCATTAGGGCCCAGTCAGACTAGAACTCTAACTGCTGGGAATGCTTAACTCTGACCACCCCTAGAATCAAACCCTAAGCCAATCAGATTTGTACCTGTATCCTAATCTTGCTTGCTTGAACACCTGATTGTTGTAACTTTGTTCTTTGCCTTTATAAGCCCTGTGTAATCAAAGCTCGGGGCTCCCTCCTAACCTCCGCTGTGTTGGTGGGTAGGACGAGGCCCGAGTTGCAGCTCGCTTAAATAAAGCCTTGCCTTGCTTTTGCATTTCGGAATGTCTGAGTCTCGTTGGTCTTCTTGGTGGTGGTCTTGTGACTTGGCACAACACTACTATGTAGTCAGATGTTGGTACAATACGTTTAATTGGACCAAAGAGTCAAGGCACTTAGCTTTTCCTCTTCCTGCTGTGAAAGTTGCCCAATCCCCACCAGATAAATATAGAAACTCTTTTTCTCCCATGGAGATCAGGTTAGGATAGTGATTTGAGCACTCATAACTAACAGATCAATAGAAGTGTGTCCCCAAATTCTTCAATATTCTTAAGCAGGTACACATGATCTTTGTCCCCACTGAGCGCAGAAAAACCTGTTATCACTAATCATTTCTCAGACCTCATGTTGGGGGAGAGAAAAGAAGGATAAAACTCACAGAGGGAGAAAGTGGCTCTGGATCACTAAACAAGGACACATTTGCTAGGTGTGGCAGGGATTTTTGGCTTACCTGTATGAACTGAGGACATTTCAGTCCACACTAGCCCTAGGTCGGGTAGGAGAACTCTCACCTTGGACACTCTTTCAGCTTCTGGACTCCTGGACCATCATGTGAAAGGTATATTGTTTCCTGACTGGTGTTTCAGGCTGTTCATTCATTTTTGTTGTTGTTGAACTCAGGGCCTTGGCGCTATTCCTGAGCTCTTTTGCTCAAGGGTAGCACTCTACCATTTGAGCTACAGCACCACTTCTTGTTTTGCTGGTGGTTGATTAGAGATAAGTCTCAAAGACTTTTCTGCCTGGCCTGTTTTCAAACTGTGATCCTCAGATCTCAACCTCCTGAGTAGATAGGATTATAGGCGTGAGCCACTAATGCCCGGCCAGGCTGTTTATTCTTTGGCTGACTCATTCTACACCTAATTGGTAATCAGTTTCTTGAGGAATCCAACTTAAATCCAAGATATGTTCTTTCCTGTTTGTCATAATGATGCTTAGTTGTTTTTTTTTCTTTGTTTTTTTTTTTGGCCAGTCCTGGGCCTTGGACTCAGGGCCTGAGCACTGTCCCTGGCTTCCTTTTTGCTCAAGGCTAGCACTCTGCCACTTGAGCCACAGCGCCACTTCTGGCCGTTTTCTGTATATGTGGTGCTGGGGAATCGAACCCAGGGTCTCATGTATACGAGGCAGGCACTCTTGCCACTAGGCCATATCCCCAGCCCTGATGCTTAGTTTTGACTAGGGTTTTTTTGGTTTGTTTTGGTGCTAGAACTGGGGCTTAAATTTATGGTCTCTCAGATTTCTGCTCAAAGTCGGTGCCCTAGCCACATCTCCACTTTCAGTGTTTTGTTTTTTTTTATAGAAATATGAGTCTCACAATTATCCCGACTAGCTTTGAACCAAGATCCTCAACTGTCAGCCTTATGAGTGCTAGGGTTACAGGCATGAGCCAGTAGTGTCTAGATGGATTTGCCTAGTTTTAACATAAAAACTGGAAAACTTCCCTGGGGGTAGAGCTGACTACAAGACTCTATCTAGAATTCTTTGGGCTCATTCTCCAATGATATGATGATGTTCAAATGCTCAAAAATGTTGCTCAGGTTGCTATTGTTAAAAGGTATAGGGATAAGAATGTGGCTTAGTGGTAGAGTGCTTGCCTAGCATGCATGAAACCCTGGGTTCAATTCCTCAGCACCACATAAACAGAAAAGGCTGGAAGTGGTGCTGTGGCTCAACTGGTAGAGTGCTAGCCTTGAACAAAAGGAAGCCAGGGACAGTGCGCCCAGGCTCCGAGTTCAAGTCCCAGGGCTGGCAAAAAAAAATGTGGTGGCATTTAGGCAGATCCCTGAGGGAGTGGACAGGATGAGGGGACAGTAGGTGCAAAGGCCCTGATGGAGGACTTTGACAAGTAGGAGGCAAGAAGTTATTTCTGTGAAGATTAAATAAGATGTGGACACTGAACCCTCCAAACAGGTTGAGGAAGGGTTTACCAGATCCTCAGAGACCTAAGGACAGAAGTGAAGAGCTTCAAGAAACAATATTTAGGGCAAGACAGAGAAGGAAAATGAGGGACAGGAAGGAAGGGGAAAGAAGCCACTGTAGGGATCATTAATCTGAACCTGGGGGATGGCAGTTAGTCTCTACTTTTAGGCAGTTTTCCCATAAACACTCAAGTCCCCGTGGGGTCCCATCACTTGGCCCCTAGGCACAAGCAGCCAGTCAGTAAGATGGCATCTTGAAGTTTCCTGCTTTCTTCAATATTGTTCTGACGCTGGACTGTGGGGCAAGCACACACATCATCACCTGAGGCAGGTCAAATGGCGGCGAGCCAGGAAGCCAGCTGAAGAATTTGTCCTCTTCTAGATATTAGGCCATGTGCTAACCTTTCTATGTGGGGATAGGCCTCCAGGAGCCAGCAGTATCCCAGTATCTGGCTCCAGAATTCAGAGTTCCTTTCCTGGTTCTCCCAGCATTGGTTCACCCCATGGTGAACCATGATGAACCATGGTGAAACATGAGTCTATGGTGAACCAAACAAGTTTGAGTCTAACTCTGTCACTAGTTTGTTGAGTAATGATCTTGGGCAGTCATGGTCCCTCTCTGGGCCACAGTTTCCCCTTTGGACTAGACCTGTACTCAGTTGAGGGTGTATATGTGTGTATGTGTGTGCGCACGTGTGCGCGTGTGCCAGTTCTAGGACTTCAACTCAGGGTCTGGGCACTTGGGCCACAGCTCTACTTCCAGATTTTTTTGGTGATTAAATGGAGATAAGGGGGGGGGGGTGGACTGGGAATATGGCTTAGTGGTAAAGTGCTTGCCTCACATACATGAAGCCCTTGGTTCAATTCCTCAGCACCACATATATAGAAAAAGCCAGAAGTGGCACTGTGGCTTGCTTCGAATCACTGTCCTCAGATCTCAGCCTCCCAAGTAAATAGAATTACAGATGTGAGCCTGGCCTTAAGTTTTTTTTTTTGGCCAGTCCTGGGCCTTGAACTCAGGGCCTGAGCACTGTCCCTGGCTTCTTCCCGCTCAAGGCTAGCACTCTGCCACTTGAGCCACAGCGCCGCTTCTGGCCGTTTTCTGCATATGTGGTGCTGGGGAATCGAACCTAGGGCCTCGTGTATCCGAGGCAGGCACTCTTGCCACTAGGCTATATCCCCAGCCCCTGGCCTTAAGTTTTTAAACATATTTTATGGAATACCAGGGCTATTTTATGGCCACATGATAGTGTGATTGTTATGTGATTGTATGGAGCCATTTCTGCACACCCTAAATCTCTTAGTGGGGACTGTAGCACAAACAGGCCTAACAGGTTACCCCATTGCATATAAATTCTCACCACTGGATTTATGTACTAATTTCTTTTTTCTTTCTTATTTCCTTAGACAGTAGTTTCTGATGACTTTCCTGTAGATCCCAGAAGTTTTTTTTTTTTAAGTAACTGTGTGTATTTTTAAATTGTATTACTTTAAGTCCAAACCCCCATCAGAAGGAAGCAATTCTGCTATATTAATCCATGAAAGAACTTTTCTTTTCTGTTAAGGGGAGCTGAATTCTGACCTCTGTACCTAACATGTGCCTGGATCCCTCTTGCCACTGGTCACGTGCTTGGGGCCTGGTTGTCTCAATTTACCCAGGACAAGGACAAACTGACCACTGACCTTTTCTGATGGTGCAGACAAACTCCTGGTTACTGATTCACTTCTGAAAAATAGCACACTGCAGAAGTGATAGAACATCACTTTGAGATCAGGGTTATAAAAAGATTGTGGCTCCCATTGTGGGCACCACTGGGCTCATCATCATAACTCAGGTTACTAGCTGCTGTGACGTAAGGACACTTGGGAGGCTGGGTCAGCATTCTTATGAGGGAGCTTGGAAGCCATTGTTCTAGCCCCAATCTAGCCTTGAGAGCACAGGAACCCTAAGCTACAGTCTGACTGAAAAAGTATGAAAAAATTCTAAGCCAGAGGTACCAGTGAAGCTGTACCAGATTTATGATCCACAGAAACTGTGAGATGCTTGTTGTTTCAAACTGGGAAGTTTGATATCATGGCTCCTGCAGTCATTTACGAGTAAAATTCCACACAACCTACTACAATCAATGTGTGACTGATCCTACTGGTAAAACTGGTTATGTGTGTAATGGTAGAAATGACTTGTTTTGTGATGTGTTCTTGTCTCTCTCCCTGTAAGTGAGGGTTCAGTGTCTGCTGGTGGCCCATAGGGACCATATGGTGAAAGAGGGTGGTGGCCTCATGAGGGGTGTAGAGATAGGAGGTGCACACTGGGAAAGGTGGTACTATAGTCTACCAAACACCAGGTAGGACAAAATAGACTAGCAAGGTAGAATGGCATGTGTGCCCTCTGACTCCTGGGTACAGGTACTGGTGTGGTCTCTGGGACCCAAATCTTTGCCCCAGCTTGGCATTTAAACTCTTAATGGGGCTTCTAATTTTAGTATATGTGCTGCCAAAAAATGTACAAGCAAAGTTGTTTGGTTGGTGGTGGTGGCACTGGGGCTTAAACTCAGGGCCTTACACTTACTAGGCAGGTGCTATACCTCTTGTGCTACACCTTCAGCGCCTAATGGGATTTCAGGCTGAAGTGCTTAGCCTATGACCTCACTATCCCTACCCTTCACTGCTCCCTGGCCAGGCACCCCACCCTATTTTGCCCTTTCTGCTTTAACACCTGTCTCATTATTTGTCTCCTATAACTGTATGTAATGGTTTCTTAGGTACCCATGACCCAAGATGTGCTCATTCAGATGAGGGCCCTCTTTCTAGGGTGTGTAGAGGACTCAAGCAGAAGTGAAAGACAAGCTCACTACCAACTCTATAAGCGACTGGCAAACACAGAGCACCTGTATCTGCCCAGCACACTCTAGCTGGACACCCCAGGTACGGAGATTAGCATGGACCCATGCGCAAGGATGACATATAAAATTGTGAGGCTTCCCATGTTTTTAGAAAGAATTGTACTGCATCATTTGCAAAAAAAAAAAAAAGGACCTAGAAAAAATATCATGTTGGGGCTGGGGATATGGCCTAGTGGCAAGAGTGCCTGCTTCATATACATGAGGCCCTGGGTTTGATTCCCCAGCACCACATATACAGAAAATGGCCAGAAGTGGCGCTGTGACTCAAGTGGCAGAGTGCTAGCCTTGAGTCCAAGCCCCAGGACTGGCCAAAAAAAAAAAAAAAAAAAAAAAAAAAAAAAAAAAAAAAATATCATGTTACATCAAGCTCAGAGAGACAAAGGATGTATGTTTTCTTTCATATGTAGAAGCTAGAATTAATCTATAAATAAATATACACTTTGAGGTGGTATCCAAGGACACACAAGTATACTAACTGAAATATAGTAGATTCAGGGAAAAACTCAAATGGTATAGTTCCTTAGAAAATTGAACTCACAGTCCAACAAAATGAACACCAGGAATTGGGCACTCAGAAATAGGGGTGGAGGTGGGGAAAGGTAAGTGAATAAGGAGAGGAAGTGAGGGAGATGCAGTCATAAAATTCACTGTGTGCAGGGAACTCTGGAGCCCGAGCAGCGGGACCCGAAAAGGGTTATGAGGTTGGAATGCCACCTTGTCAGTACACAGAAGGCCGAGAACTGGACCCCTGAATGGTCAAACTGACAAGGCAAAACAAATGTGTGAGTTACAACCCTGAATTTGTTTAAGTTATTGCTGTTTGGACCCTAAAAGCTTGAGACCTTGGAAATAAGATGAATGTTTGTGTTATGGTTAAATGTTTACCACTCCCCTCTGCTCCCTAAGGATAAGAGAGTCAATTATCACTATGTATACAAACTATACCTCATGTTAATGGCTGTAACCACAAGATTGATACTCTTATGTTCTGCATGTACCTGTAGTGACCGCTCCTGTATTGAACTAGATAAACTTACTTATAGGAGCCTAGGGGTTAGGAAGACAGTGAGCTTCTGGACCCAGTAGTTCCCCACTTTTTTATTCGCTCTGTCTTTTCTCGTTTCTTTGGCTCCAGTATCCCATTGTGGTGTCCCAAGTTGCAATTAGCAACAGATATGTATCCTACAAAATTATGAAAATGGAGGAGCCAGGTGCCAGTGGCTCACACCTGTAACCTTAGTGACTCAGAGGGCTGAGATCTGAGGATCATGGTTCAAAACCAACCCCAGGCAGGAAAATTCTGTTCTGTGAGATTCTCATCTCCAATTTACAACCAGAAAACTCTAAGTGGCACTATGGCTCAAAGTGGTAGAGTGCTAACTTTGAGCAAAAGAGCTCTGGGATAGCTACCAGGCCCTGAGTTCAAGCTCTGCAACTGACAAAAAAAGGGGGGAGGGGAAAGAAGTGGGATTGGGATGTGGGGGAGAATGATGAAAGTGGTGACATGGATTAAGATACATTGTATTCATATACTACTCTGTTGAATGGCAACTCCTTTGTACAACTACTTAAAATATAAATAAAATTACTTTTTAAAAGGCCATTAATTGATCCTCACAATATAGTTGGTAAGAGGGGCCAAGTAGCAGTCAGAATTAGAGCACTAATTCTGTGGAAGACCTGCTCCCGACACAAGAAGTTAGCTGTGGTTCTATCAGTCCAGCTAAAGGCCCTGGCTATGTAATAATTGTTTTGCTATTTTGTTGTTGTTGTTGTTTTGGTGGCCATGGGTCTTGAACTCAGGGCCTGAACACTATCCTTGAGCTCTTTTGCTTAAGGCTAGTGCTCTACCACTTTGAGCCACAGCTCCACTTCTGGTTTTCTGGTGGTTAACGGGAGATGAGAGTCTCACGGCCTTTCCTGCCCAAGCTGGCTTTGAACTGAGATCCTCAGATCTCAGCCACTTGAGCAGCTAGGATTACAGGCATGAGCAACCAGTGCCTGGCTCTTGTAATTGTTCTGAGGTTGCTAGATCAGTCACAACTTTCAAACATTTCCTTTTTCATGAGTAGACTTGTGAAATAAAATGGTTTAAGTGAAATCCTGGAACCCACTACCTGGCAGGTAAGTGTAGTCACAGGTCAGAGCGCACAGTGCAGGGTGCAGAGAGGGTTGGAGTCCTGCCTACTGAATTTCCAGCTTTGCTCCTTCCCATAGATCCATTTCTCTTATTTCCTCCCACAGCCACCTGTTCTTCTACCCTCTTTAAAAAGCAGTCTGGATTCTGAAGCCTTTTCTACAGCCACCGCCTCTCCAGGCCTTGAATGAACATCAAGGTCTGAGGAGAGGGATTTGACAAGGCTAAAATGGGATATGGTAAGTCAACCACCTGGATTCTCATTTGCCCATGCTAGGAACGATATGAGACAGGAATTCTGCAGCTTGACGCAAGTTCATGTAGGCCAGTCAAGAGAGGCCACTATTATGCAGTTAAGAGTAATGTTTATTGAGAATGACTCATTACAAATAAAATATATTTATGTATAAAATCTCTGCAATGCAAAAGATCCCTTTCATCCCTCTGTGGCTGGAGGGAACAAAGATACCTTCTGTCCCACGTGGCTCCGAGGCTGCACTGGGGTGCAGTGTGAGGATGGGCTAGGCAGTTGTGGGTGCCATGTGCTGTGGACAAAGTCCCTGATGTCCAGGCTGTTTTTCCAGTCCCATTTTCCCGACTTGTGCAAGAACACAGCAAGGCTTGTGTACTGTCTTTATGATCCTCCTCTGTGTCTTGGGGATGAGCAGGGTTTGTTTTTTGTTGTTGTTAATTTTACCAACAGGTGACCTGTAATCTATAACTTGCTCTGAAAATCCATTATCTGGGCCCAAAGTCAGCATTCCTAAATGTCCTGGATGGAAGAGGTGCTATGACCACTTTCTGTGGAGGCCAGTTCCCAATGACTGCCACCCCAGCATGTACACCACACTTCATGCACCTCCACAGAGCCTGAGGGCTTCATGCGGTCCTGTTGGCTTCCTTCATGTAGTTATTCTCACCAGAAGCTTACCAGAACCTCCCATAGGACTGTGAGTATTGTGAGTACTATGGGCTGGAAGTCACAATTCCGTGGAGTCCTGGCTGATCCAGCATTAAGGCAATGGAAATGAGACCAGAGGAAAGCTAACATGAGTCTCTAAAGTCCAGGGTTGCTTCCTAGATTTAAAAAAAAGTTCCCTCTTGGGCCAATGCTATCTGCTATTGAGGAGCAGTGTGGGTGGGGGATCTGACAGCCCTTGTAAGCACAAACTACCTTGGCTCCTCAGAGCTACCGAGATGAGAAAGGGCCACTGGTGGGCAGGGGAAGCAGCTGCCACATCATACCTGGGGTACTAGAAGATCAAGTCCCAGGAGTACAGAGATGGTGGGCTATCGGGGTACTCCTGCTTCCTTCTCAGAGGCAGTCCACGACGGATGGGTGTCCCTAGCCTCTTTGGAAGCCACTTATTTCCCTTGTTTCTTAGGTGCAGACATAGGTTCAAGATCCAGCTCCACCAGTCTTGGTAGGCTGTCCCCAGTGCTTTAGCCACTCCCTTTATAAGGTAAGGGCCCTGGCACCCAGACAATTGGCTAAGCCTCTTCTTTGAAAAAAACTTGAGCTAGCCTACCTGCTGTGTGAAAGAGGTGCTAGTGGTTCCAAAGTACCTGCAGTCTCACTATTATTGTCTTACTTGAAGGTGACACTCAACCCCCAAAAAAGTAAAATCTTAAATTTCAATGAAATAAACACTCTTGCTTCCAGAAAGAAAAATAAATCAATTTCTGTCATTGCTACTTGCTGTGCTATACGATCTGGGCATTATCCACCTCTGTCAAGACAGAAGAGAGCCAATGTTCTGTGCAAAAGGTCCTGGCATGAGAACTGGGGTGGGTGGAAGCTGTGTGCTGCCTCCTGCCCACTGTGTTAGGAGCACAGGCCCTAGCACTCAGCCCCCAGAGACCCGGAGGTCCCCCCCCCCGCCCAAGACAGTCCCTGCTGTTGTGATTCAGGCTGGTGCCAGAAGGCATCATGGAAATAGAAGGCTGTCTCAGGTCTGGGCAGCTGTTGATTCCTGGAGAATTCCTCTGCTGCTGGCTAACAGAGCCAGTAGTGGAGCTGGGCCCGGCAACTCCCGAAGGCTCTGCACCCCACAGAGCTGGAGTATCCAAAAGGCTGAGAACATTCCTATGTCTGCACCGCAGAGTGGCTATGGGGTGTTTTAGGCTGTATTGTAACCTAGCCTTGATACGGGTCACAGAAACATGTATACCCTGAAGGCAGGAGGCAGCACCATGGTGGTATCCACCATGGGGTGGGGGTGGGGAAGGGAGTGCTATAGAACATTTCTAGATCAGGCTTTAAGGGGTTCAGCTGTGCTTTCTCCAAACACAGATGCTGTCTTGACAAGCAGCAGGTCAAACAACTTCTCTCTTCAAGGTTCAGTCCTGAGGCCAGACCTTTCCCCTTGCTGGAAGCCAACATGGGTACCCTTAAGGGAGAACTTCATCTGTGCACAGCTGGAATTGGATCTGGGGTCCTAGAGGAGACTCCTCTCAGATGCTTTGGGGATAGCTCCAGCAATCAGCAGGTGCTTGGAATAAGCGGCATGATGATGCATAGCACTGGTGGACAAACTAGCTGTACCATAGTCTCCTAGAGTTCTCCAGGGCTTTGTCAGGCAGGCTGAGGCTACAGTTCTGCATCCCAACCCCATTAGCCCCCAGCCTGGGCATCCTGAGTAGACCTGCCTGGCGAGGGGCAGGTATGGGATCCAAGGGCCTGGGCATACCAGGCTCCTACTGTCAGCTGTCCAAGAAGACAAAGAGGATGTCCTCATCGGTGCCATAGCTGGTTCTGGCCTCCTCAAAGTTACTGATGCTGGTGCTGCACATTCCTGCTGAGGGTGGGAAGGGCAGAGTGGGGTCAGTAGGTGGGGGGAGCTAGGTCTGAGTATGTACCACCTGCCGAGCCACCATCTTGGCTCAAGTCTTCCACCCCAGGAAGCCCTGGCCTATTATGGCATCCTGAGCTCTTTTGCTGACTCCTCCTCAGTTTAGCAAATGGAGAAAGTAAGGTTCTGGGAGAGGAAGAAACATGCTCCAGGCCACCCAGACAGGTCGGAGAAGTCTTTCTATGGCCTGAGGGCAAATGGCCAGACTTTCTAACAATTATGCCAGCTGTCTTGAAAGGTTGGGAGGGGTGGAGACTACAGCCTGGGTCACAGAGAGGAGGACTTGCATAGGCAGGAGTGTGGAGCTAGCAGTGTGAGAAGGAGGGGTGGTAAGAGGCCAGCCCAGCTTTGCCTGTGGCTGGTTTGCTTGCATGGCCAGGGGGGCAGTCCCAAGGATAAGAGTTTAGGAAGAGAAGAGCTTTAGGGAGATCCTGGCCATAGCAGGTTGAATGGGGATCAGGCATAGAGGACAGTGAGCACAGAGCACCCTGTTCTACCCTGACTCCAGTACTCACGGTCAGCATAGGCTGGATTGTTGTAGAAGATGCAGCCAGTGGCCCTGTTGTAGCCACGGAGAACAATGAAGTGGCCCTGGTAGTCTGGGGTGCGGCAGAAGCAGCGGTGGCCGCTGGGAGCGAAGCAGCAGTACTTGACAGGGCTGGAGCACAGGTCACAGTGCAGCACCCCTGAGTTCACCAGCACGATGGCCACATGGCCCTGGGCAAGGTGTGCCTGGATGTCCTGCACGCTTACCGTGCTGTGGGTAGGAGGGGGTGGGTGGTCAGCTTGTGACACCGATGCTCATTTCCCATCTCTCAACTGGCTGGATCCCAGCTTGTACTCCTGTTCCCTGGTGTTACAATACTTTAGAGACCTGGCTTTGTCTTCTCTGTGCTCTGAGCTCCTTGCAGGTAGAAAACTCCTTGCTAAGCATGGGACTAGTGTGTGTATGTGCACTGAAGATGGGTGAAAGGTGGAAATACTGAGAACACAAGGATCATCTGGACCTGGCAGGCAAGGTGGGCAGAAGGAAAGATGGGCCCAACTGAGGGACCACTGGGGCAGCACAAAGAATCCTATCCTGGCCTAGAGCCTGGATAGTGAAAAAGCTACTTCTTTACCTCAAATCCTACGTGGTTTACATTGGAAATGACCAGCCCAGTTTAATTGAATTAGCCAGATGCAAAACCAAATGCTTTACTGAAAAGCTATTTTTCTTTTTTTCTAAGACTCTGTGACAAAAAGTTATCAGTCAGAAAAGGCTGACTGACCCCCTCAACCAGAAGGCACATGATTCAACCCACCCTTTTGGTACCCTCTAGTAGCCAGCAACTTCAAGTAACTACCCAAAAGAGACAGAAGGGGCTTTGGGAGGCCTATGCCAGGGACCTCGTTTTGCTGAAAGGGCTGCTTACCACCCAAGGACTGCCCCAATTCAAATTCATGGGCAAAGAAACGTGCCATTTTCCCATGTGGTGTCTGAAACAAAACAGCTGGCAGATTTCCAGTGGTGTATAGAAGTGGGGATTTCAGTCATGGGGAAAAAATAAGCAGTGGTAGACTGGAAGGGAAAGCTGGAGCTTCATGTAATCATGGGGGTAGAAATGCTGGGGTCAGGCTGGGAATGTGGCTCAGTGGTAGAGTGTTTGACCAGCATGCATGAAGCCCCAGGTTCGATTCCTCAGTATCAAATAAACAGAAAAAGCCAGAAGCGGTGCTGTGCCTCAAGTGGTAGAGTCCTAGCCTTGAGCAAAAAAGAAGCCCTGAGTTCAAGCCCCAGGACAAAAAAAAAAAAAAAAAAAAAAGAAAGAAATGCTGGGCTCACAACATAGACACAATGCCGGGGGTGACCATAGGTGGGTCTTTCCCAGCCTCAGTTTCCTTCCTGAGAAATGAGACAGCAACAGACAAGTTGAGGGTCCTCCCTAAATAAATATTTGTCAATTGTCCTTCTAACATGTATTCATATGGCCAAAGGATGAATAGAGATTTGCTTCTGTTTTTCCAATTCATCTACCATGTGGTTAAAATTATTTTAATAAGAAAGGAGATAGTTGTAAAGAAAGGGACATGTGAGAAGAGTGATCCTCGGAAGACTGGCTAGGGGTTGGAAACAGCAGGCTTGCTAACGGCCTACACAGCCAGCCTGTAAAACATCACCCCAATCCAGGCAAGTGGTCCATATGCTCTGGTTGAACCCAGCCCCCATCATATAGATGAGAATGGAGAAGTTCCAGTAAGGCCACAGTTCCTGGGACCAGGCTTCCTTAGACAGGCTACACACTTAGTCTTCCCTGCTTCCTGTCTCTGTTCATTACCTTGCCAGCACATTCTGCAAGCTGTCACTTCTACATTAGGGCTTCTGTGTTCTGTCCTGTGTCATCATCCTTTAAATAGTCCAAGAGCTAGCCACCCTTTCTCGCTCTCCTGTCCCTCCAACACTGGCTCAGGATCCACTCCAGGCCAGAGCCTGAGCTGTGAAGCCTCACTGATCTCCAGTGTATGTATAGAAAAGGCTATCGAGGCTCAGAGGGGCAGAGTCAGTACCCACAGCTACCTGGGTAGGAACCCCAGTTCTTTCTATCGTGAGGCCCAGCTTTTCCCAATCACCATCTCAAAGTCTCCCCACCTGCAAGTGTCACTGACAATGAGTAGCCACTTACCATTTTTCCACCAGCACCTTGCAGGCCTTAGCTTGTGAAAATAGTTGGTTCACTCGGGTCTCTTCTGTGTCAAAGTGCTTCCTATAGAAGGACTGAAGAAAGAAAGGCAAGCTAGAGTGGCCACCTACTCCAGCTGTCTTCACTCCATTTGGAGGAAGTGATGTTACAGATGGAGAGAGGGCAAGAGAAGGCCTGCTACAGGGCAAGTGGCTCATAAAATATGCTCAGTCTGTATAGGCCCTATGAAGTTTGTGACCAGGAAGCAGACAGGACCCTTCTGTACACAGACCTTCTTCATCTGGTCTGGAAGGCTCAAGTCAGAGTTAGGATGACTGGGCTAGGAGTCCAGGAACAACCCTGCAGTTTTAGAGCCTAGGTCAAGAGCTGCCTCTATGGCAGGTAAAACTAGGTCTGGCTTTGTAAGGAAGTAGAACATATTAGTGTGTTACCATAGCTATCTATGCTAACATTATTTTTCAAGAGAAAAAAATAAAAGAAAGACAATCTTGGTTTTTGCTCCGAATATGAGGTTGGTTTTGTTTTGTTGTGTTGTGTTTTTGTTGCCAGTCCTGGGGCATGAACTCAGGGCCTGAGCACTGTCCCTGGCTTCTTTTTGCTCAAGGCTAGTACTCTGCCTCTTGAACCACAGCTCCACTTCCGGCTTTTCTCTATATATGTGGTGCTGAGGAATCAAACCCAGGGCTTCATGTATACGAGGCAAGCACTTTGCCACTAGGCCATATTCCCAGCTTTGTTTTGTTTTGTTTTGCCAGTCCTGGGCCTTGGACTCAGGGCCTGAGCACTGTCCCTGGCTTCTTTTTGCTCAAGGCTAGCACTCTGCCACTTGAGCCACAGCGCCACTTCTGGCCATTTTCTATATATGTGGTGCTGGGGAATCAAACCCAGGGCTTCATGTATATGAGGCAAACACTCTTGCCACTAGGCCATATTCCCAGCCCTCAGAATGTGAATTACCCAGCCTAGAGCTGGCTGTCCTTGTGAGATGAAGAGAGTGAGCAAGCAATAGCCATATGAGGTCTGACATACTGTAAGGCTTTGAGCCTGCTTTGTGCTGATAGTGGGGAAGGATGAAGAGTCTCTGGGTGCTATAGAAGGCAGACTGTTCCTCAGGATTACCTGCCTGTAGCATACCTATTGTTGACCACTTAGATGTCCTGGCCTTGACTGCTTTCTCTTCTAACTAGTACAACTGGGTGGCCTCTACTACTGGTTGGCCCCTACTACTGGTTGGCCCCATGTGAGAAGGTTCAGTGACTGGCTGCTCACCTGATTCTTGTAGCCCTTGTCAACGCCCAGAGTCTGCGTACAGAAGCGGTGCCTCACACCAAAATGGCGCATCAGATAGGCCAGGTCAATGGTCCAGATGCTCCTGGTCAGCCGCAGCTCTTGTAGGGCACTTTCAAACTCTTCATCGTCCAGCTGGCCCAGGTACCTGTGGGCCAACCAGTCAAGGTCAGCTTGCTCTTGAGAAGCTGGATCAGGTCACGCTCCGCTAGAGGAGCTCCTGCTCCCAGCAATCTCTGTCCTTCATTATGAAACCCCAAAGCCTTCCCACATGCTGCCTGAGCACAACCTGAGGACTGTCAGGGTCCAGTCTGCCTAGGGCACTATCTGACCTGAGTCAAGGGTTTGAGTTCTGCGACTTTTGCATGTCCTTCCTTCCTTCCTTCCTTCCTTCCTTTTCTCTCTCTGTCTCTTTCCTTTTTAAATTTTTGTTGTGCCAGTCCTGGAGCTTGAACTCAGGGCCTGGGCATTCTCCCTGAGCTTCTTTTGCTTAAAACACTCAACCACTTATGCCACAGTGACACTTCTGGCTTTTTCTGTTTATATGGTACTGAGGTATTGAACCCAGGGCTTTGTGCATGCTAGGCAAGCACTCTACCACTAAGCTACATTCCCACCCTGATTCTTGCATTTCTGCCTGCTCTGACCTCAATGACTTCATTTTCAAAGATGAGGCCCTTAGAACATGTGTGGTTTTCAAGGTTTTAGGCACCAAACCATTTTGTTAAACCCCTTTTCCATAATTCCAAATGTATAACACATGAGGCAGAAGCTGATCTGTGGCTCCACAGAGTCAACCATAAACTCTTAAACAAGGCAATGTCTTTAATTTCTTTTGGCTTGTTCAAAGCTTTAGGAAGCTCTATGAATGAGGCTCCTAGGAGGGTGGAGGATGCCCTTTCTGCTAGGCCTGGGTCCCTAGGACTTCCCTGGCTATTCCAAACTCTAGGCATCAGCAGAGTGGAGACCTGGGCAGCCTGATCAATCCTTTGTTTACATCTACAGATGCAATAGGGCCCAGATGGAAACTAAATCTCCTACAAGCCTCAAAGACAGATACATAAACCAATGAATCCCAAAGGTGGTTTCCTGTGTGGCCCTCGAGCCACAAGAGGCAGTAATGTACACTCACCGCAGCACCATCCTGGAGCAGGCCAGGCCACAGTCCCAGTGGTACAGCTGCTGGATGATGGGCACAGGCAACTGCACAAAATCCCCTGCACAGAAACAGAGGAAGGTCTCAGGCCTGAGCACTGTGCCTGCATTGCCACCCCTGCTGGAAACACCTCTATCACCTACCACCAAGACTCTGAGAGCTCAAGAGCCTTCCCACAGCTATTCAGTCTTTTCTCATCGGTGGTGGTTTCCCCAATAATAGCCAGATCATATTTGCCCTACTCAAAATCCTCCTGGGGGCTGGATCCAGTATCTTTAGGACACCACCACCATGGCTGCTGCCCTGGTGCATTCTGCTTCCTTACCGGCACCAGGCTACCAGTCAGCCAGAACTACTTGTCATAATCCCTGATGTTGGTGGCTTTTGCACACCACTGTCTGGATGTTTCTGGCTCCCCTGGACCTCACTCCTTTTTGAAGTGCTGCCCCTCTCAGGCCTGCTCCTCTACTGTGTATACTCATATTATGCCAGGCATTTCCTTCAGAGTCCTCCTTTTGAGAGGAATTCCAAGAAGGCAGGGACAGGGGCTGTTTGGCTTCCTGCTTTTAAACCAAAATCATCAATGTGTGAAGGCTCTTTTTAAAGTCCCCAGAATAAAAAAGTAAGGGGGGGTAGGGGGGAAGGGGGAATGAAGGAGGAGGTAACGAACAGTACAAGAAATGTATCCAATGCTTAACATATAAAACTGTAACCCCTCTGTACATCACTTTGACAATAAATAAAATTAAAAAAAATGTCTGAATTACTTAAATAAAAAAAAGTACCCAGAATCATCAACGTGGGAAGGCTACGGCTAGGAAGAAGTAACTGTCATATAAGCTGTATAAGTAGAATGCTCCCACAAGCTCCATTCTCCACGATCCCTGGTAACTTCTTAGTTTGTCCCTGCCAGGCTATGAGATGCAGCAGAAAGGTCTTAATCTAGGAGTTTTAGTCAGAGCTCTGCTTCAGATTAGCTGTGGGTAGAATAATCAATTTCTGCTCATTTGACAGAATTTGGCAAGTCCTAAAGTGGGGGACTTTGGTCTCATGTGGTCATTCAGTTAACAAGTATTTTCCAAGAGCCTGTAAAATGCCTGACTGTGTACTCTGGTGCAGTGATAACAGAAGCAAGGTCCAGTCCTGATGGAAGGCAAAAAAACAAATATAAGGGATAACTGACAGCCTCAGCTAGGAAATGCTGGGGATGTGCATCAGAGAGGTGAGATTCAGGGAAGCAACAGCCATGAAGATGGGAAACAGCATGTGCCAAGGCCCCAAGGGGAAGCACATGGCCTTCCAACTTTACTCTCTCATGAGTCTGGACAAAGCTCAGAATCTTAGATGAGCATGACAGGGGCACACCTGTAATCTCAGTACTCAATGCTGAAGAAGGAAGATCATGAGTTTGAGGACAACCAGGACTATGTAGTAAAGAGCTGGCCAAAGTGGGAAGAGCTCAAAGTTGGGGTAGACCTCCAAGGTATCCAACAGAGCCCACGGGAGGCAGAATGGTGAGTCAAACAGGCTACCTGTTGAGTTACCCAACTGATGATTCCTCTATGAAATGGACTACCAAAGATACTACTCACAGGGTACCAAGAGAACTTGGGACAACAATGTACAGAAAGTCTTTTACAGGTGCTGATAGGAACTCTGCCTCTCAAGGCCTAGTGTGCTAAGCCTAGACACCTCTAAAAAGAACCTCTAAGAGTTGCCTTCATCGAAGGCTCTTATGACTTTGCCTCCTACCACTGCCATGAATTCAATTCTGTCTCCTGCCTCTCCTCTGCCCCACATTCTTCCCCATCATTTTTCCCTGCACATAGCAGCAAAAGGAATTCCATCCAGTTTCCCACTGATCTTAAAATAAAGTTCTCACCTCTTACTATAGATAGCGTGTTTGTTTTTTGTTTTTTCCCCAGAGCTGGGGACCGAACTCGGGGCCTTGCGGTCGCCAGGCAGGTGCTCTTCTGCTGAGCCAGATCCCCAGCCCCACTATAGATAGCTTGTAGATCCCAGCCCAACCTGGTCCTGCTACACTCACTTCAGCCATTCTAGTTGCCCTGTGAACTCTATACTCCTTTCTAGCCTAGTGCCTTTCTTTGTTTGCCACCCTGTTTGGATTCTTCTCTTCTCATTGCTATTGTCACGGAGGTCCTCAGATCCAAATCTGATGTGCTCTTTTTTCTCCCTCACTATGCCTTTGTCATGAAGGGTGTCTTCCTTCCATGACATCCTGGGTTTTTTTTCTTCCTAGTGCTTAGAGAAAGTAACAATGAAAGAGAAGCTACTCTTTCTCCCACTAGATTTTAAGCTTCCTGAGGGATTATGCTATGGTTTGAGGGTGCTTTCCTAGCCTCAGACAAAATTCATTTTGAAACATAACTCACCACTGCAGTAGTATTAAGAGATGGGACCTTTGTGGGAATGAATTAGGAACAGATTAATGCCTTATAAAAGGTAAAAAGAAACTAGCTTAGGTCTCCCCAGTCCTTCTGATCTACTATGCAAAGACACAGCACTTCCCCTCTTCCCATACCTTCCTACCATGTGAGGACATCTAGATGGAGAGCTATCACAAGGAATGGGCCTTTATAAGACACAGAACCTGCTAGCATTTTGATCCTGGACATCCCACTTATTCAGCACACAAAAATGACTGGAGACTCAAACCTTGATCTCTAGAGACTTAATATTCTAAAGTAGTTCCCTATAATGTGCTGAGTGGAAAGAGCTCTTAGCAGGATGTGGTGCTGTGAAGGTAGATGTCTTTCCATTTTAGAACTCTCACTGTGACTATATACAGCCTTTTGCTTTTCTCTACTCCATAGCTTTTACTCTTGCTAAACTCTTGTCTGAAAATTTCCGTCCCATCTCCGAATATCCAAATGCTCTAGTCTCTCTCCCTCTGAAGGCCCCTCAATGTGGAGTCCTTAAGGTAGTATCTGTTTTTCCCACTGGACAGAGACTTCTATGGTGGTAGGTGGGGACAGGACTGCATTTGCCTCCCAGTCGTCCAGAAGTATTCAGACATGTTTAGTTTCCCCCAAAAAGCTTTTTCTTTTCTTTCTTTCTTCCTTGCTCTGTGTGTGTGTGTGTGTGCACGCACACACAGGCCAGTACTGAGGCTTGAACTCAGGGACTGGGTACTCACTGTCCTTTAGCGTGCTTTTGTTTTGTTTTGTTTGCCTAAGGTTAGTGCAATACCAGTAGAGTCACAGCTCCACTTCTACCTTTTTGCTGGTTAATTGGAGATAAGCATCTCATGGACTTTCTTGCCTGCACTGGCTTTGAACATTGAACCTCAGATCTCAGCCTCCTGAGCCAGCTGGGATTATATATGTCCGAGCCACTGGCACCTGCTTAGGCCTTAACCTTTGACATGATCTGGACTAGTTATCACTGCAGTTTCCCCTGCCCCAGGCTTCTAAACTACCCCTACTGGTTTGAAACTCCCTCACTATACTGTGGCCAGGGCTATGGCACTGACTAGTTGGGCTCTCTTCTGCCAGTCTTTGACCTCGTCTATGTCTTCCTGTGGTCAGCTACAAAACATGGTAGAGGACAGTTGTTAGGGCCCTGGCAAACTCAGTTGCCTTTTTTGAGCCCTGGGACCCCTTGATCCTGAGGCCCCACAAGATAAACATTTCCACATAGCCACCCCTGTCTTGGCATAGCAGGTTAGCATATACTAAGAGGGAGATGTTACTGTGGGGGGTTGATAAGGTTAGGAGAGGCTTTGGCATTTGTTCTGATAACAGCTTTAGACCTCAAGAGACCAAAGCCACCGACAGATGTTGATGTTTAGAATCAAGGGACTATTCCATCTGTTATCTGTTAGGAAAGTCCTGGCTTGGCTTCAGCTGTCACTAGGGAAGGAAGGCTGTTCCTGGGCACTTAACCCCTTTTAGTCTCAATCTTCTCATTTGCAAAAGTGCAAATAACAGCAGTAACATATTTGACTGAGTTAAGAAAATTAACAACAAACATATAGACCATTTAGCACAGTGCCTGCCTCTTAGCTCCCTACAAATGTGAACCATTACTTGCTGAGGTTCATGAAAGGCAATTATCTTGTTAAAGATGACAGAGTTAGGGAATTAGAAGAGTAGAGCTGTAAATCCCAGTACAGCTTCAGGCTCAATTCCACTCTGTAATCATAAAAGAGACTACTCCCTTGGTGTGATGCTATTGTCACATGAACACCTTAGGGGCAGGGTCCAGCTAGCTCTTGATCTCTTGCCTGAGATGATCACTCATCTTACAGTTAATAACATCAAACCTGTGCCTTAAGCAGAGCAAGAATTGATTCCTCCTTTCTCTACTTTTGGACAAGCAATGGGCTCTGACCCCCTTGGGGCAGAAGGAACGAGGTGAAGATCTGTAGCCAAACAACACGCCGAGTCTGGGAAGTCAAGTGAAAGGACCCTCCCATTGCTCTGTGCTCGGGGGCAGTTCTCTCCCCTACCCGGCCTCCGGATCTTCATAGATCCGGGAGGGGACAGGCTCTCCCAAAGCAGGGCTTTTCGCTTCTGGGGAAGGTGACACTAGAGCCATCCAGACCTTCCAACAGGGCCGCCATAAGGGATTTCAGTCCTGGGAGAATCAGGAAATCCCAAGTGAACTAAGGTGACAAGAGGGAGCCCAAGCGGAGGTGTCCTTCTGGCTGGGCTCAAGCTCGAAGCTTCACAGCCAGAGCTGAGGCCGAAGTCGGCCCAAGGTCGCGCGGCTGAACCCAGCCCAGCGTTAGGGCGGGTCCCCCACGGTCCCCGGGGCGAGGGCTGGGTCCTCAGGGAGGCACTGACCGGGCTCGAGCGGCGACCCTGCTGCCTCCGCCTGCGTCCTCATGACCTGAGTGGCGCGGGGCGCCCATGGCCCCAGCCCGGCGCAGGTTGCAGCTTCGGCTTGGGCTGCGCGGGGAACGCGGCCGGTGCTTGTTAGATTCCTCGGGCGCCGCCGTGGTGGGTAGAAGGGGAGGCGGCGGCTGGGCCGCCCCAAGCCCCGCCCCGGCCCTTCCAGACCTGGAGGCTTCGCTCCTTCCTTAAGCCCCGCCCTTTCCTTTCCCTTCTCCACACTTCGGTTCCTAGAGGTCCCAGCCTCCTGATTTATGCCCGCCCCTGCCATTCACAGTCTCGAGCTCCTGATAGTCCCGCCCCCTTTGCCCAATCCTTGCTCTGATTGGCAGGCCCTTCCCTGACGCGTTCTCAGGAAGCCACACCCGTTTTTCTGAGCCCCGCCCTTAAGTCCCCGCGCCGCGCGAGCCTTGGCACCTCAGAGATTCTTCCCCTTTCCGAATTCCAGACTCGTTTGCTTACCACCTCAGGTGTTTGCTTCTGTCTAATGCTTTACCGAGGCTCCGGGAAACCTTTCTCTATCGGCCTACGCTATACTCTGCATCTCACTTTTCCTGTCTATGAAACTGCTTGCTCAAGATGTCCTTACCTGGTTAAATTGTGAGGGGATGCCTTGGCCCCCAGCCCCGCATTCTCTCGCCCTTGAGCCGAGGGTCCAAACCCTGAATCCCTGCCTTGCCGTCCAGCTTGTCCTTGATGTGAGGTGCTTAGCAGTGCGAGCATCCCTGTCTCCCGGCCGGCTCATGGCTTGGGGTTTCCGGCAGACCCGCCCGCCCTGTTATCTGCGCTCTCCGGACACCGGAACTGCAGTGCCCGAGCCTGTGTTTCCCAGCCGGCGCGGTGAGGCGGATGCGTAGGTAGGACCGCGCTTCTAGCGCCGGCGGAAAGGAAATGGGCGGGCCGTGCGCACGGCATTTTGGGAACGCTTGGTATTCTGGGAGCGCGGGGCCCGCCATTCGCTCGCCTCACGCTTTCGCCGTCGCTACGTTTGTCGCTGAGCCGAAGAGGAGTGTAGGCCACAGTCGGTGAGGAGAGGCCGAGGGTGGCGAGAGGAGACCGAGGGCGGGCCGGAGGAGGGCGAGGGGCGGGCGGGAGGAGGAGGTGTAACCGTGGGGCTCAGCGGGGCCTGGAGGGGGTGGAGAGCGGGAAGTCGCGGCCACCCAGACATCGGCTTCGCTTCTCTAGCTTCGGGAAAACACGGTTTTTCACAGGTAACTCTCTGGGTCCGAAGCATTCAGGCAAATAATGTTTGGAGTCGTTCCTGGCAGATTCCCTTCTTTTCTCTGAAAAGACCGTATGCATGAATTTTCCCCAGTCCCCTCGTGCTTCTCTCCTGCAGACGTTAGAGAAGTTACGCGGCTTTTAAACTGTATCTGTATTGTAAATCCTACTGCTTTTCCCTCGGATCTTGCAGTGTTTCCTCACTGGCTTCAGCACAAAATCCAAACCTGTGGCTGGAAGCCATGGATCCTCACCGAAGGAGCTTGTCTTTGCCAGTCTCATATTCTCTTGGTCTCTTGAATACATACCATGATGTCAGCCTTCTCAGTAAAAAGCCTTCTGCTCAGTAAAAGGCTCTTAATGAGAGCAAGTCAAGCATTTAACCCAGATATTTTTCCCTTCTCCATGAAGATTTTCTGCTTATACCATGATAATGCTGTGATGTTTTTCTCTTTACCTTTGGTAGTAAATGGCAAGTCAAATGGATGAATTGAAAACAGCCCTCTTCCCTAGATTTCTGGATTGTTTGGTCTGTATCCTCGTAGTTCTGTAGCCATTAATCACATGTGGTTGTTGAACACTTGGAATATGGCTAATGTGACTGAGATACATGTAGACCATCGCTATTGTACTGGACATCTAAGGTCCACACCATAGCCCAAGAGTTAGCCACAAACTATGAGTTGGCAAGCGCATTGTTCTGCACACACGTTCAAATCCCCTCTTTCAATACACACAGTACTGGTAAATGATTATTTTGATAAAAAAAAATGAACATATGCACAGTAAAGAGAGAAAGGAGGCACTCTTCATTGTCCTTAGCTTTCCCCAGCTTTCCCTCTGTATAGCCTCATACCTTTCATGTGTTTACCATGTAGATTCTTCCAAGCCAAGATCTGAGCTTCTTTATTTTTCCATAGAAAATGCAGCTTTGGTATCTTTAAGTGTTGGGGAGTGCCAGGCCTTTTCAGTCTCTGGAAGATTACTTTTGTCTCTCTCATTACAGAACTCTCTTCCTGCCAAGATGTCTATTGGTGTCCCAATTAAAGTCCTGCATGAAGCGGAGGGCCATATTGTGACATGTGAGACCAACACTGGTGAGGTATATCGAGGAAAGCTCATTGAAGCAGAGGACAACATGAACTGCCAGGTACCCTGCTTTGTGTCTGAGGCTACGGAAGAACTGTGGGTCTTTATCTCAGAGAAGAAAAAAGGGAGTGATTTGAGGGAGGTCTATATGAAGTTGTTCTCATTCAGCAGTCATTTATTGGGTTGCTAATGTGTGACACGAACTTTTATTGCCTCTAGGACAGTACATGTGTGTGCAGTGTGTGTGTGTGTGTGTGTGTGTGTACTGTTTTACTTAAGGCTAGTGCTCTACCACTTGAGCCACAGTTTTACATCCAGCTTTTTTGGTCATTAGAGATATTCTTACGCTGGTTGGGAATGTGGTTTAGTGGTAGAGTGCTTGCTTAGCATGCGTGAAGCCATGATTTCGATTCTTCAGCACCACATAAACAGAAAAGGCCGGACGTGGAGTTGTGGCTCAAGTGGTAGAGTACTAGCCTTGAGCAAAAGAAACTCAAAAGACTGTGCCCAGGCCCTGAGTTCAAGCCCCAGGACTGGCAAAAAAAAAAAGTTATGCTTTTCTTACCCAGGCTTGCTTCAGACTTTGATCCCCAGATCTCAGCCTCCTGAGTAGCTAGGATTATAGGGGCCTACCTACTGGTGCCTAGCTTTTTCCCTCCCTTTTTAATTAGCATACATTAGTTGTAAATGGGAAGGTTTCATTGTGACATTTCCACACATATATTAAACATATCCTAACTAATTTCACCCCTGTTAACATTCTCCCTTACCCCCCCATCATCACCTCTTCTTAAAACTATTTAGACCATATTCATCCCCATTCATCCCTTCACTCTGTAAGAGACTTAGTCTCTAGGATTATTAATCCTGAATATCTAGTATTATAGTCACTGTTGCCCAGCTAGTCATGTGAAATTTTATAATAACATTAGAAAGTATGTCAACATACACACATAGCAAATGCATAGCATTGAATACATGGTTTAGGAATAAGAAGGCCTTTGTAGCAAGTACAAAGCCCAGAATTGCCAAAAAAGAAAAATAATGATAAAGTGTATCAACACTTTATGTATATGTGCTGATAATATGCTTTTTGACACTTTGCTCCTATACTCACTTCTAGCATTCTACCACTGAACATCCTGCTTTTTTTTTCATTTCTTTATTGTTAAAGTGATGTACAGAGGAGTTACAGTTTCATACATAAGGCAGTGAGTACATTTCTTATCCAACTTGTTACCTCCTCCCTTATTTTTCCCCCATCCTGCTTTTTTCTTTGTAGTTAATTGAAGATAAGAGACTCTTGGATTTGTTTGCCGAGATTCTCAGCTCTCAGCTTTCTGAGTAGTTAGGCTGTAGATGTGAGCTACTAGTGCCCAGCTGAACACATAGTTTTTGCTCTTTTAAACCATTAAGAGCTTGAGTTTGGAATCAGATGTGCATTTGAATCCTAATTATAATGGTCTTAAGCATACTAATTAGTTCAGTTTTCTATAAAACAGAGATGATGTTAGTTTGAGTCCTCTGAGGTATAGCTTCTAAGACAATTAGATTTGCTGGAGAAATGGGAATGAAAGATAACAGTGAGGGAGCTGAAATAGGAAAACTCAGTCTGGGATGATGATCTGATTGGGGAAAGGAGAGGGGATGGAAAAGAAGGTTGAGCAAAGAAGCATCTCACACTGTTGCATTGTTCTAAGGGACGTCTCAGCCAGATAGAGATGGCTTCTGTGAAGAATTGAACATGGTACAGAAATGACCTGACTTCATTCAGTATTCCCACTGAGGGCAGTCATTGGCTGGTAGCCTCTGAAGAGAGTAGCCTCAGTGAAGTGCTGGGCAAGATCTCAAAAGTACCAGCTGAAGGCTGGCTTACTGTCCTCTGAAGAGTGTGGAGCAGCAGGCTCCTAAAACTTCCCTAGTGATAATACTGGTCAAGTCAAGGGTTATAAAGTATCAGATAAGTTATTTGTGTAAGCAGCCAGCTTAGTGCCTTGCATATTTTAACATATTCAACATATGACACCTTTTACTGTTTTTCTGATGAGAAAACAAAGTTGGAGAGATGTGTCTTATCTAGAGTCATATAGTAGGTCAGATGGCCTGACTATTGTCTTGTAGAATTTGTTCATTTACTTGTGATTTCTTTGTAGCTTTGAGCATCTATTATCTCCCTGCCAGATTGACCAGTTCGTGCAGTTGCCTGGCATATAGGGTGGCAAACATCTGGTGACTTGTGTTACTCTTCAGTGTCTGAGAGATGGATCATTGGATGATATGGGAGTGTTCTCTTTTGGGGGGTGTGGGCAGTAGTTGTGAAGGAACCTCTGGCTTCTTGTATGGTATATAAGTGTTTACAACTAAGCTACAGGCCCCGTGTTTTTTGTGGGTTTGGTTTTTTTTGTGGGGGTTTTGGGTTGTTTTTTGTTTTGTTTTGTTTTGTTTTTGAGAGGGATTGGGGAATCTTGATATATGGTCCAAGCTGACTTCATACTCGTGATTCTCCTGCCATAGCCTCCCAGTTGTGGGGATTACAGGAATGCGCCACTTCGTCCATCAATATAGGCACCCTAAAGTTTTCTACTACTTGGCTTCTTTTGACAGAGGGGCTTAAGGAGACACAGCTGCATTGTACAGTTAAGGACCATAAATGCCTGTAGTAGTATAATTATAAATACCAAGAATACCTATAGTATTCTTTCCATTTGTGAGTTGTCACTTCATAGATCCAGTCCTCTGGCTTACAGCATCCTTATCTATTTTAAGGCCCTTTAGTTTGTTGAGTAGAATGAAAGGCTTATGGTGACTCATATGTGTTTATTCAACTATTCAACTGCTGAACTTATTTAGTTAACTGCTGAGCTCCCAGGGCCTAAGACTGTCCCAAGATAATACCTTCAGGCTAGAGTTGTTATACACATCAGACACACCAACTATAATATCAAGTTATCTGGCCTGATAACTTAAGTGGTCTCAGAAATGTAGTCCCTTTCATGCATAATAGACATACTGGTGTTAGACATATCTAGAATCAGGTTGGAGGCCACCATCTCCTGTGACTTAACTTTGGACCTCCTTCACCCTCTGTTCTTCCTGTACATCCAGGATAAAAATATTCCCTTGGCTCTTAGAGTCCATAGTATAGGAAATGTGATGGGTGACTGTTAGAGGCCAGTTACCTGCCTGTATTAGTTTGCTAGGGCTACCATAACAAATTTCTGTAGACCAGGTGACATAACCAACCAAATTCTGTTTTCTGACACTTCTGGAGTCTGGAAATCTGAGATGTTGGCCAGGTTAGTTACTTATGAAGGAAGGTATTCTTTGAGCCTTTCTTTTAGTTATCAATGGCATGGCCTCTTCGGTCTTTTTTTTTTTTTTTTTTTCCTTTATTTGGTACTGGGGATTGAACCCAGGACATTGCACTTGTTAGCAAACCCTTTGCCACTGAGCTACATCCCAGCCCTTTTTTTAAACTTTTTTTTTTTTTTGCATCTTCTGTGTTAACACTTATCTTTCCTCTGTGGTGTCTATACAAATCTCTTACAAGAACATCAGTAATTGCATTGGAGCCCAGCCTAATGGCCTCATTTTAACTTAATTATAAAGACTTTCTAAAGATTACATGTTCTAAGATGTTAAGGACAAAGACCAATGTGTGAATTTTTGCAGGGATGCAGTTCATCTTGACAGTGTCCAAACAAGGTATTGAGATATGGGTCTCCTAGAACCCAAATATATATATATATATATATTATATATTTTTTTTTTTTTTTTTTTTTTTTGGCCAGTCCTGGGGCTTGGACTCAGGGCCTGAGCACTGTCCCCGGCTTCTTCCCGCTCAAGGCTAGCACTCTGCCACTTGAGCCACAGCGCCGCTTCTGGCCGTTTTCTGTATATGTGGTGCTGGGGAATCGAACCTAGGGCCTCGTGTATCCGAGGCAGGCACTCTTGCCACTAGGCTATATCCCCAGCCCCTAGAACCCAAATATATTGACTAAAACCCAACAAGCTGTATAAAGCTAACCCAGGCAGCACGTTAACACTGAACACTGCTCTGCTGCTTGCTGTCTTTCCTGGCCTCAGTGAATCTGCTCTTTAAAAATAAATGCATCCAGGTTGGAAATGTGGCTTAGCAGTAGAATGCTTGCCTAGCATGCACGAAGCCCTTGGTTCAATTCCTCAGTACCACGAAAACAGAAAAGGCCAGAAGTGATGCTGTGGTAGAGTGCTAGCCTTGAGCAAAAGAAGCACAGAGACAGTACCTAGGCCCTGAGTTCCAGCCCCAGGACTGGCAAAACAGACACACACACACACACACACACAGACACACGGACACACACACACACGGACACACGGACACACACACGGACAAAAGTTTATGTTCCAGGAGTATACATTGCGGTACCATTTAAAACTGAAAGCCAACATATCTTTTAAGCTGGGAATATGGCCTAGTGGTAGAGTGCTTGCCCTCATATACATGAAGCCCTGGGTTTGATTCCTCAGCACCACGTATATAGAAAAAGCCTGAAGTGGAGCTGTGGCTCAAGTGGCAGAGTACTAGCCTTGAGCAGAAAGAATCCAGGGACAGTGCTCAGGCCGAGTTCAAGCCCCAGGACTGGTGAAAAAAATATATAGTTAAATAAAAATAAATGCATTAAACAAATGCATTATAAGTTTTTAAGGAAAACTAAAGACTTATCTTTTGGGGGAGATTTTACATTTTTAAAAAAATTTAAGTAGTTTTCAGCTGGATTTAATAGATCCTACTGAGGCTGGAGAATCAACTGAGCCTTAAGAGTTCAAGGCCATAGGCGGGAATGTGGCTTAGTTGAATAGTGCTTGCTTAGCACGCATGAAGCCCTGGGTTTGATTCCTCAGTACCACATAAACAGAAAAGGCTAGAAGTGGTGCTATGGCTCAAGTGGTAGAGTGCTAACCTTGAGCAAAAAAAAAACAACGAAGCTCACTGACAGTGCCCTGGCTCTGATCTCAAGCCCCAGGGCTGGTTAAAAAAAGAAAAGATGAGGAGTTCGAGGCTGGCTTGGGGAACAGAGATTCTATCTCGAGAAAATCAAAGAATTTTTTAAAATTTTGTTGTTTTTTTTTGCCAGTCCTGGGCCTTGGACTCAGGGCCTGAGCACTGTCCCTGGCTTCTTCCCGCTCAAGGCTAGCACTCTGCCACTTGAGCCACAGCGCCGCTTCTGGCCGTTTTCTGTATATGTGGTGCTGGGGAATCGAACCTAGGGCCTCGTGTATCCGAGGCAGGCACTCTTGCCACTAGGCTATATCCCCAGCCCTAAAATTTTGTTTTAAAAATGGTAAGAGTTGGGCATGGTAGAAAGAAAATGATGAGTGTGTTAAGTTTATGATAATTTATAATGCATAGTAAATATACAGTAAAAAGAAAGTGCTTATAAGGTTTGAAGCCAGCCAGGGCAGACAAATCCAAGAGACTCTCCAGTTAACCAGCAGAAAGCCTAGAAGTGAAGGTATGAGTCAAGTAGAGCTTCAGCCTTGAGTGAAAAAGCTAAGTAAAGGTACGAGGTCCTGGGTCCAAAAAGAAGATAGTAGTCAAATCAGTTTCACTGTACACAGAGTGACCAAATTCTCTCTTGGGTAAAAGTGGTCAAGTTAATGTGTTCTGCCAAGAGCTGGTGCATTTGAGACTTTGATATGAATATTGGTCACTGAAGTTACTGGTTAAATGCCACTACTTCCTTTGATGGTTAATTGGAGATAGGGATTTGTCTGCCTGGGCTGGCTTCAAACTTAGATCCTCTGATCTCAGCTTCTTGAGTTGCAAGGATGGTAGACATGAGCCGCCTGTATCTGGCTTATTTTAGATTTTTGAGTTTTAAATGAATTATGATTGAATTTCTTTATAAACTATATACATTATTTTTTGAACTATTTTAGAGTGGATTGCTTTCGTTGTATTTCCTTGCTCTTACCCTACAACACTTGGGTGTAGGTAGATGGTATAAGCTGGTATTCCAGTGGCAATTAAATTGTGTGTGTGTGAACTTGTCTTATAGAGTATATACTTTCAGTATGTTGATAGTCCTGAGCAGTTTGAAAAGCCATTTCAAATTTAGACTCTTCCTACTGTACTCTGCTGACATTATGCATTACCAGTGCCACATTTGAAGGGCTATTCCCCACACCAAGCAAGCCATCAGTTCTATAGTGTTCCACAGCTGGGTGTGCCCTAATTAGGTCAGTACTAGCACTATCTTTATGGAGATAGCATAGGATATCACAGGTCAAGAACTCTGTCTTCAGTACTGCCCCCTTTAGGTACCAATTGCAGACTCCAGGTTGTTTGGCCTGTCCTGGCCAACTGGCTATAAATTTGGGGGTTCTCACTCCCCATGTTTCAATTAATTGGCTCAAGCAGCTCATAACTTGGAAAAACACTTCAGTGTTTACCAGCTTATTATGAAGGATATTACAAAGGTTACAGATGAAGAGACAAATGTGTAGGGCAAGGCATAGAGGAAGGGCCGTGGGGCTTCCTTCCCTTCCAGCCTCCAGGAATCTCCACATAATATGTTAACTGGGAGCTTTCTAATTCTTGTTCTCTAGAATTTTATGGAAGTTTTCATTGCATGGGCCACTATGTAGCATGAAGATTTGAGCTAATGCTAATCAAGTAGGGAGGGAGCCACTTCCCCTGTCCTCTCACCCCCCCAACCCCCTTTTTTTTTTAAGTACCTGAGATTAAACCTAGAGCCTTGTGCATGCTAAGCAAGTGCTTTGCCACTACCTCTCCAAGCAGGGCCCCTTCTGAAATGGGACTCCAGGATTTGCCATCTGATGGAGGTAGATCTGTCTTTCCATAGGACAGCTTTGAGAAAGTCAGAGGAAGATTGAGTTTCTGTGACTTACCTTCGGGAGAAATTCTGGTTTCTGTTACCTGCCTTGAGAAGGAAGTTATGAGCTGGGAACCGTGAATGTGCAATGTTACACCCGCTTTGCCTGCCTCTTTTATATCAAAGGGTCAGTTTTTCCATTTCTAGACTTCTCTAATCAAGGTTCCGCCTCTTTGTATACACCCTGGCACACTATATATATATTGTATTCTACTCCAGCATTGCTTCACAGTCCTGGAGCAAGCTCTTTCTGTCTTGGCCCAGGATGTCATTTCAGTTGAATATCTAGCTAATGCCATCTGTGTCTCATTATGGCTGTTTCGGAAAGTTGAGTAAACTCAAGTGTTCCTGCCTGACTTTCATTAAAACCTAGTCTACTCAAAAGTTGCTTCTTTCGGCTTATGCAAGCACAGCATGGGCTTATTAAAATAAGCATGCAGGACCTTCCAGCTAGCCATGTATTTTGGTGCTGCAGGGAAAGCCTGCGAGCAGTAGCAGGCAGGGTCTTAGTGTTAGAATGGAAGTCGGGTGACTCAGATCTTTTGCTCAACTAAGATATGGACCGTTTGTGAAAGTGATAGCTATTCCAGAGATTTTCAAAGCAAGATAGGGCGATTGTGACAGGGAAAGAGTGAGATGTGCCATGGGCTGGAGATGTAAAATAGACGTGTGTGTGTGTGTGTGTGTGTGTGTGTGTGTGTGTGTGTGTGTGTGTGTGTCTTTTTACTGGTTAATTGGAGATTTTCCTGCCTGGGCTGGCTTCTGAACTGAGATCTCAAATCTCAGCCCCCTGAGTAAATAGGATTACAGGCATGAGCCGCTGGTACCCAGCCTAGACATTTTAACTGTCAGCCAAATTTCCCATTTCCTGAAGCTCTGTTATTTGGTAGATAACTGAGACAATATTTAGACTTCATTTTGCTTGATTTGCTTTTTAGCAGTTCTAGGAAATAAATGGTCTGTTGCGGTGGTTAAGCGTGTAGAATTAGGGTCAGACTCTAGCCAAGCAAAGTAGGTGGCACTGTGATTTTGAGCAGAGGGTAAAGTGAAGAGGAACATGGGCCTCTAGGGACCAATCTAATCCTGATTGGTTTTGCTGCTTTGTCTCTCCAGCAGTGGTGGTGATGATGCCTATCTGATAAGAGTTTCATGAAACAAATGAACATTATCTAGGAAATGGATAATTTTGGGATAGTGTCTAATATTTAATCACTATTCAGGAAATATTGGCTTTGATGTATTTTTCACATTGTGGGGGAGAGAACTGGGACTTAGGAAATTCTGGAGATATATTCTGGCATGTACCATTGACAGATGGCAGAAGCAGGTCTTGCTATAGACCTTTACACCATTTCTGTGTCTTTTGAGAAATGTATCTGGCATTATGGAGTCTGGATGGGATTGAGGTTTCTCTCTTGGATAGACCAGCCATAACTGTGTCTATTTGTGGCACCAGAGGTTGTATATTCTCCAAAGGAGGAAGATATATGGCAAGGATTTTGGAACTGTGTGAGAATGTAAACAAGTGGGGGTATAACTGATCCTCCAAATGCAGAACATGGAGCCCTGTTGTCTCTGAAGGTAAAACAGGAGCAGTAGATTGAAACTCTGGAAATCATTCCAGCTGCACAGGTAAGAGCTAGGACAGCTCCAGACCGTTCTGGCAGTTTTTCTTCCATCCACAACCTTGATGGATCCCCTAGGTCTCACATTCCTGCTGAGTGTTGGTTCTCCTTGTGGAAGCTCTTGTATTGCAGGTTTGAGGAGCAGGCACTACCGCCTGTACTTCTTAGTCTCTTGTTATTGCCCTTCCTAGAATGTATACTTTGAAAGAATCAATATTGTATCTGGTGTAGGCTTATATGACCTTCAGGGTGCTTTTGCAGTCTTGAGCACCAGGTGGTTGGTTGAATGGGAGGATGCAAGTTGAAACCCAAGGGTTCAACAAAATCAACAGCTCTTCACACTGACTCAGGAAGCAGTCCTGTGTTAGCCAGTTCTAATCTGGAATCCTCAGCCGGGAGGCTGTCTGATCTTGGACAGGTGCCTGGAGTTTTTGTTTTGTTTCTAACCTGTAAAAGTGGGAGAGTTTACACTTGCTCTAGAGGTGTTGTGAAGACCATTTATGTGAAATTATGTAGTCCCTGGGGCACCCATTAAGCACAGACTGACTGTGTTTCACCAGTTCTATCTAGCTCTTTTCTGTCATAATGTCGGGGTTTTTTGTTTTTTGTTTGTTTTTGGCCAGTCCTGGGGCTTGGACTCAGGGCCTGAGCACTGTCCCTGGCTTCTTTTTGCTCAAGGCTAGCACTCTGCCACTTGAGCCACAGCACCACTTTCTGGCCATTTTCTGTATATGCGGTGCTGGGGAATTGAACCCAGGGCCTCATGTATACAAGGCAAGCACTCTTGCCACCAGGCCATATCCCCAGCCCCATAATGTCGGGTTTTGCATTTTTAGGTTTTCTAGTCGAGGCTTCCCCTCTCCATGTACCTGGGTACCATTGACCCTTACTTATGTGCCTGATGATTTCCTTCCAGATGTCCAACATCACAGTCACGTACAGAGATGGTCGAGTAGCACAGCTGGAGCAGGTGTACATCCGTGGCAGCAAGATCCGCTTTCTGATTTTGCCTGATATGCTAAAAAATGCACCAATGTTAAAGAGCATGAAAAATAAAAACCAAGGTTCGGGGGCTGGACGTGGAAAAGCTGCTATCTTGAAGGCCCAAGGTAGGTGCTCCTCTTGCTCTGGTTTTAAAATACAAGCTTTTCTTGCATCTTTGAAGAAAGGGCCCTATTATTGTCTAGGACAGGAATATACCAGATTTCAGCTGTCTCCGCACTCGTAGCCTTGCTAGGATGGGTGAGGGGAGCTTTACCATGCTAGTTGTTTTGCCTCACCTGATCCAAATCCGTGCTTAATGCAAAATCCAAAGTAGCTCCTTAGGAAAAAGTGAAGTTCTTCTGTTAATTGAAAGATTGTGAGTCCTGTAATGGATTTCTAGAAGATACTTCCCTTTGCAAAAAGTCTGTAAGAAATCTGGGAAGATTGTTCTTAATCTAATGTGCTTTGCAGACACCCCTATGGGGCAGCATTCCTACAGAGATTGAGTAATGTGTTGATAGCAGCATATTTGCAGATAAACAAGCAAGCATTATCCGACCTTTAAACAGTGTTGGGCCTGGGCTTCTAGTTTCAAAGCTTCATAAATTTGAAAAGAAATCCTTTAGCACATACTAGAAGTGGTACTGGCCTGTCCCCCACTGACTCAGAGCCTGGATAGTTCTGTCGGTCAGATGAGGAAGCAAGTGTAGTCATTAGAACTGCCTTAGTGAGGGCTGGAGGTGTAGCTAAAGATAAAGTCCTTGGCTTCAAACCATAAAAAAAAAAAAGAATAAACTTTCTTAGTACTTAGGGAAATGATTAGTAGACAGGAAAGGCCCTGGATCTTCTGTCAATAGCTTTACCTGCATATTTTCATATGTGAGGTAGCTTGCCTTATTTTCTTTTTGTGCCAGTCATGGGGCTTGGGACTCAGGGCCTGGGCTCTGTCCCTGAGCTTCTTTTGCTCAAGGCTAGTGTTCTACCACTTGAGCTACAGCACTACTTCCAGCTTTTTCTGTTTATGTGGTACTGAGGAATCAAACCAAGGGCTTCTTACATGCTAGGCAAGCACTCTACCACTAAGCCACATTCCCAGGCTGTAAGGTAGTTTTTGAGTTTAAAGTCTAATCCTTCAAAATGCCCTGGGGAGTGGGGGAAAACCCACGTTCTTCACCTCTCTCTTTACCACCTCAGGGATATGCTGCCCTCCTTGTCACAGAGTAGCTAGCTATTGCATCTTCCCAGCCAAAGGAACACCGGCATGCTCCCTGCACTAGCAGGCACTTGGCAGGTGCCTTGGCCACCTGTGCTTCTCCCAGGCCCTGGCTTTTGTCTTATCAGCAGGTGGGTGGGTTCCTATGGGCCTTTCCTCCCCCTTTAATATAGCTCCAGGCTGTCTGGGAGAGCAAAGAGTAGTATGACACCAGTTAATATCCTGCTGAATAGTTCATCTGTTCTGCAAAGCTTCTGGTACCTCCTAGACACCTTGGGTTACAGAGAACAATAGTCTTTCATTCTTTGTATGAGATTGTTATTTTTGCTATTAAATGTATCTTTCATACAGAGACACTCAAAATAATTTTTTAAAGACTGCTACCAGGGCTGGGGATATGGCCTAGTGGCAAGAGTGCTTGCCTCGTATACATGAGGCCTGGGTTCAATTCCCCAGCACCACATATACAGAAAATGGCCAGAAGGGGCGCTGTGGCTCAAGTGGCAGAGTGCTAGCCTTGAGCAAAAAGAAGCCAGGGACAGTGCTCAGGCCCTGAGTCCAAAGCCCCAGGACTGGCCAAAAAAAATAAAAATAAAGACTGCTACCAGAATTAACAGATGTTAACATTTAATACAATATGCTTTAGAATATTAAAAATGAGCCAGGGCTAGGAATGTGGCTTAGGGGATAGAGTGCTTGCTTAGCATGCATGAAACCCTGGGTTCGATTCCTCAGTACTGCATCAACAGAAAAAGCCAGAAGTGGTGCTGTGGCTTAAGTGGTAGAGGCCTAGCCTTGAGCAAAAGCTCAGGAACAGTGCCCAGGCACTTTTTTTTTTTTTTAAGAATTTTTAAAAGTGAATTAAACACATCTGTTTAGTAGCTCACCCTAGGCCAACCCGGGGAATTTATCTTTCTGTGGTTTTCAGACCACCTTTGCTGTGGGTCTGCCTCCTTGCCTCCTGCAGACAGCAGTGCTGGGCCAGAAGGCAGGAGTCCTACGCTGGCTATTCGTGCTAGCCCCGTCCCTCTCTGGGTCTCTATGCCCCTTGTGAAGTATGAAGGACTAAAGTGATATTGGATTGGATGTGGCCTTTCAGATCCATTCCAGAGCCGATGTCCAGGGCTCCACTGACCTGCCCTTGTCTGTTCTGTCTTCCAGTGGCTGCAAGAGGACGTGGGCGTGGAATGGGACGAGGAAACATCTTCCAGAAACGAAGATAATTTTCTCTTAAACAGAACTTAGCCCTTTCTTTTTCTTTAGATTACCTGAGTTTGTGGGGGTGGGTACCTGTATGTATGTTTTCTTTAACAACATTTTTTTTTTAATCAGAAGAACTGTTAAATAAATCTGATTATGTTTTTTGGGTTTTGTTTTGACTGTGTTCATTTAGGAATTTGCTTTAACAGTGGGTTAAATTTTGACATGCTAGAGAATGCCAGCATTTTGAAATAGCAGTTACCAGAGCATCTCAGCATTGTCACTAATAACTAGAAAGGATAAAAAGCTATACAAAGTAAATAATTGTGACTAGAAAGGACAGAAATTAGGAGAACTATTTGAAGAAGTTTCATAGTGCTGCCATGAGTTTGGTTCAGGATGAGTTAAAATATAAACCTTCAAGAAGAAAAGGGATCTGTTTTGGGCCCTCAAAATACTCATTTCTAACAGGATTCTTTGCTTGTGTAGAAAACCACTACTCTTAGTATATTATTGGTTCATTGAATAGATTTACTTAAATAATGGAAGAAGGAAGTCTTAACACTTGAGTTATGGTCTTCCGACACCTTTATATGACATGCTAGTGGCCCCTGCAGGCAGAGCTACTCCATGGAGAGTTCTGGGATTGCTGACTGTTTCCAATGAACTTAATTCACTGAGAATAGAATTAAAGAATTCATTTGTTTTAGAAAGTTTCTGGTAAGAAAAACAATAGAATGTAGCTTAGTGATAGAGTACTTGCCTAGTATATTTAAGGACATGGGCTCAATTTCCAGCACCACAAAAGAAGAAAAATGTATACATTGAATTAACATACACCTTGGGTTTCTTTGGAGTCTATAAATGGAATTTTTTAGGCAAAGACTGTGCTGCTCACTAATAATGCTTACATTACTTTTCCTTCATTCCTGCTAGTCACCTTGGCTCAAAGATAGTGATTTGTAACTTATTAATGAAGACAGTACCAGCTAGGGATACTATTAGAAAAGAAAAGTGTAGCCTGGTATCAGTGACTTGTGCCTGTAATTCTGACTTCTCAGGAGGCTGAGATCTGGGGATTGACGTTCAAAGCCAGTCCAGGCATAAGAGTATTATCTAATTACCAAAAGGCAGGAAGTGGAGCTGTGGCTCAAATAGTAGAGTGCTAGTCCTTGAGCAAAAAAGCACAGGGACAGCATCTAGGCCCTTAGCTCAACCCCAGAATTGACACAAAAATTGTAACACAAAGGCATGGCTCAAGCACCTGTCTTGAAAATTCAAATCTTCCTACTTCCATGTATATGTATGTACATATATGTATATGCATACACATACACCTTTCTAAGGCTCATCCTTGGAATAAACCTTAGAAAACTGATTTAAACAATGTATTTGTGCCCAAAGTGATTTCTTATTTAGTAGTTCTGGGATCATGATTTGACCCTAGACTAAAGTATACTTTTAAATTTTATGTACTGGGCTGGGAATGTGGCTTAGTGGTATAGGGCTTGCCTAGCATCACGCATGAAACCCTGGGTTTGATTCCTCAGTACCACATAAAAGAAGTGCTGTGGCTCAAGTGGCAGAGTGCTGTCCTTAAGCAAAAACAAAAAGCTCAGGGACAGTGCCTAAGCCTTGAGTTCAAACCCTAGGACTGGGCCACCACCACAACCTTCCCCCCCCCCCAAAAAAAAATTATGTACTTGTTTTCTTAGATGGGCTCTCACTGTTGCATAAGCTCGTCTCAAACTCATGGATTCAGCAATCATCCTTCAGTTTCCTAAGTAGGCAGGACTACGAGTATATACCACCACCACACCCAGCGGTATGTTATAGCCTACATTTTAGGGAGAATGGGGGAGTCAGTTACCATACACATTGAAAACAAGTAGTTTTGCAAGGTTTATTATGAAAAACAGTTTGCTCTACCCTGCCTTTTTTTTTCTTTTTTTCTGCTTCAACATAATCCCTTACGGCTCATTTTAAATGTATTCTTACTGGCCATAGTGGTACTCACTTGGAATCTCAGCACAAGAGAGATGGAAGTTGAAGGCCAGTCTGGATTACATACACTGTCTCAAGAAAGAAAAGAATTTAATGTGTTCATGTAGCCAGTATGTGCTGTTTCAGTTTTAGGCTTTGTCTTTGATATACCTATTCCTCATGCCTACCATGTATACTTCCCTAAATTCTTCCTGATTGCAATTCTTAACCTCTGACATTATTAGATTATGACTGCTTAAGTTATCACTATTGACCTGTAGATTAGATTACTATGGAACTTTTCCCTCCAGATAATTATCTCCTCACCGTTTTATTGGCTTAGTTTTTTATATGCCACTAATTGAACTCTAACGAATGGCCTTACATCAGGTGTTTGTCTATCTTGTCCTGCCCTAGTCTAAATTGTGTTGTCTCTTTCCCTCCATCAACTCCATGTTCCATGTATTGATGTCACCCACCCTTCATCTGTTAAGCTCCTCTTTTCTCCAGTAGCCTATAGTTCTGGGAAAGTATTGTATATGGGGTATTTGAGAAGTAGTTTGCTTGTTTGAAATACTATATATCTAAAACCACACTTGATTGGGTATGAAATTCTAGGTTGGAATTCGTTTTTCTTCAAAGCTTTGAAGGCATTGTCATCTTAACACTACCCTTTTATAAGAGCTAAAGCCATTCTTAGTTTTGATTTAAGATAGACTTGTCCTTCAGTACTCGGAAGCTTTCTTGAATTATTTGTTAATGGTCTCCTTCCTTTGGTTGTGATTTTTCTTCCTAAAGTTTCTTTCCTTTCTATTTTGGTTCTTTTTTTTTTAATAATTATTATTGTCAAAGTGATGTACAGAGAGGTTACAGTTTCATACGTAAGGCCGTGGGTACATTTCTTATACTATTTGTTACCTCCTTCCTCATCCCTCCTCCCCCTTTCCCTTTCCCCCCATGAGTTGTTCAGTTGGTTTACACCAAATGAGTTTTCAAGTATTGCTTTTGGAGTCGTTTCTTTTTATCCATTGTCTCTCGATTTTAATATTCCCTTTCACTTCCCTAGTTCTAATACCAGTATATACAGTATTCAGGGTACTTAAATGAGATACAGTGATAGCGCGGGGACAACCACAGGAAGGGGATACAAAAGGATCAACAGAAGAAGCTATGGTTTCACATGACATATTGAAAGTAATTGTTTTGCCAATACTAGGTCTTTTTTTTTTTTTTTTTTTTTGCCAGTCCTGGGGCTTGGATTCAGGGCCTGAGCTCTGTCCCTGGCTTCTCTTTGCTCAAGGCTAGCACTCTGCCACTTGAGCCACAGCGCCACTTCTGGCCATTTTCTATATATGTGGTGCTGGGGAATTGAACACACGGCTTCATGTATGAGTCAAGCACTCTTGCCACTAGGCTGTTTCCAGCCTCTAGTACTAGGTCTTGAACTCTGAGCCTGTGAGCTATCCCTACACTCCTTTTGCTTAAGGCTAGCACTCTACCACTTGAGATACAGCACCACTTCCAGCTTTTTTTCTGTGATTAATTGGAGATCATAGTCTCACAAGATTTTCCTTCCTGGGGCTGACTTAGAATTACGATCCTGGGGCTGGGGATATGGCCTAGTGGCAAAGAGTGCTTGCCTCATATACATGAACCCCTGGGTTCAATTCCCCAGCACCACATATACAGAAAATGGCCAGAAGTGGCGCTGTGGCTCAAGTGGCAGAGTGCTAGCCTTGAGCAAAAAGAAGCCAGGGACAGTGCTCAGGCCTGAGTCCAAAGCCCCAGGACTGGCAAAAATAATAATAATTACGATCCTTAGATCTTAGCCTCTTGAGTAGCTAAGATTATAGGAGTGAGCCACCTGCACCCAGCTTTAAATTTCTATTATTCAGACTTAAACTTCTATTTTTATTGTACCACCCCCCAAACCCTTGTTTCCCTCTCTCCTAGTTTTTAATCTCCTTTATAGAAGATTACTTCAAACTGATACTCTGATTTTTTTGCAATTATAACTTGTTTTAGTATCTCTGAGAACATTAATATGCTTGAAGCTTTCATTACCCTGCCTATGCTTTTCATTTTTCGTATAGTCTTTGTTACTATAGACTATAGTCTGCTTATGTTTAAGAGTGAGAGAGAGCCAGGTTTCAGTGGCTCATACCTACAACCCTAGCTACTTAGGAAGCTGAGATCTGAGGATTGCAGTTCAAAACCATCTGGCAAGAAAGTCTGAGACAGGAAAGAACATTCGTATTAGCCTGGCACCAGTGGCTGATACCTGTAATCCTAGCTACTCAGGAGGCTAAGATCTGAGGATTGAGATTCCAAGCCAGCCTGGGCAGGAAAGTCCATCAGACTCATCTCCAACCACCAGAAAACCAGAAGTGGCACTGTGGCTCAAATGTTAGAGCATTAATGAAGATGAAGAACTCAGGGACAGTGCCCAGGCCCAGATTTCAAGTCCCACAATCAACAAAACCTTTCAGTGTTGTTTCAGGATAATTTGTGTGAGCTAAGAGTTAAGTATAAGAAGAGAGCTGGGGAATTTTAGCATTCAAATATGTATACATTCACATACTCATGTGGGTCTCTGGGAAGATTGCCTGGTCCAGGAACCTAGAAAATAAGCTTCCTATATATATATTTATTTATGCTAAGGTTTAGAGATGCAGACCATGTGTGGAACTGAATATTTAAGCAAGTTCTTTTTAAAGAAAATATTTTCTTTGAAAGTATATTAGTTTAAAGAGATTAAAGACTGAAGGATGGCATAGATGACAGCCAGGATTTAACAAATTTCTGGTTCTGGTAGCACCAATGCCATTCTTTTTCTGTCTTGTTTTTGTGTCAGTCCTGGGGCTTAAACTCAGAGCCTGGAGACTGTTCCTGAGCTTTTTTGTTCAAGGCTAGTGCGCTACCATTTGAACCAGAACTCCACTTTGACAGCTTTTTGGTGATTAATGAGATAACAGCCTCGTGTACTTTCCTGCCTGGGCTGTCTGTGGCTTAATATCACAGTCCTCATTATGTCAGACTCCTGAGTAGCTGGGATTAGAGGTATGAACCACCAGCATCCAGCTACCACCTCCATTTCTCTCCAAGACCCTTGTTTCTTATCTGTGTAGGAAGGCTTTATATTTACTTGATTTCATAGTACAAATAAGCTAATTATTCTTGCTGGGTATTGTATAACATTAAAAAAATAATAATCATGCAAGATTGTTTTCCTACTAGCCAAAAAGTGAGGTAATTGCCTGGATTTTACAACTGTGTCTGAGAAAAAAAACCTGAAAAATATATTACCTCAACTTTCATAAATATCTAGCCACCAGCTATTTAAGGAGAATAAGCCCTATGAAATAGGAAATAAAGAAAATTATGAAAATTGCCCCAGCTCCCAGGGAGGAGGGGTTGAAGTAGATCCTGCCAGCCTTTCTGGATTGAGAAGTAAAGCTAGGAATTTAGAGAATAGAGAAAAAAACTAGAAAACTCAGAGAAAGGCAGAGATGTCCTCTTTATATTCAGCAGAGTACAGATCAGTACATGATCACAAGGTAAGGACCATAAGGATTCCAAGACAATGACAGAATGGGGCTGGGAATAGTGCCTTGCATACCAGCAGATAAAAATTCAAAGCACAGGGACTGGGAATGTGGCTTAGTGGTAGAGTGCTTGCCTAGCATACAGAAAGCCCTGGGTTCAATTCCTCAGTACCACATACACAGAAAAAAATTGAAAGTGGGTGCTGTGGTTCAAGTGGTAGAGTGCTAGCCTTGAGCAAAAGAAGCTCAGGGTCAGTGGCCAGGCCCTGAGTTCAAGCCCCAGGACTGGCAAATACACACACACACACACACACACACACACACACACATATCCAGCATCTAATATAATGTCTGGCATCCCATCAAAGATTAGGTACACAGAGGGCCTGGAAGGCATAGTCCATACTGAAGAAAGAAAATTTAAGAGACTCAAAACCGATACAGATATTAAATTAGCAGAGAAGGACATGAAAAAGTTATAACTATATTGTGTATATTCAGCAAATTTTTAAAGAAAGGGGATGGAGTAGGGAGAAACAAGAACAAAAGCTAAAATTGATCCATGTGCTAATGGCTCATGCCTGTAATCCTACCTACTCATGAGACTGAGATCTGAGGATTGTGGTTCAAAGCCAGCCTGGGAAGAAAGTCTATGAGACTCTTATCTCCAATTAACCAGCAAAATGCTGAAGTAGAGCTGTGGCTCAAGTGGTAGACCACTAGCAAAGAAAAAGAAAAAGGAAATGGCTGGGGTTGGAGGCATGGCTCATAGGTAGCCAGTGAACAAAAGTGTCAGGAGCCAAGTTCAAATCGCAGTCTCAAACCAAATAATAGTTATTATTATTATCCCAAGACAAGGTAGAATGAGAGGAAAGGGGAATAACAACAACAATAATGATAAGGAAACAAATAACAAGATAACAGTCTCAAGCCTAACCACACCAATAATCATATTAAATGTGTGATGTTTATACACTGACTAAAAATCTAGAATTTATAAACAAAGCACTGGGAGGTAGAAGCAGGAAGGTTGTGAGTTCAAGGCCAGCTATGTAGTAAAACCCTATCTCAAAGCACATTGAGGTTGTAATTTTGTGTTACAATGTTTACCTATTATGTGCAAAGTCCTGGGTTAAATCCACAGCCCCACTTTCACACAGCCTGAGATTATCAGATTGAAGTTAAAAAAAAAGTAAGAGCTAATACCCTTATGAACACAAAATGATGCTGAGTGAAATGAACTCCATGTTATGGAAACGATTGTTATATCACTGTTGTTACTGTCAACGTGCTATGTTTAACTATAGCTTCTATTACTGATGATCCTCTTGTATTTCCTTCCTGTGGATGTACCTACACTATCTCTGTATCTTTTCTGAGTATAATGGAAACCATGTATACTGGTAAACAGTGGTATATAGGGTAAAAAAAATACAAACAACTACAAAAGCAATACTTGCAAAACTGGTGTAAATGAACTGAACAACTTATGAGGGGAAAGGGGAAGGGGGGAGGGGGGAATGAGGGACGAGGTAACAAATAAAAAAATACAAAAAAAAGTAGCTAAATATATGCTACCTATAATAAACATGCTTTGGATATAAAAAAGTAGAAAATGATACATATCAAGCTAATAAAACAAAGCTGGAGTAGCTATGTTAATATCAGACAAGTACAATTTAGAACAAGGAATAATGAAATTCATTTCATAATGATGACAGAGTAAGTTTTAGTCAGGAGCCTTAATAATCTTAAACATTTGTACACTTAGTAATAAACCATCAGCCAGGTGCCAGTGACTCATACCTGTAATTCTAGCTACTCAGGAAGCTGAGATCTGAGGACTATGGTTCAAAGCCAACCCTGACAAGAACGCCTCTGCGACTCTTATCTCTTAACTAACCACTAAAAGAGGAAAGTAGAACTGTTTTGTTTTGTTTTTTTCAGCCAGTCCTGGGCCTTGGACTCAGGACCTGAGCACTGTCCCTGGCTTCCTTTTGCTCAAGGCTAGCACTCTGCCACTTGAGCCACAGCGCCACTCCTGGCCATTTTCTGTATATGTGGTGCTGGGGAATCGAACCCAGGGCCTCATGTATACGAGGCAAGCTCTCTTGCCACTAGGCCATATCCCCAGCCCCAGGAAAGTAGAACTGTAATTCAAGTGGTATAGCACTAACCTTGAGCAAAAGAGGTCAGGTACAGCACCCAGGCCCTGAGTTCAGCCTATTTATTTTAATAAATAAGCCATCAGACTAAAGGAAGGAAAAAATTTAAATAGAACTGCAATAAGAAATAGACCAATCTAGTCAGGTATCCTTCATTAATGCCTTTAATCCTAGCTACTCAGGAGGCTGAGGTCTGAGGATCAATTTTGAAGCCACCTGGGAGAGACAAATCTAAGAGAGTCTTATCTTCAGTTAATGTACAAAAAGCTGGAAGTGGAGATGTGGCTCTCAAGTATTACAGTGCCAGCCTTGATCAAAAGTTAGCCAAGTGAGAGCAAGAGGCCCAGTTCAAACCCCAGTACTGACATAAAAAGAGAGATAAAAGGATTAAAAAGAAGGAAGGGAGAGAGGGAAGGGAGGGAGAGGAGAGAAGAAAAAGAAAGAGAGAGAGAGAGAGAGAGAGAGAGAGAGAGAGAGAGAGAGAGAGAGAGAGAGGAGAAGAGGGCTGGGATATAGCTCAGTGGCAACATCCTGGGTTCAATCCCCAGTACCAAAAGAGAAAAGGCACACACACACACACACACACACACACACACACACACACACACACACGGAAAGAAATAAAGAAACCCACAAACCCACTGTAATCTTTTTTTTGGCCAGTCCTGGGCCTTGGACTCAGGGCCTGAGCACTGTCCCTGGCTTCTTCCCGCTCAAGGCTAGCACTCTGCCACTTGAGCCACAGCGCCGCTTCTGGCCATTTTCTGTATATGTGGTGCTGGGGAATCGAACCTAGGGCCTCATGTATCCGAGGCAGGCACTCTTGCCACTAGGCTATATCCCCAGCCCCCCCACTGTAATCTTAGCAGTTTAGGAGGCCAAGAGTGAGAGAATCCGTTTAAAGCTAGAAGAATTCATGAGACCTCCTTCTCAACCAATAGCTGGACTTAATGGCATGAATCTGTCATCTAAGCTATGTGGAAAGGAGATCACAGTTTGAAGCCAGCTCAGGTAGAAAAGTCTTAAACTCCATATACATGGAAGAACCTAGATATGGTAGTGTACAGCCTGTCATCCCAACTATGATGGGAAGCCTAAAATAGGTAGATTATGGTCTAGGCATACCTGAGGGAGGAAGAAAGGCCCTATTTCAAAAACAGTGTGGAAAAGTGCTGGGGGCATGGTTCAGTGGTAGAGCACTTGCCTGAGAAGTACATGGCCCTGAATTCAAACGCCAGTACTGCCAAAAAAGAAATAGACAAATTCATAATGATGGTCAGAGATTTCAGTACCCTCAATAATTGGAGAGCAAGTGGGCAGAAAACTCATCAAGGATAAGTAGAATTGAATAACAGTATCAATTACTTTGACTTTAACTCTTAGGGGACAACCTTACTATGAAATACTAGTCCTTGTTTAAAAATAAAGTTTGAAAAAGCACATACAGTCTTCTCAAGTACACACAGAACACTTACCAAAACATTGGTAAACCACACAGGCCATATTCCAAGCCGTATAAGTAGTCTCATAAATCCAAAGAGCATCAAACCGTATTGTTTTCTTAGGCCACAGCAAAATTAAATTAGAAGTCATCAATAGATGGATCCTTGGAAAATCTCTATAAGTTCAAAAACATAAATAAGACATGTTTAAGCAACCCAAAATAAAAATTGAAAAAGAAATGAGAAAGTATCTTAAATCAAGTCAAAGTGGAAACACAATAATCAGAATTTGTGTGGTTCCACTGAAGCAGTATATGGGAAGGTAACTGGTGGCACTAAACATTTTACTAGGAGAAAAGGCTCTCAGATTAATGATCTCAGATATATTGTCAGACAAGTAGATGTCATTTAAAGCTATAGGAAAAGAAGAACCAATGAAACATAAGCAGAGAGAAGAAATAATGACCAAGGCAAATACCAAGAAAAAAGAAAAAACAATAGAGAAAAATGGAGATGAATCTTAAATAAGATCAATAAAACAGAGAGAGAGAGAGAGAGAGAGAGAGAGAGAGAGAGAGAGAGAGAGAGAGAAAACCAGTCTCAGGAATGAGAAAGTGACATAACAAAAGACTCTAAAAGCTGGGCACCTGTGGCTCATGCCTGTAATCCTAGCTACTCAGGAGACTGAGATCTGAAGATCATGGTTCAAAGCCAGCCCAGGCAGGAAAGTCCGTGAGACTCTTATCTTCAATGAACCACCAGAAAACCAGAAGTGGTGCTGTGCCTCAAGTTGGTAGAGCTCAGGAACAGTTCCCAGACCCAGAGTTCAAGCCCCACCACCTAAAAACAAAACAAAACAAAACAAAACAACAACAACAAAACTTCAAAAAGGTCACTGAAGAAATAAGTAACATAGTCATATACCTATTGCATAAATAATAGCTGAAAACTCCCACAAAAAAAACGAGGTTTTTAATGTCTTTACTGGGTAAGTCTTCCAAGTACACAAAATACCATCAGAATTATGTATACTCTTCCAAAAATATTGAAGAGAAGGCAGGCTAGCCCCTGCTAGCAAAACTAGACAAAGATAGTAAAAGAAAACTATAAACCAACATTTCATGAACATATATACAAAGACCTAAGCAAAAGTGACCCAGTGAGGCTTTTTTGCTTTGCCATTACTGTTTTTTGTTGTTGTTGTTCTTTTTTTTTTTTTTTTTTGTCATCATGGGGCTTGAACTCTGGGACTGGGCACTGCCCCTGAGCTCTTCAGCTCAATCCTAGCTCTCTACCACTTGAGTCACAGCGCTACTTCCGGTTTTCTGGTGGTTAATTGGAGATAAAAATCTAATGGGGCCACTGGGTCTTGACCTAAGGATCTTTCACTCTCTGTGTCAGCTTTTTTACTTACAGCTCTCCTACTTAAGCCACACCACCAATCCAGTGAGGCTTTGTGAGTTTTTGTTGTTGTTGTTTGTTTTGTTAATTACCAGTTAATTGAAGATGCCTAGGCTATCTCTGAACTGCAAGTTTCAGATCTTAGCCTCCAGAGTAGCTACGATCATAGGCGCGCATTGGTTTTATCTTACAAATACACTATTGTTTTAGCATTCAATGTTCAATAAATAATTGATTAAAATGACTCACTATATTAACAAATAAAAGGAACCATATGATTAGGTCAATAAAACAGTAAACAAAATCCAACATCCATCCATGATTTAGGCTTTGGTGCAATTTATATACAAAAGAAGAAGAACAAGAAGGAGGAGGTGTTGGAGGAGGAGGAAGAGGAAGAAGAAGAAGGGGAAGGGCAGGCGCCTGTGGTTCACATCTGTAATCCTAACTACTCAGGAGGCAGGCCCAGGCAGGAAAATCTGTGAGACTCTTATCTCTATAATTAACCATGAGAAAACTAGAAGTGGAACTGTGACTCAAGTGGTAGAGTGCTAGCCTTAAGCTGAAGAGCTCAGGGACAGTACTCAGGCCCCGAGTTCAAGCCCCATGACTGACAATAAATAAATAAAAATTTAATAAAAAATAAACTCGGGCTGGGAATATGGCCTCGTGGCAAGAGTGCTTGCCTCATATACATGAAGCCCTGGGCTTGATTCCCCAGCACCACATATATAGAAAATGGCCAGAAGTGGCGCTGTGGCTCAAGTGGCAGAGTGCTAGGCTTGAGCAAAAAGAAGCCAGGGACAGTGCTCAGGCCCTGAGTCCAAGGCACAGGACTGGCAAAAACAAAAACAAAAACAAAACAATCTTACAAAAAAAAAATAAATAAACTCATTGGTGGCTCACGCCTGTAATCCTAACTACTCAGGAGGCTGAGATCTGAGGATCAATGTTCCAAACCAGCTGAAGGCAAGATGTTTGTGACACTCTTATCTCCAGTTACCACCAAGAAACTGGAAGTGAAGTTGTGGCTCAACTGGTAGAGTGCTAGCTCTAAGGAACAAAGCTAAGGGGCAGTACGTAGGCCCTAAATTCAGGCCCTAGAACTCTCTCTCTCTTCCTCTCTCCTCTCTCCCTCTTTCTTTTTCTCTCTCATGTGTATGCACATCAGAAAAAGGTTGCAGGAGTGCTTGTTAAATACATAAACAGGAGCTATATATAGTGGCTCATGCCTGTAGTCCCAGCTAATCCAGTGGTATAAAAAGGATTACAATTTTTAAAAAGGTGGGGCTGGGGGCACAGCACAAGTGGTTAAAACACTTGCTTTCACAAGAGAGAGGTGCTGAGTTCAAAGTCTACTACCGAATAAGTACATAACTAAGCAGAACTGAATGTGGTATCACACACCTGTAACTGTAACACTCAGGAGCATCGTGGATTTGAGACCAACTTGGACTACATAGCAAGACCATCAGAAATAAATACATAAGTGTTGTAGAGCTGACTCCATCTTGATTATGGAAACATGGTAGGAAATGTTGAGGGGAATAGGGCTGACTCCATCTTGATTATTAGGTCAACCTGAACCCAAAATTCTGCTTCTGCAAATGGCTTGCTTGTTATTTGTTCTACTCCCTGTGTCAACTTCCTACATCTGTGCCACGCTTGCGTTGTTGCATGCTCTACCTCCTGCGTCAACCTCCTACATCTGTGCTACGCTTTTACCTTGATAAACCCCAATTTGAGGGCTGCTCGGGGTCACGGTGTTAGCTCCCGAGTCTGCACTGTGTCCCTGGCCGGTCAGCCACTTTTCACGGGCGTAGTTTCAGCTCCTGAGTCTGTGCTGCATCCCTGGCTGCTCAGTTCACATTGTGCTTCCCCAATAAATCCATCTTTTTGCTTGAGACTGTCTCTGAGTGGTGGACTCTTGGGGGCATGAGGACTCCTTTCCCTTAGGACTGGAGATGTGGCTTAGTTTTAGAATATTTGTCTAGAATACCTGAGGTCCATGGGTCAGGGCCTAGGGTTCAGTCCCCAGATCTTTGAATAAATAAACAAATACAATGTTTTCATTTTCTTTAGTGACATTGCTACCCACAGAGCTTGAGTGGGGCCCCCACTGATGTTAAATCTCCTGTTTATATTCCCGGACCTTCCGTGTGGGCGGCACATCAACAAACCACAAGTTTTCCTTACTTCAGAAGGACAAAGGAACACTTTATGTTCCTAGTTCCCATGATGAGGGAACTGGTCCTAAAAGAGGACCACACTGCAAGGGAGTGATGGGACTAAGTGGCAGGGTAGGCAGTAGTGTGGGGAGGGGGGTCGAAGCCTGGGTCTCAGGCCAGGGGTGCCGTCGTCGTATGCCTATAATTCCAGCTACTCAGAGCACTGAAATCAGACAGATCAGTGTCTAGGGTAGCCTAGGCAAAACTGCAAAACTCTTATCTCAAAAATAATGCAAAAGGTGGTAGGGCCAGGTGATGGTGGCTTACACCTATGATCCTAGGTACTCAACAGGCTAAGATCAAGATCAGGATCCTGTTTCAAACCAACCCAGGCAAGAAAATCTATGAGACTTTACTAAACTACCAAAAAAAAAATAAGCTTGAAGTGGAGCTGTGGCTCAAGCGGTAGAGCACTAGGCTTGAGCACAACAATTCAAGGACAGAGCCCAGACCCAGAGTTCAAGCCCCAGGATCAGAAAGAAAAAGAGGGGGCAGGGTTGTGGGGGGCTAGGGGTATGGCTTAAGTGCTGGAATACCTGCCTAGGAAACATCAGGTCATGTTTTAATCTCAGTACTCCTGTCCCCACCTCCCTCCTTCTCTCTCTCTCTCTCCTGGCTCCCTGCCATACTGGGGTTTGAACTCAGGACCTTACAGATACTAAGTAAGTGTTCTACCACTGGAACCATACCCACAGGCCTCCATAGTGAGTACTTTATAAAGATGACTTTGAACAAGCCTGGCATCAGTAACTTATACTTGTAATCCTAGCTACTCAGGAAGCTGTGATCTGAAGATGGAGGCTCAAAGCCAGCCTGGACAGACAAATGCTTAAGACTCTTATCTCCAATTAACCACCAAAAAGCCCAAAGTGGAGATGGAGCTTAGGTGGTAGAGCTCCAGCCTTGAGTGAAAAAGCTAAAGGACGATTCCCAGTCCCAACGTGAAAGCCCTCCTGCCAATAAAACCAACAACAAAACAAAACAAAGACCAAACTGGCCCCCTTCTTGTCTTCTTGAATGCTTTCGACGCTTCAGTCACGTTGTGACGCAGCAAGAAGGCCCTCCCCAGATGCGATCCTTCCATGGGATTTCCCAGCCCTCAAAATCATGGGACAAATAAACTCTAGCTGTTTACAAATTATCCAAACTGTGGTATTGTTACAGCAGTACAAAACGAACTAAAGGCATGAGCCCTGGTTTCCAGGAGCTGCCTCTCGACCATTGGAGCATCTTTGCTGATGGCTGGGAGGACCCCGTGGGGAGCTGTAGACACCAGTCAGCAACAAGGTCAGCTTCCATTCCTTGTAGCCTGCCTGTGGCTCAGCTACTGGGCCACAGGCTGCTGTTCAAAAGGTGGAGAAATTGAGACCATCTGCGGCCACTTGTGATTCTTCTGGAACCCTCCTGGGACACCTGGCTCAAGTTCTTTTGTATCATCCTGGCAAGAACCTTTTTGAGCATTCCAGGTTTGTGGACTGGTTTTGAGCCAGACATGGGCAGGGAGCGAGGAGGGCAGGAAGGATGCAAAGAGCTTGGCCTTTCTCCAACAAGGAATTGAAGGGAGAACCCAGCTGCCTGCACATGTAATACCCTTGTAAGCCTGCTGGGCCTACGGCTGGTCTTTCTTTCCTTTTTTCCCCACTGATCTACCTTCTAACTTCATTTTCCCTAGCTCCAGGAGGGCCTGAATCTCTGTTCCTGGGTGGGATACTGGGAAATACTTTCATGGTTCTGAAGAGTTCATAAAACTTTCATGGCTCTGGGCAAGCCTATATCTTTTAGAACAAGGAAAGTATCAAGGCCTTACGATGGAGTGTTCAGAGCTGGGAGGGACTGGGGACAGAGGGTCCTACTTAACACAGGAAAAATTAGGATCTGAGTCCCAGAGAGGTGAATGGCCTGGGCAGCTTTCCCCAGCATGGAGATCAGAGCCAGATGGAAGCCTGTGTTCTTCCTGTGATCTCCAGAGTCCCATAAAACAGTGAGACCAGTGGGGTTTCGGGGAAATCCTTTCCCCATCATCTCCCTCCCAGTGCTGAGACCTGACATAACCCTGTCCTCTCTGTTCTTGGCCAAATACTTCTATGGTCTGGGAGGCTGTTGTGCATCTAGATAGTCTGGAATCCGTGTTCCATGGGAGATGGAGGGGCCACTCCTGATGGGGTTAGAGAGAGAGAGAAGCTGGAGCTGGCAGGTTATGATGCACAGGCATACGGGGATGCCTGTCTTCTCCTGGGCCCCAAAGCTTCCTTCTATTGTTAGATCTCTCTTCATCCAGCAGGATCCCACTGACCTCCCAGACGTTAGGTCTTTTTTTTTTTTGCCAGTCCTGGGCCTTGGACTCAGGGCCTGAGCACTGTCCCTGGCTTCTTTTTGCTCAAGCCTAGCACTCTGCCACTTGAGCCACAGCGCCACTTCTGGCCATTTTTTATATATGTGGTGCTGGGGAATTGAACCCAGGGCTTCATGTATATGAGCCAAGCATTCTTGCCACTAGGCCATATTCCCAGCCCAGACCTTAGGTCTTGACTCTGTACAGAAGGTCACTCCCTGGCTTTCCATCTTCAGGCCTGTTTCCCTCTGGACATTTCGTGTGTGTGTGTGTGTGTGTGTGTGTGTGTGTGTGTGTGTGTGTGTGTGGTATGTGTTTGTGTGTGTGTGTATGAGATGAATGTGTCCGTCCCTATACTGGGGCTTGAACTCAGGGCCTCTCACTCTTGGCTTTTTCACTTACTCAAGACTGGGGCTCTACCACTTGATCCACAACATCACTTCCAGCTTTTTGCTGATTCCTTGGAGATAAGAATCTCATGGGCTTTCCTGGTTTCAATCTGTGATCTTCAGATCTCAGCCATCTGAGTAGGTATGATTCCAGGTCTGAGCGACTGGTGCCTGACTCTCTGGGCATCTCTAAATCCCTTTCTCACCTGCCTTACCTGTCTGCTGGTTGGACTGAATTCCAGTTCCCTTCATAAGGCTGTGAGGATAATCACCATGTTACTCTTTGGTTTGGGATCCCGCTCTGATGGCTTTGGGAAAGGGAGACAATCCCCACTATAAGATCATCTGACAACTATCCTGGTCCTGACCCAACCTGCTGATAACTGTGCCCACATTCACCCCCTGCATGCGCTTGGTGGGGGACCCCCAAAGCCTGGAGGGAACACACAGCTCTTTGTCTGTGGCCAGATGTGTCTCCAAACCTGGCTTAATTATCTAATCACAAGTACAGGAGGCCTAGGGAGTGTCCTGGTGGACTGTGCTGTGTCCTGCGGTAGATGAGCAGAAAGTGGACCCACTCAAGTCTGGTGTGGCCTTGTCTCCAGCCCTAATGGCAGCCTAGGTGTAAGCTTACATTGAGGGTCCGTGCAGAGCTCTGCCTCTTCCAGGGTTTCCAATCTGCTCCTCCTTAGCTCCCTGACCATACTCCACCTACCTTAGTCCAAACCCTGCTCAGACGGAAGGCCATCTCTAACTCCCCAGCCCATACTACTGGACTCATGCCCCCCAACCCCACCCCACACCATGGTCTCCGTGGGGCACTACCAGGGAGCACTGAGGGGAAAGTTCCACTCTTGTGGGTGGAATAGGACTACCCTACCATGGTAGCAGGACTAACACTCAGAGACTCTGAGGCCATAACGCAATTGGGTTGAGGTGAGATGAGGTGCCACCCTTTATTGAGGAGTATATCATGGGTGTTAAGGTCCTTTTGTTAAGGGTGGTCTGGGCCCTAGCCTGGCTTTGCCATCAAGCCTCCTAGGGGCCCATTTCTTTTTCTATCCACTTAATCCCAGGCTGAGCATCCTCAGTGGTTCTTGGAGCCTGGGGGTCTTCCTTGGCCTCCATTTTCTTGAGAGCCTCCTCCTGGGTCAGTAGCAGTGAGCCAGAGGATAAGGGGTCACCTGGCACAGCAAGCCTGGGACTCAGACCCTAGCTTGGCAGCTGCAGAGCCCCAGGTGGAGGCAACCACAGTCACCCCCACCACACCACCTCCAGGCTCGAAGTCTTGGCCTTCATAGATGGTGGGAAGTGAGGCACGCTGGCTCAGTCGCCGACGCAAGCCAACGAGCAGGGGCTGGGGCAGCGAGGCCACGTCCACATTGTTGCCCAGGTCTACCCAGGCTAATGCGGGGAACTTGGTGGTGTCCTTGACAGCTTCCGTGAGCTCTCGGGCGGTGGCTCGCGTCAGTCGATTGCCATTGAGCAGGAGCTGGGTGAGGCGGGGCAGTGTCCACAGGCTGGGCAGTAACAGATGCAAGAGCTCATCATTCAGTTCTGTGAAGCTCAAGTCCAGCACCACCAGCTCAGCGCCATGGCTGCCCAGGTAGCGGGTTATATGCTGCACGTCTCGAGCAGACAGTGGGATGCCCGAAAGATCTACAGTCTCCCCAGCCAGCAGTGTCTTCTGGAAGCCACTCTTGAAGCTATGAAGAGGTATAAGTAGAATGGACTGAGCAAGCACTTGGGGCCCAAGGGGGAGCCAAGACCGGAGCCACCATACACAATGATCCATCAGAGGCAAGTCAGTTCCTCCTGTCTGGCAAAGCCAGGTTCCAACTGCTACTGTTTAAGGAGGGAGAGGGGAGATGGCCATGGGCAGTGCTGGGAAACCTCTGAGCCTCAGTTTCCCCTTTAGTGGAAAGGGAACAAGATTATGGTGAGGAATAAACACATATACATTAAGGCTCCATGCACCAATTATTATTACAAAATACTACTGTATGCCTAGTATTGCCATCTCTGTGAAACCTGACTTCACTTTCTTTTTACACCAGTTCAGGGAGTCAGGAATGATGATCTCATGGAGAAGCAAACTAAAGCTCAAAGAAGAGAAGAAACTCTCTCGTAGGGACGTTCTACCAAGGGAGGACTAGGTCTCTAAAACTGAGAGACTCTCACTCCTGAGCCCCTCAATCTGAGCTTCTCAGTCTTTACAGACTAAAGAGAAAATCCAGGTTAGTGAGTAAGGTTGTGGGGTGAGGATTTACCCTAGGGGAAGACTCCCTGTTTTAGGCTGGAAGGAACATTCAGAGACTGATAAGCATCCCCCACACCCCCCTGCACTTCCTTTGCTATATATATAGAGCCCACTAGATAGACAGACCTGACCAGTGATGGGGGAGCATAGAGAAGAAAACACACTGACAGCTCTCCCATCTGCCATGCCAGGGAACAATGCCATGGGCTCTGGGTTCAGCTTGGGCCACCAGGCCTGAGGTGTGACAGGGGTTGGGGGAAAAAAGGGGACATGCACATAAATAAGTTCCCAGCTATGGTTCGTGGCCCCTGGGTCTGGTGCCTGCAGCCAGTTCTGGGTTGAGTCTAGGCCATGAGGTTATGATGGTGAGACAGGGCCCACAGAATAAGCGCCTCTGGGGGCTATAAAGGTCTCACCTTCGGGTAACCTAGTGTTGGGCGAAGAATTTCCAAAGGGCTGAAGGATAATCAGGGAGCTGTAAACTAAGGCCAGCAACTTTGCATCTTCTAGCTCAGTTTCCTTTCCTGTAAATGAAAGAAATCTGCCTCCCTCACAACCTGTTAAGAAGAATTACATAATGTACCTGGGGTCCAAGGTGGTCCAGGCCCTGTGACAAGCCAAGAGGATTGAGGAATGAGTGCCTGGCAGGAGACAGCACTGTCCTAGAGGAAGTGAAAGGCAGTGCACGCCTATGTGTAGCTTGACCTACACTTGGCATCCACTGACAGGAGTCAGACTAGCTTCCAGGGTTGGAGCCTTCATGTAGATAAGGATGGGGTGCAGGGTGCCCACAGGTTGAGATTTGGGGTGCCTGGCTCTCAGTGAGAGAAGTCTAGGTGTTAACCTAGGAGGGGACCCCACCAGAAACAGAAAGGAAAGGCTGTAGCTCAACTCCTCTTACCTGCTGTGGCTCTTCCTTCGGGGCAGGCTGGGTCCTCGCTGCCTCTTGGAGTGAGGGGTGAGGTGGTAGATGAGCTGCCGGCAGATCTTGTCTGAGGACTTCCAGAGCTCACCGTCCTATGGGCAAGGGACAGGGTTGTCAGGGTGAGACTAAGCCCATCCCACCCCCACCCCAGCTGTAACATGGCACAGAGCCAGGAGAGGTTGCCTGCTGGGAGCTGGACACACTAGTCTGAGGCCCGCAGTGCCCGGTGGGAGGAAGCCCAGACAATGAGCCCTTGTTCCCTGTCCCCAGGCCCAGGGCCAGCAGCTTGGGCTAGCAGCCGGCAGCCTGCCCACTCTCAGCACCCCCAGGGGACTTGCCACCAGGGGGAGGCCGGATCAGGCCCTTCGAGGGAGCCCAGCTCCACAGACGCCAGTCCCAGGGAATAGGAACAAGCCAGGTCAGCATGTTCTTCTTCCTCTCATTCTCCAAGCCACACAGCTCCCATGGGGCCTGGGTCTGAGCTTGACAGGGCTGGGGAGGAGGGGGGGGTCATGTTTTATACCACTACATTATGGTTCTCTTGATCCTCATTACACCTTCTCCCCAACATACACACTCTCTCAGACACACACAGAGGCCCAGCTTGGGGCAGAATACAGGGTGTGCTTTCCACACAGCTAAGCATGCTTTACTACCCGGAACGTTCTTTTATGCTGTCCTTCTAATAGCAGTACCAGGAGCATGCAACACACACAGCGACCCCAAGCTGTGCTTACTGTGATGGCTGTGGGCTAGCCAACAAGCCAACAGAGGAAAGAATCAGATCCTTATTTCAGGTGGAAGATACATTGTGTCCAGGGCTCTGGGGCTGGTGGCTGGCCATAGGCAGAAGTCAAGATTATGTTTATTACTCACAGAGACACATTTGGAGGTGTCAGGACAGAGCCACAAGAAAGGTGGAGGTTTCAGGAGAACAGTCTCCAACTTAGCCCAAGGAGGACCTTGCTTGTGGTTCAAGCAAGGGAGGGGTACAGAGGATACCGATCCCCAAGGTATCCAAGTAAGATAGAGACCAGTGGACAGGGGCTCCAGTCTGGAGTAGCTCTCTTCTGGCCAAGGAACAAGAGGAAGGGAGTTGAGTCCTAGTAGTGAATTTGTCAGAACACTGTATCTGCAGGGTTCCCCCTCTGACTTCTGTCTAGCTAGAGTCCCGAGCCTGGCACACCGTGCTGCCATTTGGGAAACAGACCTATATCATAGGTATGACTTCAGGTGGGCAACACTGCTCACTTACTCCTGAAGCTGGCATCAGGGCTCAGAGGATAGTGAACTGCCCAAGGTAATATAGCAAGCCACATGAGAACCTTCTTCTAGCCTGTTATTCACCCTGCAAGGCCTGTTGACCTCACCTTCTTGGGGCACTGCAGGTCCCGGGCTAGGTTTACCAACAGGTCATGGGAGATAGGATCCACCAGATTGAGGAAGGCCACGTTCCTATAGAGGATGTCAGTGAGAAGGGTCCCCTCAAGGCCCAGGTCCTGTGGGTAGGGAAGAAGTAGTTGAGTGAGCCCGAGTGTGAAACTTCCCTTCTTTGGGGCAGCCAGCCAAATGCCCCTCCCTCCCTGAGGTTTGATTTGCAGGAGTCTCCCCACAGGCAAAGAATCAACTGTCCACTATCAAGTGGACTAGCCATTAGATGAGGAGAGGGTGGCATGCCCAGAGCCTCAGGGAGATGACAAACAATTACTCAGATACATTATTGGCAATGATGTGTCTTGATGCAACTCCTTGCCAGCATGTTCTGCTCCTCTGATCACCCCAAGGAGCAGTATCCCTCAGCATTCCCTTCAGATCTTTTCTTCCTCCTATCCCTGAGGTCTCCTGAGCTGTGGCCACCATCTGTTCACCTTGTGGGAATGGGATTCTTCCAGATCAGAGACATCCCAAAGCTCAGACTCAGGCCGCTCATCTCCTGCCTTGTGTCCTGTGCTCCAGTTGAGTATATGGGACCATGCCTACTTTCGCAGAATTCACCCAATACTCTTTCCTCATGGTTTCTCTTCTTCCTTTCCATTGCTCCTGCCAAGGTTCAGGCCCCAAAACCCAGTAGCCTTCCCCTGGACTTCTATCCTCTCAGAACCTTCCAGCACATTTCTGGGTTGCCAGAGCTACTCTATGAAACACACACCTGAGCCTGTCCCTTAACTCCATTGGTGGAGACTAAGCACTCTAAGAGTTATGTGGCATCAGGGACTTAGACCCAGTTTTCAGAGTCAGAACTCGCTGTGTATGGCCATCATATCTGCCCTTGCCTACTAGCCTTCTTTCTGACCCTTTGATAAGTCAGGGTGGTCTGGCCTTCCTACGTTCATTCATTGATCTTCTCCTATCTAGTCCCATAGGCCTGGTGTGGGGCTGACGATGCAGAGGACCCACTTAGAGGACACAGTGACAGCTGATGGAGCAGGCACAGCCAGGAGGAGCCTCTAGCCTCCATGTGTGCTCACTCAAGCTAGAGAGCAACATGTTCTGTGCATGTGTCCCTGGCACAAGAAAACAGGCCAGATAGGAGCACACCATAGGCTGATGTTTCAGAGACCCAGAAAGTTACAGGAGATGATAGGCCTTAAATCCGCCCTCTGAAACACAAAGGAATAACCTAGCTGATCTTTCTGATAGTCCTTCCCCTCAAATGTTGGCCAGGGAAAAATGTCCAGCTGGTGCCTTGGCCTCCATACATTGATCTGTGTCTCTGTGCCATCTGATTGATAGGGGGTTGCTTTGTTGTTTGTAATCTCAACATGGCTCAAGTCACCGATGTCAGGAAGGAATTAGAGGGAGGATGGGATGGCTGGTAAGTTTGTGGAAATTTAGACAGAGCCTCAGTCCAATGGTCTGGACAGCTCCTCTTAAGAGGCTAGCTCTAGGGCTGGGGATATGGCCTAGTGGCAAAAGTGCTTGTCTCATATACACGAGGCCCTGGGTTCAATTCCTCAGCACCACATACACAGAAAATAGCCAGAAATGGCACTGTGGCCCAAGTGGCAGAGTGCTAGCCTTGAGCAAAAAGAAGCCAGGGACAGTGCTCAGGCCCTGAGTGCAAGCCCCAGGACTGGCCAAAAAAAAAAAAAAAAAAAAAAAAAAAGAGGCTAGCTCTATCCTTCCAGTCTGCTAAGTCCAAAGAGGAAACTTGCCTGAGAGGAGGAGAGCTCTTGCCTTGGCTCTTCCTCTGTTTCCTCCCTCCCTCCCTCCCTCTCCTTCCTTCTTTCCTTCCTTCCTTCCTTCCTTCCTTCTTCCTTCCCTCCCTCCCCTTCTTTTCTTCCTCCTTCCCTCCCTCCCTCTCCTTCCTTTCTTCCCCCTTCCCTCCCTCCCTTCTTTCTTCCCTTCCTTCCCATCTATCCTCCCATCTACCATGGATTTAACCTAGTGCCTTCTACATGCTAGGCAAGCATACTACCACTGAGCCACAACCTCAGCCCTCACTCTGTTTTTTTCTGATTCCTGGATCACCATTTTTCTCCATGCCTCTGTTTCCCAAACCCCAACCATCTACCTGCATGGTGTTTGAGTTGGGAAATAAAGAGGTGATAGTGGTACCTGCAGCCAGGGGATGGGGACAAGGCAGACTGCCAGTAGCTTGCCCAGGGGTGATGCATCCACATCTCTAGGGCAACTTAGGGTTTAGGGTCTTTGGTTAGGGCACCAGGTATATGTGGGATCAGAGCTTCCACGGGTCCAGATGCCTAGTGGTGATGCACCTGTGTCTGATGTGTATTCAGAAGCTATGGGCCGCTGGATGGCATGATGTGTGCCTGTGACTTTGTCTGGGCTGCCCTCGGGGTTTTCCTGGTGTGCCTGTGAACTAACAGGGCTGTGCCTCCCAGGCTCCTTTTCTCCTGGGTCCAGGATTTTCCTCATCCAGGAGGAGTGGGGAGCAGGCCTCTTCCCTCTTCAACAAGGGATATCCCGCATCCAACATCCTCCTTTCTTGCCAAGGCCTAAATCTGGGTTCTCAGTTCCAGGCGGGGGCATCCTCAACACCCCCACCCCCATGCACCCACCCTCACCCACACTACCACCACATCAAACACACACACACACACACACACACACACACACACACACACACACACACACTCCCCACTCCAAATCCCGGAGTCGCAGACATACAGCGCCCCCCTCCCCCCCGCCAGCCTCACCGGCCCCCACTCTGGCCCGTGCCCTCTTTCCTAGCCGGGAAAGCCCAGCCTCCCCGCAGCCCGCAGCCCCGCAGCCCCGCAGCCCCGCAGCCCGCAGCCCCGCAGTCCCGCAGCCTCGCAGCCCCGCAGCCGGCGGGCGCCTCCCCGACTCCGGCCCCCCTCCGGCCCCTCACGGCGGGCCCTGGGCTTCTCTCGCCTGGCTCAGGACGCGCAGCAGCTGCTGGGCGCGCTCGGGCTGCCGCTCGTGGAGCGTGGACTGGATCTCCCGGAGCCAGCGCACTCGGCGCTCATAGGGCGCGGGCCCGCCGCCCGCCGCCGCCCGGGCTTCAGAGCCCGCCTCGGGTCCTGCCCGCCGGCCCAGCCGCGCCCCCATGGCCTCGGAGGAGCCGGCGCCGGGCGGGCGGGTGGCCTATCTGTCTGCGCCCCGCCCCGGCCAGGGGTGCGCGGAGCCCGAGCGCCAGGTCGCCGGCTGCGTTCCCGCGCGCGGGCCGCCGGGCGGCGGGGCTTGGCAGGGGTCTCGCCGGGGAGAGCCCCGCCCCGCCCGCGTCCGAGATCCGGAGTGGAAGCTCTTCCGGAGGGCCTGGGAGGGAGACACTGAGCCCGGCCAGGTCGAGGTGGCGTTTGGCACCTCTCAGCCCTCTGGCCCCGGTGCTGACTGGGAGAATAGTCGCATTGACTATGCAAAAGAGCGCTCTAGGAGACATGGGGGTGGGAGGGGGGGGCAATGCCAGCACAGCACCTGGCTTCAGGAATCGCCCCTGCAGAGCTCGCTTGGATCAGATCTGTCCATCCTGCACGATAACCACTGCCTTCGCAAATCCTGTTAGCCGTGGCAGGCCTGGACAGGCTGGGTGGAGCCCACTCCTCTGACCCCCAGCCTCAGAGATGAGCGCGCCGAGGCATGCTACTTTACCAAGAAGCCTGGCCCTGGGCAGCCTGGCAGCAAGCCCTGCAATCTGCCTCGCGCTCCAGCCTTCCTGCCTAGCAAGGGCAGGCTTGGCAGGCAGTGTGAAGAGAGGGTCCCGGCTCCTCCAGGACTCCAAGTCTGAGGTAGAGACCCACCTAGCTAGAGGAGGATCCCCACCTTTCAGAGCTCTCTCAGCAGTTCCTACTGAGGGCCTGCTGCCGCCCCTGCAGCCATCACCCCAGCTCTGGGCTCCTCTTATTATCTGAGTGGGGTCATTTGTGGTTCTGGGGCTCCAGTCCCCATTTCCAAAGGCAAGGAGACCTGTGAGGCTGGGGTTGGCTGGCTGAGCAAATGTGCTGAGGTGTGTGAGGTGATCAGCCTCAGAACACACACACTGACAGACCTACTGCCAAGATCTTTCCTTTTGGTCAAGCATTCCCACTGAACAATTGAGGTTTGGGGTAGGGAGCAGGGGGGCCGGGCTTTGTGAGCTTTGGGTTGAGTCCCTCTGACAAGTCAGGACAGCAGGATGTATATGCCTCCCCCCACCCCCAGTCCCTTTTGGGCCAATTCCTGGGCTCCCTTCTCCCCAGCAGCCTTCTACTCTCCTTCTCTGCAGCCAATATTGTCCTGGGGCCACCTTGGCACAGCAGGTTTCCTCCCTGGCAAACCTGCATGACTGCCCAGTCTACCCTCCCCCAGGGCCAAGGCGCAGTGCTGAGTTAACACTGAGACAGGGCCAGAGCTTTAAGCAGCAGCCCCAGAGCCCCCAGGGACTTCTCAAACCCCCCTGCTCAGAGCTGGCAGCCAGGTAAGTCCTCCTTCTCTTCTCCTGCATGTTCAGGGCTGGAGCTGGACTTGGATGGCTCCCAGATCCTGAATGTGTGGCTCCAGAGGCTCAGCTAGGCCTTGTCCCCATTAGTGTGAGAAGACTGAGGTAGGATGAGGGGCGAGGAAGGAGGGATAAGCGTGGCTGTCAGGGAGGGAGCAACCTAGGCACTGGCATAGGGTGGGCAGATGCCCAGAGCTTAGAGTCCTGTGGTGAGAAGAGAATTGTCCCCAGTCCCACCTCTGTTCCCTGGCTGAGAAGACGTTTTTCCAGGAAAGAGCATAGTATCTGGGCCCAGGTCCCTGGATGAGCCTCCTCTAGTCCGCTATAGTGGATTCCTAGGGCACGTTAGGGCTTGGGAAGTATTTCTGGCTTAGCTTAATGTTGACGAGAGCTCCTGGAGACAGATCTGTACCCTCAGATCTGGAATGATGGAGACCTCAATCTGGTTCACAAGTATTTAACTAAAAACTGCCAGCCCTCTTTCTGGAGTTGACCTGGGCAGCAGACCACAGAGGGTAGAGGCCCCTGGGAATAATGTTGGCCTGAGGGGAGGGGGTGTTGGACCTGGGTGTTTCTGGACAGCCCTGCCACATCTAAGGAGCCAGTGGAGTAGAAAGTGGGGAGCCCACCTTTAGGCCCTTTCTCTGCTTACCCAATGGGATTGTCTAAACCAGGAGGAATTAGGCCAACTGAGGACTGATGTTATCTTAGCAAGTAACTGTGGCACAGAGCTTCCTGGTAGCCATGGCAAAGAAGGATGCCAAATCATTTTTGAGAACCTTCACTTAGGAGGAAGGTAGATATTCTCGGGAGACAGTCTCCCTAGAGCTCGCTTTGCAAGGATGGATTGTCAGCCATCCCTGAACTGCCGTGGGGCTAAAGAACGCAGCAGGGTGTAGGACAGGAGGTCACAGGCTCTGAATTTAACAGAATTTCACAGAAGCTGAATTTAACTTCTCCAGATTGCCCTTTGTTTTCTGTACAACAGTGGACAAGGTTTCAAGCAGCATTGTTTCCTGTGGCTGCCTTAACAAATTGCCCCCAAACTCAGTGGTTTAAAACAGAAATGGATTCTTCTGGAGACTAGAAGACTGAGCAAGGATTTGGCAGAGTCATGCTCCCTCTAAACACTGGAGCAGGATCCTTCCTGCTTCTGGTGCTTTTGGACTCTTAGTTCTCCTAGTCGCTACTGTATGTTATTCCAATTTAGCCTCCATCATCACATGGTTACCTTCCTTGTGTGACTCTTCCTATGGCTCTGTGTGTGTGTGTGTGTACATGCATGCACATGCAGTATTGGCGCTTGAACTCAGAGTCTGGGTGTTGTCCCTTAATTCCTCTGCTCCAGGCTAGGGCTCTACCACTTGAGCCACAGCTCCACTTCCTGAAGGGCTTTCTGATAGTTAACTGGAGATAAAGAATCACAGACTTTCCTCCTCTGCCAGCTTGAAACTGCAAATCTTCAGATCTCAGTCTCCTGACAAGCTAGGGTTAATGGTGCCCAGTCACGTAGCCTTCTACTAAGGATGCTAGTTCCTAGGTTTGGGGCCCACTGTAACCTAGGATGACTTCATCATCTTAACTAATTACTTCCACAAAGATTCTCTTTCTAAATAACACTTTCTGAATTCTAAGTAGACATGAACTTGTATCCACTATAGTAGCTCTTAGGGTAAACTAGACTTTGCCAGAAACCACACAGACATCCAGGTACAAAAAACAAAGGAAAGGTTTATTGCCAGCAAAGGGACTGGCAAGACCCCTTCTTACAAGAGGGAGGTGAGAAGTAGTGCTGGCTATTGTCTGAGGTGACCTATATAACTTATAGAGGCTATGAGGGGCTAGGAGGCGGAGACCCTGGTGTGGACATGTGGACCTGGGGCTTCATCATGGTGGGCTAGGATTTATGGCTGCTGTCCAAGTAGGAGATCAGGGGTCTTGCAGTGGCCCAGACCTGAAAGTCACTCTAATAGGATCTTATTGCCTTGTATGGTTGTAGTTCCCCCAAAGGAATGCCATCTCAAGGTAAAAGGGAGTGGAGGCTGGTTATTTACTGCCCTCATTAAGTGGGCCTGGTGTTGCCTAGGAAAGCAGCATGATAAGCTGAGAGAGAGGAGGCTTTTGGGATAACAGTAGCCCTGGTGTATATACTTTATTTCCCGCATTTGTTAAATGGGGGAAAATATAATGCCCATCTGGCAAAGGCACTATAGAATTAGAGACACAACAATTACCAAGTGAGCTTTTCATTTCTTTGCCTAATGAAGTGTGTGTGTGTGTGTGTGTGTGTGTGTGTGTGTGTGTGTGTGTGTGTGTGTATCTGTGCTCAGGTTCTGGGGCTTAGATTCAGGATATATTTGTACTCTGCCTTAGTTGTTTTGCTTAAGGCTGGTGCTCTACCACTTGGGTTGCATCTTCACTTCTGGATTTTTGCTGCTTAATTGGAGATAGGAATTTCTGGTTTATCTGCCCGAGTCAGGTTCAAACCAGGATCCTCAGATCTCAGCGTCCTGAGTAGCTAGGATGACAGGCGCGAGCCAGCCATTAGTTCCTGGCTCTTTCAGGGTCTTATGGATGGCAAAACCAACACGGAACCACACCTCCAGCTCCATTTCTGTGGTTTTATACTGAATCCATCCAGCCCAGCCACCCTCCCAGCCGCCATCTATTCATTCGGGGATAGTTCCTGGGTATTGTGGGTCAGGCAGAGAGAGTGGCAGTAACAACTGACCACAGAGTTGAAGGTAGAAAGTGATCAGGATCTGAAGGGAGAGTGCTTCAGGCCAAGGTAGTTAGTGAAAAGACTGGTGGGCGCATTGAGTGCAGAGGGGGGCAGGTACCAACAGGGCAAGAATTTCTCTGCAGGGCAAAGGGGGCCTTTGAAGAGTTTTCCAGCGGAGGGTTGACATGCTTAGAACTGCATGTTCAGCAAACCTAGCACTGGGAAGTTACCGGGTGATGGAGGTGTCCAGTGGGAGCAGAGGGGTCAGGTGTGACTGGGAGGAGTCACAGAAGCAATGGAAAGGGACCAGTGAGGCTGCAGGGGTGGCCACTTTACCCTGGCGGAGGTCTGGGGAGGGCGGTTGCTTCGTTCAGGTTTGGGCTTGTTGCCTTGGATTGCCTGAAGCATCAGTCAGTGGTTCAGTTTTGGACTCATTGTGGAGAACATAACACAGCCACGGATCCAGGAGACAAGGGGGTCAGTGGAGGTGCTTGAAAGGAGGTAGCGAGTTCTGGAAGGTTGGGTGAGTTGAGTAGAGGGTGTGTGGGAAAATGCTGGACAGTTTGGCATTAGCAATGTCGTGAGGAATTGTGGGTACACGGGCAGGCTTGGCAGGTGACTGAGAATCTGAGATAGGACTGGATTGACTCTTCGAGAGACTTAAGGCCATATGACAGGGTGGGGTCTAGGACATGGATAAGACTCAGCTTTTCTCCCCTTGCCCCCTGGAGCTTCCAGACACTGCAGATAATTGCTAGGTGATACAATAAATGCCATCTGGAGAGTGAGCCAGGGGCAGGAAGGACAGGACAGCCAGGAAGGGAGGGAGGCTCTTTGAGTTGTTTTATCTGGCTAGGAAAAGGAGCTAGGTCATTCCTCCCCCCCCCCAACCCCTCTACCACCACCACCACCCCTGCCAAGCTAAGCTCTGGAGGGGTTGGTTGTCTCTGCAATCTGTATATGGCTACCTCAGCGAATCTTTTAACTCTCTTTGCTCTCCAGATAGGAAACCTGGGCTAAGAAAGGAAAGGCTGCCCAGATCCTCATGTTATTCGTGTCTGCTGCTTGAACCTGGAGACCTTTGGGTCCATGCCCCTACCATCTTGCCTCTGAATTTAGGAGCTAGACTTGGCCCACTCGGTGCCAGGCCAGCCTGGCTGCCGAGTGCTTCCAGGCATTAATAAGCTGATGATTCTGGAAGCCCACACACTTGGCTAAGCTCCAGGCTCCATCTTCACATCAAAGATGGATGCTGGCATAGGGAATGCTAGAAACAGTGCCAGGGAATGTTGGCTGGGCTCTGGGGGTACAATCACTCTGCCTATGCTGTGATTAGCCAGTTCTTACTTCCTGACCATCACTGGGTGATACCAGTCCTTCTAGTGAGTTAGATTCTTCCTTCTATCCTTCCAGGAGAACTGCACAGTTCTAAGAGGCTGAGGCCGGGGGTGGGGGGCACAGGGTCTGGCTGGCCCCTGCTTCTCTGTTCTATGGCTTTAGACAGCAGGCAGAATCTGAGGTCCCACCAACTAGGAGCAGACTGACTCAGGCAGCCCATAGAAGGCATTAAAAAGAAGCCAAATGGGGCTTGATAATGGGAAGAATTTACCAACTACTGTAATCTCTCTCTCTCTCGCTCGCTCTCGCGCTCTCTCTCTCTCTCTCTCTCTCTCTCTCTCTCTCTCTCTCTCTCGCTCTCTCTCAGTGTGTGTGTGTGTGTGTGTGTGTGTGTGTGTGTGTGTGTTTTATAGTACTTGGGCTTGAACTTGGGGCCTGAGTGTTGTCCCTTAGTTTTTTTCACTCAAGGCTGGTACTTTCAAGACTGGCCACTTTACCACTTTAACCACAGCTCTACTTCTGACATTTTTGTGGTTAATTGGAGCTAAGAGTTTTATGGACTTTACTGCCAGGGCTAGCTTCCAACTGCAATTCTCAGATCTTAGCCTCCTAGGTAGCTAGGATTATCAATGTGAGCCCCTGGCACTCAGCTAATCTTGGTGTCTTTACAGGCCATGAGCTTCGGGTGGGGACAGATGTGTAAGCCAACTTTTTCAGGCATGCCGGAAGAGCAGAACAAACACTTGAGATTCTGTGAGCCTAAAATTGATTAAGATGCGAATCAAAACATCTTTGAAGTCAGTTCGTTTTACTAAGTGGGGACATAAAATATCCTGCATCATATCAGCTTTATTAGCTCCCAGGAAATTCTGTCCCCAAATTTCTGAAGTATGGGCCATGTGCTGCCAGTGTCCAGATCTGCCTGCTTTGCTTATTCATTCTGAGGCTGCAGTTTAGATGTCACCATTCTTTCAGACTTGGCCCTTACAGTAGCCTGTGTGGGGTTCAGGTCTTACTCAGCACTTCCTGGTACTCAGGTGTAGTCAGCTTCCTGAACCTGATAGTTAGGTACCAGTCACAGGAAGTGGTTTCTCCAGCCTTCCCCTTCTTGTAGGTCTTCATCCTGCTGAGTGACTTTGGACAGGTTCCCTCCCCTCTCAGCCTTTGTTCTCCTCTGCTGGAATACACTTCTTACTCTTCCAGTCCCTTGTGTTCCCAGAGGAGGGGGTAGGGGAAGAGGGTATCGGTCCCAGCAGGCACAGGAAGGGCTTTGGAGGCCACTGTGAGCCTATTTCTCTGCAGGGGAGCAGAGTGGAGTCCTAAGCACCTCCCTGTAGATTGGATTCTTGAACCTCCTATCTGACTTGGGTCCCCAGGCACTATGGGTAGCTGGTGGCAGCACAGAAGGAGTGATTAGGAGATGAAGGCATTGGGTCAGTGCCTGACATCTTTCAGGCCAGCCTAGCACAAGAAATCTCCAGGAACAGACAGGCTAGCTCAGCCTCCTCTCATCTACTGCCTCTATTGCCCCGATTCACACTCTCTTCTTCCTGTACTCTCTGGCCTTTGCCCTTTCTCCAGTTCCTGGAACTGGCCAAGGAGCTAATGGACACCCACCAGGGTCTTAATGAGTGAGCCAGGGTTAATGGGTTACTTAGCATGGTGACATATTCACCAATCTCCCAGGGTTTTCAAAGTCCAGACAAGCCTGGCCTTCAAGGTCTAGGCTTGGCCACCTCCTTTCCATACTTGATGCCTCAGGGCTCAGGAAAGGCCCAAGGAACTAAAAAAGCTCACCCGAGCACTTGCTGTTCCCTGAAGAAACTTGTACTTCCTGGCCTTGATGTACTGCAATGCCCCCCACCCCCCACCGCCCCATCCAATTTCAGCTCTGAACTAGATCTCAAGGCCCCCATCCTAGGAGATGCTGCTCCTTCAGAACCCTTGGTTCTGAACAATATTATCTTATTGTTAATACTTATCTTAGAAGAACAATATCTTATCTCCAGCCAGACTAATGTCACCAGGGAAAGAAGAATGCAGAGGGGCTAGGATTTGTTTGCCAGAGGGAATGAAAGATAAGTATAAGTCACTGTTAGCCAGTATAAATGGTGGGAATTCTGGTAGACAACAGATCCTATGTGGATCTCCATTAGAGGGCTTAGAGCTTGGTCTGAGGGGTGCCTTGTGGGGGTAACCCTTCCCCCATCTCATACAATGGATCAGAGTAGGCAGGGAGATGACTAGATGGTCCCTATTACCAGCTTCTACTACCTAGCATCCTCCATCAGCCTGACTGCTCATGCCCAAGGCACGGATTACACGGGAGTCATATGACTCCTTTCAGTCTGGGTTAACCAAGATGGTGGAACAATAGCCCCTATACTCCTAACCTGTGGCTTGGAGAGTGGACAGAGGGCATGTGTGGAGGGGCATCCCCCAATCTTGGAATTGTAGAGGGACATTTAGGCTCTTTAGAGTTCATAGGGCCTTACGTGGTTCTACCCCAGCCCCATTATACAGGTATTGGTTGTACCTCAGTTCTGTGTGACCTCTAGTCAGATATTGAAGTGTAGGAGGGGTAGCTCACTCCCTCCCAGGGCAACTTTGGCCTGATCTACCTCTGGCTGAAATCTAGCTTTCTTCAACTCTACTTGAGCCCTCTGGGCTCAGACTTCTCATGGAGGGCTTGAGAGAATAGCAGCTGTTCCAGGTCACATGACAGTAGAATGAGGACCTGGAATCATTCCTGTACCTTTAAAGTCTCCTCCCACCTTAGGCCGGTAGGGGGAGGGAGGGGAGGAGCTGGGTCACAGCTGGGGATGGGGCCTAGGACTAGAAATTAGCTCAGTGCTAAGTGAGCCCAGCAGGTGTCTGGCTGTGCCCAAGCAGTTCTGTGACCCTGTGCTCACTGTCTCTGAGCTTCTGGACACAGTTGGCGGGGGAAATTAAGGCTTGGGACTCTCAGACGTGTGAAATCCTGGATTCCGTCTTCAGCTCCACCATGTGATGGCCAAGCTCTAACTGAGATCCTTGGCTTATGCTGTACTTCAGAGTGCAAGGCACAAGGCTAAAGACTCACCAGTCTGGTATCTCAGGTAGGCAGGACCCTGAAATTCTTTGACTCAGTGGGTGTGGGCTTGGGGGTGGGGGCTCTGTTTCTTATCTGACATATGGATTAGAGATAGCCTGCTTGGGCTTTTGAGCTACCTGTGGCCTCAGAAGAAACTCTTGAGGCACCTCCAGCTTCCCAGGAAGTGAACTTGGGATGTAGAGGGAAGGGTGGATGGAGAAACTGAGGCCTCAGGAAGGTCTGACCACCTGGGCTGGAGTGGTAATCATCTCTAAGAGCAGAACTTGCCTTGTGATAGAGATCGGCAAGTGCTCAGCGCTCAAACCACATCTCCCTCTCTCTGGGCTTTCCTTGTGGTTGTGGGTGGAGCTGGGGGGGGGGGTGAGGCAAGACCCATTGCGCAATGAATGGGGTCATTACCTAATTCCAGGGGGCTTCCGCTCCTGCCTCAAGGTCGTGCCTGGATACCTCTTTGAACGGATTTCCAGCAAGCCATGGGTTTAAAGTCATGCTCTAATACTCCACTCTATGTTACTAGATTGGGCAGTTAAGGAGGCAGATTCTAGCTTCAAGTCCAGGGAGCAGTGAGAATCCTGGCCTGGGGTTCAGGCCAGGCTAGGAAACCACAGAGGTGTGTGTGTATATGTTCTCATACCCAGGGGAGGTGACTCCACCCTGGGTGGAGTCAGTCCTGTGGGTCCATGTGCCTCCCAGGAACAGCTGACCTTAGGGAAATCGCTTTTGCCTAAGCTGTTTTCCTGTCTGTGAGTGAGTGAGGGTTATGCCTTGGTTTTGTTCCTGTGGCTTTGGGAAGGCTGGGCTGGAGGATCAGCAGGGAAAACTTCAGGCTGACTCTTCTGTATGGGCCTTCAGTGTAGTTTTTTCTTGAGTGTGTCTGGGAATCTGCTCTGCTCAGTCTATATTCAATGCAGGGGTGTGTGTGTGTGTGTGTGTGTGTGTGTGTGTGTGTGTGTGTGTGTGTGTGTGTGTTGGGAGAAGTGGAGTCAGCATCTCTGGGAAAGGCTTGCATATTCCCAAGGATGGGGAATTTACTACCCTATATGCACAGCTGGCCAGAGAGGGAGGCAGGAGAGAAGGAGCCATGTGAGTTAAGCGAGAATGGGTGGGGGTGGGGGCGCTGAAGATCCTTGGAAGCCAGACACACAGCTCCTTCTGCTTGAGACTTGTTAGACCAGTAACCTCCTCTCTCAGAGCTTAGCATGCTCCTTTCCTAGGCAACACCAGGCCCATTTAGTGAGGGCAGTAAATAATCAGCTTCGGCCCCCCTTCACCTTGAGATGGTGCTCCTTTGGGACAACTACAACCTTATAAGGCAAAAAGATCCTCTTGAGTGACCTTCAGGTCTGAGCAGCTGCAGACCCCTTATCTACCACTTGCACAGCAGCCATAAATCCTAGCCATGATGAAGCCCCTTGTCCACACGTCCACACCAGGGTCTCCCCCTCCTAGCCCCTGTAGGTTATATAGGTCACCTCAGACAAGAGCCAGCACTTCTCTCTTATGAGAAGGGGTCTTGCCGGTCTCTTTGCTGGCAATAAAATTTTCTTTGTTCTTTGTGCCTGGATGTCAGTGTGGTTTTCTAGCAAAGTCTAGTCTGACAGGACTTCCTTAGTGAGCTGCTCAAGGACATGCAACAACTTGGGGCAGGTATGGGGTGGTGGGATAGCACTGCTGGGTTGTGTGACTTTGGGTCAGCACTGGCTCTCTCTGAGCCCTGCCTGCGGTGCTAATCTTCCTGGACTGGTGATGGTTGAACCGGTCTGGATGCTGGAGCTTTTGGGGATGGGCCTCTGGCATCTGGCAGCAGGATGTGGTGAAGCCTCCTAGGTCTAGGCTGTGGCCTGGTAGCCAGGTGCCCTTATTCTTCTGTCTCAGGAAGCCATCTGTGGGACCCTGGATCTGGCTCTGAGTCCCTTGAACAGGGACAGAGAGAAACAGAGGACCCAGCCTGGAGCTCCCTGGAGGGGCTGCCCAGAGGGTGATGCCATTTTAAAGGAACGGAGTTTGAGAGGAACTCCTTTCTGAAGCTCATGGTGACGTCCAGTTCCTGCTCAGGCCCTCCCTGGGGCTGCACATACATACTCAGTCACCTTGGTAACAAGCCTCTTGACTGCTGCAACATCTGCCTCGGACCATACTCCCTGCTTGGCCAGACCCCAGGCAGAGAATTGCCTGTCCTATCTACGTCCCATCCAGAGGCCTCCAGCTGCCCTTCTCGGGTTGGGGATGCTGGTGACCCCCTAACTGAGTTCTAAGCACAGGAGAATCCAACCAGGACCACTCTTTTCCTGCCTCAGACCTGAAGGTCCCCCCACCCCCAATCCCAATCTGGAAATCCCCAAGGAGCTCAGCAAGGGCCACAGGCGTGGCTCTGGCGGCTTCTGGGAGGTGGGGAGGAACAGCTAGTTCTGTGGCCAGGATTTTCCCAGGAGGACAAATCTGCCTCTTCCTCCCCAGCGGGTGCCCCAGTCCAGAACTATCTTCTGAAGAGGGGGCTCTCTCCTGGACCCCCATTGCCTTCCTGGTCCTCAGGTAAAACTTACCAGGGTTACATGGAGGGAGGGTCTGGGTATGAAGCTCAGTGCAATGGATGACCCAATCTCCAGCCTCGGTTTCCCCTCCTGACATTGATTTGGGTAAGAGCCAGGCTTCTGAGCTTGGACATTCTTCTAGTGAGTCTTTGGGAGAACTTAAGGGTGGAAGGGTGGGAAATGAAAGCCTACTTCCCCAGCAGGGTGTCTTCCTCTGTGCTGGGAATATCTGCCTTTGGGAGGCTGGGCCAGACTTCCCTGGCTTGGAAAAGGGAGATAGGATTTGTGCTACCCAGTCATCTCCTCCTGCTCCCTGGCAGTCTGAATCTCGCTAGGCGCCCTTACTTGGGCCTTTAGATGGATAGATAAGTGGGCAGTGGACAGTGGAACATGTATCTCAGGAGGTCATGGCTGCCTTACCCTCAGGAACCTGGGAGAAATGAGGGCCTAAGTTCTGCCCAGAGTGGACCAGGACTGTGAGGAACACTCAGCTCTGGCCCCACTACCTATGATGGGAATGTGTTCAAAATGGATAATGCTAAGCCAGGAGCTGGTAGATTATTCCTGTAATTCTAGCTACTCAAAAGGCTGAGATCTAGGGATTGAGGTTCAAAGACAGACCTGGCAGGAAAGTCTGTGAGACTCTTATTTCCAGTTAACCATCAAAAAGCTAAAAGTAGAGCTGTGGTTCAAGTGGTAGAGTGCCAGCCTGGAGTGGAAGAGCTAAGGGACAGCGTCCTGGCCCTGAGTTCAAGCTCCAGTACCAACACACACACACACACACACACACACACACACACACACACACACACACACACACTGAGGATGCCACTTATTGCTGACCCAAACTCCTGGGGCTCCTTGATTTCCAGTGTGACTCCCATCAGGAACCCTTAACCTGGACAAAGACTTCTCATCACAACCCAGTGTCAGCATACCTGAGGGCCATTAGGCCTGGTGAAAGGTTCAGACAGTGAGCAGGGCGGGGCCTGCTTCACACTTTGAACCACCGAGCCCTCTGGCTGCTTTTTGTTTTGGTTTGGTTTTTTGCCAGTCCTGGGCCTTGGACTCAGGGCCTGAGCACTGTCCCTGGCTTCTTTTTGCTCAAGGCTAGCACTCTACCACTTGAGCCACAGCGCCACTTCTGGCTTTTTCTATATATGTGGTGCTGAGGAATTGAACCCAGGGCTTCATGTATATGAGGCGAGCACTTTACCACTAGGCCATATTCCCAGCCCTCTGGCTGCCTTTTGGAGGACGGAGCAAGTGGGAAGAAGTATAAGGAAGAGGTGGTGTGTTCAGATGGCTATGGTGCTGAGTCTGCTTTGGATCTTACTAGGGACATGGGATAGGGTCTGTTAATGTGATTTCCCACCAGACGCCCCCACCTTCATCTTCTCCTCATATTGGGGCTTAAACTCAGGGCCTCCTGCTCTTGCTTGACCCTTTTCACTCAAGGTCAACACTCTACCACATTTTACTGGTTAATTGGAGATAAGACTCTCTCAGGCTGGGAGTGGTGGCTCTCACCTATAATCTCAGGAGGCTGAGATCTGAGGGTCAATTCCAGCCAACTCCAGGCAGCAAAATCCATGATACTCTAATCTTCAATTACCAGGCGACTCTGTCTCCAATTAACTATACCAAAAAAGCCAGAAGTGAGTGGGCTGGGGATATGGCCTAGTGGCAAGAGTGCTTGGCTCGTATACATGAAGCCCTGGGTTCAATTACCCAGCACCACATATATAGAAAATGGCCAGAAGTGGCGCTGTGGCTTAAGTGACAGAGTGGTAGCCTCGAGCAAAAGGAAGCCAGGGACAGTGCTCAGGCCCTGAGTTCAAGCCTCAGGATTAGCACCAAAATAAGAAGAGTCAGATTTGTCTGGCTTTGTTTGGCTGGCTTTGAACCTTGATCCTCAGATCTCGGCCTACTGAGTAACTAGGATTGTAGGCACAGGCCACTGTGCTCCAGGTCCTTCTGCTTTGGGGCTCAGTTTCCTCCTATGCATCAAGAGCTTCGGATCTTTGTATTTTTCTCCCAAGATGAGGTGTCAAATCTCATTCATCACACCATGCCTGCTAAGCCGCTTTCCCCTGTTGGTTGGTATCTGGAATGCTCCTTCACAGGTGCAGACATTCCAGGCAGAGACTCCATTCCCAAATCATCTCTGGGATATCGTGTTTGGCTCTGAGTTCAGATGCTCTGCACAAGGACAGGAAGCAGAGGGGGATCCAGCTTGGGGCTGGTTATTGGCAGATGCTTCCCTTTGGAAGGAATAGCATGTGAGAGAAAGGAGCCCCTTGACTCTGTGGACACATTTCTCCCTACCTGGTTCATCTGCCTCCATGGCCACAGGGACTCTACGGCTGCAGCTGACCTTTGCTTCCTAGGCCAGTGGGAAGCACACAGCCAGTGGGTGAGCCACTGTTGACCATGCTCTCGGGCAGCCACAAGGAGAACTGCAGCCAGTATCTACTTAGCCCTTCACTCTTTTCCTTGATTTTCTTTTCTTATGGGCTGGGAATGGGGCTTGAATTCAGGGTCTGGGTACTGTCCCTTAGCTTTGTCATTCGACTGGTACTCTTGAGCCATGCCTCTGCCTCTGGCTTTTTTGGTGGTTAATTGGAGATCAGAGTCTCACAGACTTTCTTGCCTAGGTTGGCTTCAAATCACAATCTTTAGATTTCAGACTCCCGGATAGCTGGGATTATCAGCCATGAGCCACTGGTGCCCAGCTGGAGATTTCATTTTGACATGTCCATCTATGAGTACAATGTATACATAGGATACTCGTCCCTCCTCCCTCCTCCCTCTAGGGCTTCACACATTCTAGCCCACTTAATTGGCAATACCCCTTGGTGAGAGAGGCCGGCACTAGACTTGAGAAGTGACTTGTCCATGTCCAGTAGTAGGTTCAGAGGGAGTTGATACTCAGAGCCGGGCAGGCTGGCTCAGGCTCCTTAGTCCCTGCTGCCACAGGACACACCACCAGATCTTTGGTTTGTACATGGGTATCTGGCTTTGTAAATGTTCTTCCAGGCACCCTGGGAGAAGGGCTGGGAGAAGTCATGCGAACATGTGCGTGGCTGACAGCTTCTTTGACTCCAGAGTTCAATTGGAGGCAGCGAACCATCTAGAGCAGAGGGAGGTCACCTTGAAGCCCCCCTCCCCCACCCCAAAAGAGCTGGACATGCTTCAGATCTATCCTTGTGATTTCCAGGGGAACAAGGAGACTGACGGCTCTGGGATTCTGTAAAGAAGATTCTGGGGCCACAGATTGTTTGCAGCCAAACTCTCCTGTCTTTTGGAACCACACCCCCAGGCAAAGTTTGGGGCTCCTATCTGCTGCTACACAGTAAGTCCTGGCCCCATGGTGGCTGTAGTCTGATTCTTTTAGGAGACTGAGGAGTGCCTCCTTGGCACTCATGGGCATTAAATGGGCACTAACGGGCATGATGGTGCTAAACCTCACATGGTGTGCCATTCTAAGGCACCCACAGACAGCGGCTAAGTTCTGGGCTAAGGTGGGGGACATAGAAGACTGGAGCTAGGTGTGTCCTTCCTAGAGCCCTCAGCAGTGGGTGCCCAGGTGCTGGGTAGAGGTGTGGACAGGACACATGAAGGGTTTCCCAGGCAGGGGGCAATAGGGGGAGATTTGGGAGGGCGGAGAGGGCATCCAAAGCTCCCGACAGAAGGAATATCTTGGCCAAAGATCTAGAGTCAGGACAGCCTGTGTCTTGTAGGAGGCTGGAAGGAGACACAGGGTTGTGTTTCTGAGGCTTGACTTTAGGGTGTGCCTTATGGGAGAGGGGCATGGTCTGGGAGTGCCCAAGGTTGGGACTGACCTTCTTCCTCACCCTACCCTGTTCAGACAGGGTATAGAGCCATGAAGAATCGGTCCATGATGCTGGGCCTGTTGGCGGTGGTGGTGGTGGCTATGGTCATTGGCCTCTGCCTTTGGCTGCCTTCCTCTTCCAAGGGACCTGAGCATGTCTACCGCAAAGCAGCGGTAGCCGCGGACGCTAAGCGCTGCTCGGAGATTGGGAGGTGAGTGGGGCCACTGGATATGAAGCAAGATGGGGGACAGCCTCTCCTTGCCCCTCAAAGGCTCAATTCCCCCAACTGTAAATAATCTGTCTAGACAAAGCGTGTTTGATGTACATAGCTTGTCCTTTCCTTGACCTCTCTTTTCTTTAAAAAAATCTATTTTTGTTGTTATTATAGAGGTGATGTAGAGAGGGGTTATAATTAGATAAGGCAGGTAATGAGTACATCCTTTTCGAATAATGTCACCCCTTCCCTCGCTCTCTCTCAGTTTTCCCCCTCCCATCTCCACCCACAAGTTGTGTAGTTCATTTTCAACCTAGTGTCCAGTGAGTACCACTTCTGCCTTTGTTCACCCTTTGTCCATCAATTTCGGTGCCTCCCCTTACCCTCTCAAAGACAGACAAATGAACAAACGAGACAGAAAGAAAAGAAAAGAAAAATAACAAAGAAAACCCTCTTGTTCCCATTACCTGGAGTTCATTTTGATGACTATTATTTTATAGGATCGGATGCATGTAGGCAGCTGTGTTCCTTGGCCTCTGTGGCTCACCTCTAGTCAGAGGGGAAGGAACGATGACTCTGAGAACAGTGTACTGGTCTCTGAACAGTCATCTTGGTCCTTCTCCTGTTCGCCACCCCTCCCCCCGCCAGTTTTAAGAATGTATCTCGGGATAGATGCTGCTGTTTTGTTCTATTTTAGCCATCACACATGATATACAAAGATCAATTCTTACTTCATAGCTTAAGCCAAAATATGTCATTAATCAAAATCTATTTTCTAGCCAGGTGTGGTGGTTCTCACCTGTAATCCTAGCTCCTTGGAAGGTAGAGATCAGGAAGATTTTGATTTGAGGTCAACCAGGCAAAAAGTTCTCAAGGCCAAAGTCTCAACAAATAAAAAGCTAGCTGTGTCATCTCATAGATGCAGGAAGCATAAATAGAAAAAATGCAAGCCAGGAGCTGGTGGCCCACACCTGTAATCCTAGCTACTCAGGAGGCTGAGATCTGAGGTTCCTTGTTTAAGCCAGCCCAGGCAGAAATGTCCCTGAGACTCATATCTCCAATTAATCACAGAAAAGGCTGGAAGTGGTGCTGTGGTTCCAGGGGTAGAGTGCTAGCTTTGAGCAAAAGGAGCTCAAGGACAGCTCCTAGGCCCAGAGTTCAAGTCCAAGGACTGGGGTGGGGGGAGGGGTGAGCATGCAGTCCAGGCTGGCCTGAGCATAAATGCAAGACCTCATCTTTTAAAAAAGGCTGGAGACTTGGTTCAAGTAGAAGAATACCTTCCTGGCAAACACAGGCTTTGAGTTCAAACCCTAATACCATTAAAAAAAAACAAAAACCTTTTAAAGGTTTGTTTGTTTTTTCAACTGCTGTGTATACTTGTTTGCTTTGAAAAGAAGAAATGATGTTTCTTTTTTCATTTAGAGTTCTTTTTTCAGAATAATTACTTATTTCTTGTCAAAGTGATGTACAGAGGGGTTACAGTTTCATATGTAAGGCAATGGTACATTTCTTGAACAGTTTGTTACCTTGGAGTTCATTTTGATAAATATTTTATATGATCAGATGTACGTAGGTGTTGCAAGAAATAATATTTTTATTTTTATTTTTTTTGTTTTTTTTTTTGGCCAGTCCTGGGCCTTGGACTCAGGGCCTGAGCACTGTCCCTGGCTTCTTCCCGCTCAAGGCTAGCACTCCGCCTCTTGAGCCACAGCGCCGCTTCTGGCCGTTTTTCTGTATATGTGGTGCTGGGGAATTGAACCTAGGGCCTCGTGTATCCGAGGCAGGCGCTCTTGCCACTAGGCTATATCCCCAGCCCCGAAATAATATTTTTAAAAAGCAAAACTTTCCAGGTGTTATTGGCTCACGCCTGTAATCCTAGTGACTCAAGAGGTTGGAAGACACCCTGGACAGGAAAGTCTATGAAACTCTTATCTCCAATTAGCCACCAGAACACCAGAAGTAGCACTGTGGCAAATAGTGGTAGTGTGCTCGGCTTGACCAAAAAAGCTTAAGGACAGCTCCCAAGGTCCTGAGTTCAAGCCCCACAACCAACAAAACAAAAACAAAAACTTAAGCCAGGTGCTGGTGGCTCATGCCTGCAATCCTAGCTACTCAAAAGACCGAGATCTGAAGGTTGCAGTTTGAAGCCAGCCCCATTAGGAAAGGCTATGAAACTCTTATCTCCAATTAACTAGAAAAACAAAAAGGCAGAAGTGAAGCTGTGTCTTAAAGTAGAAGATCTCTAGCCTTGAGCACTAAAGTGCAGAGACAGCACTTAGGTACTGAGTTCAAGCCTCAGGACTGGTAAAAAAAAAAAAAAAAAAAAAGGAATTGCTGACCTGATGGTACATACTTGTAATCTGAGCACTTAGAAGGCTGAGGCAGGAGGATCAAGGGAATTCCTCTGTGCCGCCGATCATATAAAATGATAAGCTATCAAAATGAAAGAGAGAGAGAGAGGTCAAGGCCATTTAGACTAGCCTGAGCTGGTTTCATCCATTGAGGCTGTCTCAAAACCAACAAAGCACCAGTCACCTAGACTCCTGCACTTTCCTCTGGGCAGGATGACTGGGAGGAAGTGGGCAGGTGGGTGGTGGAGAAGGCTGGAGGATTGGAGAGCCTCAGGGTCTCCCCTCTCCCACACTGCCGACAGGGACATGCTGCGGGAGGGCGGCTCTGCGGTGGACGCAGCCATCGCCGGGCTGCTGTGCATGGGGCTCATGAATGCGCACAGCATGGGCATTGGCGGTGGCCTCTTCCTCACCATCTACAACAGCACCACGCGTGAGTGTCTGGGGAAGCAGAGGGTGGGAGGTAGGGGTCCCCATCTGTATCCTCAGAGTGGACTTGGGCTGAGGTGCAGCCTAACCAGATGGCCCCAGGGCTTCCTAGGCAGGAGGGGTTGGGGTTGGGGTGGATGTCATCTCACCTACTTGCTTCTCCTTCCAGGAAAAGTTGAGATCATCAATGCACGCGAGGTAGCACCTAGGCTGGCCCATGAAAACATGTTCAATGACTCCAAACAGTCTCAGGAAGGTAAGCTGCCTCATGGGCTCAGGACGTAAGTTGCCAGTCATGCCTTCATCCAAGGTCTGGTGACAGTGGTGGTACCTCTCTTGTCCCTACTTTTTTTTTTTTTTTTTTTTTTTTGGCCAGTCCTGGGCCTGGACTCAGGGCCTGAGCACTGTCCCTGGCTTCTTTTTGCTCAAGGCTAGCACTCTGCCACTTGAGCCACAGCGCCACTTCTGGCCATTTTCTGTATATGTGGTGCTGGGGAATCGAACCCAGGGCCTCATGTATATGAGGCAGGCACTCTTGCCACTAGGCCATATCCCCAGCCCCTCTTGTCCCTTCTTGATGCCATGACAGTCTCCCATAGTGAATGCACAAACCATCACTGAGAGAGGCCGTCAATTCTTTATTATTATTATTGTTATTATTATTATTATTATATTTGCCAATACTGGGGCTTGAACTCAGAGTCTTATACTCTCCTTCAGCTTTTTCACTGAAGTTCAGAGACAGCACCCAGTCCCAGCGTTCAAGCCCCAGGACAAGCAAAAACAAAAAACAAGCATTCCTCGGATCTCAGGGTCCTCAATAGCTAAGATTACAGGCATGAGCCACTGGCACCCACTGCTCAGACTCCTCCAGGCTTGTACATGGAGGGAATCCATTATGGTTGGCCCTTCATATTCACTAGTTCTGTATCCATGGGTTCCACTAACCATTCATATTAAATATTAAAACAAAAAGATTGTGTCTGTATTGAGAAGTACAGACTGTTCCCGTGGCTCCCTAGATGATACAGTATGGCAGCTGTTTAAAGGCTGTTTGCGTTGGATTAAATACAGTAACCAAGCTGGGCCCTGGTGGCTCACACCTGTAAACTTAGCTACTCAAGAGGCTGAGATCTAAGGATCACGGTTCAAAGCCAGCCTGGGCAGGAAAGTCCCCATGAGAGGCTCTCATATCTAATTAAACACAAACAACCAAAAGTGGAGCTGTGGCTCAAGTGGTAGAGCACTAACCATGAGCACAAAAGCTGAGGTACAGCACCTAGGCCCAGAGTTCAAGTTCTAGGACTAGAAGAAAAAAAAGCTAAAGGATAACATCCAGGCACCACATTCAAGCCACAGTACCAACACACACACACACACACACACACACACACACACACACACGCACACACACACGCACACATACACACACACAATACAGGAGGATGTGGATAGGTAATATGTTTTCATCTTCTATAAGGGACTTGAGCATTCGTGAACTTTGGCATTCTAGGAAGTGAAACTAACCAATCACAGATACCCAGGGGAGTGAGCACTATGTTTTATAGAAGCACACATATCCCAGAGGCCATTGGGGCTGGCACCCTACTCAATGCTTTTCTCTTCTAAGCTCTTTATATCCTCTCTGTGGCCATGCTGTGTAGATTCTCACTCAACAGACCCAGAGAGGACTAGGAACTGGCTGTGGTCATGGAGCTGGCAGATGGTAAAGAGAGTTGAACTCGGACTGTCTACATCCTGTGTTTAAAATGGCACTCATTGGTTTGCTCATGTGTGGAGAGAGCCCTCTAGAGTATGGAGCATAGTCTCTCTTTTTCTTTAGTGGAAGAGACACCTCCAGACTTCCCTGGTAGCTTGGAGAAAGCCCGTGCCCTTCCCCCAGGGGACAGTATTCAGAAGAGACAGACTGGATTTCAGGGTAGGAAGTGGGAGAGGTGGAGGAGGAGAGCACTATGTCAGGACATGTCTGAATCCCGTGAGGATCAGTTTCTGGGTAGCTCCTTTTGAAAGGCCTCTTTGTATTTCCGCCCCCAGCATATATAGTCTTTTTGTTTTTCCTTTCTGGTACTGAAGTTTGAACTTAGGGCCTCATGCCTGCTCAGCTGGCACTCTACCACTTGAGCCACTCCTCCAGGATAGCTTTGTTAGGGTTATTTTTGGAGATGGAATCTTGCAGTCTTTTCTACTTGGGCTGGCTTTGAACCATGATCCTCTGGATCTCAGTCTCCTGAGTAGCTAGGATTACAGGTGTGAGCCACCCAGCCCCCAGCAACCTTTGATTTTTTTTTTATACTCTGAGAAATACAGAACATGTGGAAATGAAATTGCCCAGGAGTATGGCAATGCTGGAATCTTAACAGACTTAGCATCTTGTGAATGCTTGGAATTTGTTCCCTTAGCTTGAACTTCTTGGGTCCCTCTTATAGCATCACACTTTGTTCCCAAAACTCAGGTACAGAACAAAGGCAAACAGTGTAATTGGGCAAGCACATTCTGGGTGGAGAGGAGGAGGAGGAGGCTGAGGCCACCGGCACCAAGTGCCACATAAAGCTTGTAGCCAGGGGGTAGGATTTTTACAGAGGGTTGTCTCAGAGGCAGAGGTGAGGTAGGAGTAGTCACATGTCTGAAGGAAGATAAGGAAACTGCGTGATCCAGATGGAATAGGCAGAGGTAACATCTTACAGGGTACCATGGAAGCTTCCAACAAGAAACCCCAGAGGAAGAGTAGATGGCATTGGAAGAAATGGCCTAAGTTGGTTGGGGCCTCATAGGTCACCTCTGAGTGAGGTGAGAGGTTCCTGGAGTGTCCAAGTGGAGAAGGAGAAATCTGATTAATGAGATCCCTCAGGCTGCTGTACAGAGACTCAGTAGGAGGTCACCCAAATAATCCAGAGAAAAAGACAGAGAGAGAGAGAGAGAGAGAGAGAGAGAGAGAGAGAGAGAGAAGAGGGTGATTGGAGTGGCTTGTGCTACAACACATGGAAGATGAAGCCTGTAATTTGTTGTTTGGTTGAGATGTAGACAGGGGAAGTCTCTGATCTGTGCTCAGAGACAACAGGACTATCAGGGAGGGGGTTTGAGCCAGGGATGCTTAGGAATATGGTAAGGTTAAGGTTAAGTTTGTGATACTTGTTTCAAGCTAGCAGGTGGTCTTCCAATTAGGCCAGAGGATACATTGGAGAGTTTGTCAGTTCATGGGTGGAACCTGAAACATGGAGCTGGAAACACCACCAAGACAGAGAGGAAAGGTGGTAGGAGATGGGGAAGAAGGCAGAGGGGATAAAGAGAACCAGTTGGGTGTGACACAAAGATAGCTCAGAAAAGAGAATAGATATGGAAAGTCTGAGCAGGACAAACATGGTGGTACATACCTGTAATCCCAGCACCTGGGAGGCTGAGACAGGAGGATTGAGAGTTCAAGGCCAGCCAAAACTGCATAATGAGACTCTGTCTCAAAAACAAAAACAAACAAGCAAACAAACAAAAAAACCAGCTGAGTGCTGGTTGATCACGCTTATAATCCTAGCTGCTCAGGAGGCTGAGATCTTTTTTTTTTAATTCTCTTTTTTTATTATTTGTTATTAAGTAGTTGTACAAAGAGGTTACAATTCCATAAATCAGGTTATGAGTACAATGCTTCTTGAACAATGTCACCCTTTCTTTGGTTCTCCCTCATTTTCCCCCTCTCCATCCCTACCTTCAAATTATATAATTCGTTTTTTTTTACAAAGTGTCCATTGAATACAGGACTGCATTTGCTCATCCTGCCTACCTCTATTCCTGAGAGGCTGAGATCTTAGGATTGTCGTTTGAAGCCAGCCTCGGCAAGAAAGTCCATGAGACTCTGATATCCAATTAACCATCAAGAAGCTACAAGTAGAGCTGTGGCTCAAGTGCTGGAGTGCTAGTCTTGAGTGAAAAAGCTCAGGGACAGTGCTCAGGCTCTGAGTTCAAGCCTTAAAACTGAACAGGTTGTTGGGTCATTTGTGGGCATGGCAAGCAGGATAAAATGAGACCTTGATTCGTCTAAGGTTAGAAGAGAATTTCTTTTGGGGGGAGAATAGGGAAAACTGAGTTTTAAACTTGAGGCCTCAAGCTTGCTAGTTTTGGGGTTTTTTTGGGGGGGTGTTTTTTTTTTTTTTTTCTTGGTGCTGCTTCTGCAGTTTGGACTCAGGGCCTGAGCACTGTCCCTTTGCTGCTTTTGCTCAAGGCTAGCACTCTACTTCTTGAGCCACAGCGCCACTTCTGGCTTTTCTACTTATGTGGTGCTGAGGAATCGAACCCAGGGCTTCATGCATGCTAGGCAAGCACTCTGCCACTGAGCCACATTCCTAGCCCTAGCCAATTTCTTTTTTTTTTTTTTTTTGGCCAGTCCTGGGGCTTGGACTCAGGGCCTGAGCACTGTCCCTGGCTTCTTTTTTGCTCAAGGCTAGCACTCTGCCACTTGAGCCACAGCGCCACTTCTGGCCATTTTCTGTATATGTGGTGCTGGGGAATCGAACCCAGGGCCTCATGTATATGAGGCAGGCACTCTTGCCACTAGGCCATATCCCCAGCCCGCCAATTTCTTTTTTTAAATCACTGAACCGTACCCCTACCCCCTTTTGCACAAATTCTTTCAAGATGGTATCTTGGTTTTTGCCCAGGCCTGCTCCTGGACCATGAGCATACCATTTTACACTTACACTTCTGTGTAAGTCAGCGAGGGCAGGGAAACCCACGAGACTCTTCTCCCTAATTAAGCAGCAAAAAGCCAGCAATGGGGGTATAGCTCAAGTGGTAGAGCATTAGCCTTGAGCAAAAAAGCTAAGAGAGAGCTCAATGCCCTGAGTTCAAACCACAGTACCAACACACACACACACACACACACACACACATACACATACACACACACACACACACACACAAAAGAAGACAACCCAGAAGATGAAGACTCCCTCCCCTCCTCACTCCCCTGCTTACAGTCAAATGGGGAAATGGGCCCAGAGAGAGAACAGGGCATTGCCTAGTTTTCAGAACTGTAGAAAAGAGGAAGGGAGCCTTTCCTCTGGGCCAGCTAAGCCTTGAGGATGCCCTGAGTTTGAAGTGAAGGCAGAGCAGGATCTGATCTTGCTTTAGAAGGTCCTAGTGGAGTCTGAGTCTGATGGGATAAGAGGCCTTGTGGATGGAGGTGGTTGTGGTGTAGACGACAAGAGGGGAGAGAATCTATCTTTCCTCTGGCCTCTCCGGGCAACTGTGGAGCACGCACAGGCAAACATGGAGGCACTGTGGGGACACCTCTAATCTCTGGCTAGCAGAGCCCAGCATCTGGGCCACCATCTCTCCATCCCGTGTCCCTTGTCAATCTGCATGCTTGCCCAGAGATGATCATAAAATTCCCTTTTGTTGGGCTGGGAGTGTGATAAGCAAGCAATAGTGAGCTAGCCTGTGTGAGCACCTGGATTTGATAACCAGCACCACACACACACACACACACACACACACACACACACCACAGCCCCTTTCCTTCTAGCCTTACTAAGCTCTGTCTCTAAAACGAGCCACACAGATGTTGCCTTAAGAAGTTCCAGCTGTCCTCTGCTTGGAGTCACTACCGATGTCTCTCTCCTTCCAGGCGGTCTCTCGGTGGCAGTCCCTGGTGAGATCCGTGGCTATGAGTTGGCACACCAGCGGCATGGACGGCTCCCATGGCATCGCCTCTTCCAGCCTAGCATCCAGCTGGCTCGCGAGGGCTTCCCAGTGGGCAAGGGCCTGGCAGGGGCCCTGAGAAGTAAACAGGATGTCATCGAACAGACACCTGCCCTGTGGTATGTCTGCAGGGACTGGCCTGTCGTGGAACAGAGTCAAGGCAGGTGTGGCTTGAGTGATAGGGGACAATAGGAGCTCCAAGGGATACCTGTGAGGCTCTGTCTATTCCTTGCATTGTCCACACAAGTGGATAGGCGGGTGGGATGATCTGGCCTCATCTGCCCCACCTGCTACCTCATGCAACGCCCTCCCCCCCCCCGCCCCAGTGAGGTTTTCTGCCGGAATGGGAAAGTGCTCCAGGAAGGAGAGACCGTGACCATGCCAAAGCTGGCCGACACTTACCAGACGCTGGCCAATGAGGGCGCCCAGGCCTTCTACAACGGGAGCCTCACAAGACAGATTGTAAAGGACATCCAGGAGGCTGGTGAGTGGGCATCTTTAGGGTTCTGAGCAAGGAACCCCACAGTGGGAACTCTGAGCTGGGATCCAGACTGAAGTCCTTCCAGCTTGTCTGGGCTAGGCATTGGCTGGGTAGCACAGGAAAGGCTCTGGCAGGTGAATGCAGAGGTAGACAGGATCCGAGGCTAAGGGAGCACTGGAGTGCTGCCTGTGGCTCCAGGAAGATCAGGGAGGACATCCTTGAAGAGGTGGCAGTTGGGCTGCAGCCTAGTCAAGGTAGAGACTACAAGTGCTGACAGAGTAGGAGCTTGGACTAAGGCCAGGAGGAAGGTGGGCTTTATTCACTGGGAGATCACAGGGCGAAGATGAGCTTGTAAGATAATACCAGAGGGCCTCTGTGGGCAGGCCACAAGAGTGACCATTTTTTGGTCGCTTTTGTCTGGGGTTTATGGAGGAGGGTGATGAGCACATCATCCTTTAAGCCAGCTCTATTTGGAGCTGGTTCCCAGAAGAATTAAGAGCTTCCCTCCTTCCCACCCTTCCTCCCTCATCTCCTTTATCAACTTATCATTCATCAAGGGAGGAGGGGCCTGAGAGGAGAGGGAAGATGGGAGTAGGTATTCTCTACTTGCAAAAGGCTCTGTGGAGAGAAGAGCAGGCTGGCCAGGAAGTCAGTGAATGGAGCAGATTGAGGGGTGTCTTGCCTGGCCTGGCCATGTGTGGTAAAGGAAGCAGAGAGCCTGAGGCCCTAGCTTGATGGTTATGTGGCCCTTCCTGGTGGTGCAGCCCCATCCCCTATGGTGTGACCCTGTCCTTCTCCCCAGTGGTACAACTCTTGGTCACTCCCCTCCATGTCTGCCGCCCCACTCCCCATTGCCAATAGTGTACCCTTGGTTTGCTCCATGGTTCAACCTCCATGGTGAAAGCCAGTCCCTACATGATGCAGACCTGCTGTTCCTCATGTGCATCAAGCTGCTGTCCCTTTGCAGGAGGCATTATGACAATTGAGGACCTGAACAACTATCAAGCAAAGCTGATTGAGCACCCGTTGAGCACCAGCCTTGGGGACTCGGTGTTGTATGTGCCCAGTGCTCCGCTCAGTGGGCCTGTGCTGATTCTAATCCTGAACATCCTCAAAGGTGAGCAGTCCCTGCTGAGAGGCCCCAGACACACTGTCGGCTACTCCTTGTCCCTTCTCATGCTGTATCCCTGCTGGATCTGGGGCTTCTTTCCTTTACTGAGTGTGGGGTGTGCCCTGTCCTACCTCACAGCTTCTTTAGGGGGCAGTGTGGAGTGACAAGGCTAACCATACTAGAGGCTGGAAGAGGAAGAGGGGAAGGGGAAGGAGGAGCTGGGAAAAAAAAAAAGGAGGAAGAAGAGGGAGAGGAGAAAGGGCAGAAGGAAGGCAAGGAAGGAGTGGATGAAGAAGAGGAGGGTGAAGAGGAAGAGTAGTTGGAAGAGACAGAGGTGCTGGAGTTCAGGGCAGGGGGGCTTGGTTCGAAGGGTTGTAATGCCAGGTACTGCCAGCTCACACCTGTAATCAATCCTAGCTACTCAGGAGGCTGAGATCCGAGAATCGAGATTTGAAGATAGCCCAGGCAGGAAAGACTTTCATCTCTAATAACACCACCATCACCATCACCACCACTGCTACTACTACCACTACTACTACTATTGCTACTATTGCGGCTACTACTAGTAAAGCCAAAAGTGAAGCTGTGTGGCTCAAGTAGTAGAAGGGTTGAAGGGTCCACTACTGGAGAACAGGCTATTCATGGAGGACAGTCACGGCGGGGGGGGGGGGGTGTCATACCATTGGTCATCTTTGAATGATAAAACTAAGGGACAGCATCTAGGTCCCGAGTTTAAGTAGTTCTAGTATATGCACACACACACACACACAATCACACACACAATCACACACACACACACACAACTAAAAAAGATGATGCTAAGTCAGGCCCCCATGGCTCACCCCTGTAATCCTAGCTACTCAGGAGGCTGAGATCTGAGGTTCGTGGTTTAAAGCCAGCCTGAGCAGGAAAGTCCATGAGACTCTTATTTCCAATTAACCAGCAAAAAAAAAAAAAAAAAGCCAACAGTGGCACTGTGGCTCAAGTGGTAAGAGTGGCAGCCTTAAGCAAAAAGAAGCTCAGGTGCATTGCCTAGGCCTTGAGTTCGAGCCCCAGGACTAGCATATTTAAAAGAAAAGTATGTTTCTGGTAATAGAAGTAGTCACCTGTGGCTTTGTAGGCCTTGGAGCCTGGTGTGTGAGTGCCTGAGGCCCAGCTGGGGACCCTATGTCTTAACAAGAGTGTTCTGGGGGGGAGGCCACTGCCGTTGGTTATCAAGTGCCTCCTTTCTGAGAGGGTTGGGCAACATGGCTCAGGGTGGCATCAATCCTCCGAGCCCCATGTGCCCCTGGGGCCTGTCAGTGTTGTCCTTGGCTCTGATCGATCAGGGTACAACTTCTCTCCGGAGAGTGTGAAGACACCTGAGAAGAAAGGTCTGACATACCACCGCATCGTAGAGGCCTTCCGGTTTGCCTATGCCAAGAGGACCCTGTTGGGAGACCCCAAGTTTGTTGATGTGACTCAGGTAAGGGGCTGGTCTATAGTCGAGGAGAGGCATGCCATAGAGATGTTAAGGGAGGTCCCAGGGCTGACCCTGCCTCCCTTCTGCCATAATCTTTCACTGTGAACCTACTATGTCCTGGGGAAGATTGGTTACTCTAGGGCCCAGCCTTCGCTCTATGGACTTCAACTGAGCTGGGGCAAAAACAGACTTGGCAACAGATCATTGGTGCCCACTTCTGGCTGAACTCCTACTGCAGGGGCCCTTGCAAAGGCTGTGCTCTTGAGCAATGCAATGGGGGTGTTGCAATCTTCAGGACTGCTGTGGAGGATGTGTGAGAAATTGAGGATCCAGCAGGCAGAGCCCTTAACAGTCTACTCCCTGGTCATACTAAGAAGCTAACGCTTCCCCCATCCCTTCCCTTGGCTTGGTATCACCTGGCTGTCACATTTGTCAGGTACCTCAGCTCTCTACTAGGCCTCCACTGAGGCCTCCATCGAATCCCTCTCTGCCCAGGGGCCCTCATGGCTTTTTTCACTTACTTGGATGCCCTGCCTTCAGGGGCAGATTTGAAGACACCCCTGCCCCCACCATACCTGGGACCAGCCAGAGGGACCTCCATTCTCCCTGCCATCTTCTCTTTTCCTGGTAAACATTGAGCAACCCTCACATTTCTGCAAGCTGTGTGTGTGTGTGTGTGTGTGTGTGTGTGTGTGTGTGTGTGTGTGTGTGTAGAATAGAATCCAGCCTCTCACATGTCAGGTAAGCACTGTAGCATAGAGCCACATCCCCAGACCATTTTCTTTCCCTTCAGACTTTGTCTATCCTTGCTTGAACCTCACAATCCCAGATCTTCACATCCAACCTCATTTTCCCTTTGGGGTTCTCTCAGTAGCATCCCACATAGCTTACCACACATTCTTCCATTTTGAAAATTAATTAATGTGTGTGCATGTGCACTGGGCCTAGGCACTGTCCCTTAACTTTTCCACTTAAGGCTAGTGCTCTGCCACTTGAGCCACAGCTCCACTTTCAGGTATTTGGCGCTTAATTGGAAATAAGAATCTTGTAGACTTTCCTGCCTGGGCTGGCTTTGAACCAAGAACCTCAAATGCCAGCCTTCTGAGTAGCTAGGATTACAGGTGTGAGCCACTGACGCCTAACTCATTTTGCAAATCTTTATATCTGTAAAATGTGAAAAAGAAAAAGTAGCCAGGTACCAGTGGCTGACACCTGTAATCCTAACTACACAGAAGGCTGAGATAGGAGGATTAAAATTTGAAGCCTAGATGGGAAAGTCCGCAAGACTCTTACCAACAAAGAGCTGGAAGTGGAGCTGTGGTTCAAGTGTACCAGCCATGAGTAAAATTGCTTCTTTCCTTCCTTTTTCTTTTTCTTTTGTTCAAGGTTGGTGCTTTACCACATGACTGAGCTACAGCTGCACTTCTAGCATTTTGGTGGTTAGTTGGAGATAAAAGGGTCTCCTAGACGTTTCTTGCCCAGCTATCTTCAAAATCTTGATCCTCAGATCTCAGTCTCCTAAGTGTCTAGGATTACAAGCGAGGGTCACCAGCACTTGGCATGAGATGAGCCATCTTCATGCCACCTGGTTCTCCATAGCTTGCTCTTTACTCCCTCATGGCCACCAGGGGGACCCTGTGAGAACGCTCCCCAGCATGCTTCTCCTCTACCTGTGCCTGTCAGTCCTTACAGGAATAATGAACCCCAAACATCTTCCAGCCTTCTCTCCCCTCATCCCAGTCACTACTGGAAACTCACAGCCCTGTCCTTCCTGCCCCAGGGCCGTTGCATTTTCCCTTTAGGCTCCTGCTGGACTCTTTTCAGATATCTCTTCTAAAGCAGCCCTCCCTAACAACGACTCTGCCTATCCTTCATTTTTTCTCTATTCTTTTTCTCTGCCTTCCTATTACTAGAACTTTCCCTGCCTGTTCCCTTCCAATTTCTCATCTCTAGGCATGCCGCACAAGCTCTGTAAGTCATTGCATGAATGAATCACTGATAGGATGAGAGTCTAAAGGCTTGAGGGTGTGGATAACAGACATTCAGAATTCACTGGAGTGCAACAAAGAGATGGGGGTCACACAGGCCATGTGAGGTGCTGAGCCCACCCCCCTGTGTCCTGGAAAAACCCCAAAAGTTTTAGAGTGCAAGAGGGTTGTGATCAGAACCATGGCCAGGGTTTTTCCTGAGACCTCGGACCCGTGCCCCCCTCTCCACGCTCCCTCCCCACCTCCTCAGTCCAGCTCTGGGCTCTCGGCAGGTCATTCGCAACATGAGCTCAGAGTTCTTCGCTGCCCAGCTCCAAGCTCGCATCACTGACAGCACCACTCACATGACTTCTTACTACGAACCTGAGTTCTACAACCCGGATGATGGGGGCACCAGCCACCTGTCAGTGGTCTCGGAAGACGGCAGTGCTGTGTCCGCTACCAGCACCATCAATCTCTAGTAGGAGCTGTGGGGCCAGGTGGTGCAGGGTCAGAGGTGGTGGGCCAGAGGCTGCCTTCATCCCAGGAAAGGACTCCCACTGTTATGGTGGGTAACAGCTCCCTCTGGCAGCATGGCCTCACAGGCGGGGGCTTGGGCTGGGGTGGGTGGGGAGGCGGGACCAGGCCGGGCCAGGCCTCTTAGCTCACAGCTGTCCGCCCCCTCCCCACTCGCAGCTTTGGCTCTCGGATCCTTTCCCGGGTCAGCGGCATCCTGTTCAATGATGAGATGGATGACTTTAGCTCGCCTAATTTCATGAATCAATTCGGGGTGCTCCCATCACCAGCCAATTTCATCAAACCAGGTGCAGGATCTGGGTCCTGGGGAGTTTGTGTTTGGAGGGGGCTGGCATCCTGAGCCAGGGGCTGACCAGCATCTCCGTGTGCTCTGATGGGCCATAGGGAAGCAGCCGTTGTCATCCATGTGCCCGTCCATCATTGTGGGTCCCGATGGGAAAGTCCAGATGGTGGTGGGAGCCTCTGGGGGTACGCAGATCACCACGGCCACTGCGCTGGTATGTGTCCCCTACCTGTCCTCCCTACCCCTGTCCCTGGGCCACACCGAGGCCCTCACCACTCCCCCACTCCCAGGCTATCATTTACCATCTGTGGTTCGGCTATGACGTGAAGCAGGCAGTGGAGGAGCCCCGGCTGCACAATCAACTTCTGCCCAACACCACCACCGTGGAGAAGCACATTGATCAGGTGGGGAAACTGAGACATGGTGTGGGCTTATAAGGCATCCTGTGCTGGAGGGTTATTTCTGATGATGGACATAACAGAGTCCATTATGGAATAATAAGACCTCATAAGCCTGGGTACTCCCAGTCAGCTCTTCCCGTGTGTGTGTGTGTGTGTGTGTGTGTGTGTGTGTGTGTGTGTGTGTGTGTGTGTACTGGGGCTTTAGCCTATTTTCTCAAGGCTGGCACTCTACCACAGCTGGCACTCTAGTCACAGCTCTACTTCCAGCTTTTGTGTGGTTGCCTGGAGATAAGTGCCACAGACTTTCTGCCTGGGCTGGCTTCAGACTTTGATCCTCAGATCTCAGCCTCCTGAGTAGCTAGGATTAGAGGTACCCAGCTACCATCTGGCTTTGTAAGACCCTCAACTCAGAGTGGTCCTGACCATATCGATGGCCCTGCTGAGGCTTCCTTCTCCCCACTCCCCCTCCCCCAGGCTGTGACTGAAGCCCTGAAGGCCCGGCACCATCATATCAAGGTCACTTCTACCTACATTGCTGTGGTCCAGGCCATTGTCCAAACAGCCAGTGGCTGGGCAGCTGCCTCAGATTCCAGGAAAGGCGGGGAGCCTGCTGGTTATTGAATGCTGGGATGGACAAGACTGACCAGAAGCCTAGGGACAAGAATCTCACCAGAGCGGGGAGTAGGACTTTGGAGGACCTGCTCTTTCTGAGAGTGGCAGAACAACATAATAAATGGAGACTGCAGTGCCAGGCTGTGGACATCCTGAGTGGCAGGCTCCTCACTCCTTGGGCCTCAGTGTCTTGTGCATGAAATGGAATTATCAGGTTGGGGAAGAATGGCAAGGTGGAAACTAGAGATCTTCGCACTCTGGGTACTGGAGTTAGCCTTAACATTTTAGTAGGGGCAGAGCAAAGTATGTGGGTGAGGTGAGGGGGAGGAGGATTAGAGATGAACAGGCCATTATTAAGCAGTGTTCTTCCTCATCACTACCCCCAGGGCCAGAGAGGCTCCTGACATCCCTTCCTTGATCAGATAGCACTTTTGACTATTGCCCACGAGGGGGAGCCCCAGCCCGGGCATTGTTGGGAAATTGCTGGGAACCAGGGTACCGTCTCGGTTTCTGAGCTCCCCCTGCCCAAGAAGTAAGGAAGTGAAACTAAAGTCTGAGGAGTTAGGATTTGGGAGGCAGAAGCAAAGCATCTTGATAAGAGACACACCCAGGGGTCACTTGCCAAGCACAAACTCAAGAGTGAAATCCCAGCTCGCAGTCAGCTCTAACGGGAGAAGTCCAATTACCACACAACAGCAAGCTGGTGAACTGGAGAAGATCCCCAGCTCCCCTAGGGAGAAAGGGCCCAGAGGGGTGGGTCTAGAAGAACACTGCTAGGCCCCAGCATCCCTGGGGGTGGGCTGGGGTGGTGGGGGTGGTCATCCCTTCTCTCTAGTCTAATAACTCCTTCACACACAGTTGTGATCCCCGAGGCTGGTGGTGACGGGTAGAGGCGTGGGATGGGGGTCGCAGTTTGGTGATCACAGTTTGGGGTCACCTCTGGCTGTGACCAGTGGGGGCATCTAAAGAATACAAGGAGAGGGGCAGGGAGGCTGAGAAACCTGGTCCTTCCAACAGAGAAATGGGGTTTGGGTGTGCAGGGTTCACCCTGGGTCTAAAGCAAAAGCCTGTGTGTGGGGGGGGGGGGATGGGGGAAGGCTTCTCTGGGAAAGAGACAGAGGCCGAGTGGTCATTCCTACATCTTTATTTTAGTCTAAAAGGAAAGGCCATGGCCCCATTTACCTGGAGAAGATGAAGACCTGCTCTAGGTTGCACAGCTATGAGAGGGTGGGAGATGGGCCACGGTACTCGCTGAATCCAGGTTCCCCAGGCATCTTCAGGGGCTAGGGGAGATGAAGGTCTCTCTTTTCACCCCATCTTCTCCCCACCACGTCCTGGATTAGGACATTCATTAGGATCTTCCCAGCTGGATCACCCGGCCCAGCTATGGCGGAAATCCCAGCATGACACAAACCCTTTTCCTGGGCCTTTGCCCTCACTGTCTCTGTACCCTGGCCTCTGCCTGACCAGGATAACGACAGAGCTGGCCCCACCCCTGGCCCCCCGCTGTTCTTGCCCTCAGTGCCTTGTCCTCTGAGGCCTGAGGTGGGTGGGGTGGGCTGGCCTGCACCCAGCAATGCACTCTGATTCCTGATTGGGCAATGTCAACACAGCCAGGGCAACAGCACCCGCCCACTGAAGACAAGGATGACAGCGGCTTGTGGGAAACAGCCTCTCTCACGAAGACTGACCAGGGAATCTGGCAAGGAGGTCCGGGCAGGCTGTGTGATCTGTGTAGATGCTGTCTGGCTCTAGTGTCATTTCTTGGCTATGCCAGGAGGTGGGCTAGGACTCATGTATGGCCTGGAAAGAGACACGGAAGGCAGTGTAGGGCTGTGGCAACGGTGCCTAAACTATCACCTTTGCACCCTGCACCCCTGTTAAGCTTGGTCAGTGTACCTCAGTGTACCCTTGCTTGCTCCAGCTACACACAAGAAGGCAGTGTCCCCAGGGAGGAGATAGGGCCAGTGCAGGAATAACTCTGAGATGGATGGTCACAAGGAGGCAGACACACAGTGTGGGGAATGTGGGGGAGGAGGCATGGGAACCCACACAGGGCAGTGTTGCTCCCCAAGAAGTTTAAGATTGTATCTTCAGGTCAACAGGTCCCCCGGGGTGGGATGGTCCCATGGCATTGGGTGCCACAGAGTGGACTCGTGGCCTGTCCGCATCCTGCTCCCCTCTATGGGCAGCACGCTGGGCTCTGGGCCAGGTTGTGGCTGAGATGTCCTACATGACTCTACCTTGGATTCCCCTGCTTCAGCTTCTCCTCCGGGCCATATGAATGACAAGGCTGAGCTTGTGCCCGTGTGGAGGGCAGAGTCTGGGAATGGAGTTCTGTCCTGCATGGGAGGGGGGCTTTGGCTCTCAGAGCCTGATGCAAGAAGGGGCTAGGTCACCCCCAGCTTTGCCTTCTCTGTGTTTCTGGGAGCCGTGCACACTAGCCCCTTGTCCCTGGTGCCGTGGGGTCAGACAGAAGGGCCAGGGGACCCACTGATAGTGAAAGAGTTAACCACTGCCACTGGCTCCTTATTGCAAGGAAACAAGCACTTCCCCTGCTGGGCGCCTGGCCTGGCCTGCTGCCCGGCCTACGCCGGGGCTGGACACTGGAAGTTCAAGTGTGTGGGCAGATCTGTCTTGGCGGCACACACTTGAGGAGGGTAGGGGCTGCTGCTGCGCATCTGTCTGTCTGTAAACCCATCTGCGGGTCTGCCTGCTGTTTGTCTATAAACTCATCCGTCTGCCCACCTTTCTGTAAGTCTATCTCTATATTAACATCCACCAGACCTTCCTCTCTGTCCAGCTGTCTGGCTTAGATGTCAATCTATCTGTTTGTCTGTCGGTTTTTCCCTCTGTCCAATCATCAGTGAGCTTGCCTCGGCAGCTTCTTGTCCATCTATCTGCCTGTCTGTCTATCCAGCCTCTGGCCTATCTGCCCGCTGGCCTCCCCTCCCCTCCTGGGCCAGAAAGCCATGGCCCAGGGCCACAGGGCCACAGTCAGCCTGGTCTTCCTGGGGGTAGGGCTGGGGCTGGCCATTGTCACTGTGCTGGCCATGGTGCTCTCTCGCCATCGTCCCTCCTGTGGCCCCCAGGCCTTTGCCCACGCCGCTGTAGCTGCTGACTCCAAAATTTGCTCTGACATTGGACGGTAAGAGGTGGGTGGGGACTGGCGGCCCTTGGCTTTTGGCTCCTCTTGGAGACTTTGTGGCTGTGGCAAGTGTGTAGGGGAGAAGGCACAGGAGGGTGTGTGCTGGCTCATGGAGAAAGGGCCATGTGGCAGGTATGCTCACAGGGCAGATAGGGAACCCCCTGGGGGCAACAGCAATGTTGCACAGGCAGGGTTTGAGTCTACTCCTAGTTCAGGGGCTCAGAAGAGCCACTTATACCACAAAGGTTGAACTTAGAAACTCTGAAAGGGCCCTGCAGCCTAACTCCGATGGCCTGTAATGGACTTGTCAGCATGGCCAGCTGTCCAAGGCTGGGGGCTTTGCCCAGGGGCACAGGCAAGGGGGTGCAGGAGATCTGTATATGGATGGGTACTGGCCTGCTGGGTGCACACAATACTGCCCAAGCCCCGTCTCCCCCCTGCTAATGCCCCTTCCTTCATGGCCACCCTCCCCTTGTCACAGGACCTGGGCCAACTGATGTTTGGCAGGCCACAGCCGGTTTTACCTGACCTTCTTCCAGGAAACCTAGCCCATAAGAAACCTCACTGGAGGGAAGCATGGCAGGAAGCTCCTTGTGGCCCCCCAGTTCCCACACTGGATCCCCCAGAAACTTTCTGTTTGCCAACTCAGTCTACTTCCCAGCATATCAGCTTGACAGGCTTTACTGTGAAGACTCGAGGTGTTTTGCAAACCCAGGCTGGGTCCTGCAGCAGAAGCGTGTGGCATGGCTGGGCAGAGAGGACTTCTGTCCCCTACTTCCTGGTTTCAAGACATGCTTTCTTTTGCTGATTATGCATCCATCCACCTCTTCATTCATTCATTCATTCATTCCACCCTTTCCTTTCCCATCAATCCATCCTTCCTCATTTCACCTGCTGCTGGCACTCTACCACTTGAGCCACAGCTTCATTCCCAGCTTGTTTTTCTGGTTAATTGGAGATATGAGTCTCATGGGCTTTCCTTTCTGGGTGCATTTTGAACCATGGATCCTCAGATCTCAACCTCCTGAGTAGCTAGGATTACAGGCGTGAGCCACTGGTGCCCAGGCTCAAGATGCTTCCTCAGGGATGGTAGAGAGTGAGATCAGCTGCCGCCCCTGCCATGGGAGGCTGTGTAGAGATGCTTTGCCCCTCCTACACCTGAAACTGCCAAAATGCAAGTGAAGCTGGGGGACCTCAGGCCTCAGAGATGACCAGGGGAAGGAGGACAAGCAGGAATGGCTCTGCTGCCACATAATCTCTAAACAGACTGGGTACTTGCAGGGTTTCCTTGAGCCTGACTGTCTGGGGTCTGCTTTGTGCATAAGGCTAGTTTTAGGGGAGAGAGGGGTCTCTGCTCTGATCGAATTCTTGAGCAGATTGTTGGTGATATGAGAGGATGTGGTTTCTCTTTTAATGTTTTGTTAAATAACTCTCTACTTCCTGTTCCTGTTTTAAGAAGCCACAAGTGGGAGGAAGCCTGGATCTAGTTCCAACACTAGGAGTCTCCTGTGAAATAGAGATCAGGTGACCCTGGCTAGGCTGGGGGCCACAGGAAGGTGCCTGGCTGCTGGCCAACATCTTTCCTAGGGGGCCTGACCTTGTTGCTTCCAAGGTCAGTCCATGTTCCTTCCTTCCTTCTTTCCTGCTGTTCCCCATCTCTCTAATCACATTCTCCTCCCTGGGCCATCCGCTGCAGCTTGGGTCTCTGGATGAGAGTTCTTAAGGTTTATGTGAGTGAAGAAGAGCTGGTACCATGCCTAATAGACACACACACACACACACACACACACACACGCACAGTGAGATCCCTTCTCTACTATGTCATCTCTCAGTGTGACACCCCACAGTGTACAATCTGAATATGCTGAGCTTCTGAGTAAATGTTCATCTTTTTTTTTTCTTGTATTGGTACTCAAGGCTGGTGCTCTACCACTTGAGTCACACCTCCACTTCTGGTTTCTTAGTGGTTAATTGGACATGAATGTCTTACAGACTTTTCTACTCAAGCTGGCTTTGAACATGGGTCCTCAGATCTCTGCTTCCTGAGTAGCTAGGATTGCAGGTGTGAGCCACTAGCACTCAGTAAAGGTTTATCTTCTAAGAAGACTTCTGGCATTGCCGGGTTCGGGGGATCCTTTAGGCATTGTGGGCTTCATCTGCTGTGGCTTCTCAAAGATTCTTGCTTTTCTAATGGATGGGCTTGCTTTCCCATCCACTAAGGATCACAGTGGGCAGGCCCAGCTAGCCCTGGAATATGAGTCTTCTGCTGTGGCTGCTGTTGCCCTTGCAGGGGTGAAATGATGTCAGGGCTATGGGTGGGAACAGATTTTCCGAGAGCCTGCCATCTCTCCACTCAGGAACTTCAATCTGCCCTGCCCCTGAACTTGGCCCATGAAGACCAAAGATTTTGCACAAGCAAGTGAATAAGACACAGGCATGGTGGCCTTCTATGGGGCCTCTGATGAGAAAACTTTTAAGGATGGCATGGGCTGAGGGGTGTGGGGGCAGGTGTGAGTGGGAACAGGGTGACTGAATGCCAAGGGCTAGGCTCTGTCTGCTCCCCCATGCTTCTCTGGACCACAAGGGAGAGCAGGGACAGCGGACAAGTTACACTTTGAGGGCCTCCTCAGTTTCCTCACCTGTGAAGTGAGACTCAGCTTGGCATCTTCCTCATGGGATGGCTAAGAGCACACCAATGGCAAGGCATGGGACACAGGACCCCCATGGGAAATGCTCTGTCTACTAATCTCTTCTGTGGGTTGGTCTGGGCAGGGGCCTGAGGACGGGGGACTAGGGTGTAGCCCCTAGTTCCCTGCTGCCAGAGCCATAGCTTTTCATCTCACCCCTTTTCCTTCCTGTGGGGCTGGGATGCTCGTGGCTCTCTATACGATGGGTCAGATCCCTAGGAAATGACTGTATTTCCTGTTCTCTGGGACTCAGCACTACTTATGTGTGTGCAAATATGTGCGTGTGAGCACACATGTCTGAGTAGGTGTGTGGCCACAGTGATGGTGATGGAAGTCTCCTGATTCCTTAACAAGTACATTTGAAGATCTGTAAGTTCTTCTGCTGGCCAGAAATGCCCACACTTCACAGCTGCTCAGGCTCAGGGAGCTGACGAGCTTGCCTGACACCAGGCAGAGGCAAGTCCAACCATGAGTGTGTTTATGGGGTTATGGGTACACATCCTTCTCTGTCTACAGCACACAACACCCTCTTTTGTCTTATATCAAATACATGAGGGTTGAGGTCATGGCTAAATGATAGGACACGCCTAGTCTTCAAGAGACCCCGGGTTCCATCGTGTGTGTGTGTGTGTGTGTGTGTGTGTGTGTGTGTGTGTGTATGTACACACACTTGCACGCACTGGGCCTGGAACTCAGGACCCCACACTCTTGTTTAGCTTTTCCTACCAGTTGAGCCATACCTCCATTTTCTGGGTTAATTGGAGATAAGAGTTTCAGAGACTTTCCAACCTAGGCTGGCTTTGAACTGCGATCCTTAGACCTCAGCCTCCTAAGTAGTTAGGATTACAGGCGTGAGCTCGGGGCGCCTAGGTAAGAATGGTATTTTAGCATCTACGATCTGGAACCTAAGCCTGCTTGTTGCCATATAGGATACTTTTACTACTCTGTTCTTTCTATGTAGAGACGCAGAAAAACAAACCTTTAGGAAATACCATGCTTCATGCTGACAGCTCCAATGCCCCACAAGAGGCTTGTTTCCCAACTTTCTCTAAACTGTATTTATAAATTCTTTTCCCATGGTGATAGAGTCCCCCACCCCCTCATGTCAATGCGTTTACTTTCCTGTCCTATCCCAAAATACTCATAAAAGAGTTTTGGAATTGCTTCAATGACAATATTATTACAGCTCTATTTCCTAGTACTAATGATAAATCTACTAGGTGAAGTTTGAGATCTCCTGTTTTACAGGAGGGTTTTATTTTATTTTTGTCCTTAGCATAGATCCTACAAAATATGTATAATTAATTAAATTACTTTTCTGCTGAATTGGTATTTTTAGCTTCATATACTATTACCTTGCTTTTTTCAGTATGTTTTCATTTTAAGATCTTATTATTATTATTTTTTTTTTTTTGGCCAGTCCTGGGCCTTGGACTCAGGGCCTGAGCACTGTCCCTGGCTTCCTTTTGCTCAAGGCTAGCACTCTGCCACTTGAGCCACAGCGCCACTTCTGGCCGTTTTCTGTATATGTGGTGCTGGGGAATCGAACCCAGGGCCTCATGTATACGAGGCAAGCTCTCTTGCCACTAGGCCATATCCCCAGCCCTAAGATCTTATTATTTATTTATTTATTTATTTATTTATCGTGTTGGTACAGGGGCTTGAACTCAAAAAGCTAAGAGACAGTGCCCAGCCCCAGAATGCAAGCCCCACTACCAACATGAGAAAGAGAGAGAGAATGTTATTCATATTTATAAGTACTTTACTCCATTCCTGATCACTATTTTAAGGGAAATAATTTGTGTGTTTGTAATTTTCTCTCTTAAATTTTTTTAAAAAGTTCCTTCCTTCCTTCCTTCCTTTTCCTTCCTTCCTTTTCCTTCCTTCCTTCCTTCCTTTCTTCCTTCCTTTTCCTTCCTTCCTTCCTCCCTTCCTTCCTTCCTTCCTTCCTTCCTTTCTTTCCCTTCCTTCCTTCCTTCCTCCTTCCTCCTCTTCTTCTTCTTTTCTTCTTCTTCCTCATCATCCTCCTTTTTCTTTTCTTCTTGTTATAATGTCTCTACGTAGCCCAGGCTGACCTCTAGCTGTTGGTTAGCTCAGCTTTTGAGATGCCCACTCCCCTTCTCTGGGAAGTACTGAGATTTTAACTCAAGGCCTCATATTGAGTTTCCTCTTCATAATTTTGGAGCTGACTGAGAGCTCTGGCTTGCTAGCTCTGCCCAGCAACAAGTGTATTACATTCAATATCAGTAGCCTAGCTAGAAAAGATGCAAATCAAAACTTCATTCACAGTGTTGTTGTTAAGTCAAAACATTGTAAGAAGAACCTTTATAAGTCAGGCACAGTCATCTGAATAGAGTTCTAGTTAGCTAGAAGGGTATTTTGTACATGTGACTAGTGTTTACAATCAGTTGGTTTTAATAGAACAGAATGTCTGTCGTTATCAACGAGCCTCATCTAGTCAAAGGCCTTAAGAGCAAAAACTGAGGTTTCCTGGGGAAAAAGGAAGTCTGCGTCAAGACTAACCTGCACTTCTAGCTATTCATGAAGTTTAGATGTGAGGATCCCAGATTAAATTCCCAGGCTTGGAAGTCCATGAACTGTGGCTAAAGTGGTAGAGCACAAGCCTTGAGCAAAAATACTAAGGCACAGAGCCCAAGCCCTAAATTCAAACCCCAGTACTGGTGTGTATGCATGCATGCACACACACACACAATATATATATATCACTTGTTTTTTTTTTCTTCTTTGTACCATCTAGGGACCTGAACTCAGGGCCTTGCACTCTTGCTTAACTTTCTCTGCTCAAGGCTGACACTCTACCATTTGAATTATACCTCCACTTCCAGCTTTTTTGCTGGTTAATTTGAGACAAGAACCTCAGATTTGTCTGCTAGAGCTGGCTCCAAACAGTCATTCTTAGATCTCAACCCTCTGAGTAGCCAGGATTATAGGTGAGAGTCACCGGTGCCCAGCCCTCATCCCATACTGTTTCAATGTGAATCCCAGGTACATAATTTTTCTTACAAACATTTCACTAGGTGTTATTTTAAACCTCACAAAATATTATCATTGCCAATATTGTTCTAACTTTATCATTTAGAATGTCATACAAACACTACCCACTTATTTACCTCTTCCATTGCCCTTGCCCTTCATCTATCTCTCCCTGCATCTCTGAGCTTCCCATCTGGGCTCATGATCACTTCAAGTTCCTTCTAGCACAGGGAAATCCCCTAGCACAAATCTCCACTTTTTATTTGTCTGAAAATGTCTTTATCCTGCTTATATTTTGGAGGATACTATTTGTGGGCAGATAATTCTAGGTTGGCAGATATATTTTCCCCTTACGTGTGTGTGTGGGGGCAGTCGTGGGGCTTGAACTCAGAGACTGAGAACTGTCCTTGAGCTTTTATGCTTGATCTAGGCTAGTGCTCGACCATTGTGAGCCACACTTTCACTTCCGGTTTTCTAGTGGTTAATTGGAGATAAAAGTCTCATGGACTTTCCTGCCTGGGCTGGCTTTGAACTGCAATCCTCTGATTCCAGCCTCCTGAGAGCTAGGATTCTAGGCATAAGCCACCAGCGCTCAGAATCTCTTTTACTTTAAAAACATCATGCCCCTGTCTCTGTTTTTCTCAGCTCCACTAAGGAGTAAGCTCTATGTCTAATTTTGCTTCTTTGAAGGCAATATGTCTCCCCCACCCCCATACAAGGGCTTGAACTCAGGTCCTTGTGCCCTCCCTCAGTTTCCTCACTCATGGCTGGTGCTTTACCACTTCAGCCATGCCTCTAGACTAGTATTTGCTGGTTAATTGGAGATGGAATCTTTTGGATTTTTCTACCTGAACCGCCTCCATATTTCAACACTCTGGTCTCAGTAAGGAAATTCATCATGATGCCTGATTGTGTCAGTCTTGTTTTGTTCCTACAGCTAGTGTACTGTCCCCTTTCCCATTCTGAGATTCTGTGTCTTCTTGTGGCACAGGATAAGGACACTCGAGTCAGAAGCTGGGGAGGGTTGGAGTTCGGGATCAAGCCGCAGGAACTGCGCTGAGGGAAGGTGTTGGGATCAGGGGACCCATGAAAAGAGAACAAGTACTCAAGGCCACTCCTTCAGATCTTGATTTCCTCTTTGATAACTAGGGCTTAAACACTGGCTTCTTGGGGGTGTTGGCGAGGTTTCTGGGTGTTAGGGAGAAGGCAGCTGAGGCGAGTGTGCAGGGCTGTTGCCTGAAGGTCAGGATGGTTGCACTCCAGGCTAGCCTAACCAAGGCTTAGGATCTGAAGAGTCTATCCCTCCTACAGGGGTTTGATGCCCAGTTCTGAGGCCTCGAGGCAGGTTAGGATCCAGGAGTCACCAGACACAGCTTTTTAAGGGGTTTGCAACCACTCTGGGTCTATGACCAGTAAAGATGGGAAGTGGAGTCCCAGAAGAAACAAGAAGGGGGTGGCCCAGACCAGGTTCTGCCTATTACAAATGAGCCTTTGCTGTCAGGAGCTCCTTGAAGCCATGTCCACAGAAGCTCTTTACAAACCAAGAAGAGCGATGCAAATGACATCATAGTTAGACCCACTGAACAGCTGGACTTGAAGAAGGGGAAGCCCAGTCTGTTTTTTGACTTCGTGTGGGGTTTTCTGGCAGCACACAGGCCACCCATTCATCGGTCACTACTCCCCAGTGAGTGCTCCGTACATGAGCCCAGGTGAGGCGTGTGGGAGGGGAGCCAAACCACTGACCCGGTGTCTTATCCCCTAGAGCCATCCTCCAGCAGCAGGGCTCCCCTGTGGATGCAGCCATCGCAGCCCTGGTCTGCACGGGTGTTGTGAACCCCCAGAGCATGGGCCTGGGCGGAGGGGTCATCTTCACCATCTACAATGCAACCACAGGTGGGCCCGTGTCTCCCCCATGGGGAAGTCTGACTTATCCCAAACCACCCCGTAACACTTCCTAGGCCCCGTGCTCCACACAGACCTCCCCTGGTCCTGCCTCTTTCACCTCGGGTTCAAAGCCCTGGTGGCAGGTCCTCCTGCTAGTCTGAGTACACAGAGAGAAGCTGAGATCTAGGATAATCTAGGACCATCAAGCAGGACCATGACCACTCTCTTGCCCTACCCCCACTCTAGGAAAGGTGGAGGTCATCAATGCCAGGGAGACGGTGCCTGCCACACATGACCCGAGCCTGCTGGACCAGTGTGGAAAGGCCCTGCCACTGGGCACAGGTGCGGCTCTGAGTGGGTCCTCCACCCCGCCCCGACAAGCCATGGGGGATGGCTGTCAAACAGGCAGTGTGCCTCGTGTATAGGCTGTGACACCCTGTCCTGGGGGTGGAAGTTGGAGACCTGGAGTCAAGGGAGTCTTTCTGAGGGAGGGTCTGTCTGACTAAAGAGGGGTATTTCCAAGGAGAGGGCCAGGCTGAGGAATGTTCTGGGCATTCAGTGGGAATAGGTTTTTGAGACAGGGTCTTGCTGTGGACTTTTTAATGTGGACTTTGTAGAGAAGTGTCTTCTCTGCCGGGTGCTTGTGGCTTGTGCCTGTAAATCTAGCTACACGGGAGGCTGAGATCTGAGGACTGTGGTTCAAAGCTAGCCCAGGCAGGAAAGTGCATGAGATTCTTATCTCCAATTAACCACACAAACTGCAAACGAAGCTGTGGCTCAAGTGGTATAGTGCTAGCCTTGGGGAAAAAAAAAAAAGCTAAGGGCTAGAGTTCAAGCCCCAGGACTGGCACCACCCAGTGCCTTGTCCTGGGGAACCACAGGAGGTCTGGGCCTGTGTTCCAAAAGCTTTCTCTGCTGACATGTGCTGGAGGACAGGAGACAGCATGGAGAGAAGAGAGAAGCTCTGGAGCAGCTCAAAAGACACAGAGCTAAGGGCAGGGGGTGCTCTGTGCAGGAGTGCAGTGGATCGGGGTTCCTGGGGAGCTCCGTGGCTATGCTGAGGCTCACCGCCGCTATGGCCGCCTGCCCTGGGCACAGCTGTTCGAACCCACCATTACACTGCTCCGAGGGGGCTACCGTATGCCCTCCATCCTCAGCAAGTTCCTGAATAGCAGCTTTCTGAGGCCTTATTTGTATGCGTCCACCCTGAGGTAAGCAATGATGGTCCTGGGTTCAAAGACTCCCTTCTATCTGAGGCCAGCTAGGTCTCAGCTTTACATTAGTTCTGCCTTGAACTGGAGGGTTAGTACTAACGGAGTGCCGGGGACCTTAAGGCCAGGCCAGGGCTGTCTCAGATCAGAGCCCAGCTTCAGGCAGATCAGGCCATGAAGGGTTAATTGCTAAGTGATAGTACCCTGTGCCCCCTTACTCTTTTTTTTTTTTGGCCAGTCCTGGGCCTTGGACTCAGGGCCTGAGCACTGTCCCTGGCTTCTTCCCGCTCAAGGCTAGCACTCTGCCACTTGAGCCACAGCGCCCCTTCTGGCCGTTTTCCATATATGTGGTGCTGGGGAATCGAACCTAGGGCCTCGTGTATCCGAGGCAGGCACTCTTGCCACTAGGCTATATCCCCAGCCCCCCCCCCCCCCCTTACTCTTAGAGAATCTGCCCCATTGCTATTCATCTTCAGTGCCTCAGGCCCCTAAGCCAGGGCTGCTCCCCAAGAGAAGTCATAAGGATTCCATTAGATCCCTGGCAGAATGGCTGTCCTCTGGACCCTTGCCCACCCTGAGACTGCTTCCTTGTTCCCCCAGGCAGCTCTTCTTCAATGGGACAGAAATCCTGAGGCCTCAGGACCCATTCCCATGGCCTGCTCTGGCCACCACACTGGAGACTGTGGCTACGGAAGGGGCGGAGGCCTTCTACACAGGGAGACTGGGCCAGATGCTGATAGAGGACATTGCCAAGGAAGGTTAGCCACACTGACAGTCCAACCTCTGTCCTGAACACAGAAAGAGTCAGGTTCTGGGTATTGGGAGTTGAAGGTGAGCTCTTCCCCAAGCTGCCCCCAGGAGTGCCTGCTGCCCCCAGGGCTTGGAGAGGCCAGGTGCCCAGCTAAGCCCAGCCAAGTTAGCTTCAGGGCTTCTGTGGTCTAGGACTTCAAAGGGCAAGGCCCTCTCAAGGCCAGGGAAGGCAGCTCCAGATCACCATGTAGGCCCAGGAAACATTCTTCTTCCTCTCCCCTCCTCCACATCTTCTTCTGATCTAGCCACCCCATTCTGCTGCTCACATACCCATCCCCTCACCAGGTCTACAGCGGCTAAGGGACAAGAGCACCCCCCCACCTTTGTGTGTCCTGGGGCCAATGGTTATCCTTCTTTGGCCTCACTTTTAACATCTGTGCCTGAATCTCTCTCCTTTTCAACTCAGGAGGCCAACTGACTCTCCAGGACCTAGCTGCCTTCCAGCCAGAAGTGGTAGATGCCCTGGAGATGTCTCTGGGAGACTACACCCTGTACTCACCACCACCGCCTGCAGGGGGTGCCATTCTCAGCTTCATCCTCAATGTGATGAGAGGTAAAATCTCAGGGCTCCTCCCCTGCGAACCTGGGCTCCCAGCACAACCATGGCCGTACACAGTGAATGAATGCTTTTCATCATTATTTTTAAAAAATTCCAGATGTGGCTACTTATAAGGAAAAGTGGGGTGTTGGGGGCTGGGAGTGTCACTCGGTGGTAGTCTAGCTTGCATGAGACTTTGGATTTGATCCCCAGCCATGCAAAAGAAAGAAAGAAAAAAATTAATTTAATAATTAGAAAGAAAGAAAAGGAGCCTTTGTTTGTTTTTTTTTGTGCTAGCACTGGGGCTTGAGCTCAGGACCTTGTGCTCCTGTTTGGCTTTTTCATTCAAGGCTGGTGCTCTACCACGTAAGCCACACCTCTACTTCTAGGAGAGGAAGTCTCTTTCGACAGTTTTGGAGGTCCAAGGGCATATTTGCTTTGGCTCATTGGTTTAGTTCTGATAAGAGACCACGGTAAGTGGTGATGGTAGGCCACAATGGTAGAACTTGTGTCTGAATAAGTGGTCACATCTCAAGCCAAGAAGCTGTGACAGCTGGGTAAGGGTCAACTTACTCCTTTCATAAGCCCCATGGCTTGAACTCAGGGCCCGTGTCCTGTCTCTGAGTGTCTCTTGTTCAAGGCTAGCATTCTGCCACTTGAGCCACAGCATCATTTCTCACTTTTTTTGAGTAGTCTTTTTTTTATTTTAAATTAGAGGAGAAGAATCTCACAGACTTTGCTGCCTAGGCTGGCTCCAAACTACGATCCTCAGATTGCAGCCTCCTAAGTAGCTAGGATTACAGGTGTGAGCCACCAGCACCTAGAAACAACCTTCTTTTGAGAACTAGCAAGGTACCACACCATCTAGCCTCCAGTGACCTAAGTACCTCCCATCAGCCCCCACCTCTTAAAGACTCCACCATTTCCCATTATGACTATTGGAGGACTAAGCCTTCAATCACAACGGGCCACTAGAAGATGCCCAAAACATATCCCAACCACAGCAGGGGCCGCTGCCTTTTCTGCTCAGTCCCCTCCTGTGTAAACTGGCTTAACAGGCACGTGATATTCAAGATAAGACTATGGACACCCATCAGGTTGATATGTTTGAGCACTGGATCCCCTCTAGAAGACTGGCTATTTGAGGTTTTGTTGGAAGAACGGACATCTTCCTCCCTAATAGGTCAACTCAGAGGCAGGACACAGGACTCTTCAGTGTCCCATAAGAGAGCTGCACTTAGGCCTGGGGCAAAAACCCAGGATATCATAGCCTGAAGGGGGCTGCCTAGGTCTGGGGCTGGTTGTATTAGTGTCTGATGGATGCTATAACAAATTACTATGGGGCTGGGAATATGGCCTAGTGGCAAGAGTGCTTGCCTCCTACACATGAAGCTCTCGGTTCGATTCCCCAGCACCACATATATGGAAAACGGCCAGAAGGGGCGCTGTGGCTCAGGTGGCAGAGTGCTAGCCTTGAGAAGAAGCCAGGGATGGTGCTCAGGCCCTGAGTCCAAGGCCCAGGACTGGCAAAAAAAAAAAAAAATTACTATGAACACACAACAACAATGTATTACTGTACAGTTCTGGAAATTTTACATCACATTGTTCCTGGGGCCACATGAGACAAACACTTCCAGCTTCTGATGACTATCCTCTGCTTTGGCTGCATCACTCTAATTTCTGCCTCTGCTGCCATACAATAGTGTTTATCTGTGGGGAACACATTCTAAGACCCCAACTGGATGTATATATACTATGTTCTTACACATTCACACACACACACACACACACACTCACAAAAACAAACAAAAATCCCAGATTGCCAACATCATTACTTGTGTTAGCTTTCCATTACTGTAACAAATGCTTGTGATAAATCAGCTTATGAAGACAAAAGAGTCCTTTTGGCTCACAGCTTTTGAAGTTTCCATCCATTAAAGGTTGGCCTCATTGCTCTGGGGCCTGTAGTGAGGTGGCATCATCACAGAAGCCCGCAGAAGAAGAAGCTGCTCGCCGTATGGCATCTGAGAAGTAAAAGAGGAAGAGGAAGAAGTCCTATCCCATGAGCCCCTTCCAGTTCATGCCCCCCACCCTAGTGATCTAAAGTCTCCCACTGGGCTCCACCTCTTTTCTTTCTCTTCTCTTCTCTTCCTTTCTTCCTTCCTTCCTTTTTTCCTTCCTTCCTTCCTTCCTCCCTTCCTTCCTTCCTTCCTTCCTTTCTTTTTTTTTTTTTTTGCCAGTCCTGGGGCTTGAACTCAGGGCCTAGGCTCTGTCCCTGAGCCTCTCTGTGCTCAAGGCTAGCACCATTTGAATCTCAGCACCACTTCTGGCCTTTTCTCTTTATGTGGTACTAAGGAATCGAACCTCTCTTTATGTGGTACTAAGGAATCGAACCCAGGGCTTCATGCATGCTAAGTAAGCACTCTACCACTGAGCCACATTCCCTGCCCCAGGCTCCACTTCTTCATGGCTCCTCTGCCTTCTAATATGTCTGTGCTGAGGACCAAGATTTTAACACATGGACTTTGGGAGACTTTCCAGAATGCTACTCTTGCCCTTTGGAGCCGTTGTTAATTGAAATAGGTATTACTTTAACTTAAGTAATCTGATGAGCTGAACACTGATCTAATCATTTGGATGGCGGGCTAATCGGTGACTGATTGGCAGGTAGCATATACAGCATGGATACACTAGACACAAGGATGATTCCTATCCCTGGTAAGATGGAGCTAAACAGCATGAGATTTTATCACACTACTCAATTTAAAATTTCACCGGGACATACAATTTAAAGTTTATGAATTGTTTATGTCTGGCATTTTTACTTAGTATTTTCAGATTGTGATCCAATCATTGAAACTGAAAAAAAAGAAAACCACAGATAAGAAGAGACCACTGTATTTGGCTTCTCCTTTCCTCTGTGTCTGATTTATATATAGCACTACATGTGATCATGTTTAGGGCCCACCTGTATATCCAGGATAATTGCCTTCTCTCACAATCCTTAATTTAACTTATTTTGCCACATAAGGTAATCCTTACTCATGTGCTGTTGAAAGTAATATTCACAGATTCTGGGGACTGGGATATGAGTGATTCTTTCTGTGGAGGGGGAACCAACATTTGTTCTACTACCCAGGATGACCTCCACCTGTTCTCCATTGCCTTCCCAGGGTTCAACTTCTCTGCAGAATCGGTGGCCCAGCCGGAAGGGGAAGTAAACATGTATCACCACCTTGTAGAGACACTCAAGTTTGCAAGAGGTCAGAACTGGCGGCTGTGGGACCCCCGCAGCCACCCAGGGGTCCAGGTGAGGCTCCTGGAATCCTCTTTCCTGCCCCAGGGCTCAGCAGGAAGTGGGGAAGGATCAGGCACAGGCAGAGGGAGGATGGGGAGATTTCTCTGTGGTTCTTGGAAGGAATCGCTTAGTAGTGGCCCCAGGGACTCTGGAATGGCAGATGTTGGATAGACTGGAGAGGGCGCCCAAGGGGACTGAGTACAACCTACCCTCTGCTCTGAGGATTCTACCTGGCACTTTGCTGACCCTGCCACCTGCCCACTCACCCCAGAATGCCTCCCAAGATCTGCTGGGGGAAGCTCTGGCCCAGCACATCCGCCAGCAGATTGATGGCCGTGGGGACCACCAGCTCAGCTACTACAACCTGGCCGGGGCCTGGGGCCCAAGGACGGGCACCTCCCACGTGTCTGTGCTAGGAGAGGATGGCAGCGCAGTGGCTGCCACCAGCACCATCAACACACCGTGCGTGGGGCCCAAGGGCAAAAGAAAAGACCCTCTTCTTTGCTCCTAGAATCTAACTTCTCTTTGCCTCCAACTTGGTCTCCACCTCGGCCTTTTCTATTCCCAGTGATGCAGCACCTTGCTTTTTTCTCTTCTTGCCCTCTGTTAAAAGGAATCTCACACCCAAGACATCTCTGGCTAAAAAAAATGGCTGTTGCTGGGGGGTCTTCCTGGGGGTCCAAAGGGATCTTGGGAGAGGGGCTCTGATTGGTGCAAGGCTTCTGCCTGCTGGTGGGCAGCTATAACACAGACAATCCTGAGAGGTTGGCACTGTGTTCATGAGAACCAAAGCTCCAAGCCCCAGGCTCCATCTCCCCTGTCTGCAGCTTTGGAGCAATGGTGTACTCGCCACAGACAGGCATTCTCCTCAACAATGAACTACTGGATTTATGCTGGAGACAGCAGCCAGTATCCAATGTCACTCCACAACCTGGTAAGAGCGAGGTCTCTAGCTCAGCTTCTATAGGCAGCCCTCTCTGGGGAAGAGAGGAGGGAAGGTGGGTGGCCTGTGCTGACCACTGGGTGGATTGCTCTGCTTGTGGCAAGCCACTGTTGTCAACAGTGAGTGCAGAGAGGGTTGGTGGTGCTCCTAGAGTTTATGTGTGATGCCTGTTGGGCTCTTAGTTCCAGGTGAGAGGCCACCATCATCCATGGTACCCTCCATCCTGGTCAACAAAGCCCAGAGATCGAAGCTGATTATTGGCGGGGCTGGGGGAGAGCTTATCATCTCTGCTGTGGTCCAGGTGAATCCAAGGGTTCTTGCTCAGAGCCCTCCCTTTCTGAGAGGCCTTGTCGGGTGGGATTGGGAACATTGGTGTGGAGTGATGGGTGCCCCTCCCCATTTCTGCATCTTCTTCTCTCCTCTGTCCCAGACCATCATGAACAAGCTGTGGCTTGGCTTTGACCTGGCAGAGGCCATTGCAGCCCCTATCCTGCATGTCAACAGCAAGGGCCGTGTGGAGTATGAGCCCGAGTTCAGCCAGGTAAGGCCAGTGTCTGAGTCCCTGTTGCTCATAACGCCTCAAGAGGAGCTCAGTTTCTGGGTATCCCAGGCAAGGTACCTTTGAGGTTTCACAAGAACTTTGTGGAAGGCAACTAGCCTATCCCAAGACCTCCAAGGCAGACTGCAGGATGTTGTTTGTGCTTCTCCCAGGCCGAGAACCTACACATCGTGATCTGTTCATGTTGTGTTGGATGCTGCTTCTCCTAGCCTCTCAGATCATCTCTCATGGTGCTTTGTTTCCCTATGTGGTTCGCAACTCATGCTTGGGAGTTATTTGCAAAATAGATTGTTTTCCTGTGGGAGTCTATGAAGGGATTTTGTTCTGGGGTATGCAGAGTTTATTAGTATTCGATCTTACATTGTTTTAGTTCCTCCACCAAAATCCATAATACAGAACTAGAGACTGAATTCTCTTGGCTGGTCCTCCCTTCTCCACAGTGATAGTCAGCTTCCTTGGAACTTTAATTCTGGTGAATGCCCCTGGCTAGGATCCAGTTGAAGACTGGTAGTCTTTTGAGGCTACAAGCTTTATTCCTAGGGTCACTTCAACTAGCTAAGGATCAAGGTCCTCAAGACAATCTCTCTTACCTTAGAATTCTGAAGACTATAGACTAAAGCACCATTAGTCCAAGGGGCTATCTATCTAGAGGTGGTCCTCAGCTCGTGATGGTTTGACTTCAGGAGCTTTCAACTTTCCAACTGAATGAAAGCCATATGCAGGTTGCATGTGTTTCTCAGTGGTAGAGGGCTTACTTCGCCCATAGAAGATCATGGGTTCCATCCCCAATACTATAGAAGAAAAAGGAAGAAAGAATGAAAGAAAGAGAGAGGGAGAGACAGAAGATAAGAAAACATATTCACTTGTTAGAAACCTTACTTTAACATATATTAATTGTGTACAATTATTATATTGTATACAATTATATTGTAGAAAAATAATTGTGTACCATCAATTGCACACAATTAATATGTATTAAAGTAAGATTTTTGATTGTATATTAATGGTACAATTAATGTATATTAAGGTAGAGATAAAAACAAAATGGTGTAACTATTCTATTTTTTACTTTTAATAGCATATACATTGAATTGCATGAGATATTCAATATATGCTTTGTCGTAGATGGCTAAAATAAGTGTTCTCCGCATACTGAAGGTGAGCTAGGATAAGCTCTCATGTTTGGTAGGTTAGGTATACTAGATGCCATGTTTTACTTAGGATTTTATTTTTTATAGTACTGGGGTTGGAATTCATGCCTTGTTTTTTATTAGGTTGACACTCTACCACTTGATCTATGCCTCCAGTCCTCTTTTTCACTGGTTGTGTGTGTGTATGTGTGTGTGTGTGTGTCTGTCTGTCTGTCTGCTGGTACCACATTTATGGATCCTCACTCTTCTTCAATTTTCTTGCTAAGGTCTGGCACTCTACCACTTGAGCCATGCCTTTAGCCTATCTTTTTAAATTGTATTTTTATTAAGTAATTTACAAAGAGGCTTCAATTCCATAAGTCACGTTATGAAAACAATGCATCTTGGGCTGGGAATATAGCCTAGTGGCAAGAGTGCTTGCCTCCTATACAAGAAACCCTGGGTTCGATTCCCCAGCACCACATATACAGAAAATGGCCAGAAGTGGCACTGTGGCTCAAGTGGCAGAGTGCTAGCCTTGAGCAAAGATAAATCAGGGACAGTGCTCCGGCCCAGAGCCCAAGGTCCAGGACTGGCCAAAAAAAAAAAAAAAAAAGAAGAAGAAAACAATGCATCTTGATAAATGCTAGCTTAGCTTTTTGCTTGTTAATTGGACATGTGATCTCACAGGCTTTTTTTTGGGGGGGGGGTGTACTGGGGCTTGAACTTAGGGCCCAGGTGCTAAGCTCAGGGACATGAAGACCTCATGGATTTCTATGGAGAAAATCTTTTTTTTTGTTTGTTTCTTTTTTTGTTTTATTTTTAATTTAAATTTTATTGTAAAAATGTGTACAGAGGGTCTACAGTTACATAAGAAATGTAACAAGCAAATTTCTTTTTGAACAGTGTTATCCCCTTCCTCATTTGTTTATTTTCTGAGTATACAAAACCTATGAATATAAAGGGTCCCATTAAGATAATATTTTGTAGGAGAAAAATAAAAATCCATTTCATTTAGCTGAAATCAGTATTATATTAAACAATTTTTAGAGGCTGAGGTGGGTAAAGTAGAGGGAAAGTTGGAGAAAAGTTGATCATCAGGTACTAAGTGAAAGAAGGGAGAAATGAGCTCTGGTAATCTATAAGGCAGTTTAAGGACTATAGTTAATGACAATGTTCTGGATATTTCAAAAGAGCTAGAAAAAAACCTACAGGTTGTCTTCACAAAGAAATGAAAAATGATTGCATCCATGGACATGTTTACTGTGATTTGAGCATTGCTGACAGACTATGTGTGTTGGAACATCCCATGTTTCACCATAGGTATGTACAATAAGTATGCATAATTTAAAACAATAAGCATAATAAATAAACATAATTTAAATCAATAAACCCCATACATGAACATTTTCTAAGTTAAATACAGCATTTTTAATATATTAGAATGTACATTTACTGTGCTTTTAATCCTGAAGATCAATGCAATATTTGATACAAGATTGAAGTTCAGAAACCATCTTCCTTCATTCCCTGCTTTTCTCCCATCCTTTTCTGTAGTACTAAGAAATTCAAAAACATTCAACCTTTATTGATAACACAAGAGAAATCCAAGTGGAGAGAATAATTTTTATTCAATAAATGAAAATAACCAGAAGACAATATTATTGTTACAAGTACAAATCTTCTGAGTTCATGCTAATTCTCTTAAAGGCTACCAGAGAAAGTTAATACATGTTTGCTATTTTATTTTATTTTTATTTTTATTTTTTTTAGTTTTTATTATAAAACTGACATACCGAGAGGTTACAGTTTCATACGTTAGGCATTGGATACATTTCTTGTACTGTTTGTTACCTTGTCCCTCATACCCCCCTCCCCACTCCCCCTTTCCCCCCCTGAGGTGTTCAGTTCACTTACACCAAACAGTTTTGCAAGTATTGCTTTTGTTGTTGTTTCTCTTATTTTACCCTTTGTCTCTCAATTTTGGTATTTCTATGGAGAAAATCTTAAACCTTACATTGGAGACCTTGAGTTTCTCGGGACTTTCATTGACAAAGCATGTGGGCTGAGGCCCAGGAGGGAGTTTGGCTACTATATTCTAGGGAGCAGAACCTCTGAGGACTGAAAATATGGCTTTTGTTTTAGCCTTTGCATTTAAGGATGTTGAGTAATCTGTACCTTTACTTAGAACCAAAAATACAGGGTCCCAAGGGCATGACTATTGGTAGCTCAGGCCATCTGACGTATGTAACCTGGATCAGAGGCACTGGTCCCAAGGACTACAGAGATACCCTCATCTCTGGAATTTGAAGCCTTGATTAAGCCAAGTTCTTGATCCACTCATCCCAAATGGTGCCTGGCAGCATGGAATCGAAGATACACACTTCTAGGATTTCTGCCCCTTTACAAATTGATAAATGTGGCCACACTCTAGGACAAGGCATTTAATATTTTAGACACCAACACCTCAGGGCTGAAGGCCTTCCTTGGTCTCTAACTGCTTTCAAGTTCACAGTTTAGTGTCTTCAATCTGAGCTACTAGCTTCTAGATGAGTCTACAACCAATAAACTTTCAGGGCTCCAGGACCCAAAGAATCCTCTACATTCTGGAATATCTGAGATCACGACTCTTCTAATCGGTGTGTAAAGATCACAAGTCTTAAATGGTGCTACAGTTCGCAAATCTGGATATCTTACACCCAGAACTTTGTCTTCCTCAGTTATCTCAAGGGTCTTCAGACACAGAGATCTTTGAGGCAAGGAGAGAGATCTTGAGTGGGGCAGTTTCTGATGTATGGAGGACGTAGGATTCCAAAGGTCCAGTCTTAGCCTTCTAGAAGGCTTTACTTCAACAGCTCAAAATCAGCATCTTCTCAGTCTTAAGACCTTTGAAGCTAGCTCCTCCATCGAAGGGCTCTAGAACCCTTCACATTTTCTCTGAAGTCATAGTGGATTGGATTCAGGGCAGAAATCAATCTGTCATTAAAAATACATTAATCTCATTGGACACCGGTGACTCACACCTGTAATCCTAGCTACTCAGGAGTCTGAGGATCATGGTTTGAAGTCAGCCCAGGCAGAAAAGTCTGAGAGACTCATCACCAATAAAAACTACTTAGAAAAATCCAGAAGTGAGGGCTGGGGATATAGCCTAGTGGCAAGAATGCCTGCCTCGGATACACGAGGCCCTAGGTTCGATTCCCCAGCACCACATATACAGAAAATGGCCAGAAGCGGCGCTGTGGCTCAAGTGGCAGAGTGCTAGCCTTGAGCGGGAAGAAGCCAGGGACGGTGCTCGGGCCCTGAGCCCAAGGCCCAGGACTGGCCAAAAAAAAAAAAGAAAGAAAAAAAAAATCCAGAAGTGGTGCTGTGGTTCAAATGATAGAGTGCTAGTTTTGAGCACAAAGAGGCTCAGGAACAGCTCCCAGGCCCCAAGTTCAAGCTCCAGTACTGGCAAAAAAAAAAGAGAGACATCAATCAATCACAGTGTCAAACTAAGTAACAGGCTCCCTTCATATTCCCTGCTATCCTTTTTTTAGGTCCCTCAGATTTTTTCAAGCTGTTGTTTATGTCATAGAAATGTATGCCCTGAGAACAGCAACCTAGCCCTGGCCTGCATCTTTCTTCAACTGCCCAGTCCAGCTGTTTAGGGTCCATTTTGTTCATGTCCAGGCATCTCCCTTATGGAAAGAAACTGAGCCACTCTCCCTGTGAACCTTTCTTCTCTACTCTCCAGGCGGTACAGAAGGGGCTCAAAGACCGTGGCCAGGGCCAGACCCCACGGTTCTTTTTCCTGAATGTGGTCCAAGCCATATCCCAGGAGGGACCCTGTGTGTATGCAGCATCTGATCGGAGGAAGGATGGAGAGGCTGCAGGCTACTGAGAAGACAGCCTGGTTCACAGCCACATTCACCTTCTTCCCCAGCTGGACAAAACCACGGCACCAAGAGCTCCAGTGGGACCCCAGGCTGTGGGGTCGACCAGGCAGCTGGATGACTATGGGGGCCTTGTCCCTTCCCCTTCCCCACAACCCCCTGTAGCCCTGCTCTGACTCCTTGGCCTTCTCCTGGCCTCTTGCTCACTCAGCCACACTGTATACTTACCAGTGGGAAATTAAAGAGGAACAAGACCGTGTGTTGATTCCATGGCTCTGAGTTGAAGAGGGAGTGCTCAGTGGGGTGCACAGCATGCATCTATGATCCTCTACATACTGTGTGAAGGTGGGGAACTGAGGCTCCAAGGAAGCCTGGGTGTCACCTTTGGAAAGAGGTAAGCACCCCACCCCTACTTCACTCCAACCAGTGTTTGAAGGAGTTTAGTAACATGCCTGTTTCCACACCTGCCCTCATTGCCCATGGACCCTTCTCTGGATTTTGTTCTTAGGAAAAGACTGGAAAAGCTAGACCAGACACCCCCCCTCAGGCTCTGGTGCCCCATGTTCTTGAGATCAGGTTTTTTCAGCCCTGGCAATATTGACATTTGGGGTGAAAATGATGTGTGTGTGTGTGTGTGTGTGTGTGTGTGTGTGTGTGTGTGTGTGTGTGTGTGTGTGTTACTAGGAATTAAATTCAGGGTCGCATTTTGCTAGGCAGATACTCTACTGCCTGAGCCATAGCCCTCGTCCTTTTGTGCTTTTGAGTTTTGTTTTTAGATTGGATCTTGCACTTTTGCCAGGATTAGCCTTGATCTACAATCTTTCTATCTCCTGAGTAGTTGGGATTATAGGCATAAGCCACCACACCAAACCCTCTGAAATTATTTCTTGGGGGGGGAGGGGCTTTCCTTCTATTTGGATGCTGAGCAGCAGAATCCCTAGTCTCTGCCTATGCAATATCATCCCATTTCACATGCACACAATGCATACACAGGGCTAATTTCCAGCCCCTCAATTTAAAATTTTTTAAAAAATGGGGCTGGGACTGGGGATATGGCCTAGTGGCAAGAGTGCTTGCCTCGTATACATGAAGCCCTGGGTTCAATTCCCCAGCACCACACATACAGAAAACGGCCAGAAGTGGCACAGTGGCTTAAGTGGCAGAGTGCTTGCCTTGAGCAAAAAGAAGCCAGGGACAGTGCACAGGCCCTGAGTCCAAGCCCCAGGACTGGCAAAAAAAAAAAAAAAAAGATGGGGCTGACCCACTTTGGGGTATCTACCCAACAGATTACAAACAAGAACACACTAAAGCCACCAGCACAACAATGATCATCGCAGCACAATTTGTCATTGCAAAAATATGGAACCAACCCAGATGCCCCTCAGTAGATGAATGGGCCAGGAAAATGTGATACATATACACAATGGAATTTTATGCCTCTATCAGAAAGAATGACATTGCCCCACTCATAAGGAAATGGAAAGGCTTGGAAAAAAATTATACTAAGTGAAGTGAGCCAGACCCAAAGAAACATGGACTCTATGGTTTCCCTCATAGAGAATAATTAGCACAGGTTTAGGCTAGTCACAGCAGAAGATCTCAAGAGCCAATAGCTATGCCCTTATGAACACATAAGATGATGCTAAGTGAAATGAACTCCATGTTATGGAAATGAGTGTTATATGACTGTTATAATTACTTTCAACATGCCATGTGAAACCGTAGCTTCTGTTGTTGATGATCCTCTTGTATTTCCTTCCTGTGGTTTGTCCCTGCTATCACTGTATGTCATCTGAGTACACTGTATACTGTATATACTGGTATTAGAACTAGAGAAGTGAAAGGGAATATCAAAACCGAGAGACAAAGGATAAAATGACAAACGACTCCAAAAGCAATACTTGCAAAACCATTTGGTGTAAACCAACTGAACAACTCATGGGGGGAGAGGGCTGGGGGAGGGAAGAGGGGGGAATGAGGGAAGAGGTAACAAATAGTACAAGAAATGTACCCGTGGCATTACGTATGAAACTGTAACCCCACTGTACATCACTTGGACAATAAATAAGTAATTATATTAAAAATAAATTTTAAAAAAGAAAATAAAAAGATGGGGCCAGGAATGCCGCTCAGTGGTAAAGTGCTTGCCTAGCATGCATGAAGCCCTAGGTTCAGTTCTTCAGTACCACATAAACAGAAAAAGCTGGAAGTGGAAGTGGCGCTGTGGCTCAAGTGGTAGAGTGCTAGCCTTGAGCAAAAGAAGCCCAGGGACAGTACTCAGGCCCTGAGTTCAAGACTATGGACTAGCAAAAAAAAAAAAAGTCTCATGAACTTTCCTTACTGGGCTGGCTTTAAACCAATCAGATATTACCCCTGCATAGCTAGGATTATAGGCAGGAGCCATCAGTACTCAGCTTTTTTTTTTTTTTCCTAGTTAATTGGAGATAAGAGTCTCATAGGCTTTTCTGCCTGGGCAGGATTTGGATCTTTCTCCTCAAATCTCAGTCTACTGAGTAGTTAGGGTTACAGGTATAAGCCACTGGTGTCCAAATTAAAAAAAAATTTTTTTCTGTGCTTGTATATAGAACTCAGCTCCTCACATATGCTAGGCAAGCTCTCTACCTCTGAGCTCTGCTCCTGGACCTTCTGTGAATGTATTTGATTTGTGGTTGATTGACTCCACAGTTGTTTGACTCTGTGAATGCAGAACTGACAGGGTACAAATAGCATTTTAGGAGTCTTCCTTTTGTCTTTTGATATAACCAATACCATAAGTCCTATCTCCCAATACATTGGCGATTAAGTTTCAACATAGCAATGGGGGGATGAGACATAGTATTTGGATCATTGGAACCTCCACCTCGCAGAGCCAAAGAGCATACTCCCTCAATAGCTATGGCCTTCCATTCTCGCTGGGGTCCCAAGCTAGAAAAGGATGACATATTAGTTTCCCATGGCTGCTGTAACAAAAGTACTGCATGGCTTAAAGCAGTAGAAATTTATTTTCTTGTAGGTCAGGAGCCCAAACTCAAGGTATTGGCATGTCTCCATTCCCTTTCAAGCCTCTGGAGAACTTTTTCTAGCTTCTTCTGACCATGCTGTCATTCTTTGTTTTGTTTTTTGCCCGTCCTGAGGCTTGAACTCAGGGCCTGAGCACTGTCCCTTGGCTTCTTTTTGTTTGGTTGGTTTTGTTTCTGTTGCCAGTCCTAGGGCTTGAACTCAGGGCCCGAGCACTGTCCTTGGCTTCTTTTTTGCTCAAGGCTAGCACTCTACAACTTCACCCACAGTGCCACTTCCAAGTTTTTCTATATCCAAGGTCCTGAGGAATCGAACCCAGAGCTTCATGTATATGAGGTGAGCACTTTACCACCAGGCCATATTGGTTTGTGTCCACATCACTCTCTTTTCTTCCTGTGTAGTCATATACCATGTCTGTGTGTGTGTTCAATTTCCTTCTGATTGGGGTGGGGCTGGGTGGAGAGGATGCCCTGGGAAAGCTTATTATAAGGACTCTTATGGCCAGAAGAGCCCATCCTGAAACCCAGGATAAACTCCCCATCTTAAAATTTTTGGTTTAGGGCTGGGAATATGGCCTAGTGGCAAGAATGCTTGCCTCATATACATGAAGCCCTGGGTTCAATTCCCCAGCACCACATATATAGAAAACGGCCAGAAGTGGCGCTGTGGCTTAGGTGGCAGAGTACTAGCCTTGAGCAAAAAGAAGCCAGGGACAGTGCTCAGGCCTTGAGCCCAAGCCCAGGCCTGGCCAAATAAATAAATAAATAAATAAATAAATAAATAAATAAATAAAATCTTTGGTTTATCCCAGCACTGGTGGTTCAGCTACTCAAAAGGCTGAGATCTGAGGATCGCAGTTCAAAGCCAGCCTGGACAGAAAAGTCTATGACACTCTTATCTCCAATTAACCACCAGAAAAGTGGAAGTAGAGCTGTGGCTCAAAGTGGTAGAGCACTAGTCTAGAGCAAAAAAGATTAGGGACAGTGCCTAGGACCTGAGTTCAAGCCCCTCAACCAACAAAAACAAACAAAAACTTAGTGTAAGGTCTATGTCTGGGAGGGCTCCATGCAGATACCCTCCCTAGGGGGGTTACCTAGGTAACTAGGCACACCTGGAGGCAGTTACTGCCCCCTTCTCTGAGGTTATACCCTTATCCACCTAGACCCACCTCCCACCCTGCCCTAGATAAGGCCTCACTCAAGTGACTAGCTCTTTTGTCTAGCGCTTGTGCCTTGGATTTAGCAGTAGGCCATCAGATCAGCTAAATAAAGTACTCTTCTGCCCGTCTCTGGGGCTAAAAGGGAAGTAGGCAGGTCTTAATGGTGAGTGGGAGTGGTCCGTTATAGTTCTAGGACAGGGAGCTTCAAGGTATGGGTGGATCTGGGGGCTAATGGGAGGAGCTGAAGACCTGAGGTAGGGGAAATGCTAACATTCTCCATCATCGGTTGTCTACTTTAACATTTCTTACACTTGGTTTAATCACATAAGCAAAGTCAATTTTGCCTTACAGAGTACCATTCCACAGTCCCAAGGATTAGGACATGGGTGTATTTGGAGCCACATATGGAAGGGGTCTAGATGGACCACCGGTAGGAAGTCTGGCCATTACTGCTGTGACTCTTGGGAGATCTACTGCCAGTATTCAGGCACTGGGCAGGTGGAAGAATACCAGCCTCTCTGGGAGTCTGGTTTGGGAAGGAAGTGAGGCACTGACCTTTAGAAAGGCTGGCCTGGCTTAAAAAAAGAGAGAAAGATAGGCTGGCCTGGCTAAAGGTTTGGGGTTCAGATAGCTACCCTGAATGTGGTAGAATCTAGGGGCTGACCCCAGGTGGGGTAGTGGAATACCTCATCATGTATTCAAGGAGGCTGAGGTTGGAGGGAGGGGGTGAAAGGCAGAATAAGGAGGATTGTGTAAGTTGTTTTGCAACAATTATCCTTGGCTGGGCTGATAACAGGGTGGCTTCTGTCCAGGGATTGACAGGAAGTTGGGCAGATGTCTTTACCGCAGTCTTGTCTGTGGGAGTTTGCAGTGCCCTTTGTGCAATGTCATGCTTCTGGCGGAGATTCTCACAGAAGTCTTTATTATCAAGCATGCATGTGATTGCCTCCTTAACAGCTTTCCGCCTCTATTTATTTGTTGCTAGATTTGACATAAGTGGCTCCACTTGAACTCTGATGACTTTCATACAGTTTAACAGAAGTCCCAGGCTCAGTTCTCATGGGCCTGGAGGGGCCCTCCTGGGGAAATCTTCCTATCTAGAGACTCTGTAAGGGACGGAGAATGATGACGGGCTTAAGTTTGTTGGACCCACCTTTAAAGCTAGTGACTGATGCCCATTGTCCTAGTTACCCAGTAAAGGGGAGAATGAAGAGTTAAAGTAAACCCCATTTTCAGGCAGCCCCCATTTCGTCTGTTTAAACTATGAGCAAACCCAGGGCAAGCTTATTAGGGCCCAGCCGGTCAAGAACTCTAACCACCTGGGAATGCTTAACTCTAACCGCCCCCAGAATGCCTCGAACCCTGAGCCAATCAGATTTGTACCCGTGTCCTAATCTTGCTTGCTTGAACACCTGATTGCTGTAACTTTGTTTTTTGTCTTGCTTGAACACCTGATGGCTGTAACTTTGTTTTTTGCCTTTATAAGCCCTGTGCAATCGCAGCTCGGGGCTTCCTCCTAACCTCCGCTGTGTCGGTGGGTAGGACGAGGCCCTAGTTGCAGCTCGCCTGAATAAAGCCTTGCCTTGCTTTTGTATTTTGGAACGTCTGAGTCTCGATGGTCTGCTTGGTGGTCGTTTCGCGACTTGGCATAACACCAAGAGGCTGAGATCTGAGGATTCTGGTTTGAAGCTAGCCCAGGCAGGAAATGCTGTGAGACTCTTATCTCCAATTAACCAGCAAAGCTGGAAGTAGAGGTGTGGCTCAAATAGTAGAGTGCCAAGCCTTGAGTGAAAAAGCTAAGGGAAAATACCCAGGCCCTGAGTTTCAGCCCCAGTACTGGCATGCATACACACACACACACACACACACACACACACACACACACACACACACACACTCAAACACACACTGAAAAATCCAGTTCTCTTGTTCTCCCTTGCTGGGCAGGAAATGCTATCTGGCTCCATGGTGTCCAGAGTAGCATGCTAATGGACCATTGTGCAGTGTGCCAAGCTCACATTGCACATGGCATGCATGTGAATAGGTGAGGGCCCATACTCCCAGCACTTCTCTGGCATTCCCTCCACATCAGGTCCTCAGCCCCCCTCCCCAACTTAATTTCCCTAGGCAGCTTGTAGACTCCCGCTGCTTCAGGGGAATGCCCTCTATCCAAACCTGAACTTCTCCCTGTCCTAGAACCCTCCTGGGACTGGTCAGCACTCCCACTCTCCACCCTCCCCGACCTAGCCACGTATGCAAGTTACCTCCCACCTCTAGCCCTGGAGTTACAAGCTATGTGGCAGGCACCATAGTGCTCCCTCTCCCATGGGGAAGATGGACCCTCTGAGAAACCTTATAAACCTTCTCCTGGACCTGACTGTCTCTGCACAATCTTCTGGGATGGCTGGGGTGGATTCTTTCAGTCCTGATGTAGTCCCAAATGTGTGGGTGACTTGAACCAGGGGTACCATTAGCTTTGTATCATGCACCTGCTCTCATAAAGACATCCTCTCACCGGGCACTGGTAGCTCATGCCTATAATCCTAGCTACTCAGGAGGCTGAGCGCGGAGGATCACCGTTTGAAGCCAGCTTGGGCAGGAAAGTCTATCACCAATAAATTATTCAGAAAAAGACAGAAGTGGAGCTGTGACTCAAGTGGTAAAATGTTAGTCTTGAGCAAAAGAAGGTCAGGGATGCTGTTCATGCCTCAGGACCAGAAAGAAAGAAAGAAAGAAAGAAAGAAAGAAAGAAAGAAAGAAAGAAAGAAAGAAAGAAAGAAAGAAAGAAAGAAAGAAGAAAGAAAGAAAGAAAGAAAGAAAGAAAGAAAGAAAGAAAGAAAGAAAGAAAGAGAGAGAAAGAAAGAGAAAGAGAGAGAGCGAGAGAGAGAGCGAGAGAGAGAGCGAGAGAGAGCAAGAGAGAGAGCAAGAGAGAAAGAAAGAAAGAAAGAAAGAAAGAAAGAAAGAAAGAAAGAAAGAAAGAAAGAAAGAAAGAAAGAAAGATGCAAGCTCAGGGATGCTGTTCATGCCTCAGGACCAGGAAAGAAAGAAAGGAAGGAAGGAAGGAAGGGAGGGAGGAAGGAAGGAAGGAAGGAAGGAAGGAAGGAAGGAAGGATAAGGCTTGCAGGAAAGGAAACCCACCACAAGGTTCAGGCAGAGAAGAGTTTATTGCGGGGGAGAGCAAACTGTCAGCCCACCCAAAATGGGGGCCATGGAGAGACAGAGGGGAAGGAAGAAGAGAGAAAGAGAAAACGAAAGAGAGCAGGAACTCGTGTTGACCTGGATTATGTAGGGAAAGGCAAGAGGTATGGCCAGGTGGATTGGATGTGACCTCAGAGAAGAAGGAGGTAACTGCCTCCAGGTGTGCCAGTTACCTAGGTAACTCAGGTACTGGGCACAGACTTAAACAGGTGGGGGGCATCTGCATGGAGCCCTCCCTAGGGTGGACCATACAGGAAGGAAGGAAGGAAGGAAGGAAGGAAGGAAGGAAGGAAGGAAGGAAGGAAGGAAGGAAGGAAGGAAGGGTGGGTGAGGAAGCAAGCAAGCTAACTCTCCAGGTTTATGCCCAAACATGTGATGGCCCCTTTGCCTACAGTTCTTGTAAGCCTTTTATCTATAACTTTCTTTTTTCCCTGAGGTATTATGTATCAAACCTAGGGCCTAGTGCATACTAAACAAGCAGTCTACCACTGAACTACATCCCACACCCTTAGGCATTTTGTTAGTTTCCCTACCTCATTGTGGGAGCTAGAAAACTGTCCATTTCTGTAGCTACAATTATTCAAATTAAGGGAGTTTCCTTCCATTTCCAGTTGGCAATAGTTTTTTTTGTTTGTTTTTGTTTTTGTTGCTAGTCCTGGGGCGTGGAATCAGGGCCTGAGCACTGTCCCTGGCTTCTTTTTGCTCAAGGCTAGCACTCTACCACTTGAGCCACAGCGCCACTTCTGGCTTTTATCTATATATGTGGTGCTGAGGAATTGAACCCAGGGCTTCATGTATATGAGGTGAGCATTTTACCACTAGGCCATCTTCCCAGCCCTTGCCAATAGTTTTTATCATGAGTGAATGCTGACCAACTTTATCAATGTCTTTCTTTCTTTTCTTTTCTCTTCTTTCCTTTCTTTTTGCCAGTTTAGGAGCTGGGAGCTGTCCCTGAGCTTTTGTACTCATGGCTAGTGGCCATTTGAGTCACAGCTCTACTTCTGGCTTTTTGGTGGTTAATTGGACATAAGATTCGCACAGACTTTTCTGCTCAGGCTGGCTTCCAACCATGATTCTTCTGGCCTTTCTGTTTATGTGGTACTAAGGTATCTACCGCTAAGCCCCATTCCCAGCCACAGTCCTCTGTTCTCTAACACTGGAGCTTATGGATCCATGTGGCAGGGAAATGGGAAAGGAAGATTGATTTAAGATGAGCCAGGAGCTTCAGAGCTGGCAACCCCCCTCCCCCTCCCCCCCAGGCAGGGGCTGAAGTCCACAGGACAGACTGCAACCACATCTGCTTTTGTTGCCATGGGTCAGAAGGGTTTTGTGAAGAAGCTAGAACCCTTCCTCATATAGCTGGGCCAAGAATCCCAGCAGCCAGAGAGGGGCTGATCCAAGAGAAAACATACAGCTGCAGGCCTGGCTCTGCCAACCCACTGAATGGGTCCCGCAGATCAGCAGCAATGGCAGCGAGCTCCAAAACAAATGGCTGCTTCATTTCCATCTGCCAAGTCTTGCAAGAGCTTCTTTCTTGTGGGGCCTGTGCTAACCAGAAACATGCAGGGAAAGGAAATCCAGGAAATGTCATGTAGGCTAGCCAAATTGACACAGACCCCATTTTTATTTTCATCTGTCTGGCAAAGAGCAAAATCTGTGTGGGTGCCATATTCAAATGATAGTGTGGGCCTCAGGCTGTGGTAAATTAGTGGCAGGTGTCAAAGGGGTTGGTTCCAACTGGAGGAGGGAACTGCACATGCCAGTCAACTGGCTGATCAACCATTTAGATTTCTCCAGGCAAATCTGCACACATTCACACAGTGCAACATTTGAAAAAGCAAAGAATGAGCTCAGTTGGAATTTTGCCCAACTAGAGACTAGTTCAATAAACTGGAAGGCTAGGTTTTCATGTGTCTCCCTCTTGTACTTGTTTATTTTTGAAACATCTTTTTTTTTTGCCTGTTGTGGGGCTTGAACTCTGGGCCTGAGTACTGTCCCTGAGCTCTTCAGCTCAAGACTTGCACTCTACCTCTTGAGCCACAGCGCCACTTCCAGGTTTCTGGTGAATAATTGGAGATAAGTGTCTCAGTTTCCTGACCCAGCTGGCTTTGAATGGTGATCTTTAGATCTCACCCTCCTCAATAGCTAGGATTACAGGCGTGAGCCACTGCACCTGGCTTGAGTCATCTTTCTATAGATACAGAGCTGATTTCCAATTCATGATCCTCCTGCCTCCACTTTCTGACTGTTGGGAGTACAAGTGTTTATGCTTGGCCTTGTGTGTGTGTGTGTGTGTGTGTGTGTGTGTGTGTGTGTGTGTGTGTGTGTGTGTGTGTGTGAGAGGGCTTGAACTCAAGGCCTCGGTGCTGATTAGTTGGCGTCTCGTGAACTTTGCTTCCTGGGCTGGTTTAAAACTTCCATCCTGAGATCCTAGCCTCCTGAGTAACTAAGATTAGAGGCAAGACACTGGCACCACCCTCTGGTAAATCTTTAGAGATACTCAACTCACTGTGGTAACGCATATTCTCTAAGATATATCATGATAAAATCATAAAGGTTTACTTCTTGGGGCTGGGAGTGCTTGCCTAGCATACACGAAGCCCTGGGTTTGATTTCCAGGATCACATAAACAGAAAAATCCAGAAGTAGCGCTGTGACTCAAGTGGTAGAGTGTTAGCCTTGAACAAAAGAAGCTCAGGGACAGTAAGTACCCAGGCCCTGAGTTCACACCCTAAGACTGGCAACAACAACAACAACAACTGGAAGTATAGCTGTGGCTCAAGTAACAGAACACGGTCTTAAGTGAAAAAGCTAAAGGTCAGGGTCCAGTTTTTAAGTTTAAACTCCAATATCCACACCAAAATAAAAGAGAAAAAGACAACTGGAGCCAGACTTCTTCCGGAAGCCCTTCCTGACAATCATAGTGTGTGAGGAGGTGTGAGGAAGAAGGGAAGGAGGAGGGGGAGGAGGAGGAGGGGGAGGAGGTGGAGGAGGGGGAGGAGGAGGAGGAGGACAGGCCCCACCCACATACACAGCGAATCCAGCCAAGGTCTCACCCACCACAACACAGTCATCTTGAGGCTTTCAAAGAGAACCAGTTTGGTGCACATATGGAGGAAGGCGTGTCCTATGCTCCCCCAAGGACTTTAGTCCCTTTCTCCCACCAAGTTCCCTTCGGAGGGAACTTGCAGCAGAGTTAGCAGAGCTGTCCCAGATGGGCCTGCATGATTCTTGCTTCTGTGGTAATCTGGGGGCGCTTCACTGGCTCCTGGCATCAACTTCTCTTCTCCAGTTCCTTGCCCCTGCCCTTTACTGCCTTCTTGTGGCTACTCTCAACAAAGGTCCAGAGGTTAGGACTGTTCTCCACTCAGGTTCTCCATCGTGTCTCCACCCCCAACCCCATCTGCCCCACCCTTGCCTGCCCATTCTCCATGTGATTTAAGATACACATTTAAATACCAGGGCCAGGGGCTCACACCTGTAATCCTAAAATACTCAGGAGGAAGAGATCTGCAGATCAAGGGCTCATGCCTTGTAATCCTAACCTTGTAATCCTAAACTACTCGCAAGGATGAGATCTGAGGATCAAGGGCTCAGCCTGTAATACTAAACTACTCAAGGATGAGATCTGAGGATCAATGTTCTAAACCAGCTTGGGCAGGAAAATCTGTGAAACTCCAATAAACTACTCCAATAAAACTCCAATAAACTACTCAGAATAAGCCGGAAGCTGCTCTGTGGCTCAGTATGGAGTGCTAACCTTGAAGCGCAGTCTGCATCCAGACCCAGAGTTCAAGCCCTAGAATGGGCAGCAAACAAAAAACAACCAAAAAAAAAAAACCCCACACTTATGTCCAATCCTATTGCACCCTGTCTAGGCCCTGCACAATATCCAGTCAGCAACTTCTGCACAAGGACATGTTCCTTGTCCCCAAACTGGTCCTGTGCTTTGGTAGCTTTCTCCCCACATCTGTCCCCAGGTCAGGAAAAGAGCAACTCAGGCGGACAATGGCAGCATGTAGCCTCACTCTGCGCCTACCTTCTGTAAATTCCCAGGTTAAGGAACATGGGCCCTAGGCATTCAAGAAGTTGTACTTGGCCCTATCAATGACTATGCCCAGCAATACAAAGCAGATTGCAAGGCAATGGCGGGACATTGTACACTGAGTGGATGGAGTAGACAAGACTCCAGGTGCTGGTGGGCTCCTACCTGGAATCCTGGTTGCTCAGGAAGCTGAGATCTGAGGACCACAGTTCAAAGCCAGCCCAGACAGGAAAGTCCATGAGACTCTTATTTCCAATTAACCACCAGAAAACCAGAATTGGCGCTGTCAATCAAGTGGTAGAGTGCTAGCCTTGAACAAAAAGCTCAAGGACAACACTCAGGCCCTCCAGGACCAGTATGCCCATGCACGTGTGCTCACACACACACACACACACACACACACACACACACACACACGGTAAGAGGGACTGAGATTCTGGTTCTGTTAGTAGGTGAGCTGACAAAGCAATCATGAACTCTAGAAATGTGAGTGGCAGACCACCACAGAAGGACAAGAGAGCTTGTTTTCTCTTTACACACACGGGAAAGGGTATCCCAGGACCGTTCCACAAGCTTGAAGTGCACAGGATTGTCTTCCCTGCTGGGGTTCTTGCTCTCTTTTTACCCTGGAGCAGAGCCCACCCTGGCTCACAAGCTGGGTCCAGGGTTTCGGAACCAGGGCAGCTTAGCATGGAAGCCCCATAGGAGGGTGAGCAGCAAGTCCCAGTTCATTAAGGGTAAGGGTCATGGGCGTCACGCTGTGTGGGGGTGGGGAGGGATTGGAGTTGCAATCTGTGATGCAGGAGATTAGGGTTGGGACCCAGGCATTATAGTTCCAGGTTAAAAGTCTCCAGGCTGAGGAATCAGAGCTGCCGTAGAGGAACAGAATGCAGAGTGTTGATGGCAGGGTATTTCAAAGGTTACGAACACCTGCATTGTGCCTTGAGTCTGAGATGACAGATATGGCATGAGGTCTTGAGTCCACAGGTGTTACAGGCCCAGGTATCAGGCGTCCAGCCCGAGGGATGCAAGAATCACAGGACTGAGGTACGTGTTATTTGGAGTCCAGGATCTTCTCTTGGGAGGCTGGGTCTCCACCGTGGCAAGACAGCTGGCCTCGCTGGTTTCTGCTTCAGGGTTGAGAACGCCACATGTTCCTGTAACAGACGTGTAGTGTTAAGCTGGGCATGGCTCCCATTGGCTTTCCCCAAGGTCCCAAGACAGCTGTCCAAGGGGTAGAAGTGGGGTCTGGGAGTGGGCCTCAGAGTGGGGTCTTACATGTGGCCCTTCCTGCGGCGTAGCAACACATAGGTGACAGCAACCAGCGCCACCACGGCCAGGCCTCCGAAGATGATGCTTAGAAGCACGGTGTAATTCCGTCCTGGTGAGGGGGTAAGAATGGTGAGGGTGGCCTGGGGCATACTAGGCAAGCCAGAGGGAGAATAGGCATGGTCAGGAGAGGTTTTCTCACCTACGTGGCACTCCGGGGTGGCCGCAGACCAGGCTCCGTTGCTTTGGCAGGTGCTGGTCTCCGCCCCAGCCAGGCTGTAACCACTGTTGCAGCGAAAGTGGATGGTGGAACCCATCAGGTACCTACTGCCCTCCTTGTACCCATTGGAAGGGGGAGCCAGCCAGCCACAGGACACCACTGGAATAAGGAGAGGGCACAGCTGAGCTGCTGACCCTGGCACAAGGGGCTCAATGGCAATGTAGGGTACCTGCTCCCTGGCTCAGGCCACGCCTTCCCCCAGCCCTCACCAGGCTGTAGGTGCTTCAGCCGCTCCTGGTGTAGCTGGGAGGAGACTCGCGTGGCATTACCCACACTCAGGCTCCCAGTAGCCGCCACATCGAAGATACAGAAAGGGTCGTTGGCACAGAGTTTCCTGGCCTCTTCTGCCTGGCTGGGATCGAGGGTGGCCTCATCGGGGAAAAGGGGCTTGAAGTTGGGGTCATGTCTGGGTTGGTTCATGAAGTTGTGGACCAAACTCTGGGTGTCATAGGTGAAGAGTGAGGAGGCATTGTGCACGGCCCCTGGGGAGACAGTCCTGGGTGGGTACAGCTCTGCACCAAGGGTCCAGGGTCTGCCCTTGGTACAGAGCATGTTCCCCCTTTTCTGTGCTATCCACTTTTCCCATAATATTTCCTAGGGTCACTCACAGTCGGCCCCATACTGGAACAACTGCTGGGCACTGGCTGTCAGGGGCAACACTTGCCCATTGCGGAGGGTGAAGTCATCGGTGGGGTCATTGTTGAGGGTCCCAAGGAGGCCACGGGTGTGGGTCAAGAACTTCTCAGGCAGCAGGATGGACACACTCAGGAAAGAGCCGTGCAGGCTGACCTCCACGCCAGCCCCCGATGACAACATGATTGACACCTTGTTCTCTGAAGCCACTGACAGGAACATACCTGGCCACAGGTGGAGATAAGTCAGGGCCACTCCTTTGGGCCCTTGCTCTGCACACAAGATGGGTTGGGAGGACCTGTAAGGGAAGGGCCACGCACACCCAGCCTCCCTGCACTTCCGGAAGCCATTTCATTTGCTCCTAGTGGTAGCACCGTGGTGGTGTGTGCTGAAGTCCTGTGGTTCTTGCTCTCCACTTCTGGGCTGTGTCCTGAAGCCCACAGCCTTGGTTTCCTTGCAGCAGCTTTTGAGGGGGGATCTAGTGACCACTGTATAGTGGGGGGGGGGGCCCTGCTGGTCAGCACTGTGTTCCATCATGACAGCCCCTGGGCTCCTCTAGGTTGTAGGGAGGCCCTTACCCATACGATTGGCCTTTCAGGGCTCTGAGTAGGCCTCAATATTCGCCGCTCCAAGGTTTGACGAGAGCAAACACCCTCACCTGAGGCCCATCGGCTGGAGCACAGACCCACCTGGGCTTACCTGGGCTTGTAAGTCCTGTGAAGCATCCATCTTTGCATCTGAACCCCAGGACAGGTTGCAATCCCAGAATGTAGCAAGGGCTAAGTTGAAGGTGGCTCTCTGCACACCCTCAGCTCTTGGGCAGCCTGCTGACCCTGCCTGGACATGCCACTCACCCTTCAAGTCCATCCAGTTCTGCTCAGTGAAGATGAGCACCTCCTGATTGAGCAGCACCTCCAGGAAGCCTGGTACGAAAGTCAGCCGCACCTCCACCACGTCGGAACTGCCCTCCTGCACAGCCACTGCCGTTAGCCCTGTGCCTCCGTCCCTTGTGCCTGCAGTGGTGGGTACCGAGTGAGGTCCTTTGGGTTCCTACCTCCCATCCTGGAGGACCCAGAGCTATTCAGAAACCTGTGGGGGACCCCAGCCTCACCATAGGTTGTCCTCTCAGGCTGAGTTCGTGCCTGCACCCTTAGGTCAGTCAGCGTCCCCTCTAGTAGTACGTACTCGCCACGCCCATTGAATGTGAAATTGGTGCCATCAAAGGTGACAAAGTGAGGATCCCCAAATGCAGAGGCTGAGGTGAGAGTGGATGGTCAGGCATCCCTGCCCCACAGCCCTGCCCCTTCCACCCCACCTCCCCCGGACCCCAGGCTGGCACCCACCCAGGCGTGGAGGCTGGTAGGTGCGACAGTCACTAGATGGTCGCCGGCGCATATAGCGGTGGCATTCAGGTGCCCAGAGGCAGCAGTAATAGAAACTGATGACATCGTACATCCAGTGGGACATGCCGGGAACCCGGGGTGGTGCACGATATGGGGGTGCACCCCAGTCGTGTCCACGATCTGGGGTACTGCCACTCGTTGAGTCTGCAGTGAGGAGCTGGCTGCCGTCCTTTGTGTAACAGCACTGCTGGCCTGAGCCATACTTGGGGCTGGGGGTGAGAGCAGATTACCATTGGCAGCCTGGCCCCCAGTCCCAGTCTCACCTTTCCCTCAGCCCTGAGTCCTCCGGAATGGTGGCTCACCTGCCCTGCACTGAGCGCACACAGTGGACAGCCCCGGGATGGTAGGTACAGACGCTGCCATGTTCAATATCACAGCCGTAGTCCACCTGTAGAGTGGCTGGTGGTTGTCACTTGGGTTGTGCACCCCGCCCCCCAATATCCCTGGGAGCCCTCCCTTCCTAGCCCCTTCTCTTTGGGGGTTTGTCTGCCCCTTCTGCCCCCCACCCCTTTCAGACTTTAACGCATGTCCAAGCTTACAAAGAAGCGGCCAGTGTCCGCCCGGGCCTGGGCCAGGGTGCAAGGGCAGTCAAGCAGTTCTGTCAAGAAATCCGGCATCTGGTCTTCCAGATTCTCCCAGATCAGACACTGTGTACGGGCCCAGGTGACAGAATCTGCCCGGAAGTCATCACCCAAGTGCCAGGCCAGTGCGTGATCGTTGGTCCAGATTGCCTGCACATCTCTGTAGTAGGGAGGAAGCATGAGCTCAAGGGCAGGGGCAGCCACACCACCCTGGCCTGCAGTTGCCCCAGCAAGCAGGGCAATCCCCAGGCAGATGGCCCCCAGCCCATCCACTACTCTATGCCCTTACTTCTGCCCTGGGTATTGTTTGCTGCTGATGATCCTGAGAGCACCCACTTTCCACTTCTGATACTCAAGAGGTGCAGGTTTTGGAGTGAAAGTGAAGAAGCCAGAGTTGGGGATATTTGTAGCCACGGGGTAGAGGAAAGACCACTTTGCTGTCCAGTTCTCTGAGTATGGCTGACCTGAGGGAGAACAAGCCTTAGTCAACACTAAGGCTTCTCTGGGGGCAGAAGCAGGGCAAGCCTGGCCCCACTCTCCCACAGAGAGCTTGACAGAGTGATAGGAGGACAGAAGGACACACCAACTCAACGCCATGGGAGAGTCTGTCTTGCCACTGCTCCACCGGGGCCCCTGGCTTGTGTTACTATCACCTCATCCCATACATCGAGTGTCACTGGGTGTGCCAGGGTATGTAAAGGATTGAGAAGAGCCGGCTCTTCTGTCTCCAGGATGTGCCTATCTGATGATCAAAGTATCCAGACCTCCCACCACACCTGGTACCCTAGCCAGCCAGACATGCCCTACCTTGCCATCTCCCTCGCACCATCTGAGAGAAGTGACTGCCGTTCCCCTTCTTCAGCATCAGACTTCTTGTTCCTGCAACATCTCCCCACCCACCCCATCCCCTGCATGGAGGTCCCCGACTTTCTCCTCTGTCTAGACGCGCCACCTGGGCTGCCTTCCTCTCATTTCTAAGAATCCAGAGGTTCTGTCATTTCCACTAACCCGAAGTCAGCCTCACCTGTTTCCTCATAGCCCCACAGCTCAATGGTAACAACTGGTGTGAGCAGCACTGAGGTGTTCCAAGTCAGGCTGAGGTTACCAGCCGTGCCCGAGGTGCCATAATATTGCCAGTGGGTCTCATTCACCAGTTGACTCTTCTCGGTCTCAGACACTTTGTAGGGGTGAACTGTGCAGGGGCCAGTGAAAGGTGAGTTGAAGGCTCGGGACCAAATAATCCAAGGGCCTACCCCTCTAAGGGCCTCCCGCTGGGCTGGGCCTCCTGGAAGGAACCTTCACCCAAGGGACTGGTTCAGCCAGAATGGCAGGTAGGTTAGGCGGACCAGATCTCGGTGTGCATAGATTAGGGTTAGGGAAAGTCCCCATGAGCTCTGGCTTCGGGTAGGAATGAGGGCCCACGCAGGGAGGGATCTAGACTGGTCTGGCAGGGTTGAGGGCTTACCAGCTAGCCATGTGCCTGAGTGAGTGAAGGTGCGGCCATTGTCCATGGAGATGGTGAAGGGAATGCGACCACTCTCATAGAGCAAGGGCGATATGCAGTGGACCTGCCTCAAGATGTCCACATAGCCAAGAGTCTCGATGCTTTCCTTAAACCTAGAGAGGGTTGAGGTCATAGGAGCAGTTGGGCCAAGTGAGCAGATCCTCTCAAAACTCAAGAACTGCCTCCCACCCTCCAGGGTGTCCTTGTTCTCCTGCTTATCCTTGGTCCCAGACCTCCACTAGGCCAGTTGTGTGAAGAGCTTTAGGTATGAAGTGAGGATTATGGGAGTCCTAATGGCCTGGTTCTTCCTACCTGCAGATCACACCATCTGTGTCACCAGACCACTTGAAATGTGCCATAAAGTCCTTGCCACCCATCATGGAGCCTGAATAGGGTGAGATCCTTGTACAGAAGTCCCAGAAGTCTGGGCAGCAGGTACCAAGGCCAGAGCAGGTTGGGTGGCAGGAGCAGAACCCATTCCGGTCCCCACAGCGTGATGAACAGCTATTCTGGGCACCTGGAAAAGAGATCCTGATCTGGGTGCATGCAAGAGCAGCCGCCCTGCATGCAAGGCCCTGGGAGTTTGTTAAAGGGAAACATTCCTTAGAAGAATGCTTGTCAGTATAGCACAGTTACTAAGATAACAATAAAGTCACTGGTTCCAGATAATCAACACAGATTTAGTGGCAGAGTGGACAGGCTAGAATGCAGTAAGATAAGGGAAAGTGCCTAAGACATTTAACCTTGGAGTGTTTGAGTAGCTCCAGGGCCAAACTGTCCCTTGGCCACCTAGTCTATAGCTCACAAGACAGCCCTCCACAGAGGGTCACAGTTTTCTGCACCCTTCGGACCCTGTAGGTCTGAAGATCTCTCTTGACTCCCAAGGTGTCTGTGGACAGGGTGCTTAATGGGGTCCAAGGGGGGATCACCCATCCTTCCAAGAGTCCACCACTCAGAGACAGTCTCAAGTAAAAGGATGAATTTATTGGGGAAGCTCCAAATGGACGGGTCCCAGGTTTCAGAAAAACATATAGCACAAAGTAGGACAGAGATACAGAGACTTACTTCTGGAAGATTTCTAAGTACCAACAAACCAGTTCAGCTCCAATGGAGAGCTGAATTGGGCCACCATGGAAATGAGAGACAGGACACAGGATGCAGACATGGGGACATGTGGCATGGCGTAATGGCACCTGAGCAGGCCTGACCCTAAATAGGATCAAGTCAGGGGGCTGGGTCACAGGAAGCTCCTAGTCCCAAGCACTTGACTGACAAGTTCAATAACCTAAATAAAAGCCATATGCCCACCACTGTCTCTTGGGATTTAGGAACTCCTATTACCTGGGGATAGGACTTCCCTTCCTGTAGGAATCCAGGCATGCCCAGCAAGACAAGATGCTAGAAATACCACATGGTCAAGCTTGCCATGTGGCCAATATGGCACTGGCCAGATCTGACCTCCATATTACAGGTGTTATTCCAGGGCTCACAGACTAGACTAGGGCCTCTCTTAGTTGCCTCAGCAAGGGTCTGTGCACATGGTGGCTTGAGTCCCATTCAAAGTCAGGAAGGAGGAGCTGGGAATATGGCCTAGTGGTAAAGTGCTCGCCTTGTATACATGAAGCCCTGGGTTCAATTCCTCAGCACCACATATATAGAAAGAAGCCGGAAGTGGCGCTGTGGCTCAAGAGGTAGAGTGCTAGCCTTAAGCAAAAAGAAGCCAGGGACAATGCTCAGGCCCTGAGTCCACACCCCAGGACTGGCAACAAAAACAAAACAAATAAACAAAGTCAGGAAGAAAAAGATGCCCAGACCCAGAGATAGTCCATTGCTTTCAAGGGATAGGAGGTTCCTTTCCATCAGGGAGCCTGATACTGAAGAGCTAGACATTAGGAGTTCAACAGCGTGAGGCCCGAGCCTTCTCTGGCAGTATATGGGGACCTGTAGCAGGGCCATATTTTCTTCTTTTTTTTGGTGCCAGTCCTGGGGCTTGAATTCAGGGCCTGAGCATTGTCCCTTAGCCTTTTTGTTTATGGCTAGCACTCTCCCATGTGAGCCATAGCTCCACATGCAGCTTTTTGGTGGTTAATCAAAGTTCAAAAGACATTTCCGCCCAGGCTGGCTTTGAACTTCTGTCTTCAGATCTCAGCCTCCTGAGTAGCTAGGATTATAGGCATGAGCCTATAATTGGCACCTAGCTAAAGGGGCATATTTGCAGATATCGCCCTTCTGAACTAGAGGGTGGAGACTGGGGTGGGATACAAGCAGGCAAGATGGGATCGTATGTTCCACTTGTCCCTTCACCATCTAAATAAAGGAGGTCAGTGAAGGGCTAGGTCTGGATTTGAGCCACCCTACTCCACTAAGTGCAGTGCCTGGCGTTTAAGAGCAGCAATAAATATTTATTGGCTAATGATGCGATTGATGGCTTTAAGGCTGTGATAGGATGTGGGAAAGAGGCTCTGAGATGCCAGTAAGTGAGTTTAAAGTGTGCAGGAGGGTAGTGATACTTCCATGAAAGATAGAAGATGGGTGGAGGGCGACTGGTCGGCTTTAGCCAGCTACCCGGAGGCTAGGATTACAACTCTGAACTTCAGGCCTTCTGCTAGACTTTATTGGATTTATCTGCACCCTGATGAGTACTAACAATCTTACTCAGGGTTGAGCAATGGTTGGGGGTTTCTTGAATGTAATCATGCCTTTCACTGAAGCTTGGGGTGCAGGCCAAGGGCTCGGCTGTCTCCTCCCAGACAGCTTTAGTCTCCCAGATCCCAGCAGATATAAGGTGGACTCGGCCAGGACACCCGCATCCTCACCAAGATCCCTGGGCCCTGGAGCCTCAGAATTTCTTCCCCCAGCCCCCAGCAGAATCACAGATGGCCCAACAGATGGGCAGTGGCTGAGCCCAGTGGGACATCCACCCTAGGCCTAGCTGATTAGACAAATGGACAGATAGAGGAGAGGGACAGAAAAGCAGGGTGAGAACATACCTGCTGTGGGCCTAGGCCCTGGGCCGGAGATGATCACCAGCAGCAGCAGGATCCAGGGAAGAGCCATCTTCACAGTGCAGCCTATGTCTGCAGCCCAGGCAGACTGTTGTGCTCAGATGCAGCGGCTGGGAAGCGCTTACTCCCTGCCAGACTAGCCCCGCCCTCGCTTTTATGGCACCACCCTACCCTGCCCCTCCCTCCCCACACTGTCCTCTCAAAGTCCACAGGTGCCTGCGTGGACCAACTGACCTGCTCCGTTAGCACATTCCTGTCTTGCTAGCAAGGGACAAGGGGGAGGGGGCCAAACCTTGGCCTTGGGATGCCCTGGGGAGCAAGGGGGCTGGAGCCTCCAGCTGCAGGACACGTGATAAGCCGGATATCCAGAGGCTATTGCTCCAGCCTCTGGGCCTCAGCCCAGACCAGCTTGCCGGAGCCTACAGGGTGGGGCTCTTGCAGGGATGCCATGCTTCAGGGTGGGCAAGGCCATCGTTCAAGAAACTGGCAAGATTCTAGAGGACCTCAGCTCCTCTGCCCTGGCTTCTAGAAGGGAGGAGGTGTTGCTAATCCTTTCTCTTAGCCTGGAAGGTGAAGAAGCAGACATGTTCTTGGCAGGGCTGTGACGTGTATGGTAGAGGTGATCTCAGAGAATGGGAACAGCCAAGTTAGACCCAGGCTGAGCCCTGGGACAGAGGCAATGCCAAAGGGACAGCTGTACAGTGGGTCCTTTCATGAGAGATTCCAGAGGGCCTCACTCAGGGCAGGGGAGACGGGAGACAAGCCCTCCCCTCCCCCCTCCCCCTCCCCGCCCCATGGATGGTCATTCGGATAGTTTGCATGATAGCTCTAGGGTTTCTTTCCTTTCCTTAATCCTCCAGCAGATTAGGAAACTTGAAGACAGTAGAGGCTGAGGCTCCTGGGAGGAGTTCCCTGAAGCCAAGGTGGGCAGGCTGTGATGGCCCATGGCTTGAAATTCTTCCTCCAGGCCCATGGCCTGAGGACAGATGGGCAGGTAATCCCTTCCTAGTTGTAGTTTTCCTAGGTGTCAGAGATCTGACACTGGGGTGGGGTGGGGGAGATGAGCTGAGGCCATCTGGGCTGTGAGCCGCCTCAGATCTTGGGGCTCATCCAGCCCATTGTTCTCTGGTCCTATCCCTACCTCTTGCTTAGGTGAGCCTGCCAGAAACCAGCTAGGATTGGCAGCCACCTGGGGTGTTCCCGTTCCTGTGGGTCCAGCTGGGAAAGGCTGGCTCCTACTACGACTCAAAGGAAGGCTTTGGTCATCAGAACCAGAGCCCTCTGCTCTACAGACACATTTGATAAAGTCTGTCATAGCTTCAACTTCCAGAGGGGAGGAAGTACTGCTGGGTAGGCAGGGCACCTCTGGGTGGGTGAGGGACATGCGTATGGTTACTTAAGTTCTGTGCCAGCTGCTTCCCAGACTCATCTTTACCACAGGGATGAGGGGTGAAGGTATTGGCTGAGTCACTGCTGACTATGACTTTTGGTCCAGATAGCAGGTCCAACCAAGACACATCCTTGACCATGACGTCTTTGGTTCCAAATGGCCTGGGCTGGCATCCAGGGTAATGCTCAGTGTGAGGGAAAAGAGGGCAGCAAAGTTGTACCCCATTTCCATCTTACAGAGTCTCCATTTTAGTGCAGATGGGCCCTAAGGTTCTGGGGTTACAGCTACAAAACCCCTATGTACCCTCAATTCAGAGTAATTCTGAGCCTAAGAGAACAGAGCTAGTATCATAGGCTCATGTAATGTCTATTGTCTTAAAATTCTGAAATTTTAGCCATGCATAGTAATTCATACCCAGCTACTCCGGATGGTGGGGCACTAGGAGTTCGAGGCCATCCTGGAAATATACAGAGAGACAAACCATACAACTTAATATTTGGAACAAGGCTCCACGTCATCAGTGCTGAGCCTAGAGTGTATGTTGCCGGTCTTGTTGGAGTAGGGGTGGACTGTGATGGGATTTGAGTTCTCCCATCCCTGTGTCCCTTCCAGCACTGATCTATCAGTTGCTCAGTGCAGCCTTGACACTACCTTCCTGGGGCCTCCCTCCTACCTGCATTCCAGAGAGCTCTGGAATACCCCACAAGTTCTTTCAGAATCAGTTTTTTGTTTTGCAAGTCCTGGGGCTTGAACTCAGGGCCTGGGGACTGTCCCTGAGCTTTTTTTGCTCAAGGTTAGTACTCTACCACTTGAGCCACAGCACCACCCTGGCTTTTTCTATGTATGTGGTACTGGGGAATCGAACCAGGGCTTCATGCATGTGAGGCGAGCACTCTACCACTAAGCCACATTCCCAGCCCTCCGAACCAGTTCTAGCTGCCACAGCTCTAGAGAGGTCTGTCCAACTCCCTACACTCCCCAGCCTTCCGGTCTCTGAGGTGACCAAGGCTGGGTCTGCCCTAGGGGAGGAGACATCCAGCAAGCCTGTGGATAGAAACCCTTTGTATAGAAGACCCCAGGCACCCTCCTGAGGATAAACAAAGAAGCAAAGACCACTGTTCCATCTTTATTAGAAAAGAAACAAACAAACAAAAAGGTGTGACACAAGCTGGCCCTAGGTGGTCCCTCCACTGGGACTCAGGCAGAGCTCAACTTATTCTGGCACCAAACTGTGGACATGGTATGGGCTGGGCTGGAATGGGCACATTTACAAAGTCAACATTTCATCAAAAGGATGTCAGCCCTGCTGTACAGACCACATCCCCGTCCTCACAGGGCTACGCTGGGCCCTCCTCCTCTGGACTCCAACACTGTGAAGTGAGGACTGGGCAGGCCTGGGAGCTGAACTGGAAATGATAGCCCATGTGAGCCTCTGGTCTTGCCTAGGCTCTGGGCTGATGGAGCATTCCAGGCCTGGTTGGTCCCTCAGGGTGTGGTGGTAGCTCCCTCAGATGTCCATGTAGTCGTCGTCATCATCCGTCTCACTCTCGAGGGAGGACTCCTGACTGGATGTCTCTAGGACCTCCAAGGCAGGCTGACACAGGCTCTCCTTCCTCACATTGGCAGCCGACTGGGCAGACAGGATTGCCGACTGCAGACAGGGAGGGCAATGGTCAGGGGCTCCTGGTCCTGCTCCAGGCTTCTTGATTTATTTATTTATTTTTGGTTAGTAATGGGCCTTGAACTCAGGGCCTGGGCACTGTCCCTGAGCTTTTTCTGCTCAAGACAAGTGCTCTACCACTTGGAGCCACAATACCACTTCCAGTTTTCTGGTGGTTAATTGGAGATAAGTCTCAAAGACTGTCCTGCCCAGGCTGACTTCAAACTGGGATCCTCAGATCTCAGCCTCCTAAATTGCTAGGATTATAGGCATGAGCCACTGGCTGCTTCTTGACTTTTTAACCCAACCTCCCAACCAGTCTGCCTAGTAATCTAAGGCCCCCAATAATCTAGGCCCTTCCCCTAGGTGCTCCCAAGACTGGAGCCCCCAGCCCAGGCTCCTTGGGCAGTACCCATGGTCACCTTTAGCTTCTGCTTGGTCTCCTCTGAGATGCTGCCTTTCGGGGAGAGTAGCGTCGGAGTGGGTGGCGTGACTGTGATCTCAGGAGGGAACTTGGTGGTAGCCGAGGGGATCACCAGTTTGGGCATGTTGGGCAGGAGGCGGGACTTGACCCGGCTGGGCTCAGCCTTGCCGGTGTGGCCCTCAGGTGGCTGGGCAGTCCCACTGCTGAAGACCTTGGAGCTGGCAGCTGTGGGGGAAGACTTTGGAGTTTGAGTTTTGTGCCTACTGCTCCCTGCTTTGGACCCCTGTTCCCTCTGAAGGATAGTCACTGAACTGGACAGAGGAACACTTCCATGTGGATGCCTTTTCTCTGCCGGCTGGACCTAGCCTGCATGCTCATCTCGTTCATGGTCCCCCTCCCCCCATGATGATTTAGTGCACTGCCAGACCTCCTAGGCCCCCATCCTGGGCAATGGCTCAGCTCAGGCCTACAGAGACTGAGCTCTGGCTCTGGATTGTGGGGTCTTGGGGCTGTGTCCCCAACTCAAGGGCACTGTGGACTCTGAGAGCCAGGTTAGGCACAGGTTAGGCTTCCTTAAGCCTTCTTGGGGATTCTGTGAGCTTCCTCCGGCATTGTGCTTCCACAAATTACTGTATACCTCAAACTGTTCCAGAAATTCCATACTCTAGGGAGGATCCTGAGGCCTAGCGCTGGTTACTGAGTCAGACATTGTGTCTCAAATTTTCTCTCATACTCCTGGGCAAGTGAGAGGCTACATTTGCTGGGAGCCTAAGAGAAACTAGGATGGCTACAAGCTGCAGCTCTGGGGCCTGGCAGCCTCCAGGGAACTGCACAAGCTGAGAGCAACCGGGATGTCCTGGCACAGCTCCACATTCCTCTGCAGCCCAATGGCTTTAAAAGGAATGGGGCTTACTCAGAGTCCAAGCCTAGTCTCTGAGGGCTGGCGCCAGGTCTTGCCGTCCTGAGAGGTCTGCACACAGCCCAGCAAGGAGGAGTTCCCAAGGGGTTTGGCTAGGGTTGCTGGTGGGAATAGGCCAGAGTCTGGGGCTGGGCTCCATCTCAACTGCCTGTGAGGATGCATCAGTGACAGAACAGCTCTTCCCGATCTCATCTACAGTGGGGCAATAGCCATGAGAAAGATGCCTACCCCTTTTAGGATCGCTCTGTGATGCTAGGGGCTGAATTAGAGGCTCTGGGGGGCCGATAATGGTTCACATGACTCTTGTCTAAACTTCCTTGCATGCCCCACACACCCCTATCTTTTCTCTCCATCTCACCTCCCCTGGGCCTCCTCTGGACCCACCCTCCGTGGTAGCCCTTCCCTAGAGAGGGCCCCTCAGGCTGCCAACTATGAGAACCGGGCTGGGCTGCTCCTCAGGGCCTTACTTTGGCTGCAGGGCAGCTCAGTGCCTGTCTGGTGGGCAGGCTTCACCAGCCACGAGTGTGGATCCACAGGAGGACCAGTGGAGATCATCTTCACCTGTTGACCACGCCGTGGTTCCAAGGGTGGGCAGCTGGAGCCCTCTGCCACTGTTGCCAACTCCTCTCCTTCTGTGGGGACAAAGGCCAGCTGCAAGTGACATGCTCATCCTATGGGGGCAGGGCACCCTCCTGGCCACCTATGTATCTGTGCCAAGCCCTGGGACCCAGGCCATTCTCTAGGCTCCCTGGCGGGATAACAAGGACAATGGGGATCTGGCTTAGGTGCTCTCTCCACCAAGTGGCCTGGGGACTAGCTGTGCTCTCCTGGACAACTGTGTGGAGGGGCTGGGCTGATATTTTCAGGAGGTGAATCTCCCCCACCCTAGACACTGTGGGAGACACATCTGACATTACACAGCCCCTGGACCTGGGCAGGATATCTCACTGGCTGCCAGAGAAGTAGGCTTGTGTGTGGGAGGTGTGTTCTTTCCCTCTGGCTTATGTGAGGGGCAATTAGAATGGGGTCAGGACCAGAATTGAAGTCATCCAGTTTTAGGCCAATGTGGATAGAGCACATGATGGAACTATGTCCTCCTGCTGTGCCCAAACACTCCTGGCTCAAGGCAGGGGCCAAGAGTAGGCCTTAGAACCTGACAGGTCTGAGGGGGTGATGGCTATACCTATGGCTACCTGCCCAATAGAGATGGCAGCTCCTCTCCTTGGCCACCAGGAGGAAAAGTTCTGGGACAAAGACAGGCTACAGGAATGGGTCTTTGGGCCACACCCTGCCCTGGTTTCCACAGAGCTTCAGGGACTGAAGGTTTTTGTTTTTAGATGTTGTCCAGGCCGGCCCCCAACTTCTGACTCAGCCTCCTGAGTAGTTGGGACCACCACACCAAGCTTGGAGAAGGGGTCTGCTCTTCAGTGGGGAGGTGAATTATTGCTGACAGGAATTCACAGGACTGAATGGAGAGAGGCAGGGCCAGGCACATGCTGGGTAGAGGCTAAGGTTCTCAGGATGGGTGAAGGTTGCCCTCCAGGTATCAGGGGAGGTTGCTTCTCAATCCCAAGAGTGGTGCTAGGTGTCTTGTCTTTTCTAGGCTTTCCTTCTTGGAAAGCGGTACTGTTCCTAGCTGGAGGAAAAGTTGTGGGCTATGTTCAGTTGAGACTTAAGACATATGGGAAGGAGCCAGGTACAGATGGTTCATGTCTGTAATCTTAGTTACTCAGGAGGCAGAGATCTGAGGATCACAGTTCAAAGCCAGCTTGGCAAGAAAGTCTATGAGACTCTTATCTCCAATTAACAATTCAGAAAAAGCCAGAAGCAGTGCTGTGACTCAAGTGGTAGAGTGCGCTAGCCTTTAGCAGAAGCAGCTCAGGGACAGCACCCATGCTCTGACTTCAAGCTCAAGGACTGGTACACACACACACACACACACACACACACACACACCCAAACAAACACACACACACACACACACACAAACAAAAATAACTAAGTACATGGGAAGGTGTTCCCTGGGCTAGGCAGTGCCTCCCCTCACCAGAGTGCCCTGGGCTATCCTACCATATAGCCACGGGAACCACTGAAGCCACCCTCAGCTGAGAAGGGCTGTCTAGGAGCTCCCCCAGCCGCAGGTCCTAGCAGGAAAGCAGGTGGTCAAGTGGCGATCCTGTGCCAATGGGACAACCCCTTTGTTCCTCAGGGCAGACCCATGGCCTGGTGTCAAATCTGGGCTGGTTGTCCTTAGGTTCATGCCTAGCTCAGACTTTCCCTAGGACTGAGGTTTGTAATCTAGACTCAATCTTGCTTGCAGAGGCCCCTTACTACATCCTAGAAGGGCCTAGGACCTCGGGGAATGAGACTCCTTCATTTGGGTGGGACTACTCCCAGCAGCCAGAGAACCAGTTCTCAGTATGTGCACAACTCTAGGTCCTGGCCTGGGACAAGATATCCATCAAACATGAAGCCATGTTAGTCATTGCCTAGAGGAAACTCCACAGCACAGAAACAGACATGAGCCCTGAGTTCTGGTGGAGGCTGAGCTCACAGGAGAGCACCTGTCTATGGGGCCATAGCCTGGATGGCCTGTGTGGGTGTGAGCTCCTCACTGGGGCCTCAGGATGCTTGTTGCTCAGGCCATAGTGGCAGGACAAGGTAGGTTTCCTTTCTGTTGACTGTCTCCTGGAGGAGGGAGGACAGCCTGCCTGGGGATAGCAGGCCCCTGGGCTGCCTTTGCAGCTGTCCACTTAGCTTGCTCACTTCAGGAGGGGATCAGGGGAAATACATCCTCCAGTCTGCTCTCCCAGGGAGCTCAGGCCTCGCTCAGCGTCCACTCCACAAACCTGCACTGTCCTCCAAGCTTTGGTTCCAGACTTGCATACTTGCTCGTCCTCTCTAGTCCTTGGTTGTTCTTACAAGCATCACCATAACCAGCAGTCTCTGGCCATACCACCACACGACTGTGTCATGCCGGGAGAACCTAGAGCCTGTGGAGGGTCACCTTCTTTCCCCCAGGGCTTTCTTTGTTCCAGAGGTTTAGATGTGGGCTCTTGGGAACATACCTGTACCTGACGCCAACCCAGAAAGTTCCGAGAACAGCTAGGGACACTCACCACAGAGGGGTCAAACAAAACCCACCTTTTTATGGCTTCTACAGCAGCCCTGAAGTGGGCAGACGTGGGAGTAGAGAGGTGAGCTGGTCAGGCAGCCCCTCTCTCAGGTCTACATATGCACACACTCAGTGGGGCTTGAGCTTCATCCTGGCAAAAGGCCACTTAATCTAATTTCTGGGAAAGGAATATACACTCGAAAAGATACTCTTCTTCTGACCTAAAAATTAAGGAAGATGTAAATTCCTAACAGCCAGTGGAGATCTGAGGCTGCCCATCACTCTACTGAATAAAACTATAAAAGAGACAAATCAGGTGCCAATGGCTCACACCTATAATCCTAGCTATTCAGGAGGCTGAGATCTGAGGATCACAGTTTGAAGCTATACTGGGCAAAGAAATCCATGAGACTCTTATCTCCAATTAACTACTCAAAAGCCAGAAGTAGAGCTGTAGCACGACAGCCTTAAGCAAAAAAGCTTATTGTCCTTTGGATAAAATGCCCAGGTCCTGAGCTCAAGCCCCAGTACCAGAACAAGCTGGGTGTGTGTATGTGGGGAGAAGACTGCAAGCTACAACTATCTACCTCAGCAAGTGCTGCTAGATTTCCACCCTCAGATACTACAAGATAATGGGAGACCAGGGAAGTCAAAGGACAGGACAGCCCGAGGTAGAAGGACAAGAGATGGGTCTTTGTGGAAATGAGTGAATCACCAACAGCAATTTACTACAGCCACGGGTTCCCCTCACCACTACCACCAGCAAACTCACATCAATTCTTTTTCTTTTGGTTGTGGGGCTTGAACTCAGAGCCTGAGTGCTGTCCCACAGCTTTTCACTCAGGGCGAGTGTTCTACCACTTTGAGCCACAGCGCTACTTCTAGTTTCTGATGGTTAGTTGGAGACAAGTCTCACAGACTTTCCTGCCTGGACTGGTTTTGAACTGTGACCCTGAGATCTCAGCCTCCTGACTGGTTAGGATTATAGGTGTTTGCCACTGGAGCCTGGCTTATAATTTTTTTTCTTCCTTTTTTTTTTTGACATAAGGTCTGGCTGTGCTGAAGTTTACCTCTGACTCCTGATCGTCCTGCCTCCTGAGAGTGAGGATGACAGGCAAGTACCACCATGCCCAGCAAAACCATGCTTACTATTGAGCGCAAGTCCTACAGAGCTACTATCTCCTCCTTATACATTTTAGGCAGGAAACTGAGGCAGAAAAATGTAGAGGGACCACGCAACATAGATGGTCACATCATTTAGAGTTCCCCTTTTATTTTTTCTTTCCTTCTTTTTTCCCCCAATGCACAATGCCAGCCTTTCAATGCTCAATGCTCTTTGTTCTGTGGCTTTCAGAGGCTGCTCTGAGAACAAATGGCCAGTGTGTTTTCTGACAGACTAGTGGGCCCCTACATTTTCATGATCCTTAGGAAACGAGACAGCATGGATGAAAAGACCAGCACTTGACAGTGAGCTGTGGGAAAGGCTTGAAAGGTGAGACTCCCAACCTTGGCCTCCTCTCAGGCAGTATAGCCCATGGGGTAGAATACGCACCCGGGGCTCTTTCTCTGCCTTTCTGTCAGGCACTGCTGCCAGAGGTAGCTGTCTCATTGTTCAGATGGCTTGGAAAATGACATAGCCATGGTCCCATGGCTGAAAGCAGAAGCCCTAGATATGTTACTCAACCACAGGACCTAGGACTGAAAGGTTGGGTGATTCTACCGGGATGACCCTGGTGTGGGCAGGTGGGTACTCAGCTGTGGGCCAACACAGGGCCTGTGCAAGTGCATAGACTGGGTCCCTGAAACAGTGGGAGAAGGATGGGAGGGATTGAAATGAAGTGTCAAGGAGGCTGGCCCATCCCTGGGTGGACCCTGGTGACCCTAGGCACCCACTGGCCAGGCTAGTCTCTTGGAAACCTACCAGCTGAAGAGGTGAGCTGGTTAGGGAACATGCCTGTTCTTTTTTCGTGTCTTTGGTCCTGTCTGGGGCCACCGATGCTGACAGAGGCTGCAGAATAGGCCAGGAGTGGCCTGCTCCCAGGGGATCACTCAGGCTGGGAATGTCCTCACTGCCCACCTTGTTCATACTCCACACAGGAAGCAGTCTTTTCTGTCAGCTGATAGTGGGGACCTGAGTCTGGCTGTGGCACTGGACATGTGTACTTACATGACCAGGCTGACTGGCACAACACTCACCTGGGGTCAGAGACGCCACGCTGAGGGTGGCCTCCGGCCTGTGTGGCCGGGGGATCCCGGAGTCCTTGGACAGGTCTGGAGTAGAGGCGGACATTACAGGTAGACAGCTGACAACAGCTGTAGTAGCAGCAGCCACTGCACCACGAGGCTTGACGTGGCTGTCAGTGGGACGCTGGACAGCATCGACCAGCACAGGGTCAGGTGCGGTAGAGACCACCGCTGTAGGAAAGAAGTTTTCTCGACTGTCCTTAGGGTGCTTTGGGGTAGTGGGGGTGTCCCCTGAAGCCTGTAAGAACAAAAAACGCAAAGAGGGTTGGCTGGCAGCCCTGAGCACACACTGCCCTGTCCCACCCCAGCCCGATACAGTCCTCTGTGGAGTACAAGTGATCTGGACCTGGGATGCCAACAGAGCCCTATGGCATCTGAGCCCCATGATATACTGGTTACACAGAGGATCCTCTGGCACAGTACTATTGGCGCTGTTGTACAGGTGGGGACCCAGCACTGGCTGGTGCTGGTGAGGACTAAGTGAGGACCTCCTGTGGGCCCTCCCCACTCATTCTCTAGGGGCCTCTGCTGGGAGAAGCATGTCTGCCCTTAAGTCTGGGGCTGTACCTGGGAACTGCAGGAATGGGTAATCCTGGGATGGACTTTCCAAAGGCCACTTGTGGAAGGGTCCCACACCTGAGCTCAGGACTGCAACTGGCTACGAACCCCATGAGCGGGACCCTTTCCGGTCATCTTTCACAGTCCATTCTGCTATGACACTCTTCCAGGGTTCTCTTCCCAGGGCCACTGCCACTCCCCCAAAGCCTGGCACTCCTTGGACAAGTGTGAAAAGCCACAGCATCCTGGTAGCATGCTTCAAATGAAATGTTTTGGGGTACACTGAGGCAGCATCTCATGTCAGAGATGAGCCCCCAGCAATCTAGCCCCTCCCCAGCAATAAGCCCAATACACTGTCTTGAGTTGCCCACTCCAGGGTAGCAGGGCCTTCCACCCTGCCCCGAGAATCATATACCTGCTAATGGGCACCCCAGTGCTTGGGGAACAGTTTGCTTCCACAGATGACTGTGGCTTCTGATATGTTTTGATTGGAATGCCCTATCCACGGTTCTATATGGCAGAAGACAGGCTCTGTGGACTGTACCGTGTGGTGGGTGTCTGGGATAAGCCCCAGGACTGTGCGACGGGCTATAGTTTGGAAGGAGGCCAGGGCAGGCTGTTGGCCTAGGAGCCTGCAGTGGGCCCTGGAGGCCTGAAATAATGGCAGCAGTGGTATTGCTGTCTGAATTCCTGGTGGCAGATATACTGGGGAGAGTCAAGAATTGTGTCCCTGTCCCTTACTCAAGAGTGGGCCCCTATGGTGTTTAGACCACCCTACAGGGCTGTGCAAGGGCTTCCATCGCACCTTTGACATACTGAGAACAAAATGGACACTCCTTAGAAGTGGGAGCGGCAGGCTCCACTTTCCTGGTATTGGTCAAGGCACTCCCTACTGTGAATGGTGCCCCAACAGCCTAAGGTTTAGTCACTTCCTGGTCCTCTCCCTTTGGTCCATGCTAACCACAGGAACTATCCTCAAGGCAAATTTGCTTTCAGCCTACAGCTAGGGCCTAGGTAATAGGCAGGCCCTGAACGACTGGCTCCAGCTTACCTGTCTCTGGGCAGCAGCCCCAAGGTGGACTTGACAAAACTTCACAGCCTGCTCCAGCGCAGCTTCCTCATCCACCTGAATAAGGAAATGCTCAAAATCAGAAGACCTGGGTCATGATGCTTGGCTTCCAGTCATTTTTGTTAGGCAGCACAGACCAGCCTTTGAGGGTATGGGCAGGGGGTGGGGAGAACTCTATTCAGTGCAAACTTTCCTCACTGCTGACCAAATCCAGAGCTCCCAAGTCTGTCTTCCAGGTGAAGGTTCTGGCTGAGGGTCCATGTACCAGCTACTGGTATCAGGACTTAGGGGCAGCCATCCTTCCGGCCACACTAAGTTTCTTCCTTTTTTCTGTCTGGCCACACCATTTGTTCATTCGTTCTATTATTTCTTTCTTCTTTATTTTGCCAGTCCTAGGGCTTGACCTCAGGGCCTGAGCACTGTTCCTGGCTTCTTTTTGCTCAAGGCTAGCACTCTACCTCTTGTGCCACTTCTGGCTTTTTCTGTTTATGTGGTGCTTGTTGCAGGGAATACAGCTGACTCCATCTTGATTAGGGAAAAATGGTAGCAATTGTTAAAATGAAGTTAAATATTAGGTCAACCTGACCCCAAAATTCTGCTTCTGTAAATGGCTTGCTTGTTTGTTGCTTGCTCTACCCCCTGTGTCCACCCCCTACCCCCTACATCTGTACTATGCTTTTACTTCGATAAATCCCAGCTCAAGGACTGTTAGGGGTCGTAGTTTCAGCTCCCGAGTCTGTGCTGCATTCCTAGCCAGGCAGTTTGCTTTTTACTTCCCCAATAAATCCATCTTTGTTTGAGACTATCTCTGTGTGGTGGACTCTGGAGGGACGTGGGTTTGAGTCTCACTTGGGGTACCTCCCCAGGACCTCATAACAGTGCTGAGGAATTGAACCCAGGGCTTCATGCATGCTAGGCAAGCACTCTACCACTAAGCCACATTCCCAGCCCACTAAGTTACTTTCTGTAGCCATTTACTTTTGTTCATAAGAGCTAAGGCTGGCAAGGAAATTCAGACCAGACCAAGCTTCCAATTTGCCTGAAAACTGGGTGTGGTGATGTACATCCATAATCCTAGCACTCAGGAAGTAGAAACATGAAAATAGAAAGTTCCAGGCCAGTCTGGGTTATGTAGTTGTTTTTTGAGATCATTTCTTAAAACCAAACAAAACATTTAGTTGAAGCCCAGTTGCTTCTAGGTGTGGCTTCTGACAGGCAGACTTCTGAGCTTTTTGCTCACTTGAGGGGCAGGATAGAGGGCTATGATCCAAGTATGAGAGGCCTTTCGGATGTCCAGGTCTGAATGGTGGGACAAGTCTGATAGTGATAGCTTTGGGCCATGCTAGACATGTTCCAGAGCCCAAGAGCCCACAGCACAGGAAGTTCAGTCCATGACTCAGGAGGTAAAGGGGTCACTCTGGACAAGCAGTGGGCAGGGATTGAGGAGATGGCCGTATATGGCCATCAAGGCAGGGGAGAAGGCAACACAGGGAAAGGCCAGCCTCACTACCAGTAAGGAAAACAGTAGCACCTGGACTGTCTCCCAAGCAATTAGCAACAAAAGCAAATGGAAGTTAGTACTTGATATTTAGGACAAACTGCTTACTAGGGATGGTTACCTATTTACACCAGTTAGTGATATTCTGGGTATTCTTCATATAGGAATAATTTTAAGAGGAGAACAATGTGTGTGTCTATACATTACAAGACAACAACAACAAAGCAACAGAAAGAACAGGGTGACAGCTTCTTTAGGCCACAATGGTTAGCCTCTCCCCAGCCCTGTCTTTTAGGCAGGTTACAGTAACCACCTTCAGATGACAGTGCCCCACATGCATCCAGATGACCTCGAAGCAGTGGGACGAGGACAGGACCTGTAATGCAGTTCGTTTTCCTTAAAGTGAAAGTCACATGTTTTAAAGCTCCTTGTCTTGCTTTCTCATTTCAGAAAGCCTCAAAAGCAAAAAAAACCCCTAAAGTGTACAGAGGGGATGTGGTGGGCATGGTGACTGAGACCCACTCCAGGGGCAGGCCCAAGCACATCTGGACACTCTGGAATGAGCCTCCTAGAGAAGAGAAAGCCACAGACACAGTGGAGTTTGCAGACGCCGAGTCTGTGGACAGGTGTAGCCCTGGAGGGCATACCTTTGCTTACCTACCTGTTTGATGAGCATGTAGGTCTCTGACATGATCCTCTCGATTCGGCCTAGGTCGTAGGCCACACCCTTCTGGCCCTGCTGCCACACTCGATAGGCATCCAGCAGGAGGGTCTTGCCTGACTCTGTGTCCTCCAGAAGCTTCCTCTTACGGCTGGGTCGTGGGGGTGTCTCTTCGAGGTGGCTACATGCTCTGGCTCCCGTGGCAGTAGTGGGGGCAGTGTTGGGGGTGGGGGTTGGGGGGCCTGGGGTGAGTGGAGTAGGCTGCTGCCGGGCACTGATACTCAGTTCCTCCAGAGAGAGCTCAGCAGGTCGACTCTCTGAGCCTCGGTCCCTCAGGGGATGGCCCGGCAGCAGGGACAAAGGCCGTTCCAAGTCTATGCGGCAAATGGTGGCCTCACCTGTGTCCATGGGCTCAGTGGACCCCATTCGTTGACTCTCTCTGTCCTTCTGCTCCCCACCCTGGCCTCCACTGTTTCCTGCATCCATGGCCATAGGCTGGTGACTGAGAGCGCTCGCTGTGCCCCCTGGCTCAGGCTCTGGCCCTGAGCCATCAGTCAGAGGGGACTTCTTGGGGTGAGGAAGTTTCTCTTGGTCATCCTCAGGACTGCTCTTGTGTGAGATATCAGTGGTCATTTTGGCTCTGGAAAGGCCAGAAGCCTTGGGCCCTGGGCGTTCTGACCCCTGCAAAGAAACCAGAGAGAAGACTTTAGGGTCTTTCCACTGCATAAACGCACCTCTGGGGCTCCACCCAATAGCAGTCTTAGCTATGGACATCTGTTCTACTAATGGGCCAGGGCTTGGCCTCAGTCATCAGAGGAAGAAGCTGGATCCCGAGACTCTAGTGCCCCACAACAATGGAAGTTAGAAGGGCCAATGGGACCCTTATTTGCTGCCTGTGTGACAAGCCTGGCTCTAGTTGGGATGTGACCACCTGGGTCTCCTGTGGAGTGGTGATGTAAGCCCCGGGGGGTTGTAAAGGGCTTGAGGCCATTGCTGGGTGTGGTAATTGCACAGCCAGGTCTTTTTGGCCTTGTGCATGAGGTCCTAGGGAGAGGTGAGTGCTGAGCAGCTGCATCAAGCCCTAGCCACCCTACCGGACATGGGCTCTAGGGATGGCAAACGGGCCTCCCAGCAGTCCCACTCACTGAGGGGGTCCTGCAGTCCCTGGGTCTCTGGAGTTGGCTCCAGTGCAGTGGGGTCCTGCTGCACTTGCCTGGAGGATGGGAGACACACATAACGTGCCCACAAGCCTTGCTCAGCCACCTGGGTGGTCGTCATTACTCTCTCTGACCATCAAGTATGTTGGGGTCTCACTAACTGCTGGAGTATTCATTGTTCCAGCTGACTTTGCTGGGCAAGAAGGAGGGGTCAGGATGGGTGCTGCTTCCCCTGTGGGGACAGAGGAACCTGACTAAAATGCAAGTGGTAGTACCAAGAGCACTGACTGGGGTATGCGTGCTTAAAGCACATTTTATGGACCATGGAGAGGGGCAGTGGACAACATACCTCTGTGAGTTCACTCAGTGTGTCCTCTAGCACCTTCACAGTAAGGATGAAGGCCCGCTGTGCCAAGACCTGGCGGTCAGCATCTCGCAGATATTTCCTATGATCACCCAGAGGTAGCCAGAAGGAATGAGAATGTCAGACACCACAACACTGCTGGGTGGCATCCCGGGACCCCATCCCTACCCTGAGAACGTGTGTATCCCGTGTCCAATCTACTTTTTGAAGTCTGCTTCTCTGAAGGTCTCTGCTGCATCCCACTTTCCTCAGGTCTCTGAGATGGCTCCCCCTGGCTGCACTGAGACCTCTGGTCTAGCTGTGAGCAGGAGGGCCACAGAGGGCTGGCCCTGCCTGCTGCTCAGGGGTGGGAGAGTGAGGGAGGCCTGTATTCCTGAGCTTGTGGCATGCCACCGAATATGCCGTAGTGAACAAAGCCAGAACACGAGGCAGTGCCGAAATAAGAGGGTAGTGATCCAGCCTGAGGCTTCACAGCTTTGCATCTCCAGGAACCCTTCACCCCTGCATGTAGCAGATGTGCCCTACCCCGCTAGCAAAGGGATTCCTGGTTCCTGTTGAGGCCCAGGCATCATTGCTGCCCACCTAGTCATTACTAGCCTTTGCCTCAGGTGCTACAAATTTTCCTCACCACCTGATAGCATCTCTGAGAGGTCCAGGACAGGGGAAGGAGAAGGGGAAGGCTAAGTTGTCCATGGTCTCAATGTGGAAACCACTTTGTTGATCCCAGGGTGCTTGAAGGCAGGAGTGGTGCCTGAAACAGGGAGGTTGCTGAGGGGAGACTGGTGGCTGGGGCTTCCAGACCAATGGGCTCAGGACCAAACTGAAGCAGTGGAGACACAGTCCTGGTGGATGGCCTGGTGATGGCAGCAGAACCACGTGCAAGGTTATACATGTGGGTGGCCTACTCACTTGCCCTGGTCTGGGGTCCGCTGCAGCATAGAGGACACCTTCAGCAGAGTGCTGTGGTCCCGGAGCTGGGCCAGCACCTTGAGCAGAAGCACGATGGAGCGGTTCATGTGCCAGGCGAAGCTGCCTGGCCGGTCAATCTCATCCACGGGGATCCGCCAGATGCCCTGTGGGATAGGTACAACAGGGTGTGGCTAGAGTGTTAGGGACATCCTGCCTAGCATCCTCTAGAATATGCTAGAGGCATACTACCCAACGGGGGACTTCTTGGTCCCCTATAGGGGAAGAGATGCATGACTGCCTCAATCTATTCTCTCCTTACTCATGGTGGCAGATGAGACACATGTGGTTCTGGCTGTATTGTGTGTTTGCTGCACCTATGCCCTACAATGGCACTCAGGTGCAGAGCATGCCACTCTGCACAGGTGCCAACTGAACCATGTGCCCAACTCTCAGAGGCAAAACTGTTGAGTGAAAAGGAGGCCATGGCGGGCTGGGGATATAGCCTAGTGGCAAGAGTGCCTGCCTCGGATACACGAGGCCCTAGGTTCGATTCCCCAGCACCACATATACAGAAAACGGCCAGAAGCGGCGCTGTGGCTCAAGTGGCGGAGTGCTAGCCTTGAGCGGGAAGAAGCCAGGGACAGTGCTCAGGCCCGGAGTCCAAGGCCCAGGACTGGCCAAAAAAAAAAAAAAAAAAAAGCTCACTTGTCTTCGTGTGTACAGCAGGGGTCAAGTGGTCTAGTGCCAGCTCAGCAAAACAACAACAACAACAAACCAAGTTCAAATCACAGTACCACCAGAAAAAAAACCCCAACAACAAGAATAAAAAAAGATAAAAGAAAAAAGCAGAGAAAAAAGTTATAAAAAAAAAAAAAAAAAAAAAGAAAAGGAGGCCATGGAGATCTCTGGCCTCTGCTGCAGACAGACTCTGGTATGGCCCTGCTCTCATGTACGTCATTGTTGGCTGTCTTAGAAAATCACTCACAGCCCCTAGGATGCCCAAGCCTCTACTACCTCAGTAATAACTGTTTTTGTGTTTTGTTTTTTTCCTGGCAACAACTCCCCTCCTCCTGACCTTGGCCTATGCCTAAATACTGTGGCACCAGGCATCTCCTAATATTATCAGCTCAAGTCTGGTTCTCTACAGCATGGCATCTGACAACTTGGAGCCCCATCAAGGTGTAAGGGGAGGCAGATAGGACATTGGGAAGGAGTAATGAGTGAAGGAATATTAAGAAAGCCTTACTTTGGCACAGTACCTCAAAGGCCTGGAAAGAATCAGCAAGTTTTCACATGGGACCCTGGAACAATTCTTGTCTAGAATGGACTGGTGCTACAAGTGACATGGACCCCTCTTCCTATTCTTGGAGTGGGGTAGGTCCATGTCAGGCTACGACATGGGCTTCTAGAGACCTTGGTTACCAGCCATGGGGCTTCATGTATGTTTAGGTGGTATCCCTTCCAGGCCCTGGTTACCGCTTACTGCCTGCTCTTGGTGTATGAAGAGGCATGAACCCATACTGCTCCAGCAGTCCTGGGGAGGAAGCTAGGGCACCTCTGGCCTCAAGAGTTCAGGCACAGGAGGAGCTTAAACTCCTCTTCTCTGAGCCTGTGCCCTCCACACTGAACCATCAAGCAGACAGGTGAGTAGCCTAGGGACTGTGTGGAGGCCTCACACCACCTTCTGCCCTCAGTGGTGTCCATCAAGAGCAGAGACTAAAGGTATCCATGTGTGAGCTGCTCAGATGTGGGTCTGCAGCAGCTTGCAAAAGCCACCACGTGTGAGGTAGGATGGATGCCCTGAACTATAGTGGCTGCCGTGGGAGTCAAGAGCCCCAAGCCCTGGCATCTTCCTCCTCTGCTCTCCCAGCTGTGGATGGCCTAGGTGTGACTGCAGTGGCCTTTGAAGGTGCTTGTCCCTGCAGCTTGCTAGGCCTATAAGGCCAGATATCAAGAGCTCAAGAGATATGGAGTGGCTCTCTCAGAGTCACACAGCCTCAAGAGCGGGGATTGGCCCTTCACTCACCCATGGCTTTGAGAAAAGGATTCCTATAGGCCTTATCACTAGCTGCAGCAGTCCTCTCCACATAAGACCACATTTTGTGTGAGGTGCAGGTAAGAACGGAGGCTTACAGGTCTCACAAATTAGAGGATACACGGAGGCATATACCCTGTTCCAGACAGTCATCCAAGAGGGTCTGGAATATCCCTGGGTTTTACTGAATCCCCTTCCTATACAGAGCCCCTGATGACTTGTCATGTGGGAGGCTATTCTCCCCTGATCTGGTGTGGCCTGTCTGCCTGCCTATCAGGGGAGGATGAATAAAAGAACTGCATTTGTTCTTCTGAACTGTTTGAGGGTGTGTGTGTGAGGAGAAGCTGACTTTTCTAGTTTTCTCCTGGTAGTATCCCAGAGGCAGAGGGGTAGCCCTGCTCCCTCACATTTCCCTGGGCCTCTGCACTAGTGGGGCTGGGGCACAGGCACTAGCGGGCTTGGGGAGGGGGAGGGGAGGGGGAGGGGGAGGGGAGGGGGAGGGGGAGGAGGAGGAGGAGGAGGAGGAAAATGGGTGCTAGGACCCTCAGATTCTGAAGAGAGTACCTCCAGATTCTTACTTCCAAATTCAAGATGGAAGATACAAGAGGGGTGTGTGTGTGTGTGTGTGTGTGTGTGTGTGTGTGTGTGTGTGTGTGTGTGTGAATGAGCACATGGAGAAGACCTGGAAGACTTACCACACAGCTACCAATATACTACACAGAACTGGGTGAGAGTGGCCTGGTACTCTCAGCCCATTTGGAACTGGGCACTGGCTCACCTTTATCAGTTATGGGCAGGAGCTGACAACAACTTGTTGAAGTTGAGGTAATGCCCCAGAGTCATTCATGCACCTCCTGGAATATCTAGAATGTTTACAGGACTGTTTGCTGGACCATTCCAACCAAGCTGCATGCCCTCCTGCCTTTCCCTGTTCCCAACTGCCAGCCTGTTGACACTGGGCTCCCATTCTTACCCACTAGCTTTTGTACCAAATGCTTGCTGTACTAGAGATTGAAGGAAAGGCTAGGCAACTCAAGCCTTCCTTCTAGGCAAGGACCTGACCCTCTGGTGGCAACAGAAGCATATTTGATATAAGGGGGAAAAGAAACCTACACAAGGAAGAAGTTCTTAAGACACTTGCTTTGTGACAAGGTGGATCTGTCAGCAGTAGAAACCCATGGGGAGCACTTGGATGCTAACAAACTCATATGCCAAGAAACCTGCGTATCACCCATTCTAGCCTACAGTTTGAATCCTTATCTCCCACTTCCTTTAGTAACACAACACCACCTATCTCAGAAAGGACAGAAGACCACAGCAAATCAGACAGTGAGTCCATGGAAAACCAGAAGGGAATGACAGACACCCTAACCAAATGCTCCAAGTCAGCCCCAGAGGCATGAAACGCAGCATTTTATAGTTGCATGGGTTTTGCTTTCATCTTGGTTCAGTTCTTGGCCTTTCCCTGGGAACAGTGGTACTGAAAGATACAATTCTGTGGGCTCTGATTAGTTTGAGTGCCCTTGTTCACTCATTCATGTTTACTCATTTAAATGCCACATCATAGGGCTCCTGAGTTCACCGAGCGCTGAGCACTATTCCCTCCCCTTCTCCTGAAATGGGCTAATTTCCTTCCACTCCCACAGTTGAGCCCTGCTCTGCCCACCCACCAGTCATGGAATTGTAGCAAGCAGGTAAGGCCAGGATCTCTGCCAGGCTTCCCTCTTCTAGCAGAAGTCCTTAGCAACACCACCTCCTCTCCTTAGTGGGGAGCTCTGTATGAATGGAAGGTAAGCCGCCAAGGGCAGGGCTGATTCTTGTGGCCACGAGGCCGGCCATTAGACAGCTGGCCTGAGAGAACAAAGTCAACAGGGTGGAAAGCAAGCCAACAACCCTACTTCACCTGAGCTAGGTAGAGCCAGGCTTCTCTGTATCTGCTGCAGGTGGATGGTCTAGACCTGGGTTATTGTAGAGGAAAAAGAAGGAGCCAAAACAAACCTCCCCCTAACTACTTCTCCCACACCTGACTTTATGCATGGCTATGAAGTCCCAGAGAGAGCCAATATGTTGGTGAGGTGCTGTGGCAGCCTTGTGAAGACAGGCACCCAGCAAGCAAAGATACCTGTTTTTCCATCTTCCTTATCATGGGCCACATGAGAAGAGGCATGAGGCTTGGCCCACTGGCACTACCTTAGAAGGCACAGATGTGGGCCTCAGGGAGGGCGTGGGTGAGGAGCCAGGAGTAAGCAGAAGGGGAGCTAAGTCAAGCCTGATGAGAAGAGTGTGGGCAGCAGTGCCTGGAGGGAGACCTGCTGAGAGCAGATGGAGGGAGGCCAGGACTGGGTGCTGACACTCCCACAGAATCCAAAGGACAGGATGGAGCGAGATCACAGATTTGAGAAAGCCAAGAGCAGAAGCAGGAGCCAGAACAACAGACAGTCCCATGAGGAGAGCCTTCCCCTGGTACTGTCCTCTCCCACCTCTGCAGGCACATACGCTGTCTTCAGATCTGCCCCTACTTCTTTGGGCTGGGCTCCCTGGTAGCCAGTGCAGCTAGAATAATGCTTGTATGGGAGAGCCAAGGGCAGCTGGAGGAGCACACTGGCAGCCTCAGAGCACTTAGAACCATGAGACTGTACTCAAGACTCCTCCTGCGTGCCAAATCCTCATCCCAAGTACTCAGCCCACCCCACCCTCAAGAGCGGTTCTGGGCTCCTCCATGGCAGATGAGGTCACAGAGACAGACTGACTCTAACAACCTAAATATTTTATAAAGTCCCAGACTCTGGGCTGAGGGCTTAATACAAGTTCCTAAACCCTTCCCACAGCCTTTGGTTTCCTCCCACTGCTGTGGAGGCAATGGGGCTTTAGAAACAGCAATCACAGGAGGGCAAGCCTGGGGATCTAGGGAGGGTGAGCACAGTGGCTGTGGGTTGGGGGCCCTCAAATTGTTCCTTCTCAGTTGAAAGCTGGGTAAGTGGAGGTGATGGGGTGCTGTGCTAGCCTGGTGTTAATGCCCAAAATGTACTGTCCAAAATCGGGTGCCAGTGGCTCATACCTGTAATCCTAGCTATTCAGTAGGTTGAGACCTTAAGTTCAAAGCCACCTTGGGCAGAAAAAGTCTTTGAGATTCCATGTCCAACCAACCACAAAATACCAGACTAGAGGTACAGCTTAAGTGATAGAGTACCAGCTGTAATCAAGAAATCCAAGCAAACTGGGTACTGGTGGCTAATGCCTATAATCCTAACTCAGGAGGCTAAGATCTGAGGATCCCAGTTTGAAGCCAGTCTGGACTGAAAAATCCCCTAGACTATTTTCAGTTCGGGAGCTTGAACTCAGGGCCTGGGCGCTGTCCCTAACTTTCTTGCTCAAGGCTAGCGGCTCTACCACTTGGAGCCACAGATCTTCTTCTGGTTTTTGAGTGGTTAATTGAAGTTTACAGTCTCATGAGGACTTTTCTGCCTGCACTGGCTTCAAACCACAATCCTCAGATCTCAGGCTCCTGAGTAGCCAGTAATTACAGGCGTGAGCCCCTGGCATCTGGCTCCCTAGATTCTTATTTCTAACTAACCATCCCAAAGCTGGAAGTAAAGCTTTCACTCAAGTGGTAGAGTGCTAGCTTTGAGCAAAATAGCTAAAGGACGGTGCTCAGGCCCTCAGTTCAAGCTCCAGTACCAACATAACAAGAAGAAAAAAAAAAAAGGCCGAACAAGAGGATAAGGCTCTGAGTGTAAGCCCTGGTGCTGAGGTAGGGGAAGGAAATACTGTCCATTCACAAGGGGACTAGAAAGCATAGGGGCTTCAGAGGGGAGGAATCGAACCTGGTGAGCTGGTGAGGGAGAGTCCACTCACGAGAATCTTGGTGGGTGGTATGGTAACTAGAAAGGCAAGAGATGGAAGTGTCTCCTGCAGTTATGGAACACTATGTAGACAGCTGGCCAAAGCTGTGCTTGGGCTCACAGCTTATCTTATCTCCTGCACACTGTGGCTTATCTCCTGCACACTGTGGCTTGAGACCTAGGCTCTTCTTTTCCCAGATTCCCTGGTCGGCCCACACTAAGAGCCTTGATGTGGACAGGAAGGGCTTGATGCACACTCCTGCATCCCTGTGACCCTGCACCCTAGCTTGGCTGCTAGATGTAGCCTCTTCTCTCACCCCTTAGCCAACACATCCTGGAAGCCTGAGGCCACAGTTTCAAACACTGCTCTGGTTTTCACAGTACACTCCATCTCTCTCCTCTGGGCCACCACTCAGTCCACTTGTGTTTTTTGTTGTTGTTGGTTGGTTGTTGTTTTTTGTTTTTTAAATGGCAGGTTCTCACTATGTAGCCCAGGCTGGCCTCAAGTTTGTAATCCTCCTTCCTCACTCTCCCAAGTGCTAGGGTCGGAGGTATGTACCACCATATCTGGGTCTCACATTACTTCTGACAGGATTGCTCAAGGCTATTCTGGCTAAGGGTGGCAAGCCTCATCTGTTACCTTTACAAATCCCACTTCTCAGTTATAGATCCTCCTACAGCCCCCCTCTTTGTGCCTATAAAGGCACGAAGGTCCCCTGGGAAAACAAGTGCTTCTGGAAATGCCAGAACAGGAAAGGAAGAGGGGCAAAGGCTGTAACCCAGTCAAAGCTGAACTAATTTGGGAAGGGAATAAAAGCACACAGTTACACCCATGGTGGCAGAGATACTCTTAAGTGTATAATCAACCCAGTACTTGTCTCAACCTGCTCAGGTTTCCCAGTGACCCCCCACCCCCACCCCGAAGTGGGACCACCTTGAGTCTCTCCCCATACTCTCACTCCCAAAGAAACAAATTGGCAGTAAAACCTCCTTTTTACATATGTACATTACATACATACACATACATACATACATACATACATACATACATACACACACGGAAGTGGTAACAAACAACCACTTGTTTTGAGTCAGACCTGGAGTCCCACCATAGGACAGGCTTGGACTAGAAGCCCTGCCCATGAACAGGTGGCCAGTGTCTTCCACTAGCACCCTCAGATGCCTCAGTCAAAGTTAAGCACATTCTGTTCTAGTTGTCCCTTGCTGCCATCTTCACAGGACTCAGATGTGGCTCCTTCCCTTAATCTGCCATTTTCAGATCATGCCCAGTGGCATGCTAGGCAAAGAAAGCTCAGGTACAAAGGCAGTACAGAGAGCGGCCTCTTTTCCCAAGTAAAAGTTGTTAAGGAGCCACCTGGGCACCACAGAGAGACAATGAAAAGACAAGGCAATGAACTGCTGATGGGGGGACGTAGGGTGTTCAGCCTGACAAGGAAACAGCTTGCCTATTGGGCAGCTAGCAATGAACTTTCCCCTTCTCCAGCTCACCCAGACTCCTGAGTCTGCATGGGGACTTCTTGGGCCCTGTTCAGCCTATTCAGGTACTGCCCACCTGGCTGCTCCTAGCATGGCCTCAGCAGTTAGTCCTAGTCTTGAACCTTGGGTGGAACACTGGTTATAGCCCTCTAGACTGAGCTGTCCAGAGGTATCCAGGCAGGAGGGGCTGCAATGCCTCTAGCTCACATTAAATCTGAGACATATGACCTGTGAGGAAACTTGAAGTCCCAGATAGTAAAGCTCCTGAGAAAAAGGAAGCCCAAAGACAAGCTAGGACCCAGGAAGATAAAGACTGCAGCCAACTGCCTATGTTGCCTGCAGGCATGTTGCCCAGAAAAGGAATGTTCCAGGTCAAAACCTCAACTCTGGTTTTCAAGTCTCTTTAACCTTGGTGTGAGTCAGTTCCATGAACTCAAGGAGTCTTGCCTATGCTCCCAGAGCCACAACTGGGCTTGTCCTTCCCAAGATGCAGGGAGCCCCAACACCTAATGATTCAGGGTGCAGGAATAGAAGGAAGGCTTGTTTGAGTAACGGGTCCAGAGGACAAGGATTCTGATAAGTGTTCTGGGAAAAGCCAGAAGGAGCTGGAAAACGAGCCTCTGCTGGGCAGGTGGGAAATGGGCAGCTGAGCTGGCCATACAATCAATATAGTATTGATTCTTGCAGAGTGAGTGGGTCCTACCATCCAGGGTATCCTGAAAACAGGGAGCACATAATTTTTATATGAACGTCTAACTTTGTACATAAACCCCCTACCTAAAGCATCTTGTTAAAAACAACCACAGAGTATACTGTCAGCATCTGGATTGAGTCTCCATAAAAATGCTGGGCAGAACATCCTCTTTACAAAGCTCTCTTCCCTGTACTTAGGATCATTTGTGGGAGCCAAGGAAAAGGGCATGACAGTAGGCTGAACTCCTGGAGGTGAGATCTGGATGCCTAAGCTAACACGGTGGGGGATGTCCACAGTAAGATGGGTGATCAAGGCTTCCCAGACAACTAAGCTTCAACAGCCCTGTTCACAGAAAACAGCGCTATGAGTACCCAAGAGAGAGCCGACTCCCTGGCAGAGGGATTCCTGCAGGCCTTTCTGGCATGGAACACAGTAGTGATTCAGTGCTCAGAACAGGCGAGGGCGGGGAGTATGTTGGCATCCCATTCTCAGAAGCAGCAGGCATGGGATATAGGAGCAGGCTGTTGCTAGCTAAGGACCAGCTGGCGAGTGGTGGCTGGAGCTAGACAGCAATGAAGCCTGTCAGCAAGGCTGAAATCAGGGGCCTTTTTATTCTCCTGCCTCCAGAAATACAAAACTTTCTATGGGGACAGGACAGCCTTGGAGACAACCCTACCTCAAGTTGAATCAGGGGCAGCAAGATCAGAAGTAGTTGTGAGGAAACTACCAGAATCCCCTAATCTTAGGGAATCACCTGTTACCTACAAACCCGTACAGCAAACCACTCAAACAGCAAGAGGCTACTGAGAAGGGAGAGGTTGGAGTGTTTGGAGGGATAGCTTCGGTGTAGTCTGTGTGCCTTGGGCCGACTTTATCTCCCAGAGTCCTACCATACTCAGAGGGTGCCCACCCAGCTTCTCCAATACACAATTTCACTTACACCTCTCTGTGGGAGAGGGGATGACTTAGCCAAGCCAAGACTATAGCAGAACTCAGTTTACCAACTCAGTTTACTCCACTCCACTTGCCCTGAAGTTAAGATCAACGACTTGGGTATTAAGTACCCCATGGGTGGTCCTTTCTGGGACCCTCCTTCTCAGGAGTCCTAGAATTTGGGCCCAAATCTATTTCCAGGCAGTTCCTCTATCATTTTAATGTCCAGAGGAGCTGGGGGCTCCCACTCCTCAGGCAGCACTTTGGTTCCAGGTCTAAGTGGGGGAGTGGGAAAAGCAGGCCAGATGGAGAACCCCTGGGGGCAGGAAGTTTTTACAGCGTCTACCTCAAAGCCATCTGGGAAAGCCTCTCAGGCTAAAGGGTTACGCACAAGCCACCAGGGGCGCCGTAGTCCCCGCTCCCAGCTCCCCGCTCCGACCCCGCGCGGCTCTGGTCGTCCAGGCGGGGCTACTAAGGACAAGGGATTCCCTGTGCCATCACAGGTAATGAGTCCTCGAACAACGCATGAAGGGTTTGGGGAAGCCTGCAATTTGCCTGCAGCTGGCGCCTGCCGTTTCCAGCTTCTTCTGCCAAGTGAGACATCGCGCACTAGGTCCCCTCCCCCTCCCGGGAAAAGCAGAGCCCACAAACAACCCAAGTGCGTGGGGAGAGCCCAGTGGCCAACTGCCAGGGGCAAGCCCCGCTCCCACGTGCCAGCTCTGCGTCCTGGACCCCCGCGACCCCTGCCCCCGACCCCACCCCTTCTACTCTGAATGCTCAGCGCCAGGACTTGGCACGGAGCTCTAAGCCGGCGGGCACTCACAAAGTGCTGGCACCATCTTCCCGCCCCCGCACTGCAGCTATTTATAGCTATGGAAGCGCCACGCCTGGGTGCCGCTGCCCACCCGGCCTGGTGGCCCGCTCACCATCCCCGGGAGCGGCTCCGCGCAGCTTCTCCTCGGCGCCTTCTGCCGCGAAGTTGCTGGAGCGAGTGGCTTTCGCTTTCGCGCGGTGCAGCGCGGCGCACACCCCCGCGCGCCGGCTCCCGGCCCGGGCTCGGTCGGGTTGGGCTGGTCCGGGGCTCCCCGCGCCAGCGTTTGTACGGTCTCCACCAGTGTTAGCCGCCCCCGCGTGCCGCTGCCTAGGCCGGCCTGGCTGCCCACCTGATGTGGCGTAGAGCACCAGCCCAGCCCGGGCATGGGGGCGCCTCACCCTATCGCTAACGCGACTTCCTCCGCAGAGGAGTCGCAGAAACCACAGCCTGCGGGTTTCCTGCTGCACCCCAGGCAGTGGGCAGCAGCTGGTCAAGCCCACCCGGGAAGGACTGAGCCAAAGCGCAGCAAAGCAGAAAGCTAGGCAGGCAAAGAAGGCGAGGTGGTCGTGCAGCCCTGGCCCCAGTACCCGTCCTTGGCTGTGGGCAAGTTCCTACCCGCCGGCTCCGCTGTGGCATCTGTGCAGGAGAGCTAGGGCGGGCGCTGGGCCATGGCCGCGGAGACTCCCCAGCTCCGGCGGGCCTGGGGCGGGGCGGCAGAGTCGGATGGGGCGCCGCGCCGGCGCTCGCCTGGAAGCGGGCCCAGCAGCGCAACTGACTTTTGCCGGCCAATCCTGGTGGGGTCCCTGCCTGGCTGCTGTGCAGCAGTAGGGGGGCTGCCCATATACTGCGGGGTATCTTGGGCACAGTTCTCAGTGCAGGAAGCTCAGACAAGGCAAAGTGGAACAGCCAAGAATGGGAGGGGGGACAGAGATGGCAGTGGCTAACTACATACTAGGGTTGGGATGACAATGGCTGAGGCGTTCAGAAGTTTTCTTTAAGCCACAGACAATACCTATGTGAATGGTGCCCTGTGACAGGGAGAGGTGTGGGAGTGGGGAGTAAAAAAATTGCCACACTAGCCATCCCACTCAGGATGACAGTGAAGAATTGTGCAGTAACATCCTTAAAGGGGGTGGGGGGGAACTACAGAGATGCCATGGGAGTGCATTTTAGAGCTGGAAGGCGCCTCATTTTCTGGATGCACTACTAGGCCCAGAAAGAAGTTGTTAAGCTGGGGGGGGAGGGGTCAGAGGGAGGGATGCTAGGCACTGTGTAAGTCTCAGGACCCTCTAGGATTTGATTGTTCAAGAACAGCATGAGCATCTTGACTCAAGTCTCTTCTTGGGCCACATCTTATTCTCAGGGCTGGCCAGGATGCCCCCTCCCATTCTTAACTGCCCATGTCAATTCCCTGGAGACGGCATCCAGTGAGTGGTTTGTTGAGGCATTAAATGAGCTGCTTCTACAGAGGAAGAAAGGGTTAAGGAGGGCAGAATCTACCTCCAGAGAAAATGGCAGCACCCACAGCACTAGTGTATACATAGCATCTTCCTCCCAGTGAGGCAGGCTACACTGGAACTGCCACCAAGTGTTGGCTGATCCTCCCACCTGCCTGGAGAGAATAAAGCAAGGCAGGGATGGGCCACCCTACGTAGATTAGATGGAAGAATGCTGCTCCTCCATAAGCTTCTCTCATCACCTCAGAGCTGGGAGCTCTTCCATCCTTCCAAAGGCCGAGATTCACCTGTCCAGTCCTGGTAACACTTGTTCTACTGATAGCCCCTCTTTGAACTGGCCAGTTCCCATTTGCCTTATCCTTGGGCTAGCTCCTGCCCACCAGTATTCCTAAGCTTTACCACCCACCCCCCCCCCCCAGGTGCTCCCAGTCTGAATAGGCTAGAATCCAATCTGCCAATTGTAGCATGCTCTACTTTCTTCCCAGGGAAGGTGGATTCCCTACCCAGCACTGGAAGAAACAGACATAGGCTTCTAGAAGCCACTCACTTTCAGGGACATAAATGAGTATAACCCACCCACAGGTTATGTAGGGAGGACAAGAGCCTTCAACTGAGTTATCTGATGGTGGGATCTCAAATAAGAACTTCTCAATCCAGCTGCCACTCAGCTCACAGCCTCTCACAATCCCATATTCTTGGTTTCACAGACACAATATACATGGGAACTGTTCAGAGAGCCTAAGCACTAGGCAGTTACACAGCAATACGGCCAGTATAGCTAAAACTCATCACCCAGGGCTGGCCAGATCCAGGGTCCTCTGTTCATTAGGTGCCAGAATGACACTGGCACCTTATATAGCTCATGGACTCACTTCATAGATTATCTACTTCCTGAAAGATCAAGTCAGATCAAAGGAAGCTGAGAACATGTGCTCATCACCCCTAGGCCAGGAAGAAGCTGTTATCAGTGGAAAGTGTGTGGTTTTCTGGAAACCAGTGCCCAGTACCCAGAAGGCTTATAGACCCACCTCTGGTAGCATCCAGCTCGCCACAGCATACTGTCCTGCTACACAGGCTCTAAAAGGGCCATAGGCTTTCATCAACACTGTGCCAGCACCCCCTTACCCTCCCCCCCATCCACAGGCCAGCAGAGATGAGCACTCTGGGAGAAGAGAAGGGAGCAGGCCTGGTGGTCCCAGGGTTGGTGGTCACAGCAAGAGGGAGGCCTGTGATAGGCGAGGAACATTTGGAGAGACATCCCTGGGAGACATTCTGCTTACAGAGGGTCTCAGGTTTTGTGGGCTCTGGTCTCCCTGACTCTGGTACCACTGTGCCATGTGATGCCCTGTATCCCAAGCTCTGGTATATACCAGTGCTCTTCAAAGCCTCATGAGACAAGCAGTCATCTCTAGTTGAGACCCAGTGTAAGGAAGTTCCACAAAAGTGAGGGTACCTTCCTTGTCCCTCACAGAGGGGAAGTACTTGAGGCTCCTGGGCATCATGTGAGAGCACTGAGAGAGTCAAGGCTGGTGGATCTGCTTACCTGACATGCTTGACTTACTAGTACTTTAAGCAAGAAAGTTCCACAATCCCTAACAGCTCACAAAGCACCTGAACATCAAAAACCACAGACTGCTGACCATTTCCCTGAACAGACAGCTGCCCATCTATCTGAAGGCTTAAGAGGCTGAGGACTCCTTTCTGCCAGCTCTGAAGGGCCAGGAGATCAAGCTGTCATTACCACACGCACTTGTGGGCCACAGGAGCCCCCTAACATGGCCACAGGCTTCTTTAGAAACAAGATTTGGCCTTTCACTCATGTGGCCAATACAGTTTAAGTGACTTTACAATCCCAGTGGTGGTAGGTTTCTGGTTTCATGTAGCCAGTATCTAGACCCCAAAGGTGGGTTGGGCTATGCCACTGAAGATCTACACTTCTTGGTTTCTTTCTTTCCAGCTCTTACCTACACCCTCCCAGTCTTTTATCTGGGATGAATCTAATGCTGGGCAACATGCTCTTTAGTCCTAATTCCCAGCCATGAAGACTGCCAAGCAGTTGGAGACATAGGCTTTGCTGCTGCTCACCTGCCTCTCTGATCAGAGACACTAACAGGTCACAACAGAACCAAAGTCCCTCACTGGGTCTTACAGTTCCACGCCACCCAGTTTCCTGGATGAAATAGGCCTCTCCTACCCAGGTATCCAATACTCCCCAAAGTTGTATGGCTCAGATGCCCCTGGCCCCCACTTTACCTCAAACAACAGCTTTTGGTACTCAGGTGTTGAGCCTACACTGCACAGCTGGGAGGCATCTTTAGATGTCATTACCCAGCTGTTCTGACAGAAACAGAGATGGAGAGAAGAGAAATGGCCTACTTCAAGAACACCTCCAGCTATGGGTGTGGCTCAAGTGGTAGGTCAACACAGCAAACATAAGATCCTGAGTTCAAACCCCAGAACCATCCTCCAGAAAATTCTTTTGCTGAAGGCATGGCTCTAGTAGAGTATCAGCTATGAGCAAGCAAGAACACCTCTAGGCTGCCACAATAGGACTCAGCTCAAGGATCTGTGTTTCTCAGTCTGCATCAGGCTGCAGATACCTGTGCTGTACACACTTGGAGGACATGAGGAGCTGGCATATGTGTTAGTAGTGGGCCTTTCTAAGGGAAAAGGAATACCTTTCCCTATCACCTAGAGACAAAGCCATGAGACTCTCAGCCATGAGCTCCAGGGTTCTTGTGGGTATAGGACACATCAGTTCAACTTACCTGGTACCTTTAGCCCAGCTGCACGGTAGACCACCAAAGTAACAAGAATGGGGACGGGATGGCTTCCAGGGGAGGAAGTATCAGTCTTTCCTTTTAGAAAGACTGGGGATTTTCCTACAGAGTGGGATCAAGCAGGATAAGTGGCCCACTGGAGAAAGAGAAGGACAGCAGGGGTCTGAGATCATGTGGAGGACAAGGGGTGTTAGGTGCAATGAGGCTGCATGTGGTGTCAGGTGACCTCTGTGGAAAGAAAGGGTTGCAGAGAGGGTGGAAGAAACAGACAAAGCAAGGGGAGGTCAACAGGCTCTGAGGCATTCTGAGTGAGGTGGGATGCACAAACTATGACCATGAACTCCCTGCCTCAGCACCCTGCAATAAGTCCACTACTTAGAGGCAAGCACTCTCGCTACTAGGCCATATTCCCAGCCCAAGTCCACTACTTAGAACAGAGTTGGCCTATTGACAGTGATAGTGGCAATTGCATGTTGGGCCCATTTCCTCCCCACTGGTGCCTTCCACTGCCCCAGGAAACCCTTATACCTTACAATGTCTCCTTTGGTTTTACCTCCTGGAATGCCTTCTCCCTATGTATGACTGGAACAGGGCCCTTGAGACTCTCAGGGCAACAGGACATTTATACTGGGCTCCTCTGTGCCCCACCCCCACCTTAGGGTAAGAAAGCAACCTGCTGCCCAAGCTCTACAATAGCCCACTCTGGAGGACTGCTAAGCTGCTTCCATTTCATCTCAGGAGGGGATCTCAAATCCTAGCAAAGACACATCTAACATGAACACTAAGCAATCTAGGACAGTCTGTATATCTAACTCCTGGTCCCTAATGAACGGCCTTCGTGGGCTCTGGCTTATCTGGTTGTGCTAAAATGTACATGTGTTGGGTAGGGGGAAAATGAGGAAACAATGAGAGATCAGGCTGTGAGACTAGACTGTGGCTTAGGCTGTGAGTGGTGACAATGGCCACAGCTCATGTCAGGTGTCTACTCCAGGCAGCTGTGAACAGGTATTCTGGTGGACAGAGGCAAGGGATGATGCAGGGCTTACATTCCATCTCTTTTTCCTATTCCATGACTGTCACCGGCAAGAATTATTCAAAACCCATGTGTACCTGGCGTGAACACATTCACCCTCTAGAGCAGGGCTCAGTCCCAAACCTGCAAAATTACCTCCAAGCCAGGAGGACAAACTTAAGATACTACCAGACTTCACTAAGGCTCAGGGTCCTCAAGTAAAGCACTGGGACCTCCTACCCATGCTGTGAATTAATGGAATAGAAGGGTCTACTCACCAGGAATGGGGTCACCCATTGAAAGCAGATACACCTACAGGATGCTCCTGATGGCCAAAGGCAGAACTTGGCCTAGGACTAACTTGGAGCCGGGTAGTCTCAATGAGCCAAGCCAAACATGTCTTTGATTACCTAAAATAGGCACTCCCATGTATATTCCTCTTAGTCAGGAAGGCAAGAGGTCTTCTTGGCCTACACCTTGATATTCTCCTAGGTCTCTTTAGTGTATAGGGCCTTCTCTAAGCTATATAATCCCTTGATCTCAGACAGTGCCCTCCACCAACCATAGTGATGAACTTCCTACCTCAGTACACTGAAATAGGTCTACAACCAAGGACAGAGCTGGCCTGTTGACAGTGACAGTGCTAACCCTGCAAAATGGGCCCATTCTGTCCCACCCACTGGTGCCTTCCCCTGCTCTTTGAGGGACCTTCACACTTCACAATGCCTTCCTTGGTTTCCTTCCTAGAAGGCCTTCTCAAGCTAACAATCTGTTCAATTAGAAGGTCAGTCCAGGCCTCCACACATGTTCCCACCCACTCTTACTAGAGACTGGCAGATACCCCACTCCTAGGTTTACAACATCCTGAGACCCGCACAGTAGTTCTCTCCAGGTACCTGGGCTGAAAGCTAGAAGTGGTGTTCATACTTGGCTTCAGAGAGTAAGGCTAAGGATGGGGTTCTGAGCCTGCTGGAACATTCCCGTCTTGTTGCTATGCCTGAGAATGGGGATATCTCTTGTCTACTAAGAGGAGACCACAAGGACTCTTCATTTGCAGACTTCCCTATCAAAGGCCTCCAGGTAACCACCTTATTTGGTACCCCATGCCTCTAAGGCTGGACCGGGATCATTCCCCACAAGGGGAATGGCACCTTCCTTAGTTGAGCCATGAGTATGAGCTCAGGCAAAACCTGTAGTCCAACATTTCCCAGTAATCCTGCATATGGCTGGGAAACATTTCTCCAGAAATAAAGTCCAGTGCAGATAGTGCCTAGTTCCCTACTGTCAAGGACCTCCCTTTAGCAGGAATTGAGTGGTCTTCTTTGCAGCCCACAACTGGCCTGCTTGCTTGCACTCATTGAACAAGTAAATAGGACCATTTAGTTAAATAGTCCTCTGAAGAGATATGGCAGTGTTTGAGGGATCAACAGAATCTGAGCCTTGCCAGTGATGGGCAAGGAACCACAGAGAAGCTTTTCTATGGGAAAGTTCCATGAGTTTTCACTTGCTTTGATCTAACCTAAGACATATATACATTGAGAGACCATATATTTAAAGTTTAGTTTAACTTTTTAAGACAAGGTCTCACCATGTAGCTCATGTTTCTAGACTACCATGTGACCTCAAATGCTTTAGCCTCCAGACTGCTGGGATTATGAGAGAGTACTACCAAGCTAGCTCCAAACTTTTTAAACATACAAATTCTCCCTTAGTAGACCGGACTGGCCTGAAACTTGCTACATAGCACAAGGTTAACCTTGAACCTGCACTCTTCCTGCCTCAGCCTTCCAAATACTAGAACTATAGGCTATTCAGCCCAGTTCAACCAAAACTTTTTAACCACCTATATTTCTGTAGTTAGTTCCTTCAATGAGCCTTCTAATTGGTCCCAAACTATTCCACTTTCTCTACTGACCTGAGTGAGCCCTAGGACTGGGTGCCTTTATCCACAAAGTCCCTTCCTCACTACATTGTCTATAGACACAATGGCCACCGATGCTTTGTACTGTGTTCTTAACAGGCCATGGGCCAATGGCAGTAATGTTTTCCAAGTATTCTTGTATGACTCTTGCCATGACTTTGAGGCAGGTCAGTCCACTCTGAAGATGAAGAAAGTAAGCCTTATAAATGCTAACTGGCTTGCCCAAAGTCACCCAGCAGTATGGGATGGAGCCTGGTATACACAGGAGCCAGGGTGTGTAAAGGAGGAGGGGGCTCCTCTTAAGACCAGAAGAGGGGAAGAACATGTACCACAGAGGCCCATGTGTGTGATAGAGACCTTGGTATGTTCCTCTCAGGCAGTTCCTGGCCCCCAGGGGCATTTGTGGGCCACAGCCTGTTACCATGGTAACCAGGCAGGGGCTGCTCCAGGATTTCAAATCCAATGCTTTCTCAGAAGCAACAAGCAATGTGGTCAAACTTTCCAAATAGGAAAAGCAGAGGAAAAAAATGAGGGAGGGAGGGAGGGAAAAGTGGAAAGGGAGAGGGAGATAGACAGAAAATCATCCCAGAAAGTAAGCCTGGCCACTAAACTAAGCAGGAATGGCAGAGTGCTGGCCAGTCTGCTGGGGGCAGGGCAGAAAGGAAACCCATGTCTTCTATCAGGCTAAATCTCCCCTGATTGGGGGCTGGGAGCCAGCAGAGGTACAGCCCAAGTGGGTGGGGCCTGGCCCTTCCTGCCTCGGCTGGAGCAGTTGCCCTCTCATCTGTTTTCCATTGGGTATATGAAAACGTTTCTTTTGGAGAAAGGGCTGGAAAACCACTGACCTCATCTGACTGGCCCATCTCTGGAAATGGAGAAACTGAGGACAAAGGGGTCAGGACTAGGAAATCAACAGCAGGACTAAACTCTGAGAGCAAGAAAAGGAGCTAGCTAGAGTTTTAGATGCTCTGAACTTCTGGGCTTCTCCTCCCACATGCAAGTCTATACCCTATAAGTCTTTGGCTTAAGGCCTCAACTCTGTACAACATAATGACATAACAAAGGATTAGTTCTCATGCTAGCATATACTCTTTAACTCTGGGGTTTGAGGGTCAGGGGCCTCCATAGAGTTCTGGGCAACCTGGGCTTGCTGCTACCATGAAAATCTAACTCAAGATAAATACGATGGCACCTAACTTCCCCTAAGGACATATACTCTTCTACTGAATTAACTACAGTAGTGAGCTGTAAGTTACTGTCTGAGCCCCTCACTTGGGCTTTCATGGTTAGTGTCCACGTTGGAGTAAAAGCCCAGTGTTTTAGGGGCTGAGTGAACAAAATGGAGGATGGCACTGCAATATCTTTCCCTCTGAAAAGGGCACAATCTTACTGTGACCCCCTCTTCTTTTCATCCTCAAGATGGGAGCTCCTAGTCCCTGTCTTTCCCAAAGCCACAAACTTCACCTAACCTCTCTGCCTTTGCCCAATCTGTCCTCAGTCTAAACAGGCTGCCTACCCTACCTCACACACCAAAGGCCCCACACCTGTAAATGCACCTCTGCCCTTGAACTTGGCTGAAGCAGTGTGTCCTGGGAGGGCAATCCACAGAGGGCACAAGGATCTACCCCAACTAAGACTAATATGCATGTGTCTCAGAAAAACACGGCAGGGTTACTTGTTTCAGGAGCAAACTTCTGAAAAATAACTTGCAAGTGGGAAAAGAAATCTATGCCAAAAAATGTTCTTCTCTTCAGGAATGTTAAACAGAGCCCTTGATTGAACACTAAGAGTGAAGCAGAGCAGAGCAGCAGAGAGTGGAGGGGACCAGAGCTGAGGTCAAAAGGGGATGTATACACAGCACCGCAGTCCTTCTGGGGGAAAAAAACATTGCTCTTGAGAAGCCGGGCAGAAACCTTGGTGTGGGAGCTGGTCCACAGGACACGGGTCCCAAAATCCTGGGCTCTAGATTACACTCTGTAAGTTATGGCTAAGCCACCTTCTGGAGCTTCTATAACTCTTGGAGGACTGTCCTGAGGACTAAAACCATGAATGCCAAGGGCTTAGGAATTTATACTGCTTTGCCCAAGTATTCTGGCCTTGTCACAATTCTGAATTCACATCCTGAGGTGAAAAGTGTCCCTCACCAGGGAAGAACAGTCTAAAAGCTGCCTGCATTTGGTTTAAAATTTTTTTAAATTCTAGCCATGGATGAGAACAGCTTGGCTTGGCAAGTCTTCGAACCATGATGCATTCTATTGGGGGAAGGATCTGGGCATTCTGCGGCCAGGGTCTTACCCTGTTTCCTCACTGTAGGCTACTACCTCTTGATCTCTTGGATGGGGCAACTGGGAAAATCCTCTCTGGGGCTCACTCACTCCCCAGACAAGAAAGGAGAGATGATGGGGAGAATTTCAATATCTGACTCAAGCCAAACCTAGGGCTGAGCAAGCTTGAAGCTATGAAAGCTCCACAAGGTCCACAGAGCTCAGGATATGGCAAGAAAGGAGAGGTTGGGAATAATCTCAGAACCCACGAGTTTGCTAACCCTTTCAAGATGCTTAAAAACAGGACTCACTCCCTCCCCTTTCAAGAAAGAACTTGAAGTGTTTCTTTTGTTTACTCTGCTTGTGCAACTGGCCCATGGATCATCTCAGCAATACTAAAAATAGCACTATTGCAGCAATTCCTACTACAGCCAAGAAGCTCACATTTCCTCAATTTAAACTCTTTCCCTGCTTTTATGTCCTCTGATTCCCACTGTGACATGACTGAGTTTCCTTCCACTCAGCCAATAGTACAGCCCTGTTGCACATCTCAGGTCATCTTAGTGATAAGGATGCAGCTCAGCTAGGCCAGGTGACCTCTTAGCCACCACAAGGGAGGCCAGGAACAGAAGCCAGCCAGGGGTGGTATGTCATTGGTGACATAGAATCATGAGGGAAGAGAAAAAGCTACAACCAATCTAAGATTGTTTCTTCTCTTTTCTTTTCTTTTTCTTTTTTTTGCTGGTCCTGGGCTTGAACTCAGGGACTGGTCACTATCCCTAAGCCTCTTTGTGCTCAAGGCTAGAACTCCACCACGTGAACCACAGCATCACTTCCAGCCTTTTCTGTTTATGTGGTACTGAGGAATCAAACCCAGGGCTTCATGCTTGTTAGGCAAGCGCTCTACCACTGAGCCACATTCCCAGCCCTATTTCTTTTGAGGACCACATGATGGAGATTTGGAAGAAAAGGCTACCCTGGGGTGGGACAATAAGCATCATCCTCCCAACATGGCCTTGTGTGGTATCCTCACTGATAAGCTACTGCTTATCTGTCAGTGATATCCTGCTGTGTTCTCCAGTGGACAGGCACACGAATGCACACAGACCAAGGACCTTCTGGGTTCATGAGCTCAATGCCTTAGCCCTCTGTACTACTTGATTCCTTTCTTATCCCATTATACATGCTTGTGGTCCTTCTTCTTGCCTGTCTCTAGAACTTCCCACTGTCCATCATTTCTATTGCTACTGATTTGGTTTAGAACACCTAAATCCTAGCTTAGGTATGGACCTGTTTCCCCATCTGAAAGGCAAGAAGGCTGAGAAGAGTTCAAGGACTACTGTGAACAGAAGAGCCACAGAGTGGCAGGTTGCCAGTGCAGCTCATACCTTATCCCAGCCCCTTCACTCCTAGGTACAATGTGGCAGCTAGTGGTGTCTTGAAGATGCTTTTCCACCCATAGGCCCTGTGTCTAGCTGGCCATATACCAAGCACACACCCTGACACTGGCTATCCTTCAGCATGTACCCCTCTATGTCTACACTACTGCTCACACTGCTCCTTCTGCCTGGAAGGAAGTCCCGCTCTGCTCTGTCCTTCATGAACATATCTAATCTTGCCCTCTTATCTTCCTCTCAGTGTCTGCTCACCTTCAAGTGACAGAACCTACACTTCAGGAGGGCTGGGGGCATAGGCCTGGGGACCTCAAAAAGCACATCTACAAATGACTCCCATCAAAACTCAGGCAAGGCTTGACATCTACCAAAGGAAGCTGACTCCTAGGCAAGGTTGTGGGTAAGCTTAGGGAAGGGCAGGATACAGTAACACTGAGTAGAGTTCCTGCAAGGGGTCCTGGCTGCAGAATGGACAATGGAATGCCAGACAAGGTGCTCAAGAAGTAGGGCTGAAGTATAGAGGGGCCTCACCCATGGTTTCTTCAAAGTTGGGTCAGGGTAGCCTAATCAGGCCCCAGTCAAAGCAAGAGATAGGCAAGACTCCACCTCTTGAAGGGTGGAGAGTTTTGTAGCACATGGACACAATTTATCACTGTCGCTGTTCTGGGTTACCCACAGCTGATATCATGAACAGAATAAGACAGCTGGGATATAGCTTCCAAATCCCCAATGACACATTAGCTAAAGGTGAAGGCTTTGGAATCAAATAGATCTGGAATCCCAGCCTGGCCACCTGCCAGCTGTGTGATCTCTGGCCAATCCTTCGGCTTCTGCATGTTGTTCAAGGGGGCACAATCACACCAGCCTCTATGAGGGCCTGGGCCACTGTGCCATAATCACTGGCAACCACTGCTTCAGAAGTACACTTGGCAGCTCCCAGAGCTGGGGAGTAGGCTGTGGACAGACTGAAAATAGGGCCATGAGACCTGCTGTCCAAAAGAAGTGGCCAGGCTTCTCCTTTCAGTGGGCAGAGGACAGAAAGAGACTTTAGGTTTTCACAGCCAGTGGACCTATTGGTCCACAATTTCCCCATCTCTATAATGGGGATAGTAATAGTACCTAAGCCTCACTGATATGCTATGAGGGACCAATGGAGGCAGATCAAATAAAGGACCATAAAACCCAACTAAAGGACCACTGAGGTTGGTCCTACTATAGCTGTCATGGAAATCTTCCCTGCTGGTTCCTCAAAGAGGCCAGGCTAGGCCAGGCATGTGCTGCAGTACTGCAACAAGCTGATGGCCTCCAGTGTTGCTGCTGCTAGTCTCACGAGCTCCAGACCCTTACTGGGCCTGGGTAAGGGGGTTACACAGAAAAGTGGCACAACTCAGCTAGCTAGCCTCTCAGGGCCATACTCATAGTGTCCAAACTGGCTGGCAGTACAGTACTCGGCCACCAAAGACATCCCTGTTTAATATCATGGTCTAGCTGAGTACTGACCCCTCATCAGCCTACGATCCAAGCTCACCTCCTAGTGCAGATGTTCAGATCCTCCTGCTCACTGGCACTCTACTATCCTCATTCAGACAATGGGGAATGCTCCTGCTTGAGGCTACTGGCCTCATTCCAAGCATCAGCACTAGATACATTGAGGAGCATGCCCCTCCTTTGACCCAGACTGGTCATGGGATCTGGGCAAAGTTGCTTTACCTTCTGGTACCTCTGGGGAATAGGAACCAATGCAACAGCTTTATAGCCTGCATGTTCAAGCCCTTGTTGACAATGTGATGGGTCCAAGATATAACATAGCAAGTTAACAGACAGTTAACATGCTCCTTGAAATATAAACAAAGAAGCAAGCAGATACGTACACAAAAGCAATCACCAGTGGTCCTGAGGGGAATGAGGCTTGGCTGTTATAAACCATTTTTTTTTTGTCAGTTCTGGGGCTTGAACTCAGGGCCTGAGCACTGTCCCTGGCTTCTTTTGCTCAAGGCCAGCACTCTACCACTTAAGCCACAGCACCACTCCTGGCTTTTTTATTTTATTTTATTTTTTTGCCAGTCCTGGGCCTTGAACTGTGCCTGAGCACTGTCCCTGGCTTCTTTTTGCTCAAGGCTAGCACTCTGCCACTTGAGCCACAGTGCCACTTCTGGCCGTTTTCTATTTATGTGGTGCTGAGGAATCGAACCCAGGGAGGGCTTCATGTATACGAGGGGAACACTCTTGCTACTAGGCCATCCTGGCTTTTTTATTGTATATGTGGTGCTGAGGATTTTAACCCATGGCTTCATGCAAGCTAGGCAAGCATTCTACTGCTAAGCCACATTCCCAGCCCCACCAGGTCATTCTTATCCTGATGTATCCCTAGACCTGATTTTAAAAAAAAAAAAAGGGAGGGTAGGAAATCCTGTGCTGATGTTCCTGAGGTCTATTTACCTGACTGGTCTCTGGGGGTACTGTGGGGTATCAGGATTTAGGAAGAGACCAATACCTCTTCCCTAGATTATGTTCCATCATCACTGATAAAGACCACCTGCAATAATCCCTGAACCTGAGGCTAGTATCTAGAAGGGGCTTTCTATAGGCCAGTCAGACACGGCATCTTGGGAACCAGAGGGATGGTGACAGAGCTAAGGGACAATCCTGGTCTGGACTAACAGGAGGAGGCAAAGACTTCAGGCTTGGTCATGGCTAGATTCCTGAGCACCTGAGCCACAATATTCCTGTGCCCCTTGTTCTGGGGCTGCTACTTCCCAAGGAAGCATTTCTGAACACTAATTCTTTACATCTCCTTCCTCAACCTGTGTCTAGGACAAATATACGCAAGTGGAGGCCAGGACACAGACCTGAGCATTGAATACTTCCTAGAAAATTTATCCCATGGAATTTTCAAGGGTGAGAGGGACCCATGGTCACTAGGCACACTTTGTTTACTGGGTACCAAGCTGGGGAAAGGCATTGGAAGGAAGAACAATGGCAATGGTGTTTTAGAGGAGATTCCCATCTGGGGCTCTGCCTGGCTCCATCTGGACCACTGGCTCTATGAAAGGGTGTGTGGAGGATGAACACTGGTTGAGCCCTAGACAGAAAGATAGGTCTACTGCATCTGGCAACTGCTAAGGGATAGGTGGAGGGGGACTCCCCCAAGCCCATTGGTGGCAGTTACGAGTAGAATAGATATGACTAATTCTTGCTGAAAATAGAGTTCTGGGGGCTCTAAGAGACCTTTTCTTTTCTCCTTCCCTCCAGCTCTGGCAAGAGGCCAGCCCCACTGATGGGGCCCCTTCCTTTCCCAAACCACATCAAGGCCAAAGGGGGGCACATACCTCAGAGGGCTGGGGACAACACAGAGTACAACACTTAAAAGAATCAAAGCTAGCTCATTATGACTGTTCCTCTCATCAGTTTAAGTAAACGGAACCACCTGAACCTACAAGGTGGCGGGCAAGTAGGACAGATTGTCCTAGAACCAGAGCCCTAGAACCAGACTGGCCTCAGCCTTCTCTGTCACCTGGGAAACACAGACTGAAACCACCTAGTGTTCATTGTCACACCCATAGATGGATCAAAATAAAAGTCATCTGTGGCCCAGGGCTGGGAGGAGTGGGACAATGCCTGAGAGAGGGAACATGGAAGCACTGGGTGCAGAGGGTCTGTTTCCTGGCCTCTACTTCCATACATTTGTCTTAGAGACTATTATACAGGTGACAAAAAGAGATGTGAGAAAATGGTGTGTTTTGTAATGATAACCAGGTAGACAAGCTATAGAAAAGAAAGAGAACGCACAATTTGCACCCACAGCCATCTACTACAAGGCGAGGCCACAAAGCATTGGGCCCACATAGCCAGGGAGGGAGGAAGGGGGAAGTTCCTCCTGGACAAGGAACAAGTTCCTTGTTCTTCTAGTACCAGTGCTGACCACTGAGATTAGTAGGCCAATCAGGAACCAAAGAAAATCCCCAAGGCTCCGTCTGCACAGGTCCATCTCAAATTCTATGAATACGCCATGCAGCATGCAGTGTGCTTGGGGAATGCCCTGTCCAGGGAAGCCCAGTACCTTTACAAGGCCAGCAAGAGAAGTGGGCAGAGGCTGAACATACCCATGCTCAAAGTCTTTGCTTTTCTTGGTACTCCTAAAGCCCAGAAGCTGTTGGCCTGAGAAGCAGGTAGGTACCACACAGAGAGGAACATGACCTGCTGCTCTCCCTGCTCAACCTCAGAGGTGGGAGGAAGCCGCCAGTCCAGTTTCTTCTCTCATAGAGACTGAAAACTGGGTTGAAATGGGATTTTTTTTTAAAGGAAAAAAAAAACCCTGCCTGCTAAAATAAGCAAACATTTTGGGGAAGAAGGAGAGCCATCTCTGGCTTGGTTACTATGGGAACGTTTCCGAATCAACTACAAAATAGAGAAAGAAGTTCACTGTCGACAAAGTAGCCCGGCTCTAGCTCACATAGGCCTGCCTGTCTGTCCAGAGGTACATACACACAGAAAGTCCCCAAAGCTTCTGGGCACCCAGAAACAAGCCTCCAGCTTTTATGGTACAGACCACACAGATGGCTCAGCCATCCAGCTTATGTGTTTTCCTGGTACCCTCTGCTCAAGGAGGAAAAACTGCTGCTCCCCGCTCCAGCCTTTAGGCCTAGCCTCAGCCCTGCTGCCCCTTTCCACCCACAGGCCTCTGGGGCTTTCCCGGACTCCCTGGGAGGCCAACCTTGAATTTCATGGCTACATATGCTGCCTTTAATGTGCGAAAGGATGGGCTATAGTGCCAAGGCATTGCCCCAACTAACAACAGCTGTGAACTCTGGTTAAGTTTGGGCCAAGATCAGTGTTTTTGTTGGTATAAGGTGGCTGGTGCAATGGGGGCCTTCAGCTGGGCACCGATCTACCTAGTTGCATGAGCTTGTTCTTGCCTCAGCCCCACAGTGATTTTCCACAGCAGAAGTGGAGTGGCAGGAAATGGCTAGGGCAAAGAACTAGTCCCTCTCTGGGGATGCTAGTTCAGTCAGTGAAACAGTGAGACTGGATTCATATTAAGTTCACTCTTCCTCTACTTATACATAATCCAACCACACCATTAGGCCTGTTGCATGCCATGTCTGTGCTACTATGAAGGACAAGCTAATTTGAGGGGCAAGCTCCACTTACCCATCCCTTCCCTTGGCTTCTTGAACTCCCTGTGAAGACTTAGTTATCTGTCTCAGGGACAGCCCAACTTGAAGAGCTTCCCCAAAGGTGTCTCTACTCCTGACCTCTTTTGTCCTGGCCACTTTTAGCTGAGCAGTACTCTGTCCTGCTAGTGGGAGCCTGGCTCTCTGCCCCTCCCATATGTCCTGAGCATCCAACAGAGTTATACACAAAGATGTGCATGAGGGACTTTACCACAGCCTCGGTATCTTGTGGAAGGGATCAAGAATCTCCTTATCCTATACAACACCCAGCTGGACTTACTGGGCCAGAAGACTGTGCTTAGAGGTCATCTATTTATTAAGGGATCAATCTACAAATACTAAAATAATACCTTCTCTTGGCTAGGCTGGGCCAGATCAGAAAACCCAAAGAACTACCAGCAGCACAAAGATATATGCAACAGGATGTTTCTGAGAGCAACCACTAGGCCCACACAGGAGATGGAGAAGATCAAGACAGCCAGCAAAACTCTCCAAAATTTAATGTAGGTGAGAAAATCAAGAGGTCAAAAAGCGCACTGTGGCACACTCACACACATATATACATATACATTTTTAAAAAACAGAGCAACTGGGCTCCCCATGAGGCACTTTTGAGGGCACAGTGCCTAGAGTGAAAAGACAAAGGGGGCGTAGGCTCTGCTATGTAAACTGTTGGCAGTGACAATGTAGTCCTATATGACTCACACAATTTTCAAAAACTGTCATTAAAATAATAAGGAAGTTCTCCACACAGGTCCTGAAGATGGGAGAATTGCCTAGACAGTTGGGTGAGCAACACCAAGGCTGGTTAGTATGAATGAATGGTCTTAGAGAAGAATCCCTACAGGGACGGTGAGTCAAGGCAGTTTAATGGCCTTGCCCTTCCCCTCTGTGTGAGAGCCAGCCCTCAACACTCTCACTTCTTCTTCCCCCAGACAAGTCAATAAATCCAAAAGGGATGTAAGCAGCCTGCTCACCCCAGTCTTTAGCTCTATCTGTCAGACACATAGACACATCCAGCATCCAGCAGCTGCCTTAAATGATACTACTCTGACATGTCAGTAAACAGTTTCCTCATACTTGGCAAAGATTGACTTGGATGGACTCCCTGCTGAGAGTGCTCAGGGTCTGCCAAACACTTCCTACCATGCTGGGCTCCAGGTATGGCTTCAGGAAGCTAAAGAGCTCAAAAAAGCAGAGGAGACTGAGAGGGAGCCCCAGGATAGTAAGGACAGCAAGATGCTAGAGGCTGAACCAATTTAAAAGGAAAAATCACCCAAAACACCAGTCAGTTTCCACAGAGGCTTCGGGCAATGAAGAAAAATGCTGCCCAAATGTCAAGCTCACAAAGGACTCTCCCAAGGCTCCCCTCCCATAGGCACAACCTTAGGCTATTTTTCTAGAAGGTACCAGAAACTCTAAGAGGAGCTATAGGGAGTAAAAATAGTGGGAAAGGGGCCTGGAGTACTTAGCCCTAGCTCCAGAAGGACAGGCACCTGATGAGTACCTTAACTGTGGCATTAGGGAGTCTGAAGGCTGTACCTTTGTGGCAGGCTTGGAGACTAGGCCGTGTACTGTCTTTAAGGGCAAAGAACTAACATCAGAAAGGAGATAAGAGAGGGACATTATTTCCTTGAGCATCTACTATATGTCATATCTTGGTTAGGAACACTATTATTATCTATTGTGGTTCTTACAATTACCCCTCAAGACAGTAAAAGATACTTTAATAGGTGAGTAATGGAAGAGCTCAGAAAATTAAGCAACTTACTTGGCCCTGATTTTGATCTATTAACTGCAGAAAAATAGGAAAAAACTCAAAAAAGAACTCAACATCCAATTAAAAACAAACAAATAAACATGAGGGACTGGGAATGTGCTTGCCTAGGATGCATGAAGCCCTAGGTTCCAATCCTCAGCACCACATAAACAGAAAAAGCCAGAAGTGGAGCTGTGGCTCAAGAGGTAGAGGGCTAGCCTTGAACAAAAGGAAGCTCAGGGACAGTACATAGGCTCTGAGTTCAAGCCCCAGGAATGGCAAAAAATAAATAAATAAAAATAAACATGAGCGCAAACTGCATAGAAATTGAAACTGTTAAAATGTATTAGGGTCAATATCACTCATAATGAATAAAACATGATAGATAGTACTTTCACCTACTACTAAGAAAATATTTACTCAGGAGACTGAGCAAAAGGATCACAAGTTTGAGCCAGCTTGGCCCACATAGTAAGACTTACTCCCACACAAACAAAAGCAAATGTTATAAAGTTCAATAGTATAAAGTACTGATGGAGCCTTGAAAAAATTAATTTACAGGTGGGAATGTGGGCCAGATCTTTGTGGAGAGTGGTATCTACTATGACTTTAAAGGTACCATGAATTATTTGATCCAGGAATTCTATTTCTAGGATATCTCTTATAAAGGGACTCCCACCAATGTGCAAGGATGAAGCAGTGTTTGTAGCAACAAAAGACTGGAAATAATATAAATGTCTCTCAGTTGGGGAAATAGGCAGGTAATTCTAGGACATCCATGTGTAGAGTACATACAGCTATTAAAAAAGAACAAGTGGAACTGACTAATTACTCAAATGAGCGAATGGGTGTTAACATGCTCAGTTTCCAGGGTGTCTAGAAAGGAAATTTGCCTCCACTGAATTAGTGAAATATTCCTGTCACTGATATTAGAAGTGACTTCTAAATACAGTTAAGTTCCTCTTATTTGCCTTTGGGCTTTTAGAGACACAAAGTTATGTATAATATAATACTACATTTGAAGTTAGTGGGCACAAACTGTCTCTTTTCTTTAACATGAATGAAATCTAGAAGCATTAAGAAACAGCATTCATTGGCACTGATTTCCGTAGTGGCCTTTGATGAGGTGCAGACACTTAGCAGTATGACTTTCCTATAGCACTATGTATATATTTTTTTGTTGAAATAAACTATATTTTGTCTTGTTAAAAAAAAAAAAGAAGACATACACCAGTGGCTCTGTAATCCTAGCTACTCAGTAATCTGAGAGGTCTGCAATCTGAGGACTGTGGTTCAAAGCCAGCCTGGGCAGGAACGTCTATGAGACTCTTATCTCTAATTAACCACCAGAAAACTAGAAATGGCACTGTGGCTCAAGTGTAGAGCACTAGCCTTGAGCTGAAGAGCTCAGAGAGAGCACTCAGGCCCAGAGTTCAAAAGAAAAAAAAAAAAGATCATACTGGGGATACAGCTCAGCGGTATATTACTTGCTTAAGGAGTGAGGCTATATGTTTGATCCTCAGCATTGCGACAAAAAAACAGAGCATGTTGTTAAGGAGCTGGGAATGTGGCTTAATGGTACAGTGTTTGGCTAGCATGCATGGAGCTATGGGTTTGATTCCTCAATATCCCATAAACAGAAAGCCAGAAGTGGCACTGTGGCTAAAGTGGTAGAATACTAGCCTTGAGCAAAAGAAGCTTATGGACAGTACCTAGGCCCTGAGTTCAAGCCCCAGCCCAGGACTAGAGAAGGGAGAAGGGGGAGGGGGAGGGAGAGGGAGGAAGGGAAGGAAGAGGGGAGAGGAGGAGGAGGAGGGGGAGGAAGAGGGGGAAGAGGAAGGGGAAGAAGGAGGAGGTGGAGGAGAAGGAAGAGGAAGAGGAGGACAGGAGGACGAGGAGGGAGAGGAAGAAATGTTGTTAAGGGCTGGGGATATAGCTAAATTGGTAAAGTACCTACCTAGCAAGTAAGACTTCCTGAATTTAATCCCTACTACTGAAAACAACAAAAACACAAAACAAAAACTAGCTCTAAACAAAGCCTGTAATCCCAGTGAAAGGCAGAGGCAGGAGGATCAAGAATTGGAGGCTAGTCTGGGCAAAGTTATCAAAACCCTCTCAGAAATAGGAGATGGGAAAGGGTAAGGGAAGAGAGGGTAAAGAGGGGAGAGAGAGGTAGTGAAGAGATGCAGGGAGAACAGAAGTGGAAAGAGATGCTGGGACGAGGGACCCCAGATGGGCAGAAACATGTATTTTTGCCATTGTATACACCTACACACTGGCTTGCAAAAGGCAGAGTATCCTGGAAGGTCATATGTGGGGCAGGAACTACGGCCTGGACATGTGGGTGGGAGGGCATTTCTCTTTCATGGCAAATCCCTTTGCACCACAAAAATTGGTTACCAATGACACAAGCTACTTATCTTTGAAATACTAAGAGAAAAGGTAGACAGATGCAGGGTTAACAGTCTCTGCTGACCCCAGAGAAGGTAGCAGCCTGGCAAAAGGAAAAGTCATGGACCCAGACCCACAACCTGGCTGACTCTTGGTGGGAACTTCCTTCCATACACTTTGGGAAGCAGTTTTTGTCACTATCCTCCAGACTTGAAAGCAGACCTCAGCTCTCTGTTCAGACCCACCTTGCCCTATAGTTTCTCTATGAGTATCAGGGAAAATACACAAAAATCGAAGCTGAGAGTGACTTCTAAATACAGTTGCAATCTAGCTATGCTGAGAGGGATGGTGGGAGATGAGCAAGAAAATGAGTGCTAGACAGAGAGGAGTGAGGAGCTACTTGGCTCTGGGAAGGATACGGCAAATGAGACAGGGATGGGCCTGGTAGGGTGTCAAGGAAAGCAGAAGTGGGTTTCAGGATGGAAGACTGACCTGAGAGGTCAGTCTTGTCCTACTCAAGGAGTGGGTTTCCATCCCACATGGAAAGCAGGGCTGGAAGGGCACTAAATCTCAGTATTGAGCAAACTTGGTTTTTAAGCATTAGAGTCAGCTTTAGTTAGAAGCTCCTCTTTCCCGTGACCACACAGAAGTAAATCTGTTCCTGGGGGATCAAGGTAACAGACTCTGTATGTCCCCAGGACACCTGGGACTCCAAACAAACTTATCCATGCCTCTCCCTGTACAGGGCAAACTGGTGCCCAGAGGGGGCAGTGACTTGCTAGAAGTCACTCAGCAATCACCGCCCCATGCTTAAGTCTGGCGCGCACTGCCACGCTCTACCCTGCTTGCCCTAAGATGTCTCAAACCTATAGCCCTGGGAATGCCCGCCCAGGTGGTCAATTCGTGCATCTTCAGTGCAAAGCAGTGGCAGTAAGCAGCCTCAGAAATCAACAAGGCAAAGTACTCACGTTGAAGAAATTGGTCTTGTTCCTCTCGCAAAAGAGCCCCTGTGCCGGCATGTGCTGCAGTTGTTGCCATGGGATACTGCTGCCTAGCAACACGTCTCGGGCCCACTGGAGGTTCTGGGGAAACAAGAAGTAGGTTGAAAGTGAGTGTGTGGGTTGTTCAGGGCGCCCACAGGGAAGGCAGGCGGTCCCCTCCTTCCCGGCTGTACTGGCAAACCGCGATGAGTGGCAATTCTGCAGACATTGATCCCATAGCTCTAGGTGGCTTTGATCACTGAGTTATGGGATGCATTTCCAGAACGGATTTCTTGCCCAGTGCCGTCAACTTAAGAATATGACCTCAGATTGCTTGGGGCTATACACAGAGACTACTAGCCTTGACCAACCCTGTAAAGCTTACATGTAGACAGTGTCCCACCTGCTATCAGTGCCTTCACTAGCTTAAAAGGCAGACTTCACTTGTTTATAAGGAAGCCCTACTTAGAGCCAGAGGTACAGCTGCCTCAAGCTCAGAATGCAGTGTTCAGACCCAAGCTCCCTTGGTAGAACCCAGGTGCAACTGTGGAGTAGAGGAGAGGGGGAACATGATCTTGGCTTCCTCAGCTTTCTTTGAGGCCTTCTCTTTGGTCCAGGGAGCAGTCCTTTCCTATCAACTGCTTAGCCAGAAACTTTGGTCTTTGCAGGTGGCTATTCAAGCCTGAACCAAGGCTTTAGCCACATACCCTGGCAGTGCCATCCTGCCAGGGAGGAGTTAGCAGAATGACAAATTGGGCCTTGGGCCTCCAACCCTTTCAACATCATACACCCTCCTGTGCCAATCAGTCTGCTTCCCTGCTGGGGCTCCTGGCTTGCCTTTTTCAGCCCTGGTCCCAGGCCACTTCAAATGCCCTCTCACCTCTGGGCCTATACACCTGTTTCACTGTTCCTTTTTTGCCTACCACTGGCTAGGCTTAACTTACTAATCATTGCTTGTGTCACCACATTAGGCTAAAGTACAAACCCTAACCCTGGCTTCTTCTCCGGGCCTCTGTTCCTATAACTATAGAGGACCACACCCCACAGACTGCTCCCACACACAGGCAGGACTCTGAAGTCATGTGGGAGTGAGAAAGATCCCTTTGGAACAGGGACAGGCAAGATCTCAGGTATTTGTCTCGTGGATGACACACTTAAGGCAGAAAAAAATGGCTGTTCCATAGAAGTCCATGGGTGAGAGCCACTTCCATGGGAATGCTGGATAGTGATGCTCAACCTGGAGTTGAAGGCCAACTTCTACAGGGACAAGCCTGGCTCATAGGGAAAGGTCTTGTGAAGTCATGGCTGCCCTGGCCAAGCTTGACTGAAGACATGTCTGTTTGCAGCCATGCGTACCCCAGCATGCTAGGAGGAGGGCAAAAATAGTCCCTGTTGGATGATACTGTAAGCACTTAGCCCGTAGGACCCCTCTAATTCTTGCGTGAGGGAGGCTTGTTCTTTGGACCCAGACACCTGTTCAGATACGAGTATGATATCCTGAGATCAGGAACAGAGTCAACTCCAACAGAAATAGAATCTTGAGTAGGAAATTCCACCAGAGGCCATGTGGAGCCTTGTCTTGCTGAGGCCCAGCTGCTAGAAGGGTGTGCCTGATATAGCTGCTGTCTGCTAAGACACAGGCCTTTCCAGGGTCTTGGGCTGTATGCCTTCAGAGTGGATGGATGGGGTTCTAGCCAGATGGGGCCTCCTGTTTGCCTGAGGCTCAGAAGCAGGGAGTGCTTCAGATCCTTGAGCTAGGCCTCTGTATGAAGAGTATGGAAGCTACTCCCCACTCATGAAGAAGAGTAAAACAGTCCTGGCTTCAACTTCTGAGCTTCAGTACTCCAGAAGCAACAACACATGGCTCACATTCAAGTGCCCCAATGATGACCTCCAACAGCCAGGATCTAGAGGTCATGCTTCTTCCCAGGCCACTTCATTTGGAAACCTTCTGAAGCTGGTTCCCAGACCCAGCCTGATATTTTCCCTTCCAAACCCCTTGCTATCCCTCAGATCATGTACCCATGCTTTTCACCAGGAGGGAGGTGCAACCACAGAGAAGCAGCACAATGGAGAGATGAGTTGATTAAAAAGAATTAAAATTCAAGATTAGGTCTAGTTGGTTTATCAAGGCTAGGAAAAGGTGAAAGTTTAGGACTTAGCAAGCAGAGATTCCCCAGAGAGAGACTCATACAACACACAGCAGTGCTCAGTCATGACCCCTGAGTCTTAGTGCCAATTGGTTCAGTCACTCCAGGGGGGTGGGGTATCAGACTTAGTCCAGGAAGGTAGCTACCCTGGTCTAATCAGTCACAGGCAGAAGCTCATATAAGAGGATGTGGGCCAGGAAACTGAAGTGTCCTCTTGATTATGGAAGCCAGATACAAAGGAGCCCCACCTCTGGTCCAGTCTGAGGTCAAGAGGCTTTCAAAAGGCAATGATATGGACTATTGTTTGCACACAACTGTTATGGAACTGGGAGATTCAATGGGGCAAGAGCCTAGACAGGTGGGATAGTCAGAGCCCAGCTCAGAGGTGGAGGAGACTGGGTGCAGCCACCTGTGAGGCTAGTGAAGATCTAGTGAGGCAGGGAGGAATTGCTCTGTGCATGGGTTGTGGGGCCCAAAAAGCAGGCACAGTCATTCTGCTCTCAAACCCCTGGTTTCAATACTGCAGCAGCCTTCTCCTCAAGCTGAGTGACTCCAGGAAACCCAGACACAAGCCCGGCCTGGGCTGCATGGCAGGCTTGAGAAAGGTTATGACCCCCAAAGCTGCTTGTAGGGTCCAAGAACTTGTGAGAAGTGTCCAAATGATGTAAGCAGTAGTAGTGAGGGGTGGAGAGGTGATAGAACACTGAAGAACTCTTTCCACAGTAGCCATCATTTCCCTAAGAAAAGGAGGCCCTGACAAAAGCTTCCTCTGGTCAGGCTTGAGAGTAGAAGAGTAGGAGAATGCTTTCTTGTTTGGGCAGTAGGTTCCGTGGTTGGGGAACTGGGGCCCACATTCCACCCTGGCTTGCTTTCTACCAATGCAGCCCCTGTAGTGGTATCTGCACCAAGCAGCCCTTTTCTCAGGATGAAAGAGGGAGACATTTTGGGGTGCTTGCAAAAAGAGCAGAAACACTAGTCTGCTAAACCTGACCTGGATCACAAATTAGTCTCCAGCAGACTCAGCCACTGTGTACTGGTAGAGAGCGTATTTCCCAGCTGTCTCCAGGCGGCCAGAGAAAGAGCAGATCGATGGCTATAGCACAAAGTGTCCAGACGGCTCATGGGAGCTCTTAGCTAATTCATGTCTAAGGCCTGGATGGGAGCTGCTGACAAGGCCCAGAAAACCTATCTAAAGATTTAGTGGGTTTGGCAGGTGCTAGGCTGGCAAGGTGGGGGACAGAGACTGACGGGCCTCTATGAGTGGTTCTGTAGCATACTGTATGCCCTGCAGCTTCGTAAGTGCCTTGAAGTGAGGAAAAGTGAAGTATGCAGCCCAGGCAGAGCATAGTACCACAATTTTTTTTTCATTATCAGTGAGAAAAACAAGGCCAAAGAGGCCCAAGACCCAGGGCTAGGAAGTAACAAAGCTAGCTTTTGTACCCTGGTCCAAGGAGAGCTATTCCAAAGCCTGGGCTTCTCCCAAGACTACCACAAAGTTGGAAGTGTCACTCTAAACCTGCCTGGTACATGCTGTGAGGCAGTCACCAGGAGCAGCTGCGTGGCCATCCCTCTCCTATACAATTTGCCACAATACCAGTGGCCCAACATCTCTGGGAGAACTATGTGGAGTCATTCACCAGATAATGTCTTTCATCTTTCTGGACTTTGCAGACTATGTGGCCTAGCAGGACCTCCTCTAACAGAGGGTAGACTGAGGGCTGAGGGGTGCTGAGGAGAAGTGGGGAAAAGTATCTCACAGAGCATGTGTGCACTTCAGTGCCCTCCTCCACCCATCATCTAAACCATCTGCTCACTGACAGAAGGTAGAGGACCTACTAACTCCTCTGCTTGAAGGCCTTCTGCGACACTCCTTCAGAATGACGGTCAGGTCCGTGCGTGTCACATATCAGCCCATCTCTTCCTTTTTCCCCTGGGGGAGGGTCTCCCAGCCATACTTTCTCTGCTCCCACATAGTTCCTGCAGGTCCCTTGGCTTAGTGCCACCTCATCTAACTCCCATAAGGTCTCCTACTGTATTGTCCCAAAGCCCTACTGCCACCTTAAACCGATTCTTAATTGACTCACTGCCAAGTCTGCCATCTGCTCCCACTTCCCCATCAACCCCAATGAGGGCAAGGATACAGGCTGACTTGTTCACTGATAGCTCCTCAGCAGGCAAACTAGAGGTGCAGAGTCCAGAGAAAGGGGTACTATAGGGAATGAAAACAGGATGAACAGGGTTTGTGCTTTTAGAAAATGAAAGGAAGAAGTTACTCAGCTGAGAGAAGTGTCTATACAAACATAGGCAGGAGCCTAGCTGCACCTTAGGTGTCCAGAAGAAAGTCCCTATAAGGCCAACGTCCAGAGCATACAACTTGCCAGGGACAGATAATGTGGGGGGGGGGGGGGACAGTCCATGCCCCTGGGGCGTATCTCAATCTCAATGTCTGCTTTGTCTCCTGGCTTTGCAATCACTGACATTGATGATCTTAATTCAGAACATTTAGGCTATAGTGATACTGCTCCAGAGAGCCCCTCAGCTTTCCCCCCCTTGCATAAGAAACCCAAGCTGCAAGCGTGCCAATATGTGTCCCTAACTGTAGCCTTCAAAGGGCTATACATAGGAGATACCAAAACAGTGCTGCTGTCCCTGCAGGGGTTACCTGCAATCCCAAGATATTTAAGAATGAAAGGTAGACCTGACCCCAGGCACCACCTGCCACTATATGGATGACCTAGTCTGTTTGGTTCTGTCTGTTCCCAGGGGCTCTCTCCCTGTCATAGCCAATGATATGTGTTCATTTTCCACTTAACTACCTCCCTCCTCACAAACTTAGGAAAGAGAGAGTGAGATTCAGAGAAGGTCAAATTCTTACCAATGACACCAAGAATGTGAACTGCCTGGCAGGGGCTGAAAACAGAACAAATCTCTTGGTGAGAACTCTGCAACATGGCCTGCCACCCTGCACAGGTGCCAGGTGCCAGGAAGGTCACTGGGCTCTGCCCTTCACCAGGTAATACCTCAGGAGGAGACAGTGGTTATGGATGGGTCAAATGAAGGAATCAGGAGTAGGTGAAAGTCATGGCTGGGAAAGGTCCTTACAGCCTGTGGTGCTACGCATGCGTCTCATACTGGGGGGAACTGGCTGAGGCTCTTGGAGTACAGGGCTCCACAGGTGGGGTGGGGGGTGGGGGAGAGCAGCAATGTGGCCACCATTAGTTCACAGTGGATACTGGCAGGCTACTTGGGACACACACAAACATGCACACTGAAAATTCACCCTGTAATTGCATATGCAGACAAATGCCCTCAACCTGAGTCTGGCAGACTTTGTAACAACCACTCTTGATCCTATAATTATAAAAAAAAATTATGCTTAAGCCAGGCACTGGCAGCTCACATGTGTAATCATAGTTACTCAGGAGGCTGAGATCTGAAGATCATGGCTCAAAGTGATCACAGGCAAGAAAACCTGTGAGACTTTTATCTCCCATTAGCCACCAGAAAACCAGAAATGGAGCTGTGGTAGTGTTAGCCTTGAGCAAAAGAAGCTCAGGGACAATGACTAGGCCATGAATGTAAGCCTCAGGACCAGCACACAAAAAACCTAAAGTGGTATGTGTTTACATATATATATGTATATATATGTTTACATACCATATGTATGTGCATGCATGCACATGCACATGTGCATAAAGCAAACTGAAAGGAAATGCTATCATTCTTAGGAGTTGCTCAAGGAAAATGAATATATTTTATTTTTGTTTTATTTAATTTTTTTTTTTTTTTTTTTGCCAGTCCTGGGCTTTGGACTCAGGGCCTGAGCACTATCCCTGGCTTCTTTTTGCTCAAGGCTAGCACTCTGCCACTTGAGCCACAGCGCCATTTCTGGCTGTTTTCTGTATATGTGGTGCTGGGGAATCAAACCCAGGGCTTCAAGTATACGAGGCAAGCACTCTTGCCACTAGGCAATATCCCCAGCCCCTTAAAAAAATTTTTTTTTAGTCAGTTGTGGGGCTTGAACTCAGGCCTGGGCATTGTCCCTGAGCTCATTCATTCAAGGCTAGTGGTCTACCATTCTGAGCTACAGCTACACTCCCATATTTTTAAAATTCATATGACATAAATTAATCGTACAAAGGGAAATACACTTAATATTCTGAGTTTGTGGGGTCATCAAAAATTGGCCACTAAAGGCCATCAGTCTACCAGGCCATCAGCCTCATGGGCATGCTACGGCTGGCCCATAGTACTGTACCACCCTCCCACATGGGTTCCTACTTTGTCCAGGCTTCTATAAACTGCTCCTTCATCCTGCCAGGTCTCCAACTAGCAATCCCTACTCATTGTCTACCTGTAGGCTGCATGATGTTCCTTTTACCCCACAACCTTGCAATGGTTTAGTCTCACTTGGAATGATGTTATCACAATTTCTCCTAACTCGGTCCCAGGAAGCTTCTGACTATATCTTTCTTCTCTTTCAACTGCCCATCACTTCTCAAGATGGCTTCTAGCCCTGACATCCTCATAGCTGGCAGGGCTCCATCACTTGACTCAGGTCTTCAAGGCTTAGAGAAATTGGCCTTTTCTGACCAATCTGTCTAAATAGCCATTCGCCACCCCCTCCATTTCCTTACTCAGTTTATTGTGTATGTGTTTCCTCCCTACCCTCTCCAATGTACACACTTAGGGCTTTGTTGTGCATCCTCAGAACCTCAAAGAGGTTTTCCCCATGTGACATCTGCTCAGCAGACAGCTGCTAAATAAACAAACCTGGAGAGATGCACAGACAGCATACCAAAACACAAACAATGCTGCCACATTATGGGTCATGAGACAATAAAGGGGTACATAGTTTCATTCTATTTTCTAAACTTTTCTCTCTTATTTGTAACTGATGGTGCTGGCAGAGTTCAAATCCATCCAAGCTGCTGGCATCTACATCCCTTTGAGAGAAAGATGACCAGGAAAGCAGCACTCTTCATGGAGAAACTTGCCTCTTGGTCTCTGGCCTACAAAGGCCCAGAAGAATCTTCAAAGCAAGTGACAGATTGGATGCATAATCAAGACTCAAGCTGAATTAAGATATCATGTTTTAATTCTACAAACAATATGAAGTAATGCTTGGAGGTATGAATCTCCAAGTTTGTTCTTTAACCTGGCTATTTGGCTCAAGGGCCCATCTTATCAGATCTTTTGCCCTAGACCCCTCAGAGTAGTTACAGTGGAAGACAGAGGGGCTTGATTGTAGGAGAACAGTGCACACAGGTGACCATACCTTGTCCTATCAGTGAAGGCTAGATACCTCTACTAGGTATCCTGATGAAATGTGCCCCACCCCTCACCACCTTTTGCAGTGCTGAGAATCAAACTCAGGACCTTGTTTGTGCCTGCTGAGAAGGCTCTCTACCATGAGCTATATCTCCATCCCAACTCATACACCCTTTTCTGAACTGCCCATGTGTTCTCAGAGAGCTAGGTTTTTGAGTGTTGACTGACAGCTTTAAAATCCTGTCAGTGACTGTGAGCCCAGAGATGTGAGAGACAAAACTGTTAGAATTACAACCTTGTGGCTGTCAACATGATGAGGGTCTAAGGTATGCTCACTGGCTTGGTGACCAGCTATGGAATACCTGGCACTACACAGTGCTATCAGCTGAAAGTGTAGCTATGAGAAGGGAATAATATCTGCCCCCTAAGGGGTCTTTCTCAGAATGAAGGCAATACAACTCATGCTACAAAGCAAGGAATCCAACCTAGGAATGCAGCTAACAGAAGGGCTGGAAGAAACTGAGCATGACAGCTATGGAAGATTCCTCAGGGACATGGGTAGCAATGGCGCAGCAGCCATAGGCACGCTACTGCCCCACTAGTGGGGATGCCTGGGTCAACTGAGTACCCTTAATGCCATGAATCATCAAAGAATGACCAGTTGGCCTTCGAGACATTCATGGAAAGAGCAAAATGGAAAACAAACTTAGGGTAGACACAGGTAATAGTATGGAGGCAGAAGAGCAATCCCTGACTCTGCCAACTCATGGCTATGGAACCCTGAGCCCAGGTTCCTAGATGTAAAGGGGACAGAACTCTCTCCTCAAGGAACCTAAGTGCCATGGGCCTCAGAAACACACTATCAACAGTACATGTATACAACCACCACAAGAAATATTAGACATAAAATAGTAGCTTTTGTTTTAGGGAAGGAGAATTGTGTTTGTAACCCCCCCACCCTCCCGCCCCCACTCAACTTTTTTTTTTTTTTTTTTTTTTTTTTGCCAGTCCTGGGGCTTGGACTCAGGGCCTGAGCACTGTCCCTGGCTTCCTTTTGCTCAAGGCTGGCACTCTATCACTTGAGCCATAGCACCACTTCCAGCCTTTTCTATATATGTGGTGCTGAGGAATCAAACCCAGGGCTTCATGTATACAAGGCGAACACTTTACCACTAGGCCACATTCCCAGCCCCCAATTTTTATATAAACACTTTTCTATTATGAGAATACTTGCCAAGTGAGGGGGATAGGCCATAATAACTGCAGCCTGTGCCTGGTGCTGTGCTGATTATTTCACTGGCATTGGCTCCCTGGGGCTCCAAATAAAGTCTTTAGTGGGACGTGGAGGCTTGATACCTGGCTTTGTGGGGTCTGCTTTGCAGCTCAACTTTCTTCTCATCTTTTGTTCCCAGTGGTTTGCACTTAGAGCCACATGTTTGATTGCGTGGCTGGTGCTGACACTTATTCTTTACTTATTTATTTCTTTCACTGTGCCAGTACCAGGTTTTGAACTAGGACCTCCTACTATCACTCAGTTTTTTCACTCATGGCTATCACTTGAGCTATTTCTCCAATTCATCATTTTATTGTTAATTATAGATAAAGTCTCCTGGATTTTTTTTTCCCAGGCTGGCTTCAAACCACAATCCCCAGATCTCAGCCTACTGTGTAGCTAGTATTAGAAGCATGAGCTATCAGCAATTGTCTTTCTTAGTTTTTTTGGAAATGGCATCTTGTGGACTTTTCTGTCTGGTTTGATTTTGAAACATTGGATCTCAGCCTCCTATTTAGCTAGGATTACAGGTATGAGCAACCAACTCCTGGTTTCTTTTCACCTAATCTTGTATCCTTCCCTTTCCTTGGATCCCACTACTCATCTTGCACAACAAATCTTGTTCTAGCATCTGCTCTGGGGTGAGCACTGAGTCTAAGCTTGGCCTCTGAAATTCTATGTCTTGGACAGAGCTAACCATGGCTGGCTGGGTCTGCAAAGCTAGGTGACAGTGCTAACTAATGTTCCTCCTACTGATACTCAAGAGACTTCTTGCAGAAGGCTCTGCTGCTTTCAAAAGAGGGAATGAGAAAAGTTCCCAAAGCAGTGGGAGAAAAGGGTGAGGCAATACATCAGCCATTGCCCCTTTGGACTGCAAATTGCTTTGGCAGTGAAGATACATGCTAGTCAAGGTTTAATAAGAGCTCAGGCTTCCCTGGGTAGAGAAGGCTTGGAGCACAGCAAGTCAAGCAGTGAGCAGGCCAAGCTCCTGGTGGCAACAGAAGCATCAATAGGCAGCAAACAGCTGGGGGAAGCCAGGGAAACCAAAGCCTACTGTTGTTTGCTGGCATACACCCCACCGAGACCAAGTCTACCTGCTATGCTCTAAGGAAATTGGCCAAGCTACAAGAGCATATTAGTCACTGTGAAGTCACTTAGCTCCTGGTGCCTAGGTCCTCAAACATAATTCTGTGAACTAACCAGTGTCAAGCTAGGATCTATCTCTCTGCCAACTGTCTTTCCTGGTTCTTCATGATTCCACAGAGAGGCTGGGGAATCAGGGGAAGCAGAAGGCCTCCTAGAAGAGAACCTACTCAACTGTAAGGCCAAAGGAAGGTCTCACAGTGAGACCCCACAGGTTCACCTGTCCACCTCAGACCTCTCTGATCTTCAACCACACAGCCGCTTTGCTGGGCTCCTGACCCTGGCTAGATACTCTTTCCTTCAATCTGGTGGTATCTCCACTCACTATAGGTCTCAGCACAGAAGGTGCCTTTATGGAGCCACATCAACATTTCACTGTATCCTGTTATTTTCTCTGTAATATTCATCACAGTGGGACTTGCTTTGTTTGCTCATCTGCATGGTTTTTTCTTTTTCTTTTTTCTTTTTTTGCCGGTCCTGGGGCTTGGACTCAGGGCCTGGACATTGTCCCTGGCTTCTTTTTGCTCAAGGCTAGCACACTACCACTTGAGCCATAGCGCCACTTCTGACCTTTTCTGTTTATGTGGTGCTGAGGAATTGAACCATGCATGCAAGGCAAGCACTCTACCATGAAGCCACATTCCCAGCCCTCATCTGCATGTTTTTAAATAAGCTTCCCACCTTGGAATGAAGCTCTGTGGAATAGGTGTCACAAGGAGAGCCACTGACCATTAGAACCCTCCTGATTGAGTGAGGAGTGGCTGAGGGGAAAGAAAGTCAACCCAGTTCCTCCACGAATACTAAGCTGCCAGCAAGAAGGGGTATGCCTGGGAATGCTTAAGCCTGAGGCACAGCTGTTGCTTTCCAAAAAGAGCTGGAGGAGGCTGTCAGCACCCAACCCCCATGAAGCAGAGGCTGTGAAGATGGTTCTGACAGCTGCAACTGGGAGGCGAGCCCAGGGGCAGCACCACAGCAAGGATGCCTCTGCAAGATGATGTTGGGGGCTGGGACACAGGAAAAGTGGTCCACTCTTTGGACTGAATCTGTCTCCATAGCTCTCCTTCCCATCTTCCCCATGCGAGTCACCTGAACCTTATCCCAAAGCTCCAATCTGTTTTAGTTCTATCCACCAACTGTCAAGGACGTTTGCCTTCCCTGGGCAAACAGTCCAAACCCTCTCCTGGACACCACTCACCCGATGGGTCTTGCTGTAGGTGTAGAGGAAGGCCAGTCGGTAGAGACTCTTATAGTGCTGGGGAAATCGGCTCAGGCACAGGCGGAAGGAAGCAATGCACTGTTCTGTGAGGAATTGGCGCTGCTCCTCAGCACCAGCTGGTAGCCCCTGGGGGAAGGCCACTAGTTCTGCTGGAGAGTCATTCCTCTTCTTCCCATCCAACAAAGCAGGTGTGGACACTGGGGGCTTGACAGGAATACAAACAGAGGCCAGGGGGTCTGCAGCAGGCTTCTGGAGACCTTGCTCTGTAGCCCGGAAGCCTTCTGTGTTCTCCAAGGACTCTTTGATTTTGCCTACAGTTGAAAAGGAAAAGAAAGTCACCATGGTTTTAGGCTCTGCCCATGAAGCAGTTTATCACCAGCAATGGAGACACCTCAGGTAGGTGACTGGCACATCTAAGGTTGATATATCCATGCTGACTGGGCCCTGGACCTAACAGTGCTAGGGATAGGACCTAGTACTGGCTCTGCTGCCACCGACTGAGGCCTCAGTAGCCATGCAGCAGCAGGGCCCTGAAAGAAGAGTTACTAACTGGTCTCTTCCTGGCTGAATGAAGGTTGTCCTACCTTCAGTAGGACGGTTATAGGTACATAGAAAAGCAGCCCACACAGGGAGGCCCACCACCCAATAATGTAGCTAGGAAAAAGCCCATGAAGCTCCACACCTGCCCTACCATTCAGTGCCTCAGCCTTCAGATTCCTTCTCTATGGCTGTTGCATACGAACCAAGCACTGACATACCAGAGATAAGCCCTGAGATTTAGCCCTGCTCCACCAGGGACCTCAGAGCCAGGCAGCCCAGGAAAGTCTAGGGCTGCACCTCAGGACAATGAAAGTGGCTGGCTGGTCTCAGACTCGTCTCTAAGGTGCAGGATCTTTGGCTGCCCATGGAGGAGGCTGTCTGGCCCAGGAAGGAGCAATAAAAGGAAGAAAGCAGAGGGCAAAGGCAAGGTGGCCCCCTGGCTCATGGCTCCTGAGGCAATTAGGAATTTGGCACATAATATACAGTCTTCTTGGAAAGGGCCAGAGAGGCAGCCAACACCACTCATCCTAAAGGCAGTCTGCACTATGAAGCTCTGCTAACCTTCTCCCTACAGCAAAAGAGAAAGAGAGGGGGAAAAAAAAAAAGAGAGGCAGCTAGGGACTACTAGGCAGGGCCAGGGGGCACACACTAGGGCCCTAATAAGTTTACCCTTTACAAGTGCAAGCATAACTTGACAGACATCAAGCATGTGGTAAGTTTGACAATCATCATTCTTCTTGTCAAGGCAAGAACTGAGCAGACACCTCTACCATCTACCTGCCATCCACACTCCACTGAGACCAGCCACTCAGAATATTTCCTTTGTATATCTGCCTTTCTCCTGCAACGCCTTCTGAGCTGCTTTCCCCACTTGCCTGCCTCTCCTACCTAGCCCACTTGCTAGGCATCCCTCAGGACTTTACTTAATGTTGCCGCTCTCAGGTTTCACCATCCCAAGATAAATAAGAGTTTGCAGAGCAAAATCAAAAGAGAATTTCCTTCCCAAGGAGCCCAGTGCCAGGAAGAGAGCTGTGGCCCTGCATCCCATGTACTGATGTTATTTTACACTTCTGGAGATGGAACCCAGGGCCTCATGAATGCTAGGCAAGCACTCTATCACTGACATATACCCATAGCTCCTGTCCCCATGACCTGAAGAAGACTGACTGACTGGAGTGCCAGGATCCTAGCTGGTCTCCATGCTAATACTCTCTCATGGGGGCTTAGGGATCTTCCAGCTTAGGACTGACATGCAGTTTACAAAGGATTCTGTTGTCTTGCTCAAAATAATGCTAAGTTCACAGTTTGACCCTAAGGTATAACAGGAGCAATGGTTCTGGGCCCAGACCTGAGGTTCCAGGGAGACAAGGAAATCAGACAATAGTACAGGCCTTACAAAGGCTCAACAAAGGTACCAAATGCTCAGACACAAGGACAGCAGAACATGATGTGATGGGAAGCAGACAGGGAGTTAAGAATCAATCCAAAGAATACACATCTAAAGACACATAAGGAGTGAAGAAAATAGTGAGCCCAGAGGGAGTTAAAAGTCCAGTTCCTCAAGGGCCTGAGGGGCCTCACACACAGTAACCACTCCCACTGTTAAATGGGCCTCACAAGTCACTGGAATCCTCCACTTCTTAAGCAGAAGAAGAATATCAGAAATGCCAACAAGGTCACACAATGATTACCAGCCAAGACATAAATTCAGTGCTAACTTTAGGTGCATGAAAATGGGAAGACTTCTTCCTAATACGAAGTGAGAGAAATTCACACCTTAGTGACCTGGGCCATTTCTGGCAAGGTAATTAGCCACACAGGTGCCAAGGCCAGTAGGGCACAAGAACCATCTGATTCACCCTAGAAAGGTCCTAGGAAACATATGTGAGATGGCTACAGTGAAGTACCTCCATCCTGCAGGCTTTCTGGGAAGGCTGGAGGGGATCTGGAGCCTGGACCTCTTTCTAGCCAAGCCTGTGGTCTGATAGACATCCATAGCCCATTGAACTAAAGGGGTCCTGTTCTGAAAAAGTCTGGCCTACAGCTGGCTATATGTCCTAGAGATACTAATAGCTGAGTAGCTTAAGTCAAAATCTGCTGTGGCAGGTCTCAGGTCCACATCTTCTGATTTCTAAGAAACTCTCACTACTCAAACTCCACTAGTCTGAGACTACAGTCCAGTAAGGGTGATCCCCTGTTAAGAAAGTACAAGTAGACTAAGCAGGACCTAGACAAGCCAGGTGATTCCTGGTCCTGCCCTACACACAGGTACTATCAGTAGGCCTCCTTGACTGGAAGAGGGCATATGTGCCCACAGTATAGCAGGCTCTGATGTCCACTGCATGGGCCACACCAGCTGTTGACAACTCTGCATTTGGGTTGACCCTGTTGCCCTCAAAATGATATAATATTAACTTACTTTAAATGGTTAAATTGTGGACCATGTTTTTTCTGTATTTAAGAACCAAATCTTGGAAATGCCATTGTAACTCAAGTGGTGGAGTGCTAGGCTGGAGCTGAAGCACTCAGGGACAGTGTCCAGGCCCAGAGTTCAAGTCCACAACCAACCAACCAACAAAAACAAATCCTACTATTGCTACCTCCATATTCTGGACATTTGGTGGGGCTTTGATCCCTACAAAGGTGAGCTTTCAGCCAGGCACTGGTGGCTCACACCTGTAATCCTAGCTACTCAGGAGGCTAAGATCTGACAATCCCAGTTTGAAGTCAGTCTGGGCAGGAAAGCCCCTGAGACTCTTATCTCCAATTAATCACAGAAAAGGCTAGAAGAAATGCTGTAGCTCAGTGATAGAGTATTATCCTTGAGCAAAAGAAGCTTAAGGATAGTGCCCAGTCCCAGAGTTCGAGGCCCAGGACTGGGGGTGGGGGACTTTACAAATGCAGAAGTCATATCTTCAGAAGCCTTTCTTCAAGGTCCGGTGCAGCAGAATAGTGTGCAGAAAGATGGCCTCTGGAAAACTAAAAGAGGGCACTTCTTGGGAAGTGGGATAGTTCATATCTGCTGAACACAGGAGGAAGGAAGGAATCTCAAGGCCAAACAGTGTGGCAAGCAGGTCTTTCCTAGTCCCCTCAGTACCCACTGCCTGGTACAAACCTTTTACTCCTAGCTGCTCTATCAATAGACACAAAAAGTGTGAATGAATGCCTGTATCCTGTGACACTGACCACACAAATCAGGTTGGTGACAGGACTTCCCACAAAGATATTCCTGGAAGATGAGGGGTATAGAGCACACACAGGACATTCACTCCTAACCCTTTCTTGGGGAGGCCAAAAACTGCTTAAAGATTGGATCAGTCATAGAGCTCAAGTCAAGTGTGAATGAGACCCTAGGTTTGATCTCAAGCACATACATACACACAAAAAAAGGAAACCCATTTTTGAAGACGATGGTGCCCAGGGCTGCTATCCACTGAGAGCCTAAGGGAGGGCACTGCCAGAGACACTACACTGATTAAGGCCAGTCGGGGAGAAACACTCAGCACCTTGTGCTATCTTCTATGAATGGGCTGAGAATATCCTTTTTTGTTATACCTACTTCTATCTGGCAGGAGCTCACCAATTTTATCACTTCAGTGACCAAGAAAAAAGCCCAGCTTAAAGGGGAGGCACATACCTGTAAATGAGAGATGCTTTATTTCAAGTCTATAGGCTATTCTGATAAGCTTTGATTACATTCTAACGTTCTTTATCAAAAACCAGCCTCATACTCTGCTTAAACCATCAATCTTGAGTGGAAGAGGCAGGATGTTCCTTGCAAGTCTAGAAAGGTCTGGATAGGACAGGGTGCACCAAAGCCAACTTGTGCTCAGCTCAGTCCACACTTTCCCCAGGTTCCCCACTCCACATATGGTAGAAAGAGGCCCATGATATCAGTAGCACTCACAACAATTCAGTGCTTGTTAGACCACAAAGCAGAAATGACTAGTCTCACTTGTCTAAAAGTAAAAATCTTACTCTTAAGATTACAAGTGCTGTATAAAGAGTGCTGAAAATTGTTACTTGTTTCCTTCACATTCTAAATTTTCTACAGTGTATTGATGTCATTTTTTGGAAGTCACCATTGCCTGAGAAAAGCCTAATGATTACGTTTGTTAAGAAAGTGGTGCTTTTGAAGCAAGGTCTCCCTATGTATCCCACAATGGCCTAAAATTTACTATATAACCCAGGCTGGCCTCACTGTCTAGAAAGTGCTAGAACCACAGGTACATACCACATTCAGCTTTGGCCTTGTTTCTGATGAGGTCTAGATATATTACATTCTCTGGGCAAGTCCTGGGTTCCATGAACTCTTATTGACCCTAACAGGTCACCCTATCCAACTTGCAGAATATATTGCCTTGTTCCTTCTAAAGCCACCCAGAGGGAGCTAGTAGGAGGTAGAAAGCTGGTAGAGGATTACTTTCCTGAAAACAGCTCTAGCCTGACTGCCACATCTAAAGGCTAAAGGTGAGCTTCCAACTCTTGACCCTTCATTGAAGGCCTGTATGGTAGCTTGCTAGGCCTACTCCCAGAGTTTGTAGGTTATCCCCCAAGCTATCTAGCCCACCCGAAGAAGCAGCACAGAACAGGGACTACGGTTTACCTCAGGCAAATTCCTGATTCTCTCTGTATCCCAAGTTCTTTACTTGTAATGGAAAGCCATAAGTTTTATTTCTAGGGTGGCTAGGAGAACCAAACGAGTTAAAGCAGTGTCTGGACTAGGGCAACAGTGAGCATGTGTCTGGGAAGTTGTTGTTCAGCAAGTACCTGTATGCATAGCTCTTGGCCAGAGTGAGAAAGCTTTCAAAATCCATCTGTGATCACTCACAACGTTAGAGTAGCACTAGGAATGCCCTAACCTACCTCTAGTCTCCCAGCAAGACCAGAGTTGGGGCTCTGCCTAGTGTTTCATCAAGGATACCCCAAGAGAACTAGGTATATCCTGAACTTAGATCAGGACTTTTGCATCAAAGAGGCAGACACCACCACCCCTGGCCAAAGGCCTAGGTGCTTCAGATAAAAAAGAAAACAGCATTTCTGATATTTAGAATCCCAAGACTTTTTCTGTGTGTGTGCCAGCCCTGGGGCTTGAACTTTGCCTGGTCACTGACATAATCCTGTGCTTTCAAGCTCAAAGCTAGCACTCTACCACTTGAACCACAGCTCCACTTCTGGCTTTTCGGTGGTCAATTACAGAGTCAAATAAGAGTCTCATGGCTTTTCCTGTCTGGGTTGACTAGGAACCCAATCTCAAATCTAGATTCTTGGGATTCTCAGGATTAAGGTATAAGACATCAGAATCCAGCTTCAAGACTAAAAAACAAACAAACAAAAAAAAAACTAATCATTTACCAAGATAGGAAAATAAGGTGCACTGACATTGTGGATATGGCTTTCTCAGGCTGGACTCTGTGGGTCATAAGAAGTATCACTGAGCATACTAGGTGCACCAGGTTCTGTGCCAACACCTTTAGGAGCTGCCTTATTTAATCCCTACAATCCCAGAGTAGCTACCAGCATGCTTTAAGCTAATAGTGAGCACTAGGTTCACTTCCATCCTACAGGGAGAATAACAGAGGCCCAAAGAAGTAAATAACCAACTGAGGTCCCAAGAATCAGGCAGAGACATGAGGACAGAAGATAGGACAGACCTAGGCCACCTAAGCCTGTGAGACTTAATTCTGCCCAGACTGCCACAAAACATCAAAGTAGTTCTAATTCAGAGTTAGGTTTTTCATACCTCTTTCCTCTGTGGCCCCCTGAAGATCTTTACCATTCAGCCCTGCTTGAGCACTGAGCACAGGCAGCCTCTTCTCTGTAAAGGGCTTCCGGGAACCCTCTAGTGAGCTGGTGGGATCATTAAAGAAGTCCTGGGTCGAGCTGGAGTCTGAGAGTGCAACAGCTGTGCTGTCTTGGCTCCGGTCTAAGGGAAGAAGAAGAAAGAGAAGGCAGGAGAATGAATCCACACCACCTCCAACATGAAGAGGCCTCCCCAGGGTGAGTCTCCCTGCCAGTGGCCTGGGGACTGCCCTGCAAAGGAGATAGCCTGAGCAGAACCACTCTGATTTTGCTAAGTAGACCCAACCTAGAGGGCCTTGAGCCACTCACCAAAGGCATCGATTTCCATAGTCAACCTCCATGGGGTTTCTCCAAAGCATGGTGTTCCAACAAATGTTCAATAGTTGGCCCTTAGAGGACAGCAACCCTGACTTGTGGCATTTATTGAGGCCTGTGGCATAAATGTTCCCATCACTGCTAATTTTAAGTGATGAGCATGCTATTGGTGAATGTGGAGTTGGGAAAAGATGTTCAGTAGCCACCATAATGCAGTGGGTTTACTATATAGGGTAATAGAAGTAACTAAAGTGCTTAAAAAAAAAAAAAGAAATTCAACAAGGAAAATCTTTAAGGTGTTGTTAAAGGCCAGGTGTGGGCAGTTTAGTATGAGAATCTAGATTCCTGGGAATCTCAGACATAAAGGGTATTTGTACTTACTTCCTGGCTATTCTCCCTAAGTCTTCACAGGCACTTCGAAGAGTCTAAAGAAAGACTTAGGGAAGGGCAGGGAGAAAGCTAGAAGATACCCTTCAGGTACTATACACCTGGAGGAGAGTGATGGGACTTCTGGAAAAGGTCTAAAGCTTGCCTGGATCATTCTTCCCTGAGATTCAAAAGCCTCCAGCTTCAGGAAAGGACAGTAATCCTGTCATCTCCAAGGTACAGGGGAAAGAAAAATTCTTCTGCACTAAGGAAGGGCAGGAAACCACTAGTTACTAGGGAGGGATAGGATCACTGAGACACAGCCTGCCTAAGGCTCAGGATGGACCAAGACAACAGAGAACCACCCAGCCCTGCCCCAGACTAGCAAGCACCAAGTAGCAAGCAAAGCAGCCAGCTGCAGGGAGAAGGCAAGAACACGCAGGGAGGCTCACTCTGATGTACACACAAAGACCTAGAACTAAGATAGGCTGGAACATTGGGAAAAATCTTAAGGCAAACCAGGCCCCACTGTAAGCACAAGGTAACATGCAAGGAATATGAAGCCTGTGGTGCACTGGAGGTAACCATAGCAACAACAAGTTTCAACCTACTTCTGCTTCCCTTAAAGTCCTAGAAGCAGAAGAGGGGAAGCCCATTCCAGGTTTAAATATTATTTATCCCCAAATATTAAATATAAAAATTATAATATACACACATATGCCAAGAAAGAAGGCAAAAAAATTAAGAGACAAAACAGTCAATAAAACAAGAGACAGAGATGACCCAGATGTCAGTACTACTTGATGGGGAATTTAAAATAACTAAGATAAATATGATTAGGTGTTAAAGGCTGTATTGGAAAAACATAAACATCACCCATAAACAGATGCAGAATCTCAGGAGTAAGACAGAACTTTTAAGCAAGAGTCAAATGGGGATGCAAGAAATAAAAAAACACAATAACAGAAATGAAGAATGTCTTTGCTATGGTTTCTCTGCAGACTTGATACAACAGTTGGGGGGTAAGAGATCAAAATGTAAAACTAAGTTAAATAGAAATAATTCAAACCAAGGGCTGGGGATGTGGCTTAGTGGTCGAGTGCTTCCCTAGCATGTATGAAACCCTGGGTTTGATTGCTTAGTCCCACATAAACAGAAAAGGCCAGAAGTGGTGCTATGATTCAAGTGGTAGAGTACTAGCCTTGGGCAAAAGAAACTCAGGGACGATGCCCAGGCCCAGAGTTCAAGCCCCAAGACTGGCAAAAGAAAAAAAAAAAAAGAAAAGAAAAAGAATCAAAACCAAGAAAGAAAGAGGTAGGGAGTAGAAAATCAGGACACATCATTCAAGAGCATCCAAATGATTTAACTGACTAATTGGGAATCACAGAAATTGAAGGAGGGAAAGGATGACATTGTCCAAAAAGAAATGTACTCATCACTTTGATTTATGTAACTGTAACCCCTCTGTACATCGCTTTTATAAAAACAATTAAATTAAAAGATAAATGAAAAAGAAAATGAAGGAGAAAGAGAACACACAAAAAATAATCTTACAACAATAACTTGCCTAACTGAGTTTGATCCCCAGCAAAAAAAAAAAAATGCATTTTAAAAATACATAATAATTGAGAATTTTCCAAAAGTAACCAAGGGCTTAAATCACCAACAGAGAACACCAATCAAGGGAAAGTCCCTTTACACACATTAAAAGAGGGAAGGGAACCACATACTACATATTGTAACTGCTGATATAGCCAAAAATATAGAGAAAACCTTAAAGGTATTTAGAGAAAGACATATCAAATAGATGGAAACAAAGTTAAGAATTACAGACAACTTATCAGAAATTCTACCAAGTCAGATAATATTTTTAAGTGCCAAAAGGAAAAACATCAATTCAGACTTCAATAATCTGAAAATATCTCTCCTAGAGCCAGAGAATCAAAGGCCTCTTTTTTTCAGACAAACAAAAGCTGAATAAATGCATTATATCTCACAAGAAATATTAAAGGCAGTTCCTCAGGTAGATATAAATATGCAATCTGATAGAAACTTGGACCTACATAGAGAAAAGAAGTTTTCTAGAAATGGCTCAAGTGATGGCAAATACAAAAGACCTTGTCAGGTGTATTGGGACACACATATAAGTCTCCGCATGAGATAGGCAGAGGATCTCATAGCCAACCTGGGGCTATATAAGATTCTGTTTTTAAAACAAAACAAAATACCAAAGATGAGTTAAGGCAAACTACATTTTATTTTATTTTATTTTTTTGTTGGTCACGAGGCTTGAACTCTGGGCCTGGGTGCTGTCCTGAGTTCTTCACCTCAAGGCTAGCACTCTAACCACCTGAGCCACAGTGCCACTTGCATTTTTCCAGTAGTGCATTAGAGATAAGAGTCTCATGGACTTTCTTACCCGGCTGGCTTTGAACCATGATCCTCAGATCTCAGCCTCCTGAGTAGTTAGGATTACAGGCATGAGCCACCAAACCCCAGCTTCAACTACATTTTTAAAAGGGGGTATTATAGAAAAAAAAATGTAACGTAAGATTTTGTTTTGTCTGGAACTAAGGTCAAATTCTTCTGTGTCACTCTAGATATGTGACCTTGAAAACCTTAAATCTCTACCCCACCAGAAAACAGCTATGTTATGAGACAGATCAATGCCACAATGGCTTCTGGAGAAACAGTCCCCCCAAGGGTCTCTAATATTATTATTATTTTTTTTTATTTTTTTGCCAGTCCTGGGGCTTGGACTCAGGGTCTGAGCACTGTCCCTGGCTTCATTTTGCTCAAGGATAACACTCGACCACTTGAGCCACAGTGCCATTTCTGGCTTTTTCTGTTTATGTAGTGCTGAGGAATCTAACCCAGGGCTTCATGTGTGAAAGGCAAGCACTCTACCACTAAGTCATATTCCTAGCCCAGGTCTTCAATCGTATACTAAATTACTTTAAAGATCTGGATTAATGTATTAGCACCTATCAGGCAGTCCCTGAGGATCTACCAAGAGGACCTTGAAACAAGATCGAGTAAAAGCCTGGACTCTGGAAGATCAGGCTGTCACAGCTAAAATTGTGCTACGCCACTTACCCAAATGACACAATTATTTGGTTTCCCTGCATGTACACCTATAATACAATGTTGCTTCACAAAGTTGTCATGATGATTCCATAGGCTGATGTACAGAAAGTACTTGAATCAGTGTCTGGCACTGTGTGTTCATGAAATGCCAGCTCAATTACCCATTCTCTCTAATTTCAGAGATGGAACATGCCTTATCAGTCCAAACTTACCATCTGAGATTTAGTTTTCAACAGACAGAGTTTTGCTGAGGCCATAATGAAGCCAGTGCCTCGCTCACAGGGTGGTAACTAATTTCCAAATGCTGACACACAGCTCTTCCAAGCAGGCTGGTCCACACAAAAGAACATCAAGAGTCAACTTCGGGGTCTGGGAATATGGCCTAGTGGCAAGAGCGCTTGCCTTATATACATGAAGCCCTGGGTTTGATTCCCTAGCACCACATATAGAAAATGGCCAGAAGTGGCACTGTGGCTCAACTGGCAGAGTGCTAGCCTTGAGCAAAAAGAAACCAGGAACAGTGCTCAGGCCCTGAGTCCAAGGCCCAGTACTAGCAAAAAAAAAAAAAAAAAGAACTTTGGGGCTGGGAATATGGACTAGTGGCAAGAGTGCTTGCCTCCTACACATGAAGTTCTCGGTTCGATTCCCCAGCACCACATATATGGAAAACGGCGAGAAGGGGCGCTGTGGCTCAGGTGGCAGAGTGCTGGCCTTGAGCAGGAAGAAGCCAGGGACGGTGCTCAGGCCCTGAGTCCAAGGCCCAGGATTGGCCAAAAAAAAAAAGAGTCAACTTCGTCCTCATCCTGCCATGCTGCTCTGAATTCTTTGCCCACATCTCATCATACATTGCAGTCTGGGCACAGTGACCTGGTTGACAGGACAGTATAGCTGTCACTGCACAGCTCTTCCTTACAGCTGCTGTTGGAATGTCCACTGCCCAGTAACTGATGGGTCGCAAGTATCAGCTGAGCTGACCGTGTGAGACCCATGCTGGAAAGCTGTTGGGGATTATTATGGCCTGGGAAAGGCTGCCCTTCCACCAGCCTTGGGACAATGGAAGTCCCTCCCACCTTCTGGCCTCCACCCCTTGGGAGGTGAACACGTGCGTGCCACCATGATGGGGTTGTCCTGCCCACAAAGGAAGTTTCGTGATGTCACTTGATGGACATGCTCCCTAGCCTATGACTGGTCCTTTGGCCAGCCCCCTTTCTTTCCCGCCATTACTTCTATATAAGTGCCCTTCCATATTAAAGTTTTTGAGACGCTTCCCACCACCGCAGCGTGTCCCTGATGCCTTCCTTTTCGCCTCCGCCCTCGGTAACATGTGGGGGGACTGGGGGGAGGGGAAGCTTCAGCAACCCGTCCTCAACTTAGCGCTTGCCCATGTGAGCACGCCTTTGGCCTTCCGCTGGCCGAGGGCCAGGCTGAGTGCTCTTTCATAGAGTTTGTGGTTACCATTCTCCCCGTGGGGGGGGGGGGGGGAGAAAGGGATCGTCCAGATCCCAACAGAAAGCAGTGAGTTGACTGGACCTTCTACCTCATACTCAGCAAAGGTTTCTAGTCTTACTTGCAAGGCCAAATCCCAGGGCTCCATAGGCAAGCACCAAGTGTGAGTTAGGGACAGGCCTACGGCTCTCAAGAGAGATCACTTCTCCACGCTATGGAGATGGCCATTCACTGTCCCTGTGGATAAGCAGCACTGGCAGTGAACCCTAGAAGCTCCAGAAGCCACACAGGGTCATTGGGGTACCCCAGTCCCACTTACAGACTAGGCAACCTTGGCTGAATGATTTTGCACTTTAAGGAGCCCACATCATGAGGTTTTTGTTTTCTTCTGTCAATTGAGGGGCTTGAACTCAGGCCCTAGGCACTCAGGCCCTAAGCTCTTTTGTTCAAGGCTAGCACTCTACCACTTTGAGTCACAGTTCTGCTTCTGGTTTTTGAATGGTTGATTGGAGATAAGAGTCTCATAGGCACTTTTCTGCCCAGGCTGGCTCTGAATCATGATCCTTAGATCTCAGCCTCCTGAGTAGCTAGGATTATAGGTATGAGCCACTGGCACCCAGCTTATTCCATGCTATTTATTTATTTATTTATCTATCTATCTATCTATTTATTTATTTATTTTTATTTTACCAGTCCTGGGGCTTGTGACTCAGGGCCTGAGCATTGTCCCTGGCTTCTTTTTTGCTCAAGGCTAGCACTCTACCGCTTGAGCCACAGCGCCACTTCTGGATTTTTCTGTTTATGTGGCACTGAGAAATCGAACTCAGGGCTTCATGCATGCTAGGCAAGCACTCTACTGCTAAGTCACATTCTCAGTCCACATCATCATGCTTTTTAATATTCCTGTTTCTGACATGAGAGACCTCTAAGGAGCCCGGCCTAGCATAGTTTAATGATAACCCAATGACTATCATGTTCTGTAGTATTCATTTTTGTACTCACAGAGAGAATATTGATGACTTGGACAGCACTCAAGAGGCCTCAGTTTCTCCAGATGACGGCAGGCCATATTTCTGAAGTTGAGATCTCCATGAAAGTAAGGCCAGGGCTGGGTCACCTCAGCCAACATAAGACCAGCCAAAGTTACTGCAGGGTGAGCAGCATACCCTGTGGTAAGCTCCAGGAAGCAAGCCTAGCCAAGATGATTTCACCCGCTGGCGCACTGCCATAAGCTCACTGGCTCACAAGCTGTTGGGCTCTGGGCCTAAAGGAATTGCCTGTTTGGTGGAATCCCAGCTGTGATCATTATGAAAACCAAAGACTGACTTAAGCAAACCAGTATTTACTCCCAATGTGCTAATGCCCTCTTTATGAGTCAATGCTATGGGACCACAGATCTGCCAGAACATGTAAGGAAGGTAGCTAGACCTCATCAGAAATGGTGAAGCCAACAAAGGATGGCCCATTGCATTCTGTGGGAGAGCTGTTCTCCAAAACTCTCTGCCTACAAAATCTCTTATTTTGTTACCATTGTCAGACACCAAAGAGAAGAGACACTTGCAGGACTCTCCAGTTTCCAGGTCTTCATCTCCACTGTCCCTATCCACAGGGGCTTGCCAGGCTTCTCTGGAGGCCTATCTCCTGACCTTCCAGCTGCAGAGTTTCCTTTTACTCCTGCCAGCTCACAGTACCAATCACTATCCCAAAACACCACCCAGAGATTCAACCTGGCTGCAGGATCAGGGCCCTTTCTTCTTGGCTTTCCCCATGTGCCTTCTTTCAATCCCTAGCACACAGCAAGACCTACTCAACAAATGTCATGATCAGCTTTGCCCTAAAGAGATTCTCAGGAAGGTAACAATTAGGGAAAAGCAAAGAAGCAACTAGTTCTGTTGTCTGACAGCCTCCCAGCCACTATTCCCCAGGGGACAAGCAGGAGTTTCCTGGGAGTCTCTCACTTTGAGAATGTCTATTTACAGGAAAGCAGAGCTCCTACCAGAATCTGACTTACCCCTGGCCAGCCTAAAGGTCAGTCCCTTCAGGAATGACTACTTTTACCGCCCCTGACTCTCAAGAGTCTGGCCACTGTGAAGTACAGGCATGTGGCCCACCTCACAGCCTCAGCTACTGTAGATAATCTACATTTTTACACTTGACCTTATAAAGAGTATTTGTGAACTTAAAAGTCTGTTGTTTTTGTTTTAAAGCAAGGAAGAACAAAGCAATGGAAATAGAGGACTGAGCCACCTGCCAGGCAGGCAAACAGGTGAATATTTAGGGGACAGACCACCAGTGCCACTACATACAGCCAGAACTGGGAAGGAGGGCTGTTGGCAGAGGCCACACACATCTAACATACACTCTCCAAATCACAGGACCAGCAGATATGAAGGTGCTCCTGGTCACAGGGGAAGCAGGGAGCCGGACTGAGGACTGAGCATGCGGTCTGCGCTGTTCCCTGAAGCGAGCCGTGACAGGTGCAAGCAGAAAGACAAAGCCTGGAGAACAGAGTGTGGTCAGGGTTAGGGGCAGCACGGGCAATATTGGTGGAGGCAGCGTGGGGGTGAACAGGAGAGGACAGGCACAGATGAAACATGACGGACAGTGACAGCATGGTGAGGATGGATGGCTGTGAAGAAGCTTGACACTAGTTACCTAAGAAACTAACGACCCACAGCCTAAAAACCAGAACAGCCTCAGAGGCTCCTTGGCAGCTGGGCTCATGCTGTCAAGGAGCTTACTGAGCATCACCTGCAACCATGGATGCCAGCCCCTGAAGCTTCAACTCCTGTCCTCTCTCCCCTTCTCCACTCACAGTAAACTGACACAGCCTGAGATCATAGCAAAGCTTTGCTTCCTCAGAAGGGCTTCCCACTCCTAGCCAGGCTGGCTCTCTCTGGGACAAGCACACTTACCTTTTAGATGCTCACTTCAGTTCAACCTAACCTTCATCTGAATAATGACTGACTCCTGTTTGTCTCCTCTAAGCTTGCAACAGAGACCAGGGTGGCTATGTGTACCTGGTATAGTGCTGACAGAACACCTGCATAGACGTGACCCTAGACTGGCTAAAGAACCAAAGAAGACCCAGCCCCAGACTGGCCACAGAGCAAGGCCTCTGGCCTTTTAGGCCTTTCTTGGCTGTGGCATTCTCATTCTGAAGTGACATGAGGTACAACAGGCAGACCAGGTCTTAGACAAAGAGTAGAGTGCTTGCCTAGCATGCACAAAGCCCTGAGTTCAATTCCTAAGCACCACATACACAGGAAAATCCGGAAGTTTCACATTGGCTCAAGTGGTAAAGTGCTAGCCTTGAGCAAAAAGAAGTCAGGGACAGTGCTCAGGCTGAGTATAAGCCCCAAGACTTGCAATTAAAAAAGAAAAAAGAAAATATCTCAAAGACCAGCTAAGCCAAATCAATGAAGGCTCAAGCCATTTTGGAATGGTTTTGCTCCCTAGTTCCTCCACTGAAGTACCTCTAACAAGGAGGGAAACATAAACAGATGTAATCTGTCAGATCATCCAGGCAAAGGGCTTTCTTAACATTAGCCTCACACACAGCCTAGATAGAAGATTACTTAGGATCTCTTTCTCCTTTAACTTTGCCCTGACTAGCATGACATCATGAATGAATGCCTATCTTCCCACAGCTTGGTTTCCTTTCAGAGGAATAAGGATATGGCCAAGCCTGCTATAGCTGTGAAGCTACAGAACTGCTACCACCAAAGAGCCGTTGGAGGTCACAATATGCTTCTCATGTCACTTTCTCTTTCGAGTCAGAAAGCTTCGACATGAAGTATTTCAGCACTGTGGGTCAATTCCAAGAACTGAATGAATAGAAGGAAGAAGCTAGTTCAGTGAGGAGGACAGCTAGGTCACCTAAACAACCAGTCTGTCTGTCTTTCTCTTAGCTTGGCCAGAAGGCCCCTCCTCAGGTCAGTGTGCTTCCCTGAGAAGGGCTGTCTATGACGGCTGTGGTGGTCTCAGAGCACCCTATGGGATGAATTCCAGAGGCTTTTTACTAAGTATGTGGATGGCTGCAACAGGTGTCCAACGCTAGTGCAGGCAGCACAAGGCTACAGGTGAGGGCAATCTAGAGAGTGAACTCATGGCTCTTAAGGTCTGACCCAGGAGAGACACAATCAAATGTCTATCTAGACATCTAGCTGGAACTGTTTTTCTAAATCTTAAGCCAAATCAAAATTTACTCCAGCTGATTTTCTACTTTCTTTCTTTCTTTTTTTTTTTTTGGTCAGTCATGGGGCTTGAATTCAGGGTCTGGGTGTTGTCCCTGAGCTCCTTTGCTCAAAGGTAGTGTTTTTAGCCACGTCTGGTTTTCTAGTGACTAACTGGAGATGAGTCTCATGGACTGTGCTGCCTGGGCTAGCTTTGAACCATGATCCTCAGATCTCAGCTTCCTGAGTAGCTAGCATTACATGCAAGAGCCACCAGCACCCAGCTTCTTTTCTTTTCTTTTTTTTTTTTTTTTTTTGTCAGCTGTGGGGCTTGAACTCAGGGCCTGGGCACAGACTCTGGGCTTTCTGCTCAAAGCTAGTTCTCTACCACTTTGAGCTACATCTCCATTCTGGTTTTTTGGTGGTTAATGTAAATAAGAGTCTTGTGAACTTTTTGAGTGGGCTGGCATTGAACCACAATCATCAAATCTCAGCTTCCTGACTAGCTAGAATCACAGATGTAAGCCCCCAGAGACTAGCTGTTTTTCATCTTTTTTTTTTTTTTTTTTTTTTTTTGGCCAGTCCTGGGCCTTGGACTCAGGGCCTGAGCACTGTCCCTGGCTTCTTCCCGCTCAAGGCTAGCACTCTGCCACTTGAGCCACAGCGCCGCTTCTGGCCATTTTTTCTGTATATGTGGTGCTGGGGAATCGAACCTAGGGCCTCGTGTATCCGAGGCAGGCACTCTTGCCACTAGGCTATATCCCCAGCCCTGTTTTTCATCTTTTTAAGCCAAGAGGTACTAAAGAGGGGAGGTAGCCCTAATGCAAGATCTCCAAAATACACTCCCGGCAACTCCTGATGTTTGGCTACGTCTCTCACTGTTGGCAAATTAAATAGCCCCATAAAGGCTCTGTCAGGTGGGAAACAGGGACCCAGCAAGCACGATGTGCAGGCTCACCCAGGCGCTGCCTGCTCATCTTTTGAGGCTACATGACTAGCTGGAAAGTAAGGATACAAACCAAGGGTGACAGGCTCCACTGTGTGCCTTCTACGTGTGATGAGTTAGCACACATCCCGGCTTCCCCCATGATCTGGAGAACAGCTGCACCCGGAGGACTTGATATACAGTCAATTTTCTTTTCTTTCTTTCTTTCTTTCTTTTCCTTTTTTTGGTATCAGTTCTGGGGCTTGAACTCAGGGTGTGGACTCTGTCCCTGAACTTTTTTGCTGAAGGCTAGCACTCTATAACTTGAGCTACAGCCCCACTTCTGATTTTTCTGGTTCCCCCCCCCCCCCCCGGCCCCAGTCCTGGGGCTTGAATTCAAGGCCTGGGCACTGTCCCTTAGCCTCTCTGTACTCCAGGCTAGTATTCTACCACTTGAGCCACAGTGCCACCTCCGGCTTTTTCTGTTTATGTGGTACTGAGGAATCAAACCCAGAGCTTCATGCATGCTAGGCAAGCACTCTACCACTAAGCCACATTCCCAGCCCTCCATTTCTGGGTTTTTCTGAGTGGTTTATTAGAGATGAGTGTCCCAGACTTCCTACCTGGGCTGGCTTCGAACCATGATCCTCAGCCTCCTGCGTAGTTAGGATTACAGGTGCCCAGCTTTGCAAGTACTTTTATCTAATAATCACACAGCAAACACTACTCCATTTGCAGGAAAGGAAACTGCCTCCGAAAAGGTAATCTCTTATCCAAGAACGCTGAGCATGTAAGCAATGGAGTTAGAATTGGAACTCAGATATCTCTAACTCCAGAGCCTGCTCTGCCCTTGACTTCCTAACCCTATTGCTACCCGGGCTATAAGTATCCATCACTCTTGCAATGGGATGGCTTGGCCGTGACCTGCAGTCAGTGCTAATATCCTATCTTCCCACAGAGGATCTGAAGCTGGTCCTAGGATGAAATGATGAATGGAAAGTATGAGCCATACACTATCCTCCCATGGTCAGGTCTCATTAGGAAGCAGGAGTAGTAAGTAGTGAGCAGTGTGGATTCTTGAGATTATCAGAAAATCTCCTGACATGGCAATCTGCTGCTTCTGCCTGGAGTCTGGTTCTTTTCCTAGGAACCAGAATAGTGGCTAAAAGGGGCACTGGCATTCAAAGATCATGGCCATTTTCAGGCCCCCAATTTTTCTCTGTTGCAGACAGTGTTCTTTGGCTGTCTGAAAGTACTAGGCCTCTCACCCCCTCTCAGCACACTGGAACTGAATAAAGGTAGAGCTGTGAGGCATCAGAGAATCCCAAAGTATTAATAAAAAAAATCAGCTTGATGGACTTCCTTTGGCATACCCCATGTGGTTACTGTATATGATTTTGGTACACTGGATATTGTATATATGCTTACCTGAACTAGGGAAGGGAAAGAAAAATGAGGGAGGGTATAGTAAATATGACAAGAAATGTACTCACTACCTTATTATGTAATTGTAACCCCTCTGAACAATAAAATTTTTGACCCCTTGTCAATAAAATTTTAATTTTAAAAAAGCACCTTGAAACTACTAAAAGTATATTTGAGCTTACTTGTTCTGCATACTTCCAAAACAAGTGGCTGTTATGATGCTGGCATCCTGATCTGCCATGCCCAATGCCCAACCCCTGCACTCTGTAGTGGCACATCCAGACCACCAGTAGCAGGTGGTGATAGTACCTCCATTCTGAAGCACTTCTGCCTCCTTTCTTGCTCCTGGAGGTATACCTAGCCCGATGGGCTCAGAGTCAAGCCCCTGGCACCTGCAGGAAATTGGGAGGCTACAGGGCTGGTGCTGGTTCTCCCCAGCCCAGGAGCACATGAACAGGAGCACAGAGCATGTGGATACCTGAGAGAGGCAATCCTCTCTCCTTTGGAACTTCCTCAAAGAAAGTGGCAGAGAGTAACTCCTAGGGCAAGGTCTTAACTGTTAGTGTTTTCTCAATATTCTCAAGAGTGAACAATTGGAGCAGGGTGGTTCCCCCAGTTAATTTGAGGTAACTTAAGAAAGGAGGAGGAGGAGGAAGTATCTCATTTAAGAAATGTTGGCAGAACTGAAGACTGGAGAAGGCATTCAGCTTCTCCTAGCTCTGTTCAGTGCATTGGGTCAGGAAGGGACACTACAGTGAGGGACTACAGTGAGGACACAACTCTGTTGGGAGGGAATGGAAGCACACAGCACACTTACAGATCCTTGGCTTCTCTCTCAACATACATGCTGAAGACCCAAGCCAAAGCCAAGAGAAGATATAATCTCTCGTCCTCTCAGGAGATCACTAAATCCTACACTTAGGAAACCTGAGGCCCAGCGACCTTGCTATTCTTTTTTTTTTTTTTTTTTGGCCAGTCCTGGGCCTTGGACTCAGGGCCTGAGCACTGTCCCTGGCTTCTTCTCGCTCAAGGCCAGCACTCTGCCACTTGAGCCACAGCACCGCTTCTGGCCGTTTTCTGTATATGTGGTGCTGGGGAATCGAACCTAGGGCCTCGTGTATCCGAGGCAGGCACTCTTGCCACTAGGCTATATCCCCAGCCCGACCTTGCTATTCTTTACCAGTGTTTCTCTAAATCTGCTTTGGACTGAGCAAGCTGGGGGCAGATGTCCATGCTCTCCAGGAACCTGTACACCCACTGAGCCTGTAGGGTGCTGGAACCAAAGTGGTGAGCCCCAAATGCTCTTTCACCCACCCTGGACCTCAGCTTTAAGGCTACCATAGTCCCCAGAGGACCCATCCTCAGGAAGCCACTCTACACAGCAGGAGGCATCGGCCTACAACCAATCCTACCAACCTACAGATGCCCTATCATCTTGTGGGAAGCAGAGCAAGGCCTGCTTCCCAACAGCCTGGATGAGATGAGCAGCATGGGAATGAGGAGCCAGGTATCTTTCAATGGTGTCACCACCTCCCCAAGGCTCCACTTGAATGGCCCTCTAAATCCACTAATTTGGTTTATCCTAACAAGTATGTTGTCCTCAGCTTGTCACTATAAAGATGAGAATGTGAAAAATTCAAGCTACAGGCCAGCATGCAAGCCTCCTAATGTTAGTAAGAAATGTGACTGAATGGTCGCCACCTGCCCCATCCCACATGGGATGGCCCTGCATACAGTCCCAGGTAACCCCATCTGGATGCCCAAGGGTGACAGATATAGTCAGGCCTACCCACAATCATCCCCAGGAAAGAGCTCTAACAATGCACTGCTGAACGATGTAGGCCTCTAGATAACCTACAAGTCTTCCAAAATGCCCTTCAAGGGAAGATGCCAGCACCCCTAACTTTGAAGGCGAGAAAAGGTAGACCCAAAAAAGTGAGACCCTTTAGTCCAAGCTGCCCCTCCCCTGGCTCCCAGGTGGGCAAGCTGGCAGGTGGCGACCCTGAGCATGTCTTAGAAGCACAAGATTCACCGTGAGTCCATGAAGTTAATGAACAGCCGCAACATTGCCCGTGTCACCCCAGACCCGGCACCCCCCCTCACCAAAATAAAGCGACAAAACAAATTCGCTTGAGCACCCTCCCCATGATTGGTGTGCCGCCCTGGGCTGGCAGTAGGGAGAACAGGGACTATACCGTCCGGCGTTGCCTGCTGGTGGGGTTTTTTACATTTGACGTAATCGTGGTCAATCGGAGTAGCTGTGTAAGGTGGGGATGTCAGACCTGGGCCAGAGGAGGAGGAGGGTAGGGAGGCTCCCGGGCCCGGCAGTGTCCCAGCTGAAGAGTGGGAATCCTCATCCACCAGGCAGGCCTTCTCTCTGTGGGGATAGAGGATTGGGGAGCAGGTCAGGCTCCATGTCATGGTGAAATGGACATGTGGCATTGTGAGTTGGTACCCTTCCCAGGGCTTCCTGCTCCCACTTACCTTTAGTGGCTCCCACCCTATCTGGTTAAGCTCCTCAAAGAGCAGTCTCAACAGTACCCACCCAGTTTTACCCCTACGTAGATACTTCCCTACTTTTCTGGCCAGACTGCCAGTGACTCTGGGTGTCAGGCCCAGGAAACTACTCAAGAAGTGACAAGCCTCACCTCAGAAGCACTCCAACACCAGTTCACTTCAAGTCAGTGCCCTTCTATGTGACAGCCCAATATGTCTAAACCCCAACAAATGAAGGAACAGAAACTATGGCTACATTAGTGCAGGAGGTTCACATATGCCTAAGGATACCTGCTATAACACAAGTAAACAACAAAAAAAATGTAGGAACACCTTCCTGTCCGTGGAAATGGTTACAAAAAAATCCCTGATTATCTTATGATGCAACAGTAAGTATGGAATAGAAAAAAACTGGTAAATAGGATGTCACCTCTATAGTGCCCTAGACTCACCATTAAGAGGAAAAACAAATTCTAGAATAGTACCTTAAACAGATCATTTTTATAAAAATAAAAGAAACCCTAGAATTGGACATATGTATATGTGTGGACAAATATACAGAAAACATTTTGAGAAGCTATGAGGTTTGGGGAAAGGGAAAAGAAGGGAAAGGAAAAGTGATAGCAGGGGTAAGATTGAGTATAGTTAATTGTAAACATGTGTGGAAATAGTAACTATGAAAGCCCTTCTGTATAATTCATGTAAGCTAATAAAATAAAAAGAAATTAAACTGTAACATCTAAGTTGGGAGGGCATTCTGTCACATTTTAGTCTATGCATATATGTGTGTCTGATTTTCCTCTAACTATATTATTTCTATAATTAAAAAATTTTAAAGAGAATTATGATCAATTAAAGATAACTTCATTGTACCCTTGAGGATTTACAACATATATACCTGAAACTTCTAGACACAACATACCCACCCAAGTGGGTACACTTATACCTATCTCTTCCACAAGAAAAGGGCACTGTCTCTGCTGTTCACCAAAGGCGCATGTCATGTAACTACCTGTGGCAGTGTACAGATGACCTTCAGGGTCAGGGTCAGGGAACAGATCTCCCCAGTTCTCAGCTGAATCCTAAACAGTGACCAGCTAGGTAGGGGCCTCCAAGATGGAGATATCAGTGTGAAAGATGTCTAGGCCACAGAGACAATTCACATGGGAGCAGGGACACAGATGAATGACAGGAATTCACTCCACACCACTGAGGGGACCATGCCAGGGCCCTAGCTTGTCTGAGCTCTCTGGCACTTAGAGAAAAGCCCCTATCTCCCATACCCTTTAATGCTTCTCAAGAGAATAGAATACACACCAGGCATCCTTGGGCAAGGCTTCCTATATGCTCCTATGCATGGGATATCACTGTATATTAGCAGAACACTAAGGTTGATCTCTCCCCTGGACTTGCCTTGAGGGTAGGACAGTACCAGGCATGGCCACAGTGTAAAGAGACCAAAGACTGCACGCTCACTCTCCACAGATTCCAAAGAATTATTTTGGCCTAGCCATCAGTATTTCCAGATGAGTTCCAATTCTCTGTGACCACTATACCATAGAAAATGAGCACTCTGGGGTCATTGCAAGCAAGCTACTCACTTTTCTGAAGCTTTGGGTGTATTTTTCTCCTCGCCCCTGGCAAAGGGTCCTTCTGCAGCCTCCTTCATAAAGTTGACCAGGACCTCTGCACTAACCCCAGAATCAGGTTTCCCCAGGAGTTTCAGGATGGAAGCATGGAGCCGGAAGTACACCTAGAACAACACCTCTGATGTGAACAATCTTCTCAGTGCTAAGCTCTATTCCACAGGCCAGGTAGCCACACTATAAATGTTGCCTGGGGCAACAGGTTACCACATACTAACTTGGTTTTGTTAGCTTGAAAGTCAGTCAACCTATAACTAATTCAAGATGAGCTCTGAAAATTAAACCAGACACATGGTGGTGAAATGACAGTAACAACCCACTCAGCCCTTTTCACTGGCACTGCCTCTTGCCATGACATTGCTGCCCTCTTTGTGCTCCTCTCCTAGTACTCACAGATACTAAGCCTCCATATCTATCTCTATACTGGACTGAGTAAATATGCTGTGGAAGCAAGGACCAGGTAGGATTTGTTTGTAACACTGTCCCTAGGAGGAAGAGTCAGGCGCCCATAGGTTTTAGGGCAAGTAAGCAGGGAGAGCACAACATGAGATAGATGAGCACAGTGTCTATTTATGAATGGGTGAAGTGAGTTTCACAAAGCTCAGCCACTGGGAAAATCCAGGGCCAGATTCGACCCAGGTCTGTTTTGTCTCCTGTTCTCTACTGTCCTATGTATAACACATGCAGGCAGCTGTATAGCTGACTTGGGATTGCCACCCCAGTGTGGGTGTGATGTAGCTCTCACCTATACCATTTACTCCATGAAGGATGTAATGGGTGTCTGTCATAAGGACTAAGAATTGCTGGCACCTCAGGCCCTGACTAAGCAGGTCTTTCCATATCCTAGAGAAAGCATTCCCTCAGATGGCATCATTTTAGTTAGGTCTGCCCAATATTCTCAAGGAGACATCTCAGACAGAGGGCTGCAATATGTCACCCAGAACCCTTATTCCCAGTCTATCCTTGGACTTACTAACTCCATGGCCTAGCAACTTTATTTCTGTCAACAGGATACCAAGTTGGGTTGTGGCTCAAATACTACTGCTTCCTAGCAAGCACATACCTCTGAGCTCAATTCTCAATACCACGCAAAATTAAAATAAATAAATATAAAGTGGGGTGCTGGTGGCTCATGCCTGTAATCCTAACTATTCAGAATGCTGAGATATGGGGATCACAGTTCATAACCAGCTTGGGTAGGAAAGTCTGTGAGACTCTTTATCTCAAACTAAGTACCAAAAAAGCCACAAGTAGGCTGTGACTCAAGTGGTAGAGAGCTAACTTTGAGCAAAAAAAACCCCTCAAGGACAGTACTCGGGTCCTGAGTTCAAGACCCAAGACCAGCATAAACAAAGTACTCTCATTTCATTTCAATCATTATTTATTTATTTTTGCCAGTCCTGGGGCTTGGACTTAGAGCCTGAGCACTGTCCCTGGCTTCTTTTTGCTCAAGGGTAGCACTCTGCCAACTTGAGCTACAGCGCCACTTCTGACTTTTTCTATATATGTGGTGCTGGGGAATTGAATCCAGGGCTTCATGTATACGAGGCAAGCACTCTTGCCACTAGGCCATATTCCCATCCCACTCATTTCAATTATATAATCTTTCTTTCACTTTCTGCATGTAGAAAACCATTCTGTATACCAGGTGGCCAAACTTGGGGTAGGATAAAGTATTCAACTGGCAAAGCTGATCCAGGTGACAAGTATTTTGAATGAAGGCTTCACATCAGAGGAATCAGGGCACTTCATTTATATCAGGGCAAGGTAAGTTCTTCAGAGAACTGCCATTTTTAAAAACAAGGCATACACACATGCCATCTGACTTAAAGCTACATGGCTACATTGGCTGTGCAGAGCAGAGTACTCCAAAATGAACTCTGTGTACCTACAAGCCAGCACAGGATGCTGTTGATGGGCAATCCACTCATGGGAGGGCACCATTCTGACCACTAATAAGCTCTACCAGGCAACTACGAAAGCCAAAAACTCAAAGAAAAAAAAAATCATGGAACTGACATCATCTTTCTGAGGGCCAGGGCACTTCTTTCCATGTGTTGGGTCATTACTGCCCAAAGGTGCTGCATATCCGCCACAGGCTCAGTGGGATTTGACCCAGCTCCTCTCTCCTGCTGGCTGCTTAAAGCTGGGTCACACCTCTCTCCTAGACTTCAGCCTTCTCATTCCCAAAATAGAGTTCCTCCAAAGCACATAGCCCCAAGTGGATGGCATGAAAGAACTGTGACAGGGAAGGATTTGACACCCGGGGCTGTGAATGGCAGTATCTAGGCTGCTACTAAAAAAAAAAAAAAAAAAAAAAAAATTGATAGGAAGCTATAGCTACATATTTCTTGATGAATCCCACACTGGCCCCCAAAGGGCTACTATAAACCATTTTGCGGGGGAAAAAAAGTATGGCTGGGAATGTGGCTTAGTGGTAGAGTGCTTGCCTAGCATGCATAAAGCTCTGGGTTCAATTCCTCAGTACCACATAAACAGAAAAGGCCACAAGTGGTGCTGTGGCTCAAGAGGTAGAGTGCTAGCCTTGAGCACAGAAAGGCTCAGAGACAGAGCCCAGGCCCCTGAGTTCAAGGCCCAGGACCCGCAAAAAAAAAAAAAAAAAGGGAAGAGGAGGAGGGGGAGGAGGAGGGGGAGGAGGAGGGGGAGGAGGGGGAGGAGGGGGAGGGGGAGGGGGAGGGGAGGGGAGGGGGAGGGGGAGGGGGAGGGGGAGGGGGAGGGGGAGGGGGAGGGGGAGGGGGAGAAAAAAACATTTTAATTGACCTTTTTTTGTTTTCTCACAAGATTAGCAAGTATTAAAAAGAGGGTCCTGGGCTGGGTGCCAGTGGCTCACTCCTGTAATCCTAGCTATTCCAGAGACTGTGACCTGGAAGATCACAATTTGAAGCCAGCTCAGGCAGAAAAGTCTATGAGACTTTACCTCCAATTAAGGAGCAAAAGTCTAGACTGGAGGCATGGCTCAAGTTGTAAAGCACCAGTTGTAAAAGGCAAGCCTAGTGAGATAGTGAACCCTTGAGTTCAAGTACCAATACCATCATAAAAAGAAAATTAAAAAATGCTCTGGAAATCATAAAAGAATCTCAGAAATTAAAAAAAAACACAACAAGGAACTGTTTTTCTCTTGAGTAGCAATAAGAAAACCCAAATCTAGGATCTAGAGCAGCTTGTTTACTTTGTTCAACCTTACCAAGCCGCATAGTCCAGGCATAGGTTAAGGTTTCAATAGGCCTGTGTGTCTTATCTGCACCCAAGAACAAAGGTGTCTGTCCTCCTCCAGTCAGATTGTAGGTACAAATGCCTCAGACACAAAGAGATAATGCACTGTACTGCCTTGTTAAGGACAGGTTCTTAGAAACTATGTGCTAATGAAGGGTGGTTTTCCTCTGGTATGTAAGAACAAAATGCTAATATACTCAGAAAGAGTAATAAGTATACTTAGAAAAAGAGGAAAGGCTGTTTCAAGTTAATTGCACATGAAGCTTCTGGACACAGAGGTGTTTCCAGTGGGTTTATAGCAGAATCACTGGGACTACAGCCCCATCTCCATAGAGAACAAGAGACCAGCTGACTCTTTCCCTGCCTCCCTCCCTGGGCCAGTGGGAAGTCACCTCCAAGGCCTCCATGGCCAGCTCAGGTGGATTGTGGTAGTGGATCTTCTTGGGGTAGCGGGCCGCTTCTTCGTGCAGGTAGTGGCCAGCCTGCCTGTAGTGCAGCAGGTAGATGGCTGGTGGCTGCTGCTGCTTCTCAGCCACCTTGCCCAGCATATAGTGGATAAGCCACTCTTCCTCATCACCATCACCCTCACAGCGGGCTGCCGATGTGAAACAGTGCCTGGCTGTCTCCAGCATGCTGTCACGCCGGCCCTCCATCTGTAACAAGACCAGACTGCGCTTAGGTGCAAGGCCCAAACCTGTCCAAGGATCATACTTCTTCTATGAAAGCAGCTGACATTCCTCTCAACAACCTTGAGACCAGAACTGTTTACCACCATTTTACAGCTGGTAAAAATGAAGTGTAGAAGACCCTGGGGAGTCTCAAAACCATACACTAGGGGCTGGGAATATGGCCTAGTGGCAAGAGTGCTTGCCTTGTATATATGAAGCCCTGGGTTCGATTCCACAGCACCACATATATAGAAAAGGCCAGAAGTGGCACTGTGGCTCAAGTGGCAGAGTCCTAGCCTTGAGCAAAAAGAAGCCAGGGACAGTGCTCAGGCCCTGAGTTCAAGCTCCAGGACAGGCAAATAAATAAGTAAATTTTTTTTTTAAAGCATACACTAAGTAACACAAAGAGTTGGACTTAAACTCAGGTCCTCTCTCATCAAACCCAAAGATCTTTTCTTCTACTTTCTCCCTATAGTATCTAACAGCCTATGAGTTTATTTATTTATTTATTTATTTATTTATTTTGCCAGTCCTATGGCTTAAACTCAGGGCCTGAGCACAGTCTCTGGCTTCTTTTTACTCAAGACTAGCACTCTGCCAACTTGAGCCACAGCGCCACTTCTGTCCTTTTTTAAATATGTGGTGCTAAGGAATTGAACCTAGGGCTTCATGTATACAAGGCAAGCACTCTTGCAGCTAGGCCATATTCCCAGCCCTCTATGAGTTTATAAAGTAACTACTGAACCCTCTCTGAAGTTCTCAAGTATGACCTGTGTGGCTACAGAAAAGACTTGTGCCCATAAAGGGGGAAAATAAAGGACAAGGCTAGAGGTCCCTTGTCAACTCTGCCATGTCACTTTGAGAATGTCTCTGATCAGAGTAGATATTTGCAGGCAGTGAGCACCCTGCTCCCTCATCTTCTACTAGGGCAAACAAGCAGAGCTGGGGAAGATATTCACCCAGGATTCAGTTCCACAGCACCAGGAAAGCTGTGCACCTGACTGTCTCCCTCTCTTCTCCCTATCCTATTTAAAGGACAGATTCCTCAGCCTATCATCTAATGCCCACTGACCTGGGAATCTGCATTTACAGAAGTATCTCCAGCTATCCCCTTAAAACCCCTAAGACAGAAATAAGACAGAGGGATAGCTTGTAAGACACTTTCCAGTTTGACAGTTGCTTCTCTGCAGCCCCTGGCAGCTGTCAGGCACACATGCATCCCTCCGTTCCAGAGCTATCAGGCTGGGACAGGATGAAGATTACCACGTAGAAGCAAAGAAGCAGCTGCTCTGAGCATTCCAGGTCTCTGGCCACTTCTCACCATGCACCTGGCTTGATGGCAAGGAAGTTGTGGCCTTTTCTCATTTAACCTCAGGAGCCAGAGTGAGGTCAGAAGCCATAGGCATTGTTCTCCAGGAAGGGGGGCTGTGACAGCCAGGCATACATGCTCAGGCTCCTAGCCCATTCAGGCAAGCCTGTTCTACTCACTTCAGCTCAATGGAGGCTTACTTTTGTGAATATCATGTAGCAATGGCCTTGGAGTTGACACAAAAGAGTGACATGCTACTCAGGTATTCTGTCAGACACTTCTTGGCAAAGAAAACAGACACTTAGGAAGTAAGAGACCATCACTAGATGAAATATAGCAGAAAGAATTACAAGGCCAGGAAAACAGTAAAATCAGGTGATCTCATCATACCCTCCTAAAACAGATTCTGTAGCAAATCTGTTGCAGAAGAAGGCAACAGCTGAAATGTAATTCTATGCAAACTGCTTAATAGCTGTGTGAATTTGACCAAGTCATTGCCCCACTAAGCTCTGCCACGGGAGTCCATAATGACCACTAGCCAAGAAAAGGTAACTGTGATGAGCAACTTTTGGCTGGTTTCTGACACCACACAGACCCTCCCCAAGAAACTGAATTCCAGTCACATTCCTACACAGGGTTAAACTGGTGATGTCCCTGTCCTTGATAAGTGCAGCAGGTACAAGATCTAAGGCAGGAAGAAGAAGGGACAGTCACTGAGGGGATGTGTCTCAGAAGCTCTACAGGACATTTTCATGATGACTTGCCATCTTGAGTGGGAGGGACATCTTCAACTTTGGTACTTCGTTCACCTTGTGTCTGGGGTTCCATGACCAGGGCTCAGAAAATGACTAAGGCAGATGTCCCTACTAAAATCTTCCAATACTCCCTAGAAGAAGGAATAGCCAGCTTCATTTGCAGCCTAAACCACAGCAGGAATGTCATGATATTCCTCCAGGTCATTCAACTAGACAACTCTGGATCCTAGGCCTTTCCTCTGCCTGAGAATCAACATCATGGATCTCTATTTCCATACAACTCCTTTGGATGAGTTCATAGGCAGAAGCAAAAGACAATGCAGCTCAAATAATGGACAAAATGTGTGCTGCAGCCCAGCCTAATAAGACACAGAAGTCCAGTCATCGCTCTAGCAACCAGGGAACTACATTCTGTAACACACTTTAAGGCTGGAAGGTGCCACCCAGAAGTGGAAAGAGTACACAGACTGCAGGGAAGCCCTGAAAGGCCGTTTTCACCCTTGGACCAGTTCCAAACTCCTTCTCTAATATCCCTAGAGGATTTTCATCTTTCTCGCCTTCCCTGACATTCCAAGGAGATAGCCTGAGAGCTTAGTCTCAGAACCTGAGCTATATTATCTTCCATCAGATCAACACTGAAGTTAGCCCCACAGGCCATGAGCCTAAGTAGAAGAACAAGGCAGGGAGAAAAGGTGGGTGTGATGTGGAGCTTGGTCTCCTGCCCCAGCCTCCAGGGAGTTGTACAAATAAAGCTCTACAACTGTATGCTAAGAGCCAAAGGGGCATTTACTTTCTCACAACACTTATTGCCTGGAAATCTCCTACTCTACTAAATCTCATATGGCATCACTGCCGGGAGATTAGTGGAAGGATTCCAAAGACCAGGCCCATCTCATCACACTGTGCCCCAGTAGAGGATAATGGTCTTTCTGGAGTTACAAGGAAGGACTTCTATGGAGTCAGACTCTAAAGCACAGGGTGCTAGCTTCAGTCCTAGGCTTGTGGGCTCAGGGGCCATTGCAACACAAATAGAATCTAGCAAGGGGCTTCTGCACAGAGCAACTACAACAAAAAAGGGTTACACTCTTTAAAAGGAATATACTAGTAGACACACAGGAATTAACCTGGATACAGCTCTGCTCTGGGAAAAACAAAAGTGAATGCTTTATTTGGTATGATAGTACTTCAAGGCTAAAAGAGAAAACAGACAAATCATGGTGGTTTTTTTCTAAAGTATATTAATATGTACAAAAAATTGTGCAAATTTTGTTAAGTCTGAAAAGATACAAGCTGCTGAGACAAGAGTAAGGAGACTAGATGGGAGGTAGGTGCTGGTAGTTCACACTTGTAATCCTAGCTACTCAGGAGGCTGAGATCTGAGGATCACAGTTTGAAGCCAGTCTGGGCAGAGATGTACATGAGGCTCTTATCTCCAATAAACTACTCAGAATAAGCCAAAACGTGGCTTTGTGGCTCAAGTGGTAGGTAGAGTGTTAGCCCTAAGCTAAAGAAGCTCTCAGTGACAGCATCCAGGCTCCAAGTTTAAGCCTCAGGACTGGCACAAAAAAGAGGGGGCAAGGGAGGAAGTGGGGAGGGGGAGAGAGAAAGAAAGAAGGAAAGGAGGGAGAACGGGAGGGAGGGGGTGAGAAGGAGGAAGGAAAGAAGAAAGGGAGGGAGGGAGGAAGGAAGGAAAAGAAAAGAAAAAGATCTAGGGAGAGATGCCATAGGGATTTTGGCTTTATCCTTTACACTCAATGCTATAATTCTTTTTGTTGTTGGTGTTTTGGTTTTTGGTGCCAGGCCTGAGACTTGAACTCAGGGCCTAAACTGCTATCCCTGAGGGTTCTGTTTTATTTTTTTCTAGCTCAAGGCTAGCTCTCTACCATTTGAGCCATAGTTCTACTTCTGATTTTTTTTTCTATGTGGTTAACTGGAGATAAAAGTCTCATAGAGTTCACTGCCCAGGCTGGTTTCAAACTACAGTCCTCAAACTCAGCCTCCTGAGTAGCTAGGACTATACAGGCTTGAGCCACTGGTACCAGCTGAGAATGAATTTTCAGAGAAGGTTAATATTTAATTTGGGGTTTTGGGGGTTTTTTTGACCAGTCCTAGGGCTTGGACTCAGGGTCTGAGCACTGTCCCTGGCTTCTTTTTGCTCAAGGCTAGCACTCTGCCACTTGAGCCACAGCGCCACTTCTGGCCATTTTCTGTATATGTGGTGCTGGGGAATCGAACCCAGGGCCTCATGTATATGAGGCAGGCACTCTTGCCACTAGGCCATATCCCCAGCCCCGGAGGTTAATATTTAAGATGAAGATCATGTCCGTACTTAACTACTCACTTCCCTTCCAGAGAGCATCCTTGCCACCTCCTTGTGCCTCCTTTTGCCCCTTCCATTTATATCCTCTGCCACTGGTGCCTGGCCTGTCTGTATAATGCTATATCAATATTACCCAGAAAAATAAAACAAAATAACCATCAGCTTACTAAAGCCCAGCTTCTGACTGTGAATTCCTGATAATGCCTCTTAACATGCCTGATACCCAAGAGACTCTGATGCTCAGCCAGATATGGGAACCCTCATCCTTACTGATCTATAGGGTTCATGCAACTGCACAATGAAGGAGTGTTGCTAGCTTGAAACCCTGATCAGATATACTATTAAATCTAGCCTAATAGTATGAGAATCTACTTCAAAGTAAAATCTTAAGTTTTGGATATTATGTGCAAAGTTACGAAGTTGATAAAGGTCAACTGCTCAGATCATTGGCCAAAGCTTAACACATGAGAATGAGGAATGAACACAGCTGGCCAATGTCCGAGAAAAACTGGCTAAGTAAGAAACAACAAGTTTCTAAAAAGACAAAGAATTCAGAAAATCTTAGGGGAAGGAAAGCAGCCCTCAAATATTTTTACAAAAGTAACCTTCTAAATTCAGGCTGTAAAGGCAAAGGATGTGTATCACATTATACAAATGATAATGTGATAAAAAAATTAAGCTCTCCCACAATCAAACTTGAACAATTTTTGTTCATTTGAAGAATTAGCACACACTTGCAACTGTCACCATAGTTCTGGTAATGTAAGATTCAGGAGTTATTCATTTAATTTTTTTCATGATGAAGACCCAATCTTACCTTTTATTCACTATTTGCTATAATAATTTAGTCCTTTAAAATTCACTTTATGATGCTGTCCTGGAGTTGACCATACTCAAATAGCCTTGGAATTGTATAGATAGAGATGTCACCCAGTCTATGAAAGTGGCTATCTCTACCAGTAAAATTCATTGTTACATTTTTCACAAAACATGTTTGAACTTTTATACTAAACACATATCACTTTCTTTTTTTCTCTTTTTTTGGGGGTGGGGGTGGGGATCAGTGATGGGGCTTTAACTCAAGGCCTGGGTGCTGTCCCTGGGTGCTGTCAGAACTCTGGTGATTAACTAAAGAGTCTCATGACTTTACTACCTGGGCTGGTTTTAAACCATGACCCTCAGATCTCAGCATCCTGAGTAGTTAGGATTATAGGCATGAGCCACCAGTGCCTGGCTACAATATCACTTTCATAGTCAGAAAAGACAACAAAGTGTTCTCATGTTTTTGAGCAGGACTAGGCTTCCTGCTACTTAGCTTTATGCTAAGAAATGAGTCATGAGCCCAAGAAGATTTCAAGGGCTCTGGGAACCCATGTACCTATCTAATGGGACATGGATCTCAGAGGGTAATGGGGCTGGAGGCACCATGTCAAAAGCCCCTCAAGAACAGGAGGCTTTCAGATGAGTACAGGAAGATAACTATGAGCTGCAAGTTTCAGTCTTCCAATAGTCCCAAGATAGTACTAAGAATGCTATCATCTTGTTTGTGGTTTTGATTATAGATGATCACTGTAAAACTTCAGGCACAGTACTGTTTACCTGGCTACACAGGCTCTTCCAGCACCTTGCTCTCCTGAGACACCTTTCTGGGTTGTGATATCTTACTGCTATACCACTCTAAACTTGCCAGTAAAAGACTAGGATGTAGGTAAGTGGTAGAGTACCAATTGTCATGTTTAAGGCCCAAGGTTTGATCCCCACCAAAACAAAAAAATTAAAATTAAAAAAATCAGTCAAGGACCAGTGACTCATACCTGTAATCCTAACTACTCAGGGGGCTGAGATCTGAGGATTCTAGTTCAAAGCTAACTTTGGGCAGGAAAGCCATTGAGACTCTTATCTCCAATTAACCATAAAAATCCAGAAGTATTGTACAAGACATATAGCTAAGAAGATACACCTCAAGAATAAAGCTGTGGCAAGTGGTAGAATGCCATACTTGAGCAAAAAAGCTAAGGGACAGTGCCCAGGCCTGGGTTCAAGCACCAGTACTCTCTCTCTCTCTCTCTCTCTCTCTCTCTCTCTCACACACACACACACACACACACACACACAAACAAAAACCCAAAGATTTATCACTACAGTTTCTTCACTTCCATCTCAAGAAGCCAAAGGTATCATACTGAGCAACAACCTCAGTCCAGACTCAGTATTCCACATTAGCCACTCCCAACAAAGAGAAACTGAAAACCTCAACAGAAGATCAAGAATTTTACAAGGGATGAGGGGAAAAAAAGATGATACCTAGGTCTAGTGGACAATACCTCTCTCTTACCACTTGACTGGCTAACCAGAAAGGTTACAATAGCCAGTCCTTATATATGTCTTAAGTGAACTGAGTGCCCAATGCCCAATACAGTTATCATTGACCATGGTACAATTTCTTGGCCTCCTGGGGAGAGAGATGTCAGAAAAAGAACTAAAAACAGAATTTTGCTGACCAAGGACACTCAGGTTAGACAGTAAGTTGGTAAGACCTCTGTAGTGTCCCTCCTCACCTGCTGCACAAGCTCAGGGGGCAGCTCAGCTCTCCACTGCTTCAGCTGGCGTGAAGCAAATGAGTGCAAAGCGTAGGACATGGTGCCGTACTCAATCCATAGGGACAGGTTAGAGCTGTCAATCTCCAGGGCCCGCCGGAAACAGTTCAGGACAGGTGTGGCATGTTTCCAGATGGGTCCATCACTCTTCAATTCGTTGGAGTTCAGCTTGTCCTGAATGCGGCTGGCTCGGGCTAGAGCCATGCCTGCCCAAGAATCGAATCTGAGGTGATGACAAAAAGGTCAGCTAAAAATACCTTTGCCTCCATGGCATAGAAGACATAGCAGCCTGCTAGGAAACAGATAATATGGAAACTCCACTCCCACACCAGGGCTCACAGCCTAGCTCAGCCACTCAGTATACCCAGGGCTATGACCTAGACTAGCCATGACATATAGATAAGACCCACCTCAAGAGAAGAAATGTAGGTACTAAGAAAGAGGCAAAATGAGTCTCTTTGTGAGTCCCTCAGCATTTCACAGGCACTCATTGGCCTTCTAGCAAGTGACTCTTGGACTTTTCTCCCTACACTGAGGTGTCACTCACAAAGCAGGCCTTGACCCTGCATCATAATCAATAGGGGCCCAGCTAAAGTGATAGGAAGACTGGCAGCAGATGTCACCTTCTCTCCTTTCAGTGAGAGTAGAGCTTTCCATCAACACATCCACCAAGAACAGATGTACAAGAGCGCTCTGGGCCCCACCTACTTACCTTCTCTGTCTCTCTGGAACATGGAGTAGACCCTGGCCTTTCTAGCTCAGTTCCCAGAAATAAAATAAAAAGTGAGAGAACTAAAAGATGGTGAAACCTCTACCATTCTGAGGTCACCTAAAGAAAGTGACCATGAGAACACAGAAACCTCTGTGAGCAAGTGACAGTCACAGAAACACCAAGACCAATATAATTTCTGGGCGTCTGTAGAGCCTAGAATTTTCTGAGTGGTACAAAAGAATATAAAAAACAGCAAACAGAAAGATAGATACTATTCTCCCAAATATCAACAATTTCTAGTCTATGACAGCCAAAGTTAGCTTTCATGACTTTTAAACTGGCTGCCTGGCTTTCTGACTATTTCATAATCTCCAAGCTATGATAAAGGCAGAGAAACTTTGTCAAACAGATGTGCTTTCTAGCAACAAAAGATGACACCATGTAAACAAAGGAGCAGGAAAGAGTCAAGGCTCAGTTATGCTAGAGAACAGTAAAGACAAAAGCATCACCCCCTATGTGAGGGGTTCCTAAGAATGGTTCTCCTTCCTCAGGGGCCTGGGGACTCAAAGCTACCAAACCTTGACAGTTCTGCTGAAGTCACCCTGAGGAGGAAACATGCATTAGGTGACAAACCCCCTTCACCAGGGCTAGTTTCATAGTAGGGAATTCTTTTCAATTTCCAGAATGCCTTCAGCAACTCCATTTGTCCTCACCTTGAAGAAAGGAACCACATCATAACAGTACTCATGTGACTGCATGAAAACCACTATTTCCTGTCACAATACAGTAACCAAAGGCAAAAAACATAATCATGACAACTGAAAATTCTTATGTGTCCTTTAGAGCCTTCTGATGTCAGGATCTGATCTTGGCAGAACTATACACACTTGATTCTCTGGAATAGCTGACCCACAGGGACGGTGAGAGGACCAGGGAAGTAATGATGTGAACTCAGGAGGAGGAAATGTCCAGAGCCCATACACTGGGCTCTGACTTATACGAGACAGGTCTGGTTCTGGCACTGGATTCAGAACTGCTTCCTTGGCAGTAGAAATGCACTATACTGCCTCCTTCCCCAAACAGATGAACTGCCTGGACCACTTCCAGCTCAGGAATGGACAACACAGTCATAGATTGTTCCCTATAGCAACCTCTAATGCTACAATCAGGACATTACTGTCCACCCAGCTGTCTGCTACCCAGACAGTGGGGAACTTCTCACTACTCAACAGGCTAGCTGAGAAAACAGACAGAGCCCTGAGGCTCCCCTGGCATCAACCTGTGAGGGCCAGAATAAAGGAGGCCAAAGGTTGGAGCTCAGGACCAAGCCAAACAAGTCCCTCCTTGGTCCTGGGGCCAGTCTTCATAGGAAACCCCTCCTCTGTAGCACAGCTGCTCAGTGGACTAGATCTGACTGGTTGATATCCCCTAAGGCAAAGTTGAAGCCAGGCACTAGTGAATCACACCTGTAATCCTAGCTACTCAGGAGGCTGAGATCTGAGGATCACAGTTCACAGCCAGCCCAGGAAGCAAAGTCTATGAGACTCTTATCTCCAATTAACCACCAGAAAGCTGGAAGTGGCACTGTGGCTCAAAGTGGCAGAACTCTATCCTTGAGTGAAAAGGCTCAGACAGCACCCAGACCCCATGATCAAACAAACAAACAAAAAAAAAGTAGATGGCAAAGTTGAGTCTTTGTGACTCTATTCCACTGACTAAAGGACTGTCAGGTAAGAAGAGCCATACCAGGTGCCTGATACTTCATGGATGGTGAGTTTCATAATCTTAACTTTTCAGATAAGAAAGCAACAGTACAGAGGTAACCCCACCCCCACCCCACACCCAGTGTGTCACACAATGAATGCTTAGCCAGCCAGAGTGCAAGGCCATGCCATTACAGTGGAGCACAGTGATTCCAGAGGACAGCCAGGCCTCTAAGTACATGGCTCTCTGCCTAAAGAAAATGATAGGCTGAGCAAAAGGGGTCTTATGAGGGCTGTTTCCCACAAGCTATGGAAGTCTTACAAACTGGCTTCTGCACTCAGATCTAATCCTTCCTCCCTATGGTCAGGTAGGTCCTGAATGGGTGAATTCTCTCATTCTCCCTGAGTAAAAAATGCTCTGTTTCAGGGCTGGGAATGTGGCTTAGTGGTAGAGTGCTTGCCTAGCATACATGAAGCCCTGGGTTTGATTCCTCAGTACCACATAAACAGAAAAAGCCAAAAGTGGCACTATGGCCCACGTGGTAGAGTGCTAGCCTTGGGCACAAAGAGGCTTAGGGATAGTGTCCAGGCCCTGAGTTCAAGCCCTAGGACTGGCAAAAATAAATAAATAAATAAAATAAAATAAAAATGAGAGCTTAGGGCCAGCACCCTGGCCCTATCAGGCCCTGTGACTGAAATAAAAAACAAAACAAACTTGTGGCAGTGGGAGGGAAAAACTGGGAGGGAAGGGGTGACACTGTCCAAAAAGAAATGTACTCTTTACCTGACTTATATAACAGTAACCCCTCTGCACATCACCTTTACAATAACAACAAAATGCTTTTTTAAATGCTCTGTTTCCAACTCATCCATGGTTCAAGGGTAGCCATCATGAGTTAGCACCTGAGTATTTCCAGAAATGCTACCCGTAATGCTACACTTAAGAGTCAGGTCATGGTGGCCTCATTCTGGCCTTGCTCCAAGGCAGCCAAGAGAAGACATTTCCTCTCAACCAAGTGTAGCAGACTTCATGAAAACAGCAGAGCACTTCAGGATGCTCAAGCCAAACACATTTTAAGAGAAAGTTGAGCAAGGCCCCATGAGAAAAAAGCATGAGCCTCATGTACATGGGGCTCTTCTATACATACCACTGTGACTACCCTGGGAGCCAACAATACACTGTATCACAAGAGAAGAGAACTCCTGGTCTGAGTTAGTTTATTACTTCTCCTATCCCAAGAAACCAACTGTAATTAAAAAGCATACAATAGAAGCACCAAGAGTAGACATCAGCCATCCTAGGGCTGAAACCAGGAAATGAGCCAGCATAAAACCACAGGATGGAGCTGGGCAGCACCTACTTGACCTACACTCAAAGACCCACAAGAGCACCTTATACCTCCTCTACTCTCAATGACCCTCCCAGGGTCTTTGGGGGAAAACAAAGCCTTCTCCTTCACTCTTCTTTTTATAGAGAATCTGCCTTTTTAATAACTATACAACACTAAACTACCTCCTTGTCCTCATTTTTTCCTCCTAGTCTCCTTGCTATGGTCAGGGAAACTCCAAACTGAACTAGAGATATCCCAGTACTCCCAGCAACCAGCCCCATTCCACCACCACATTACCCACCTGTTCGGGCAAATACAGATGTCATGCATGTAGAACTTAATGGCCTTAGACTGTTCCTTGTTTTTGAAATGATAATCAGCCAAGAGGTAGTAGAGCTCATTCACCACTGGAGGAGAGGGGTCTGCCCCTTCTGGGAGGCAGGGAACCTGGCATGTGACAGAATAAGTATGAGAGGAAGCAAAGTCAAGGACTCAGGTGTGACCTACAAACCCAGAACTGTTTGATCATAACAACCACCCCACCCCCCCACCCCGCAGCTTTCCTTGGCCCAGCATCTATCTGGTCCATAACAAGGAAGAAGCCAGGGTATATGTACAAAAGTCCCACAGGATAAGGGATGTGAACATCTCCATTACCCCATATATGCATATCTATGAAGGCCCACCTCAGTTGAGGTCCCTTCAATGTAGGCGGACACTTTGTCCAAACGCAGTGCTGGCCTCTCTGTACGAGGCACAATGGTAGCAATTCTCTTCAGGAGGTTGGCCAAGTCAGCAGATACAGTGCTGGTCTTATAGCTGTCAAATTCAGGAAGGGTCTTGGGCTTAAAGTACTCAAACATAAACAGGGCATCTTCCCATATAAGATCCACCTTGAAAAAAAGACAGAAGGCAGACTCATAGTACACGTAGGGTAAAGAAAAGAAGAAAAAGTTCCTTTATAGAAGCATACTATGCCCAATGTAAATGAAGTTACAATATATTGGAGAGCCTAAAACATTTACACTTCTTAAAATCTTCATGCCCACTGTAATCATTAATCCAACTGTGAAAAACATGTTGGCCATAAAAAGAAAAGAAAAAAAAAGCATGCTGGAAACTGAGGTCTGTGCTTATGCTCTGAAAAATCATATGGTTTAGCAGATGAGGAGGTTCAATCTTGAGTGGAGATGTCGGGCTACCAATGACCCTCTCCCCACTTGAGCTGCCCACCTAAGCCAGTTGGTTGAAAAAAATTACCTGAATACTGTTTCTAAGCAAAGGTGATCCTAGAGACAGGGGCCAGAATGGAGGATAAGAATGGAAGCCCAATATGAAATGTACTCACTGCAATACATAGCAAACGGCAACCCCTCTGTACATCACTTTAACAATAAATAAATTTAAAAAAAAATGGAAGTCCTATCCTAAGGGGCTTACATTTTAGGGGATAGAATCCCTAAAATAGGATCGAGGAGCTATGAGATAATATACTCAATAGTGCCCTGAGAAAACTTAAAAAAAAAAAAAAAAGCAGCAGCCAGGTGCCAATGGCTTACTTCTGTAATCCTAGCTACGTGGGAGGCTAACAACAGGAGGATTTCAGTTTCAGGCCAGCCTGGACAGAAAACTTTGTGAGACTTCTTAACGCAAAGCTGGGCATAGTGGTAAACAACTGTCATCTCAAGCTATGTGGGAGGGATCAAGAGGGATGTTGTGCCAGGATGGCCCAGAAAAGTTATGAGACTCCATCTATATAAAAGGGAAGCTGGAGGGGAGGGGGAAATATGTGGGGGAGGGATGGAGGAAAAGTGGGAGAAAACCAAGAGGGGGGTTGCAATGTTTAACAAGGTATTCATTGCCTTACTTACATAACTGCAACCTCTCTGTACAACACCTCTACAATAAAATTAAAATTTAAAAAATTTTTAAAGGGAAGCTGGATATGGTGGTTCATACCTGTGATCCCAGCTATAATGAGAAGCCCAAAGTGGACAGACTATGGCTCAGGCACATATGCAGGGAGGAAAAGAACCTATCCTAAAAATAATTGATTAAAAAAAAATAGGGCTGGAAGTGTACCTCCATGGTATATTATCAGCCTAGCTAATGCAAGGTCCTCAGTTAAACCCCAATATTACCCCTCCCCCACACACAAATTCTCAAAGAAATCATGCATATCAAACAAATTGACTGTAAATAAATCTATGGGTAACTGTCAGGCTGAAATTTTAAATCATTAGCCAATATTTATAAAGATACACCTTTGCAAGTGAAACTCCTGCCCTTTATAGTCAGATGTCATCAGACCATCCACTTAATTTATCCTGGTATAACTTGTACTAGAACTGTGGAGCTGTGACTAATCTAATGTTCTTCAAAGAGATTCAGCTTTTCTGGAGCCCCATCCCTCTTCAGAGTTGTTTCCTCTCAGGCCTGTGTGTCACTCTCACCTGCTGGGCTGAGTGTTCCTCAAGGTACCTGGCCTTGCTCTTCTTGCTGGGGAAGCTGTACAAGCAGTAGAAGCACTGTTCCAAGGCTGTCTCCAGCTCCTCCTTGTAGGGGTGAGTATCTTCAGAGGTGGATGCAGTAAGCTCCTTTTGGAGAACTCGAACCTACAAGAGGCAGGAAGAGATGCCTAAGGAGATGCCTAAGGCTATAGTCACAGCCTTCTCCTGCCACAGCAGGACCCCTGGAGACCACCTCTCTATTTACTCTGTTAACCTGAGGAAGCAACGTTTGAGGTCCCGGTATGACTGTATTCCAAAGACTTCTTTCAAGGAAAATTTTCTTATCCCAGTGGTCTTACTCTGGGCAGCTCTGGCAGTAGTTCCTGCTGGACTTGCAAACTACTTTCCTCCCACCACACCTGGCCAGCATTCACCAGCCACTAGAAGAAGATATTTTAGGTTCAGGTTACTTCTTCACTCATTTATGTAGCTATTAAATTGCTAAGTAAATACTCATCACCTTTTCTTCCTTCTATTTTCTTAGTTTGTTTTGCTTTGTTCTGAGATAGTTATCTTACTGTATAGCTTAGGCTGACCTAGAATTCATGATTCTCCTGCTTCAGCCTCTCACATACTGTGATTATAGGAAGGTGCTACCATGCCCAGATGGAAATCTCTATAGTGTCAATCCTGAAAGACCTGCAAAGGCCCATGTGTTAAAGGCTCGGTTTCCTACCTATGGAGATATTGGTGAGTAATGTAACCTTTAGGAGGTGGGGGAGTAAAAGGAAGTTAGGGGACTAGAAATATGGCCAAGTGGCAAGAGTGCTTGCCTTGTATACATGAAGCCCTGGGTTCGATTCCTAAGCACCACATATATAGAAAATGGCCAGAAGTGGTACTGTGGCTCAAATAGTAGAGTGCTAGCCTTGAGCAAAAAAGAAGCCAGGGACAGTGCTCAGGCCCTGAGTTCAAGGCCCAAGACAGGCAAAAAAAAAAAAAAAAGGAAATTAGGCTAGTTATTGGGGGTGAGTTCTTGAGGAGGATATTGAGACCCCTGTTCCCTTCTGTCTTTCTCTTTGCTTTCCCAACATGATGAGGTGAACAGGTTTCCTGTGCTATATATGCTCTATGATGTTGCCACAAGCCCAAGGATGATGTGTCCAAGTGACCCTAGACCGAAATCTCTAAAATTATGAGCTAAAATAAACTTTTCCTCCTTTAAGTTGAACTTCGAAGCATTTTGCCACAAAAACAGAAAACTAACCGGAACCAAGTTGAGATTTTCTGGCAAGTTTCAGTAGCCACATACATGCAGTAAAGTCAAAACAGCACAATGGGGGCCCTACAGGGTCAGGGGCAGAGGGGGGACAAAGCAAGACACAGGAATCCCTCCTCACCAGTCCCAGCCCTGAAATGGCAGCACCTGGCCCAAGGGGATCACTTACATAGAATCTCAGCAGGGCCCCATCTGAATTGCAGCACCAGGACCTCCTACCCAAGTACTCGTGGGCTGTGTTGAGCAGCATGAGGGAAGATGGGAGCATGGGAGTCTCTGATATCCCTGGGGAAAATTCAGACCAACAAACAGTTAACAACACATGCACCTGGGACCACAAGGTCTCATCTTTGGGGTGTTTCTGTACCACTGTGGTCACTGATTTTCTTACTTTCCTCTTATCTGTTTTAAAGAAGAAAGAACCATGTATATCAATAAAGCAATGTAAGCAGGGCACCAATGGCTCACACCTGCTATCCTAGCTATTTGTAAGACTGAAATTGGGAATTGTTTGCTGCAAGCCTGGGCAAAAAGCTCAACAAAAAGTACATGCCTGTTATCTCAACCTATGTGAGAGACAGAGATCAGAAGAATTATGATTTCAAGCCGGTTGGGGCAGAAAAGTCCATGAGATTGACAGAAGCAGTTCATTGTGGTAGTAGGTACCTGTTATCCCATGCCTTTGCATGTTGGCTTATTGATTTCATCCTCTATAAATATCTTTGTGTGTGTGCCAGTTCTGGGGCCTGTCTGCTGTCCCTGAGCTTTTTCACTCAAGACTAGCACTCTACCACTTGAGCCATAGCTCCACTTCCAGCTTTTCGATGGTTAATGGAGATGAGTCTCACAGACTCCCGCCAGGGCTGGATTCAAATCTTGATCCTCAACCTTAGCCTTGAATAAGTAGGATTCGGACATGAGCCACCAGCTCCTGGCTCCTCCAGACTTAGTAGGTGCTCAAATATAACATGAACGAATTTTCTGAGGCACTCTCCTACACATGACCAGATTGCCTGTTCCTTAAAGCTACAATTCTACCTCTCTGTTTGCAAAAGAGGACAGCATTTAAGTTCTGTTCTCATTCTGAGATTTGCCTTTAGGAGAGGACTTGTCTCCAGCTGCCAATCTCCTTCAGCATCTGCTACAGCTTTAGGACTCGCATACTACCTGTGGGAGCCACAAACAGGACTGAGCAGGATGAGAGTATAACCTTAGTCCAACATGGAAGGACTGCTCTGTGCCAGGCTAAGCATGGCTTTTTCAGACCTGTATCAACAGTTCAAGTTCTTTTTCTGCCCAATCCTTCCTCCTGCCCTTCTTCTACAAGAAAGGCCTAATAAACCCTACTTCAGTGTGTGCTCAATGTGACAGTGCCCTCACCAGGGCCCTTACCACCCAGCCAGAAATGTTTTAGTTTTGAGTTTCTTCCTTCAACAGTCTGGTCATAGGGCAATGGCAGGACCCAGAAGCATTAGCTAAGGGTCACAGTGACATGGAGAAGCTTTTGCAGCCACCTGCTCTCCACAAATGAAAAGATAATAACATTCTCCCAAGAATTTGGTCTAATAATCATCTTCCTTCAATTCACCTCATTAAAAAATACCGGGAAATAGAACCATGTCTTCTGTCAGTCATCAGAATTTTTCCTTTCCTTGACACACTTTCCAAAGTCAAAGACATTTGTGTGTTTCTCTTTCCTTGTTTCCTTTCTGGTCACTTGTTAAAAACAATTCCCACAAACTGTGCACTACTGGCTCATGCCTATAATCCTAGCTACTCAGAAGTTTGAGATCTGAGGACTGTAGTTTGGAGCCAGCTCAAGCAGACAAATCCCTGAGACTCTTATCTACAATTTTTCTTTTTAAAGCCAGAACTGGTAACTATACGCAATGGAATTACACAGCCATTGGAAAGAATAATATTATGTCATTTGCAGGGAAATGGATGGACCTAAAACAAATCATGTTAAGTGCAATAAGCCAAGCTCAAAGAGACAAATGACACATGTTTTCTCTCAAAGATCTAATACACACCAGGACATAATAAATTACACAGATCTCTAGGCAATCATACACAGTGAGATCAAAGGAGGATACTCTTAGAAGAGGAACAGAAAGGCACAATGCCTATGTGCATCTGATCAAACAAAATAGTATTTATTGAAATGAACTCCAAGAAATGGAAAGAGGCTTTTTTTTCTTTTTTGTTATTGTTCTGTTTGTTCATTTATATGTCTTTGGGAGCATAAGGGGAATCACAGAAATGGAGGGACAAAGGGTGAAAAAAGGCAGCAATGGTACTCACTGGACACTATGTTGAAAATGGGAGGGAAAAACTGGGAGAGAGCAAGGGAAGTGGTGACATTATCCAAAAGGAAATGTGCTCTTTACCTGAGTTATGTAACTGTAATCCCTCTGTATATCACCTTTATAATAACAATGAAAATGTCTTTAAGTAAAATTAAAAGCCAGAAGTAGGTGTGGTTCAAGTGGTAGAGTGCTAGCTATGAGTGAAAAACCAGAGCAAGTACACAAAGCCCTGTGTTTAAGCCCTGTACACACACACACACACACACACACACACACACACACACACCCCCTCAGGAAATTCTTTTCTGACCACACTTGTACAAGACTAGGTTAGGCTCATCCTGAGATGCATACCCAGGGCCAACTTGGTTTTTGTGTTGTTTTTTTCCCCTAGTCCTGGGGCTTGGACTCAGGGCCTGAGCACTGTTCCTGGCTTCTTTTTGCTCAAGGCCACAGCACCACTTCTGGCCTTTTCTGTTTATGTGGTGCTGAGGAATTGAACCCAGGGCTTCCTGCATGCTAGGCAAACACTCTACCACTAAGCCACATTCCCAGCCCAACTTGTATTTTTCTTGTATTGAATTCCGCCCCCCCTCAAATATATATACATACACATACACACACATATATGTATATGTATACACACACACACACACACACACACATACATAGTACCAGTCCTGGGGCTGTCCTACAGGGCCTGAGCATTGCTCCTGAGCTCCTTTTTTGCTCAAATCTAGCACTCTACCACTTGAGCTATAGCACCACTTCTGGTTGGTTGGTTTTTTGAGTACTGTAGTTTACTGGAGATAAAAGTCACATGGGCTTTACTTGGGCTGGCTTTGAACCATGATCCTTAGGTCTCAGCCTGCTGAGTAGCTAGAATTACAGGCATGAGCCACCACCAGCTAGCTTTATATAAGTTTGTATTTTTACTAGTTTCCTGACAACTATCTATAGATGGGGAATACCAAGCAGTCTCACGTCTTGTTCTACTGAACCTCATAGTTCCTGGGTAAGACCTTGGAGTCCAGAGGCAAAGACACAGAAATGAGAGCCCACCCAACCAAACCTTCTGCCAGCACACCTTCCTCTGCTGGGCTCTGGAGCTGTTGCTGCTGGCACAGTGAGTGGAAGGTATCCTCCTCCTGCCAGATGATCCTGTGCAGGATGATCCAGGGCAACACTGAGGAGACATGGGGCTCCTTGGGCTCCTCCTGCACCGCCATGCTGCAGTCAATGACCTGATGGAGGGCACTACAGATGTCACAGTAGGACCAGTTCTGCTCCCAGCCCTCCTAAAATAAGCACTTATGGCAGTTCCCTCTAGAAAAGCACCCAGGGAAAGAGAGCCAGAGACAAGCTATGTGAGCACTATGGATCTGTAGGGTTGCTGCAATGAAAGCAAACAGGGCAGCAGAGTGGCAGGGCAGGCAAAAGTGAGCCCTTAAGAGTAGGACACTAAGTGAACAGCTTTAGTGTGTCAAACACCTAGAGAGGGCAGCATGTGAAAGCAGAAGACAGTCTTACTTAAAGGCAGGGGCCCCAGAGGGTGGCCCATAATGGCTGTAGCCAAGGAGGAGGCAGGTTCCTTTGGCAGCACACCACCCAGAAAGAATGTGAGAAGCTTTATGCAAGGGAAGAGACATTTATATCTTTTCTTTGTTTTTGTCTGAGACCCAGACTCAAACTTGGTACCTGATGCTTTTGCTCATTGACTGTTGCTCTACCAACTGAGCCATGTTTCAAACCCCACACAGGAGAGACATTCATAAATCTGTCCAGGAAAGGTGACCTTGTGGCAGGGTAGAAGCTGGGCAGGAAAGGTAGAGGGGCAGGAAGGACTAAAGGGTATGTGATGTCACGGTTCATGTAGAAGATGACAGTGGCCTAGACTATGGCAAAACAAACATGGCACAGGTAAGAAACAATAGCTAGAGGTCGGAAGATTGTAGTTTGGCAGGATTTTCTGATGACTTGAACAGAGCTAAGGAGAAAGTTGAGGGTGGCTCAGAGGAAAGTTCTCCTCTAAAAGCCTGCCTGGATGATAGAGGGTACTGTGACCATACCTCAGTTTTAAGGGCCAGGATGGTTTGGATGGTGGGGAACTCTGGCAGGTAGTCAGGTGTGGGCTCTAGCCCCCACTCTGCTTCTGGATCACTGCAAGCAGATAGTGCTTCCCATCTGAGATTGTTTCTTCATCTCTGGATGGGATGTCTGGGAGAATCTTGTAGGATTGAATGCTAATCATCTCTAATACCCAACCCAACAAATATTTGCAACCTGTGCACAGCCACCACCTCTGATTCCCAAATGTTGTAGCCAGAAAGGCCAAGGCATCCCCTTTGGTGTGCCTAACTGACAATGAAAGCCAGTGATCTACAGAAGAAAGAAACATCAGAGTAACACAGCCACTGGATCACTGGTGCGAAGCAGCCAGGGGTTACCTGGATCAAGTTGTTAGTAAGCCGAACAAGGCCAGTGGTGGAGGATGAGTCCTTCAGGATGCTGCCAGTGCTATCCTCAGACAGTGCCTGCTCAATGCCCAGCAGCAGCTGGGTCACCGTTGCCACCCACTCCTCCTTGGTTGTAGCCTCACTGGAGTTCACCATCTGCTGGACAGCCTCATTCAGAGCCACATCAGAGCACTCGAAACATTGCTGGTGGTCTTTCAGCCGGAGCAAGGAGTCCTAAGCACAATAAGAATTGAGATGAGGGGCTGGGGATATAGCCTAGTGGCAAGAGTGCCTGCCTCGGATACACGAGGCCCTAGGTTCGATTCCCCAGCACCACATATACAGAAAACGGCCAGAAGCAGCGCTGTGGCTCAAGTGGCAGAGTGCTAGCCTTGAGCGGGAAGAAGCCAGGGACAGTGCTCAGGCCCTGAGTCCAAGGCCCAGGACTGGCCAAAAAAAAAAAAGAATTGAGATGAAAAGACTTTGTGAGCTCAGCACACCTGGATCCAGACCTGGCATGAGGAAAGCTGGGATGAGAGGAAAGACAGTGCAAAAGAAAGGAAGGTTTCCTAGTGCAGCATAGGCCCTCTGGGAAGGCAGATAATGATCTATGTGGAAGCATCCAGTAGCTGATGATATCAACAAGAGCAAACCAGCAACTGAACATTGAAACCATCCTACAGAAGTAAAAGGGCTGGCCTTTTCTCTCTTTTATATCCAGATATCCCTCCCACACACTGCCATGCTAGGCAACCCTACAGCATGCCATGATAACTGAGGTCAGCCAAACCTCATCTGCTAATCTCACTTTGGGCCTACCTGACTCAGGAGTTAATAGCCTGCCCCCTACTCCTCTGCTCTCTCCCCAAACCAACTCTTTCCTCCCCCTTTACAGGGCTGAGATACCTCTATTCACGTAGTCGTAACTCAACTATTTCCCAGTTTAAGAAAGGAAAGGATTGAGATGCTGCATGTAATCTGAACAAAAAGCTGGAATAAGATTCTTTCTAAATTGAAAGGGAAGGGTCCATTAAGATAATACATATAATGTGATAGTGATTTTAACCACAAGGCCTAGATGCTGTTCCTGAGAGTTTTTTTCATTGTGGTGGTGGTGGTGGTAGGTGTTTTCTATTGATTTTGTTTTGTTTGGGGAGGGGGCGTTTCTCATGGCTACTGCTCTACCACTTAAACTACAGCTCCATTTCCAGCTTTTTGGTAGTTAATTGGAGATAAGAGTCTCACAGACTTTCCTGCCCAGGTTGACTTCTAACAATTCTCAGATCTCAGCTTCCAAGTAGCTAGATTACAGGCATGAGCCACCAGCATGCAGTTGAACATCTATCCATTTTATATCTACTCCAGAGTTAAGTAAAATAGCAATAGAAACAGGCTGAGCATGGTAACACAAGTCTACAATTCTAGCTACTTGGGAGGTAAAGGATTACAAGTTCTAGGCTAGCCTAGATAAAGCACAGACTGTGTCTCAAAACAAAGTCTGTGACATTCTTATTTCCACTAAACTATAAAAACATCTGGAAGTAGATCTGTGGCTCAAGTGGTATAACACTAGCCTTACACAAAAGAAGCTTAGGGACAGCGCCCAGGCCCAGACTGAAAGCAGGCACAGGCACCAAAAATAACCAACAAATAAATAAATAAAATATAGCCACATAAGCCAGGTGCCTGTGGTTCAACTGTAACCCCAGTTACTCAGGAGGCTGAGATCTAAGGACCTGAATATCACAGTTCGAAGCCAGCCTAGGCAGAAAAATCCATGAGATATTCTCTCTGTCTCTGTCTCTCTCTCTCTCTCTCTCTCTCTCTCTTCTTTGCTAGTCCTGGGACTTGAACTCAGGGCCTGGGCATTGTCCCTAACCTTCTTTTCCTCAAGGCTAGTACTCTACCACTTAAGCCACAGAGCCACTTCCAGCTTGTTCTGTTTATGTGGTCCTGAGGAATTGAACCCACGGCTTCATGCATGGTAGGCAAGCACTCTAATATTAAACTGCATTCCCAGCCCCATGAGATTCTTATCTCCAATTAATCACAGAAAAAGCTGAACATGGTACTGTGGCTCAGGTGGTAGAATGCTAGCCTTGAGCAAAAAGGAGTTCAGGGTCAGCACCTAGTAGGCCCAGAGTCCAAGCCCCAGGGCTGGGAAAAAAAAAAAAAAAAAAAAAACAGGTGCCAGTGGTTCATAACTACAATCCTAGCTACTCAGGAGACTTAAAATAGGAGGATTTCAGTTCAAAAACAACCCCAGGCAGGGAAGCCCATGAGATTCTTAACTCCAATTAACAAAAAGCCAGAAATGGAACTGTGACTCAAGTGGTAGAGTGCTACCCTTGAGAAAAAAAAAGCTCAGGAACAGCACCCAGGCTGAGTTCAAGTCCCAGAACCAGCACACAAATTTTTTTAAATTAAAAATAAAATTTAATTAAAAACAAAATGCAAATAAAATGACTAGTTTTATGGCATAAGCAGCTGAGTGCTCACCAAGTATATAGGACGCTCCAGGGATTCAATCCCAGTGCAAAAAATAAAAATAAAGGCAATAAAAACAGCCAAGCATGGTAGCATGTATCTATAATCCTGAACGGACCACAAGTTCCAGGCCAGACTAGGTTATATAGTTAAGGTTATCTAAAACAAAACAAAACATCATTAAAAACAAGATGAATGAATGGACAGATGAATGGAATTCTAATCATTCTTTTCTCCTTTGACATGCAGAAGTTCAGAGTCAAGTGCAAGGCTCTCCTTGAACCACATAGACTCTGTACTCCTACATTCTCACATTACTCTAGTCTAATCATATCTCTCTATAGAATCTTTCTAGAGGTTAGGCTGGTGATCTGGACTTCCACTTTTCTGTGATCTCCAGGACTACCTCAAAGTCTTGAGAGGGCAAATACATACACAAGAAGATACAAATAGTTGTAGGGGACCCAAGTGGGGAACACACACACACCTGTAGCAGAAGCAGCTGGGCTGGCCTCTCAGGAATGGAAGTCATAAACTCCAGGTGTTTGGCCTGGTCAAACCCACTGGTACACAAAGTGGGGCGGAGTAGATGCACAACAGCCTTGTAGTCACCAGCCTCATAGAGCCGCTGAATCTCCTCCAAAGACTGGCAGCGTTCTAGTGACTTCAGGTTCTTATCAATCTGAAAAAGGCCCAGAAATATTGCCTAGTTGGCAACCCTCGTACCCTTCCTGAATCTGGCTTCCCAGAAGAAGAAGCTAAAATTAGCCTCTAAGCCCCTACCCACAGCCAAAATGTATTAGACTCTGTTAATCGATCAGTGCTCACACGGAATGTATATGACTTTCAAAGTATTTATATGAAGGCCAAGGCCTTCCATTTTCTTTTCTTTTTGTTGGCAGGGCCCAGGGCCCAAGGCCCTGGAATAGGCAAGCACTATCAAGGTACCCCATCCCCAGCCCTAAAGCATCCAATTCTTTAAAAAACTAACACACCACACACTCTTTAAGTACACTGCTCACTCTTTAAGTACACTCTTTAAGCACACGCATACACACACCCCAAGCTGGGCACCAGTGGCTCACACCTGTAATCCTAGCTACTCAGCGGGCTAAATTCTGAGGAACACAGTTCAAAGCCAGACTAGGTAGAAAAGTCTGTAAAACTCTTATCTCCAATTAACCATCAAAAAAGCTGGAAGTAGGGCTCAAGTGGTAGAGTGCTGGCCTTAAACGAAACAGCCCAGGGACAGCACCCAGGCCCCCGAGTCCAAGCCCCAGACCGGTACACACACACACACACACACACACACACACACACACACACACACACACACACCTCAAACCGGTACACACACACACACACACCTCAAACCGGTACACACACACACACACACACACACACACACACACACACCTCAAACCCAAAATTACTATGAAGCAGAGTGCCTCCAGAATAGCATCAGGCAAAATTGTCAGACAGCCATGTGGTCAAAAATCAGAAAACCAGACTTGCAGAGCCATAGAGAATCAGGATGCCCAACACAGAAATGGACTAGAGGTTGGGACACATTACCAACCCACAGAACATTCTTAATAAAGGGCCTGATGCAGTCTCAGCACATAGGCAGCAGGGTACCACACCTATTCTTGCCCTGAAACAAAGCTGGAAGAGTCCAAAGGCTTCTTTCACCCATGTGGACATATGAGAGATGCAGAACTGCTACAGAACAGAAGTGGTGCCACTCAGATGGAACTTAGCATAAGTACTCTGACTGCTATTTCAGCCCATAGCCAGACCAACTTTGGTCTGCACCAGCTGATACTTTCTTCCAGTTTTGATAGTTACTATCACACACATGAGAGCTAAGCAATAACCAGTTTTAAATCATGCTAGCAGAGGAATCCATACCTTCCATCTTTACTTGAACAAACTTTCCATTAGGAGAGTATGCCATCAGGACATCTGTGGACAGCTCTTGTTTCTCAAAGATAAGTCAAGGCCTCGTCTAATGGCCAACTCAATATATCTGTGCATTAAAAACTCCCACTCACCTCCTCCAGGGAAACAACTGAGTCATTATGGAGGTTTGGCAGCCGGATGACAATGTCTCTTTGCTCAACCCCTGCTTTTGCCTGGATGGCAGTGGAGTTCTGGAGCATTTCTGTGCAGATGTCATAGTTCTCAAGGGCCTGTTCCATGTCTCCCTAGTCAGAAGGAAAACCAAAAAACAGGGACAAAATACAGAAAACTGATTTTTCTGTGTCAGGTTTCTTGCACTGCTGATCTCATAGATTATGGGTGCCCTTGGCAGGGAGGTAATCCAGTTACTGCTATACCCAGAAAAGGCTTTGGCACATAGACTGGGCTCGATGAATACTCATTGAATGACTGAATGAATGAATGATCCATACTACAACACTATGAGAGGAAATATCATTAATGCTATGCTCTAAGTAAGGACATGGATAATTTATATGAGAGTAAGCCAGGTATCTGGCAGAGCCAGGTTTAGAACCTAAGTCTGTCCTCATTCTAGAACTGATGTTCTTCACATTCAACAATCTTACTTCCCTAAGACTAAACTACTGCTATTGAGACTTAGCAATCTCTGGCTTACCCTACCAATGCACCAGGTACTATCAAGTGCTAGGTCCTGGGGAACAGTAAATCCACTCCTGTCTTCTAGACCAGGATCCAAGGAGAAGCGTATCTAGAACTCTCACAATATGGGATATTACTCTCTAGAAAGCTCTGCTTCTATTCATGTATTTACATTTTCTCACTGAAGCATAAATAATGGTTCAACCAAGGCCATCTTGATTACAGGTCAACAGGAAGCAGAGGAGATCCCTTCTAGAACTTTGTAACCGAGCTAAGGTGCTTTGTAGAGCAGTAGTCATGCTTGGAATTCTGACACACTGGCAATTCCCCACAATGTCCCACTTCTTCATGCCAAGCCCAGTGCGGAAATAAGTACTGTGCAAGTATACATGCAGTCAGCCATATGTCCCCAAAATGGCCAACTTTTGGTCCTCCCTGTCAGATGACAAGGCATGCTATGACCATAGAACCAACCTGCAATGCCAAGAAACGAGCCTTCAACCAGTAAACACGCACAACAAACTCCAGCCAGCCATCTTCAAACAGGTCACGCTGGGACGATGCGAATGACAGCTGCAGGAGGTCACCAAGGCAGTGGGTTCCCGGGAAGTCAGGCCCAAATCTGCCATTTGCCACACCAGCTGGGCAGTTCCGAGGAGACACTAAAAACCAGCAGGCCAACAAATCACCCTCATGTGTGAAACACAAATACCCTTTTTCTCTTCAGAGTAATTAACATAAGCTCTCAGTCTCCGTGAATACCCCAAGTTCCTTGGAGCCTTATAGCCTCTTGCGCAGCACACAACAAAGAGATCAGACAAGATCCAGAAAACCTGACAGCTAAGAGGAAAAGGACCACTAATTTCACAAAATAAGCTTTAAGAGTATCTGTATCCTACCAGGTAGTTTAAAAGTCAGAATAAGTCTCTTGACTATAATCCTAGATACTCAAGAGACTGAGATCTGAGGATCGTGGTTCAAAGACAGCCTGGGCAGGAAAGTCCATGATACTCTTCTCTCAAATTAATCACCAGAAAATTGGAAGTAGTGCTGTGACTCAAAGTGGCAGAGTGCTAGCCTTGAGCAGAAAAAAAGCTCAGAGACAGCACCCAGGCCCTGAGTTCAAGCCCCATGACCAACAAAAAAAACAAGTCAGAATGATTGATATGAGCAAGGAAAATTATTGGGGATACATAAAACATAAAGAAGCCACCCTAAAGCAGATATTCCATTCTCTTTTCTTTTTTTAAGTTGTCTTTTTTTTTCTTATTTATTGTCAAAGTGATGTACAGAGAAGTTACAGTTTCATACATTAGGCACTGGATACATTTCTTGTACTGTTTGTTACCTTTTCCCTCATTCCCCCCTTCCCCTTTCCCTCTCCCCCCACCTCCATTTTCTTTAATCCTGAGTAATAGCATAAGGAGTTAGAGAGGTTTCTCTAGGACTCTGGAACAAGTGTGGAACAATGACAAGGTACCCACAGGGGGGTATAAGTCTGAATTCCATGACTCAGCCACCCCATTCAGCTTCCTCTAGCCTGCAGGGGTTCAGAAGATCACCTGTAGAGCTTCTGCCTTTGGTCAGCAGCCACTGGTCCAACTGGAGCTCCATGCAGGAGAGAGACATCAGCATCATGTCCTGCAGGATAGGCACAGATAGGTCAGGAAGAAAGTCACAAAGATTCACTAGAGAGCTAGAACACTGAACTCAAATTTATCTTTGGATAAAAACAAAATTCTTCCATCTACCTACTTTCCATTTCCTAAGTGACTATTTGACAGATATAAAAAGATGAACATGATCAAGTGCCAGCGGCTCACATCTATAACAGCAGCTACTGGAGAGGCAGAAACCAGGAGGATTATGGTGTAAGACCAGCCAAGACAAAAAGGTTGCAAGACCCCTCTCAATCAACAGGTGGGCATGGTAGTAAACCTGATGTCTTGCTGAGATTGGGAAGATTACTGTTCCAGGCCAGCCCAGGCAAAAATGTTTGCAAGGCCTCTTATCAAAACAAAAAGGCTGTGCATGGTTGTTCATGCCTGTCATCCCACCTAGAGCAGGAAACATAAACAGGAAGATCACAGTCTAGGCCAGTCCAGGCAAAAAGCAAAACACTATCTCAAAAATAACCACAAAAGGGCTGGGGATATAGCCTAGTGGCAAGAGTGCCTGCCTCGGATACACGAGGCCCTAGGTTCGATTCCCCAGCACCACATATACAGAAAACGGCCAGGAGCGGCGCTGTGGCTCAAGTGGCAGAGTGCTAGCCTTGAGCGGGAAGAAGCCAGGGACAGTGCTCAGGCCCTGAGTCCAAGCCCCAGGACTGGCCAAAAAAAAATAATAATAATTAAAAAAAAATAACCACAAAAAGGGCCAGAGGTTTGGCTCAAGCATTAGAGTACCTGTGTGACAAGCATGAAGTCTTGAGTTCAAATTCCGGTACTAGAACCAAATAAAAAGGTACATGGATCTTTATAGGGATAAGACTTGGCAGATCTATCATTAGAGTCTTGTGGAAGAGACCATGTGTAAGGTCAGATATTACATCTACACTACAATATTCAAGCCTTAAAAGCACTCAGGGGCCAGGAACCAGTGGCTCACACCTATAATCCTAGCTACTCAGAGATCTAAGGATCACAGTTTGATGCAAGCCCAGGCAGGAAAGCTTTCTCCCACTTTAGAGACTCGCTCTACTGTCCCATGGTCACACTCTGACACTAATCCTCAAGAGCACGAACCTTGATGTGCTTGTTGCTGCAGTCTCTCAGCAAGGGGTTGGGCAGACTGGTGCTGTGCCTCCTCCAGCTGTGATAGACGTTGAGCACGACCTCCGCCAGACCAGGTGGCCACCTTAGCAGGAACTTGTGGCCCATGCCCTTCAAGTAGCGCATCATCAGCTCCAGGATGCCACCGTTGGTCAGGTTCTCCAGCAAGAACTCATGTACATCCTGCTTCTCTGCCCGGGGAGAACAACCTGATCTGAAGGGATCTCTCATGACTAGTCTCTCATTCTCTTTGATGGTTTTTTTTTTTTCTTGCCAGTCCTGGGGCTTGAACTCAGGGCCTGAGCACTGTCCCTGGCTTCTTTTTGCTCAAGACTAGCATTCTACCACTTGAGCCACAGCGCCACTTCTGGCTTTTTCTATATATGTGGTGCTGAGGAATCGAACCCTGGGCTTCATGTATATGAGGCAAGCACTTAACCACTAGGCCATATTCCCAGCCCCTCTCATTCTCTTTGAAAGACGATAATCTGTGTCCTCCCTCCACCATTCAATCCAGGTAAGCACAGTACTTCATTGTGGTGCTAATGTTAGGTTGCCAGGGCTCAAAGTCTGGGTCCAGCAGTCACTGCCAATAAGCAAGCCTCTTCGAATTGCCATGACTAAGGAATCAAAAGGGTTGGCCTCTGAGTACTGCTGAGTGCACTGAATGAAATCATGCACAAAAAATACAAAACACTGGGTCTGGCACATAATACATACTCAGTTGTGATGCACATTCAACTTATAAAAGCCAAGTTTCTGAATTTACCCTTAAGCACTCAGCTTCAGGCAGCAAAGCAAGTATGAGATGGGATATTTAAGCAGGCCTCCTAGATGGTCACAGGCATCTTCTTGACCAACAAAACAACAACAACAAAAGTAAAAATAAAAGCCCTGGAGGAAATTCCTAGCAGTCACACTGCTGATTCCTACCTGATTCCATGAATGTGGCTGAGTCAAATGATAGTCGATGAGGTCCTAAGCTTGCAAAGGTTTCCAGCTTGGTTTCTGACTGGACTTCATAGTTAGTAAAGGGATCATCTTCCTCCTCAGGGTCCAGCTTTCTTAACCTGCATGGAATAAGCCAAAGTCACAAAATTTACATCATCATCTGATACAGCATGTGAATTGCTTCTAGTAGAGAAACTTAATCTGAATCCTGAAGTAGACTAAAATAGCCGAGTGGCAGGGTCTAGAGTCTGTGCTTCCAGGAGGCTCTGCCTCTCTCCTCTTTGTGAGCCAGCATCTGATCTGTACTCTTACTTGCTCATTTATTCAATCAATATGTGACTACTGACCAGGCATGGATCTAGATGCTAGAATATAGACGTAAATATGAGAGACTCACCTGTAGGAAGTTTACCTTCTGATAGGGGAGAGAGACAATAAGCAATAACACCAACAAGCAAGACTAATCACTGCAAAATTCTTGCTTGAGACAGAGAGTTGCAAGAGCAGTACAGAGCAGAATCAGGGAGGATGCTATTCAGGCTGATGACAAAGGAGACAGTCTGGCCTTGCAAAGAGTAGGACAAGAGCAGGCACAAAGGTACAGGCCAAAGGAGCACTTCTAGGCTTTCAGGGAGCCCAATGAACAGGGACAAAATGGCTGGGTGAGTGAGAGTGGTAGTCTACACCAAGCCCATCTGAGCTTGGTCCCTCCTTAGCTGCCCATAAAGCTTTGGGTCAAGCTTAGTCTTGGGACTAGGGAAAGCTCTTCTACAGATGCTTCCCAAGGACTAAGTCTTGGCCAACCTTTTCCTCACACCAGACCTATGCAGCATAAACATTCAGGGCACTTGTAAGTGTCTCCATCCCCTGATTTCACACATACCAGGGAAACTTTATCAGGCAAGATACTACAAGATGCCTGAGGTACTGAAGTGAACACTAAAACCTCACAAAAAAATCAACTCAATAAAGATAAGGTAGAAAGCATTCCACATAAGAAGGGTTAGAGAAGAAAATCCCAAAACAGAATAGCAAAGCTAAGGGAAAGGGTCACTTTACCACAGTATAATCCTGAAGCTCTTCCAAGGGGAAACTTCCTATATCACACTTGAAGAGAAACTCATCAGAAGACAATGCATGAATAAAAGTGGCTGGCACCTTTTCTTCTCCTAGGCTTCTCTAAGAAACATTAAGAATTAGTGAAATCAACCCAGCACTGATGGCAACCTGTAATCCTAGCTACACAGGAGGATGAGATCTGAGGATCTCAGTTCAAAGCCAGACCTAGCAGGAAAGTCCATGAGACTCTTATCTCCAATTAAATATCAAAAAAGCTGGAAGTGGAGCTGTGGCGTAAGTGGTAGAATGCTAGCCTTGAGCAAAAAAGATCAGGGACAGTGCCCAAAGTGCAAGTCTCAAGAACAGTGTGCACGTACACACACGTACACACACACACACACACATACAGAATTAGTGAAATCAAAGACTATTCCTTCTCAAAATGTAAGGGAATCCTGCTGAGTCTAGAGGAAATCAAGCAGACATACATTCTCTGGAAGAAGGAAAGCTGCTTTCTATGGGGTTGTCATGGATAAGTCACAGAAATCCTAGGCACCCCAGCAACAAGTGAGTGTCTATAGGTGCAGGGACACAATGTGTTACCTATCTTACTAACCCATCTTCTCAGGCCCCAAGAAACAAGTACCTGGTTCCTAAAAGATGAGCCTGTGACAGCTCCTACCTTCAAGAAATTCGGAGACAAGAGGAGGTAAGAAACATTCATGATCTCAGTCTAGTGAGAGATGTGGTTTCCATATTTGTACAGATTAGGTACCCAGAGGACAATGTGTGAGAGAACAGAAATATTACTGGAGGGGAAGGCTGATAGGCTATGAATTTGCTTATTTTTGTGACTCAAAAGGAATGTGCAGTACCTGGATGGCAAAAACTTCACCAGAAGCTCCTGGAAGTCCACTTTCTCTTCTTTTTTACACTTGGTGTTCCGAACCCGGGCAGACCTCCGCTTTGCTGTCTCTCCACTCTCTTCTGCAATCTTCTTCCGCTTTACCCCTTTCTTGGACTTATCTCCCCCAGACATATCACCTTTACAAAGAGTGCAAGTTAAACTCAGATAATGTGGAAGTGGGGGGAATTCTTCAGTCCCCCTTTATCAGAACAGAACTTTTTCTTACATTCAAAAATATTTCTTCTGGGCTGGGAATGTGGCTTAGTGGTAGAGTATTTGCTTCACATGCATAAAGCCCTGGCTTAGATTCTTCAGTACCACATAAGCAGAAAAAGCCAGAAGTGGCACTGTGGCTGAAGTGGTAAAGTGCAAAAGAAGCTCAAGGACAGTACCCAGACCCCGAGTTCAAGCCCCAGGACTAGGAAAAAAAAAATCTTTCTTCTCCAACAGCAAAGAGTCCTAAACAAAATTAATTTAAAACCCCTAATTTGCCAGGTGCCTGTGACTCATGCCTATAATCCTAGCTACTCCGGAGACTGAGATCTGAGAATCGTGATTCAAAGCCAGCCCAAGCAGGAAAGTCCATGAGACTCTCATCTCCAATTAACTACCAAAAAGTTGGAAGTGAAGCTATAGCTCAAGTGACAGACTGCTGGCCTTGAGCAAAAAAAAGCTCAGGGACAGTGCCCAGGCACTGAGTTCAAGCCCCATGACGGGCACACACACACACATATACACACAAACACATACACAAACCTCACCTCTATTTCTCACATCCTTCTCAAGTGGTTAAGATCCACAGTGTTAAGTACCCCCCTACCCCAGTACAAGTGAGCTGTAAGCCTCTAAGGCCTCAGATGATATGGTTGGGATATGTGGCGAGTTGCACTGACCACATCCAGGACCCTGTGAACACCCGATAATAATATGAAAAGAGCAAAAGAGTTGGAAACCACTTAGACAACAGAGGAAGTTAGAAGCAACTGTGACTGAAAGTCATTCCAAAACTTCCCTAAATGCCATATTTTTAAATTTTGTTTATTTATTTATTTTGGTGCTGTTTCTGGGGCTTGAACTCAGGGTTTGGGTACTGTCCTTGAGCTTCTTTTGCTCAAAGCTGGTGCTCTATGACTTGAGCCATAGCTCCACTTCCACCGTTTTGGGTAGTTCAGTGGAGATAAAGTCTCACAGACTTTCCTGCCTGGGCTGGATTTGAACCACAATCCTCATGTATCTGTTTCCTAAGTTGCTAGGATTACAGCCGTGAGCCACCAGTGCCTGGCCAGAGACATCAGGCATGAGAGTAGAATCTTTTGTCAAACTATGTTTTTTTACAACTCCAATGATAATAAGAATCAATAAAGCCATACAATAACAAACTACCATACATGCTGGTGACTTAGTATTGTCTGGAATGTGCATGGCCAGTGAGAGCAGAGACTTGCTGAGACAAGAGTTGAAAGGGACTTTTATGTTATGACTTAGTAATACCCTTCCCCCTTCCCTTTTCTAACCCCCCTACCCTCCACCCCCACCCAAGAGAACACACTGTCAATGAATACCCTGCATGTCCTCTCAGTAGAATGAGTTACAGGTAATGAATTGCTTTCATCAATGCCCTACAAGGCTAAGGGCTCCACTTTCACTTAAACCTTAAGGGCCAATATGACTCATCTCCCTAAAGAGGCCAAGGTACTCCAACATTCTCATTCCTGCTGGGCTCAGCAAATGAGATCTCACTGAAAGATGACTCCAAGAGACCCGCTCACCTATAGGAGTGCTTGTTTCCAGTAGGCTGGTACTATGCAGTGGGAAGCTGGCTGTGGCCACAGAGGCATAGGAGAGAACAGGGTCAGGCACAGCTACAGCTGTACTGGTGCTGACAGGGCTTGGCTGGATCACGCTGATGGGCGCCATCACCATGGAGGATGCCAATAGCTGGCTGGGGTCCTGGTAGTCAGAGAGATCAATCCTCTTGCCAAGACTGGGCCGTGGAGGCTCACAAGTGGTGAGATGATTATACATAGCCAACAAGCTCTCTCCCAGGCACTTCCACCTGAAACGAAAGGGTCAACATACTTGCCTGGCACCATTTCAGAAAGGCCAATAATACATCTGAAGGTATAGCATAAGCTAGAGCAAGAGGAGGGCCCTGTGACCTCCTGCCCCTCACTCCAGCAGAAGCCAGGAATGTTCTACTTTATTATCATGACACCCTCAACAAGGGAGGGATGTTGCTTTCTCAATTTTTAGGGAATAGAACGTAATGAATCAATCAATAGCAGGAGTACCATGTATATCTGACCCAGAAGAAATGGTCTGGACCACTGTGTAGCAATGCCTCCATATAAGGTGTCTGTCTATGTGAGAAGGGGGGAGGAAATTGAACACTAATGCCAATGCATGCTAAATTTAAGGATTCGGATCCAATGTCAGATTTTTTAAAATAGAAATTTAACGTGAAATATTACTAAGGGGCCAAACTGTCTCCAACTCCAGTGGGCCATCAATACCACATTACTCTTCCAGAATAGAAAGGAGCTAAGGCATATTATGCAAGGTCCTAAATGTCCCTGAAGATAGAGCACAGACTTGACAGTCTGGAAGTCTACACTAAGACTGATTGCAGTTTTCTCCCCACCAAGTAGCTAATAAATGCCAACTTCCTTTTCCTCTCTGGGTAGGGCAGATTGAGAGACCTTACAGGAACATGACAGGTGGGAGGGGTCAACAAAGCCATTAACCAAGAGTGACTTGGACTGAATATCCATAAGAGAGCTGAGCTGCTACTTAGTAGTCAACAAGCAGGTATATGTTTGTAGACTTTGAGACACTGGGCATGTAACCCTGACCCAAACTACCAGCCAGGGTTAGGCCTGGAATTTCTCACTTCTGAGCAGAGTAGTGTCCCATATCAGGGCCCACCAGCTAGCCCAGCATTCCCAGAGACAAGGGACTACCTACGTAAAGAAGGGGATGGGTTGCACCAGCTTCAGATCCGGCTCCTTCTCCCTCACTAGCAGTGCTTGCCGCTTCTTCCGAAGCCCCAGGGCCTCATCTACAATGGCCTGTGTTTCAGCTGCACTGACGACTACATCATGAATCGACATGTCACTAGAAGCATGAAGGACAGGAGAAATTACAACGTTACAAGTTAAAGCCAAGGCTGAAATTTTACAGATAAGTGTGCATTTAAGTTAATACCCTTTAATCTATGTTTATTCTTCCCACATAAATAACCACTTAAGTCCAGCCTCAAGTAGATGGCAATTAGTACTTAAGACCCACATGCGCTGGAAATGACTAACACCTTTTGTGCTTCCCACAAATCACAGCCGGCACAGAAAGAAGAAAGCTTCCAGTTGTACTAACAATATCATGTTTGTGTCTGGAAAGCCTCAGAAAATGATTATTATTACTTACAATTTTTTTTAAAATTTAACTACCCCAGATGCCCACTCCAATCAAAAGCCATTAAACAAACCAAGCCCACCAAAGTTAATAGTATCCCCAAATTAGAGGAAGGGTGGAGGCCTTGAGGCCTGGGGTCCCCTCCCACTGGAGATGACCCAACCCTACCTGCTCTCCCTGCTAGCCTGTCCTGATGCCTCACAGCAGGTCTGTACCACACAGCCACTGAGTGCTTGTCTCTAATGTGTCTGTTAACTATCTCCTACAGGTGAGTTCTTCAGTACTTACGTGTACAAAAACACAAGTACATAGGAGACAGACACGAAGACAAATATCCATTAAATTCTGAAGGTAAGTTCCAGGGGCCAAGGAATACCAGAGGGCAAGATGATTTCACTCAAAAGGAAGGTTGGAGGAAAGCAGCTAGCACTCAGATAGTGATAGAGGTGCCAGGCACAAGTAGATCATGCCTCTAATCCTAGCTTCTCAGCGGAAATCTGAGGATCCTGGTTCAAAGGCACCCCAGGTAGGAAAAGCCATGGGAGTCTTATTGCCAATGAACCACCAAAAAACACTAGAAGTGGAGGTGTGGCTCAAGTGGTAGAGTGCTAGCCTTGAGTGAAAGAAACTCAGGGACAGGGCTAAGGCTCGGAGTTCAAGCTCCAGGACCCATGCACACACACAAAAAAAAAAGAATCAAAAAAGAAGGCACTGCCTGGGAGTCGGCATGTGAAGTGGGAGCAATAGCAAGAAAAGAGGTGGAAAGATGACAGGACTGGTTGGGTGCACAATGGGAGCCAGGTTGAGGAGACAAGATAGAGCATAACAGGGCCAGGCCTGGAATGTTCCAGGGCCCCAGCATTTCTGGTAAAAGGGGCCCAGGTACCTGCTGGGTGTTGGTGGCTCATACTTGTAATCCTAATTACTCAGGAGACTGAGGACTTTGGTTCAAGGCCAGCTCAGGCAGGAAAGGCTGTGAGACTCTTATCTCAAATTAACTACCGAAAAGGCTAGGAGTGAAATTGTGGCTCCATTGGTAGAGTGCTAGCCTTGAGCACAAAAGCTCAGGAACAAGGCTGCTCCTCAAAGATTCTCCTTGAGAACCAGACCTTTGCTGTACTAGTAGTCCTTCTCCAATGCTTTGAAGATGATATACAAACATGCTTAGGGAAACAAAGTTTAGGACTTGAGGCTATACTTGGAGTTCAAGCCCCAGGACTGGCACTCCCCCACATCCCGAAAGAAGAGCCTAGGAGGAAAAGCAGTTGGTAAGGAGGAATTAGAACCAGGGACTGGGTGACTCAGCTCAGAGTGAGGTTTGTTCTGGTGGCAAGGCAAGAGTGGCGCGAGATTAGAGGCATGTTTGAACACTAGCTTGGGCAGTACACTACAGACAAAACTTCAGCAAGAAAAAAGGAGGTACAGTGGATAGGAGGTTGTCACAAGCATCTAGAGGAAAACCAGCAAATATTAAGAGCTAGCAGAATAGTGGGAAAGAAGGGCAGTAAGAGGCTTAACCTGAAGAAAGCATCGCCAAGAGATCAAGCACGCTTGAGGTAAGATTGAGAAAAGTCTAGGATGCCGCTCTGGAGCTCAAGGGTTCCACCTGCAGGCAGGTCTGGACCTAAGGGGAGAATGAAGTGTGCTCCTCATGTTTATCAGCACATGGTGATGGGCACAAGCACTACATGGGATGAGGCAGAACTTACCATTTGAGGAACATTCGGAGTGAGTCCTTCCGGAGACAAGGCTGCTCCTCAAAGATCTTTTCCTTGAGAACCAGACCCTTGCTGTACCGGCAATCCTTCTCCAATGCTTTGCAGATAAAGTAGAGGCATGCTGACAGAGAAACAAACAGTTTAGGACTTAGGACCATACTTGGAAGCTCTGCCCCTGTTAGTTAACATCAGGAGATGGGGAGCCTTGGTGGGGGGAGTGGGGAGGACAGACAGAGGGAGGGAGGGAGGAAGAAAAAGAGAGGGAGAGAAGGGAGAGAGAGAAAGAAAAGGGAAAAAATATGGGTATGAGCCAAGGATTGTAGCACACACTATAATCCCACCACTGAGGAGGATTCAGAGTTTGATGCCTGGACTACATTAGTTAGACCCTGTGCAAATGGGAAAATTAACAAATGAATGAATATATGTTAAAGTATACTAAAGGCATTTCTGGGGAAGAGGCCAATGGACAAAAGGCCATATTTAAAAAAAAAAAAAAACAGCAAAGCACTTGATTAAAATGCCTTCATGTTTCAATGCTTTGTGGAAAGTAGAACATGTAAGCAATAAAACTATTTAACTGTGATTTCTAAGCAAAGTGCTGAAGGCATGGAATGGTTGTTCCTGACCAGTTAGTTAGTCAAGGAATGTGTTAGGTTCTACAGTGACCGACAATTTCAACCAACCGTGAACTGAAAATATTTGGGGGAAAAAAGAACAAGAATTTAAAAACTGTGTTTAATCTAAACTTGCATGTACTTTTTCCCCAAAACAATACAATATAATGACTATTCACTCAACATTTTCATTGTAATTAGAGATTATTTTAAAGGATATGAGAGGTCATAGATAAGTTATATACAAAAATTATGCCAATTTTATATAAAGTACTTGAGTTTCTATAGATTTTGGTATTCTTAGGGGGTCCTCTACAAATACGAAAGAACAACCATATGGTAAAATACACTAGGAATCGAGAGACACAGGATAAAAAGACAAATGACTACATTCTTGGATGATACCAGGCCAAATGACGAATCAGGGACCCCTGACTACTTCACCTCTTTACAGCAGGAAGTAGCTCCAGAAGAAACAACCTCCAGGGGGAGGAGGGGGGGTATGAGGGACAAGGTAACAAACAGTACAAGAAATGTATCCAATGCCTAACGTATGAAACTGTAACCTCTCTGTACATCAGTTTGATAATAAAAATTTGAAAAAAAAATGCAATTAAAACATAAAAAAAACAACCTCCGCCCATACTCCCAGCCTGGTACCCCTCCTCTGTTATTAATAAACAACAAATGGAGGGAATGTTAGCATTTCCCTAGCCTCAGGTGCTCAGCTCCTCCCACTAGCCCCCAGATCCACCCATACCTAATGAGACACTGCTACTCACTACCTACCTACTTCCCCTTTACCCCAAGAGAGAGAAGCTGCCACCTGGATAAGGTGCAGATGCCATGTAGCTCCCTCTCCCGTGGGAACTATGGCCCCACTAATAAAACTCCTTATGAACCTTCAAAAAAAAAAAAGACAAACGACTACAAAAGCAATACTTACAAAACTGTTTGGTGTAAACCAACTGCACAACTCATGGGGGGAGAGGGAAAGGGAGAGGAGGGAGGAGGAATGAGGGAGGAGGTAACAAACAGTACAAGAAATGTATCCAACCTCACTGTACATCACTTTAACAATAAGAAAGAAATGTAAAAAAAAAAAGTATCCAATGTCTAATGTATGAAACTGTAACCTCTGTGTACATCACTTTGACAATAAATAAGAAAAAAAGAAAAAAATACACTAGAAAATGAATTAGAGTAGGAACTGTGACTTCATATGCATTGCAAAAAATTGAGAAAGATTATTCTGCAGAAAAAAATAAAGATGTAACTAGCCACTTGCTAACAAGGATATCAAATTCTTGGATAATGAGAAATTTAATTATAATGAAATAAGGTTGTAATATAATTATAATTTACAATTAAGTATAATTAAAAATTTTATTTGATTATAAATTTAATGAACTATCTATGCTAAAACTAGGAATAGAGATGGAGTTATATGAGCAAAAACACTGCCAGTTGAGACTAAGGGAAAAGAAAAACACAGGAGGGACTGAAGGAAGTCTGTGAACATGTACTATCCTTCAAGTAACAAATGTGGGGCCACTGCATTGAGCTACGGTAGTGGCACTGTTCAACAGTGGACAGGTAAGGGTAGAACATCAAACTGCTATTGAAATTTGCCTTCATAAATCTGGCATTATTATTATTATTATTATTATTTTGCCAGTCCTGGGCCTTGGACTCAGGGCCTTAGCACTGTCCCTGGCTTCTTTTTGCTCAAGGCTACCACTCTGCCGCTTGAGCCACAGCACCACTTCTGGCCATTTTCTGTATATGTGGTGCTGGGGAATTAAACCCAGGCCTTCATGTATATGAGGCAAGCACTCTTGCACTAGTCCATATCCCAAGCCTGCAAATCTGGCCTTATCTGGGACTCATCATTCCTTCCTCTTTTCTATTTCTCCCTTTCAGAGGAAAATGTCTATCCTATCATTACATGTTGAAGTACAAAACAGATCTGTCTTAACAGGCCCAAGGTAGAAAGGAAATTTGCCTCAGGAAAAAATTGTACCTCTACTCTCATATATACATCACTTAGATGATATTTAAATGAGACATTAAAATTTAGAGCTGGGGCTGGGAATATGGCTTAGCGGTAGAGTGCTTGCCTTGCATGCATAAAGCCCTGGGTTCGATTCCTCAGTACCACATAAACAGAAAAAGCCGGAAGTGGTGCTGTGGCTCAAGAGGTAGAGTGCTAGCCTTGAGCAAAAGATCAGGGACAGTGCTCAGGACTGGCAAAAAAAAAATAATAATAATAGGGCTGGGGATATAGCCTAGTGGCAAGAGTGCCTGCCTCGGATACACGAGGCCCTAGGTTCGATTCCCCAGCACCACATATACAGAAAACGGCCAGAAGCGGCGCTGTGGCTCAAGTGGCAGAGTGCTAGCCTTGAGCGGGAAGAAGCCAGGGACAGTGCTCAGGCCCTGAGTCCAAGGCCCAGGACTGGCCAAAAAAAAAAATAATAATAATAATAATAATTTAGAGTTGATGTTGAGAGCCGTTACGACTTCTGTGAGTCAAGCATAATGGCTCACACCCATATTCCTAGCACTCAGGAGGCTGAAATGAGAAGATTTTGACTTTGAGGACAGTTTTGACTACACAGTGAGACCATTGCCCTCCTCAGCCCCAACAAAAAAAAAAAAAGACTTTTAGGATACTGGAATAGAATGAGTATATTTAGCAGGTAAGAAGGGCATAGATTTGGGTAGGGGTAGAGATAGAGGCTATGTCTTAAATAAATGTTTATATCTCCAAAATTCACCCATTAAAGCCTTAACCTCTAATGTAATGGTGTTTGGAGATGGGGGGGGGGAGTTTATGAATAATTAGTTTTAGATAAACCATATGTGGAGTCTCCATGATGGGACTGGTATCCTTATAAAAGGAAAAGATTAATGTATTCTCTCTTTCTTCCCCTCCCCACTTTCCCTCTCTCCTGCTCTTTCCTTCTCTACTTCCCTGTCTCCATCGCTGAGGATATAACAAGAAGGTATCCCTCTGCAGACCAAGGAGAGAGCCAAGACCTGACAGAAAATCTGCTGGCACCTTGAATTTGGACTTCTCAGTCTTCAGAACTACAAGAAATAGGTTTCTGGTTGGGCACTGATGGCTCATGCCATGCTGTAATCCTGGCTACTCAGGAAGCTGAGATCTGAGGATTGTAGCTCAAAGCCATCCCAGGCAGGAAAGTCTGTGAGACTTTTATCTCCAATTAAGCACCAAAAAGCCAGAAGGAGAGCTGTGCCTGCTTTGAACACAAAAGTCAAGGATAGCACCCAGGCCCTGAGCTCAAGTCCTAGGACCTGCACAGTCAATCATTCAATCAATCAATACAGAAATTTCTGTTGTTTAAGGTACCCACTCTAACATTTTGTAACAGTAGCCCAACCTAAGACATAAAAATGGGACAATGTGCTAGGAATTGTGGTGCATGCCTGTTATCCCAGAAGAAGGGTAGTGAGTTCAAAATCAGCCTGGGCCAGATTAGTGTATGACCTTATCACAACAAAACAAAAACATGCCATACACACAAAAAAAGGATAGTACAAGGAAGGAAAGAAAAAAACACTCCAAGAACATGCTTATTACTACAGTACCTAAGAAATCTAGAAAGTAAAATGGAATAAAGCAAGGATATAGAAACATGTCCATTGTCCCTGACCATTTGGCAGAAAGCCTATCAGGGTTAACTTTGGCTATCTGTTTACCCAAGGGAGCCTCCCTCTTCTGTCTCAAAAAACAAAGGCACATTAAGAAAGAATCAAGGGGCTGGGGATATAGCCTAGCGGCAAGAGTGCCTGCCTCGGATACACGAGGCCCTAGGTTCGATTCCCCAGCACCACATATACAGAAAACGGCCAGAAGCGGCGCTGTGGCTCAAGTGGCAGAGTGCTAGCCTTGAGCGGGAAGAAGCCAGGGACAGTGCTCAGGCCCTGAGTCCAAGGCCCAGGACTGGCAAAAAAAAAAAAAAAAAACAAAAAAGAAAGAATCAAAACCAAACTCACTTGTATAATCACTGAGGGTGTACAGTACGGTGATGAGGTTGTCCAAGCAGGGCCAATGGTCAGGATTACACCGCAGGCCTTCCTCAAAAGCATGGCGAGCCAGTGGAAGCCGGATGAGCCTTAGGGCCACATGTCCAATTTTATACCAGAGGTTGACATCTGTGGAGTCCAGCATCACTGCCTGGAAACAACACAAGCAGAGTGTGTATACACACACACACACACACACACAGAGTTGGAGATCTGACTAGGTACCTATGGACACAGGGGGCACATAGTACTGGCCTTCCTGCTCAAACTTCCAAGGAAAATGACAAAAGTTGTATGATTGTTTATAACTTACTAGTAAAGCCAACTCATCTTTCCTGAAGTTGTGCATTTTTAGAACCAGAGAATGGCACTTTAAAAAGTTAGTACAGGGGCTGGGGATATGGCCTAGTGGCAAGAGAGCTTGCCTCGTATACATGAGGCCCTGGGTTCGATTCCCCAGCACCACATATACAGAAAACGGCCAGAAGTGGCGCTGTGGCTCAAGTGGCAGAGTGCTAGCCTTGAGCAAAAGGAAGCCAGGGGGGCTGGGGATATAGCCTAGTGGCAAGAGTGCCTGCCTCGGATACACGAGGCCCTAGGTTCGATTCCCCAGCACCACATATACAGAAAACGGCCAGAAGCGGCGCTGTGGCTCAAGTGGCAGAGTGCTAGCCTTGAGCGGGAAGAAGCCAGGGACAGTGCTCAGGGGACAGTGCTCAGGCCCTGAGTCCAAGGCCCAGGACTGGCCAAAAAAAAAAAAAAAAGTTAGTACAGGGGCTGGGGATATGGCCTAGTGGCAAGAGTGTTTGCCTTGTATACGTGAGGCCCTGGGTTCAATTCCCCAGCACCACATATACAGAAAACGGCCAGAAGTGGCGCTGTGGCTCAAGTGGCAGAGTGCTAGCCTTGAGCAAAAAGAAGCCAGGGACAGTGCTCAGGCCGAGTTCAAGGCCCAGGACTGGCCAAAAAAAAAAGAATCCTTTAGGACTGCAGTATTTTCTTTTTATTCTACTTCTTTCACTTCCTATTAAATTAATAAGGAACAGAAATATTTAAATTAGCATCACATCAAGAAAATGTTCTGAGTTAAATAAATTAGTTGTACTAACTTTTTTTTTGGCCAGTCCTGGGCCTTGAACTCAGGGCCTGAGCACTGTCCCTGGATTCTTTATGGCTCAAGTCTAGCACTCTGCCACTAGAGCCACAGCGCCACTTCTGGACATTTTCTATATATGTGATGCTGGGGAATTGAATCCAGTGCTTCATGTATGCGAGACAAGCACTCTTGCCACTAGGCCATATTTCCAGCCCAGTCCTAAAGGATTCTAAAAAGATTATATGAGGTACCCTCAATTCACATTCCAGCTCCAATATTAATTAGCACAATGATCCTTAGCCTCTTTCCTTACCTCTAAAATGAGAATAAAGACACCCTCCTTGCAAGATGGCTTAAATATGAATAGCAAGCAATAACTCAGTATCTAGCACATTAGAAGTACCCACAGAGGTGATGACTATAATATAGAAATATAGAAATATAATACAGAAATCAGGCTGGGAAGGTGGCTTAGTGGTAGAGTGCTTGCCTAGCATGCATGAACCCTGGGTTTGATTCCCCGGTACCACATATACAGAAAAGGCCAGAAATGGTGCTATGGCTCAAGTAGTAGAGCACTAACCTTGAGGTAAAGAACATCAGACACAGTGCCCAGGCCGTTAGTTCAAGCCCCACAACTGGCAGAAAGAAAAAGGGAAGGAAGGAAGGGAGGGAGGGAGGGAGGGAGGGAGGGAGGGAGGGAGGGAGGGAGGGAGGGAGGGAGGGAGGGAGGGAGGGAGGGAGGGAGGGAGGGAGGGAGGGAGGGAGGGAGGGAGGGAGGGAGGGAGGGAGGGAGGGAGGGAGGGAGGGAGGGAGGGAGGGAGGGAGGGAGGGAGGGAGGGAAGGAAGGAAGACAGGCAATATAGAAATCAAAGTTGCTATATGGCCTGGACAGGCCCCAAATTTGCAACTCTCTTTTGTCCTCCCAAGTGTTGGGATTCCTTATTCTGTTTGTTTGTTTACTTCCAATACACTACACTAGTACAAAGCTGGAGGCACTGATATTAACTTACCCACAGTCACACATGCACTGTATAGAAAAATTAATTTACATATAGCCCTCAGCACCCAAGCCTCTGCTCAAATCTCCAGACTGCTGTGTATTTAATGTTATCATCTGCTGACTAAAGCCTTTAATCCAGCAGTTTGGTGATATACTAATCAACTGTAAACAAGACAACATGTATCCTCTCTACCAAGAGCTTTCAAAACAGAGAGATCGCTGCTATGAAACAGAGAGCACTGCCAGACCACACCTCTAAGTAGAACTCCATGGCTGTCTCCAGATCCTCTCGCTGAGCTGCCAGCTGAGCCAAGTTCTTATATGTGGAATATTTCAGTATCAGTCCAGGGTGTTTCAATCCTTCTTTCTCATCTCCAGATGAAACTGCCTGTGGGGGGGAAAAAACAGAAGCAGAAATGATACCTAGGTCCCAGTGCCTCAGCAAGTATTTAGCAAGATACATGGCTTCTACGTCAGCCCCTACTGCAGGACTTTGTGCCAGTCCAGGCCAGCTTATACAAGAAAATGAACATGCTATGATGATGTTCTTAAGAGGATCACTCCAGCTTTCATCACAGAGAAGAAACACTAGACCATCAGGAAGGAGTTTGCCACAGTCTGGCCATCAACAGGGACAGAATGAATACTCCCTTGCCACTGCTACTACACCTTGGGATTCAGGCCTGAATGACAAGTGACATTTGCCACCATTGATAAGACAGCCTAGCCAGCTCTCCCCTGCTCAGGACTAAAGATACAGACAGAGTGTGAAGAGGTAACCCAAAGTCACCAGGCAGAACCTGAGCTTGAACCTAGGAACAACTGGATTAAGAATCAAGAGATTATACTCAATTCTGTAACTCACCACATGACCAGAGATAAATTATTTCAACTAAATGGTTAATGTCTCCATAACTTTTATAATAGAATGACAATATTTCCTAGACTAAAAGTAAGTATGAATGGAAGAGCATAAAGATGGTCAACATCTTTAATATGAAGTCACTTTATCATAGCTTTTATGACAACTCTTAGAAAAATCTTACTTCTAAGAAATTACTGATTTAAAATCGAATACCCTTGCCAGAGAATGAAAAGAACATCATTTTTGTCTTTTTTGTTCTTTTAAATCAATGTTTCTCCAAATTAAATTTTTTTGGGGGGCAGGGGGTACTAGGTCTTAAACTCAGGGCTTCATACTCTCACTTGGCTTTTTCCCTCCAGGCTAGCACTCTACCACTTGAGCCACATTTCTACTTCCAAAAGTAATTTCTAAGAGAAATAATTACCAGAACCAAGACAACCCACAAAATTGGAGAAAATCTCCACCAGGTACTCAATAAATAAAAAATTAATATGCAGAATACACAAAGAGCTCAAAAAATTAAAAAGTAATGATAATACCATTAATAAATTGACTAGAAAACTGAGCAGTCCTCAGAAGAAATTCAAATGGCTAATAGATAAAATGTTCAACATCCCTAGCCATAAAGGAAATAAAAATCTAAACTACACTAAAGGGTTGCTGGCTCGTGTCAGTAATCTTAACTACTGAGATTCAGAGGCTGTCCTAGGCAGGAAAGTCTGCAAGACTCCACCCCCAAAATAATCAGCAAAGGGGCTAAGAGTGTGGCTTAGTGGCGGAGTGCTAGCCTAGCATGTATGAAGTTCTGGGTTTGATTCCTCAGTACCACATATACAGAAAAAGCCAGAAGTGGTGCTGTGGCTCAGGTGGTAGAGTGCTAGCCTTGAGCAAAAGAAGCTCAGGGACAGTGGCCAGGCCCTGAGTCCAAGACTGGCAAAATAATAATAATAATAATAATCAGCTAAGACTAGACTGGGGACATGACTTAAGTGGTAGAATGCCAGCTGAGCAAGCACAAAGTCCTGAGCTCAAATCCCAATATGGCAAAATGAAAAATAAAACTGTAATAAGATTCTACCTCACCTCAGAGTCAGAATGGTTATCATCAAGAAAACAACAAGAGGGGCTAGGAATATGGCCTAGTGGCAAGAGTGCTTGCCTCATATACATGAAGCCCTGGGTTCGATTCCCCAATACCACACATATAGAAAATGGCCAGAAGTGGCGCTGTGGCTCAAGTGGGAGAGTGCTAGCCTTAAGCAAAAAGAAGCCAGGGACAGTGCTCAGGTCCTGAGTCCAAGGCCCAGGACAGGCAAAAAAGAAAAAGAAAACAACAAGAAGCCTGGCACCAGTGGCTCATGCCTATAATCCTAACTACTCAAGAGGCTGAGATCTGAGGATTGCGGTTCAAAGCCATCCTAGACAGCAAAGTCCATGAGAATCTTATCTCCAATTAATCACCAGAAAACTGGAAGTAGAGCTGTGGCTCAAAGTGGTAGAATGGCTACTCTTGAGCAAAAAAGCTCAGGGACAGCACCCAGGCCCTGAGTTCAAGCCCCACAACCGGCCAAAAAGAAAAAAGAAAGAAAAAAAAAAAACCAACAAATACTGACAAGGATGCTAGGGGAATAGAATCCTGATACACTGTTTTTAGTTGGGGTTTTTGGTTTGTTTTTTTTTGCCTTTTTGCCAGTCCTAGGACTTGAGCTCAGGACTGGCCAAAAAACTGAGGCTGTCATCCTTTCTAGACCCTTATTCCATACCAGGTTAGCCCAATGCCTAGTGCTCTTCACCAGGAACTTCATGTCATTTCTTTTTTTTTTTTTTTTTTTTTTTTTTTTTGCCAGTCCTGGGGCTTGGACTCAGGGCCTGGGCACTGGCCCTGGCTTCTTTTTGCTCAAGGCTAGTACTTGACCAATTGAGCCACAGTGCCACTTCCAGCTTTTCCTGTATATGTGGTGCTGAGGAATTGAACCCAGGGCTTCATGCATGCAAGGCAAGCACTCTACCACTAAGCCACATTTACAGCCCCAACAATTAGGTTTTTAGTTTAAAAAGAAAGAAAGAAAAAAAAGTGAAATGGCATCTGCAGAAAAATGGATGGAGTTGGAGAACATCATGCTGAGATAAGCCAAGTTCAAAAAGTCAAATATTATGGTGTCACTCATATGTGAAAGCTGGACCTAAAGATATTCATATTCATGGACATGTACATGTGTATATATACCAATATACACATACCCATGTGTGTGTGTGTATAACATGCTTCTAACTATAGTACCACTTAGGGGGGTGAGGGAAAGGGAAAAAGAAAGAGAAAGTGAATAAAGATAGCATGAGGAATCTCAAAGAAAACTGTTAATCAATAGGGAGTTGGGGATAAGAAAGAGAAAGCAATGGAGAGAGAGAGAGTGAGTGAGTGTGTGTGTGTGTGTGTGCATGCACATACACTAGGGTTTAAACTCAGGGCCTTGGGAAAGAGAAAGCAATGAAGAATGGACATACACACACACAGAGACACACCACACACACACACACACACACTCTCTCTCTCTCTCCCTCTCTCTCTCTCTCCATTATTGGGGCTTGAACTCAATGCCTTGGCACTGTCCTGGTGCTCTTTTGCCAAGGCTAAAGCTCTTCCACTTGTGCCACAGCCCCATTTCCAGCTTTTTAGTGGTTAATGGGAGATAAAGAGTCTCATGGACTTTCCTGCCATGGCCAGCTTCAAACTATGGTTCTTAGATCTCAGCCACTTGAGTAGCTAGAATTGCTGGCATGAGCCACCAGCACCTGACTGGAAAGGAGGGTTATTCTGATCAAAATATAATACATGTACATTTGAAATATCATGGTCAATCTCCTTGGCACAATTAATATACACCTAAAAAAAAAAAAAAAGACAGGAAAGCAAAGCAGGCTCTGTTGAGGGTACCAGCAGGATAGGAAAAGGCTAACAGACTGGATGAAGATGAACATGGATGAAGTTATTTACTTGCATGTATAAAAACAGAACAATGAAGCCTGTTGAAATTAAGAATTAGAGAGTGAGTGTGGTAAGGGAAAGTGGTAGAAAGGATCAGTTTGATCAGTCAAGTAATGAAAGAGCAGAGATAAGAGCCAGAAAGCCTGGCTCCCGAAGTGTGGTGCTACCCACCATAGTGCCTGGCCAGCCAGGAACTTACCTCCCGAAGTAGGCGTGCTTCGAGGAGCTCATGGTAGGCTTTAGCAGACTCCTCAAACCTGTCATGTTTCTGCAGATCCAGAGCCTTATGGTATAAGGCAAAAGCCTCTGCTTCCTGCAAACCAAGACAGATATTTTCATATAGTACAAAGGTTTATCTATTTTAAACCAATTATGTGTTTAATGGAGACCATAGTCACTGCCACCTTAACTGTCAGCTGCACACTCTATAGTGGAATTACCCTAACAATCCAGTTTCCCAGAGATGATCACTAGAAGAGTCCTTTATGAGCCCCAAAGCAGACACAAGCAATACAGGCAGCACTGAGTCTACACAATAGCATAGACAACATAGAGAGCCAGAGCAGAGTTAGGGCATCCAAGGTAGGATCCCAGTAGCCCTTTCTAGGTAAAAGTGGTCAACTGGCCCGAGTACAATCCAAAAAGAGTATATATGGCATTATAAGATGTCAATTTGGGGGCTTTGTTCATGGTTTCTCAGGTGCAGCTTCTGAAATCCTTGGAATTTCCTGAGTGATGGGGTAAAAGAGTGTTTCCTGGTCTTCATGACAAATCCTTTTTAACCAGATCTGAGTTTAGTTAACATGATGAGAGGTAACTGAAGTCCTTGGATAGCTTTTCGATAGGCCTGGTGACAATGAGTCAGAGGGTTTGCACTCTTAGGTCTTCCACACCATCACTGCCTTCAGGGAGGGAGGGGAGCTGGAAATCAAGTTCACCATCAGTGATTTAATCAATCTCATCTATGTAATAGAACTTCCTTTAAAAAAAAAAAAACCCTAACAGATGGGTCTGGAGTGCTTCTCAGTTGATGCTGGGAGGTGGTGTACCCAGAGAGAATATGCAAACTCTATACACAACTCCCCATACCTTACCCCATGCATTTCTTCTACTTGGCTGCTCTTGAATTGTGTCCTTTCCAATAACAGAAGTATTTTTCCTGACTTCTGTGAGTCATACTAGCAAATTATAAAACCTAAAATAGGAGTGAAGAACTTTTGATTTTAAAGCCAAGCCAGACAGAATTGTGGATATCCTGGCACTTAATACCTGCAAATGGTACCTAAAGGGAGGGAAGTCTACAGGGCTGAGGCATTAACTTGTGGAGTCCCACATTAATTTGGAGTAGTCAGTGTCAGAACTGACTGAAGTGCAAGACACACCTACTTGGTATCTGGAGAACTGGAAATTCTGTTGGGGTAGAAGAAAATCACCCCACACAACTGAATGCCAGAAGTTTTGTGAGTAAAACAATTCAATGTGGTTTCTCTCCTTTCTTTCCTCCTTCCCTCCTTCTTCTCTTCTATTTTTTGGGGGAAAGAGGGCCAGTCCTGGGGCCTGTGTGCTGTCCCTGAGCCTCTCTGTGCTCAAGGCTAGCACTCTACCACTTTAACCATAGTGCCAGTTTTGGCTTTTTCTGAGTACTTATGGACTTTCCTGCCCTTGGCTAGCTTCAAACTGCAATCCTCAGATCTCAATCTCCTGAGTATCTAGGATTACAGGTGTGAGCCACCAGTGTCTGGCTCCTCTTTTCTTCTCTATCCCTCTTTTTTTCTCTCTTTCCCTCTCCTTCTCAGGTGGAAAATTAACCCAATACCTCATGCATGCTAACTACCACTAAGCCCTTCCTTGCCCTCCTCTGCTCTCTCTTTTTTTAAATTGTTGGTGATATAGTTACAGTTACATAAGTAAGGTAAAGAGGATATTTCTTTTGGACATTTCTTTTCTTGCCTCATACGCTCCCTCCTCTGCTTTCTACCAGATTCTCTGCCTTAGCCTAATCATTGCCTGGAGAGAATGACAACTTCCTCCAACACCCCCACTTGTACCACACCGACATCCCTACAGACCAGAGATAGCTGACTAGTCACTTCAGAAAGAGGTCTGAAACTGCCCTGATTTCACCCATAAAAGGGAGTATGGGACATATATTTATTCCAGGGAAAAAAAAGATAGGAGCAAACCTTCGTTATACTATAATATGGTATAGGTGGAAAAATAAACAGATTAATGGGTGGTAGAAGAAAGGAGTGAGAAAAGAAAGGAAAGGGAAAGGAGAGGGGGAAAGAAGGAGGGAAGGAAAAGGAAGCTGGTTGAAATGGAAGAGTTACTAAGCAACATGGTAGAGAAGAATGATCAACAACCTAGAAAGGCAAAGTTGGACCTGGCTCCTCTACTTATCTGGAGCAAGATTACAGGCAAGGTGGTGCCTCTCAAGGGTCTCATCACACTGTGAGTGGAGGTAATAATCTAGGGAAACTTAAAGCACATCTACCATAAACACTCTCCTGTTTCTTAGTATGCAAACCCCTGAACCTGCACAAAGAATGGGCTGCATGGAATGCTGACCTCAGCTGGAGAAGTAGAGCCTGGAGCTAACAGGAATTCACATTCACACACAGAATATATATATATAGTTTCTCTTCAGTATAACTGTCCCCTACATGAAACAGCTTTAACATGAAGAGAGCTAGCCATCTTTCAAAATGGAATTTCCCCTTAAAATCCTATTAAAGAGATGTCTGAGTGCATGTAAAATGAGATTCTATCAGTAGAAATGAGAATCAAGGTCTACCTGCAGAGGAAGAAGAGCTTAGATTACATACCTGAGCTTCCTTTGTCTGGGTTTTGTGACTTTTAAAGCTTCCTTCATGATCATCCTCAACTGTGGAACTGGCATTTAAAGCTGCAATTCGAATCTAGAGAGAAGAGAAGTGCTGTTTTCACAGAAATACAATTATGCTCCAGCAGATAATCAACTCTACATCGAAAACTACAAGGGAGCAAGGTGTGATGGCATATGCCTGTAATCCCAGCACTCAGGAGGCTGAGGCAGGATGACTGTGAGTTCAAGGCCAGCTAGGCTATACAACAAGACTGTCTCAAAACAAACTTTAAAACAAAAGCTTTAAGGAAATGACCCATGTCTGATCATCTCTGGGGAAAAGAAGTATTACGGAATAGGACATGCCTGAGGAACTAGGCTAATCTGTGTGGGTAGCACATCTCAGTACTCTCCCACTATATAAGGGCAGAGGCTGTGGACACTCTAGCAAAAGCTCAACGCAGTAGAAGACCCTGGTTCTAAAAAAAGAATTCCAAAAGAATATGTTAACTTTGTGCTCTCCCAACAACTGTGGTAAGGCCCACAAACTAAATCAACAGCCAATCATCCAAACCCCTCCTAGGAGGGCCTGTGCTGCACAATGAGTGCTTTCAGAGTCCACCAGAAAATACCTCTCACACCTAAAGGCAAAGTAACAAGCACCACTGGTGCCAGCACCAGAGGCAAGCATCTGTCTTACCATATTCAGAGATTCAGCACGACCACGGAGGATCACTTCCCATCACTGGAAAAGGCTGTGCCAGTCCACAAATCTCCTGGAGAAGGAACAGGACAGACTGAGAAAGGGCTCAGAAACAAACAAGAATACCATTGTGCTACAGGACCACCTGTTTTAGAAATATAATGGGAAAAAATAATAATTGGTTTGAAGGCTGCAAAGATGACAGAATTGACAAGAATGTGGAGATATTAAAATTTCCCATGTTGCTACTGGGAATGTAAAAATGATGCAATGCTGTAAGAAAAGTCTGGCAGTCCCTCAAAATGCTAATAAGAATTAGTATGCAATGTAGTAGGGAAATGAAAACATATCCATACTAAAACTTGCTCTGTTTGTGGCAGCATTATTTATGACAGCTTAAGAGGTGGAAACACCCCCCAAGTGTCCATAAACTGAAGAATGAACAAATAAAATGTTGTACTTACACACACGGAATATTATAAAATATTGTATGTATACCCAAGGCATTAGCCAGTCATAAAAAAAAGTGCTGAGGAATCAAACTGAGGGCTTCATGCATGCAAAGCAAGCACTCTATCACTAAGTCACATTCCCAGTCTCTACATGCCATTTTATAGGCTAGTTCTTCTCAATTGTGTGAGGCTCGAGACTGGACAAAGGTTTTACTGCTAATCAGACCTCTGTTTTTATACAATCTAGGAGTAGTTATACCAAATCAAATGAGAAAAAAATGTGAAAATTACATTAAAATTATGCAATGTTCCAATTTCAGTATCTGTAAAATAAAAATGTTAGAATACTGCCACCCTTTTATGTACAGTGTTTGGTTGTAGTCACATTGCAATACCAGGATTTAAAAGACAGTCTGCCCCTCTACTTAAAATATTGTTATATTGGGGCTGGGGATATGGCCTAGTGGCAAGAGAGCTTGCCTCCTATACATGAGGCCCTGGGTTCGATTCCCCAGCACCACATATACAGAAAACGGCCAGAAGTGGCGCTGTGGCTCAAGTGGCCTTGAGCAAAAGGAAGCCAGGGACAGTGCTCAGGCCCTGAGTCCAAGGCCCAGGACTGGCCAAAAAATATATATATATTGTTATATTTACAACACATGAACTAACATAAACTAGCTTTTCTGACCCCTAAGCAAGAGACCATTCTAAGGATATTCTATGTCCAGCCACAGTGAAAAATCACACAGAAGGAACCTCAGCCACACGGAATCCTACTGTCCCACACTAATGATCCATAATAATAGCCCAGGGCCTGAACTGTTAAATGGCCCCCAAATATGAATGTACAGATACCTGGGAACTGTTAGTCTAGCTAACCAGGGCTCCGCCTCCTCCTGGGAACCAGGACAGTAGAGTGGTCTAGATTCCCACTTGGGAGTTGGGTTGAAGCACCGGGTGACTCCTAGGTAAATCTTTTAACTTTCTCTCAGCCTCACGCTGGATGCCCTGTAAATGACACTAATATCAACACTCACCTCGAAAGGCTGCTGTGAAGGTAAGTGAAAGGACGCGAGGGGGAAAAAGAGGGGGTTAGGGCCGGGTTTCGCACCTAGCAGACGTGAAATCCCCAGTAACTCAGGCCGATGTCATTAGGAACACAGTCCCGGGCGTGCTAGACGCCTCCCGGCGCGGGCAGGAGTGGGAAGGAGGCCCGCAGCGCGAGCACAAGGCCCCGCCTGGTTCCTCGGTCTCGCGGGCCTCCTGACTCCCTACTAGGGCTCTGGGGATGCCCGAGGAGCCCGAAGCGCTCGCATTCCGCGCGCCCTCCGGCCCGCCGCCCTTCTAGCCCGCGCCCCACCCCACCACCGTCACACCCCAGCCGCGCCGGGACCCTGGATCCCCCCACCCCCACACCTACCGCAGGAGAACTCTCCCGGCGTCTCCACGGCAACGGCCCATCCGTCGGGACCTCCGGGCTGGCCGACTGCGCGCCTGACAACAAAGAGCGTTTCCATTGGCTCTGGCGCCGGCCTGGCCAACCAATCAGATAAATCAACTCGCCACTTGCGCGTCCCGCAGGTTCACGCGGGTCCTGTAGGCGGCGTCTTCCAGACTGTGGCCTGATGCCGGTTGCTTCCGGATCCTTGCTCTGGGTCTTTGCTCTGGATCGGACTCCGAGCCTGGTCCTCAGCTATATGAGGAAGGGCTGTGTGTCTTGTCACGACCTGGGACTCGTGCTGGGCGTCCAGAGGGAACCTGAGAAACACCTAGAACTAGGGGTAGAAGAGCATGTCCTCATCCTTGATATCTCTCTCTCTCTCTCTCTCCTATAGTGATATATCACTATACACACACGCACACATATGTACAGGTATGTGTGTATATATGTGTGTTGGTGTGTGTTTTCTAGAAAAGTTGAAGCCCAAAGGCACAGATACATTGAAAGAATTGAAACAAAGAGGGGAGGGGCGAGCCAGTAAACGGAGGGGGAGGAGTGGACCTGTATTTTCAGAAATCACACCGGAAGAAGTTCCTGAGTTTGTGCTCTCCTTTCACAAGGGCTTCTGACTAGGCCTCCACATATGGAAAGAGAATTAATAGTAAAGCATTTTAGGGAAGATTCTCACACTGGTCGAATTCATAACTGCTTATTTCAGTAAGAGTGGATGCTATGGCTCTTTTTGGCCTTATGTAAAGAGTGAAACACATACACACACACACACATTTTCCAAGTCCTGGGTCTTGAAGTCAGGTCCTAGGCACTGTTTTTGAGCTTCTTTTGCTCAAGGCTAGTTTTCTACCACTTGAGCCACAGAGCCACTTCCAGCTTTTTCTGTTTATATGGTACTGAGGAATAGAACCCAGGGCCTCATGCATGCTAAGCAAGCACTCTACCACTAAGCCACATTCTCAGCCCATATATATATACATAAGATGTGCTAAATAACTCATAGGTTCAACTCAATACAAAAAAAAAGTTCTGTTGATGTGCAAGGAGACTCAACCTTGAGTTTGAGAAAAAGTATGCACTGCTATGGAAAAGCACAGTGGACAGAGCAGTAACAAATGCTTTTTTTGTTTGTACCAGTTACTAGGAGACTTGAATTCAGGGCCTGCCTTATGCTCTTGCTTGGCTTTTCCCTTACTCAGGACTGGTGATGTACCACTTGAGCCACTTTCACTTCTAGCTTCTTGCGGGTTAATTGGAATGAGTTCTCACTTTCCTGCCCAGGCAGGCTTCAAATCATGATCCTCAGATCTGAGCCTCCTGAGTAGCCAGGATTACAAACATGAGCCACTGGCACCCAGTAGAAACAGATGGTTTTAACAATGCATGATTGGCTGGGAATGAGGCTTAATAGTAGAGTGTTTGCCTAGCGTGCATGAGGCCCTGGGTTCGATTCTTCAGGACCACATAAACAGAAAAAGCCGGAAGTGGCACTGTGGCTCAAGTAGTAGAGTGCTAGCCTTGAGCAAAAAGAAGCTCAGGGTCAGTGCCTAGGCCGAGTTCAAACCCCAGGACTGGGGGAAAAAATGTGCATGAATAACATGCATCTTGGATCTAGCTCCTAATGCAGAATTGTATTTTGAAAGATGCTTTGGAATGAAATCTTAAAAAAGGTGAGAAACAATGTAGATCATGCCCAATCCTCAGGTATGAGTTACCAGGAAGAAAATTCAGGAACACCATGAAGGGACAAAATAGTAGATCTGCCAGCAGATATAACTCTTCCTTCCTGGGGGTTGATAGATTAAATATGGAAAGACAGTTGTCTAGAAGTGATGCTGCGAGTCAGACCTCAATCCCATCCTCAGGCAAAGTAACCATTCATTCACATTCAACATTCCTTACAGGAAAACAAGACACCTGTGAAACATTTTGACAGAATTGGGTGCAAACACGGGAAGGAATTGTAAATTGTAGCACTTTTCTTTTTTGATGGTACTGGAATTTGAATTTACAGCCTTTTCCACTTGACCCAAGCCCTCAGCCCTTTTTACCGTAGTTGTTTTTTCAGGTAGTCTTTTTGTTTTGTTTTGTTTTGTTTTGTTTTGTTTGCCTAGGACCAACCTTGGACTAGGAACTTCTTACCTAAGGCTCTCCATAGCTAAGACCAAACACAACTTACTGATTGAGATGGGGAGTCTCATAACATTTTGCCTAGGTTAGCCTCAAATAATGATCTTCTGGATCTCTGCTACACACTTGGCCAGCCAACATCTGGCTTTAAATGAGAGGCCCTAAAGCAGTGGTACAAGCACACTAGGCAGTCATATTCCATTGGAACGAATTTATGATACTGACTATACAGAATAAAAATGGTCAACTTGATATTTCATATTTCTCTGGTGCACTAAAGACAAGGATGATCAAATGTCTAAGTATGTGAGGAAAACAGCTCCCACCAGGGTCTAATAGTCACAAGCTGTAAACTCTGTATGAACACCTGGAAAACTACGCAGATAGAAATTTCCTTTGGTTTCTCCCTACCCCACCTGAAAACACTTTGAAATTAAAGCATGATATAAGTAGATGTGATCAAGGACAGCATTCATTCAGTTTCTAGTGGCAAATATTGCATTTATAGGCTTGGAATAGTGGGATGTGATTTTGCAAAGTACAGTTCAAGAGAATTCTCAGCAAGAGTCCTCTTTCTGTGTTTGTGATAGTTCTGGGGCTTGAATTCAGGGCCTGGGCACTGTACCTGGGCTTCTTTTGCTCAAGACTGGCGTTCTACCACTTGAGCCACAATGCCACTTCTGCTTTTTTTTGGTAGTTGGAAATTTTAAAAATATCTCTCAGATTTTCCTTCCTGAGTTGGCTTCAAAACATGATCATCGGATCTCAGCCTCCTGAGTAGCAAGGGTTACATACATGAGCCACTGGAACCAGGCAGAACTCGCTTTTTAAAATAACCAAGGAAGTTCTCTGAAGTCAAGCCAGCCCTATTACTTTACCTGGTACAGCAACCTAAAGAGAATGAATGGTCCACCAGGAGCAGACTATAAGAGCCTTTTCCTTCTTTTTTATAAATTTATTAATTAAATTTTATTGACAAGGTGTTGTGCAAAAGGGGTACAGTTACATAATAGGGCAGTGAGTACATTTCTTGTGATATCTTACACCCTCATTTTTCTTTCCCTTCCCTAGATCAGGTAGGCATGAATACAATATCCAGTATGCCAAAAACATATACAGTAGCCACGTGGCATACGCCAAAGGAAATTCACCTAGAACTTTAAATATAACATCAACAATAGAGTTTGCTTATCCTTGTCTTATATGATCGTACATACATAGTTTTTGAGCTATTGTGATCCACTGAGAGGCCTATTTCCTTCTTTTTTAAACTGAAATTTACTATTTCTTTAGTTACACAAATCTATAGTCTTCCACAAATTTGTCATTCATTTTCAGTATTACGCAATACATGGTATTTTACTATTAGCTTTGCTTTTCAACAAATTTGGTATGGTCCTTTTCCATGTCAATGCCTTATTTTCCTTCATACTAATTATAGTTTCAGTAATATTCAATATTAGGGTATTTTTTACAATTAAAGAATTTTACATTTATGAGTAATACTTTTATTCAATGTTTGCTATCAAAAGACTATAGAGGGGTTGGGGATTTAGCTCAAAGTCTATGGAATGAATGAAGGTACTCCTTCCAGAGATGCCATGAAGTTGCTGTGGAATAGCACAGGGATTGGTGAGGTCTGGCTGGGGGTAGGGGACTGGTATGGATGATAGCCTCAGTTTTCCCACAGGTGAAGTTGTTAGACTCTGACTTCCATTCCATAAAGATGTGAATCTGGATTTGTCAGGATCAAACAGGATCATGAGTATATTATTCCTAGCACATGATAATCATTATTATTTATTGTTAGAATGCTCTCTTCCCAGTTTGAGTGCCTCACCACCTAGCAGGAGTAACCACTCCTATCCTTCTTGTGCCAATCAGAGCGCCATTCTAGAAGATTCCTTCAAATTCTAAGGTCCACCTGGGTGCCAGTTCCTCATGCCATGTACTCTTAGCTACTCAAGATGTGGAGATCTGAGGCTCTTGTTTTGAAGGGAGACCCAGCAGGAGAGTCCATGAGACTCATCTCCAATTAACCACCAAAAAGCCAAAGTGGAGCTGGGGGTCAGCTGGTAGAGTATCAGTCTTTAGGAAAAGAGCTAAGGGATAGCATCCAGGCTTTGAGTTTGAGCCACAGTACTGGCACAATTAAGTAATGAATTAATGAAATAAGCTAAGTGCCAGTGGCCTGTAACCCTAGCTATTCGGGAGGCTGAGATTTAAGGATCACAGTTTGAAGCAGGTCCAGGCAGTAAAGTTCATGAGGCGCTTATCTCCGATTAACCACCAAGAGCTGGAAGTGGAGCTATGGGGTAGAGCATTTCAGTGTCCAGTCTCATGATTAGCAAAAAAAAAAAAAGAGTAACTAATAATAAAATAATTCATTTTAAAAACATATGCCTTTTGTTCCTCACAGGCCTGAAACTAGGCTCAGAAGTTTCTTCCTCCCCAGGAGGAAACTTAAACCCTACGACAGAGTGCCAGATTTGGGGATTAAGGCCTACTTGTGGAGTAGAGAGGTCATTTAGCCTGCTCCCCACCCCTACACATGCTTTATTCAAAGAAGAGACTATACACTGAAAATGTTTTAGTTCCTGATTTGGCTGGGGTCCCCTAATTATACGGCATCCAGAACCTGGTTGTCCCGACTATCTAATTCAGTACTCTTCTCAGTACCCCATAACCTTCCTCACTAGCTTCACCTGGAACCAGTTTGGCCACTGTTCCAGGGAACATACCAGATTTCCTTGCTACCAGACTGAAAAATGTCTTGAAAATCAGACTGTCTTCTTCAAAGTAATAAAAACGCTCCTACTTTACCAAGTGCCAAGGCAGGTAAAGGATGCACGCTATCCTGATGATCCTTGCAGGACCCCTGGGAGAGTAACTAAAAAATGCTTTCTAGCCAGGTGCCAGTGGCTCATGGCTATAATCCTAGCTACTCAAGAGCCTGAAATCTGAAGCCAGCCTGGACAGGAAAGTTTGTGAGACTCTCATCTCTAATTAACTACCAAAAAAGCCAGAAGTGGATCTGTGGTTCAAGTTACAGAAGGCTAGCCTTGAACAGAAAAACTCCAAGGCCCTGAGTTCAAGTCCCAGGATCAGCACAAACAACAACAAAACTTGACTATCTAGGTGTCAGTGGGGGCTGAGATCTGAGGATCATGGTTTGAAGTCAGCCTGGGCAAGGACGTCTGTGAGAATCTATTAACTACCATTAACCTCAGAAGTGGAACTGTAGCGCAAGTTGTAGAGAACCAGCCTTGAGGGAAAAAAGATAAGGGACAGGGCCCAGGCCCTGAGTTCAAGCTCCAGTGTCAGCATGAGAGAGAGATCCTTACCAGAGATTAGCTGGATACACTAGATACACAGGTCCCAGAAACCATGTCTTCCCCAGACCTCACAGTATGAAAATAAAACAGAATAAAAGCAACACTGACAGAGCTTTTTATGCATATATGTGTGTATAGTTATTCTAAAGGTGATGTACAGAGTGATCACAGTTACATGTCAGGTAATGAGCACCTTTCTTTTTGGGCAATTTAACTCCTTTCCTCACTCTCTCGTTTCTCCCTCCAGTCCTTACCCACAAATTGTAGTTTGTTTTCCAGTTTCTAGTGAGTATCACTGCTGCATTTGTATACCCTTTGTCCCTGCATTACTGTTCCCCTCCTCCCAGAGCTATATTTCTATTATTATTAAGGTGTTGTTTAGAGGGATTATCATTCCATAACTCAGGTAATGAGTAATTTCTTTTTGGGACAATGTCACTCCTTCCTTCTTTTTCCTCAGTTTCCCCCCTCCCGTCCCTGCCCACAAATTGCATAGGAGAGAACTTTATGCTTTGTGTGTGTGAATTTAGGGACAAGATGCTGTCCCTGAACCTCTTTTTGCTCAAGGTTAGTGCTCTATCACTTCAGCCAGAGCTCCACTTTTGGCTTTCATTTTTGGAAGTCGTTTATTGGAGACAGTCTCATCAACTTTCCTGCCAGGGCTGGCTTGGAACTGTGATCTATAGATCTGTCTCCTTTGTAGCTAGGACTACAGGTAAGAGGCACTGGAACTTGGCTTAAGATGCTTCTAAAAATGGATATGGAAGGTCATTTGCAAGTCCTAGGTTATTGTGAAGCCCCTTAAGATGAACTTAAGTCTTCTCTATTCTTTGACCACAGGCATCTGGAATGATTTGGACCCTGAACCACTGGATAATTAACACCGTGTACAGAGATTTAAAATGCATACCAAGAAGTTATCACTCTTATTTTACAGATATGTCTACAAAATATATACTTTCTTTTCCTTCTACCCCTCAAGCAACCCCTTTCTCATGGAGTTCTACAGATTTTGTACTGCTTTTTTATAATTTAACACTGCTTGTTCGTGTAAAGTCCTACATTCCTTGCCTTTCTCAGAACACTGGATCAGAGATATCTCCCAGGCTGCAGTTCCTAAGATCCCAAATAAAGTCCTTTTATAGTTTCTGAGTTTGGGTGGCCATTAACAAAACACTTCACAGCTGAAAATGTATTTAATGCTCTGGTCACCCAGTTAATAGACCTACCAATAGAATTTAGGACTCAGGAGTCAAGGGGCCCAAGACACTGGGCCTTGATGTGTATATCCTTCCTGAGCAAAAAAAAAAAAAGATTATCATTTCCTCCACTTTATGCAGAGCCCTTGAGGCAGGTTTGACACCTCTGGGTGCACAGTAGTCATAAATGGGTCCTTTGGCTATCTATCCTGACCCACGGCTAGCTCCTTAGTGAGGAACTCAAGCAGACCCTGTGGCCTCTATTTTTCTCCTCAGTGCCCATCACGCCAATGGAGGGCACCAGCACTGCAGATCCAAAAAAATGACATGCTCAGGCCAGTCCTCGCCATCTCATTCTTGAGCTGTGAGGGGCAAGAAAGTTTCTTCTGATGCTTGAGCTACCTGGCTAGTGGTGAGGACCAATTTCCCTCTCCCCTAAGCCTGCCCCTGGGACTACAGTGTTTAAAAGTTGGGATTGGGGGCTGGGGATATAGCCTAGTGGCAAGAGTGCCTGCCTCGGATACACGAGGCCCTAGGTTCGATTCCCCAGCACCGCATATACAGAAAACGGCCAGAAGCGGCGCTGTGGCTCAAGTGGCAGAGTGCTAGCCTTGAGCGGGAAGAAGCCAGGGACAGTGCTCAGGCCCTGAGTCCAAGGCCCACGACTGGCCAAAAAAAAAAAAAAAAAAAAAAAAAGTTGGGATTGGGGCCGGGAATGTGGTTTAGCAGTAGAGTGCTTGCCTAGCATGCATGAAGCCCTGGGTTCAATTCCTCACTACCACATAAACAGAAAAAGCCAAAGGTGACACTGTGGCTCTAGTGGCAGAGTGTGCTAGCCTTGAACAAAAGCAGCTCAGGGACAGAGCCCAGGCACTGAGTTCAGCCCCGGGACTGGCAAAAATAAAAAGCTGAGATTGTATCTGGGGAAGATGACAAGAGGATGTGTGGAAGGGGAGCCAGCCAGTTTAAGGGTTACAAAAATCAGGGGTTGGTTGGAGGGCTGGGGCTGCTGACAGAAGCGGGTAGGAGGGTGCAGGCAGGACCTTCAGGCCCCATACCATCTCTGCCTGGTCCCTACAGACAACTTTTAGAGACTCTCATGACCAATGCTGAGCCACATTCTAGCAAGGGGTAAAAGTTTCCTTTAAATGGCAGAAAACAGTGGGTTGATTCAATATGATTTATCTCATCAGTGTTGCAAAGTTATTTGAATTGGAAATTTTGAATATAATTTTGAATAAATTTGAATAAATTTATAAATATAATTTGAATAAATTTGAATATGATTTAAAATTGTGTGGGTGTATATGGACAATTTCAGTTACAAATGTAAATGTCTATATAAATGTGCAGGACAAAGGATCCCCCATGGGAAGTCAGAGAGGCCAAGACACTCAGTCTACCATGATGTTTCTGGTCCCCTTATGAGTTCATTTATTATGTGTCAGCTATCAGAGACTATGGGACACAAGACAGGTAGAAAGGTTGTGACAATCTTAAGAGAAAATGGCATTGTAGTTACACGCTGAGTATGATGACAAACACCATGTTTCTCATGTTTGGTGTGGCTTTTGCAAAGTAAATAGCTTCAGTAACTTCTCAACAAGAGTTATGTGCAGTCAAGTCCAGGGAAGGTGCCTGAAATGCAGCCATCCCCATTTGGCTGGTCAGCACAGAAGTCAGTAGAAAACAATAGTCATCGCAGCACAATTTGCCATAGCTAGAATCTGGAACCAACCCAGATGCCCCTCAGTAGACAAATGGATCAGGAAAATGTGGTACATATACACAATGGAATTTTATGCCTCTATCAGAAAGAATGACATAGCCCCATTTTTAAGGAAATGGAAGGACTTGGAAAAAATTATACTAAGTGAAGTGAGCCAGACCCAAAGAAACATGGACTCTATGGTCTCCCTTATTGGGAATAATTAGTACAGGTTTAGGTGAGTCATAGCAGAGGATCACAAGAGCCCAATAGCTATACCCTTATGAACACATAAGATGATGCTAAGTGAAATGAACTCCATGTTATGGAAACGATTGTTATATCACAGTTGTAACTACTTTCAACGTCCCATCTGTATCTGTAGCTTCTATTATTGATGATGTTCTTGTATCAGCTTCCTGTGGTTGTACCTACACTATCTCTGTAATCTTATCTGAGTATATTGGAAACCATGTATACTGGTATTAGAAGTAGGAAATTGAAAGGGAATACCAAAATTGAGAGACACAGGGTAAAAAAAGACAAACAACTACAAAAGCAATACTTGCAAAACCGTTTGGTGTAAGTGAACTGAACACCTCATGGGGGGAAAGAGCAAGGGGGAGGAGAGAGGGGGTTATGAGGGACAAGGTAACAAACAGTACAAGAAATGTATCCAATGCCTAACGTATGAAACCGTAACCTCCCTGTAAATCAGTTTGATAATAAAAATTTGAGAAAAAAAAAGAAAGAAAAAGCCAAAAAAAAAGTTAGAATTCACAGTATATCAGAAGTTCCAGACACAAGGCCTCACTGGCCTCTACATATGGATGTAGAGAGCAGAAACTCCAGGCTTAGCCCTTTACTCAAAATTTCAGCACTGTGAATATATCAAATAGCATCTCTGAAAACAGGAAACATGCCATTTCAGTGTGCCTCTTAAATCTCATTGTCCACAACAATCTGAATGCTTTTTAGGAAAGGAATTAGAGAGGGAAAAAGTCATGTATGAACTGTTTCTGGTGGCTCACACCTGTAATCCTGGCTAGTCAGGAAGCTGACTTTCCCAGGCAGGAAAAGTCCTTTTATTTCCAATAGCCATCAAAAAGCCAGAGGTGGAGCTATGACTTAAGTGGTAGAGCACTGGCCTTGAGTGAAAAAGCTAAGCAACAGTACCCAGGCCCTGAGTTCAAGCCCCAGGACCACCCCCCACCACACACAAAGGAGTTATATGGCAAGTGATGGTAGCTCCTGCCTATAATCCTAGCTACTCAGGAGCTGAAATCTGAGGATCACAGTTTAAGGCCAGCACAGGCAAGAAAGGCCATGAGACTATCTCCAATAAACTACCAAAAAGCCAGAAGTAGAGTTGTAGCTCAAGTGGTAGAGTGCCAGCCTTAAGTAAAAGACACTCATGGACAGCACCCAGGCCCTAGGTTCAAGCCCCAGGATGGTGTGCGCACACACGTGCACACACACACACACACACACACAAAGTCATGCTTGAATAATGATATTCTTTATTTGGTTTGAGGATAGTGAAGAGAAGAACTAAGGTAAAGCCACAGATATATCTGCAGAAGGATTGCTAATATCAGGCCTCTGGACAGGATAGCCAGCTCACAGATGCCATGGATCCTTGTTGCCAATCACAAAAATGTCATGACTGTCCCCTTCTTCCCAATCTGCCAGAGATCCACTGGGTGAAAGCGGATAACTATCCTTCAAGAAACAGGAGAAAGTTGTCAGCTCCTTGGATAACTCCCAAACTTGCAAGACACATCTACTAGGCATCCCTGCAGTGGCTTCTCAGACCAGCCCACATCAGCCCATAAGGCCTTTTCCAATCTGCTCATCACAGTTAATGATCTTCAACTGACACAGACAGAACAGGTTGCTAGGTGATAGCTGTACATGGGCATGACCCACCCGGGGCAGACACAACACAATGTAGGTATGCCATGTGGTTAATTGTGCAGTCTAGAAGGGGAGATAGCTCTTCCTATTCCTATATGCAGGGTCCCTGTGGACTGGCCCAATGTACTAGCCATCTGGTTTCTTCAGTCTGACTCAACACTAGGCACAGGGTGACCCCCAACTAAAGTTTGTGGAATAAATAAAAGTGTTCCTTCCAGAAATGACATGAAGTTCCTGGTGAAGAGCCCTAGGCATTGGGCTAACCTGGTATGGATAAGGGACCAGAAGGGATGACAGCCTCAGTTTTTCCATTACCTCTTGGGAATGGCTAGTCTGCACAGAGGGCCCATGAACAGGGTTGGTAAGGATCAAATGTGATTATGGGTATAATGTTCCTAGCACATATTAGGTATGAGTATACTGGTTATTTGTTAAAATTCTCTCTAGCAGGAACAAGACATTCCCACCAACCTTCCTGGGCCAACTAGAGCTCCATACTGGAAAGTTCTTTCAGAATTCTCATGCCCATTGTTGCCTGCAGACATAGACTAGGCTTAGAAATATTTTCCCTCCAGGAGGAAACTTTAATCCTGCCACAGAAGGCCAGGTCTGGGGGTAAGGGCCTTCTTGTGGGGGAGGGAAGGTCACTGACCCTGCTTCCTCTTTTCACAGAAAAGGAGGCTGCAAATGAAATGTTTCATGTCCAGGTTTGTCTGGGCTCTCTTAGTTGTGCCAGGCCCAGAATCCAAATGCCTAGACATGCAGGCCACGGTTCTCTTCAGTACCCCCCTCCTCTAGCTTCATCTAGTCCAAAGGGCTCATTCTTAGGACATACCCAGATTTCCTTCTGAACAGAATAGAAAAGTTCTCTTTGAAATCCTTCTTCAGGATAATTATAAATACCCTCATACCTTGCCAGGTACCAAGGCAAGATGCATCACACAAGCCATCCCAAGAATTCTTACAGTACCCCCAGAGAGGTGTTTTAAAAAGGGCCTTCACAGTGGGCAGATTCCTTTGCATTGGCTTTTTTACTCAAGGCTAGCACTCTACCACTTGAGCCACACCTTCACTTCCAGCTTTTTGGTGGTTAATTGGCGATAAGGGTTCTCATTGAACTTCCTCTCCAAGCTGGGTTTGGAACTCTGATCCTCAGATCTCAATCGATCCTCTGCCTCCCTGCCTCTCACCCCCGCCCCCCTTTCTCTTTTCTTTCTCAAGCTTACATAGGAACCCTGAGGCAGACCCCCACCTCCGGCTGCTAGGAGTCCCTGAGATTTTCTCACTACCCCTACCTACCGGTCCTGGTCCAGGCCCAGCTCCTTGGTGAGGAACTCAAAGAAGCGGGCGCTGTGGCCGCGGTTCTCCTCAGCTGTGCCCACCACACCGATGGAGGAGACGATCAACTGGACACAAGGCTCTGTGGATCCACCCAGCATCATGGTCATGTCAGGCCTAACTGTAATGATCACACGCTGCAAGGGACACAAAGGTTTCACTAAAGCTGGGATCCGTAGGGTTTGCGTCGGAGTTCGGGGGAGCCTGAGGGTCGGCGAGTGCGGGAGTGGGAGGGGCGGGGGGAGGGGCGGAGGCGTCGGGGCTCAGGATGCCCTCCGGCGTCCCGGAAGGGCACCGCAGGGTCCGGGCTGGGGAGGCAGGGCGGGCCCAGGGGTCCGGAAGCACGGGAGGTCAGTGGGCGGACCGGGCGCTCCTGGGGAGAAGGGTACCGGTTTCGGCGAGGAGGCGGGACGCGGACGGAGCGCGGCTGCGGAGCTCCTCCAGCCTCCCGTCTCCAGGATGCCCACTCACATCTTCAGGTTTGTTCAGGATGGCGGCGGTGGTCGCGCATAGCCGCTTCTCCAGCCCTGCGGGCACGCGGTTGGCGGGCAAGTTCGTGTCCAGCTCAACGAACGGCATGTCTAGGGAGAGGCACCTCGGCCGCCGGGAAAGGGCGCGCGGGGCCCAACGCCGGAAGCCCGGGTTCCTAGGGTGACGGAGTAGGGCCTGGGGGCGGGGACCCACGACACCCAGGCTTCTCATTGGCTGGGCAGACTCCTCGCTCTCCGATTGGCTGCCAGGGCCACACCCCCTGGCTCTGAAGTCACGTGTTCTGGCAGTAAATTTCTGGAAACCCGACCTTCCAGAATCTTAGGGGGTAATCCCACCCCCAATAGGACTTAGACTGTGAACCCAGGCTCCGCCCAACCCACTCCCACCAGGGATTGGTATTTCCTTCTCAGACTTTCAAGCTAGGAACTCACCCGTTCCTGTTCCATTACTTATGTAAAGAGCGAAGCACACAGTTCTGTAGGACCCTCTACCTTGCACATGGTGTTTAAAATGGTTTTGAATGAATTCAAGCAACTTCCATCTAGGAACCTGCTGTATCCCTTGTTTTTCTGTTACAGAGTTTCCTTATGTAACCTCAACTTCCTACATAGCTCAGGCTGGTCTGAAACTTTGGACTCCCCTGCTGCAATCTCACCCCTTCCCCCAGTACTAGGGTTAATAGTGTTTTTGAACCCTAGGGGCCTTGCATTATAGGCAAGCACTGTATCACTGAGCACTCAATATGCATTTCTTTTGAACAACCTGGAAACCTGCCCACAGGTGGGGCTTGGTAAGCCCTTGGTTCAAGGACATCTCCACTTGGTCCCCAACACACTGGGCTTTTGTGTAAATGATGAGTCACTATACCAAACAGTGTCACATAATTTAAGACAAGGCAATCTGTCCAGTTACATATAGAAAAATTTTGGCTTGTTTTGTTTTTTGCCAGTCCTGGGGCTTGAACTCAGGGCCGGAGCACTGTGTCACTGGCTTCTTTTTGCTCAAGACTAGCACTCTGCCACTTGAGCCACAGCGCCACTTCCAGCTTTTTCTGTATATGTGGTACTGAGGAATCAAACCCAGGGCTTCATGTACAAGAGGCAAGCATTCTACCACTAGGCCATATTCCCAGCCCCTACATATAGAAAATTTTAAGGGTGGATATTATAAGAACCTCCATGGAAAAGCAAGTGGCAAAGAAACTCCATCAACTTTTCTTGTCTGATTAGGAGTTGATTTATTAGAAAATTTGCAAAAAAGAGGGTCCATGACACAAGATTGGTAGGTTATTAGAGTCATGAAGATGGTGAGTTTGGAACACAGACAGGGGTTAGAGTTAGGAATAAGTATAGGACACCATGGCAGCTCAGTAAATGGATGACTAAGAAATAAATAGGGACTTCTCTCCCTGCAAGAATGTTCATGAGGCAACCATTGTAACCCACCAGGGGGAGACAAAGTCACCTCAGAAAGAGGAAAGAGATTTGGTGGAGAGAGGTCATTCCTGATCAGATATCCCTTTACTCCATCTGTGACATGCACTCAAACCAGGAGTCATGGAGCTTAATCTCTGCCAAAACTGAGAGAGGGAAACACTGGAGCTAAGGCACCAGTGAGGTCAACTCATCTGGTTTGGGACTGGGGAGGTCAGAGAAGTCTCCCTAGGGAAGTGACATGGTGCTAAATGCTAATGACTAGTAGAGGCACCAGGCAAAGAAGTTAAGGTGAAGACATTGTGAGCAGAAGCCAAGGTGACTAGGGGAGAGGGATGTGAAATTGAGGCAGGATAGACTAGGGAAAGTGAGGCATGGTAAATGGCTGCCAGGAATTCAAAGACTCAAGCTTAAAGTGAGTCCGTCTACTTAAGATTAAGGGAACAAAGTCACTGTGTAGGGGGAAATGAAGCAAGATAGACTAGGGGAAAATGAGGTCTGATAACCTTACAGAAAATAAGGAAACATTCATCCATCTACATCCCTTAAGCTTAATAAGAGACCAAAGTCAGTTAGGGGAAAATGAGGCAGGATAAACTGAGGAAAATGAAGCCTGAGGAAAATGAAGCCTGATAAAGGCAACTCAGAAACATGATATTGAGAAACACAGAAGCACTATCTTTGCTTCAAAGAGAGACAGCAGGATACATTCCTTCCAGAGAGATACATTTCTCACCCCAGGAATTAACATTTGTTTGGTAGGATATGTGCCTTCCCCCAAAATGTAAGCAACCTCCTACCCAAAAGGTAGACAACAGAACAATAAGGCACCTTTCTTATCTTAAGGACAAGCATCTGTTTTAGAACAGCATGAATACCTAGAAGAAATGCCCCAAATACTCAGGAACTCAGAAAGTGTTAACACCAGGACAGATAAAACATCTATCTTGGTACCATGTACCTTTACCTTTACCATGCAAATACCCCTAACTGCCAAGGAGCTGTGTATCTCTCTGTCTCTCCTCAAGAGCACCCACACTCTGTTAAGAGTGTGCCCCTTTTTTCTGCTTGTCTGTTTGTCTACTTTTGTTTGCTTGCCTGCTTGACTACCTACCTACTCAATACTTCCTCAAGTTTTGTTTAATTTTTTACTATCATGACTTGTCCAGAAATTCTTTTTTTTTTTTTTTTGCCAGTCCTGGGCCTTGGACTCAGGGCCTGAGCACTGTCCCTGGCTTCTTCCTGCTCAAGGCTAGCACTCTGCCACTTGAGCCACAGCGCCACTTCTGGCCATTTTCTGTGTATGTGGTGCTGGGGAATCGAACCCAGGGCTTCATGTATACGAGGCAGGTGCTCTTGCCACTAGGCCATATCCCCAGCCCCAGAGAAATCCTTATTCTGTTATCAAAGTCAAGAACCCTAAGGAAGAGTCCCTACTTATAAAGGTTAAACTTCACTAACCTTCACCTACATCAGGTGACAAAATGAACAGGACCAAAGGGAGCAGTTTGGAAGAATGGGGCAAAGTCCTTCACTGACAAGTTCCATGACTTGCATTTTAGCCTCGGTGAAGTGAGGAACCATGGGAAATTTTCAAAAGAAGAGGGATGGATCCAATGGTTTCCCAGGTCAAGTTGCAACACATATTTGAGAACAGATGTTTGAGTAGAATTGGTCAGACACATAAAAGGAAGGTGGCCATGATGCCTGGAAGGAACCCATGGATTTATCCCATTACAACCAGAGAGACAGGCAGCCTTGTCTCTTTATTCTGACAAATCATTGTTTTCCTGAATGGCTCCACAGGCCCACACAACTCATTCACTGCAACAAACTCTTCAGTGAATGCTTAAATGCCTCCTTCAAGGTCGGCTCCAATGGTGGCATGTCCTTGGCCTTCAAGACAACTGCATGTGCCTCCTGGAAGAGGTCCTCTCCCACTGCAGCCTCCACACGGCGGCGCCATGCGGCCAGCTTGGGCCGGCTTTCAAACACATGGCAGCCAGCACTCACCGGCTGTGGAGAAAAAATGCAGGTTGGCACAGCCAAACACAAGGCAACATGACCTGCCTTACAGTTTACCTGAATGAATCTTAGTTTCACTACCATGTGTCTAATTGGCTGGGTGGGAGGAGTAGAGTGTGACCCACTTCTATGAGAAACCACAACAAGAAGGCCTCTTATATCCCTATATGAGAACTTACAAAGACCACCTTTTTTGTTGTGCTGGTACTACGGTTTAAGTTCAGGGTCTGAGCACTGTCCCTTAGCTTTTTTTGCTCAAGGCTAGCACTCTACTACTTGAGCAATACCTCCACTTCTAGCTTGTTTTGGTGGTTAATTGGAGATAAGAGTCTTCTTGGAACCAGGGACTGGTGGCTCACACCTATAATCCTAGCTACTCAGGAGGCTGAGATCTGAGGATTGCAGTTTGAAGCCAGCCTGGGCAAGAAAGTCCATGAGAGTCTTATTGCCAATTGCCCACTCAAAAGTCAAAAGTGAAGCTATGGCTCAAATGGTAGAGTACTAGCCTTAAGCAAAAATGTTAAGGGACAGCACACAGGCCCGAAAGCCCTGGTACTTGCACCCAAAAAAAATGATTTCATGAATGTAAGAGGGAAGTGTTTCCTGGTTATGTAGACAATTGTACATATGGCTTCATTCTAAGAAGCTTTTACATTTCATTTAAAAGTCCGTACCTTCTTCAATTTGCTATAGTCTACATTCACTGAGTTAAACTTGCATTGAGCTGGGAACCGGTAACTCACATCTGCAATCCTAGCTTCCTAGGATGCTGAAATCTGAGAACTGTATTTTGAAGGCAGCCCAAGCTGGAGAGAGTCTTATTTTCAATTTAACCACCAAAAAGCTGGAAGTAGAGCTGTGGCTCAAGTGGTAGAGCAGTATCCTTGAACAAGAGAGCTCAAGGACAACACCCAGGCCCTGAGTTCAAGTCCCAGGATAAGCAGGGGGGAAAAAAGAATATTTTGGATTTATCTACCTGAGATAAGAGTCTCACAAACTTTCTTGTCTGGGCTGGCTTTGAACTTCAATCCTTAGATCTCAGTCTCCTGAACAGTTTAGGATTAGAAGTGTGAGCCACTGGTGCCCAGTTTGAAGATAACATTTTATAGATGAAGACTCATTTCAGAGGATGAAATGACTCTGCAAAATCAACATCAGGGACAAAAGCTCCCTCCCAGGACTCTCTATTCACAGAGAGCTACCCCCACTCCATGGCACTCACATGCATCAGCTCAGTGATGGCCACCAAATCAGCCACAGAGATATTGGGCCCTGTCAGGAAGGGCTGGTCCCGCAGGAACTTGTCCTCCAGTAGCTGCAGACACCTGTCCAGTTCAGCTAAAGTGCTTGTCAGTGTCTCAGGGGGTACATTTTGGCCCAGGATCACAGGGAACATCAACTGGAGAGCCAGCAAGCAGATAGAGGATCAGACTCTGCCTAACACTCATCCTTTAGCATACTCCCATCCTGTATATCACAAACCTTCAGCTCTCCCTTGGCTCTTTGCCTGTATGAAGGCTTCCATAGATTCTCACTTTTCTTGTGACTCAGGTTGAACACAAAGTCTTCCCCAGTGCAGCAGCTACTCTGTACCTGCTCTCTCCCTACCTCACACTGTACCAGAGAATTCCCACAAGGGGCATGATTCTGAATCTCCTGGGAGGTAGTTAAAGGGCATGTTCCTAAAACACCACAGCTGGCAGTCTCTAGCATTCCAGGAGTTGGTGTTCTGAGGTTCCAGGTCTGAATAGAATTCCTTAAACAGAAAATGCTACCCAGTACTGGTGGCTCACACCTGTAAAATCCTAGCTACTCAGGAAGGCTGAGATCTGAGCATCATGGTTCAAAGCCAGCCTAGGCAAGAAAGTCTGTAAGACTCTTATCTCCAATTAACCACTAGAAAACTGGAAGTAGAGCTGTGTTTCAAAGTGATAGAATGGTAGCCTTGATCAAAAATTGCTCAGGAGCAGTGCCCATACCCTGAGTTCAAACCCCACAACTGAAACCACAAAAAAGGACCATCACTTTAGCATGTTGGGAGGTATCCCCGTTCTGGGACTCACCTTCTGCCACATGGCCCTGGTGCAGCAACTCCGCAGGGCTGTGTGCTGCCAGGACAAGTACTCATCCACACGGGCTCGGGCCTGCAGGTCCTGGGGGTACCAGTGGTCAGGGGCCTTGTACTTGCGGCTCAGATACAGCAGGATGGCCACACTAGGTGAAAGGGACAGGACTGGAGGATATGCTCCAGTCACTTTTCCACTAGTTATTGAGACAGTTTCACTATCCACAAAGTGCAAAGGAGGAATGTGAGGCTCAGGGAGGTTAGGCGACAACCAAGGTCACACAGCTCTGCCTCATCTGAATGAAAGGTTCCAAAGGAGAAACAAAACCTTGTGGATTTCAGAAGGAACCAGGAGTTCAGGAGAGGTTTCTAGGAGGAAAGGGCAACTGGAATACCACTCCCCACCAGATGTGCAGGATGGACAGAGTCAGGAGCATGGCCACTGTCTTCCTCATACAGCTGGGAGAGTCTTTCTAGGTGACAAGGGGGCACTGCTTGCCACCCTGCCCCACTTCCTGCTCAAATCCTCTATCTATCTCCCACAGGAAGCCCTTCCTGGCCATACTCTTGGACATATCCCATCACATCTGTATGTGCAGCCTCAACCCACAGCTCCTCATGCCTCCCTAGATGTTGGACTCTGCACAGACCATAGGCTCTGAAGCCACATGGCCCAGAGTGTGAATATGACTCTTCCATAGAGGCTCTCTGCGGGCTTGGTAAAGAGTAGTACCACCCTTCAGCCACCAACCTGGGGTCTGGCCTTGGCTCCCTCTCCCCTCCTCTATGACCAATCCTTCAGTCTGACCTTTCCTTTTTTTTTTTTTTTTTTTTTTTTGCCAGTCCTGGGCCTTGGACTCAGGGCCTGAGCACTGTCCCTGGCTTCCTTTTGCTCAAGGCTAGCACTCTGCCACTTGAGCCACAGCGCCACTTCTGGCCGTTTTCTGTATATGTGGTGCTGGGGAATCGAACCCAGGGCCTCATGTATACGAGGCAAGCTCTCTTGCCACTAGGCCATATCCCCAGCCCCTCAGTCTGACCTTGAATAACACTCAGGGCCAGTTGTTGTCCCATCCTACATCACCACCATTGTGGTTTGAGGTCCCAGTACTTTGTACTTGGATTCCCACCCCACTCCAGACAAATAATTTTAAACACAAGGGGGATCACTGCTGTCCTCTGCTCAAAATTGCCAATGGCTCTATTCATCCATAAGAAAAATCTAACTCTTCCCTGTGCCAGAAGCTCTCTCTGCTCTCTTTCCTCTTGTTGTGCTCCAATCCCTGGCCCACTTGTTCTTTAGCTTGTTTCCAACATGGCCTATCTCATGGTCTTCACCCTTATTCTTCCCTCCAATCAGAACATGCTTCCCATATACCACACCAGTTCTGTAGACTCCTATTCAGTTACCACTTGATAGGTGGGCCTTTTGTTAAAATCACTTACCCCAAATTACCGCCCCCCCCCCACACCTATCTTTTCCACAGCAATCACTATATGACTTACCACATGTTTTTATGGATTATTCTCGGCTCCTCCCTCTACAGTGTGAGTACCATGATAGCCATGTTCTCTGTCTAAGCCCCAGAGTCTGGATGGGGCTGGTGTTGTTTGTGTATGTGCGTGTGTGTGTGTGTGTGTGTGCATGCAGAATTATTAGGGTTTGAACTTAGGGCCTGGACACTGTTTCTTAGCTTATTTGCTTAACTGGTGCTCTACTATTTGAGCCACAGCTCCATTTATGGCTTTTTTTTTTTTTTTTGGCCAGTCCTGGGCCTTGGACTCCGGGCCTGAGCACTGTCCCTGGCTTCTTCCCACTCAAGGCTAGCACTCCGCCACTTGAGCCACAGCGCCGCTTCTGGCCGTTTTCTGTATATGTGGTGCTGGGGAATCGAACCTAGGGCCTCGTGTATCCGAGGCAGGCACTCTTGCCACTAGGCTATATCCCCAGCCCCATTTATGGCTTTTTGGTGGTTAATTGGAGATAAGAGTCTCATGGACGTTCTCCCCTGGGCTGGTTTCAAACCTCGCTACTCATATCTTAGCCTCCCAAGTAGCTAGGATTATAGGAGTGAGTCACCAGCATTCGGCACGTAGTGTTGATAGATACTAAGTTCACTGAAGCTTAGTTCAACTCCCCAGGGAAATAACACATTCCCCAAGGATCTATAGGAGAAAGAATTTTCCATCTGCTTGGTGTCTCTCTTCATTTATACTCTTCTTCCTTCTGAGACCTAGGCTAGAGGGAAGGAACCTGGCAGTGAACTGGGCCCTTGATCTTATGTAACTGCCCTTGCCCAGCCTGTTTCCTCATCTGTACAATTTAAGATGGGAGAGAATATGCCAAAACTTCAACAACCCTTCTTAGCCCTGGATCCCTCTGCTAACTTTAGCCCACTCTCTATGCTGAGTCTGGTAAAAAAAAAAAAAAAAAAAAAAAAAAGGAGGAGAAGGGGAACGGGGAGGAGGAGAATAAAAGAAAAGAAACTTGGTATACCCAAGCCCTAGCTTCAGCCTTCAATCATGAACAATAGTGACTGTATCCACAAAGTCCAACTGCAGGCTAGGGATTCATTACCTCTCAGCCAAGATGAAGTCCCCATCCTTCAAGGCTGGCACCTTCTTCAGAGGGTTCACCTGGGCAAAGGAGTCAGTGTAGTGCTGGCCTATGGGAGAGATCGGTGAAAGATAGGGAGAAAACCCTTGAGACTTCTGAGATATTTGCCTGACTTTCCTTTTTTTCCAGTCCTGGGGCTTGAACTGGGTCTGGGAAGTCTCTGAGCTTTTATGCTCTACCACTTGAGCCACAGCTGCACTTCTGACTTTTTGTGGTAAATTGAAGGGTCTCACAGACTTTTCTGCCTGGGCTGGCTTCAAACTTCAGTCCTCAGATCTCAGCCTCCTGAATAGCTAGGATTATGGGCATGAGCCACCAGTGCCCAGGTCCTCTAAATTTTGATACTGTTTTCTTCAGGGAAGAGGCCACTGTGCTGGTCAGTGGATTACAGACGCTGACCCCCATTAGAGTTCCCTGAGTGGCAAAGCCTAGCCCAAGCAAAAACTTAACTTGAGCTTGGAGGGAGAGGGATTCTGTCACACTATAGTCTACACCCAGCCATTTCTGCCCATGGGTCAGACAGTTTAGTCTTATCTCTAAGCTCAAACTCAGATTCATTTTGTGTCATTGGGGTTCCCAGGTTTGGTTTATCTCCATATAACCCAGGCAAGTTCTGGAGGGCACATTAAGATATGTGTGTGTGTGTGTGTGTGTGTGTGTGTGTGTGTGTGTGTGTGTGTGTGTGTGTGTGTGATCTGAGAACCTCCGTTGAACCAGGCTCCAGCTTGACCAATAGGTAGAGGGCTTCTTTTTCCTTGTCCTGAGTGGACACTGTCACTCCTGCCTATTCTTCCTACACAAACTGCCTGTGTCCTGTTCCCCTCCTGCTGCAGGTGGTTCAAGTTGGGTCTACCAAAGACATCCAGTAGGAGGGTTCAGCTGAGCAGGGGTCTTCTGGCCTGTCCAGAAGGCTCTGGATACTGTACCTGCTCTACTGTCCAGTTAAGGCTCTGCTTCCTTCCCTGGATTCTACTCCAGTTGTTTTCCTAGGCTAGCCAGACTAGCAATACTAACAGCTCCAAGTGAGGGTACTGGCCTCCCAATACCCTCTTGGGGAACCTCCCAGCCCCAAGAGCAGTCAGAAGCAAGAAAAAGCAACTGTGGAAAGGAAAGATGTCCAAAGTGGAAGGGCCTTAGGCTGGAGCAGGCAGCGAAAAAGACCCCTGAGTGGTAACACCCAGTTAAAACATCGCTCTCCTGCCTGGGCTGCACATCTGGCACGGCCACAAGGGGATGCCGACCGGTTCACTTCCCAGCCCGGCTCACCCTTGAACAGCTCCACTGTTCGCAGCTGGAAAGGGATGCCGTTCTTCTTCGCGAAGATGTACACGGCACGGCAGGGCTGGGACATCAGGTCGAGGTAGAGCTCTAGGACCATGGCCGGGACGGCGGTGGCGTCGGCTGGCAGACCGGGGAGGCTGGCCTCGGGGTGGGCGGGGGGACAGGCTCCGGGCACCGGGTCGCTGGGCAAGGAACGGCTGCTGCGGGGCCTCCCAGCCGCAGACCCGAAACCCAAGCTCGACTACGCCCTCTCTACCCATTGGACGGTTCCGGAGAACCGTGAGCCAATCAACGGCGCCCCTCCCATTCCTGCTCCCCGGCGGCTACAGTGGTCGGCACCCGCTCACCTGCGACGGGTCCCAAGGCCAGGTCAGGCCGCTGCCCTGGGCTTCAGTTTCCTGGATAAAATAGGGCGCGTCCAGCACACACCCAGTAAATCGAGGATGGAAAGACCCGTGGGTTTTCAGCGTCACCCTCTCTCGGTCTCTAGCAATGGGCTTAGACAGGAGTGGCTCCCACGTCCCCGGGAACAAAAGCACAGCCGCCTCTCCGGCTCAGCGCTCTGGAAGCGGGCTGGGGAGGATGGGCTACGTGCTCTGCCGAGGCCAAACCAACGTCCCGCGAAGGAACCCGCTCTCCCTCTCCAAGCCCTGAGGTCACTTGCTCCTCCAGCGTTCTGCAAGGGTAACTGAGGTGGGACAAAAACTTTTCCACCTCCTTTGTAGAGTCAAGTCCCTTCGATTACAGTTCTGAGGCTCCGGAGCCTGGACTATGACATACTCATTTTCCAAGAGAGCCCTCCCCGCCCCCCGGGGTGAGAAGGACCCCTCCCTAAATATGAAACTCAAGATAATATCCCTTGGCCGGAGGATAGATTATATAAGGAAGCTTAAGGGTGCCTGTGACTTCCTGGTTCTAAACGCACCCCTTTAAGGTAGAGTGTCCTCTTGCCTGTGTGAAAGTCTCAGCCCTCTCCAGAATGAGAGGAAACATATTCCTCTCTCTTTCTTTCCCCCAGCCCCTCAGTTTTCCACAACTCACCTTTGTCCCCAACTATTGCAACATCTCATCTCCATCTCACAACTTCCTTCTGGCTGCCTTCCAATCCAACTGCCAACAGCAATCTAAAATACAATCTGAGCACTCAATTTCTGTTTAAAGTTTACATTTAAGCCCCTGCTGGAGTGGATCTGGATTAGGAGAATACTGCAGTTTGGATTTTCTTCTCCTGACCAATTCTCAAGGATAGATGCAAGATAGATAAGTAGCTTAACTGTACTTTGACCAAAAGGATCATGTCTTAGCCAGGAGTCGTGGATCATGTCTGTAGTAATAACAACAACAATAATAATGATAGCCATTGTTGTTGTTGGAGCAAAAATCAAAAAGGTTGGGTGGCGAGCAAGCAGAAAGCCCACTCCCATCACCATGCTATAGCCTACACATTACATGTTTGCTTGCTTATCCCTGTGCTGTCTGAAAAATCTCCAAGAACCAGAAGGCTTAGAAGTATGTGTGTGTTTTATGTTATCGGCAACCATCAGGAGAAAGCTGATCCTTCTAATTGAAGGTCTGAGAAAAGGGCTCATCTTTCAGATAGAAACCAAGACAGAGAAATCCAGGAAAGAGAATGGTTGAATGAATGACACACAAGCAGAGGTTTGGGCTGAGCCCAGGTTTATTACCCAAACTTATAAAGAAGTGCAGTGATCTGAAATCTGGATGTGAGCTGTTATCATGGCTTTCAGACAGCCTTGGAAGAGAGGATAGGGCTGGAACCTTGGCCTGGAGGCTCAAGGTGAATTTCAACTAGAGCAAGTCACTTTTGTGGGACAATGAAATGAAAAGGGTTGGTGAACTGCCATGGGAAATACGGGAGTGAGGCTTCTGAGCTCAGCGGATCATGGCCAGCACTCCAGGCATCATCTTCTGCTTTAAGGTGAGGTCGGCAGGAGAGCAGTCCTTAACATTCAGGATGATCTCATGAGCCTCCCGGAAGAGTTCCTCTCCTACCGCTGCCTTCACTCTCTGACTCCATGCAGCCAGCTTAGGACGACCTTCAAACACTTGGCAGCCAGCACCCACGGGCTGTAGTAAGAAGGGGATGGAACAGGAAATGATGAGGGAAGCCAAAGGCAGGCCTGATCCACCAGGCTTGGGAACCCAAGATATCCAGAAGGTGTTTCCACACATAATTGCAGATACACAGCTGGGTGGAGGCAGCACTAAACAAGACTTCCAACTGGACACTGGTGGCTCATGCTAGTAATCCTGGCTACTCAGGAGGTCAAGATCTGAGAAACACCCTTCAAAGCTAGCCAGGGTAGGAAAGCCCGTGAAACTCGTATCTCCAATTAACCACTTAAAAGCCAAAATATGGAGCTTTGGCTCAAGTGACAGAGTGCCAACGTTGAGTGACAAAACTAAAGGACAGCACCCAGATCCTGAGTTCAAGCCCCTGTAAGGGCATAAAAAGAAAAGAAACAAAAAACAGGGCTTCAGTTTCTCATGAGAGCAACCTCTATCCAGGAGGCCCACCCTGCTGGAAGTACTCACGTGCATCAGTTCTGTTATGGCTACCAGATCAGCCAGGGAAATGTGGTTCCCAGCAAGGAAAGCTTTGTTCTGGAGGAACTTGTCCTCAAACAACTGCAGAGTCATATCCAATTCTGCAAGGCTGGCTGCTAGCACCTCTGGAGCTACTTGCTCCCTCAGGAAGACAGGTAACATCACCTGGTGGGTGAGCAGGCAAAGTGGGAAATGAGTAAGTCCAGCCTTCAGGACAGTAAGGCAAGACCCTTTACATGATTGTAGCTCCTTTTGCTTCTTCAATGGCTTGGCAATTCTCAAGGGACAACTTTTTGCAGACATATTCCTGCTTCCCCAGTCTCTGATTGTCCTAAGCCTCAGGACATCAGACAGAATGACTCAAACCTCTTTGAAGCCACACCTGTAATCCTAACTACTCAAAAGGATGAAAATCTGAGAGTGGAGGTTGAAATCCAGCATAGGCACACAAGCCTGAGAGACTTTTATCTCCAGTTAAATAAGCAAAAAGCTGGAAGTTGAACTGTGGCTCAAGTGGTAAAGCAGTAGTCTCAAGTAGAAAAAGCCAAGTGAGAATGTGAGGCCTTGAGTTCAAGCCCAAGTGCACACACACACACACACACACACACACACACACACACACACACACACACGACCTCTTTGAAAATGACTCAAATAGGGACCTGAACAATGAATCTAATATTTGGTAATTGGAAACTAGCCTACAAACTAAAATCATGTCATTTCATGATGAGAAAGAGATTATTTCATCTTTGCAAAATCAAAAGACAGTAAACTTAAAATGTCTAAGGCTGCCACCCATGGAACACAGCAAACTATTTGAAGAAATCTTTTGGGCAGGGGTACTGAGGCTTGAACTCAGGGACACTATCCTTTAGCTTTTTTGCTCAAGTCTGATGCTCTACCACTTGAGGCTTTTTTTACACCTCCCCTCCCCCCCACAAGTCCTAGGGCTTGAACTATGGGCATGGGTGCTATCCCTGAGCTGCTTTTGCTTAGGGATAGCACTCTACCACTGGAGCCACACCTTCATTTCTGACTTTTCCTGTGATTAATTGGCAAGTTTCACAAACTTTTCTGCCTTGGGTCTGGGAATGTGGCTTAGCGGTAGAGTGCTTCCCTAGCATGCACAAAGCCCTGGGTTCAATTCCTCGGTACCATATATACAGAAAAGGCCTGAGTGGCACTATGGCTCAAGAGGTAGAGTGCTAGCCTTGAGCAAAAAGAAGCCAGGGACAGTGCTCAGGCCCTGAGTCCAAGCCCCAGGACTGGCAAAAACAACAAGAAACTTTTCTGCCCTGATTGGCTTCAAGCCTTGTTCCTTAGTCCCCAGCCTCCTGAGTAGCAAGGTTTATAGGCATGAACCATCAGCACTCAGCTACTTCTAGCTTTTGGGTGGTTAATTGCAGTTAGACATCTCAAAGCCTTCCCAGCTTCAAATTGTGATCCACAAAATCTCAGTAGTTAGGATAACAGGCGAGAGACAATGACCCATGCCCAACTACAGCAAATCTTTTTTTTTTTAAATAAGGAATCCACCCTAAAATATTATCACTTCAAGTCAATGTACTGTACATAGTTGCATTGCTATAATGTGTGTGTGTGTGTGTGTGTGTGTGTGTGTGTGTGTGTGTGTGTTGGTCTTAGGGCTTGAACTCAGGGCCTGGGCTCTGTCCTTGTGCTTTTTTGCACAAGGCTAGTGCTCTACTACTTGAGCCATAGCTCCACTTCCAGCTTTTTGTTATTGAACTGGCAATAAGAATCTCATTGACTTTCCTTCCCAGGCTGATTTTGGACTTTGATCCTCAGATCTCAGCCCCCTGAGTAGCTAGGATTACAGGTGGGAGTCTCGGTGCCTGGCACACTGCTATACTTTTATATGTTTGCACATACATGCAACACATAAGTAATGCACTACACTATGATATTACAATATATAGTGTTACTAGGTGACTACAATTTTCAGCTCATTTATGCCTCTGCCACATGTGTGGCCCATTAGTGACTGAAATGTTATTACTCAAGTAGCTGTGTCTATTTGATAGTTCTTTCTCCTAAATTTAACAGAATCCCTTACACTATAAGCAACTAGAAAGATATTTTTTGGAGGAAGAGAAGAGTGTTACGGGGTTTGAGGGAGGAGATTCCACATCCCACCAAGAGTCCACCACTCAGAGACAGTCTCAAGCAAAAAAAAAAGGATTTATTGGGGAAGCAAAAAGCAAACTGACCGGCCAGGTATGCAGCACAGACTTGGGAGCTGCGATAGTGAAAAGCAGGCTGACCAGCCAGGGACACAACCGTAACCCCAAGCAGTCCTCAAATTGGGGTTTATAAAGGTAAAAGCATAGCACAGATGTAGGGGGTTGGCACAGTGGGTTGAGCAAGCAACAAGCAAGTGTGGCACTAATGTAAGAGGTTGATGCAGGGGGTAGAGCAAACAAACAAGTTAAGCAAGCTATTTACAGAAGCAGAATTTTGGGGTCAGGTTGACCCAATAATCAAGATGGAGTCAGCTCTACTCCCCCCAACATTTACTACCTCTACAGTAAAGAGATTAAAATACAAATTTTAAGCCAGGCACTGGTAGCCAAAATACACTTTGGCTGTAAACCAAAATAAACTTTCTCTTTATAAGGTGATAACCTCGGGTGTTTTATTACATTGACCAAAAACAAAACAAACAAAAAGGCAGGTGCTGGTGGCTCACACCTTTAATCCTAGATGCTCAGCAGACTGAGACCTGAGGACCACAGCTTGAAGCCAGCCTGGGCAGAAAAGTCCCCATGAGACTCATCTCCAAGGAACCACTCCAAAGCTGGAAGTAGTACTATGGCTCAGGTGGTAGAATGCTAGCCTTGAGCACAAAGAGGCCCCAGCCCTGGGTTCAAGCCCTACAACTGACCCCACTCCCCCCCACACACTAAAAAAGAATTAACAGAGAAATCTTTATTTATTTATTTTTTTTTTTGCCAGTCCTGGGGCTTGGACTCAGGGACTGAGCACTGTCCCTGGCTTCTTTTTGCTCAAGGCTAGCACTCTGACACTTGAGCCACAGTGCCACTTCTGGCCATTTTCTGTATATGTGGTGCTGGGGAATCAAACCCAGGGCCTCATGTATATGAGGCAGGCACTCTTGCCACTAGGCCATATCCCCAGCCCCGAAATCTTTATTTTTTAACTTTTATTTTATTTATTTATTTGGTTGGTTTGTTTTTGTGGCCAGTCCTGGGCCTTGAACTCAGGGACTGAGCACTGTCCCTGGCTTCTTTTTTCTCAAGGCTAGCACTCTACCACTTGAGCCACAGTGCCACTTCTGGCCGTTTTCTATATATGTTGTGCTGAGGAATTGAACCCAGAGCTTCATGTATGCGAAGCAAGCACTTTTGCCACTAGGCCATATTCCCAGCCCCAACAGAGAAATCTTTTAAAGACAGAGTCTATGTAAAGTATTTTGAAAACAAAGATTACCAGGGGTTGTTAAAGGATTTGGTGTCAGGTTATTGGTGCAGGCAATCATTGCAAGTAGCCTTTCAGGCATACTGCAAGTTTGAAATTTTTTTCCAGTAAATCCTATTACCAGTCTACATGTTGGAATGCCTTGTAATAAGAATGGATCCGAGTGTGCTCCTTTTTCATGGCTTCTCTTGACTCCATTTTGTTAGTTTGACTTAAGTAACTCCATTTTGGTACGGGTAGGTTTTGTGTTTCCTACTTGCATCAGATATTTTTATGGAAACATCACTGATTAGTTATTTTGAAGTCGTTTGTCTCTAGGTGCCAGGATAGATTAGTTTGGTCTGGTTTCATGTTGGAGGGAGGAGTTGATGCAAATCACTTTAGCCACATTCAGGGGCCAGAGAACTTCTTAGGTCAAATGTCCCTAGGTTTCATCATTAAGTTTAATTTTTTTTTCTATTCTGATAGACATTGGCTATCATGTCAAAGTCTTGAGCCAGGACTTTATACTGTTAGGTATTATACTTCTGCAGAAATTGGATAGGTAATAGATACAAAGTTTTAAAGGGATAATGTAGCATAACAGTATTAATAGGACAGTGAGAGTTTGCATGAGTTCTGAGCCATAAACTTAGGCCTGCATGTAAACAACTGAACAAATGAAATAAATTGCGGAACAGGGGGAGTTCTATTGAAATGTCTTGACATCTCTGTCTGTTTTTTTAAAATATAATATTATTATTAAGGTATTGTACAGAAGGGTTATCATTTCTTTTTTTTCTTTTTTTTTTGTTGGTTGTGGGACTTGAATTCTGGGCCTGGGCACTGTCCCTGAGCCTCTTTGTGCTCAGGGCTAGAATACTACCACTTGAGTGAGCCATAGACCCACTTCTGGGTTTTGAGTGGTTTATTGGAGGGTAAAGGTCTACAGGCATTTTTCTGCCCAGGCTGGCTTCAAACCATGATCCTCAGATTCACCTTAGGATTATAGGTATGAGCCACCACAGCCCAGCAGGTAACCATTTCTTAAGAAGGTGATGAGTACATTTCTTTTTATGAGCAATGTCACCCCTTCCTTTGTTTTCCCCCAGTTTTCCTCTCCCATCCATGCCTACAAGTTACATGGGTCATTCTCCACATACTGTATACTTTTTTTTTTTTTTTTGCTTACTGGGGCTTAAACTCAGAGCTTTGCACTCCTGCTTAGCTTTTAAGCTCAAAGCTGGAAATCTACCACTTGAGTCACACCTCTACTTTCACCTTTATGGTGGTTGATTGGAGGTAAGAGTCTCTCCAATTTGTCAGCCCAGGCTAGCTTTGAACTGAGATCCTCAGAGTGCATTCTCTGAGTAGTGAAGATTACAAGTGTGAGCCACCAGTACCCAACATTTTTCTTTTTCATTCCTTTCTTTTTGTGCTGGTATTGGGGTAAACGAAGGGCATGGGCACTGTTTCTTAGCTTTTTTGGTTCAAGGCTGGCCCTCTACCACTTGATCTACATCTCCACTTCCAGCCTTTTCTGGTGAGTTGGATATAAAAGTCTCATAAACATTCCTGCAAACCAGCTTTGAACCTTGATCTAAAGATCTCAGCCTCTTGAATAGTCAGGTTGTTGTTTGTTTGTTTGTTTGAAGTGGTACTGAACTTTGTAGGACATGTGCTTGCTAGGTAGATATTCCACTGTGGAGCCACACCTCCAGTTCAAGGTACTTCATTGTCTACTCTTCTTTTATATACAGCATCTGGTACACAATAATAACTTATGAAACATGTATAGCAGCAGGAAAGTAACCAGACACTGATGGTTCATGCCAGTAATCCTAGCTACTCAAGAGGCTGAAATCTGAGGATCATAGTTCAAAGCTATCCTGGGCAGGAAAGTCTGTGACACTTTGGTCTCTAATTAACCACCAAAAAGTTGCAAGTAGGGGCTGGGAATATGGCCTAGTGGCAAGAGTGCTTGCCTCATATACATGAGGCCCTGGGTTCAATTCCTCAGTACCACATATACAGAAAATGGCCAGAAGTGGCGCTGTGGCTCAAGTGGCAGAGTGCTAGCCTTGAGCAAAAAAGAAGCCAGGGACAGTGCTCAGGCCCTGAGTTCATGGCCTAGGACTGGCCAAAATTAAATAAAAAAAAAAGTTGCAAATAGAGCTGTGGCTCAAGTGGTAGAACACTAGCCTTGAGTACAAAAGCTCAGGGACAGTGGCCAGGCCTTGAGTTCAAGCCCCAGGATCAGCAAAAAGAAAGGATAAAGATGGAGGACGAAAAAGATGATGATGAGGAGGAGGAGGAAGAGGAGGGGAAAAAAAGGAAGAGGAAGAAAAAGAGAAGGGAGAAGAGGAGGAGGAGGTAAATGTGACCCATAATCAATAAGGGAAAAAAGCAATAGAAAAAGAACCACAGAAGACTCATGTGTTGAAATTAACAAAAGGCAAATGTTTAAAACTTTAAAAGAAAATTTTAAAGAGAAATGGAACTCTGTAAAAATGATCGAATGGAATTTCTAGAAATGCAAAGTACATTTCTCAAATAAAGAACGTATTAGATGGGCTTCACAGAAACCCAGACACACAACAGAAGGATTAGTGAAGTAAAAAACAATAGTAAATAGGACTGGAGGCATGGCTCAGTTACAGAGCATCTGCCTAGCAAGACTCTAAATTCAAATTCCAGTATTGAAAGGAGAAAGAGGAACAGGAGAAAGAGGAGGAGGAAGAGGAAGATGAGGAGGAGGAGGGGAAAGGAGTAAGAAGGCGGAAGAGATGAAAAAGAAGAGGAGGAAGACCCAAAATGAAAAGAATTGCCTGAACCACTTACTGTCCTTCCCATCATTCCAACCTCACCTTGTGCCACAGGGCCCGTAGACAGCTTCTCCTCAGGGTTGTGTGCTGCCATGCCAGGTACTCATCCACACGGGCATGGGCCTGCAGGTCCTGAGGGTACCAGTTGTCTGAAACCTTGTATTTGTGTGCCAGGTAGAGCAAGATGGCCACACTGTGTGGGAGTGGGGGTGGGGAAAGGAGGAACATCATAATGGGTGGATGAAGGACCCTATACTAGGGACTTGATCTTCCTAACCTGCCCTCATTTTCCAAACAAAGAAAGTAGTCTTTAAAAGGGGAAGGGATTTGCTCTTGCTGTCAGAGATGACAATCTTTCTGAGGCTAATTAATAATCAAGTTCATCTTACTGACCAGAGAAAACTCTGTAAGAGTGACTCATTGAATGTTTATTTATGTGGTACTGAGGAATAGAACCCAGGGCCTCATGCATGGCAGGCAAGCATTCTGCCACTAAGCTACATTCCCAGCCCTCATTGAATGTTAAGAAGTAGTTTCTGGCCAGAGGATTAGGGAGAGCTTCTTGGAGCAGATGGCATCCAAGCTGAGCCTGGAGGAAACACAATTCATGCCAGTCTGTCTCCACTCTCATCCTTGGGCAGTCAGACAAACCTCAGATGACCTAATGTTTCAACATTGCCTGGTGAATTGTAATAGCAGACAGGCAGAGGCCTGGGTTCTAGCTCCAACTTTCTGTGGGATGAACCAAGGGGCCCTTTGCTCTGAGGACTTCAGTTTCTTTGTAACAGACAGGACCAGATGGTGTCAGCAGCCCTGGGAGCCTGATTACCTCTCAGTCAAGATGAAGTCCCCATCCTTCATGGCTGGCACCTTCTTCAGGGGGTTCACCTTGGCAAAGGCATCACTGAGGTGCTGACCTGCAGAGAGCCCAGCATGAGAGAGTTGGGAGTAGAATGACGAGTCTTCCATGTAGCCTGACCCACTCCCAGTTCCCAAATTCATGGCTCTCCTCCCCAGTGAGTTACTGGAATGGGAAAGGCTGGAGGGGCTACTGTGGGAGAAGGGAGGTGGGCTGCTCTAACATCTGCTGTAAAATAAACTTCCACATTCTTTGCCTTATTAAGAGACTTGCCTCACTTACAGCCCTGAGACACACAGAGGCCTCTGGTACTCTGGTCCCTATTTGAGCTTATCTCCAGAGCTTTTATTTGCTCCTGAAGATGCAACCATAGAGAAACCATAAAGAATGCTTGTCTCACTGCTGCTTTGTTCAGTATCGCTCAGGGACTCCCCATTACCTTGGGTCAGTTGGAAGTTCTTCAAAGTCATGCACAATTGCCTTTTCTCTCTTGCCTCCTGGCCACCCTCTTATTACCCTCCTTATGATAGCTCCTTCCCCCAGGAACTATCTGCTGCATCCCTATATTTGGCAGCAAACTTGGATATTCCATTGGCCCTGGGGCCCACTCTCCAAATGATTCTATTAGCCAAGGGCAATCCCTGTGCAGTAAAAGCAAGGTGGTCACCTGAAACAGGGAGGGAGACATGAAGTTTTAATAGAGGAACAAGTAGAAAGTCAAAGGCACAAAGGCAGGAGATGGCCCACCATGGGGGCAGGTACACTGAGTAGAAAGTTTAGCTAAGTGGCATCTATTTTCCTATCCAGCAACATCAACATGGGCATTCTGCTGCCAACTGGTTGCCACTCTCTCCTACCACTTCACCCCCACCAGCTGCCATCCCCTCCTACCACCCCCATTAGCCTCCACCTTCCAGCTGTGTCCTTGATGGCCTGGGAGGCCTGCCAAAGCAGCAGACATCCTGGGCTCAGAGTCCAGAGCTCACCAATCCCTGCCTTGGGGGGAGGGGAGGTGGGGACAGATACCCTCCCCAGCAGGACAACCTGAGGCCAGAGGCAAGAGGAATGAAGGGGGAAGACCCTTCATCAGCACTAGCACAGGGAGAAGGGCAGGACTAGAAAGCCAGACCTTGGCTAGAAAGCCAGGCCTCCCCAGGAGAAATGCGTCCTTTGGAGGGGCTGCTAATCTCAGCACTGGGGACCACAAAAGAGGGGCCGGGCTGTCAGCCACAGTCTGTATATTTGATCCTCTACTCCCTCTTGTCTGGCCATCTCTTTCCGGGAGGTTGTTTATCCCTAGGCCGAGGCCACACCCACTTCAGCTGGTTTAGGCTTCTTTTCACCATGCCCTCCCTCTGTATCTCTTTTCATGCCCCTTCTCCCAGCTTCTCTTCAGCTGAGGAGCCCTTGTTGTCCATTCCATGGGACAGCAGGGTATGCCAGAGTTATCTTGAATCTTGGATCTACCTGACAGTTCCCCTTTCTCATTCAGTCTCCAGATCAGGTTAGCAAAGGCCCCAGAAAGTGGGGGGCACCAGACGAGATCTCCTAAGCTTTTTGCTTCCCAGTCTGACCCTCCTTCTTGGGTGTCCCAAATCTGAGGCCGACCCACCCTTGAGCAGCTCCACTGTGTGCTGTTGGAAGGTTATGCCGTTCTTCTTGGCGAAGATATAGATGGCACGGCAGGGCTGGGACAGCAGATCCAGATAGAGTTCCAGGCCCATGGTGGGAGTGAAAGCTTAGGCTGCAGGTCCCTGGGGCTGAGATCAGGCCTGGCGTGGCCACGCCCCCATGGGGTGGCCCCAAGCTCTGGGACAGTTTACTCTGCTTTCCCACTGACCAAGGAAGGGGTGGAGTTCCTGGCGTGTCAGCCCTAGCAAATCAAGTGGAGATGAAAATGATTGCCCCTATAGGCTGTGAGGAAGATACAAAGGGGTCCTGGTCCCAGTGACTGGCTTATTTGATTTCGCATAATGTCTTCAAGGTACATTTCTGTCTCTGTGGGTGTCAGAATTTCCAACTGTCCCCACTTCACAGGTGAGGCACTATAAGATGATAGCCCCAGAAAATCTGACTGGAGAATCTGCCCTCTACCAACCCTCCAAAGATCCTGGTGCCCGCAGGTCACAAAGCTTCAAAGGTGGCATTTTCAGCATGTGTGATCACTCCAAAAGCACTGGCTGGAATTTGACTTTCCTACTGTGGTCAGTGCTAGGCTCTCAATCACGTTCCCTGGACCACTTAGTGCTAATTAGGCTGTTACACAATATCCTATCCATGGAGTCATTTGTAAACAATAGAAATTCCTGCTCACACTTTGGGAGGCTAGTGAGTCCCAAGATCAAGGTTACAGTCAATTCAGTGTCTACTGAATTCTGCTTCGAAGATGGCATTTTCTTGCTGTGTCCTCATATTGTGGGACGGTCACAGCAGCCCCTTTCAAACTTCTTTTTAGGACAAGGCAAGGGGAGTCTATATTGGAGCTTGAACTCAGGGTGTGGTTGCTATACCTGAGCTTTTTGTGCTCAAGGCACAACCATCTGAGAGACAGCTCCACTTCCAGCTATTTGGGGGAGTTAGTTGGAGGTAAGTCTTAGACTTTTCTGCCCTCATCTCAATCCTGGGATCCTGAATAGTTAAGATTACAAGGGTGAAGTACTAGTACCTGGCTTAATATTTATTTACTTTCTTTCTGGAAACATGACAGTATGCTCCCACATCAGGCTCTCTGCATATGAATGTGTGTATATATGCATATATGTGTAAATATACACATATATATATACACATATGTAGTACAGGTCCTGGAGCTTGAACTCAGGGCCTGGCCTCTGTTCCTGAGTTTCTGTTTGCTTAAGGCTAGCACTCTACCACTTGAGCCACAGCTCCATTTCTTGCTTTGTATGTGCATGTGTACGTGTGCATGTGTGTGTGTGTGTGTGAGAGAGAGAGAGAGAGAGAGAGAGAGAGAGAGAGACTACTGTGGCTTGAACTCAGGGCCAGAGTGCAGTTCCTGAGCTTTTTCGTTCAAGGCTAGCATTCTACCACTTTGAGCCACAGCATCACTTCGAATTTTCTGGTGGTTAACTAGAGAGTCTCATAGACTTTCCTGCCCAGGCTGTCTTTGAACTGTGATCCTCAGAACTCAGCCTTCTAAGTAGCTAGGATTATAGGCGTAAGCCACCAGGGTTGGCCTTTTTTCCCCCCAGTAGTTTATTGGAGATAAGAGTCTTACATACATTCCTGCCTGGGCTGCCTCTGAACCACAATCCTCAGATCTCGACCTCCTGAGTAGCCACCAGTGCCCATATTAACTATCTAACTATCTAACTGCTTATATTAACTATCCTTGACTTCACAGCCATGCTGGTAGTTCTACTTCTTTATTAGGCCAAGGAACAGAGTTGCTTTTTAAGATGTCCCTTAAGGGAAGAGGCTCAAAGGGCTGAGCCAGCCAGGCCCATGCACGGCCTCTGGGGTCACTTGTACTTCTGCAGAAACTCACAGATCCTCTCCTTGACCGATGGATCCAGTGTTGAACAGTCCCATTCTACCAACTTCGTCAAGCGGTCATGAGCCTCCCAGAAGAGGCTAGATCCAATGGCCACCTCTACACGCGTGCGCCATTCGGTCAGCTTGTTATTGTCGAGGAAGATATTATGATTTGCTCCTATGGGCTACGGATAGACAGAGAGGAAAATGTGCTTAACTTGGGCACCAGCTCCCACCCAGGTCATCTCCTATAGCCTCAGGGGACCCCCACACCCCAACAGTCTCTGAAAGAGTTAACCATCTGCTGACCCCACAGAGTTGGTCATCTGCTTGGCCAGGGGTCTGAAGTACATATAATTAGATGTTGGGTTGGATAGAAGACCCAGAAACCTCCAGGGTTGTTGATCAATGGTCTTATTCCAAGGCTTTCAAACCTCTCTCTGAGGTCACATCTGGCCTAAAATGGTTGCCATATCTCTAGCCTGAAAAATCTTCCATGGATCCTTGCCTTTTTCCAGGGAAGCCCCTTGTATCCAAGGGAGTATGTGTGGGAGGAACTAAGTCTCCCCCCTCCCTATATACATATAGAATCTCCTTCTATGATGAAGCACAAGGGCTGAAAAGGAGATACAGCAGCCTAGCTGCCTCAGAGTTCAACTGTCTCGTTAAAAAATATACACTCTTTCCCAGGTGCCAGAAGTTCACACTTGTAATCCTACCTACTCAGGAGGCTGAGTTCTGTAGATTGGTAGAACACCAATATTGAGCAGAAAAGGCTAAGAGATAGTGCCCAGGCCCTGAGTTCAAGCCTCAGTATCTATGCAAAAAAAAAGGACCCAATGATGATGGCTCACCCTGGAGGCTGAGATTTTAGGATTAAGACAGCCCAGGCAGAAAAGTCCATGGGACTCTCATCCACAACTAAACAGAAAATAGTTGAAAATGGAGGTGTGGCTCAAATGCTAGAGTGCCAACCTTGAGTAAAAAAAAGCCAAGGGAGGGTGTGAAGTCCCTCAGTTCAAGATCCAGTAATGATACACACATGTGTACACACACACACACACACACACACACACACACACACACACACACACACACGCACAGAAATACATACCCAGAACATCTAGGAGGCCCAAGAGGGGGGAGTTGGGTGGCGTGGAAGGGGTGTGGGTCAGGCTGGAATCGTTTTTCCTGGTACTTCTCTGTACTGCACATTGACCAAGGACCAAAGTGACCACATTACATATCGGCCAGAGACTATTGTTGGCCCCTCAAGACACTGGCCAGTATCCCAAACTGGCCATCTTGCCTGTACATACCAGCTAACTCAGAACTAGCCACTCTCCTCTGTTTATATAAACCTTGCAAAAGTTCCATCCCAAGGTGTGCCTCCAAATACATAATGAAGACTCCTCAAAACCATCTGCCCTATCATGTGAATTCTGGGGTTAAAAACAAAACAAAACAAAACAAAAAAACAGACAAAGCCAGAAGCCTCTGAACACTTATTTCCTGGAGAGTCCACTAGAAGGAAGATGCATCTGGAATGCTGGTGGATGAACAGAGAAATACATTGTTCTGTGCATCCAGGTATACCCTTCTACCTCCTCCCCACACATTAGCATTAGGATCCTGGTCAAGAGATCAAGTCTGGTGCCTGCCAGTGGTTCTTGCCTGTAATCCTAGCTACTCAGGAGACTGAGATCTAAGGATCTCGTTCAAAGTCAGGAAGTAAAGTCTATGAGACTCATTTCCAATTAGCCAGCAAAATGCTTCAAGTGGAGTTGTGGCTCAGAGGACAGCACCCAGGTTCTGAGTTCAAGCCTCAGTACTGGCACGCAGGCAGGAGGCAGACACCTATGCATGCGTGCGCGCGCGCACACACACACACACAGGCACACACACACACACACACACACACACACACACACACACACACACACGATCACTCTCCTCCCTGATTCAAAACCTTCTGTCCTTTCTTCCCATTGCCTCAAGATGGAGTCTAGGCAGCCAGATCTGGCTACTACAACTTTTTGCCTCCTCTTCCTCCTTCACCAGTCTATCTTTAAGTTATATTCCCACTGATCTCAGAAACATTTGCCTCTGCCTAGGCTCTGACCACCCACTTGCCCATCTCACACCTGCATCATCTCCATCAAGGCCACCAAGTCAGCCAGTGAAATGTGGTCCCCAGTGATGAACAATTTGTCCTGCAGAAACTTCTCCTCAAATTGTGCAAGGCTTTTCTTCACTTCTTCCAGCATCTCATTTGTCTTCTCAGCGGGGACTTCCTCACCGGTGATCATTGGAATCAGCAACTGGCCAGGGGGGAAGAAAAGAAAAAGAAGGCTATTCTCCGGTCCCATTTGCCCTTCTAGACCTCCACCATCCTGTCAGCTACATAGATAGCAGACAGTTTCAAGGATGTAAATTGTTTCACCTTTTGGGAAGTTCTAATTAGTAGAAGTTTCCTGGCACTCTGTGTTCAGACGGATTTTGAGACCCCAGCAAAAATGCATCCTGTGATCAACTAGTGATCTGTAATAGGTGCTATGGATTAGATGTGGTTTGAATGTATTCCTCAAGGGTTCATGGGTTAGAAGCTCAACGCTAACCCCTCCTCCCCAGTGGGTAATATGAGAAGTCAAATCTAATAAGGCACACTACCTTCAGAAGAGTTTAAAGTAATTCTTAAGGGACAGCAAGTTAATTCTTTTCTTTCTTTCTTTTTTTTTTTTTTTTTTTGCCAGTCCTGGGTCTTGGACTCAGGGCCTGAGCACTGTCCTTGGCTTCTTTTTGCTCAAGGCTAGCACTCAACCACTTGAGCCACAGTACCACTTCTGGCTTTTTCCATATACGTGGTGCTGAGGAATTGAACCCAGGACTTCATGCATGCAAGGCAAGCACTCTACTGCTAAGCCATAGTCCCAGCCCCAGTAAGTTAATTCTTATGAGACAAAATTGTTATAGCAAGACTGGCCCCTCTCCTATTCTCTGGCTTCCTTTCCTTATCATGTCGTCCCTCTTTTTTTGTTTTCCTTTTTGGTACTGGGCATCAAACCCAGGATGCTCCACTTGCTGAGCAAGCACTTTGCTACTGCGCTACACCCCAGCCCCATTTGAGTCCTCCTTAACTTGTTTCCATTGTGATGACCCTCACCAGAGCCTGTACTATGTTTGGATTTTTAGCCTCCAAAACTGTAAGCTAAATAAGGCTTTTTTCTTTAAAAGTTACCCAGCCTCTGGAATTTTGTCATAGGAACCAAAAGCAGACTAAGACACAGGACTAGTATTAGAAGTAGAGACATATGTGCTTGTTATTTATGTCTTCAAACTTTTTATCTAGGGCCCCTTGATGCTAATATTCTATAGTTCTGAATGAAATTTCTTGAATTCTGACTTGAGCTGAGTCACATCAGCCCTTATTTTGGTACCCTTCCCCTTGTCTTAATAACATTCTTTCATACCCAATGGTTTGTTCCACACTCCCATCAATGCCATAAGGCAGGCAGGAGAGGGAGCAGAGGAAACAAAACTTTGAGAGGGAGAAGGGGGGCTTGCTTGAGCTTACAACTGGACAGCAAGGCCAGAACTAGACTCCAGGCTTCCTGACTCTCTTGTTACTTTGTCCCCAAACTCCAAACATGGCCCTTCTTACCTTGAACCAGAGTATCTTGCTCATAGGCAGCTGAATGGCTGTGTGGTGCCAGGCCATGAACTCATCCACACGTGCACGAGTGTGCAGGTCTGGCGGGTACCAGTGTGAAGGTGCGCTGTACTTGCGGCAGAGGTAGAAGAGGATGGCCACACTGCAAAAAGAACAGGTCAGGCTCACTGCACTTGCCTTCCAAAGATCCTGACACCAATCACCCCATCACAGCCTGGGCCCAACTTGCTAAGGCCTCCAGCTACAGGCAGGAGTGCTTCTCCTCCAGGAGAAGTTGCCCAGAGGCCCCTGGAAAAGACCTTTCCTAAACTAACAGTCTAAGCATCAGCAAGGGCAGGAGGGGTGCAGGAGTCAGTGGATAGGATAAAAAATGGCGGTCTAGACAGGAAACATATAGCAAGATACTAGAGTAAGATGGAGATGAATTTGGAGAATGGAGAGCAGGTGCATATTGCCAGAAATAAGACAGGTGAAAAGGGGAGAGAGGCTGCCAGCAATGATAAAGGGGACTGAATGCTGGGTGGGGGAAGTAGATGGACCATAGAGAGGCCAAGATAGCCAATCAAACTCATAAGAAAGGGCTGGGGAGGGCAGAGGCCTTAGGGATGGAAGGGAGGGGAGGAAGGGACAGAGTGGAGGCAGGCTTTAGGAGAATGCCCCAGGCTTGCTGATTGATGTCTAAAGCAGAAAACTCCAAAAGACAACAGATTCGGTTTCTTCATCATCAGCATCAGTAAACTTCTAGGGGAAAAGAGTGTGCTACTATTTAGTTGTCCACACCCAAACTTAGGTTGGAATTTAATACCCATCATGATCTTTGAAAAGGTGGCACCAGGGCTGGGGATATGGCCTAGTGGCAAGAGAGCTTGCCTCATATACATGAGGCCCTGGGTTCAATTCCCCAGCACCACATATACAGAAATGGCCAGAAGTGGTGCTGTGGCTCAAGTGGCAGAGTGCTAGCCTTGAGCAAAAGGAAGCCAGGGACAGTGCTCAGGCCCTGAGTTCAAGGCCCAGGACTGGCTAAAAAAAAAAAAAAAAAAAAAAAAAAAAAAAGAAAAGAAAAGGTGGCACCATTAAGCATGACTATGTTGACAGGTCCTGATGGCTCATATCTGTAATTCTAGCTACTCAGGAGGCAGAGATCTGAGAATTACAATTCAAAGCCAGCAGAGGCAAACACGTCTATGGCACTCATCTCTAGCCAGCAAAAACCAAGAGCTAGAGACATGGCTTCAGCTCTAGAACACCAGTTATGAGCAAAAATGCCAAGTAGACAAATCCAAGGGACTCTTATATCCAATTAACCAGCAAAAAGCTGGAAGTGGAGGAGTGGCTCAAATGGTAGAGCACCAGTCTTAAGCATAAAAGCCTAGTGAAATGTTGAGGCCCTGAATTCAAGACCAAATACCAGCAGGAGAAAAAAATAAGTGATGGGGTCCTCAGGGCTCTGCCCTCCTGAATGGATCAATCCATTCATAAATAAGAGGATTGCTAGATTAATGGTTTACCACTCAAGTTGCTTTGACATAAAAACAAGTTTTCTCTCTTGCTGGATCTGTCTCTCCACATGATTCTCAGTGCCATGCCATGGCCCAGCAAGAAGGCCTACATGCTGAGAAGATCAGCTCTTAGACTTTCAGCTGAGTTCAGTGTTGGTTCTTTATATTATCCAGGCTGCAGTATTTAGGCATAGAGATAAAAAGTGGACAATAGCCAAAATTTGGAAACAACCCAGATGCCCCTCCACAGATGAATGGATCCAAAAAATATGGTACTTATACACAATGGAATACTACATAGCGATTAGGAATGGTGAAATATTGTTATTTGCAGGGAAATGGTCAGAACTCGAACAAATAATGTTGAGTGAGACAAGCCTAGAACACAGAAAACAAAGGGGCATGATCTCCCTGATATATGACTGTTAACAAAGGGAGATGGAGAGACAGTAGAGACCAAGTCTGTGAACACTGTATATGTGCTTGATACATTGTATACTGCATATGGGTCTACCTGACCTAGACAAGGGATGGGAAAACAGGTTGTAAGATATCACAAGAAATGTACACACTGCCCTACTATGTAACTGCACCCTCTTTGCACAGCACCTTGTAAAAAAAAAAAATTTATGTTCAATTGATAATAAAAAAAAATTAAAAAAAAAAAATAAAAAAATAAAATGTAACTTGAAAAAAAAAAAAAAAAAAAAAAGTGGGCTAACACAAGACTATGTATGGATAAAGAGAGGCCTAAGAGGCAGATCAAACAACTGTGATCCTCAGAACTTCTGGGATCTCTGATTTAAGCAAATCAACTGCCAATAAAATATTTATGAGCTACTTAATGAATTTTGAATAGAAAATGGATATTTGGTGAAATCTAGGAAATAGTGCTAGTTTTAGTAGTTGTCATTATGATATTGAGGTGATTTTTTTTTTGTCAGACTTAGGGCTTGAACTCAGGGTCTGAGCACTGACCCTGGCTTCTTTTTGCTCAAGGCTAGCACTCTACCACTTGAGCCACAGAGCCACTTCAGGTTTTTTCTGTTTACGTGGGGCTGAGGAATCGAACACAGGGCTTCATGCATGCTAGGCAAGCACTGTACTGTTAAGCCACATTCCCAGCCCGATGTGATATATTTTTAGAGTCCATATCTGTTAGAGGTACCTTCCTAAACACTTCTGAGTAAAATGATGGGTATCAAGAAGGAAAGGGAACAGGCTGATACAAAATAGACCCAAGATGGACACAGGTGGCCCATGCCTGTAATCCTAGATACTCAGGAGGTTGAGATCTGAGGATGGAGGTTCGAAACCAGCTCAGTCAGGAAAGTCTCCATGTGACTCTTATCTCCAATTAACCACTCAAAAATGGGAAGTGACCAAAATAGGAAGTGATGCTGTGGCTCAAGTGGTAGAGTGCTAGCCTTGAGCACAAAGAGGCTCAGGGAAAGTGGCCCGGCCCTGAGTTCAAGCCCCACAACTCACAAAAAATAAAATAAAGTAAAATGAAAAATAAAATTTAAAAAGTAGACCCCACATGGACAACTACTGGAGCTGGGATATGGTTGTGTGGGTTTATTATACTATTGGTTAGTATTCACTCTTCTTCAGTGCATGCATGAAATTTTCTAATGTTAATAAATAAATAGGAGAGGGGCTGGGGATATAGCCTAGTGGCAAGAGTGCCTGCCTCGGATACACGAGGCCCTAGGTTCGATTCCCCAGCACCACATATACAGAAAACGGCCAGAAGCGGCGCTGTGGCTCAAGTGGCAGAGTGCTAGCCTTGAGCGGGAAGAAGCCAGGGACAGTGCTCAGGCCCTGAGTCCAAGGCCCAGGACTGGCCAAAAAAATTAAATAAATAAATAAATAAATAAATAGGAGAGGTGAAATTGCCCACAAAGAAATGCACTAATCACCTGACTTATGATATGTTAACCTCTCTGTGCATTACATTAATAATGACAATAAATAAAGTAGAATTAATGAATAAGTAAATAAAAATAAATAGGGGCTGTAAGCATGGTTCAAATGGTAGGGTGCACCCTATCTAGCAAATTTGAAGGTCTGAATTCAAACTCCAGTACTACCAATAAGAAATGAAACAAATGAACAAATTAAATGAATGCTAGCAGGTCAATTCCCACTGAGGAGGAGCAGAAGCAGATGGAGAGAGAGGATCCTTACCTTTCAGTTAAGATGAATTTCCCATCTCTGAGGCTGGGCAGTTTCCTCAAGGGGTTGATCTCGATATATTCCTTGCTGTGGTGGTGACCTGAGAGGGACCAGGGAAGTTCTGAAGCTGCTGCGAACTTCAGGAGAAAGAGACCTGGGACACTCAGAGACAGAAACTGAAGCCTCAAAGGATACTGTGGCACACCCAGGTCAGTGGTAAAACAGGGGCCAAGGATTCCTGCCTTCCACTCTGCCACTACTCTAGACTTGTTGATCTCTTTTCTCCAGCACCAAGATAACCTTTTGGCTCCCCAAAACTACAGCTCTCCAGTCCCCAACTCCATCACCAATCACCCTATCCCTGTGTCTCTTTTGTGCTGGTACTGGGGCTTGAACTCATGGCCTAAATGCTGTCCCATAGCTTTTTCACTCAAAGCTGGTCCTTCACCCCTTGAGGCACAGTCCACTTCCAACTTTTTGGTGGTTAATTGGAGGTAAGAATCTCACAGATTTTCTTTCCTTGGTTGACTTTGAAACTCAAGCCCCAGATCTCAGCTTCTTAAATAGCTAGAATTATAGGTGTGAGCCACCAGCACCTGGCTTCTGTACTGCCTCTTAAGGAAAGCGGGGCAGCTAAAGCTGGCCATATAGGAAACATAAGTCCAGAATAAAGCTGGACTCCAAAGAAGGAGCTCCTCATGTGAAATCAGACACTAGTATATATAGGGAACTTTGTAAGGGCTAGGAATTCTCACTCTTCCTTGATTAGCTACTTCTAAATGCAAACATTTCTGGGAGTACCATTTATGCCTCATTCATTTCTACAGCTTCCACATGTCCCTTTCTATAGTCTTGAAGTTTCTGTCTGTATAAGCTGAGCTTTTAGAGCCTCCTCAGTGCTTGGGGTAGAGGGGCTGGAACCCAACCCACGAAACTTCACATGGGTCTATATGATCCATAGCAGGTTTGCATTGTACATAACTTGATTTTCAGTACTAAGGATGGAGCTTAGCATCTAGAATATTCTAGCAAACCATCTACCACTGGGCTGGGGAAATATCCAACCATCAGAGCAGGTTTGATTCTGAGAAGAGGGTGGCTGTAGGCTGAACAGTGTCTGTACTCATATATTACTGCAATCATTAGCAGCCTGGTTGTCAGGTGCTACAGATAATGAGATGTAAGACCATCACCATTCCCCAAAACACACAAGGTGATGGCAAGGGACCTGGTTGGGATTCCCCTAGCAATCTTCCCCTTTCCTCTCAAAGAGGCTTTTCTTTCTAGTGAAGAGACTGTTGTTAGACAAGACAGAGATGCAGCCTGGGTAATCTTGACACCTTTGGTATCTTTTCTCCGCCTTTGCCTTAGTACCTCTCTTTCTCTGAAATTTCCATCCCTGGGTCATTGGGCTGCTTTCCAGGACCAGGCCAGCCCAGGTACCAATAGGGACTGACCTTTGAGCAGATCTACAAACTGGAAGTCAAAGGGGATGCTGTTCTTTTTGGCGAAGATGTAGACGGCACGGCAGGGTGCTGACAGCAGGTCCATGAACAGCTCCAAAACCATACTGAGACTCCTGGCGGGCCCCACTGCCGTAGCAGGCCAGTCACAAACCTGAGCCTGTGTCCATCCTGAGCCCCGGACTCCGCTGCCCTCTTTGATCTGAGCCCAGGATGCCACATTCTAGAATTTCTTATTTTCCTTGGTGTTGCCATGAAGCCAGGAGGCCTGGAATCCTCGCAGCAGCAACAAGGATTCTGAGGAGATTTAGGAGGGAGAAAGAGCCTTAGTTAGCTAAGGGCTGGCAGGGGTGGGGAAGATGGGCTCCTGTGTGCGCATGGGCCACATAGTTCTGTCTCATAGACACTATCTGTCTGAGAAGGATTCACGCCTGAGCATTCCCAGCGCTAGTCCTTCGATGCAGAGCATGACAAAAAGGGATTTTGAGAGTCTAATGGGAGAAAAGAGGCTTTTCTATCCAAGTAGTTTGCTTTCTTTCTGTTAATCTTGTGAGAATTGTTTTTCTGAAAAGTGCCTGCCTTGGCCTGGTGGCTTCGCCCTTGTTAGTTACATCCTTGTCCTGCTGCCCTTTAATTAGGACATCCTGCTACTAGTTCCTTGAATTTTAATTACATCCTGTTAATTATGCTGCATCCTTTTGCAGCATATGAACCTGAGCTCAGCCAATGGGAGCAGAAGGGCAGAGCCTGATGGATTAGGGGTAAAAAGAGAGTAGGCCTACCTGCTCTGTATGCTTGCTTGCCAGAGGTTTGGCTAATGATGCCTTCTTCTGCAGAAGGAAACTTGGCCTAGCCAAGTTCCTTTCAAGTTGGTGTCCTTATTCCTACGTGACTCCCCAACATCCCAAGCTATTTCTAACACTAATGAGAACTAACTCTGCGGGGCCAGAAGGAGAAACAAGAGGTATCGACAGCCAAATCTAATCTAAAATGTGGCTAGAAAGGGATTGCAAGAAAGACACAGAAGTTTGGGTGCTATTATTTGGATCTTGAATGTCCCTCAAAGTTTTATGCATTAAAAAGTATGGTCCCTATAATAGCACTGCTGGGAAATGGTGGGACCTGTAAGAGGTGGGGCTTAGTGGTAGGAATTTAGGTCATTGGGTGACATTCTCTCGATGGAAATTGAGGGGGGTTTTGTTGCTGTTGTTTTTGTTTTGTTTTCTTTTTTGCCAGTCCTGGGGCTTGACCTCAGAGCCTGAGTACTGTCCCTGTCTTCTTTTTGCTCAAGGCTAGCACTCTACCACTTGAGCCACAGTGCCACTTCTGGCTTTTTCTATATATGTGGTGCTGAGGAATCAAATCCAGGGCTTCATGTATACGAGGTGAGTACCTTACCACAAGGCCATATTCCCAGCCCCTGCTGTTTAATTTTATTCTTGTATTTCCCCTTTTCTGAAGGTGATTGTGGTACACTGGTCTCTTCCTTGGACCCTGATCCTAAGGTGAGCAGTTTTCTATGCTGTGCATTCACCACCATTGCCCTGCTGAACCCCAACCCAAGGCTCGAAATTCGTGAGTCTATCCTGTATGGATTGGAACTTGTAAAACTGAGCCAAGCTAAACCTTTCATCTTAGAGATTAATTATCTCCAGTACTTGGTTAAACAGACAGAAAGCTGACTAACATACTAGTGGAATTTGGGGAGGAAGAGGGCATTGGGGACTTAGGGTATGACTGGCCAGACTGTCATGCAAAAGAGTCTAGAAACTTCCTGGCCAGGATTAGGGCCTCAATGACAACCCCCCCACCCCCACCCCCAGATTGTGAACCTGGCAGCTGTAGAAGGAAACCAGAGACCTGTGGGAAAGCCTGAGTGCTTGCTCCACACTGTGATCTTAAAAGATGCCTTGTCTTTCTAGGCCTCGGCTTAGAAGTGAGACAGGTTCCATTTCCTGGGGACAGAGTGAGGCTGGGGAGGAGCCAAGATGACAGGTTTTGTTTAAGACAGGCAGCAGAATTCATGGTGGCAAGCAAGCTGCAGCCCCTTTACACAGCTACCCCCAGACCAACTGGGAGTCCTACCCCACCTTATGGTGGTCCTGAGGCTGGAGGATGAGCTCAAAGGCCTCCCTGGGCAAGCTCAGCACCCGGAGTGACCTCCACTCCTCATGGACCCGCCATATTGCCTACCACGGTCTGTTTGAGAAGATGTCACAGCACATAGCAGTAGCTGATCCAGTAAGGACCCAGAAGCTAGGACCGCCTCATCAAGGTACTGAAAAGCTGGTGTTCGCCTCCTAAACAACTGCTCTAGCTCTTCACCATCCACAAACTGCCTAGAGAAGAGGGACAGGAGAGACTAGAATGATAAAAGAAGGGCAGCTCCTCTGGGGCCCTTCCAAGCTTCCTTGGCCTCCTCTCCTTGCCATTATCAATTAGTGATGCTTCCTGGGACCCTGTTCTCAGGAGGATTCTCATGATTCATTGAAGGTGAAGGAACCTGAAGTTATAGATTAGTCCTGTGTGGCCAGGGCAATGAATGGGAGGCTGTATATGTACCAACCGGTGCCTATCACTTCTGGGGTGTTTCTGGCTCCTACCCCAGCCTGCATGACAAGGCCAAAGAGACTTACCTTGCCCAAGTAGACATCAGTGGTAGGCAGCTGGTTAGTGATGTGCTACCACATTAAGTATCCACTGCTGTGGGTGCAGTTCTGCATCTCAGGTAGGTACCAGTGGGACTTACAGCTTAGATACAAAAGGGCAGAGAGTGCCTGGGATCTTTTCTATACCCTGCCAGGGCTGGACAGCTGCTTTACGCATATTCAGGCAGTCTAGGTTTCCTCCAACTCCACTCCCAAGGGAGGTTGTCAGGTTGTCCCCACTGCTGTAACAGGAACTCCTCCCTGATTCTTCATTTCTGCTTTGTATCAGGTCTTTCTTTCTAGGTCTTCACTGAGCATGATAGAGGCTGCCCTGCATGTAGGCCTACCTATAAAGTCTCCATGAGCCTGGGAGAGGGACTTAGAGTCCCTTTTCATTATTATTATTATTTACTAGCTTGCATCCATTATATGAATCTTCTTTTTCCTCTCTCTCCTCTCTCTCATTGTGCTGATACCAGGGCTTTAATTAGGACACTGTCCCTTACCTTTTTCCACTCAAGGCTGGCACTCTAACACTTGAGCCACAGCTCCACTTCCAGTTTTTTGCTGTTTAATTGGAGGTAAGAGTCTCACAGACTTCCTGCCTGGCCTGGTTTCAAACCATGATCCTCATGTCTCAGCCTCCTGAGTAGCTAGGATTACAGACATGAACCACTGGTGCCCAGGTGAGAATCCTTTTTATTGGTTGTCCTTGAATTCCTAGCATTAACTCTTATTTTCCATCCTTAGGCAGTTCCTGGGAAGTGGTAACATTATTATCCCTATCTTATTTTATTTTTGCCAGTCCTGGGGCTTGGACTCTGGGTCTGAGCACTGTCCCTGGCTTCTATTTGCTCAAGGCTAGCACTCTACCACTTGAACCACAGCACCACCTCTGGCCTTTTCTGTTTGTGTGGTGCTGAGGAATTGAACCCAGGGCTTCATGTGTGTAAGACAAGCACTCTACTGCTAAGCCATATTCCTGGCCCCACACTTTTGTTAATGTAAATACCTTTTAATTATTTGGAAATATGGGGGAATATAAATAATTGAAGGGGAAAAAATTCTACAAATAATTTTACAAGTTTTTATAAGGCTATCTACAAAATCTCGCATAAGTTCACCCAACACACATATATTAGTGACAGAAAATGCTGAAGTAGTTTGGAGGGAAAATCTGGGCACAAGGTTTTACGAACCTTGCCATGAACACAAAATGTTCCTATTTCCTAATAATGGCTGGGATTCAAAGCAGAGCTTGACCCTGGGTCAGCACAGCTATGAAACTCTGAAATGGCATGCTGGGAATGCTAACCTGAAGCTCAGGCTTTTTTTTTCTTTTTGAATAATTACTTATTTATTGTCAAAGTGCTGTACAGAGGGGTTACAGTTTCATACGTAAGTGAAGCTCAGGCTTTGCCCATCAAAGCCATTGTCCAGGTTTGGCTGAGGCATATCCAGTCTCTAGCCTACAGCTCCAGCCAGCTCAGGCTAGCTAGGTCCTGGCCTCCCCAATCTTAGTCCTAAATGATTCCTGGATTTAGCCTCTGCCTCTGAGCTGAGCAGGGTGCCAGGAATTTTTAAAAGATGACCCATCTAGGAGTGGTCAGTTTCTTCTTTAGTGTCTTTGCTTTAGGTCCTACAATCCTCAGCCCCACAGCCCAGAAGAGGGTAGCCCTGATCAGGGGTGGGTCCCAGCTCACCAATATTTCTTGGCTAGCAGGAAGTTGCTGTCTCTGAGGAGAAGCACCATTCCCAGGGGGGTTACCTTCAGGAACTCAGCAATCAGGTGTGCCCTGGATAGGTGGAAAAGAAGGGAGTCTCAAAGCAGAGCCTGGTTAGCATTCTCCCTAGGGCCAGGGCCAGCCCAGCTCACCAGTCAGCTGCCTATGCATCTCAAAAGGGGATGGACAGGCTGGGAATGTGACTCAGTGGTAGAGTGCTTGCCTAGCATACATGAAGCTCTGGGTTCAATTCCTCAGCACCACACAAACAGAAAAGGCCGTAAGTGGCACTGTGGCTCAAGTGGTACAGAGCTAGCCTTGAGCAAAAGAAGCTCAGGAACAGTGCCCAGGCCCTGAGTTCAAGCCCCAGGACTGGCAAAAAAAGAGGGGGGAATGGGATGGACACTTTTTGGAGATAATGCAGAGGGCATGGCAAAGAGACAAGTTCAGGTTCAAGAGCAGTTCAACCTCCATCTCTGCATCTTCTACCTGCCCTTAGCCTGGCTCTCATTCAGTTGCACCTCTGAAGGGCTGTTCAGTCCCTCTGGACCTAAAAGTGAGGCCATAGCAACTGTGCGCACCCCCCCCCCCTTAAAGCCCACTTCTCCCACAATTGGCTGGGAAGATCTCCAAGCTGTCATCCCCTCCTTGGCCTCTGGAGTGAAGGTGGCCCACGTGTGTGTACATGCACACACAACACCAAGTCTGAGCCCCATGGAACCCTTCATCAAGCACTTAGGTTACTCATAATTCCAGTGTTTGTCATTGGTCCCTAAGAGCACTGGCTTCTTCTTGTGATAACCCCTGTAAGCTTTCTTATATGCCATTAGAGTTCATTATTGCCTGGTTACCAACTCTTTATATGATAAATCTTCTCTGTTACAATAATGTGAATTCTAACTCATGGACAGACGTGAGGTTTGTGCAACAAGATGTAATCTTACTGTTTGTTGTTACTGTGGAACTGTTTTACAAGATAGCAATGCTCCTTAAAAAGAAATTGTTTACGTTTCTTAGACTTCAAAGACTGTTACTGTGCTCTGTGAAATATTTTCCCTTCCTTCCTTCCTTCCTTCCTTCCCCCTCCTCCTCCTCCTCCTCCTGCTCTTCCTCTTCCTCCTCCTCCTTCTTCTTCCTCTCTCTCTCTCTCTCTCTCTCTCTCTCTCTCTCTCTCTCTCTCTCTTCCTCTCATCCTTCCTTCTGAATTTGAACTCAGGGCTTCTTAATTGCTCAGCTTACTTACTCAGCTGGCACTCTACTATTTGAGCCACATATCCAATTCAGCCTTTTGCTAGTTTTTGTTATTGTTACTCATGAGGCTTGAACTCTGAGCCTGGGCACTGTCCCTGAGCTCTTGAACTCAAGGCTAGTGTTCTATCACTTGAGCCACACACCACTTCTGGTTTTCTGGTGGTTAATTGGAAGTAAGGGTCTCACAGACTTTCCTGCCCAGGCTGGCTTTGAACCATGATGCTGAGATCTCAGCCTCTTTGGGCCACTGGTGCCAGGCTAGGTTTTGTTTTTTGTTTGTTTGAGAAGGAGTCTTGAGGACTTTTCTGCCACAGAAGGCTCTGAACCTTCATCTTCTGCATATCAGCCTCCTAAAGAGCTAGGATTACAGGTATGAGCTATGAGTGCCTGTCAACATCTATTTCCTTTAATAACTTGTGATTCTAGTTGGTTGCTTATCTAATATTTTCTTGTCTTGTTAACAATGCTACATGGACTTGTTATCTATAAGATGTCTTTGGTTAACCATAAGGTTTACTGGGATATAGTTTTATTCTATACATATAATAGAAAATGCAATAAAGCTAATGGCTCTCAGTTCCTTATTCAGTATTCAGATCTTTATTATACTTAAAACACAACTTTTGGGGCTGGGAATATGGCCTAGTGGTAGAGTGTTTGCTTTGAAAACCTGAAGCCCTGGGTTCGGTTCCTCAGTAGCACATAAACAGAAAAAGCCAGAAGTGGTGCTGTGGTTCAAGTGGTAGAATGCTAGCCTTGAGTAAAAAGAAGCCAGGGACAGTGCTCAGACCCTGAGTTCAAGCTTGAGCCACAGCGCCACTTCCAGCCTTTTCTGTATATGTGGTACTGAGGAACCGAACCCAGGGCTTCATGCATGCTAGGCAAGCACTCTACCACTAAGTCACATTCCCAGCCCCAAACATAACTTTTAATTGGTTTGTTTTTCATGTTACTGATTTTTAAGAGATCCTCTGTGTTGTAAACTTTAATCTCCTCCTGGTTATGTATGCCAAAATTACCTGGTATCTCATCTTGGCTGAGCTCATTGACAAAGGACTGGGGCAAAATTGAAAAGATAAGAAGGTAGACAAAGACCCCTAATTAGACCACTCAGGCGATCTTAGCAACATGAACAGGCATACCTGCATGGGCCTCTGGTGGGGACACTAGGATTGATTTTTGGCTGCCTGTTCCAGGATGCTCAAGATAAAACCATGGGCCTCTTGACACAGCTCAGTTTCCAAGAAAGCCTCCACTTGCCCACACCATGTTGCTAGTCATGGCCAGCTCTCAAACAGGTCATAGCCAAGAGCCACAGACTTTAGGAACAAGGATGGGAAACCTGGAGACACTAAGATACCAATGCAAGAAGCTCAGCACATGGTTCCCTCCCACAGTCCTCATCTGTGGCCCCTGAGTAGTGTGGTCAGCCTCAGGGTTTTACAGCAGCTGGAATGAGACCCCTATACCCAAAAGGGAAGTAAAAAACTTGGGCTGTGGCCCCCAGTTCAGGCAGAGAAAGGAGGCTGCCCACAGCCACCACTGGGCCAGCTGATCTTACACCTATATCAGCTCCTCCAGCAACATGAGATCAACCAGGGCCACCTGCTGGCCAATAAGGAAGGCCTTGTCCCCAAGAACCTGCCCTCTAATCGCTGCAAATCCTGGTCTACACTGTTTCTGTTGCGATCCACTTTCTCTTCAAGTATCTCGATTCCAATGACTGGTGCTATCACCTGATGGGAGCAAAGGGTGAGCTCAGCCTCTGACCTTCTTCCTCCCAGGGCTCTGAGAGTTAAACCTCTCCCCAGACCCTGACCCTCACCCTGACCCACAGGGCAAAGATGCCTCAGATATTGTCAGCATACCATCAAAAGTACTCCTGGACTTGGGCACCATCCTGCAGGTCTTCTGGATACCAGAGGTCTGCCACTTCATAGTTTCAGCTCAGGTAAATCAACATGGAGATGCTAAGGTGGAAAAAAAAAACCCACACAGCTGTGAGGCTTCTGGATCCCAAGGCCTATCTTCTCAGCTTGCTGGTGAGACCTGGGTAGGGGATGGGGGTTCTCTGCATTTGACAAACACCTGTCTAGTCTCATCAAGATTCCTCCTCTCCCTTAACTATAGCCCCACCCACTCTCCTCCTTTCTTTTCTTACAGTGCTGGGGATTGAACCCAGGACCACACAAGCTAAGCAGGTGTCTACTACTAAACTGTCCTCAGTCTTCTACTTTCTCTGTTGTTTTGGACTCTAACCCTTGATGAATTACTTTCTCTTCTGCACGGACACGTGCGCACGTACCTGCGCACACACACGCGCATGTGTATATGTGTGTGTGTATGTACTGCTTGAACTCAGGGGCCTGAGTGTTATCCCTTGGTTTTTATGCTGAAGGCTGGTACTCTAGCACCTGAGTCACAGCTCCACCTCTGGATTTTTGGTGGTTAATTGGAGATAGAATCTCACATAATTTCCTGCCTGATCTAATTCAAACCATGATCCTCAGATCTCAGTTAGGATTCAGGGTGTAAGCAACTGGCACCTGGCTGCTTTTTCCTTTAAGAGATTCATCCCTGTGATTCCATAACAGCCACCCTTTTAGGTAGAGGCTCTCATGATCCCTTTTGCATTTGAGGGATTTGCCGAATGGTTAAGTGACCTGTCTGAGAAAAATGTCCCTGGGCACTTGGAACCCTGTGTAGGGTTCTCTAAGTTCTTTTCATGTCTACTTCATGGTTCTGGGATCAAGAAGGGAAACACATTTCCCCAGCAGTTGCTCCTGTAGCCATCTGATTGACCTCTTATTTTCTTCCTGGCTAACTGGAGAACCCACTGGAAGCTCTACTCCTCAGTGGCTTCCTTCAGGTTTCCATTTGTTGAACTTCCTACTCTCTGTCCAGCACTGGAAAAAAAAATACCCTTTTTCTCTCCTCTAATCCTTTCAGTGGAGGGGTGGAGAGAGCCCGAGTTCCAACAGAGAAGGTTAAGAGGAGAGGGGCAGGGTCATTCAGCTCCTGGTTATCTAGGATATCTAGGCTATCTAGACTAGGCTATCTGCTCCTTTGTCGGGGTCCTTTGCCCCCAGCGCTCTCCTGGCCAGCGGGAGAGGCAGGGAGCGCACCCCAACGGAGGGGGGGGAGCCAAGAGAAAGTAAAGAGTCGGTGAACCGCCCGCACTCAGCCCCCCTTCGCCAGAGGACAATCAGACTGCCCGGGAGAAGTTCACGCAGTCTCGTTTACGCAGGGAGGAATCACCCTTTTAAGGGCTAGAGAGTGGCAGGAAGGGGAGGGGTGTAGCACATGCAGCGCACCTAGCTAGGGGCTATGAGGGAGGGCCGAGGGACCTCCCTAAGGGTCGGCCTAGATCTACATCACAGCCCACAAGACCGCCTCCGGGTTCACCACCAGCCGCCATCTTGGCTACACGTGGTCCCAAGGCTGGGAGGCGGGGCCAGTTAGAACCGCCTTTCCGGTTCAGGACCGGAAGGCAGGCAGGGCTAACAGCCACGCGGCCCCAGGGCTGGGAAAACAGGCTCTTAACGATGCATTCAGGCCGGCATGCCCCACAGCTCCTCATGCCTCTTATTATTTGTTTGTTTATTTATTAATGCTAGTCCAGGGGCTTGAACTCAGGACCTGGACACTGTTCTTGAGTTGTTTGTGCTCGCAGTGCCATTTCTGGATTCTTTTTTTGTTTTTTTGTTTTGTTTTTGCTAGTCCAAGGCCTGAGCACTGTCCCTGGCTTCTTTTTGCTGAAGGCTAGCACTCTGCCACTTGAGCCACAGCGCCACTTCTGGCCATTTTCTATATATATGGTGCTGGGGAATCGAACCCAGGGTTTCATGTATAAGAGGCAAGCATTCTTGCCACTAGGCCATACTCCCAGCCCCATTTCTGGATTCTTAGTTGGAGATGAGTCTTAGGGACTTTTATACCCAGGCTAGCTTTGAACTCTGATCCTCAGATCTCAGCTTCCTGAGTGAGTCACTGGGATTACAGGCCTGAGCCACCAATGCCAGGCTCGTGCCACTCATTATGACCCCCCAAATGACCCACAGGGTCTGGGAGGGCCCACAGTGGGCTCAGACTTGAGGAGGTGAAAGTGAAGGACAGTACTTTTCAGACTAGAGGACGGTACTTTCTGCAGGAAAGTTAACCTGGGAGAATTCCTTGCTCATGTGCTGCCCTGAGGAGGAAAAGACCAGAAAATATATGCAATGGCCAAGTCATGCAGCTCTGCCTTCCCTTTCCCCATTGGAGCAGAGACCCACTTTGATAGCTGAGTTGAAGCTTAGACTACAGTGGGGTGATTCAGGGCAGGCCAGGGGCAGAGGTTGTTCAGCAACCCCCTCTCTAAGACCTGTTTTCTTTTCATTTAAATGAGTGTGTGTGTATGTGTGTGTGTGTATGTGTATATTGGCTTGAACGCTGTCCCTGAGCTTTTTTTGCTCAAGGCAAGTGCTCTATTACTTGAGCCACAGCCCTACTTCCGGATTTTTGGTGGTTAATTGGAGATAAGAGTCCCATCGAAGCTAGTGGCTCATCTGTAACCCTAGCTACCGAGGATATTGGTTCAAAGACAGTGAGACTCAAATTTCCAACTAACTACCAAAAAAGTCGGAAGTGGAGCTGTGGCTCAAGTGGTAGAGGCTAGCTTTGAGCACAAAAACTTGGGGACAGGGCCCATGCCACGAGTTCAATCCCCATGACTAATGAGATTGGGGGGTGGGGGTGGGACTGTGACATGTCCAAAGCCACTCAAGCATTCTTTGGTGGGCAAAGCTGGGGAAAGGGGCAGCACCGGCACTGGGGACACTGGAGAGAAACTGGTCTAGGTGTAGCTGGGTGTACAGGGTCTGTGGACATATGGGGGTTCAGCCAGCCTCATCGTGAGTATTTCCACCATATGCTTCAGGAAGGGGATGCCGTTCTTCTTGGCGAAGATGTAGATGGCTGAGACAGCCCATGATGGAGCCACAGAAACCAGCAAGTCCATAGCAGGTGCTGCAAACAGCGGGATGAGCAAGGAGGGAGCTCTGAAGGAGAGGGAGGCTTTGGGCAAAGCCTAGCAAGTCTACCCTTTCCGTCCCTGGCCCAGTCCCTCACTGCCAGAGAGCCAGCCGGGAACTCTTCCTATCTGGAAAAAAAAAAGCCAGGCTCTGACATCCTGGAAGATTCCCAGAGTTCAGATGCCCCCATGTATGTTCAGAGTTTTGTCTGCAGACTGTGCCCTGCAGTAGGAAAGTGGAAGGTGAATGGGATGCTGTGCTCCAAGCACTCAGTTTCCATCGGAAGGTTATCTTAGAGAGGTCGCTCGGGGGGGGGCGTCACTTGTGCAGGCGTGTCTTGCCTAAAGGAAGAACTTTGCCAAGTCCTGCAGCCGCTCTGGGAAAGCTGGAGCTCCTCCCCATGGTGGAGAGGATGAGCACAATCCAGGACGATGGGGTCCTGGAGACTGACAGGGACCAGCAGGAACCTCTTTTTAAATTCCTTTCTTCCTCTCTAGACTTCCACTAGGGGGCACAGTGTTCCAGACCTGGGTGCTGTCTTTCCCTGAATCTTAGAGAGTAGCTTGTTCCGGTGGCCAGTGGCACACATAGTGGGTAGCAGGGATCAGATGACTTCCCTGGAAGTGTTTTGCTTTTGAGACCAGAGGTTTACGTTGCCCTCAGCCTCCTGAGTAGCTGGAACTCCTAGTATGCCTCACTCTGCTTGGCTTCCTGGGGAGTTTTTTGGTTGTTTTTTTTTTTTTCAAATTTTTATTATCAAACTGATGTACAGAGAGGTTACAGTTTCATACGTTAGGCATTTCCTGGGGAGTTTTGAAGTTGGAACCCAGGAGCAATATCTGTGAGCTGAGGCTAACCTGTGATGGCATACATCTCCAGAGATCATAGAGCAGTCTGGTCTGAGCAGGAGAAACTGAGGCAAAGGAAAGATGGAGAGGACTTGTCCTGTCTGCATTTATCTCCAGTAGCACCTCACCTTCTTCCTCCACAATGGAACTAGTTGCAAGGAGAATTCTCCTTTTGGCTAAACTAGTTGCCATTGAATTCTGTGGAAAAGAATGTGTGTCCGTGCGTGTGCGTCTGTATTGGATTGGGGCTTGAATTCAGGACCTGGGTACCATCCTTTAGCTCTTTTGCTCAAAGCTGGCATTCTACCAACAGAGTGACAGCTATTTCTGGCTTTATGATGATTAGAGATAAATGTTCCATGGACTTTCCTTCTCAGGCTGGCTTCAAACCATGATCTGCAGATCTCAGCGTCCTGAGTAGCTAGGATGGCAGATATGAGCGACCTGGCACCCAACTGTAGAAGACAAAATTCTGACAAACAACACAAAAAGTTTCCAGGAAAACCCCTCAAAGCTCTGGTGGACTGGGGGTTTGGCTGGTATGGAGGGAGGTTGGTATTTAGTCCAAGAATTTTATCTATGAAAGGAGATGAAGGAACTTGTTGAGCTGTTTGAACTTCAGAAGAGTCTCTTGACCTAGTCGTTCATTGCAGGTTCCAACAGACAGGCTTCCCCTAAGAGGGACATACTCTCTCACTCACAGGTAAAAATGTGGCTCATGTATGGACGTGCTTCTACATTGCCGTGGCCTTCATCCTTAGTCACAGGCCACCCTCCTCTAGGCTCAGGTGCTAGCTTTTGCAAACCCTGGCCTTGGAAAAGGGGGTGAAGGACTTCACTTGGCTAATAGCTCTTCCTTTCTTTTGATTTCTTTCTCCACTAAAGAACTTCCTGGGTAAGCTGTAATCCTAACTACTTAGGAGTCTGAGGTCTGAGGATCATAGTTCAAATCCAGCCCTGGGCAGGAAAGTCCATAAGACTCTTATCTCCAATTAACCCACCAAAAAAACAGATGTGGAGCCATGGCCCAAGTAGTAAAGCACCAGCCTTGACCAAAAAAGCTAAGGGACAGTTTCCAGGCCCTGAGTTCAAGCCTCAAGACCTACACACACACACACACACACACACACACACACACACACACCCCTGGATCTCTATATTGTCCTTCCTCCCCTATTAACCACTGATAGCTTACCTCCTGCTCATCAGATTTCTAAAGGCATTATTGCCTACATTTCTATATCTCTATCACTGAGTTGTTCCTAAGCCAGTCTAGCTTTGGTCTGGGCCCCTAAATTTTAGGAGTCTCTGGAGCCAGTAGCTTGCAGTAATCTCCTTTGGTTGAATTCTACCTCTACCCTCTGTAGAGAGTGAGGAAAAAGAGATAGCTTAGCTAAACCAGAAAATAAAGAGCAAGAGGAGGAAATGCTAAACTCTAGATGCACACAGGCCTTTAGTTCAAGCCTTCATATCATCACATACATACACAGACAAAAAGAAAAAAGATTCAAGGGCATATAATATGAACAAATAATTCACAGAGCTCGAGATAGCTAATAATCTCATAAAATAGGCACAAACTCAGGGCTAGGATGTAGCTGAGTAGTAGAGGCCAATGATAGGAAAAACACCTGCCTATCATGCATAAGACCATGGATTGATTCAATTCCCAGCATTGCAAAAACAAACAAACATATTCAAAGTCATTAGAAATAGGGAAACAAGTAAGCCAAGCTCAGAAAGGTAAATAACACATGTTTCTTCACATATTTGGAAGCTAGATGCAAAATACACTGGGACATGATAAATTATACAGGACTTTAGGCATTCACACTCAGTGAGACCAAAGGAGGATAATCTTAGAAGAACACAAAGGTGCGCAATGTCTATGTGCCTCTGCTTATACATAATAATAATTATCAGAATGAACTCCATGAAATGGAAACAAGGGGTATTTTCTTTGTTGTTGTTTCCTTTTTGTCTTATCTATCTTTGGGAATGTAAGGGGGCACAGAAATGAGAGTACAAAGGGTGAACAAATCCAGCAGTGATACTCACTAGATGCTATATTGTTTCCTGGAGGTGGCCTGGGTCAGTTAAGGCCAGGTATCCCTGGGAGAAACTGGGTTACCTGGTGCTATAAAACTAGGGTTTTCTAGGGCTGAGAATGTGGCTTAGTGGTAGAGTGTTTGCCTAGCGTGCACAAAGCCCTGGGTTTGATTCCTCAGCATGACATATACAGAAAAAGCTGGAAGTGGTACTGTGGCTCAAGAGGTAGAGTTCTGAAGCCTTGAGCAAAAATAAGCCAGGCACAGTGCTCAGGCTCTGAGTCCAAGCCCCAGGACTGGCCAAAACAACAACAACAAAAAAACAAAACTGGGGTGCTCTAGCGAGCCTTCAAAAATGGCTTAGCGGGCTGGGGATATAGCCTAGTGGCAAGAGTGCCTGCCTCGGATACACGAGGCCCTAGGTTCGATTCCCCAGCACCACATATACAGAAAATGGCCAGAAGCGGCGCTGTGGCTCAAGTGGCGGAGTGCTAGCCTTGAGCGGGAAGAAGCCAGGGACAGTGCTCAGGCCCTGAGTCCAAGGCCCAGGACTGGCCAAAAAAAAAAAAAAAAAATTAAAAAAAAAATGGCTTAGCAACTGCAAAGATTCCACCTGGGTATGGAAAATCATATGCATTTAACCCTTTTTGACCCTCCTGGTTTTAACTTTGATGATTTGGCTCCATAAAGGTATGGGGGCCATTTTCCTTTCTTTTTTCAATTCTGGTCCTGAGGGCATTTTTTTCTTTTTTCTTTTTTAACCCCTCCCTCCCTCCCTCCCTCTCTCCCTTTCCCTCTTTCTTTTTCTTTTCTTCCTTTCTCTTTTATTGTACTAGTCCTAGGGCTTGAACTCAAGGCCTGAGTGCTCAGGGGAGCTGTTTTACTCAAGACTAGCACTCTACTACTTGTCACAAACTCCACTTGCCGCTTTTTTGGTGGTTAATTGAATAGTCTCATGGACTTTCCTCGGGGGGGCTGGCTTCGAACTGTGATTCTCAGATCTCAGCCTCCTAATTAGGTAGGATTACAGATATGAGCCTCTTGTTCCTGGCCATTTTCTAAATCTCTAAGGAAGAGTGGGGCTCTTAGTCATTTGTTAGTCCTGGTATTAGCTCTTTAGGGATTTGGAGCTGGCCAAACACATCAATATCTTGTCTATCAATAGCCTGTTCAAGATGCTATTACCCAGTAAAGGGTGAGTTTGAATGAATGAAGCATCTTCATAGAAGCATCTCAGAGAGCTGTGACAGGACAAACTGTGAGGCTAGCTGCAAGAATTGTAAACACACACTTTTTCTTTTTACTAGTTATTTATTTATTGTTTGGGGGTTTGAATTTAGTACTTCACACTTGCTGGGCAGGCATTCTGCCACTTGAGCCATTCCCCTAGCCCTGTACTCTCAGATTCCCAATTCTGCTTTTTTTCTTAGCAGATCCTGAAGTTCAGATGCCTGAGGGTCTCATTTCTATTTGGCCCAAATGTGTTACACATTACTCTTCCGTGCATAACACGCTGTACAGTGTGTTGTACTTTCACAGTATATAATTATACACTGAATACATCATACTAGCAAAAGGTCATAATGTACCTATTGTACCTATTAAATGTACAAAGGGGTCCGGTTGTGATCTTCCGTACATGCATATAATTTACTTTGGTTAGATTCATCCCCCAACTTATGTCTCTTGCCTGGGCCCTTGGCTTAATAGCATCTTAGCAGTTTTCACTTTGCCGCCTGCTCAGAAACTTGCAGAGCTGAAAACCTGCAGGTCCCGGCCCTAACCCGCGGAGGCCCCGCCCAGCCAGCACAAGCCCCGCCCCACAGGCCCCGCCCCCACGTTCTGTGATCCGCTAACTCTGGTTCTTTGAAGTCTTGTGGCTGCCCGGCGAGGCGGCGCGCAGAGCTTGCTGGGGGCGGGTTAGTGGACCGGTTGTCTTGGCAATTGGTGGTGTGTGGAATCCGCGCGCGTGCGGGTCGGTTAAGGGGGTGCTGACCAGCCGCCATTGCGCACATTGCTGCATCATTGCCAGGCTGCTTCTGGGGGCTTGAAGGGTGGTTGGAGAAAACACCGGGCAAGGGGAGAGGATGGGACATCAGACTGTTTTGGAGTGACTGGTTTGAGGTGAAGGTGACAGCTAGAGAAGGAAACTCCTTAGCTCCCCGGGTGTTAAGTGGGGATTTGGAGTTGGGGGGTGACCAGTGACCAGTGACCGGTGAAAGGAACAGAAGGATCTCAGGGAATGGGAAGAAGGGTGGACTCAAAAAAGTGGAGGATTGGTGAAAAGGAAGAGAAAGAAACGGAGAGCGGGAGGCCTCTCAGCAGACCCGAGCCTGCAGTCTCCAGCCCTGTATAAGCCAGAATGAACTCTCCAAGATTTTTTTTTTTTTCATGTACAAGATGGGGTGGGGAGGAAAAGGACAGAAAAATGAGGGCAGGGCAGAGAGTGGGAAAAGAAACCAAAGCTCCTCAGACCCAAATCAGAGGCCTGGCCCTGGAGCAGAGGGGATCTGGAGGGGTTTTCTCTCTCTCTTGGTGGGAAGTTTGAGCAGAGCTTTTCTGGTACCTGAAGTTCCCCCTTAACCACACTGGAGATTACCTTTACCTTTGGGAGAAACTTACCTTTGAGTTGGGGAAGAGAAGGAGACTGTGGAAGGTGGGGACCCAGACTAGAACTAGACAGTGATTTTAGGAGAAGTCTGTGTCTAAGAAACACCTCAATTTCATGTTAGGGCTCCTGGGTGTGGTACACCAAATGAAAGACTTGAGTGCTTTATAGGATCTCACCCTTAATCCTTGCTAACAGGAAATCTACTTCTTGGATCTACAAATAGGGATCTACTTCTTGGATTTGAGACACACACACACCCCTGACATCTTTATGTTCATGCTTTATTCATCCTTCACCAGAGCACTCCAGGGTTTAAGCCCTTGTTCCTGTGGTTCCTCTTACAGAACCTGCCATGACATTAGGTGAAAGACTCCTGTCAGAAACACCCCAATGGGGGCTGGGGATATAGCCTAGTGGCAAGAGTGCCTGCCTCGGATACACGAGGCCCTAGGTTTGATTCCCCAGCACCACATATACAGAAAATGGCCAGAAGCGGCGCTGTGGCTCAAGTGGCAGAGTGCTAGCCTTGAGCGGGAAGAAGCCAGGGACAGTGCTCAGGACTGGCCAAAAAAAAAAAAAAAAAACAGAAACACCCCAATGGGGAAGCTCCCAGCGTTTCCTAAATCTACTTGGTCATCTATAAAATCGCTGTTCTTTCCCTTCTCAGGTTGTTAGGGGAAGACCTATTGGAGATACTGAAAGTGTCTTGGTCCCTAAATTAAAAGAAAAGGGCAGTCCATGTAGCTTTGGGAACCAAGGGTGGGGGAGTGAAGAGAAAAGGGGCTAGAGACAGCTTGTGGCCACAGCTTGCTGCTTCCACGTTCTCCTCACTCTCCCATAGAAACAACGTTGTTGGCTTGATGGACTTACGCGTCTGTTTACCCTTATTCTCCCTGCCAATGCCTTATATCCAGGATCTGGATGTGAAAGCTGGGTCTGTCACTTACTAGCTGAGTGATCCTGGGCAAGTCATTTTAGCTCTTTCCTGCATAAGGAGAGTTGAAAATGTCTGCATGAAAACATAAAAACCAAGGCATTTTCCAATGGGAAGGACCTGCTGTGGGGGACAGAGAAGGAATCTGGGTATCTGAGGCAGTTATTTTGTCACCAACTGGAATGGCCTTGGAACAAAGCACGGCAGTTGTTTGGATCTCATCCCTTATGGCATGCAGTGTCATCCTCAACACTGGCATCCTCCTTAGCTCTAGCATTGGCCTTGGCCTCAGTTTCCTCATGTGTGACTTGAGAATGAATGATTTCCATAGGCATCATTGAGTACAGGGAACAAAAGCTATTAATCAGGTCACGATAACAGTTTAAGTGCATTAAGTAGAAAGCAACAGATGGCATGGTGCAAGAACAGAGCCATAGAGATCATTGAAAACTCTACCAGTAACTAATATTCAGGCTGACTAGTAACCCCTTGAGTGGCATTGAATCTTGAGTGAATAGTTGGTTGAAAAACAAAGCTGATTAGAAAATCAGAGCATTGTCAATAAGAAACCTTTATTTAGATCTAGAAATCCTAAGTATTAAAAAGCTGAGAGACCACAAACTCAGGGGGTGGGGTGGAATTGTGACATTTAAATAAACTGCCAAACATACATTCACTTTTAAAATAGTCTTGTGTTTTTGAGCTGTAGACCCTCTAATTACTTTTTGTTGTGCCAGTTGTTTTGTAATATTTCCTATAGAGAATAGAAAGATAATTTGGTCTTTTCCTTGGCAGTAGGCAAGACCCTGAAGCCTTTTTGTGCAACAAGAAAGATACAATAATTTTAAGCAAGTAACTTTACAGCACATAAATGATCCATTAAATCTATACAAAAATCATCCCCTAGTTTTCCCTTATCCTTTAGCCAGAGTACCCACACACAACCAGATCAACAGAGCTGGGGACAAGTAACAGGGGATTTGTAATGGAAAGAGACAGTGGGCCTCAGCCAGCTTGTAAAACTATCTTAACATCTGCAACTTTTCCTAGAAGCACATAGCAAAAGCATTGCTAGTCCATTGCAAACATGGACCCTGAAGCAAAAATGGACCATAAGCTCCATTTATCTTTGCTGTAAATCCACTAATGCTTTGGATTATTACAGTTGTACAGCACATAGGAGTAGCCACAGCAGAGTTCAAGGGAAGTTAGCAAAAGCTTTTGAACAATCCCAATGAGCTTATTTGCTCTTAAACTTTGGTTTACTTACTATTGACTCATAAACTCTCTCCTGACCCACTCTACCTTAACTCCCAACACACACACACACACACACACACACACACACACACACACGAAGCAGGAAGGATTTGTGTCCCCAAAAAGCCTTCCTGCAAACAAAGTTGAACACCTTGGCCCTGAGCAGGGTCCTCTCCTGCCAAGCATGACCAGCCTTCCTATACACGCAGTGTTGGTTAAGCTGAACTTTAAACCACAAGCGTGGCTTTTAAGGGGCAAAGGATGGGAACCAGAAAAAGAAATTTGGATCTCAGCCATGCCTTGGGAACCCCACGTGAGCTCCCAGGGGCCTGTTGTCTACTTATCCCTGTGTTGTCTACTGTATAGGACTGTTTCAGGGAGCTGTTGAAAACTTGTGCTTAAGACATCCAAGAGTGTAAAAAAAAAACCCTAACCAAACAAAAAGACTTACCAGCAGAAAAGGAAAGAAAGAAGATGAAAAATGTAAAAGAACTGGAAGAAAAGAGAAGTAAGAGGAGAAGACTTAGCTCCTTGGGTCAGCGGTAGCCCCTTACTCTTCCATTTTCACCCTGCACCTGCTGCTGTGCTGGAGACTGTCTTCCACTTGTTATACTAGCATGGCCTTTTGAGAGGCTTTGTACTTTATCTCCTTAGCCCTCAGTTTCTGCTTTAAAGCAAAGCTGCTAGTTCCTACCTCGCAGAGTTGTTGTGAAGATAACCCGAGGTAAACATCTGGGGACATTGCTTGGGAAATTGGGAAAGACCACTTCATTGGGACCTTATTTGACCCCTTTGGCCCCAGGGCAAACTGTCAGCAAAGAAAGTGACAGGGAATCTTAGGGACTGGACCAAGCTGGGATGAGCAAAGGGTCTGATTGGACAGGGGACTACAAAGCCAGAGTTTAATCTTTAGGCCCACAGACAGCCTGCTAGGAGGAAACCCCGGGGATGGTGCTAACTCTTCTGTTCTCCTCTGCCCTCCACTCCCTTCACTATCAGAACACATTCTGTTTCAGTGTAGAGTGAACCTGATAGGGTGGCTTCCTGGTGATAGTTTAGGGTTTGTATCTAGAAGAGAAAATGGGTGTCAGGGACTCTAGGGATGGGACTACAGAAGTCAGGGGTGAGTAAAACTCCAGTTGAGTACGGCACAAAGGATGATAAGGCAAATGGAGCCACATGGGCCAAGCAGAGCACAAGGCATATAACATGACTTCTTGGTTCCTCCAGACAGCTGTTGAATAGCAGCTTTGAGGGAATTCACCAGGGACCTAGGATGATGGAAAGAGACCTTTGCAAACTGACCCCCTTTTCTGTTTCACCTCTAACTGGAGAAAGGTCACCACTAGGCAAATCATAATACCAGGTGGCCCAGATCCCCAAGAGAAGACACAAAGAAGCTGAATTGAACCAGTATACTTTTCCCTCACTCAAGTCAGCCATATTGTGCTGATTTATTCAACAGCGTTAAAGGGTATTGGAGAGGATGGCAAGTGAAAGGCTCCTGGGGGAGGATTGACTATTGCTCAGGCACCCATACTAACTAAGCTATCCATACTATTCCTTTCTATACTACCCCTCATTGGAGAACCCTATGGGCAGTTTAGATTTCTCCTTGTCTCTAAACTCTTAAGATCACAGACTCCCAACTAAGAATTCTCTTCCCACTTGGTATTCCATACTAAATTGGGTCCAACTTCAAGGTCCAAATTTGCCTTAGAACTCCACAAAAGATATAAATGGTCAAAAAAATACCCAATGAATAGTCAACATGGAAAAATGTCTTCCTTCATAATGATTTTCCTAGAATACAATTCAAATAAAAATTAAATTCCATTGCCCCTATAGGTTAAAGTATAAAAAGAAAACCCACTAAATTATCTCTTTTTTATTAGCATATATTAATTGTACAAAATAGTGGGTTTCACTGTGGCATTTTCATGCATGTACTTTGCTCATGTTCATCCCCTCCCGCTCCTACATTCTAGTCCCCTTCCTTCTCCCAGATGTTTCCTTCTAAATTTCATGTCTTAAAATCTAGATTCTAGTTTTACTATTGAAGAATTAAAACCCAAAGTATTCAAAAAGGTCCAGGAGTTCTGGATCTGGCCAGTGTTAACTTCTTTGCCGAAGCTTTGTGTTTGCCCACATGCATGAAGGGATGGTTAGGTTGATCCTGTCTAACAACGTCAGCATTTTAATGAGCCAAATCCCATGCTCCACTTTTAAAAGATCTAGAATCACTTTGATGAGCTAGATGAAATACTCTTATCCCACCCACAGGCCATAGGGAAATCCCTCGAATAGCCGGAAGCTGCTGAGTGTTCCCATATCCAGTTCTCAGCCCCGTCTTGAAACCTTTTTCTGCTAGCTCAAAACTCCTGCAGGAATGCCTGACAGCTCAGTTGATGAGGGAGAGTGGACAGTGAAAAGAATCATAACTCAGACCTCCCCACACATCATGCCGGCCCATGGAGGGTTAGTATTAGTCCTTCAGCCATCTTGGGAGAGGAGAGGCCAGGACAGCTCCCACTGAACTCCTCCTCCTCTCTGAGTGCTCTCTACTGCTTCTGCCATCTCACAGATGACACCTATTTGTGCAACCTCCTTCTAATAAGTTTGGAATCTTATACTTTCCATTTCCCTCTGCACACCCAGTGCCCCAGGCTTCTTCAGTCTTGAGAAATTCTTCAGCCCACCATGTCCATTGGCTTGCTAGAGCTTCCAGTCAACTAGATTCCCACGCTGTGGGCCAGGGAGCAGAAACTGTAGCCTGGGTGGCTCTCCTGACTCTGGTTGGTCTCATCTTGGGATGTTCCCAGTTTCTGGTAGCATTGTTTCTGCAACATAATTCTCAGTAGTTGAGGAAATGTCTCCACAGGGGCTTCCTCATAGTGCTTGGGCTCCAGCAGTGTTCCCAGAATGACTGGTCTGACCCTAGTGTTTGTGCTGGCTCTGGGCATGGGTCAAGTCCCTTTTCTTTACCTCAAGGAAGGCTAACTATAGCCATGTTTTTGCTTCCAGTGTCTTTTTTTCACCTTCTCCTTGTTTGATGACCCAAATGTTGGCTTTTTCTGACAGATTCCTCTAGATTTTGTCTCTTGGGGTTGTCTAAAGATGACCAAAAGTTTAAAAAAAAAAAAAAAAGATACAATTCTGGTTAGAGTCATAAGTCACCCTCCCATCCCCCACCCCTGCCTCTCCTACCTCCCAAGGATGCAGCCATTGGCTACTCCCAGCTGCTAGCTCTGGTCTCCTGACAAACTCATTTGTCCTGAAGGAAGGTTCCTCTGGCTCCTTTTTCTGAGGGACACCATGAATACATTGCTTAAATATGCTGGTAGGGTCCCTGTAACTGCTGTTCTCACAACACACTCCAAGTGTTCCTAGCGTTTGGTGTTGCTCTTCTGTCTCCAGATTTGTTCAGATTTCTCCATAGTCTCAAGAGCCACTCAGACTCATGGGATGGTTTCTGATTTTTCGCTGACTGTCGAGTAGCCACCGGTTCGAGTGTTCTGGGTCACCTGGCTCACTAGGGGATGACCTTGCTTCTTCCCCCACACCTTTGCCTCTCCTCACATCAGGGAGCTTGCCAGTCTCCTGAGTGGGCCGATCTGGCCTATCTGATGCAGTCCAAGGCCCAGCCTGCCACCTCCTACCTCAATTTTTTTCTTAAGGACACCTCTCCCATGGTTAGTCTCTTTTCCTCATTTCTCATTACTTCTCTCCTAAGAGTAAGAGCTCTCAGAATAGTTTCCCAGGGGCTGGGAATGTGGCCTAGTGGCAAGAGCGCTTGTCTTATATACATGAAGCCCTAGGTTCGATTCCTCAGCACCACATATATAGAAAACAGCCAGAAGTGGCACTGTAGCTCAAGTAGCAGAGTGCTAGCCTTGAGCAAAAAGAAGCCAGGGGCAGTGCTCAGCCCCAGGACTGGCAAAAAAAAAAAAAAAAGTTTTCCAAACCATTCCAGTTCCTTCTGGATCTCCTGGTTCCTATAGCTCCTGGGACAAGCCCTAGATGGTCCCTGCTAGCATGATGGTGTGCATTGATATCATTGAGTTGTTTCTCTGTCCCAACTCAAGAAAATAGCATATTCTCTGAAGAGCCCCGATTCCTTTTAATGCTGTTGCACATTGACAAACTATTGCCCTTCTCCTGGCAAAACCATGGCTTTTAATCTCCTGGCTCCAGTCAGAATTTAGCAAACATACACCTACAGAACATCTGCTCCCTAGGCAGGAGATCAACTCTGAGGGTCAAGCTGAGAATGTTCTTTGAGGGATCTGGAGAGGTCTCTCCAGCCCCCTGCTCTGGCAGGGGGCTTGGGAGACACTTCATCCACCCCCGCCTCCCTCTGGTAGCACAAGATTCAGAAGCCCCATCATGTGCTCTAGCCACCTGTCTTTGCCCTTGAAAGTATTGATGTCAGACTTGGTTGAGAACAAGGAAAGGCAGCAAGCCTGGCCTGCTCATCTTCTTCCAGCCTGTAGCTTTCTCTATTGTCCTCTGCGCTGTCTCTTGGGGGTCAAGGCTCATGTTCCTGCTGCTCATTAAATCTTAGCATTCTGGGATTACTTAAAAGCTTAAACAGTTAAAGAAGCTGGCTCTGAGCATGTCCCTTGAGGTCAGCCTCACATGTGGATTCTGCTTGCACTAGCACAATGGAACTTTCTTCTGGGGTTGCTAGTTAAAAGCCAACCACAGCATGGCAGCATGGTCTCCAGGAGGCTCCCATGTACTTGCAAGACACCCCCCAAACCTCAGACTTCCCCTGGACTCTTCATCTGGGCTCAGTGCTGTGTACCAGTCAATAAGTTATTGAAAGGGAAACACTCCTTTTATCAATTTCATTTTGGCTCCCTTTTCAAAGATGTAGGGTCATGGCACATGTCAGTAGGCAGAAAGCACACCACAAGGAAGTCCAGCAAGGCCAGACCAGGTTTGGCTGCAGAGAGGTCTTTGAAGGGCTTCTGAGTCCCAGAAGCTGCACTGTGGCAGGCGCCTCAGGGATCCCAGGGTAGCCTGGGAAAGGGCAGGGAAGTAAAGATGGCCATTTGCAAGTCAGGCAGACTTAAAAGAATGAGGGATGTTGGCAGTAACTCGAAATGGACTGCCTAGGGTGACATTTCCTTCTTCACTGTGTTGGTGCATGCCTTTTGTATTGCCAGATGTAAGACACACAAAACTACATACAATTTAACAAATGCAAAACAAATGGAAGAGTGGAGGAGGAGAGAGAAGAGAAGGGGGAAGAGGGGGAGGAGGAGAAAGTTGAGGAAGAAGAGGAAGAGGAAGAGGAAGAGGAAGAGGAGGGAGAAGGAGAAGGAGAAGGAGAAGAAGAAGAAGAAGAAGAAGAAGAAGAAGAAGAAGAAGAAGAAGAAGAAGAAGAAGAAGAAGAAGAAGAAGAAGAAGGAGAAGAAGGAGAAGAAGGAGAAGGAGAGACAACGATGATGACAGTGCAGTTTTCTGTGAGCTCCATTATAGCCTTTCCCTTTACCAGTGGCAATGCTGTACTGATCATGAGGGGGATCGTTTCCTGACAGTGTTATCATCTGTGCATAGATCTCAACATTGTCCTTTGGAGTTGCCTGTTTTTGAGGTTTAAATGAGTGGGTTCATATTATCTGTCTATGCCTTGGAGTTTAGGTATTACGTTTGTGACATTTGCCATAGTGATATCTGTTCCAATAGTTTATTCCTTTCACTATTGTGTTGTGTACCATGAATGGGTATACCACAATTTATTTGTCCATCCTGTTCTTGGCAAATATTTGGATTGTTTCCTGAAACAAGTTCTTCTAGGATTGGGGCAGTGGGCATTCATCATAGCTGATATAATGGGTGGTTATGGTCTATTTTGTGGTGGTTTTCACAACAGATTCCTGATTTATACTGAGGTTGAACACTTTTCCATGTGGATATTGTTTTGTAATGTGACTTATAAAGCCTTTTGCTCATTTTTTATTGGAGTTTCTTTGCTAGCCAGCTTTCTGTTGCTGTGACAAAATACCTAAGATAATCAACTTATAATGAGGAAAAGCTTATTTTGACTTACAGTTTCAGAGGTTTCAGCCCATGGTTACTCGGTTCCATTGTTTTGAGCCTGTGGCAAGGCAGGACATCATTATGAAAGAGAAGGAAAAAAAGGAGGAAGGAAAAGGGTTTCCAATATACCCAGCAAGGGCATATTCCTTCCATTAAGTTCCACTTCCTATATTTTTTGGTCTACCACCTCTCAACTGCGACAGGCTGGAAACCAAGGTTTCAGCACACAGCTTTTGAGAGACATTTAAGATCCAAACCATAACAGTTACCAATTAGCAATTTGTTGGAATTTATATATTCTGCATGTGGACTGTTTGTCAATAATATGAGTTGTAAAAACTGTGTCAGGTCTTTTTATTCTTATGGTATCTTAGAAAAGGGCAAATGTGTCAAGTTTTGCTGGTACCTAAGAAATCATCATGCTGGTATTCTTCTATATGATCTTTTCAACAGTTTTTTTTTTCTTTATGGCTTTAATCCATGTAGAAATAATTTTTTGTGGATATGACATAGGAGTCCAGTTCAATTTATCTTCTCTATAGTAGCCAGCTACCCAGTCCTCTTACTTGAGTGATGTTTATTTTCACATAGATTTTAACATTGCCCTAATCATTTATTGTGCCTGTGTGTTTAAGGCAAGACCTGTTTCTGGGCCTTTCTTTCCTATTGGTCTGTTTCCACCCCTGTGCCAATTCTACTTTGCCTCAGTTGTGTGGCTTTATAATACATCTTGACATTGAAAAGTTCTCAGTGCTTGGCCATTGGAACCTCATATAATTGTAAGAACTGGATTGTCCAATTTCCATGAAAAAAAATGTTTTGGGATTTTGATTGGGACTGTGTTGAATCCTGAACCAGACTGAAGGAAACTATCAACATCACAATGTTGCCTCTGGCCCATAGGTATGATTGCTTTCTTCATTATTTAGTTCTTCAATGACCTTCAGGATGTCAATGTCCCCTGTAGAGTTTTATACATCTTGGATTTATTTCTAGGTACAGGGATATCTAGTTTCTATTATTTATTTCTTTTATTTACCCATATATTCACTTTATATGTATGAAGTTACAGTCTGTATGGTTTCTGTAAGTTCATATTTTACTCTGAGAAATGTCTATTTCTGTATCAATACACAACGCAAGTATTTACATGTACTTTGTCTTGCTTCTGGTTCTTCTACATATGTTTAAACATGTAACACTGTTATAAGCTCACACCCATTATGTCTTCCTTTGGCCTTTCTTATCTACCTATGTTCACTAGCATTCTTAACATCAATACAGAGATGACTGTACTCAACATTTTGATGTTGGCAATGGATGGATTCTAAAAGGTACCTGTTCTTCTCCCTTCCTTGGTTGTGGTTTGTGTTCTGATTGGCAGAAATTCACTAAAGAATCACCTCCACCATATCATGATGGATTCATCCTTTCCTGGAAACTTCACACTTGCTAGGCAGCTGGCTCTATCTCTTGAGCCACTCCTCCAGCCTATCCCTAAGCCTATCTTAGCACACAGTTCTCATTCGTGTTTTGCTGTGAGAGTCCTATGGCTTGGGTGAGGACCAAAGCCTTAGTCACTCATCAAAGCCTCAGTGCTTGATTTCTTCTTGAGAAAACAAAGGCAAAGGAGCAGGTTGGGGTTGGGGGAGGATCTCTATCTGTAAACAGTCTAAAAGGAAAGGGTAGAGGGAACTTCTTCTACCTCTTGTCTGGCTGCTTCCATTTGCTTTTTCTCTTCAGTCTGGAACTCATATCCTTATGCTTGAGAACAATATCTTCTGGGCATATCCTTAGTCCCATCAACCCCACACTATATACTAGCAGATTCATTCACATTCTTCTCCAAAGCTGTGCGCCCACTAGAAGCCTGCTTGAGTCACTGTATTCAGTGGGTCTGCCTCTTGGTGAGAATCAATCATAATAGAATGCCAATGATAGTTGTCACAAAGAGTGAAATAGTCCACTGAGACTCAGTTCCAAAGCCACGACTCTTGAAGTTAGGGCAGAGGATGCATACTAAGCAGGGCAAAAAATCATAATCAGGGAGAGATGATCTTGTGCTTGCCCAATCTTGGACCATCATATTCACATGTTTCTTCATATTTCCCATGTTATAGAAATGAGGCCTTAGCTGTTTTCTGGGTGGAGATTTGAAAGCACAGTTCACCTCTCAGTCTCTGATGCATGTTCCTTCCTGTAACTTGTGGAGCATCATACTGGAAAACAATTTTTAAGGAGGTTTGTTAGAACGCTAGCCTTACCGTGGGCCTCAGTGGGAGAGGTACTCGATGGGAGAGTCCCTCTGCCTCTTGACTTCAGGCTGCCTCTCTGCTACCACTTTCTGCCTCTTTCCCTCCAGATCCAATGTTGGAGTTAATCTGCATCTTCAACAGAAGTGGGGAGTAGTTGAAAGGAATAAAATCCCAAGGTTCCTTTCACTTCTCTGAACAAGAAGGAAATGAGCTGGTTGTAAAAGCAAATGTATCTTCTCAACTATCAGAAATTACAAAAAAACAAACAAACAAACAAAAAAAACAGGAGTCATTATCGCTAGAGTGAGGGTTCTCCTGGAGAAATACTAGAAGGCTCCAACAGAATTCAATGAAAGTCTCTTCGGGGTGGAGGATGACTTCGCATTGGTTTGTGTTTTTTGTTTTTTTTTGTTTGTTTGTTTTTAGTTTTTAATTTTAATTTTGGATCTCCTGGCTTGCCATCCAGAGGGCTTAAGACCTCTTGAAGTTCATAGCAGGGTTGAAGATCATCTGGGGCTATGAAAAGGCAGCTGCCGATGGTAGCTCCTCTGGTGGCTAAAATTGTTGGAATGTGTCACAGCTCCTTGTTTTCTTGCTAATGGCATCAATGCATTGAGGAACAGGTTCATCCACCTGATAAGGAGAATCACGTGATGCCCCTGTGCCCTCACAGGTTGACTGGTGAACACAGTTGACCAAGCCCTCCTAGGAAAATGGGACCAGACAGTGGACAGTTGGCAGGCAGGGCAGTAGGCCAAGGGTGAAACTGAGGGCTGCAGCAAGCAGTGGGAGGGAGAGCCAGAATGGGGTGAGGATGAGGCCTGAGAAGGAAGGTACTGGGAAAACTCACCCAACTTCCCATGTCCACTGTGGCACCAAGAGGAAGGAAGAGTTGTGCAAATAATCTCCTCCACCTATTACAAATGAGAGCACCACAGACTGATCAAGGAGTCAAGAGCTCAAAAGTAGGCCCAAGTAGACCCAAAAGGAAGATTAATTTGAGATAAAAGTGGTATTTTCCCTCTACATGATTTAACAGATGCCAAGGGACGTGGGTAGCATGTGTCTACACTAAATACCAGAACCATATTTTCTATCTGACAAGAGGAATACCAGATAGAACAAAAATGTAAATGCAAAAGCAAAATAATCTAAGTCCTAGAACCAGTGACAGGGAGACTTTGGTTATTGTAGTGTGGGAAAGGCCTACGTGACAGAAATCATGAAGACTGCTTTCAGTGTCATGTCAGGATCATCTGAAAAAGTCCTGCACTTCATAGGACGAAGGCAAATGGAAAGCCTTTTGGCTTGAGAGAAAAGCATTTCCCCATCAGACAGCTAAATGACAACAATGGGGGCTTGGAAGAGGGTCTCCTATGTCTTGTCTAGTGGGGTGGTGCCATAGACCCCTTCCCCTGAGTGGGGAATCTAGCCCTATTGTGAGCAAATAGTTCTACCTCTGGAAATTTCCTGCAGTGGAACTCAACAAAGTAAAGAACAGAAGGCAGAAAACAGCTGAAAAACCCAAGGCCTGGGGTTGATTAAATGAAACCATGGCCTATTCTATGTGAGAATATTAGAAAATCTTTAGATGCCAACAGAGACTTTTAAGTAAAAAGAATAAAGTGCCAGGCATATGTAGAATATGCTGCTACTTGTTGGCGGGAGGTGTGATCTGAGATAGGGAGGCATGTTATCAATATTGCTTGTGTTTGCATGAAATAGCTTGGGAGGGATTGGAGGAGGGCGGGTCACCCTGTGGGGAGAGGTGGTACCAGGGAGCCTTTTCTCTGAGGCCCTTTGGCCTGCTTTGAATGTAAACCACATAAATACATCGTCTATTAATATAGAAAAAATAAGTATGCAAAAGTAGGTCACTGGGAGATACAAGGATAAGACTTCCTTGGTAGCTTTCCCATTTGGAATCCTGTCTGGATGGTTGTAGGGGTGAGTCCAGACTCCATGGTCATTAAATGATGGAGGCTCAGACTCCAGGCAGGACTGGAGGAACAGGCCTAAGACACAGAGGCAAAGTGGGCTTGGCTTTACAGGAAAAGCAATCTAAGCAAATGGTAGGTGGGGTTTGTATTGTACCCCATCCTGGTTCTAGAATTCATGCATAACACTTTGCAGGGCTGGGACCTGGCTTTGTCTCTGCTTTCTGGGGAGAACTGGAATGGGAACAGAGGGTAAATTTTATGGGCTAGTAGCTTTACACCATGTTAAGGGTCCAATACTTAGCTCCCCACTGGTGTGAGGAGTTAAAGAAGATACCAGTGGTGTAGGAACTAGAAAACACTCGAGCTATAGGGATCAATTAACCTCTCCCACGCTACCAGAAAACTGTTTACATTGAGAGGGTCAGCCCTAATCTATTTTTATCTATTGCTTTAAAGGCAATGGTGTAGCTGGGTCACCAGAACAGCCAGCTCCTGAGTGATGGGCACTTCAGCATGGATGGGGTTGGCAGACCACAGTGAATAACACTTGCATCACATTCCCACAGGGAACCTCCGCCTCCTCCAGCCTCCCTTCTCCCCAACCTCCCATTACCTTTCTGCTCCATGTGGAGCCCTCTAAGAAGCTACTGTGCCATATCTCCTCATCTCTAGGCTAGCACATTGAGGCTGGTATAACAGGAAATATAGAGCTCTCCAAAGGAGCGAGTGAGAGATTTCACAATTTATCAAGACCTGAGTACAGGCACAGGCCACCTGCTCTTTCCCCAGAGTCCCACAGTGTTCCCCGAATAATTATGCCTCTGGGGCTATGTGAGGTTCCCACCATGCCTCTGTCATTAAGTGAATATGTAGGAAGGACATCTGTGAATCCCTTCATTTCACAGATGGGGAAAACTGAGACTTGCAGAGGGAGCAAGCAGAACAGAGACTTTGATCTCACTGAGACCAGATTTCCAGAGAAGTGGTCTGGTGTTGGAGGAGAGTTGCAGTCAGTTAATGAAACAGCTGGCACTGGGGAGCAGAGGTCTTTGCAATAAAGGTATACCTGGTTGGTGAGGGGATGCCCTAGGATGTGATCCAGGAGGTTTAGGGAAGTCTACACTGATGGACACTCCAGAATGACAAGTCTAGAAGCTCATGAGACCAGCAGCCCACAGATTATAGAACTGGGTGCACTCCCTGGGGGGGGGGGGCAGGGGCTGCTGGAGACCCAGGAAGAGAAATCTTAGCTTAACAGACAGGGCTAAATTAGAGGGATTTGTAAGTTTCCTCTTGTGCCAGAAGGGCATTCATGGAGTGAGCCTGGGCAGTGTCCTGGGGTTGCCATGGACAGGTGGGAAACAGACATTTCATGCAGAAGGAACAGCACCTGCAGATCCAGGCACAAAACTTGCTCCAGTTAGCCATCTGTGTATGGCAAACAGTGGCTGTGAGGATAGTCTGGAATATTCTGTAGGCCAGGGCTCTTTATCAGATGACATGGCAACACCAGAGCAATAACAGAACAGTGGCATTACTTGCCCCACCCCACCTGTCCAACCTTGAGGTTTGAGGTAATCATTGAAAATGATTATCTGCTGACATTTGGAAGACTAACTCATAGACCTTGGGCAGTGACAGGTATTCAAAGAGGGACAATTATTCAGAGGGCAGAGAAATTCATGCTTTGGAGAAAGTAGGGTGGAAAAAGGAGTGACTGAATAGAAAAGAGGATGTAGTATGACTTGCAGTGGGCAGGGCCAAGAACAGGGGTCTCTGATCTTCCTTTTCCTTGCATTCCAAAAAGCTGCCACCTAAAGTAAAAATCTCCTCACCAGCCTATAGAGCCTCAAACTTTCACCTGTTTGTGGACGGTGTGAGCCCCTTCTAGCCTTCCACTTCTACACAGCACATGTCCAGCCTGCCTCTTCCACCTCCCAGAGACCCCCAACTTTTATTTGGGAATAGCCTCCATTGCTTATGTGATAACCTGGAGCAAGGGTCCTAACTGGGGAAATGGAACCAAGGGGGAAGCTGTGCCCAGAAGCCATGCAGCCAAACTGGTAGCACACCCAGGGCACCCCAGGGTCTGTGTCCTCATCTGTGAAATGAGGGAATTAGACCTGAGCCCCTACTTGCTCTCTGTGGTGCAAGTTTCTGAGAGTAAGTAGGGCATAAAGGGAGACGTCTTGCTTTGAGTCCCATGAAGCCAGGTTGGAGCTGTGTGGGGCAGAGCCAGGTTCTGAACTTGGAACTGGGGACTTAGACCAAACTCTGTCTCCGACTTCAAAGGCTGGGGCTATATGTGAGCTGAAAGGATGTGACAAAGGCCAGGGCTGAGGAACAGCCTGCTGCACCTGCTACAGCAGGTGCTCAGATCCAACAAGGAGATCCAAGCCTACCTATGTGCTGAAATGAGTGGGACCTTTGGCTGCAGCAGCAGGTGCCATGTCAGCCCTTTACTGAGGACAAAGCCTGAGAGTTGCTGGAGAGAGATCCTCAGTGAGGCAGTGGGTAAGCTGAGTGGCTTGTTTTGGGGAAGCGTTATGGAAGGAATTTGCCACACAGCAAGAGATCCTATCCTTCCACACTCCCTTGAGCTTTGATTCTCCTTCCTGTTTCTGAACATCACCCCTTCCATCCCCACTGTTTTTCTGGGGCTGAGGGTGAGGTGTCTTAGAAGCTGGGCAGCAGCAGATTTGTAAACTAGGAAGGCTGGATAGCTGATGCAAGGAAGGAAAGGAAGAGAAGGTGTGCATCCACATGAAAAATTCCTGTGGGCACTGGACTGAGAGCTGAGTGGTTAAGCTGCCCATGACTTGTCATATTCAGGCTAGATACCTAAAATGTCCTGTCAGGTGTTCACCAGTGCCACACTGGTGATCTGCAGTCATTGGGCGTAGTTTAGGTTCTTGGTGATGGTTCCCAGGAAGGAGCCTGTGGTGCCTATTCAGGGTCCAAGGCCTCTGATGCAGCTTCTTTGTACCCTCACGAGGCATCCCCGGTCACTACCTGATGACTCAAGGAAAGGTCTGTTTCTCACTTCGTCAGAATTAACAGAGGCTTCTGGGCCCATAGAGCACCCTTCCTGCACTTCTTCCAAAAGGCAGATATTAAGACTGGCTTTGACTTAGGAGGGCTAGGCCAGTCCAGATGGCAGGCTCACTCACTAGCGGAGTGATGAGGACAAATTCTGCCCAAAGGCAACAGCCAGGCCCCTATAGTGTAGGTACTGAAGAAGCCCAGTCCTACCACAGTCCCATACTCCCTAAATAAGGAGTTGGGCCGGTGGGATCCCTACCACTCTGGACCTAAACAGTGATTTTGTTGACCATTCATTTTGACATCTGAACATTTTCCAGAGCCACTTGTGAATGCTACCAGTGGCTCCTCAGCCTGGTGTACTGTCAGGGGACTCTTGTGATGAGAGGACTTAGCCCCCTGAAAGCAGAATGGATAAAGTGTGATATACAATGGGAGTATTATCCAGCTATAAAGAATAAAATTTGTGTCATATGCAGAATGGATGGAAATGAAGAGCATTTAGTTTAGTAAAATAATCAAGACATGGGAAGACAAATATATTTTTTCTCATGTGTAATAAAGACTTAGAAAAAAAACAAGAAGGAAGCCAAATGAAAAACAGCAATAGGGTAAATATGATTGAAGTATATAGTACACAGGCATGAAAATTTCATAATGAACCCCATTATTTTGTCCATTTTTAAAAGAAAGTTAAAATAACTGCAATTTACATTTCAGAGCTTGTATGTATTGGAAACTGAACCCAGGGCCTTGAATATGCCAGGAAAACATGGTTCTTCACCTTTTTTTGTTGGTCGGTCGGGGGCTTGAACTTGAGGGGTCTAGGGGCTGTGCTGTCCCTAGAGCTCTTTGCTTGCCATAGCCCCACTTTGTTTTCTGGTGGTTCTAGAAACGAGTCTCACAGACTTGGGGGGGGGGGCTGGCTTTGATCTCAGCCTCCAGAGTATCTAGGATTAGACATTAGTCACCAGCAGGTCTCTCTCTTGGTTTTTAATTACACACGAGCCACCAGTGCCTGGCCTCTTGCCTCCCTGGCCCTTTTATTGTGCTGAATATGGGGCTTGAACTCAGGGCTTGGGCACTGTCCCTGAGCTTTTGTGCTCAAGGCTAGTATTCTACCTCTTGAGTCGCAGCTCCACTTCTGGATTTTTGCTGGCTAATTGGACAAAAGTCTTTACAGACTTTCTGTCCAAGCTGGCTTAGAACCATAACCCTGATCTCAGTCACCAGCACCCTTTCACCATTGTTTTTTTTTTTTTTTGAGACAATAATGTTTGAAGCTCAGGCTGGCTTCAAACTCTGAAGTGTCTCTCTTACAGTTTTTTTTTAAACTTTTTGTTGTTGTTGTTATAAACCAGTCTTGGGGCTCAAATTCAGCCTGGATGCTGTCACTGAGCTGCTTTTGCTCAAAGCTAACATCATACCATTTGAACCACAGCTCCACTTCTGGCATTGTTTTAGTGGTTTACTGGAGCTAAGAGTTTAATAAGCTTTCCTGCCTGGGCTGACTCTGAACAGTGACCCCAGATTTTAGGTAGGATTTCAAGCATGGGCCACTGGTGCCAGGCTTCAACTGTTTTTTTTTTTTTTTTGAATAAAAAGTGTTTTACTTTATTTGGGTTGCTGTTTTGGTTATTGTTTTTGTCATGTCTTTGCTACATAGTTCAATAGTATTCGCTGTCATGTACAAACAAAAAGCGATAAGCAAAGTTACTATTTTCATATCAATATATCAATGAAAGAAACTGCAGCACTGGCCTAAGAGAGATTCAGGAAAACGAACTTACTTTATGCTATCCTTAGCCCATCTGGAACATGGAGAAAAAGTGAGTTCAGAGCCAGCTAGCCCATCTAAGCTAGTATGATCCCAATCCCTTCTTCTACACACCTCACAGCAATGAAAGGAGCTGCCTTTACAAGAGGGAGCACAACTCTGGATTCCCGCCAAGAGCACTGAACCTGCCCCTGAAGGCAGAGCCAAAAACCGGGTGGCTCAGATTCATGTTTGATTCCAGGGTCTGTGGCTCCAGGCAGCAGGCCAACCTCTCCAGCCCCGACCCTGCTGGACCTGACCCCCTTTCCCGGCCTGAGCTGAGGGAGTTGGGGGGGGGGGGAGGCGGTCAATGGCCCCTCTAGGCACCAATCCCTCTGCAAACCAAGGAAGCCAAGGCAGTTGTGGTCTCTAAACCATTTATTTCTCCTGACCCGGAAGGAGGGGGTCGCTAAGAATGGGTGAGCACTTAACACTGAGAGCAGCAGGGGCCAGGGCCGGGGAGTCAAGCCCCGGGCACTCCTCAGGCAAAGGTGGCGCCGTTCCAGCCCACGTTGGCCGCGTTCATGTCGTAGTAGTTGATGTAGATCCTGCGAGGGATGGGAGATGGGCTCAGTCAACAACCTCGGTGTCCGGATGAGCGGACCGTGGAGCGGTCTGCGTCTCCCCCCCTCCCCCCGCCATCCCCACCGCTGACCCCACGCACCTGTCCGGGCTGATCCGCAGACGCTCGGCCAGCAGCCCGCACAGCAGCTTGCTGTAGGTGCGGTTCTGCGCGCCGCCGATCTTGCCGATGCTGTGCAGGCTGCAGAGCGCGCAGGGGTCGCTCGAACCGCCGAAGGCCATGAGCTGGTCGGGCACCACGTGCACAGCGATATACTGCGGGGCGGGGGAGAACGGGACTGAGCGACCAGCCGGGAAAGACTCTGCTGGACCCCGGGCATCCGCTCCCGAGCTCGAGCCTCCATCCTGCGCCCCCCCCCCCCGCCCCGCGCCCACACACACACCACCCGCGCCCCCGGCCCGGGTTCCCCATCTCTCCGGCGGACACACCCAGGCCCAGCACCCTCCCCGCCAACCTGCGCCGGCTTGCCCGTGGCCTGCGCCAGCTGCTGGGTGAGCTCGGAGAGGAGCCCGTCCGGCACCGAGGCGCGGGGCACGTTGGTGTTCACGACGAACATCGGCATGATGGCGGAAGAGCGGCGGGACTGCGGCGGCGGGAGCACCGGGAGAGACGTGCGGTGCCGAAGCCCGGGAAGAGGAGCTACGTGACCCAGGCCCCGCACCGCCCCGAGCGCGGCTCCGCCTCCGATGACGCCACCGCCGGTGGAGGCCCCGTCCCCCAGGCCAGGAGCCACGCCCCTCGCGTGGCGCCACCACCAGCGGAGGTCCCGCCCCTACTAGAAGTCTCGGCCCCCTCTAGTGACGTCAGCGCCGGCCCCAGCTGCGTCTTCGGCCGGCGTGTGCGCGCTGCGTCGTTTTTCAGAGCGCCAGAGATTTTACGGGTTCCCTTCTTCGGTGCCTTTTGTTGGCCTTTACTTGGGCGCGGATGGTTGACTCTTCTCTTTCTGTGTTTGGAATGAGGATGGCAGTGAACGGGGCCGATGGACCTGGCTCTCCTGGGGCTCGGCAGAGTAGATGCCCAACCATTAAGCCACGCTCACTTGGGCCTTTTGTGTTCCTAGTCTGCAAGGGCTAAAGGCATGCTGGTAGGCTTGTGCGAGGTGGGGCCGGGAGCAGGATGTGAAGAAAAGATGCTAAGCTTTGCCCCTCCTACCCTCAGTACACGTGGGGTTTGCAGTCCCAAGCCCCTGAACCGCTAGGCAGCAAACTCAAGGAAGTCAGTTCCAACAGGAATGTCCTCTCCGGGAGCACTTGCCTTGTATATACTTCCTCCACTAATGGTAAGCTCTAGCCTCCAGTAAACTGACCCAAGCACCAGCTGAATGGATGGATGGCTGCCATGAAGACAGTGTTGACATAGCTGAAGAGAACCAAGTGACAGCCAGATTAGGAGGTAGAAGGAATCCTCAATGTCTGCAATCATGGGACAGAGGGGTAGGGGTTAAGTGGCACCTCTACTCTGAATGGAATCAGGGTATTGCGTTTGCTGGAGGTCCGATGTCTCTCAGTCCATAGATGTATTATGCCCAAGTTGCGAGAAGACCACCAAGAAGAACACTGAGAGCTAGATGTTCCAAAATGCAAAAGCAATGCTTTATTCAGGGGATCTGCAGATCAGGCCTCGTCCTGCACTCCAACGTAGCGGAGGTTAGGAGGAAGGCCCCGAGCTGAGATTTCACAGAGCTTATAAAGGCAAAAAACCATGTTACAGCAATTAGGTGTTCAAGCAAGATTAGGATATGGGTACAAATCTGATTGGCTCAGGGCTCGAGGCATTCCGGGAAGGTTAGAGTTAAGCATTCCCAGGAGGTTAGAGGTAAGCAGGGAGTTTCCTGACTGGCTGGGCCCTAATAAGCTTGTCCTGCTAACCTGGATAATTGGTGGCCTGGGTTACTCAAAGTTTTAAGCAGACAACAAAATGGGGGCTGCCTGAAAATGGGGTTTACTTTAACTCTTCAGATGGAGCACGTTGCATTTGGTTAAGTCTTTCAGAATTCTCCAGGAGGTTCTGTCTTTAGGTCTCTAACAAGCTCAGTCCAATTTTGATGGCACAGCCAACACTGGCATTGGTGATGGCCTTGTTGTGTAGCAAAGATACATGACTATGAGACTCAGATGCTACCAGGACCCCAGCCAGTCTCCAATCAGAAGACCCATTGATGTAAATAAACCTTAACTGTTGATTTCCTTCATCTCGGCCCTGGCATCCAAAACTTAACTGTAGATGTTCTGATGATGCTCCCCATGATGTCTACAGCTGGAATTGCTCCTTTGAGCTCCAGCAGCCCACAGCGTCATCAGTGTCAGCTGTTCCCTATGTCAAACCGAAGTGCATGACTTTCCTCCCAGAGCTTGATTGCCTACAAGTGAAATGTATTTCTCTCCACTTTCCCTTTGTCTTCTCTTTTTCCCACCTTCCAGTCTCTGTCACTCAGTGGAAATGATCTGATAATCAGCTGTCCTTTCTCTTGGACAGCTGTGATACCTCTGTGTGGGCCACTCCTTCTGGAAGGAGTCTTCTTTCCTGACCCCGGAACAACTGATTTGGTCTCTGGCCTGCTTTACCCATTGCAAGGTGAGCAGTGAACTAGAGTGATTCAAGACAGAAGATTGAAGAGCCAGCAGCTGGTTGGCCCATTCTCTGCAATAGACAATGCAAGTGACAAAGTAGAGCCTCACCAGCAAGTATTATTGTATTCTGGGGAATGAGAAAATCCACCGAGCACTGTTGAAGGTGACAAATGAGTTTTATTAGTCAGTTTGCAATTGCCTTGCTCTCACCTACCCCAGAGCTAGGAGCAGTTGCAGCCTCCAGAGTGCGAGTTCCTTTCCTTTCTTTCCACAGGCTTCTCCTGTCCACAGGCCTCTGCAGGCCTCTTGTTCTCCACAGGCCTTTGTTCTTCATAGGCCTCTCCCCTCTCTGAGGGACTCCACTTTCCACATGGCTCTCCATGGGCCTCCACTCTCCATGGGCCTCTGATCTCCATGGGCCTCTACTCTCTGCGTCTGCTCTGGCTTCCACAGGCACCAGGCTTCGGACTTTCCCACAGGCCTCAGGCTTCAGGCTCCAGACTCCTCAGTAGGCCTCAGGCTCTTCTAGGCTCCACTCTGCTCCTCTCTGTCCTCTCTCCTCATGCCTCTGGCTCTCAGCAGGCCTCGACTCTGCCGGCTTCTCCTCCCTTCTGGCCCAGGGCTAGGCCGCTCCAGCCTCCATTCTCTGCAGGCCCAGACTCAGGCCTCCCTGTGCTGCTTGTCGGGGCTCAGGCCTCCTCTGTCCACAGGCCTGAACTCCCCTCAGGCCTGAGGGGAACCCGGGCACTGCTCAGCTCCACGAGGCAACTCTTGGTGCGCCTTGCTTTCTCCATGCCTCTTTTCCTTTTCTCCAAAATCGCGCCCTCTTAGATCCCCCAGCTGCCTGCAGGCTGGTGGTGGTGGTTCTAGTCTCCTCAACATAGGGACTGGGATCCCCTTTTAAGCTCCACAGTGGGGTGGGGAGTGGCAATGACAACACGGGATGGGAAGCTTCCCGCCCGCCCCCCCCCCCCCAGGTTATTACAGTATTAGGCTGCCCTATAAAGGAGCCCCTTCAAGTTTCAGGTGGTTACCAGAACACAGAGGTGGATTTCCTGAACTACTTGTCATTTTCTCCTGCCCTCCTCATCTCTTTCCAGTAGCAGTCACCCTCAACTTTCCAGAAGGGCATCCGAGCAGATGCGCCAATTAATTCCTCAGACTTGGCTAACCTCTCTGAGCCTGTTTCCTCACCTGTAATTTGGGAATGAAAATAGTATCATGGAGGTGGTGTGAGGACCAAGTGGCCAAAACGATCCCCTTGGACACTAGAGGCAGCACCATGACATGTTGTGCTGACCTAGTCCCTTCCAGCTTCCACTTACCTTCCATGCCAGGCTCCTGGCTCCTGGCTCTGGCTTTGGTCCTGAGATGCAGCTGGCTTATACTTTCCCTCATCAGACTCCCGACTCATCCTACAGACGTTGGTACCTTAGGAAAGCCCCTGGATCCCTGATTCTGTCCAGTTCCATGTGAACCCAGCACCTGCCTGGTTCTTCAAGTCTGTTCTGTTTGTGAGTTAAAGCTTCATGTTCGGTGGCAAACGCCACTCAAGTGAAGATTCTTGGGATGTTGCTGTACAGCTGCCTCCTGACCCAGTTACCTCCACAGTAGGCAGATGACCACCAAAGATGTCCACATCCTAATTCTGGAATCTGTGAATGTGTTACCTTACATGGCAAAAGGCATTTCACACATGTGATTTGGGATGTAGACCTTAATATAGGGATTGTCATGGAGTGTCTGGGTGGGCCCAATCTAATCACATGAGCTCTTAAAAACAGAGAATATTCTCCAGCTAGAGTCAGAGAGGTGTGGTAAAAGAAGCCAGACAGATTCAAAATAGGACTAAATGAGCTCTTGTTGGCTTTGAAGATGGAGACAGGGACATGTGAGGACAAGGGAGAGTGGAAGGGGGTATATTTCAATGGCAGGCAAGCAGGAGACAGGAGAAGTCATGTTTGGACATGGGAGGCAGGAAACATTAACATGACAGCTACTAAGATGGAGCCAGGTGCCTCAGTCATACAAGTGTAAGGAGTTGAAATCTGCAGACAAGCTGAACTTGGAAGAAGATTCCTCCATAGCTGACTTCCAGACACCTTGAACCTTACACAGAAGACCCATCCATGTTGTACTGGACTCCTAACACACACAAATGGTGAGATAATAAATGTGTGTTGTTTTAAGCAGCTAAAACTATGGAGATTGGTTATGACTTGAAGAAAACATTTTTAGAACTCAACCATTATGTGCATGTACTGGACCTGTGTATCAGGATGCTCTTTTATACCCATTGACAGCAGCATCTGTGTTCTGTTTGATTGAAACCTTGACTTTTCCAGAGTCTCAGTGGCCATAGAGTTTGCCAGTGGTGAGTCCAGTGTCCTGGGTTTATGGACAAATGTCTGTTTTGTCAAGAGAGGCATCATCGTGCTCCCGTCTTTGTGCCTGTTCCTTGCTTAGAATTCGACACAACCCTTGGGTGTACAGTAGATGTCAGACCAGCAGGAGCTCCAAAAACGCAAGCCAAGGAAGGAAGAATAGAAACCTAAGGGCCCCAGATCCAGACCCAGCCCTTTCAGTTGCCTTTTGGTTACATGAGAATAGCAAGCCCTTGTCTATGCATGGGGGATTTCTGTCAGGTGCAGACTCATTGCAACTCCTGGCTGGTACAGAAGACTTTCCCATGACCTAGGAGGTCCTTACCTCCTCTCTGCTGGGCAGAGAAGAAGAAGAAAGGGGAACAAAATATGAACTGGATTAGGAGAAAGGTGGCCCATGAGCGCCTTGGCAGGTCCTGTGGGCGCGCAGCTGGCCCCTTGGTTGGCCATCTCCATAGGCTGTCGACTACAATAGTCAAGGAGGAGTGGACAGAGGGCCTACCCAGCTCCCATCTGAGAAGCCACCTGCTCTTCCCCTTATCATCTCTCCTTGATGCTAGCTGGACACCTGGCTGGCTTCTCTGCAGTGCTCCCACCTTTCCAAAGGTATTCAGGACCCTTCCCCACATATCCTTTGACAGGCCTCTACCAGGCACTCCACAGGGAAAATCAGCTACCCCCATCTCGATTTACTAGTCTTGTGCCCATTCTTAAGATACTAAATATGAGAAAAGTCACAGAAAAGACAACAAAAAAAATCCCCATCACCCTCTAGTCATAGTGGAAAAAGACTTGGCTATCCTCCTCTTCCCCCACCCCCACCATCTGGCTCCATGGCTCCATTTCTTCCCTCCCTTCCTCCCACCCTTCTTCCCTCCCTTCTTCCCTCCCTCCTTTCCCTCTCTTCCTTTAGTCTTCACCCTCCCACCTCATGTTCTGCCCCAGGACTCTTCCCTTGGAAGTCAGATAGCTTCTGGGCTTCATTCTAGTTCTTTCCCATTGTCCATTTAGGCATTTCTTAGCTCCACTCAGAGCACCTGTGGTGCTCAGAGCACCTGTCAGCACCTCCAGTTGGATATGACTATGCATTTCAATGCTTCCTCAATCCTGGGCCTCCTAGGAGCACGTTCGTGGTTTGCCTACAAAGACAACTCTGAGTGTGTGCAGGTCAGTGCCTGTGTGAGCCCACAGGACTGAGCAGGTGACCAAATGACCTCTACCCCAGAAGTGCAGCCTCCCACCAGAACAGCACCCTGGTTCTCTTGTGATGTTCTGTCTCTATACAAGCACTAATTTCACAGGATCCGCAATGGGACTAAAAAATCCAACATCTTGTAACATATACAGCACAGCCCTGATAGATAGAAAACACTTCCGTTAATACCATTCTTGAAACTCTGGGAACAGCCTGAGGAGAGGACCTGGGGAGGCTTTGAGAAGTAGGAAAAAGACAATCTTATCAGCAAATAGTGTTGGTTCTACTGGTTAATGTAATTTGTGTGACTCTCTCTGTCTCTCTCTGTGTGTGTGTGTGTGTGTGTGTGTGTGTGTGTGTGTGTGTGTGTATACTGGTATTGAGGACCTTGTGAGACTCTTAGCTTTTTTCGGTCAAGGCTTGAGTTCTACAACTTGGGCCACTCTACTACTACTGGCTTTTTGCTGGTTAATTTGAGATAACAGTCTCTCAGATTTGTCTGCTTGGGCTGGCTTTGAAACTGGATTTTCAGATTTCAGACTACTGAGTCATTAGGATTACAGGCATGAGCTCCTAGCTCCCAGAATAGTTATCTATTAAAAATGAAAATGAAGAACTTCAATCTTTATATCACATTGTACACAAAAGTTAAGTTGAAATTAATTATTAACATAAATGTAAAAGCTAAAACTCTCAAACATTTAGAAGTAAATCTTTGGAATATTAGAAAAGAAAAATACATCTTTGAATATAAAAACATGAACCATAAAAACACAAAATTGATAAACTGAATTTTATAAAAGTAAAAACTTCTGCTCATAAGCACTTACGAAAATGTAAAAAGGGGGCTGGGAATATGGCCTAGTGGTAAAGTGCTCGCCTTATATACATGAAGCCCTGGGTTCGATTCCTCAGCACCACATATATAGACAAAGCCAGAAGTGGTGCTGTGGCTCAAGTGGTAGAGTGCTAGTCTTGAGCAGAAAGAAGCCAGGGACAGTGCTCAGGCCCTGAGTTCAAGCCCCAGGACTGGCAAAAACAAAACAAGCAAACAAAAATGTAAAAAGGCAACTAAAATGGAATATACTTGTATACTTGGAATATATTTGTAATATATGCACCAACAAAATACTGGAACCAAAAGTATATTAAAAACTGCTATGATTTTAAAAGAATAAGACAAACCAATGAAAATAGAAGCAAAGTATACAGATTCTTCACAATAAAGGATATATGAATGGCCTTATTGAATACATAAAAATATGTTCAATTCTATTAATCCTCAAGAAAACACAGGAATTCGATCATGAGATACGGAGAAGCCACATTTTGAGAGGTTGACTTGGGAGTCTTTATTAGAAAGCTGGCAACTGCGGGTGGACTCATGTCCCAAAGACTTGCAGCCTTGAATACAGTTAACACTGTTAGGAAACTGAGCCATACGGGTATTAAAGAAGGAGCAGAACATAATCTCAAAAGACCAGATCAACTCTAATGGAGAAGTTGAAGAGGGATGCCATGGTGTCCTGAGGAGATACGAGGCATGGTATAATGGTGGCAGGGGTGGAAAGTCTTACATAGGGTCATGGTTAGGGGATAGGGTCACAGGGAAAGAGTTGTGAGTTTATGGTATGGGTCTGGCAGGTCTGGGAGCCTATTGTTTAAGTCCCCTGTCCCATCTGCTTTTACAAATTCAGGTGCCTATCACTTGTGGGGGAAAGGAAGTGGAATTTCACCCCTAGGGTTTTCAGAAAAGTCCCCATCATCTATTAAGATGCCAAGATGGCATTACTTAGACCCTGTATCCATATTTCAATGCCACAATTAGGCACTCACTAGAATGTCTAAATTGAAAAGACTGACAATACCTAGTGTTTTTGTTTGTTTGTTTGTTTGTTTTTTGGCCAGTCCTGGGGCTTGGACTCAGGGCCTGAGCACTGTCTCTGGTTTCTTTTTGCTCAAGGATAGCACAGTGCCACTTCTGGCCATTTTCTATATATGTGGTGCTGGGGAATTGAACCCAGGACTTCACGTATATGAGGCAAGCACTCCTGCCACTAGGCCATATTCCCAGCCCCAATACCTAGTGCTGATAAGCATTTGGGATATCCAAAACTTTTCAAATATCCCAAACTGGGTCATCCTGCTCTACTCAGATAAGAAGAATGGGTATACAAGGAGATGTTATTCCTCCAGTTATTCTTGGCCCTTGGTGGGTGTTTACAGGCAGCTGCAGTGAAGTTCAGTAGACAGAGAAAGTTGGCCTTGAACTTTTGACAGTAAGAACAGTGGCCTAGGGTTCTGGGCCTTGAAGGTTAACCGGAACTAACTCTTGTGGCTTGTCTGCCCACGCTAGCTTCAAAACTCAATTCTCGGACCTCAGCATCCTAAGTTACTAGGATTATAGACATAAGGTACTGGCACTCAGCTCTTTTTTTCTCTCTTGTTTTCAACACTTTGAGAGATATTTTTACCAAAATTAGGTAATTTCTGGTGCCCAAACTGGTTAACATTATTTTCTGATTGATTGTGCTTATCTGTGTCATTTTCAAATTTACTGGCTTTTGAAACTGTAGGAAATACTAGTTCATTTTCATGTTCTAGTGTTCTGTGTGTGCTGGTAGTGGGGCTTCTCACCCCCTTGGATAATAGTCTGGTTATCCATGGAATGCTACGATGGATCTAGTTGATTGCTATTGACCAGGTGCTGTTGATGTTACAGGTTCATGCTACCACAGGAACTACTTGGGGGATCCACTACATCTCTACTACTGCCAAAGGCATCTCCAACCACTCCTGAGGTCTCTCTGTTGCTGATGCTTCTCTTCACTTCATGTTACCAGCTCAGCCACTTTGCTCACTGAAAGAAGCCAAGACCCTTCAAGGATAGTCTTGAGATTTAATGTTGAAACTCCAGGAGGCAGCACAGGAAAGGCCTCTCACCTGTTCACAAAATGAGTTGGACAGTCTGGTTATACATGCCCAAATTGGGGCTTGAACTCAGGGCATCAAATTGTTCTTGGTTGTTTTTCATTCATGACTGGTGCTGTACTACTTGAGTCAAGCCTCTAGTTCTGGCTTCTTAGTGATTAACTGTAAGACAAGCCTCAGGCACTGATCTTCCCAGGCTAACTTCAAACCTTAATCTTCAGAATTTAGCTTCCTCAATTACTAGGGTTATAGATGTGAACCACTGGCACCCAGATCTTATTTTTTAATTTTTCAATCAACATATTGAGAGATATTGACCAAAATTAGGTAAATGTTAGTGCCCAAACTGGTTAAAATGATCTGCTGTCTTACTGTGTTTATCTCAGTGTTTATTTCAAATTGACTGTTTTTGAAATTCCATGGAAACAAAAACTTTTCATTTTCATGTTCATCCAACTTTTGTCATTTAAAGGTTTCTTATATTGGCCTCTCACTAGTTTTTGTTAGTTCACATAATGTTCTAATTCTTAATTCTTCTTGACAGGATTTTCTCCAGGATTTTCTAAAGGCCTGCTGTGGTCTGAGTAACTATTCTCTAAAAGTCATGTGTTGAAGGCTGAGTCCCCAGAACATGGTGCTATTGGGAGCAGGTAGATTTTTAAGACATAGAGCCCAATGGGAGGAAGTTAGATCTTTGGGTGTCCTGTTGAAGGGGATATTGAGCCCTCTGGTCCTTCCTGCCCTCTTTTTGTTTCTTGGCTGCAGTGATATGAGCAACTACTCCACCAGATTTTTTCCTATTATTATGTCCTGTTACCCCATAGACAGAAGACAATGGGGCCATAGCACCATTCTCTGAAATCTTACATTGATTATCTCAGGTATTTTGTTACAGTAATGAAAAGCCAACTAGATTTCTTTTTCATTTTGTGCACACACAATTCTTTTTTTTTTTTTTTGCCAGTCCTGGGCCTTGGACTCAGGGCCTGAGCACTGTCCCTGGCTTCTTTTTGCTCAAGGCTAGCACTCTGCCACTTGAGCCACAGCGCCACTTCTGGCCATTTTCTGTATATGTGGTGCTGGGGAATGGAACCGAGAGCTTCATGTATACAAGGCAAGCGCTCTTGCCACTAGGCCATATCCCCAGCCATTGTGTACACACAATTCTTTGTACCCCTAACATATATGTACAAATTTCTATAGCATCATTTATCTTTGACATTCCTTAAGTTTGTAACTTTAGACAAGATATCCTGGAAAAAACACTTTCCTATTTCCTTTAAAAAGTCTCACTGCCTAGACTTGATAATACCCATAATTTATTATGACATAAGTATCCCCACTACAATCCTCTGTTGTTTTCAAATAAATACCATTATTCTTTGGAGATCTCTGATTATTACTGACTTGACACTTAACATGATGGTCTTTGGAGACAAGGCCTCTGGGATGAGATGTTTATGAAGGCTTCTGCCTTCTTTAGTAAAATTAGTACCTTTATAAAGAACAGACCTACCAGAAAATTCCTCTCCCTGTCATGTGAAGTTAGAGAGAGAAGAGGACTATCTATGAGCCAGGAAGTGGTTCTTAACAGATGTCAAATCTGCCAATACCTTGACCCAAGATGCCCCAGCATTCAAAACTGTGAGAAATTTTTGCTATGGTACGGTGTTAAAACAGCCCAAACACAAACCTACATCTATACAACAATTTATGTAGGAACCTTGACAGCAGTTTTATTCATGATGGCCAAGAAGTAGACGCAACCTGAATGTCCACCAATAGGTAAAGGGATAAACAAATCATGGTACATTCATACAGGGGAAAACTAGCAACATAAAGGAACACATACTAATACATGCAATAGTGCACATCTCAAACATTCTGAACAAAACCAGACACAAATTCACATATAGAATAAAGAATTATAATGGATTTTTTTTGCCAGTCCTGGGGCTTGGACTCAGGGCCTGAGCTCTGGCTTCTGGCTTCTTTTTGCTCAAGGCTAGTCTAACTCTACCTCTTGAGCCACAGTGCTACTTCTGGCCTTTTCTGTTTATGTAATGCTGAGGTATTGAACCCAGGGCTTCACACATGCTAGGCAAGCACTCTACCAGTAAGCCATATTCCCAGACCTATAATAGACTCTTAAAGAAGCGAATCTGATTAATAGTGACAGAAAACAATTAGTGGTTGTCTGGGGTAGGGATTAAGTAAGATATATGGAGCATGAAGGTACTTTATTGCTGTAGTATTCCATGGGTGTATATGCCTATCAAAACTCATCAAATGAATACCTAACATAGATACACTTGATTTTATGCAAATTATATCAGTAAAGGTGTTTAAGGAAGAAGTTCCTCTGGGAATCCCTTTTTGGATCACATTTATCCCAGACTAGGTCAAGACTGTAAGGGTTACCAAAAGGAGACTGCCACGTGATTCAGGCAGAAAAGAGTTTATTGGGGGATCCAAACTGCTGGGTTGCACTATAGAACAAGATGCAGCACAAACTAGTGGTGGAGAGAGATGATATAGGGAAGGGAGAGAAACAGGCAAATGAGGAAGTGACCTCAGAGCCTGGGGGACTTCCCACTCACCCACAGGTGTGCAGAGTCCAGTTACCTGGCCCTTACAGGTACAGGGCAGGGACTTTTGACTTACATGGAGAGAGAACAAAGGGGAAGGAGTCTATATGTGGTTTTGCATGGAGAGAAAATGAAGACAAGGGGCCATTTTCCTGGGTGGACCTAACAAAGCCCTCTTGGAACACATATCCAGTCCAACTTGTATTTTTCTTTCAATGCATTTCCCTAAGTTTGTGATTATGTCTTATTATCATTATTTTTTTTGGGGGGGGGGGGTTCAGTCATGGGGCTTAAACTCAGGACCTGGGCACTGAGCTTTTGTGTTCAAGACTAGCACTCTACCATTTGAGCCACAGCTCCAGTTCTGGTTTTTGGTGGTTATTTGGTGACAACAGTCTCACAGACTTTCCTTCCCAGGCTGGCTTTGGACCACAATCCTCAGCTCTCAGCCTTCTGAGTAACTAGGATTACAGGTGTGAGCCACTGCCACCTGACTATGATTATGTTTCTATTGATGTTCTGTCAATTGTTTGTAGATGGGGAGAATCAAGGGGTCCTACATCGTGTCTCCCTATCTCCCACCAACTGCCAAGTACCCAGTACCACATCTGCACAATGGGTGCCCAAGAAACACTTGCTAAAGGCAGGAGGAAATGAGTGCAGGCAACCAGTCTGGGCTCTGGCCACAGCTTGGTAGTTAGACCTTCGTGGAATGGATGATCTCTGGACCAGTCCACCTGGGGCTTCCAGTCTGGTGGGGCAAGTTGAGTCTTCGCAACTCCTTGGAGATCTCTAGGAAGGTTTTGCCTTTGGTCTCAGGGAGGAACAAGCCTGTGTAGACAGCCCCACAGATACAGACACAGACGAAAGGAACATAGACGAAGTGGGACAAGCCTTCCTGTGGGTTAAAAGAGAAACCAAGACCTGGGTGTGACACTCCCCCCCCCCCCCGGAGTCCTTGATGTCAGGCCCAAGACAGGTGGATTATAAGCAGGGACTTGTCCCCTTGGTTCACCTAAGCTTCCCTCCCCCACAGCCTTCCCGGAGAGAAGCCTCCCTTGAGGCCTCACAATGACCAAACCTGAAGCGGAGCCCCCATTTCAGGGAGAGGCAGACCTACCATGATGAATGGGAAGGCCAGCCCAACCAGGAAGAGCATGGTCCACATGAGCGCCCCATAGATCATATAGGCGGCAGGCCTGGCCTTCTGATCAAACAGCTCTGTGGCCAGGATTCCTGTTACTCCAGCTGTAAGAAGTGAGGAGAGGGCTGCCAGCCAGGGCTCCTGGACTTACTTCTCTTTTACTGGCCCAAGTTAGTTCACATGGGGACCTTGAGTATTCTCCTCCAGTTACTGATTCCAGAAGCCTCAGCACAGGAGAGCTCCAGGGTCCCCAGAGAACCTTATATTCACATCCACCCATCATTCATCCAGATATCCATCATTCCTGCAACCAGGCCCAGAGTGCTCTGGGTTTACTCACCAGGACCAATGCCAAAACTGAGGATGAAGGCAAAGATGCAGGACATGGCCAGGTAGGGCATCCAGGGGAAGAAACTCTACACAAATGGGATAGGGCTGAGGTAGAAACAGGCCTGGCCCAGCCATTCCCTCACCCTACCCCAGGGTACCTACCTGCAGGCACAAGGCAGCTGTGAAGACACTCCCCCAGCAGGTCATCAGGCAGTATCCTGTCATCAGGAGCACCCGCCGCCCAACCCTCTCGATCACCACACACTGCAAGAGAAAAGCAGCCACTCAGGAATGACCTACACACCAGGCCATGGTTTGGGGTCAGGCAATGGGGAAGGGGCCTTGATGAGGAAGCTGGGGACCAAGAGATAGCAATTTCATTAACTTCTCAATGACCTGGTCAATCAGTTACTCTATTTCACGGGGTGATCTCATTTCAAAAAGGTGATATGAGTGTACCCCCCCCCCAAAAGAACAACAACTCAGTAGGTGTTTGGTAAATGCTCAACCAACGACTCATATTTTGAACAGCGTAGACAGGGGTGGAAAATGGCCTACTGCAAAGGACTGTAATCCTAGGAGCATCAGCAACCTAAAGATCCCTTCCCAGCAGGGTTGGCAGAGAGGGGGACCCAGATTCAGACTCACACTAACAAAAGCTGTTAGCAGCTCGCAGCTCCCAGTCCCGATGATGGTGTACTGGACAGTCTCCTCCGGCACTCCTGCCTCCCGGAACACAGAGGAGGCATAGGCATACACCTGATATTGGACCCAGAGATGTATCAGTTCTGAGACACCGGTCTCTTCAACCTCCCATGGCTCCCAGCTACTTCAGTCCAACAAGACCAGGATGTAGGGCAGGGCAAAAGTCTCACCGAATCGTTCCCACAAAGCTCCATAGCACTGCCCAGCACCAAGAGGCTGGTCACCTGCCTCCGCAGGGTGGGATCCTGGAAGAGTCCCCACGGGCTCTGTGCATGATGGCCGCAGCAGGCAGCACGCTCCTCCTCCAGCTCTTCCAGCTCCCCGGTCACGTCTGCTGTGCCCCGCAGGCGTTTCAGGGCTGAGATGGAGGAAAGGGGTGCTCCTCTTTGATTCTTCAGTGAAACCCTTCATTCCCACCCTCCTATCTCTCTCTCTCTCTCTCTCTCTCTCTCTCTCTCTCTCTCTCTCTCTCTCTCTCGACACATAGAGCATTCACATCCCTTGAAAAAGAAAGTTCTACTACATCTAAAACCTTTTGTGTTCTGTGTCCCCAACTTTCTACAGGCAGGAAGCAGGCTGAGAAATGTGCTTGATCACCAAAAGCATTTTCCAATGCCGTGTTAAGGAAGGCCTTAGAAAACCATAAATAACCAGAGGGTCCCTCCTGGGGGGCGGAGCCAGGGCTTGGATATTCCTTAGTCAGGGAGACCTGGCATGGTGTTCCCAGGGTCAGTATAGAACTGTACTAGATCAATGAATGACTTGTCTCTGTCATCTTCTGTGAAATTACATGGTTTATTCTGCTTACATCATCTCACATTCACCACTGTATGCTAAGCTTGGGGAGAGGAAAGACCTGTCTTTTTAAACTCAAGGTCTCTGGATCAAGTAGGTACAGATTTGATGTGACCGCAGGACTTCAGGATGGATGCCATGACTAGAAACACAGTTTGCACAGGCAGAGACATCCATACCACAATGGTGAAGAAGACATTCCTCAGCCCTGGTCCTCACTCCTTCCTCAATCTATACCTCTTGCTATGGGAGAAGATGCGCCATCAATATTTTCCAACCTCTTGGCTTTGGGTTTGTCAGCATGGTTCCCTTTGGCCAGTTGGACATGAGGGGGCTAAAGGTTTACAAAATCCCTGTGCCTCCAGGTTTGCTTTCTTGTGTCTCAGCACTACCTAGGTTAACCCACTGGAACTATGAGCAAGAGGATTCATGAGTAGAGCTGAACTGTTACACAATCCAGATCAATCTTGATTAACCATAATTCCTGACACCATGAGCCAGCTCAGCTGAGAGCAGAATTGTGCAAGTGGACCAATCAATGAGGAAAATATGTGGTAAATGATTGCTATTTTAAGCCAGAGACTTTTTTTTTGCCAGTCCTTGGGCTTGGGATTCAGGGCCTGAGCACTGTCCCTGGCTTCTTTTTGCTCAAGGCTAGCACTCTACCACTTGAGCCACAGCGCTACTTCTGGCCTTTTCTGTTTATGTGGTGCTGAGGAATCAAACCCAGGGCTTCATGCAAGCACTCTACTGCTAAGCCACATTCCCAGCCCCAGAGACTTTTTTTTTTCCTAATTGTTCTTTGGTAATCCTTATTGTAGCCATGTTAACTGGTAGGACAATCATCACCCAGGTGGCATTGAGCAGGAGAGGCTTACAGTGGTGTTTCACCCTGAATATGCTTGTGGCTCTTTCTCTGTTACCATTCTAGGTTCCCTGGATAGAAGGGGTTAGGCTCATTCATCTCACTGCAATACAATTTAGGACATCTCCTTGATAAAGAGTTTTTTTTTTTTTTTTTTTTTTTTTTGCCAGTCCTGGGCCTTGGACTCAGGGCCTGAGCACTGTCCCTGGCTTCTTCCCGCTCAAGGCTAGCACTCTGCCACTTGAGCCACAGCGCCGCTTCTGGCCGTTTTCTGTATATGTGGTGCTGGGGAATCGAACCTAGGGCCTCGTGTATCCGAGGCAGGCACTCTTGCCGCTAGGCTATATCCCCAGCCCCTTGATAAAGAGTTTTGAAGGCATGTTATGCACTGATTGTGAAGTTGAAGCACAAAGAGAAAGATAACACCAAAACAGAAAGACAGCTAACAATATGGGAAAGTATCTTTACCAGCACAGCAACAGACAAAGGCCTAATATCTGTCATCTACAGAGAACTAAAAAAACTAAGCCCCTCCAAGCCCAATAAACCAATTAGGAAATGGGCAAAGGAGCTAAAGAGACACTTCACAAGAGAAGAAATAAAAATGGCAAAGAAACATATGAGGAAATGTTCAATATCCCTGGTAGTAAAGGAAATGCAAATAAAAACAACCCTGAGATACCACCTCACCCCAGTTAGAATGGCCTATACTCTGAACTCAGGAAACAACAAATGCTGGAGGGGGTGCAGGGAAAGAGGAACCCTTCTCCATTGTTGGTGGGAGTGCAAATTAGTACAACCACTTTGGAGAACAGTATGGAGGTTTCTCAAAAAGCTCAATATAGACCTACCCCATGACCCAGCCATACCACTCCTAGGCATCTATCCTAAACAGCAAGTCCCAAGATATCAAAAAGACATTTGTACTTCCATGTTTATCGTGGCACAATTCACAATAGCCAAAATATGGAAACAACCCAGATGCCCCTCCACAGATGAATGGATCCAAAAAATATGGTACCTATACACAATGGAATACTATATAGCGATTAGGAATGGTGAAATATTGGTATTCACAGGGAAATGGTCAGAACTGGAACAAATAATGTTGAGCGAGACAAGCCTAGAACACAGAAAACAAAGGGGCATGATCTCCCTGATATATGACTGTTAAGAAAGGGAGATGGAGGGCTGGGGATATAGCCTAGTGGCAAGAGTGCCTGCCTCGGATACACGAGGCCCTAGGTTCGATTCCCCAGCACCACATATACAGAAAACGGCCAGAAGCGGCGCTGTGGCTCAAGTGGCAGAGTGCTAGCCTTGAGCGGGAAGAAGCCAGGGACAGTGCTCAGGCCCTGAGTCCAAGGCCCAGGACTGGCCAAAAAAAAAAAAAAAAAAGAAAGGGAGATGGAGAGACACTAGAGACCAGGTCTGTGAAACCAAAAACTGCTTGTCAAATAGTATTTCCCACAGGATTGGGGGAGCGACCCAACAGTATGTAACTAAAACCAAACAACTACTCAACATATAAAGGTTAAAAATTGACCTCTCAGGGGAATACAATAGCTCAAAAGCTATGTATGTACGTTCATATAAGACTATTGTCGACATACTGTCTAATGTCGACATTACATTTAAAGCCCTAGGCAAATTTTCTTGGGCCTGGCCACGTGGCTACTGTATATGTTCTTGATATATTGTATATTGTATATATGTCTACCTGACCTAGAGAAGGGAAAGGAAAACAGGGCGTAAGATATCACAAGAAATGTACACACTGCCCTACTATGTAACTGGCACAACACCTTGTCAAAAAAAATTGTGTTCAATTAATAAATAAATTAAATTTAAAAAAAAAAAAGGAGTTTAGGGACAGCACGTAGGGTAGGCCCAAAGTTCAAGCCTCAGGACAGGAAAAAAAAAATCAAATAAAAGGATGCAGTTTCCTAATGTAAACATAAAAAAAAGAGAGAAAGATAAGCTGTCCCTAATGAAACTCAAGAAATGAGCCTATATGCTCTAGTGAGAAGCTTCCGTGGATCAAGGGTGGTCTGGGACCTGACAGGACCTACCTGCCAGGCAGGCATCAGTGTCGCCACAGTCAATAAGTAGGTATCGTGGGCTCTCAGGCAGCAGGGGTAGAGTGGTGAACTGTAGCAGCCCAGGTACCAGGCAACTGGCCAGCAGCAGAGGCCAGGCCTGCTGTCCACCCAGGAACTCCCTGGGGAGTCAGAAGACAGCATAAGCCAGATAATCTGTCACAGATCTGTCCACCCTCTCCCTTCTCCCTTACTTGCCTGCTAACCTTCTTCCATGGCATTGCATTGCCCATTGCCTCTGCCTATCAAGCTATGGATGTGAACATCTCCTGAGTCCCCTCCACCCAGGTAGGAACCAAGAGTGGACAGTGCCCTTGTCCTACATCAAACCTAGCAACTCTTCTCCCAAGAGTCTAGGTTCTGCTCTCTTCCCTCCCCGCTGTCCTGCCATGCCTGGGTGACGATTATGTACTCCCCGTTCAAAGCCAAAATCTTCTCTGCTCCCTGCTCTGGAGAGGATGACAAAAAAGGGAATCACACTGAGGTGTGATTAACCAACATCCGTGTGTGTGTGTGTGTGTGTGTGTGTGTGTGTGTGTGTGTGTATAGAATACATGGGGATGTGTTCAGGGCTTCAGTGCCTTCTGTGCAAAGAAGCCCCAAGTAAGTCTACTTAGTGAGTAGGTGAGAGATTTGGCTGAACAGTGGCTTCTGTTGGCTGCCCTGAAACCAGTGAAAGCATAGAAGAAAAGCTTACCTGAGTCCAACCACCTGCCCCATCACAATGCCCAGGGCTGTAAAGATGGCAGAACTCATGGCCACCGCTCCTCGAAGCTCCTTAGGGGCGCTCTCCCCCAGGTACATGGGCTGAATGCCCATGCTCACACCTGAACACACACACAGAAAAGACTCCTCAGCTAGCAGGAGGGATGCACACACACGCACTGTCTTCCCAGGCTCACTCAGCATTGCCGGGGGCTTTACGACAACAGGGCTTCTGGGATAGACTTCTGGGATCAGCTTCTACCTGCTCACCCCCAGCCCCACAGGCTCATGGGATCTTTCTAGGTGTGAAGATTTCTACAACACTTTGAACACTGAGTGTCCCCCAGAGGTCTATTTGTAGTGCTATTGAGAGGTGCTGTGGGTTTTTCTTTCTTTTTTTTTTTTTTTTTCCTCTTTTATTGCTGGTCCTACAGATTGAGCTCTGGGCTGAGGCACTGTCCCTGAGCTTCTGTTGATACCACTTGAGTCACAGCACTACTTCCAGCTTTTTCTGAGTAGTTTATTGGAGATAAGAGTCTCAGGGTCTTTCTGTGAGATAGGCTGGCTTCAAACCACGATCCTCGGATCTCAGCCTCCTGAGTAGCTAGGAATACAGGCGCCAGCCACCAGTGCCTGGCTGTTTCTGTGGATCTTTAGGAGGTGTGGTCTTATGGGATGTCCTTACATCATTGGGGACATGACCATACAAAGAACTGTGGAACCCTACAGTCTCTTCCTCTTCCTCTTTGCTCCTGGGCTTATGAACAGGGTTATTTCTTCCACACGCATCTTCTGTAATGTTACCCACATCTAAAGCAAAGGGGCCACTCCACCTTGACTAGAGCATTCAGAACCAGCATCTATAAATATGCTTTTCTCTTCATACATTAATTGCTTCCGATAGTTCACTGCAGTGATGGAAAAAGCAATACAGCCTCTGAGGGGTAGGTGGTGGGAAGAGAAAGGAGAGAGCATGGCCTGGATTCGCACCCTGTGCTTTCCTTGATTGCTACTGTAAGTCTTCATCTTACCCCCAGCCTTCCCAGGAATACACCCAGAACCTATACAGCCAGTGGGATGGCGCCCCTACTGCCCTCTGCACATGGTAACAAGTGACAAAAAATCTAGGAGGCCACATATCTGAGCACCACACACCTGAGAATAGTGCAGGGAATGAGAAGCTCAGGCCCCTCCTTGGGCTGGGATCAGGAACCATCTCCCATCAACATCTGGCTCCCTCTCCACATGTTGGGTAGCAAGAGCTGAGAGGCAGGAGGCTGCACTGATGGTCAAGGAGACTTGGGGGTATCTTGCTCTTCCTCCCAGCATCTAGGTAAGGATTGTGTTTTTCCCTGTGTACTCAGGGCATGGCAAAGTATGACCTGGTTTGTTTCCCCTAGATGGTGGGCTGTTTTTTGTGGTTGTTTTGTTTTGTTTGCCAGTCCTGAGGCTAGAACTCAGTGCCTGGGCACTGTCCCTGAGCTTCTTTTGCTCAAGGCTAATGCTTTACCAAATGAGGCCTAGCGCCACTTGCAGCATTTTCTGAGTAGTTTATTGGAGATAAGAGTCTCACAGGCTTTTCTCCCGGGATGGATTTAAACCAAAATCCTCAGATCTCAGCCTCCAGAGTAGCTAGGACTACAGGAGTGAGCCACCAGTGCCTGGCTAGTAGGCTGTTTTTAGTGACTCATTTACAATGGATAGAGTGTAGACAAACAAGTGGTACATGAAAAATACAAACTAATGGTATAAAAAGACAGAGCTTCTCTTTGCTCTGCCTCTTTCCCTCCCCTTCTCCCTCTCTACTTACTCTAGAGAAAGCTAGCTGCCATAAAGCCCCATGGAAACCAAGCAGAGAGACCTGCGGTCTCCTGCTAACCTTATGTTAGGAACTACAGGAAGAAGAACTGTCTATCCCCAGTCACAGCTTCTGATGATGGCAGCCCTACCTGCACAGCTTGAGCACACCCTCATGACAGACCTCAAGCCAGAGCCACCTGGTTAACACATTCTTGGGCCCTTGTGAAATGTAGGTTGTTTTAAGGCTTTGAATGGGAGGGTTTGTAATCAACTAGACAATTATATAGACTGTAGAAATAGCAGGAACTCAAGACATGACTTCATAATTATAAAAAAATTCACCTAAAAACAAGTGAGTACACTCAAAAATTCACTTCTCTCACACAATGAACCCCCAAAAACAGGGAGCCCCTAACATATTCTTTTATCCATTGGCTGCCAGAAAATTCATACTTAGACTGTTGCTTTCACATATGACTTACTGTTAATGTAAGTCTGGGGACTTTTTCCCTCGTGTGTGTGTGTGTGTGTGTGTGTGTGTGTTTGCACATGATTCTGGGGCTTGAACTACGGACCTTGGTACTGTTCCTTTAGCTTATTCATTCAAGGCTGGCACATTACCATTTAAGACACATATCTACTTCTAGCTTTTTTCTAGTTAGTTGAAAACAACAGTCTCATACTTTCCTACCTGGCTAGTTTCAAACTATGAGCCTCAGATTTCAGCATCCTGAGTAGCTAGGGGGATTACAAGCGTGAGCCACCGGTACCTCGCTTCCCTCATTCTTGCACAACTTTTTTTCACCTTCCTGTCTCTTCTGTAAATGTCTATATTTATATGACTCTTTTAAGATACATCATAATTTAATCAAATTAAAGCAAATGGGTATGAGTGAACGATAAGTTAATGAATAAAGAGGGGGGAAGAAGAGGAGAAAGAAATGGAATTAATGACAGAATCAGAACAGAGAGGCACGGTGAAGCACCTGCATTGACTCCCATGAGCAGTCGTCCCAGCATGATCATCTCCCAGGAGCGTGCTTTGCGGCTGAAGCCGAACATGATGGCTGCAGCCACCACAAAGATGTTATTCACTAGGAGGGACTTCTTCCTTAGGAGAAGTGAACACAAACAAGAGAGGCTCTGGATAAGTCATGAGGGGGACCATGTCCTCCAGGCATAGTGGTGTGTGTGTGTGGGTGTGGGTGTGCGCGCGCGCATGTGCTGAAGCACACATGCAGGAGTGTGCATGTGTGCTTCGACTATTTCAAGAAAAGTAACCTAATGAATCAAATGTCCACTAGGTGGTGCACCTGAACTCACTTGTATATCTTGAGTATATGCTCCCATTCTCCTCCCCAGAGTACCCCCAACTTATTTTCTGGCTGCATACCATCATGAAATTACAGCATTTTATTTCTTGCTTGCTTTTTATCCCTCAAATTAACCATTGCTCCTATACCAAACTCCTCTGAAAAATGAAGAAACTAATATGGAATTTCTCAGACTCAAAACCTACACAAAGTGCACACATGGAAAGCCAACAGTTCCCTTATTGTACACAGACACTTCTCAGAACCTTCAGGAAGGCTAAATGTTCCAACGTCTTAGCCAATTGACAAGGAGGGGACATGGAAAATGTTGCCTGTGCCGCCATGGTTAAATACCAGCTCCTCATAGCTCAGAACAGCTGGAACTGGGTCACCAAAAAGAGCTTCTTGTATTTGCAGAAAAACAAAACTGATCTTCCCAAAGTCATCACCACATCAGCAAAGGGATATGAGCCAAAGCTTAGGTCTCTTGAGCCTATGGTACAGAAAATGACAGTAGAGCCAGGTACCCATGGCTCACACCTGTATTCCTGGCTACTCAGGAGGCTGAGATCTAAGGATAGCAGCTCATAGCCAGCCTGGGCAGGAAAGTTTCTTATCTCTAATTAATCAGCACCAAAAAGCCAGAAATCGAGTTTTGGCTCAAGTAGCAGAGTGCAAGCCTTGAGCAAAAAAGCTCAAGGACAGCATCTACGACCTGAATTCAAACCCAGAACCAGCACACACACACACACACACACACACACACACACACACACACACAGAGAGAGAGAGAGAGAGAGAGAGAGACAGAGAGACAGAGAGAAAGAGAGAGAGACAGAGAGAGACAGAGAGAAAGAGAGAGAGAGACAGAGAGAGACAGAGACAGAGAATATGAGAATCCAGTCTCAGGTATTTTCTTTTTTTTCTTTCCAGTCCTGGGCCTTGACTCAGGGCCTGAGCACTGTCCCTGGCTTCTTTTTGCTCAAGGCTAACACTCTGCCACTTGAGCCACAGCGCCACTTCTGGCCATTTTCTATATATGTGGTGCTGAAGAATTGAACCCAGGGCTTCATGTATACGAGGTCAGGTATTTTCTTATAGCAACATAATAACTGAAAACTATAAGCATATACTATACTGGGTATAGTAACCTGACACATTTATCAGGAAATTTGAAAAACAGGCAGCTGTGAATGGAATATAAGAGATAGTCACTAATAGGTTCAAAGATGTCTGCCTCTTGACTCAGATATCTAAGAAATTGTTATGGTTTGAATATGAAGTGTGCCCCGTAAGCCTGTGTTGAGTCCTTGATATCTAACTAGAAGCACTAGTATGGAAAGTTGTAGGAACTTTAGGAGTGGGACCTAGTTTGAGAAAGAGGGAGCATGCATTTGAAGGCTGTATCTTGAGAGCATTTTCTCTCTTTCTTTTTCTCCTCTTCTCCCCTTTTCTGGCCCTGGCCACTAAGATGAGAGTTTTTCTGTTCTACCACATTCTTCTCACCATGATAGATTAAAACCTTGAAAATCAGGAGCCAAATAAATCCTTAAGTTGTTTGCATCAGTTGTTTCGTCATTGTGGGGGAATAAACAGCAGATTGTGGACATTAGGTGGCCTTGTACTTGTAATGAGCTAGAGACAATTTGACAGTCTTCGGCTGGAGTTGAGCATGCCTGGCTGCAAACCATTCCTGAATAGAAGCTGAAGTTTCCTGTGAGTAGCTCAATCAGTAAGGCTCAAAAAGAGATTAAATACAGACAGAACTTTATAGTATGTGTGTGTGTGCGCGCGCGCAAATGTGCATGCACGCACGCACACATGCCAGTACTGAGGCTTAAACCCAAGGCCTCATGCTCTTACTTTTTTGCTCAATCTATCACTTGAGCCACAACTCCACTTCTGACTTTTTGTTGGTTAGTTGGAGATAAGAGTCTCTAATTGCCTGGTCTGGCTTAACTTTAGCCCTCAGATCTCAGCCTCCTGAATAGCTAGGATTACAGGCATGAGCCACTAGCATCTGGCTACAGACAGAATTTTGAGCATGAAATGTTGTCCCTTTTTCAAAGGGTTTAGTTAGATCAAATCTTAGACGAAGTAAGATTTGAAGACTAGTTCCAAAGAAGTGTAAGGAAAAGGTAAATAGATGGATCACTCAGAGTTGGCCCAGAACCTGAAAAATAGATATGTCTACATTTCTCTTTCAATCACTGCAGAAAAGCCTCTTCATTGATATGATAACCCTCTCTGTGTCATAGTATTCAGCTATCTTTCTAAGCCAAGAAAGTTTGCTCAGTTGGATTATAAAGAAGCCAGAATAAGCCAGGCGCCAGTGGCTCACACCTATAATCTTAGCTACTCAGGAGACTGTGATCTGAGAATCCCTATTTGAAGCCAGCTGAGCCAGAAAAGTCTGTGAGGTTCTTCTTTGCAATTAACCAGTTGCTAGGATTACAGACACGAGTCACTGGCACCTGAGTTTGGATTCTGGCTCTTAACAAAGACGTTGGAGACAGAATGTAGCTAAAGCTGAGTACGCTGAAGTCCCTCTCCCTAGAAGAACCCCCTCTATAGAAACCTCAGTGCTTTCTTGTCATGTCCTCCTCAAGGACCGGCTTTAAGAACTTCCTTAAGTACGTTATCCAAAAGGAAATGTTGTCTTTGCCTGACTTATGTAACTGTAACCCATCTGTTAATAACATTTTCAAATAAAAATAAAAAAGAACTTCTTTCCATTGTGTGATCTGCCTAATATGCTTTCAGATATTATTGTTGTTGTTGTTATTAGTCATGGGGCTTGAACTCTGGGCCTGGGTACTGTCCCTGAGCTCTTTTGCTCAAGGCTAGCACTCTACCACTTTAAGCCACAGTGCCATTTCCAGTTTTCTGATGGTTAATTGGAGACAAGAGTCTTACAGACTGCCCCATCCTATTTGGCTTTGAACCACAATCCTCAGAGCTCAACCTCCTGAGTAGCTAGGATTATAGGCATGTGCCAAGAGCACCTGGCATCATTATGGTTTTTATGATGTTAATAAGAATTAGTTTCTGTTGTTCTCAACCCAAGAACGACATTATATTCATGGAGGGAAAGTGAGACCCAGAGAGAAACACTTGCTTAAGGTCAAATATGGACCTAGAAAGTAGAAGTTCTATGTCATTGCCCAGAACTCTCTCCTCTACTAAGTGTCCTTGAAAATATGACTCTTGGTAGGACAAGTGGATCCAAAAAAATGTGGTACCTATATACAATGGAATTTTATACAACCACTAGAAAGAATAAAATAATGTCATTTGAAGGGAAATGGGTGGAACTAGAATAAATCATGTTAAGTGAGTAAGTAAGCCAAGATAGAGAGACAAATGGCACATGTTCTCCCTGACATGTGGAAATTAGATCTAAAATGAACTGACATATGACAAATTACACAGGATTCTGGAAACACACACACTGACACCAAATGAGGATACTCTTAGGAGACAATCACAAAGGTGCGATACCTAAGCATCTTTTCATATTTATATAAAATAATATGCATACTGAAATGAACTCCAAGACATAGAACAAACTTTTTTTTTTTTTTTTTTTTTTGGCCAGTCCTGGGCCTTGGACTCAGGGCCTGAGCACTGTCCCTGGCTTCTTCCCGCTCAAGGCTAGCACTCTGCCACTTGAGCCACAGCGCCACTTCTGGCCGTTTTCTGTATATGTGGTGCTGGGGAATCGAACCTAGGGCCTCGTGTATCCGAGGCAGGCACTCTTGCCACTAGGCTATATCCCCAGCCCATAGAACAAACTTTTTATTTTATTTTATTTTTTTGGCTAGTCCTGGGCCTTGGATTCAGGGCCTGAGCACTGTCCCTGGCTTCTCTTTGTTCAAGGCTAGCACTCTGCCACTTGAGCCACAGCGCCACTTCTGGCCGTTTTCTATATATGTGGTGCTGGGGAATTGAACCCAGGGCTTCATGTATACGAGGCAAGCACTCTTGCCACTGGGCCATATTCCCAGCCCCCAAACTTTTTTTTCAGTTTTTGATGAATCTGTCTTCTTTACCTTACATATGGTATATTCATGTGTATATCTTCGGGGGTGGGAGGGCACAGAACTTGAGGGGAAAAGGATATAAATGTGCAGCAGTGGAGCTTACTGGACATTGACGAAAATGAGCTATATAACTCATAGTGGAGACAGGAGGGAGGGACTGAGAGAGAATGAGGGAACAGATGACACTGTATAAAAGGAAATGTACTCATTACCTGACTCATGTAATTATAACCCCTTTATACATCAGCTCTACAATAACAAAGTAAATTTTAAAAAATATGACTCTTGGAGTGAGTCAATAAGACAGCCGAGGAATTGACATGGGCCTAATGTTTGCTATATTCCTTAGCTTGCAGGCTGAATGCCCACAACAAAGGGCATTCAGGGAGCACACAGAAAGTACTTACCTTCCTAGCCTGATGGCCATGAGTCCTGCAAGCAGTGCTCCTAAGAGGCCCCCCAGAGGGTACAGAGACACGATGAGAGACCACACAAGTAGAATCAGGTGGTCAGGCTGTGGCTTGCCACTTCTTGCCTGCCAGGTTTCATTGATGAATTCCTGAATGTACTGTGGACAGAGATGCCAGTTACTCTCCTGGGGAGGGGAATGGGTAATTGTGTTGGGTAAGTGGGATGGTGCTGGACAATATAGGCCTTCCTCTCACATGTAGGGAAGGGTGATAAGACCACAGCACCCCTAAATCTATATTACTATTATGGGCTGAAGTTCTTAGAAGTAATGATCTGTAATAAAGATCCCCAGACTGCTTGGTGTTGGCCAACTAGAACATCCTGATTATAGAAGGATGGAATGTTCTAGGCCAGTTGCCCAAATTATCTTAGGCTATCCTTAGCCCCTTTGAAGGGTCATTTATTGTCAGCCTCTATATCTGATCTTGGTTTCCATAAAACAATTGGGATGCATCAGTAATCCTGACATACCTCAAGCCTCCACCAATTTGAAAGCTAAGAATGCCATAAAGACAATATACACACACAATAGGTTTTCTTGATTTGTTACAGCCCACCTACCTGATGACACCATGATATTCTCTTCTGTGACCATAAAAATTTGTGTAACCTTTTTCATTGTAAACCATGTCATTAGGTACTCACTATTTTGCTCATTGTTAAAGACTGGGGATTAGGCTCTGAGAGATGAAATGACTTGCCCACGGCCTCAGGTACAGGGCTGGGCTCAGTAAACATGGAAATGGGCCAGCCCAGTGTTGGTTCTGATGACTCAAAAAATGCCTCAGATGCAGATCAGGAGAAATGACACAGGAACAAAATGGCCAATACTTCCTCTCAGTGGAAAAAGGATTGGAGCAACAACTGTGTCGTGGATCCTTGGGGGATGAAATCTAAGTTACTTTGTTATCTAGGTTAAAACGATGAAGGCAAAGGCAGATGGAGAGATCTGGTCCCCAAAAAGTCTTAGATTTGAGGTGGATGAATCTGTCTTTATTCCTTTAGGCATCGAGGAGAAATGCAGAATGTTTCTGGGCAAGAGTGTGCCTTAGAAACCCGGAGGGATCAAGAAGAGGAAAGGCTGGCTGCGTGTTGGTGGCTTATTCCTGTAAATCAAGAGACTGAGATTTGAGAATCTTGGTTCCAGCGCAGGAAGACAAATCTTGAAATTCTTATCTCCAACTAACCGGAGTGGTGGGGGGGTGGGGGTAGCGGAAGCTCTGAGTGGAGGTGTGGCTCAAGTGGTAGAGTGACAGCCTTGATTGTATAGATTCCATGAGTGGGGAAAATTAAGTATAAGAACACAAGGCCCTCTACCTAGCAGGCATGAGACCTTGAGTTTAAACTCTCATATTTCAAAATGAAAAGGCATAACCAAAAGGGTCCTATTGGATTTACACAAGTCATCTTTGTTTTTACATTTGATACTTTGCTACTAAATTACAGTTACCAAGAAATTCCAATGCTATCAAAAAATTCCAGGGCTTCTACACTGGTAACAAAAGTTAGGGACAAAATAAGCTGTTATAGTTGATACTAGTGTCAGAAGGGACAAGTGTGAGGAACCAAAAATCAGTGTTCTACAATTATTTGTCCATGTTCTAGAAAGTTCTATGAACTCCTTCTCCTACTCTAAAATACTATCAACCTCAATTATAAAATAACTGAAACTCTTAAATATATCCACCTAATTTTGGCTGTCTATACCTGTATGCATATATATGTATGTAATGTATGTATGTGAGAAATAGGTGTACATAGCAATTTTGAAAATTACTTTTTTCCAAAAAAAAAGCAAATTGACTTTATTGTTTTTTCTGATTATAAAAGCATTTATGCTCTTTATTGAAGTAATAGGAACAATAAAGTAGCAGTTGGTACTACTTAAAAAACAAAAAAGAACACAAGGCACTGAGTTCAAGCCCTTAGTACCAACCCACATGTGCTTGAGTCCTCATGTGCATGCCCCACCTTCCCAAGGGACCAAGCCTGACTCCCTATCATTGGGTAGAAGGTGGAGTCATGTAAGGTCAGGGATGCGGCAGGACATAGGATGAAGAGCTCTGCTGAAGCATCCAGAGGCCTGTAGAGCATGCCAGTGTGAACACTACTAAGTGTACACTGAGGGGAAGCCCCACAGTGGGAAGCTACTGACTCCCCTCCAGGACCCATTCAGACAGTGAGAACAGGCACAGAATGTTCATACCAAGGTCGGGGCATTGATGATGGAGAGACTGTATCCAAACTGAAAAGTTCCACCGATGCCAGCTGCACAGATGGTCAGGAGCAGCACCCTGCTCTGAATGGGAGGAGACAGAGGAAGACTCAGAGTGACCTGTAACACCCTCCCCGACCCTCCCTGGGCAAGATCTACCAGTCACAGTATCGCAATTGATCTGTACCAGTCCACAGTGTTTCCACTTTATACCCAAGTCACCAAGGTCACATGGCAGGCAGACAGCAAGGGAATACAAGCCTTCTGCTCTGAATCAGGATTGTCTCTAACTTTGCCTCCCCCTTTCCCTGCCACCATTTTCCTGAGAGAAAGAAATTCCTGGCCCTCTTTTCTGGGCTGCACATGGATGTGTCTGTTGTAGTTTAGGAGACAAATCCTCTGAGTTAGAAATCCAGTGGAGTAAAGTTGTGATTCTGGCAGCACAGGAGCCCCCAAGACCCAGTGACTTTTGCCAGGGAAACATTCTTGACCAACATTTCTGGGCTATAGGACTCTGGGCTGAGCCTCCTCTTACCTCCCACCAGCCTGGTCTCCAATGAGGTGAAGAAAAGGGACTGCATGTACCTGGGTGCCAGCAGCTCACACCTGTAATCCTAGACCCTCAGGAGGCTGAGATCTGAGCATCGGACTTCAAAGCTGCCCTGGGCAGGGAAGCCCGTGAGACTCTTATCACCAGCAAATTCCCCAAAAGCTAGAAGTGGAGATGTGGCTCAGTGGTAGAGTACCAGCCTTAAGCAAAAAAGCTAGGCAAGAGTTCGAAGCCCTGAGGAAGGAAGGAAGGAAGGAAGGAAGGAAGGAAGGAAGGAAGGAAGGAAGGAAGGGAGGGAGGGAGGGAGGGAGGGAGGGAGGGAGGGAGGGAGGCAAGGAGGGAGGGAAAAGCAAAAGAAAGGAGAGGAACAGAGAGGAAAAAAGAGAAGGGCACACCTTGCCTCTCCATGTGCAGAACCTTGGAGGGCATGTTGAGCAGTGAACAGACAGCCACAGATGGGTGGGGGTGCCTGGCACCCTGGGCCAGTTCTGCTCTGACTCCCCCGTACTCTCAGAGTCACATCTTTGCCTGGACTTGGAGAGAGTAATGCCTATCTCTGGACAGGATATGAAGGATACTTGTTACAATAAAAAACAGCTTTCCATGCTAGGGCAAACTCCATTAGAAATGGGGAGAAGACTTCCCAAAGTACTCAGTCAAGAGTACTCAGAGCTCTGATGTTCTATTTCATTTAATTGTCTCTTTTTAATGTTTTTATTGTTATTATAAAGGTGATGTACAGGGGGGTTACAGTTACATAAGTCCTTTCCCTCACACTCTCCCAGGTTTTCCCTCTCATCCCTACAGTTTTTTTTCAAGGATTCACAATGTTATGTTCATGTTTCCCCCTGGTTTTAAATTACATTATGACATGCTCAGAGCTGGAGGTAGAGCTCAGTAGTGAAGCTCTCACCTAATGTGTATTGGGAGGGCTTGCTCCAGTGCGTGCGCACGTGTGTGTGTGTACACACAGACACAGACACAGAGAACTATGCTCATCGTGGTGGGTTTTCTTATGTTTGATTTCATAGGTGGTGATGGGCCATACTGCAGCTCCAAGGGTGCCCCCATGAAGATGGGGATGAGAGTTCCCCTAAGACAGCATAAGTGCAGAAAGCAGTTCTGAGCCCACATGGCAGGAGATGGCAAGTCTCCAAGGCCACAGGAAATGATTTAGTTCAATGAGAGTTTGCAGGCAGATCACCGAGAACCACTATTGATCAAGGTCAGTATTCAAGCCAGCCCTGAGTTCAAGCCCCAAAATAAATACAGCACAAAAATAAATAAGTAGATAGATAAACATTCAAATATGTTTGATGATGGTGATAACCCAGTGTACCAATATTTACAACCCCTATTATGGGCAATACATCTACTGTTCTTGGTGCTTTGGCTGTAACAGTGAATGAGACAAAACCTTAGGGCACTTCCATTCCATCGAGGGTACACAAGCTATGGGAAAATGAGCGAGCTGGTGCTAGGAAGACATAAAATGGGAAAGGGGGAGAGGGAGTTTGGACAGGATAGTGTTTTACACGGGGTGACCAGGAAGTAGGAAGGTGATATTTGAATAAAGACTTGAAGGAGATTTAGGAACATGCCATACATCTAGCTGATGGAAGCCAGTCCAGACTGGAGGGAACCCACTGATGTGGGCAACTTGCGTTTTCTTTTTGCTCCCATTAATTGAATGTGACAGGATCCAGGTCAGAAAAGGAGCAGGGAGGGTCAGATGCGGTCACAAGAGGGAGTGAGCAGTTAGGAACCAGAGTGCTAAGACAGCTACAGTGTGGGACTCGTATATCCGTATATCCTCCTGGAGGACCTGAGGGGGCTGTGGGATGCACACGGGGGAGGCGCTCCTGATTGAGCAACCTCACTGGCCCACAGGCCATCGCTGGGCAGGAACATTTGCTTACAATTTCTTGAGCCATTGTACATACAAACACGAGATAGTTGTGTAGCTGGGTACCCGTGGCCCTCGGGAGACTGAGCTCTGAAGATCAAGATTTGAAGCCAGCTGTGGCAGGAGAGCCTGTGAGACCCATCTCCAAGTATCCAGCAAAATGCCCAAGTGGAGCTGGGAGTGAGGTAATGGGATGCCAGCCTTCAGTGAAAAGCTAGGGGAGAGTGCCCAGGCCCTGAGTCCAAGCCCCAGTACACACACACACACACACACACACACACACACACACACACACACACATTGGCTTTGCACATTCGCCACTGTTAAGGTTTCAAGCATGGCTGCAACCTCTCACGCAGGCCCACAATTTCTCATCAGAAATGCCTGGCCTGGATACATTTTGAATTCTAGAACTTTCCAACTGGTAGGAGGGCGTCTTCCCTGGAAGAGAGACCTGCAAGGGGGGGGAGGCGGGCATGAACCCTTAGCCTCCTCTACCCCACAGCAGACAGGGATAGGAAAGCAGCCTGAGTAGGGTGAGAGCGCCAAGTGCAGCACAAGCGCAGTGGGCATTCGGGAGGCGTGCCACAAGTAGAGGCTGTGACTGATGCGCAAGCGCAGTGGTCACGGCGGCGATGGGAAAGGGCCGAGAGCTAGCGCGACGCTTAGCCGGCGGCCTTGGTGATTCAGACGCCAGCGCACCAGCGCACACACGCAAAAATCTAGCCAGCCGGCCGAGCCCCCAAGCGCATGCGCACGCGCACCGCGAGCCATTCCCGCGGTTCACCTGAGTCCTCGGCCTTAAGGGTTGCTCAGCCTCATCTTCCATGCCGCCGTTTCCGCAGCGCGGAGGCTGGAAAGCCACTCACTCCTTACTCCCGCCGGCGGAGCCCGGGGCACATGTCTGTAGACCGGGAGGGAGCCCCGGGGTGAGTGCGATCCCCCACCCCGCGGGTTCCAGCACGCCCCGCCCGGGCGCGCTCCCGAGGCCCCGCCCGACGTCCCCTGACCGCGTCTCCGCGGGCCCTGCCCGGCTCCAGCTCTCACCTCCGCCGCCACCCTCGGGATCCACCTGGGGCCCTGGGCTCTCGTCCACCCAGCACCCCCGGGTGCCCGTGTCCCGGTCTCTCCCGGAAGAGGGGCGGCCTCCGGAGGGACTCGGGCTAACCCACCAGTCTCCGGAGCGGCCGGGTCCATAGGCCCTGGGTGGAGTCGGCCGGCGCGCTCGCCAGGGCAGAGCCACACACCCTGGCGGGAGGGCGGGGTTGTTTTAAGAAAACAATATATATTTTTTTAATTCTTCAGGACTTCTCAGGCCCTGCGTGAAACCTGGAGACTGGACAAAGGTTAAGATGCCTTTTGTGGTAGAAGAAACCGGACTGTTGGCGACCTTTCAAGTCACCTGACCGAAGCATGATACAGCACCGTAGGCCTGAAAGTCTTTATTGCCTGATACTTGGGTTCCGTTGGATTCCTTTTTTTTTTTCTTTTAATACTTTATATAAATACCATACTTATGAGTTAATTAATTTTGTGCCGGTCCTGAGGCTTAAACGTAGGGCCTGGGCGCTGTCCCTTGGGCTTTTTGTGCTCAGGCTGGCTGTCTACCTTTTTTTTTTTTTTTTTTTTTTTGGCCACAGATCCACTTCTGGCTTTTTTGGTGGTTAATTGGAAATGAGAGTCTCATGGACTTCCCCCATGCATGCTGGCAGTGAACCTCGATTCTCAGAGCTCAGCCTCTTGAGTAGCTGGTGCAAGCCACCAGTGCTCAGCTTAAATTTATTTTTAATTAATTTGTTTTCTTATTTTGGTAGTAGCTATCAAACCTTGGCTTTGAATGCTAGGCAAATAAATGCTCTCTCACTCAACTACAGACATAATTCCCCCCCCCCAAAAAAAGAAATCACCATGCATTTTAAAGAAAAAAACACAGCAAACAAAATAATAGCACTTGTCATAAATGGGTATTTTATTACATGCTTTTTCCACATCTGCCTTTTTTTTCCTCCAGTACTAGGACTTGAACTCATGACCTAGCTTTTTTTGCTCAAGGTTTTGTGCTACCACTTGAGCCACAGCTCTACTTCTGGCTTTTTGATGGTTAGTTGTAGATAAGGGTCTTGTGTACATTCCTCCCCAGCCTGGTTTCAAATCACATCTCAGCCTCCTAAGTAGTTAGGGTTATGGGTGTGAGCCACTGGTGTCTAGCTTTTTTCTGCATCTCTTGAAATAAGTCATTTCAATAAGTGTTTTAATTAGATTAAGAGATCAATTATATCAGACTTTCTCACTGTGAGTATCCTTAAATTCTTGGGGTATATACAACTTGTCCATGATATTGTTACTGTGGTTACCAATACATGGTTTGGGCTGCATATATTTCATTTAGAAAATTTGTTTTTTCTTTCCAGACAGCCACTACCATTTCTCCCTTTATTAAGGGGGCATGATAGACTAATAAATTGTATTAGGACAACTGGTGTGGGCAAAAATAAACTAGACCACTGGCTCCATCCACAAAAATTATTCCAGGTATGTACAAACCTAATGTGAGACGCAAACAAATACTTTAGGAAAAAATACAGACTTTTTTCAACTAAAGTATAAGAATAAACCATATAGTTTTCTTATGTAGATTTGGCCTCATTAAAATTTTAAAAATCAAAAGACATCATAAGGGGCTGGGAATATGGCCTAGTGGTAAAGTGCTCGCCTCGTATGCATGAAGCCCTGGTTCGATTCCTCAGCACCACATATATACAAAAAGGCCAGAAGTGGCGCTGTGGCTCAAGTGGTAGAGTGCCAGCCTTGAGCAAAGAAGAAGCCAGGGACAGTGCTCAGGCCCTGAGTTCAAGCCTCAGGACTAGCAAAAAAAAAAAAAGACATCATAAGAAAGATGAAGCTAAAAGCTACTAAGGAGCAGAAGTATATAACTAAAAAAGTATTAGTATTTAGAATTAGTATTAGAACACAAAGAATTCCTGGGTTGGACCACTTGGCTTGAGTGATAAAGTGCCTGTCTCACTAGTGCAAGCTTCTTGAGTTCAAATCCTAGTTCCACCAAAATCACTAAACCAAGCCAAACAAACAAAAAACCTGTAAAACAAAACAAAGGAACTACACGTATACACCAAATAATTCCTGCATAGTTTGGTGGTAACCTGTAACTCCAGCTCTCTGGATGCTAAGACAGGAGGATCACAGCTTTGAAGCCAATCTATGCTACATAGCCAAAGCCAAGTCTCAGAAACAAAAAATAATTCCTAAGAAGTGCCAAGAAAAAACCATGGAGATAGGATATACATGACAGAAGTGATGGGAAAAAATAATGAAAATATGTTGCTATGGCTTGAATATAGTTTATTTCCTAAGGTTAAGTGTGCTGGAAGCTTGATTTCAAGTGTGGCAGTAGGGAAATAGTAGAACCTGTGACACATGTGGCTCATGCCTGTAATCCTAGCTAACAGGAAGCTGAAATCTGAGGATCGTGGTTGAAAGCCAGCCCGGGCAGCAAAGTCCACGAGACCCCACGACCAACAAAACAAAAACAAAAGAAGCTAGTTTTGTCCTGGCAAACATGAACTAGGTGTTTAACTTAGAGTGAAGTGTGAGTCATAGCGTTATTCACAGCACTCTAGTATTCACGTTTGCCCCTGTGCAACTCTAGGTGCTGATACTTAGACCACACAACAAGCACAGGTGAGAGCTAGTCCTCTTCTCCAGAGGACACCTCTGAGACTTTGGAAGGTCAAGCATGTGAGCTATGACATGCCTGAAAATGTAAGCTGCTTTTCAGATGGCCAAATCTGACATGGCCGACCCTCCCTGATTGAGGGCAGGGGGAGCCTGGCTGGCCTCACACCAGCTAAAGAGTATATACCAAGAACTCCAGACTTCCAACTTTTTGCTTCCTACATCTGATCCTTGCCGTTTCCTAGGTGAGTTGTGAACAGCAGCCAGCCCGCTGCTCATGACCCTTCCTGCACTTAGGGCCCCTTCTCTACTGAAGGGGAAGTAGGCCCAGGGTAGGCAGGGACCTGCCCCTAGTATGTTTTGAGACCCTATTTCTGGGTTGTGGAAGGAAGCTTACACTAAAAAAAAGTCTATCCAGAGCAAGGCACCGGTGATTCACACCTGGCTACTCAGGAAGCTGAGATCTGGAGGACCCAGCAGACAAGTCCTCCAGACCCCATCTCCACAATCACCAGTGAAAAGCTGGGCTGGAGGCATAGCTCATGTGGTAGAGTGCCAGTTAAGTTTAAGCAAACCAGGTGAGTGTGAGGCCCTGACTTCAAGCAGTGGTTACAGGCCCCCAAAAAGTCAATGTAGTGAAACTGATTGGCAATAATGACACTCACTGGGAGCCCACCTGCACCACTGCAGGGGACCACCAGGATCTGGAGACTTCTACCTGATGTGAGGGGTGTCCCTGGGATGGGGTGAATCTCGGTGATGTCACCTGGCAGAATCCTGGGGACCCATTTAGCCCATAGGGGACTCTGTGTGTCTTGGTGACAGCCTGCTTGGATTTCCCTGGCACCACAGACTTACTCTGGTCACCAGGGGGCGACAGAGTCTGGACTCTGCAGAGTCAGCCCTGCTGAGCTGGGCACCCTCCAGAACACAAAGGAGGCCCCCACTGTGTGCCCCGGGTGGGGTGGCACTGCTGTGTGTGTGTGTCCTGCCTCTCAGCCATGATCCCTGTCCTCCCCTAGCTGCCGTGCCAGGTTACTGTCAGACCTGTGCCAGAGCTAAAAGAGACAGGATCTGGGCAGCCACCCTACATTTGAAGTCAGGGCTGCTCAGGCTGGACCCCAAGACCCCTGAAGTGTCCCCCATGTCTCAGCTAGCGGGTGAGTGATAGGTGGTCTTCATAGCAGATTAGAAGGCTGAGTGGTTACCTAGCACCTCATCATTTGTGCTAAGCAGCTCCTGCCTCAGTTTCATCAGCTGTCGTTGGACTCCTGCTGTGGTCTGGAGGAAGTGCTACAGAATGGTGTCCCTGTGATTCAAGAGTGGTCAGGACTCTACCTCTCCCACCCCCACCCCCCCAGCCTTCCCTAATGCTCCTCTTAGTCTGTCTTCTGAGGGGCCTGAGATTGAAGATCAGGAATTCAGGCACCCAGGTAGCAGGTCATGAGGGCAGCAGAGGGAGATCGTTAACTACTGCAGCCAATTGCAGGCCTGGCTGCAGCCTCCATCCACGGGGCCCTTATAGTTTGGTAGGGACGTCCTTTCCCCCAGCCACTTTGCCCGTCTATCAAACGGGGACATTTGTAACAGGCTCACAGCACAGATGCTCCTACGTGTACCGGATGCACGTGTGTCACATATTACTGGGTCCTTTCTTGATCCCCTCCACTTGTCCCACACCGCTGGACATGGGGGTGGGGGCAGGGGGTTGCAGGTTAGCTGGACATCCGAGTTAGGTGGGGGATGTGGGTGCTCAGGCTCCTGTAAACGCAGCTCTAAATCATGCTTCACTGTCCTCCCCGGAGCTGGCATTCATTCACTCAGGTTCTGGATCTCATTTTCAACTTAATGGTTTTTAAAAAAAGAGCAAAGAAAACAAACCCAACCCTCCAACCCACTGAGGTGGCGTCTCCTGACCATCCTTTGATATTTGAGGACTGAACAATGGGGTTGATGGTGGAGGGGAGATTTGAAATGATCTTAATTAGAAGGAAAGAATGTTCTCTCCTTTGTGGTGGGCTGTTCTAAAAATACAGTGGTGCCCACATCTGGAGGGAAGAGCAGGGGCTCAGGGAATGAGGATGGTGGTTAGGCCGACCGTCTGTTTGAAGCAGCTGACGCCTGCATTCCTGGGGTGGGGGTTGTCTCCTCTCAGCAGGGTCCCCTGAAAGGTGGGAGGGGGGGTGGGGGGAGTCAAAGTAGCCAGTCCCTTGTGGCTGGGCCACCTGCTGCAGGTTTGAGATTGGAAGCCAGTCTCTCTCTAACCCTGGCCACTTAATGCAAGTCCTCCCAACACCCCAGCCTCCGTTTCCACTGTTTTACATAGGGATAAGTAAGGGCCAACCTAGTTAGTACATACTGGTTCTTTATTAAAGTAGTTGTACAAAAGAGTTGTTGTTAAAGCAGTTTATGAACCAATGCATCTTGATCAGTGTCACCTTTCACACACACTAGTTCTTTACCTGCCCTGCCCCCAGCTGATTGAGGTTCAGTGACATAGGCACTGGCCAAGGATGGGAGTTTTCAATTCTTATTCTATGCATTTTCTGCTTGGGAGTGGTTTTCAGCTTCTATGAAATTATTTGTCTTACTTGTGTTCTCCTCAATAAGTATTCACTGGTTAGAAGTGTGGCTCAACTGTTAGAGCACCAACTTTGCAAGCACAAGGCCCTGAGTTCAAACTCTAGTACTGCATGAACAAATTAAATTTAACGGGGTGCCAGTGGTTCACACACCTCTAATCCTAGCTACTCAGGAAATTAAGATCTGAGAGTCTCCATTTGAAGCCAACCTGGGCAGAGAAATCCAGGAGACTCTTATCTCCAATTAACCAGAAAAAAAACCTAAAAGTGGGGCTATGGCTCAAGAGGTAGAGTACCAGATTTGAGTGACAATAACTCAAGGCCCTGAACTCAAACCCCGGTACTGGTACATACACAAACAATTTTAGCTGGGCACTCATGCCTCACATCTGTAATCCTAGCTACTATGGAGGATCTCAGTTCTAAACCAGGCTGGGAAGGAAAGTCCAGAAGACTCTATCTCTATTTAAGCAGTAAAACATGGAACTGGGGTGTGGCTCAAGTGGTACAGCACCAATCTCGCAAGCAAGCATAATGAGTATGAGACCCTGGGTTCAAACCCCAGTACTGGTACTAAATATGTCAGCAAATAAATAAATAAAATAGTCACTTTGGCCCTTAAACTTTTTTTTTTTTGCCAGTCCCGGGGTTTGAACTCAGGGTCTGAGCACTGTCCCTAGCTTCTTTTGCTCAAGGCTAGCACTCTGCCACTTAAGCCACAGCACCACTTTCTATATATGTGGTGCTGAGGGACCGAAGCCCAGGGCTTCATGTATGTGAGGCACGCACTCTACCACTAAGCCATACTCCCAGTCCCTGGCCCTTAATCTTGAGTTTATAATATTGCTTTCCTTTTTTTCCTTTCTTCCTCTTTCCTTTTCCCTCCTTTTCTCCTCTCCCTCTCTCCCCAGCCACTTTTTTTCTGGGCAGATTTCACTGTGAAGCCTAACTTGGCCGGGTCCTAAGTAAAGATTGGTCTTATTGCCTAGGACACCCCAAATGATTCAAATCATCTTCCTCCCTTGGCCTCTTTTTTTTTTTTGGCCAGTCCTGGGCCTTGAATTCAGGGCCTGAGCACTGTCCCTGGCTTCTTTTTGCTCAAGGCTAGCACTCTGCCACTTGAGCCACAGCGCCACTTCTGGCCCTTTTCTGTATATGTGGTGCTGGGGAATCGAACCCAGGGCCTCATGTATACAAGGCAAGCACTCTTGACACTAGGCCATACCCCCAGCCCCCCCTTGGCCTCTTGAATAGGCTCACTGAATAGCTGGAACTATAAGAACTATAAGTGTGAATCACTGTGCCTGGCCTTCATTTTTTTTTTTTTAATTTTCTGTACTAGAATGAAGATATGTAGGTTCTTATCCCAATACACTGGCTGGAGTGTGTGTGTGTGTGTGTGTAAAAAAGGGGGGGAGGGAGAGGAGGAAGAGAGAAGCACCTGGCTGCTGGAGGGGAGGAATCAACCCGCACAGGCTAGGGCAGAGGTGGGGGGCACCCTAGGCCTCTCCTTCTACTGGCCAGAGGCCAATGGTGTATTCTGGGCAGGAGCTGAGAGCCAGCCCTGCTTAAAGATCAGGCCATGGGGCAGTATGTGGGACAAGTGTAGCACAGGGTGACATAGGCTGCCACATAGCCCAGCATCCTGCAGCGCGCCTCCCCCCCCCCCCCCCCCATCCTCATGGGCTTCACATGTGCAGCCCTTGCGGTGCAGGGCCTGAAATCTAGCAGCATACTCTAGTGCCGCGCTGGGGGAACTCCAGTCCTTTGACTGACACAACCAGGCAGATAATCCCCTTCTCCCAAAACAGCCTGCAGCCATCAGCCCAAAATAGCTGAGAGAATGGCAGCCCCCCTCCTCTAGCTCTGGGGGCAGGCAGAGGGGGCATTGACATTCCAGCACAGACCACAGCAGGAAGTGCAAATTACTGGCAATTGCTGAGGACCAGTGACTGCAGGACACAGGGTGGGTGAGGTTAGTGGCCCATCTCATCTGCCATAGTGGGTCAGAGACACCCAGCAGAGAAACAACTCAGAAACTGCCTGGAAGCCCAGAAGTTGCACTAGTTGGCTGGTGATCCCCTGGCCCCCTAGGTATGGGAGGGTGATGGCTTCCTTCCCTTGCACCCCAGTGGATGGGACCCACTTTCTGCCTCATTCTTTTTGCCGGTCCTGGGGCTTGAACTCAGGGCCTGGGCACTGTCCCTGAGCTTCTTTTGCTCAAGACTGGCCCTCTACTACTTGAGCCACAGCCCCACTTCCGACTTGTTCTGTTTATGTGGTACTGAGGAATTGAACCCAGGGCTTCATGTATGCTAGGCAAGCACTCTACCACTAAGCCACATTCCCAGCCCTCTGCCTCACTCTTTATCTTTCCCATTCTACCCAGAGACCAGCTCCATTCCTGGAAAGTTTAGATTTACCAGCCAGGCTCCGAGGAGCCAGCTCATGTAGCTCTCTCTGTGGTTCAGGCTTGACACAGCCCACCTGTGTGATCTGTTGGTCTTATACTCTGACCATGAGCAGCTGCTGCTGTGTAGTTTCCGGATTTAGTGCTAAAAATACACCATGGGCCAGACAGGAAGGGCCAACGGGGACACAGCTGTTCCTGGGAGGGGCTGGCTTGATCCTCAGCGAAGGGGCACCCACCAAGGAAGGGGTTTTGTGTGCTGGAACGTGTGAGCCCCATGCTGTCAGCCCTGATGAAAGGCTCCTTGATGGACAGATGAGTGCCCAAGGCATCCTGGGTTGTTAAGAGCTCTCACACACACATTCTTCATTTTTTTCTTATTCTTCCTGGACGGCCTTTGGGTGGAAATAAATTAAGAAATTAAGTGGTCAAGGTCCTAAGGGAAGGTAAGTGAGCTCAGGTCTCTATGGAGGTGATCAGAGAGGGCGTCCTAGAATAGGGAGTCTTTCTACTACCTATTCTTACTCTTTTCTTTAAACAGAATATCTACCCTATCTGACTATGGTGTCATACACTTGTAGTCCCAGCAATTCAAGAGGCTGAGATTGAAGAATCACTTGGACTAGGTTTGTTGTTGTTGGTCATGGGGCTTGAACTCAGGGCCTGGGCATTGTCCTTGAGCTTTACTGCTCAAGACTAGAGCTCTACCACTTGAGGCACAGTTCTGCTTGTGGCTTTTGGGTGGTTAGTTGGAGATTAAGATCTCAGGAACTTTCTTGCCTGGGCTGGCTTTGAACCATGATCTTCAGATCTCAGCCTTCTGAGTAGCCAGGATTACAGGCATGAGCCAGCAGCAACCAGCTGAATCTACAAGTTTGAGGTTAGTCTAAGCAACATAGTAAGGTTTCATCTCAAGAGACGAGCAAAACAACAACAACCCTCGGCTGCTAGTATACTAGAAAATGAATGAATGCCTCAGAGAACTAGGGAGCCCCAGGGCAGTGGTTCAACTCGAAGCACTGGTGGCTCACCCTTACCATCCTAGCTACTCAGGAGGCTGAGATCTGGGGATTGCACTTTAAAGCCACCCTGAGAAGGAAAGTTCCCAAAACTTTATCTGCAATTAACTCCAAAAAGCTGGAAGTGGAGCCCTGGCTCAAGTGGTACAGCACCAGCCTTGAGCGATAAGGAAAAGCAGCACCCAGGCCCTGAGTTCAAGCGTGAGGCAGCATCCAGGGCATTGTGAAGCCAGCAGGGACACCAAGGTGACCCTGGGCTTCTGGATGGTCACGGAAGACCACGAGGACCTGCCACGGGGGGGGGGGGGGGGAGGCAGAGTGGTGAGCATGCAGGCCTGGCCTATGGATGCTGGGAGGGACTGAACAGGAGATCTAGGCTCCTCTGGGGTGTCTTCATATCTGGAAATTCTGGCCTTCCTTGCTTGTTGCTGCAGAGCCAGGAAAGTGGCACAAGGAGCAGAGCTCATTGCTTTTGCCAAAAGACCCCAGGCCTTTCATCCTCAGATCAGGTGTGCCCCGCAAGATGACAGCACCCAGCCTGCATCTCTAGCACCGCCCACCACTCCGAACTTGGGAATATCCAGAGTTTCTCTCCATAAATAACTCTCATGCAGACCTGATATCTTCAGGGTGGGCTGTCCTGCATCTGAGGCGGGACAGGACCAGGGATGGAGGTCTGTGCCAGGTCCCCCTCTCCCTTCCACTCAGCCTAAAGTTTTCCCAGCAGGGAGCATCTTTAAGAGATCCCAGCAGCGACTCCCTCACAGGTCCTGCCTGGCTTTCCTTCAGACAGGCCAGCTGTGCTCCCCCCCGGGGGGGGGCTGTGGGCTCCCAGCCTCCCAGGAATGTGTTTCTCAGTCCCCCAATCCAGGCGCCTGCCTTATCGGGGCCTCCAATCACAGGGGAGGCAGACAGCCCTGCAGACAATGACAGTCCCTCCTGTTAGCCTCGGCCTGACCCGGAGTGGAGGGTGGCCACTGTCTCACTAAGTGCCTGTTCAAGGAATACCTCCCCTTCCTAACCCACATGAAACCCGACTCTCCCTCCACAGGCTCCTGCCGACGCCCACCCTGGCGTCAGAGGCCCTGCATCTCCACCCGGCTGCACACTGCTCCCACTTGGTGGGAGCTGCCCTGTCTGGCCTGCCTAGAACATGACCTTGGCCTGCTTTGCTGAAAAAACCAAGGCCATCCAAGGGGGCCCCATAGCTTGTTCCTATCTCCCAGCCTCTTAGCAGCTGGTTGCACGAGAGGCACTTCACAAATACCCTGCACAAATGTCTGGCTCCCTTTGTGCTCCCAGCTCTCCACCTCTCTGCAGAACAGGTGCTCCTCAGTGCATCCACATCCATCAGCTAGCTTCAGTCTCCTCAGCAGGCCTGAGGGCGCTGCCTGGTGCATCTGTCATCTCCTGCACTCCTGTCCAAGACATAACCAGGAGCTTCCCTTTCCCTCCAGCTCACCATGATGTTGGTCACCAAGGATCTTGGCCTAGCCGCATCCCATAGTCCCTTCCCAGACCAAGTCTCTGTGCACTTCTCACTGCCTTGTGCTTTCCTAAAGGCCTCTCTGGGCTCAGTGCCTGGTCCTTCCCAATCTTCCCAGGTCTCTGGTTGGGCTTCCCTTCTCTGACTACAGAAAATCAGGCTGCCCAGGTCTTGCTTCTTCTCTTCTCCATCTCCCCTTGTCACACAGACTCAGGCTACAAGTGCTCTTGGGTCTCCTGTGAGACCATCAGCACCCATCTCTTCTCCAATGCCACACTCAAGATTTTTCCAAGGGGATGTCATATAGATGCTTCAAAATGAATGAGGCCAAGCTGGGCGCCAGTGGCTCATGCCTGTAGTCCTAGCTACTCAGGAGGTTGAGATCTGAGGATGGAGATTTGAAGTCAATATGGACAGGTGCATCCATGAGACTTATATCTCTAATTAACAGCAAAGAGCCAGAAGTGGAGGTATGGCTTAAGCAGTAGAGCACCCGTCTTGAGCAAAAACGCCAGGCAAGAGCCTGAGGTACTGAGTTCAAGCCTCAGTACCACACACACACACACACACACACACACACACACACACACACACACACACACCCAGTGAGGCCAGAATAAGACTTCTATCAGTCGTTCATCTCCCCCTGCCAACCACTTCCCACATGTTGTGTATCAGACCTTCACCATCTCCCTCATGGTCATGTTCAGTGTGTATGCAAATTTACCTCCTTCTGCTCCTCCCCTTGCAGCTGCACTTTGCTTACCAATTTCTCTGGCAGTCTACTGACCCCAGAATACATGAATTACATTATGTAATACAATACACATAATGTAAAAATCTATCCTAATCATACTGAGGTATAAAAAGTTCAATAACTTTAAGTACATATACATTCTTGTGCAACTCTCCCCAACATCCACCTCAAGGTTTCCATTTTCCCAAACAAAAAGAAACCATCCTAAAACAACTTTTCCCTCTCATATAAGTGGAATTGTAGTATTTTTTTTAAAAATTTTTATTGTCAAACTGATGTACAGAGAGGTTACAGTTTCATATGGTAAGCAATGGATACATTTCTTGTACTGTTTGTTACCTCCTCCCTCATTCCCCCCTCCCTCCTTCCCCTTTCCCTTTCCCTCCATGAGTTGTTCAGTCGATTTACACCAAACAGTTTTGCGAATTGTAGCATTTAAAAAAAAATCTAGTGCTGGTCCTGGGGCTTGAAATCAGGACCTGTGCTAGCTCAAGGCTAGCACTCTACCACTTGAGCAAAGCTCCACTTCCAGATTTTATTGGTGTTTAATTGGAAATAAGAGTCTCATGGACTTTCCTACCTGGGCTATCTTCAAACCATGATCCTCAGATCTCAGTCTCCCGAGTAGCTAAGATTACAGACGTGAGCAGCCAGCACTCAGCTATATTTGCGTTTTTGTGCCTAATATCACTTAGCATAATGTCTTCAAAGTTCATCCCTGCTGGACCATGTTTCAGAATTTCATTCCTTCAGGGCTGAGTAATATTCCACTGTATGGATATACCACACCATGACATTCATCTGCTAAAAGGTACTTGGGTTGCTTCCACCTTTGGTGTATTGCTATACTGCTATGAGCATGGGTGTGTGTCACTGCTTTCCTTTCTTCTGGATATATACTCAGAAGAACTGTTGGGACATATGATACATATCGTATGTCACACACACACACACACACACACACACACACACACACACACACACTTCAATTACTTGGGTTGAAAGTGCTTTGCCCACCCACCCTCTGCTTGCTGGTTAGGCAGATGCTCTACCATTTGAGCTACACTGCTGGCCCTGGTAATTGTATTTTTACTTTTTGAGAAGCAGCCATACTGAAATGGTGGCTGCACCATTTCATATTCCCACCAACCGTACAGAAAGGAGATGCTAACCGGCACCTGCAGATCCGGAGTACCGCCCAGCCCTTTTCCGGCCACCACATTTGACTCGGGGTTTCGCTCCCGGAGGGCCGGACTTAGCCCCGCCTCCGTAGTGGTTTCGTGGGTCTTTGCGATTGGCCTTTCTCTAGAACGCCGCGAAGTGACCAGTTGCTCATTGGTCACTCGTTCTCCCGCGCTGCCAACACAGCCACAACAATCACCACGTGCTTTGCCGTGGTGCTTGTTCATTGGCTAGCCGGGTCGACTGGCCCACCCTCTCCCCTGTCGCCTTCCCACTTCTCCTGTCCTCTTTCTATTGGCTTGCTGGGAGCAAGGCCCCGCCCTTCAACCCGATGCTCGAGGGCTCCGACGAGGATTGGCCAAAATTGAAAGTAAGGCGGGGCTTAGAGGAGGGCTTCAGAGAGCGCGCTGTTGCTCTGGCCAAGCGCGCTGGAGTAGGTTCAATGGCCTGGCAGGGGATGGCGGCCGAATTTCTGCAGGTGCCAGCGGTGACCCGCGCCTACACCGCGGCCTGTGTCCTCACCACAGCCGCCGTGGTGAGCGGGGCGTGAGATGATGGGGAGGGGGGGCGTCGTGTCGCTGTGGGTTACAACCCTGGGTGGGGAATGAGCAGGATTTAGGAGGGTTGCCAGGGTCACAGCGTGGATCCAGGAAACAGTCCCTGAAGCGTCCCTGGTTCCACAGCAGCTGGAGATCCTCAGCCCCTTCCAGCTATATTTCAACCCGCGCCTCGTGTTCCAGAAGTTCCAGGTGAGACTTGTCCTGCCCCTGACACCTGTTGGTTAGCCCTCATCCTCTCTTCATCTGGCTCCCACCTACCGCCCCTTTGCAGGTCTGGAGGCTCTTCACCAACTTCCTCTTCTTCGGACCTTTGGGATTCAGTTTCTTCTTCAACATGCTCTTCGTGTATCCTGAGCTGCAGGGGGAGAAGAAGGGGATGATAGGAGAGGAGAGGAGAGGGGAGAGGAGAGAGGAGGGAGGGGAGAGGGGAGGGGAGAGAGGAGAGAGAGGAGAGAAAGTGCAGGAGCATGCAAGCCAGGTTGGGAGTTGGGAAACTGAGGCCCAAGTGGGCTGGCACTTCCTATACCAACACTGCAGGTTCCGCTACTGTCGCATGCTGGAGGAGGGGTCTTTCCGTGGCCGCACAGCTGACTTTGTCTTCATGTTTCTCTTCGGGGGTGTCCTTATGACTGTATCCTTCTTGCTGCCTAATAACCTCACACCAGGGCACCTCTGGGTCTGACCTGCATTGGAGCTGGGTCCAGACACAAGGGCTCAGGCCTGGGAGGGACAGACTCTTCACTCCAGTTTAGAACAGTATTGAACAGCCATGTGTGCTCAGCTAGATCTTCAGTGACATGTGCAGAATACAACAGGGTGATGAACATGACCAGGTGAGGTACCTGGGTTACTGACCCCTGAATACACATAGCCTGGAGAACCCGGAGTAGGCCTAAGAAATGATTGGGGCATGGAATGAGGTAGATAGGTAGATGGGGCAGATGTGGAGAAGTGGAGGGCTCACCCTGGTGGACAATAGACAGCTATGAGGGCAAGGTAACCAGGGTTCCAGGGGCTTCGGAAGTCAGAGGTCCTGGGAGTGGCTGTGAACTTCAGCGTGGGGCACCTTGACTTGGGTCCAGCTGCTGGGGCTCCTGGGCAGCTTGTTTTTCCTAGGCCAGGCCCTCATGGCCATGCTGGTGTATGTGTGGAGCCGACGCAGCCCTCAAGTGAGGGTCAACTTCTTTGGCCTCCTCACCTTCCAGGCACCATTCCTGCCCTGGGCACTCATGGGCTTCTCATTGCTACTAGGCAACTCAGTCCTTGTGGACCTGCTTGGTGAGCCCTCCTTGTCCTTCCTATCACTCCTAGCCAGCCCCTCCTCTCAGCATGTGCTGCTGGTTCCCTTGATCCTTCATGCCCCCCTGAGCTGGACCTGTCACATACCTCCAGATCCCCTTCCAGCCAAATAAGCTTACACCATCCAATAAGCCCACTGGCACCCAAGGTTTGCACCTTCTGGGTTGACCTGCAGATGTTTGAGTGGGTCCTGGCTAAGGTGGCTCAGTGTCTGTTCTATGGTCCCTACTCCCACGATGTTCATAAACCCTCCTCTACCCAGGTCTTGCCCACCTCTGCACTCTTTAGGCCTGACCTTCAGAGCACTCCCACCCTGGGCTGGCAGTCTATACAGGACACTGGGGTATGAATGTGTGGAGCTTGGGGTTCCTCTGGTTGTGGAGGGTAGCCTCTGACTCTTTCAGGGATTGCTGTGGGTCATATCTACTACTTCCTGGAAGATGTCTTCCCCAACCAGCCTGGAGGCAAGAGGCTGCTGCTGACCCCCCACTTCCTGTGAGTACTGACGAGATGAGAGGCCCCCTCCTCTTGGGTGTTTCCCCACCCCTTAGGGGGCTTGTGTTAACCTCAGCTCAGTGTTGGGCCCTCCCTACAGGAAGCTGCTTCTGGATGCTCCTGAGGAAGACCCCAACTACCTGCCCCTTCCCGAGGAGCAGCCAGGACCCCATTTGCCACCCCCACAGCAGTGAGCACACCCAAGCTGGCTTAAGGTTTCTGGCCAACCTCTCTCCTACCCCTTCCCCTCACCTACAGCAAAACAATCCATCAAGGGAGGCTGAATCCATGTAAAGGCCTACACACCTGAATAAAGTTACCTGAAGCCGCTGGGCCCAAGGCAGTAGCTCCCCCAAATGGGCCTCCATGTCCCACGCCTACCCTCTGCTTTACTGTCCGTGGTAGAACAAGGGGCTCAGAAGAGACAAAGAAGCTGCCACAGATGTTCAGCATGCTCTGAGCATGAACTTAGCATGCTTATCACTTCCTGCCAGTGCCTTGAGCCTCTGCTCCCTGTCAAGTCCATGAGGGGCTAAAGCTCAGGGGCCGGAGCCAGGACCCGGCGCACTCAACAGGTGCCCCGACTGTGGTGCCTTTGGGCTGATGGCCACCTGGCCTCTTCTTTTTACTAGCCTCTAGAAGTGGCCCACTGCCTCACTTTCCAGCTGGCAACCTGGAGGGCCCCTGGGGCGCCATGGTGGGAGAGGGCCCAGGCCAGGGCCCTCTGCCTTTGCTGAGGCTAGTCTCAAGAAGTTGGCCTGGGCCTGGCTGTGGCAGAGACCTCAGGAAGGTTCGCCTCTGCCTCCCAGCGGAGGCCGTGTATGAGCACTCTTCAGTCCCACAGCCCCCTTTTCTTTTCTGTAGACATCAGAAGTGGCCAGCTTTCCTTGAGGGGCCAGGCCTGCACTGCTCTTGCTGTGTGCTAAATGCTCAGCAGCACAGAGATTTCCCCTAGCAACCCATGCCATTTTCATGGTTAAAAAAAAAAAAAGTTTGCTGTGAGTCTGACCTGTTTTTGTAGTGAATCCTGGCAGAACAGCAGAACTGCTATTGTGTGGGCTGGTGATACTTAAAGGGCTAGAAGCGAGCAGGATCTGGGAAGGAAAGGTCCCAGTGTGTTGTCCCTCCCAGGCAGGTGAGCCTACCTGTCAAGGAGGGGTGAGGGTGGGCAGGATTTCTTCCATCCCACCAACAGCCATAGCCTCACTGCCATGTGCCTCACAGACCAAGCAACACCTCAGCGGTGGAACCCCCTCGAATCCTCCTCTTTAAGATCTACCAGGAAAGCCTGGCTGTCTGCTTGCTGTGGGCCTCTGGTGAGGGCCACTGATAGGTGGAGGGCGACTGCACTCACTTGCTGTGGTTCCCAGCCTGAGGGTCAAGCTGTCTACATCCTGTCCACCCAGGACCCCAGAGATCCACCTCTGCCATGAGGGTCAGACTGGAAGTTGGGTTTTACAGGGCATCTGGCCACATCCCTCTGGGAGGGGGGTGGAGAGCATCCTGTGACTGTCGGCTCTGCCTTGGTCCCAGACCACTGTCCTCAGTCAGTGTACAGATACACACCTAGTTGACCAAACAGCACTTGGCTCGATGAAGAGACCCGCGCATGCCACCCTCAGAGCCCAAATCCATTCTTTTTTTTTTTTTTTTTTTTTGCCAGTCCTGGGTCTTGAACTCAGGGTCTGAGCACTGTCCCTGGCTTCCTTTTGCTCAAGGCTAGCACTTTGCCACTTGAGCCACAGCGCCACTTCTGACGGTTTTCTATATATGTGGTGCTGGGGAATAGAACCCAGGGCTTCATGTATACGAGGCAAGCACTCTTGCCACTAGGCCATATCCCCAGCCCCCAAATCCATTCTTTAGACTGGGCACACACATTATAGATCAGGGCAGAGAGGACAAGCTCATCAGAAGCACAGCCTGGAAGGGGTAGGAGACCGCTTCCTCTGTCCTCACTGCCAACACCTACAAGCCAGCATTGGACTGGGTGTGGCATTCCTGGATTCCTCATGGTTCTGGTTTTGTGTGCAGCTGGAGCAAGGACACACACGTCTTTACTCAGCATCCAGGCGAGTGACATACAGGCGTACCTACATAGGATCAGGCCCTCTGCAAGGGACTCCAGAGTAGCAAGGGCCCTAGTTGATGGTAGCCCATCTGGGTATAGCACAGCAGGGCCATGAAGGGACAGAAAAGAGCCTACAGCACCTCCCTAAGACCAAGCAAAGGGACAAGGGCTGGGCTGTCACTGAAAGGTAGGTAGCTGCCTGCCCTGAGCCTCAGCCATACTTTCTTCCTCTCTGCAAGGACTTGCTGAGCACAGGTGGCCATTGGGAAGCCAGAGGCCCAGGAAGGGCAATGATTGGGCTCTGCCCCATGGGCTATGCAAGGTCCGGGGTAGCTGAGAAGGGGGACGTCTTAGCTTCTATCCACTCACTGGGAATGTGAGGCGGAGGGGTGATGCCTGGCATGACACTGCCCCCACTAGATCTAGCTCAGGCCCTGCTCCTGGCTCTTTTTGTATGTACCAGTACTAGGGCTTGAACTCAGGGCTTGAGCACTGTCCTTTAGCATTTTTGCTCAAGGCTAGTGCTCTACCAATGGGGCTCCACTTTTGGGGTTTTTTTGGTGGTTAATTGGAGAAAAGAGTCTCAGGAACTTTCCTTCATAGACTGGCTTTGAACTGTGATTCTCAGCTCAGCTTCCTGAGTAGCAAGGATTAGAGATCTGAACCACCAGTGCCCAGTGTCATTTTTATGCCACCACATTGAAGAAATTAAACATAACCCGTTGCCTTTTATTTAAAAAGTGTAGCTAGCCCTGCCTGGGGCTCCTATACAAAAACAAAACAACCCAAAAAAAGAGGCGTCTTTTTTGACTTGAGACAGTGGGAGAGAGTGTTTGGGTTGGTGGGGACAGGACAGGGGCTCAGCAAATGGAATGTGTGGAGGGGAAGGGCAATCTGGAGGCCCCCACCAATGCCCCCAAGCCCACCCTGCTCCTCAGGATGGCACCAGGCTGCCCCTTTGTTTTCTCCTTGCCAGAAGTTGAAGGAAAGCTGGCCCAGTCTTCTGAGATGCTCCGTGGGAGCTGAGCTTAGATGAGCTGGTCACCACGCTGGGGCAGTGTTGGCGAGACGCCTCATCCGCCTGCAAGATGGGAGCAGAACCGTCAGCTGGGGCCAGTCCCAGCACAGGGCAGCCCCCCTCCAATAGGGCTCTCTGAAGCAGCCAGGTCTCAGGCACCCCTGACACGAGAAGGGACAGACCCTAGCTATTTCTTGACCTTGATAGCCTGCTCTGCAGGTCCTGCCCATCTCTCCAGAAACTTTCAATCTTGCCTTGGTTGTGTCAGAGGGGACCAGATGGAGCCTCTGCCAGCACAGGCTCTTTCCAGAGACAACAGGTCCTTGGGGACAGGAAGTGGAGCTGGTCCTATTTGGGGAAAATGGGTGCCCGTGGGCAGAGCCAGGGCACAGGGATAGGGTACCTGGTGTTCCTGTCCTGGTCTCGGATCTTCTTCTCCATCTCGGCATCTGTCAGGGTCTCCAGCAGTGGGCACCACTGGTCTGCATCGCCTGTGTTCCGGATGGCAATCTCCACTGTGGGCAGCGGGTTCTCACTGGGGGAAGGGAGGAGAGGCAGTTAGAGGAACAGGGCAGTTCACAGAGCAGCAGGTGCCAGGTCCCCAGAAACCACAGCTCCCCTACTGTTCCCCAGCAGGTGGCTGAGGCACAGTGAGAGTTCAGGCCTTTCCTCACTTCTTCCTTGCCTCCATTCCACGGGGCCCAACATGGCCACGGCCAATTCCCATGCTCTAGCTCCTCACAGCAGCTCTGCAGACAAGCAGCCGGGGAATGCTACTGTCACTGGGCCTCCAGGGAGCTGGCCCAGCAGTGACAGGGCTGCCCTGTGACCCCGACGGCCTTCCTTCCTCCTTCTAGTCTGCCATGGCTAGGTCTATCTGGGAGACTGGGGAGAAGCTATGGCAGTGACGGTTCCCTTGAGAGAACCATGGCTGTCCTTGGAGAGTGGCTGGCAGGCAGAAGCCTGTCTGTCTCCCTGTCCAGAGCCTGAATCCACTGAGGAAGAGGCTAGCCTGGGACAAGGGGAAATGGAGGAGAATCTGCCCCTAAGGCCTCAATGCTGCTTACTGAGGGCCTTAGACTGGTTTGCTCCAGAATGTTCCATGTACCTGCCCTACAGTCTGTGTCATGGTGCTCATTCCAAAACTCCCAGAAGCTAGTCTGTTTGCTCAGAGACAGACAGCTGGCTGGCTATGAAACCAGATGGACCTGGAAACTATATCCCCAGACCATATTCCACCCGTGGCCACTCAGAGTGTGAATCTGCCCTGAGGGACCATGTGTACCCTGCCCCGGTCAGCATGGGTGAAGGCCACAGGGCATGGGGATGGGCATGAAGGAGTGTTGTTGGTGAAGGGTATGGCTGAGCCATACCCTCTGGACCTTGGCGTACACATTTGTAACAAGGAGGCGCCTTGTACGTTAGACCAAATCACTGGCAGAAAGTCTCCGAGCAAAGTCCTAATGATCAAACTCTCCTAATTGTCACCACTTTGGCCCTCCCATGGTCCTCTAGCTGGGTGGCCTCCCTTTGTCTCTTGAGGCTCAGTCCCCTAGGAGGTTACCCTGCTCTACTGTAAGTGTCTACCCACTCCAGAGAAGAGTGGGGGCAGAATCCAGGGAAGGTGCTGGGTGGTGAATACTGGATAAAAGACACAGGGCCTTGACTGGACTGCTTGTGGTTTTTGTCTGGAATATGTGGACAATACTTACTGCTGGAGGGTTATTAGGATTAGCACAGCCAGCACTTGTACACTGATGAGGCTTCATTGGGGGCAGACACCTTCTCCCACTGCTTCCCTCAAGACCAAACTGCTGAGCTGCGGACAAGCATGCCCCCAGGTCTGACCCCAGACTCCCCACCTCTACACAGCTGCGGATCTGTCCTGGCCCAAGAGGGTTAGGCTGGGAGCAGCTCTGGCTTGTCCTGGGTCCTGGGACCTTCAGTCTAGATGAAGAGCAGGATGCTGGTCTGAAGATCAGACCTGCTCTGTGTTCCCTGGCACAAGCAGGCTTGACCCATCTGATGAAGCTTAGCTCATGGCATTTACTCCCGCAGGTCATTGAGGCCTGGAAGCCCAAGCATATGTTGGTCAGGGACCAACAGTCAGGGACCGGGCAGCCCCCTCTCCCGCCACGGTCCCTGGGGGCCGAGCCCTCCTCAGCAGCATGCTTTGGCAATCCAGGAACAGCCCGGCCACAACTCCCAGACATCATTCTTCACTTCCAGGCTGCCTTCCTCGGGAGGGCAGATGTTAAAGGCGCCAAGCCCACGCCAAGGGAAGCAAAACATGTTTTCCTCTGAATTTAAACAAGAGCTGGCGAGCAGGCCCTGAGGCTCCTTTGTTTACCTCCCCTCAACTCTGGGAAGATTCCACTCCAGTTGGCTTGTTCTAAAATAAGAACTGCTTAAGCCGACCATGTAAGGATGGGCCTGGAGCCAGTACTAGCCTGCCTTAGAGGTTGGGGGGGGGGGGGGTTGGATACAACAACACGCAGGCAGACATGCTGCCCTGAGTTCCAGTAAGTCTGAAGGCCAGTCTACTCCCACTCCCCCAAGGAGGTTCTGATTGGCAGGCTTTGAGGCAGGGACCTCAGACACTGCCACCACCACAAGGGGGAGATGGGCACTCGGGCAGGAGGGGTGTCTCAGGTGATGGCTGGAGCATCTTCAGGTTTATTTACGTCATTATCTCAGGTGACCTAACAGGCAAGTTGGGAAGCACCATTATCCCATTGTATAAATGACAGAACAGGGACCTGGTGGCTGAACACCCATCCCATGACACTCCATCAGGAAGAGGCAACCAAGTTCCATAGCCTGTGTCTGCAGCAGCTCCCAGGAGGAACTGGTTTTCAACAGGAGTCAAATCATTCCATGAAGAAGGGCAACAATCTTTCAATGTGGTGCCAGCACAACATGATTCTGGATTAGGCAACAGTTCCTTAGAGAAGACACCCAAAGTACTAGCAACAAGTTAAAAAACAGATGGACTAGATCAAAAAAACTTTTGTGCTGCAAAGGACACTCAAAGGGAAAAGGCAACCCACAGAACAGCAAAACATATTTATAAATCAAACCTATTAGGGGGTTGTATCTAGAATATGTAAAGAACTTTTTTTTCTTTAGGTCTGAGACTGGGACTTGAACTTGGTACCTGATGCTTTTGCTCACTGGCTAGCACAACCTGAAGCACAACTCAAACTCCAAGGATTCCTTCCTTCCCTTCTTTCTTTCTTCTTCTTCTTCTTTTTTTTTTTTAGAGAACTCTTTCAACTTAATAATAAGACAATTCAGTTAAACATGCATGGGATTTAACCCATTTCTCCAAAGGTAGAAAAAGTTGCTCAGTTATCTATCACTAGTCATCAGGAAAGCAGAACTCTAAACAACAGTTACTTCACTAGGATTCTAGGCTACAACTGAAAAAGAAAAAAAAAATCCAAGAGTACTGAAAACAGGTATTCCAGCAAAAACTTAAGACACAAATGCTCTTAGGTTTATTCACAACAGCCAAAAAGTGGAAACAGTCCTAAAGTCAATTTACTGATGAATAAATAAAAGTGTTTTATCCAAGCAACAGATTGCTATTCAGCTCTAAAGAATGCAGCTCTGATCTCTGCTACAACATGGGTGACCCTTGAAAACATGTTAGGAAGTTAGTCATAAAGGCCGCTGAGTGTATGATTTCATTTACATTATGTGTTCAGAACTGGCAATTTTACTGGCGGAAAGTAGACCAGGGTTGGGAGACTTGTGGGAAAGGGGAGTGACAGCTTTAGGGGTGCGGAATTTTCTTCTGGAGCATCCTAAATTTGACTACAGCAATGGCTGCAGAGGTCTGCGAATGTACTAAATACTAGTGACTTGGGCACTTTAAATGAAGCGGGGATGACTCGTGATAAAGCTCAACTGCAGAGTATTTGCCTAGCACACACGAAGGGCCCAGGTTGGATTCCCAGTACTACAAAATGAAATAAACAAGTGCATAGTATGGTCTGTGAATTATTCTTCAGTAAGGCTGTTATCAAAAGAAGCCTGATACCAAGTCAGACTTTATGTGTACTGTCTGCAACCCAACCAGTCTAAAGAGACCCCTTTCCCCACCAGCACCAGCAGAGGGACATTGTCTCTGTCTCTCCCTGACTCCACCTTCACCTATCCACCCAGTCATGATCCTGGCAGGGACAGGAGGAGCTCCCCAGGGAAGACAGCATTGCCCAGCCTCAGCCAGGGCCTGCCCTGCCACAGCCCTTCAGATCCTAGCCAGCTCCTACCATAGCCAGCTTTACCCTAAGGGCCACCTCTCCTCTGGTGTGTCTGAACTCAGGGCCTGGGTGCTGTCCTTGAGCTTTTGTGCTCAAGGCACTAGCGCTCTAACACTTCAGTCATACCTCCACCTCTGGCTTTTGGCATTTAATTGGAGCTAAGAGTCTCCTTGACTCTCCTGCTTCAAATCATGATTCTTAGTCTCCTGAGTAGCAAGGACTACAGATGTGCACCACTAATGCCCAGCTAAGGTCCTGATTTTTGCACTGGCTAGCCTAGACCATGATCCTCTGGTCCTTCTACTTACATTTCCCATGTAGCAGGGCTGAGATGTATGCTATTATGCTCAACCTTTTATTGGTTGAGATGGGGTCTTGCCAACTTTTCCTCCTGCCCTCAAACTATCATGCTTTTGATCTCCACCACCCATGCAGCTAGGATTGCAAGTGTAAGCCACCTTGCCCTGTTAAAACTCTTTTTGAGGAATCACCTGGTTGGGCCATTGTCATGCTCTGAATCTAGCTCTTCTCCTAGGGAGGAACTACAAGGCCTGCAAGACAAATTGTGGTTTCCTTGAAAGAAGAGTTAAGAAATCTCATGGAAGTGGCGCTGTGGTTCAAAGTGATAGAGAGCTAGCCTTAAGCGAAAAAGCTCAGGGATAGTGCCCAGGCCTTGAGCTCAAACCCCATGACTCACCAAAAACAAAACAAAACAAAACACAAAATCCCTCTCATTCTAGTCTGTAAGGGGTGGGGTGGAACAGTGGGAAGACTGAGGTCTAGGGTCAGGGAACACAAGATCTGGCCCCTTACCTTGCCACAGTGGGACGTAGTTCTGCCCTGCCCCCTAAACTGTAAAGTCCAGGAAGAGCCTGCCTCTAGCTTAAAGTCCCTGAGCTGTCATTGTTGGATCTCCTGTGTGGAGAGTATCCCAGCTGACTAAGTGGACATGGCCTCCATAGTAGGTTGGGCAGACATAAATTTGCCCTTCCTGATGACAAAGAAAGTTTTTGGGACCCTATCAGGCCCCCAGCCAACCACTGTGAAGGGCACGTGTGTTTGTTCACGTCTTTGGCAGGCCCAGCCTTTATCCCCAAGGACTTGAAAGCTGCATGCTGGCAGTAGAGACAGTGGCCAAGGTCTGTGCCACTTCTAGTCTACACTTGGAACTCATTAATTGGTCACTAAATGGGGAATACTGCTCAGAGTGCCAGTGGCCAAGGGGAAGCAGCTGTCACATGAAGGTCAACAGCTCAGTGTCTAGTTAATGGGAGCAACAAGCTACCACCTGCTGCCTGTAAGTCTGAAAAATGGGTTCCTGTTGGACTGACATCTAGGAGAGGGGTGCTCAGTATCAAGGCCACTGGCAAAGCCTGCATGACGCTTCTGCTTCTGGGGACCGAGGTCAACCTAGACTGTCTCTTAGGCCTGTTGGCCTTGGCTCCATATGGGAGTACACGGGCACAGGCTGTGCCCACGGGCAGGTTCCCTTTAGAGATTGTTGGGGATTCACGCTGCCCTTCAACCAGCCCTTGGGCAGTGTGGGAGGGAGCCCCTCCCACCTTCTGGCTTCAACCGGAAGAGAAGCAAGTGGTCCCGCCTCCCAGCTTGGCCACGCGTCTAATGGCAGAGGCCCCACCCTTGGGGGATTGTGGTCCCCGCCCACAGAGGAAGTTTCATGACATCACCTGATGGGCAGCCCATTCAGCCAATTAGCTAGTCACCCCAAGTCCCTCCCCTTCCGCCTTTGTCACTGTAATAAATTCTTCTGCCCGCCCCCTCGGCAAGCGAGACCCATTCAACCATCAGGCTGTCTCCCTGGAATTTTCTTCCTGCTTCGGACACATGAGGGGGGGCTGACGGGGAAGGGGATTTTGGCATTTCTCCTCAACTCAGCAAAGTCCACCAAGATATGCCTTACTCCTGCCGGTGGGAGGGGTAGGGCTGAGTGTCTTTCATAGTTTAGAATTCAGGCATCTCCCCTGGAGAAGTGGGAAGAGGGGTCCCAGAGATCCAGACAAGAGATGGCAGACTTGGAAGCAGAACCATCAGCCAGCAGGACTGCCAGAGGGGTCACAGCAGGTGACTCATGAGCAGACTCCACACAGCACGTGCTGGGGCCCAGGGGTGCAGCTGTTTCCCAGGCTAGGGGCCTCGCACCCTGTGGCTGTGCTTCATTCTTTCTCTCTTGCTCAGATTTACAGGAAGCGCCAAGAAAACTGTCTCTTGGGATGTCTGGGAAAGCCAGTGGAGCCACAAACCTACTAACAAGCTCTTTGAGCAGTCACAAAGACCTTTGTCTTTGCTCCTCCTGAGCACAATGTAAATGATGACAGTTTGGGGGCACAATCAATCCCAATTTCCTGGTCTTGATATGGGAATACTTTGGGCACTCCCTCTCTGCAAGCCATCCCCACCAGAAAGGACAGGCAGAGGAAACATCAGAAACCACAGGGCTTCCTATTCTTGCAGGCTTGATGAGGGGGGTACGTTCAGAATTCATCTCAGAGCCCCACAATGCAGAAAGTTATTTTGTTTGTGTTTTCTTTTTGAGAAAAGCTGCAGGTAGGTCAGTATGATCTGACATTTTTCTCAGTACTCAGTATGGGCTCTTGTTTAAAAGAGATAAAAGAGCCAAGCATGAGGGGGGAGGGGGGGGCTCATACCTGTAATCCTAGCTAGCTACTCAGGAGGCTGAGATCTGAAGATTATGGTTCAAAGCCAGCCTGAGCAAAAAAGTTTATGAGACTCTGATGTCTTAGTTATCCATCAAAAAGCTGGAAGTGGAGCTACAAGTGTATCAATCAGCCTTGAGTGAAAGAGCTAAGAGACAGCATCCAAGCCCTGAGTTCAAGCCCCACTACCTACTGCAACAAGCAGGCAAAAAATAAAATAAAACAGAGGAAGAACCTAGGTGTGGAGGGTTGAGGTGACCCCCGAAGGAGGAACAGACTGGGCCAAGAGTACAGAGAAAGGACAGAATATATGTGGGCTTGGGAAGGGCTGCTATGTGGAGGAAGGGTGGGAAGACCTGGGTGGGAAGACTGAGGACTTGGGGACAATGGAGGAAAGACTTCAGGTGCTCACTGTCAGAGCACTGAGTCTGTGCCAGGAACCCTACTCAGTGTTCTTCATGTACCACTTTAGCTGCAATGCTGCCTGTGACAGGGGAGCCCTGCTGACAAGAGCACAGAGCCAATGAAGAGGCCATGGCCAGGCTGCCATGAAGCTCAAGACTTGCACAAGTATCATAGCTCCTCCCAGGAGGCCGGCAAAGGAACAGGGAAAGATGTAGAATGTGTGCCATCCTACCTGAAAGCATAGGTCTTCTGATGCCAGCTCAGCTGTCCCCGGATGCTGTATGCAATGGTGGTGACAAACTCCCCGCCCAGTCCCAGTTCTGAGCACAACTTCAGGGCAAACTTCTCCGGTGAGTTCTCCTTCTCCGACATGTCCCACTCAAACTGGTCCACCAGGGAGATGTTTCCCACATGGATATTCAGCTGCGGTAACAATCAAGGCACTCAGGTGAGAAGGGACAAGGCCACCCCAGCACAGCCAGGCTGCAAGGAGGTGGGGACAAGCCAGTCCACAGCTGTGAGTGCTAGGTACTATTCAGGAGTCAGAATTGGGATGGCTGCCCTTGTCCTTCTAGATGCCAGCCTCAAAACACGACTGGCCCTGTAAACCTCCTAGGGTTGCCTCAAGGGGCTCCAGGGACACCTGAGTCCATCTTACCTCGATTCCCATCTTCCTTGTTCCCCATACAGACCAGTGATTCTTTCATTTGATTAAGAAGCAATTAGCCTTAATGCTACTGTGTTGACCAGACAGGATTCAGTTCAAGTATTCCTTATCAGAGACTTTCCCTGAGCCTTTCTTAAGCCATCACCCATGCCCTTGTATGTGTGTGTGCGCACACGCGCGTGTGTGCGTGCATGTGCATACATGCATTTGCATACATACGTGCACTGGTACTGAGGCTTGAACTCAGCCCAGGTACTGTCCTTTAGGTTTTTCATTCAAGCACGGCAGCCTACCACTTTAGCTACTTCTCTACTTCTGTGTTTGGGGTTTTTTTTTGCTAGTTAACAGAAGATAAAGAATCTTATGGACTTTCCTATCCAGGCTGGCTTTGAACTGGAATCCTCAGATTTCAACTTCCTGAATAAATAGGATTACAGGCATGAGCTACCAGTGTCTAGCTCCTTGCTTCAGTTTTATAGAACTGGCATTTCTCAGCAATCTCAGCAGACAGCTCACTGAGCACCTGCAAGTACGTCTGCCTCCAAACTAATCAGGCCTGCTCTGAAACTGGTTATCATGGACCAACAATGAACAATCCCCTGCTGTGCCCATCTCTGTTTCCTCAGCATGTCTGAAGATTCCCTCTGCAGTGTGGGCTGGGCCCTTCCTTCACAATTGTCAAAAGCTGGGCCTGGTGGGTAAACAGACTCCAGTGCATATGCATGGTGATACTTCAGTCCCTTGGTTTTATAAGGACCAGAGGTGCGCAGGAAAAGTGATACAGGAAAGTGGCCACTGCTCTCAGAGAAGTGAGCAGATCTGGGGGACCAGCCCTGGCCCAGCCATCCAGAGATGTCTACCTCCCTTCAGAGATTCGAGAGTCTCAACTCCAGACAGTGTCTTGTCACATCACTTTCTACTGACTAGAGAGATTTTCCCCTTCACACATGGGCCTTTTCTTCATATTCTGGCCTCAGGTGAAGAGCTAGTTCCTGAGATCTCCCCAATCCACCAGCCCCTTTTGGCTCCCTCCTCTCCTGTTGCTTCATAGCACTTAGAATTCTGAGACCATGTTAGTCATTTGTCTTGTTTTCTACCTCTCTGTCATCCCTGGAGAACCAGGAATCCCTTAAATGGGCTCCAGGGCATTTATATGGGAATCAACAGAACCTCGTGACAGTGCTGGCAAACAGAGGAAGGAAGCAGAGGTGCAGAGCCTGCAGCATCCCACACATGGCATATGGCTGAGAGTGTGGGCTGCGTCAAGCCCCCCCCTCCCCCAGGCCTTTCCTGTCTCCACACTGCACCCACACCCAGCAATCAACACAGCAGCCTGGAACAGTAAGATCTGCCTGCTCTTAAATGGAATCAATGCCAAACAAACCACATCAGCACTGGGCTGAGAAGGAACATGCAGCAGCAGGCAGCACACAGAAACACAGTAACGGGACCCAACTGGACCACAGTGCATGATCACAACCCGCATGCTGCCCCTCCCCCACTCACCAATTCTGTTCCCCATTCATGCTGGCTCTTTACTGATACATTCATTTATTTAGAAGGAGATACACCCTGGTGCCTGTGGTTCATGCCTATAACTCTAGCTACTCAGGAGGCTGAGATCTGAGGATCACAGTTAGAAACCAGCCTGGACAGGAAAGTCCATGAAACTCTTATCTCCAATAAACTACTCAGAAAAGGCTGGATGTGGTGCTGTGGTTCAAGAGACAGAGTGCTAGCCTTGAGCAAAAAGAAACTCAGGGATAGTGCCTAGGCTGAATTCAAGCCCCAGAACTGGCAAGCACCCACCCTCACTCCCCCCAAAAAAACAAAAAAACCCAGAAGATACAGGGGAGACTAACACTGGAAATGCCAATCTAAAGCTGAGCACTGATGGCTCAGGCCTAGCTAGCTACTTGGGAAGTTGAGAATGAGAGAGAGCAGTTCAAGCCAATCTGACTACAAAGTTTCAGACCCTTTCTCAATCCATTGCTGGGCACAGTGGTGTACCCTCGTCTTCTAAGGTACATTGGGGGCTGAGACTGGGAGCATAATGGTTCCAGACTTAACCTGGCAGCAGAGCCCATGAGATTCCATCTCTCATGGAGAGAAGCTGGACACAGAGGCATATATATACCTATGACTCCAGCAATGGCAGGAAGCCTAAAGTGGGCAGGCTGCATGGGAAGCAAGGCCCTATCTCAAAAATAACTAGCAAAAAACAGGGCTAAAGGCATTGCAGAGCCCCTGCCTAGCAAGCACAAGGCCACAAGTTCAAACCCTAGTAGCAGCAAAAAAACAAAAACAGGGCTGGGGATATAGCCTAGTGGCAAGAGTGCCTGCCTCGGTATACCCGAGGCCCTAGGTTCGATTCCCCAGCACCACATATACAGAAAACGGCCAGAAGCGGCGCTGTGGCTCAAGTGGCAGAGTGCTAGCCTTGAGCGGGAAGAAGCCAGGGACAGTGCTCAGGCCCTGAGTCCAAGGCCCAGGACTGGCAAAACAAAACAAAACAAAACAAAAAAAAAACCCAAAAACAAAAATCGATCTAAATAGTGAAACACTATCTCAAAAACAACCAAGGTCTGAGAAAGTTAATCAGTAGTACAGCACCTGCCTAGCATGCATTAGGGTCTATTCCCAAACCTCAAAACAAAACAAAACTGAATTGCCTGGGCCAGCTGCCATACGTGGCAGCATATACTTGTAATCCCGTTCTTGGAATGTTGAGGTAGGCAGATTATGAGTTTGAGGACAGCCAGGGCGATACAGTGGTACTGTGACCTAGTAGGAAGACAGATATTAACAAGTACGCACATGGTGTGAAACAGTGTTAAGTACTTCAGAGTGAAACAAAGTAGTACAGAAGGCTTCCAAGGGAGGTAGCTTTTTAGGAAGAAGTCAATCACCCAGACTGCAGGCATATGGCTCTCTAAGGGAGAGGATCATGGGCATGTGACAGACACAGCAATGTAAAGACCTAATGAGGTAAGGCTGGGTGCAGGGAAGCTCACAGAGGGTGGGCCAAGATGCCCCAAGCAAACAGCCAGCAAGCAGTGGGGCCAGCTGCCCTGGTAAAGGCAGCGAGGCCTGGGCTTTAGTCCCAGAAATGTCAATGGGATGTGCCAAGGTCATTCAGACCTACAGCACCGCTTTCCTCCGCTGCCACTACTTCAGAGTTCTGTTCCCTGTCCACTGTGTCCCAGGATCAAGACAAAGAACATCCTCAGAGAAACACCCAACTCTGCCAAGTACCACATGTGGGAAAACCTAAGTATGACCTTCAGTTCCTCAGCTACAAGATGGGTCCCATGCAGCACAGATTGCCCTGGGCCAGCTGTATCTGCCCTGTGCCCAGTTTCCCCACCAGAGAGTATTACAGATACACAAGACTCACTGGGAAACTCTCTAGTTAGGGAAGGAGCAGGTAGTGGCCCATGAAAGATAATTTCCTGTGTGGCTAACTCATGAGCCCAGCTTAGATAAAACACAAACAAACCTCAAAAAACAAACAAACTCTACTCAGGAGGCTAGGATCTGAGGATTGTGATTGAAAGGCAGCTGGGACAGTAAAAGACTCTGAGACTTTTCTAACTAACCACCAAAAAGCCTGAAGTGAAAATATGACTCACGTGGTAGAGCACTAGCTTTGCCTTGAATGAAGAAGAAGTTAAGGGACAATGCCCAGGCCTGACTTCAAGCCCTAGTACCACCACAAACAAACAAACAAAAAACCTGGTACTCAATTCTGAGAAAATGTTAGGAAGCTGGCTGGATATGTACTGTTAGAATGACAAAGCCAGTACACATGACATGTAGCTCTGCCCAATCTCATAGTTATAAGGAGCAAACTTTATGTCCTAACCACAATTACAAAAGACCATAAAGCAAACATCACAGAGCCCACACGGCTGTCCTCTATAGAGCCCACAGGCTGTGTTTGAGGGTACAAAGCAACAGATGCCACAGCTCCTCTTCCCATTTCTCTCTCATGTATCCCCTTCCTTCTTAGTCACACCCTTTCCCTGTTAGCTGGCCGTGATGCGAATCTGAAAGATTCACATTAAAGAACACAATCCATATTTGTTTCATAAGTGTTAATTAGCAAGAGAACAGAATCAGGCACCTCAAATCTCCAGAGAAATAAAAGCCTTAGATCTGGTGATTTTATGGATGAATTCTAGCACCAATCCTTCACAAGTTATTCCAAAAAAGCAGAAGAGGAAAGAAAATTTGCATCTCATTATCCCATCCCCAAATCAGCCCAAAACTTCAGGAAAGTAAAATCATACACCAAAATCCTTTATGGACGCCAACTCAAAAATCCTAAACAAATTCTAAACAAAGCTGGGCAACTCATGCCTGTAACCCTGACTACTCTGGAGACTGAGATTGGAGTTCAATGTCAACCTGGGCTTTGAGACTCTCATCTACAATTAACCACCAAAAAGGTAGAGGTGAAAGAAGCTGTTATTCAAATGGTGGAGCACCAGCCTTGGGCAAAAAAGCTAAGGGACATCTTCTGAGTTGAAGCCCTAGTACGGACACACACACAAAAAATTCTAAACAAAATACTAGTGAGTACATTCAACAGCATTTTAAGGATTACATACCACAACCAAGTGGAATTTATTCCTACAATTCAAAGATACTTCAACATACAACTTGAGTGATATAATACACCAAGTTAAGAGAATAAAGAAAGAAAACATGGCCCATTTCAACTGATCCACAATAAGCACCTGACAAAATTCAACACCTCTGATGATAAAAAACTGGATAAAAGGGAAACAGAAGTAAACTAAATATAATAAAAGCCTATATAAAAACCCCACAGCCAATGGTATAGTGGTAAAAGACTGGAAATTTCTATTCTGTAACCAAGAGAGCCACTCTCATATCATTTCTGTTTAGCACAGAAGTTGAAGTTGCAGCCAAAGCAATTATGCAAGAAAAATAAGTAAAAGGCATTCAACTGGAATGAAGATGTTATCTGTTTAGATATGATACTATATATGGAAAACCTTACAAGTTCCACACCAAAAAAATCCCTCTACAACAGATTAATAAATGAATTCAACAAAACAGTTGCATTTCTATACAGTAGCAATAAACAATCTAAAAAGGAAATTAAAACAATTTAATTAAAAACATTAGCAAAAAGAATAAAATAGCTGGTGCTGGCAGTTCACACTTAAAATCCTAGTTCCTCAGAAGGCTGAGATCTGAGGATTAGAGTCTGAAGCTCAGCCTGGGCAGAAAAGTCTATGAGACTCCTATCTCCAATAAATCAGCAAAAAGTACAAGTGGCAGAGCAGTAAACAAGGAAGAAAGAAGGCCCTGAGTTCAAGTCTCAGTATCAGTATAAAAAGGAAAAGAGAGGAATAAAATATACAGATGAAAAAGCTATACCCTAAAATCTACTTCTTCAACATTGCTGAAAGAAATGGATAGGAAGAGAGCTCACATCCATGAACCAGAAGTCCACGCATGGACATGACAGTGTTAAAATGTCAGTATACCCAAAGCAGTTCACAGATTCCTATCAAAATTCCAATGCATTTTCCAATGAATTCTGTCCTACACATGGACCTAAAGGTAGGCTTTGCTAAGGCCTCCCTGTCCCTGAGCACCCCACAATAATGTACTTCTCTCTAGCCCGGGGAGGAGAGCCACCTACCTTGATGATGACACGCTGGTCAGACTGGTCTTCCAGGATGCTGTCTGTAGGGTAGGACTCAATCTGCTGTCTGATGGCAGAGGCAATGGCAGGCACAAATGTCAATGGGTTCAAATCCAGGTCATCACAGAGGATTTCTGAAAACATCTCAGGGGTCATGAGCTTCTCTGAAATCAAGAAAGAACCACATTGCAGAGCCTCCTTCATTAGGCTCAGGTCTGGCCTGGCCTCTAGACCCTTCCACCACTGGCAAACCGCCCCTACAGGCATACATGGACCACTTAAAGACCTAGGCATGGCCCTCTCAGACACTGGGGATAGAAGAGAAAGTACATGACAAGCATCCTTCTCTTCTAGTGCTCATCCCCAGTACTTCCTTGCGTGCGGGGAGCCTCTTACAATCTCCTAACAGGGTCTAGGGCATTTCCACCAGGACAGAATCTCTCACCTTGCCCTTTTCTAGCCACACACTTCTTTTCTACTCTCACCTCATTAATCAGGTCTCCATTTCTATAATGTTATCATTTCAAGAAAGTTATATAGTTCCTTGATGTGGTTCAAGCCTGCAATCCTAGCTTTCATGGAAGATAGAGATGGAGGATAGCAGTTTGCTAGCAACCTGGACAAAAAGTTTGTGAGCTGGATGCCAATGGCTCACACCTGTAATCCTAGCTACTCAGGAGGCTGACATCTAAGGACTGAAGTTCAAAGCCAGCCCAAGCAGGAAAGTCTGTGAGATGCTTATCTCCAATTAACCACAAAAAAGTCTGAAGTGGAGCTGTGGCTCAAGTGGTAAAATACCAGACTTGACCAAAGAAACTAATGTACAATGCCCAGGCCCTGAGTTCAAGCCCAGTACTGGCACACACACATATGCAAAGGAAGTTGGTGAAACCCTACCTCTATCAATGTCTGAGCAGAGTGGAACATGCCTGTTATCCTAGAAATGTAGGGAGCACAAATGAGAGCATCACACAGTTCAGGCCCCAGGATTCAGGCCCAAACCCTATCCTAAACCTAACAATACAAAAGAAGAAACTCTTCACCATGAGAAAAACAGAAGTGGAGCTGTGGCTCAAGTGGTAGAGTACCAGTCTTGGACAAAAAAAGCTCAGGGACAGCGTCCAGACTCTGAGTTCAAGCCCCAGGACCAGCACAAGAAACAAAACACCCCCACAATGTTATATAAATAGACTATATAGTATATGACATCTGGAGATTTCCTTTCTTCACTTAATAAAAATTCTCTAGCTATCCAGGTTGTCACTGCCTTTTTATTACACACAGAATTTCACAGTATGGAGAAATCACATTCTGTTCAACTATTCACCCAGTGAAGGGTATCTAGGTTTTTCCCAGTTTCTGATTATGAATAAAACTGCTATGAACATTTGTACTTAGGTTTAGTGAAAACTCAGGGCCTCACACTTGCAGGCAGGCAGGTACTCAAATATTTGAGTCACTATAAATCACTTATATTTATTTTTCAGTGTCTTTGCCCTGACTGACCTCAAGTTAGGATTCTCCTATCCCCGCCTCCTAAGTAGCTAGAGTCTTTATTTCTCTGAGCCACATGCCCAAGAATGCAACAGCTAGGTCATATGGTAGTTGCATGCTTAGTTTTTCAAAGAAACTGACAGTGTGTTCCAGAGCAGCTGAGACATTTACATTCCATTAGCAGTGTGTGTGTGTGAGTGACCCAGTTCCTCTACATTCTCACAAGCATTTCTTCTACTTTTTGTTTTGTGTTGGAGATAGGGTCTCAACTATGTAACCCAGGCTGGCCAAAATCTCGTAATCCTCCTGACACAATCTCACCAGCACTGGGATCACATGCCACTACTTTTTATTGGCGTACTTTTTATTGTAGGCTGAATTTGCATTTCTTTAATGGCTAACAATGTTGAACATCTTTTCCATTTTTATTTGCCATCTGTATATCTATTTCAGGGTGTCATCTTGTCTTTTATCTTTGTTCTAATTAAATTCCCTTTTTTAATGCTGAGTTTTAAAAGTTCCTTATGCCTAGACTGTAATCCTTTATTAGGTATATGGTTCTCAATTTATTTTTGCTTACTCTGCAGCTTGTCTTTTAAAAAGGAACATCTGGAAGGAAGGAGTGACATTGTCCAAAAAGAAATGTACTCTTTACCTGACTTACATAACCGTAATCCCTCTGGACATCACTTTTAAAATAACAATTATTTAAGAAAAAAAAAACTTCTGAAGGCAAAGCTTTGATGAATTCCAATGTATTTCCTATTATGAACAGTGCTATTAGTGCATAAAATAATTTTTCTCCAGTGCTCAATACCCAAAAGTTCCTATGCTTTTTCCCCCCACAAATAGTTTTGAGTTTTGCATATATGTCTTACATTTCTTCCTTTTTGAGGGTGGAGGTGATGGTTTTTCTGGGGCTTGAACTCAGGGCCCTGGGCGCTGTTCCTAAGTTTTTTTGCTCAAGGATAGAGCTCTACTACTTGAGCCACAATCCCACTTTCAACTTTTATTATTAGTCAATTGGAGGTAAGAGTCTTACAAACTAATGGTGGCTCACACCTGTAATTCTAAAGCCAGTCCAGACAGGACAGTCTGTGAAACTCCTAGCTCCAATAAACTACTCAGAAAAAGGCAGAAGTGGCATGGTGGCTCAAATGGCTACGTGCGAGCCTTGAGCAAAAAGAAGCTCAGGGACAGTGCCCAGGCTCAGAGTTCAAGCCCCACTCACACACACACACACACACACACACACACACACACACACATGCACGCACGCACACACACTCTGCCCTGGCTCTCTTGTACTCTCTTGTACTGAGATCCTCAGATCTCAGTTCAAATCCTGGCCTCTTGAGTAGCCAGGATTATAGACGTGAGCCACTGGTACCAGGCTTATATTTAATTCATTTTGACTTAATTCTTATAGAACATGTGAGGCTTAGATCAAAGTTCATTTACTTGTTTACCTATGGATATTCAATTGCTCCAGCATCACTTTGTTCAAAGGATTATCTTTCTTGGGCCTGGAGGAACATGCAATCTCTTGAGAAGCTCAGGCAGGAGGATTGCTAGGTAGAGGCCTGAGCTACACAATGACCCTGTCTAGATACAAACAGAACAACAAAGACAAAATGAAGGCTTTCTTCCACTGAATTGCATTTGGCTCCTACCTGTACCATCCTCACACCTAGAATCCCAGCTGAAGCTGAGACTGAGACCTGGAGGTCATGATTTGAAATTAGTCCTGGAAGAAAAGTCTGTAAGACTCTATCCTCATTTAACCAGCAAAAAGCTGGACTGGAGGCATGGCTCCAGCAAGCTGAGCTGGAGTCAAGGCCTTGAGCTCAAGCCCTGGCACTAATATGCACACACACACATACACACACATCAGTATGGGTAGTGACTTAGAGGTTTTGTTTTTGTTTCCTGTAGAAGCTCTTGATTCCTAGTCTATCTTGAATAGTATATAACTACAAAATAATTGTATAGCAATTTGGCATCAAAATTGCTAGCAGCATTTTGCTATTGTGCAGGTAATTATAGAAACCATTAAATATAATTACACAGGAAACAGGTGGATGAAAGGCATTCCAGAGGGAAAATAAAAGAACCATGTTTCACTTCTAGATTTGGCCATGGTCACCTGGCCAGACCTCATGGATTTCAGATCCTGACTGCTGGGCATGGCTTCTTGGATTTCTAACTCTAAGCATTTAGTAATGGTTCCTCCTCAGAACTATTTATTTTAAAAATAATTGCTTCAAAAAATACAAACAAGCAAAGGGAAGAATATTTTATCTCTGGACAGAATAGTATTGATATGTTGGTATGGAATAGTTCAGGGTTTCCTATGCATGTATATACTTATTTCTTTATTTTTTTGTGCTGGCCCTAGGGCTTGAATTAGGAGACTGGGCACTATCCCTGAGCTTTTCTTGCTCAAGGCTATTGCTCTACCACTTGAACCATAGCTCCACTTCCAGTTTATCTGGTTATTAATTGAAGATAAGAGACTCTGGCTTCAAACCACAATCCTCCTATCTGAGCTTTCAGAGTAGCTAGGATCACAGGTATGAGTTATGGGTGCCCAACAAAATCATGTTTTATTGAAATTTATTACACTGATTAATAACAGCTCTAAAATTTGTATACATTTAGTGCTGAAAAATACACACGGATCTTTATAACCAAGTTATCAGCTACCACAATAGCAAGGCAATAAAATAAACCAAACCAGAGTCTCTCATTGCAAAGGGCTAAAACTGAGAGATGGAGAGATGAATTACCAAATAGCTATAACATAGACCAAATCCACAAAGATAACAGGTGATGTGCAGCTCCAGAGATAGCCTGGTAGTCACAGCTTCCTTCTCCCGGTACCAGGTGTCACCAGTGAATTGGACCCACCACACCCACCCTCAGTGCAGCATACCAGCACATCTTGCCAATGTCCTCTTTCACCCATGTACCTCTCATGAACCCCGGCGAACAGGCACTTGGCTCTTCGAGCTGAACAGGGGCACCTGGACTTGGGCCTGACACACCTGGTGTCTGGAGATAACCAAAGAAAGCAGCCTAATCCTTCTGGAAAGCTCAAGGCAGCCACACATCAATAACCACTCATTCTCCTTAAGAAATCCCCCATGGAAGAAAAATGCCATAGGCAAGTATGTTGGCTGACAAGTAGCTGTCAACTGCAGGGAGGGTTTCAACAAAGTAAGGCACCTCACATAACAGAAAATTCTGCACCAATTATGAAAGAAGATACTTACCATTAAGAAAAACCTCTCAAATTACTAGCATTATAATTATGCGAATATCTCGTATGAAGTGACTAGAAAAGGTAAAACTGAAATCATTCATAGTGAGGTTCTGGCAGTTTTAAACTTCTATCCACTGTACTGTATTTTTATTTATTTTAGCAGTCCTGGGGTTTGAACTCAGGGCCTGAGCACCGTCCGTGGCTTCTTTTTGCTCAAGGCCAGCACTCTGCCACTTGAGCCACAGTGCCCCTTCTGGCTTTTTCTATATGTGAGGCTGAGGAATTGAACCCAGGGCTTCATGTACATGAGACAAGCACTCTATCACTAGGCCATATTCCCAGTCCTATTGTATTTTATTTTTTATTATTATTATAAAGATGATGTACAGGGGAATTTCAGTTACATAAGTCAGATAATGAGTCTATTTCTTTTTGGATAGTGTCACCACTTCCCTCGCTCTCTCCCAGTTTTCCCCTGAACTTTTTTTTTTTTGGCCAGTCCTGGGCCTTGGACTCAGGGCCTGAGCACTGTCCCTGGCTTCCTTTTGCTCAAGGCTAGCACTCTGCCACTTGAGCCACAGCGCCACTTCTGGCGCTTCTGTTGCTGGGGAATTGAACCCAGGGCTTTATGTATACGAGGCAAGCACTCTTGACACTAGGCCATATCCCCAGCCCTCCCTTCAACTTCTTTCCATTTTAAAGTGATATTCAGTGAGCATGATGGCACATAACTAGAATCCCAGCACTCCAGTGGCTGAGGCTGAAAGATTTCAAGTTTATGACCAACCTAGGCAACCTAGCTGCAGTAACAAGAAAGGAAACAAAAACCAACAACAAAAACCCAAAAAGCAAAGCAAAGTGAACTACCCCTTAAAAATGCCCACTTCTTTTTGTCTGCATCTAAGTATGATCATCAAGTCAGATAGAGGGTTGGGGATGTATTGTATAACATGCATAAGGCCCTGGGTTCTATTTCCAGTCTTGCAAGGAAAAAAAATTCCAATAGTTACAGGGCTTGCCATTTAAACAGGAGACTATGATTAGGGATATATCTGAATCCACAGAAATCAGGGTTGAGCCATTAATCAACTAAGTTGTCCAACTCATCTGCATTGAACTTGGGAAAGCCCCACTTGCTTGAGATGTAGATCTGGTGGCCAGAGAACTTAACGTTAGCCCTGTGCATGCTATCAGTCACTTGCTTCTTATTCTGCAGCTTAGTGTGGATGGATATGATTACCTGACCAATACATACCCTAGCCACTCTGCCCTAGGGTTGCCCAAAGGCACCTGCATACATGTATGGAGCCTAGATAGAGATCAGAGACATGAATACTCACTGGAAAACTGTCTCCAAGGTCCCTTTGGGCTACCCATACAAGCACAGGCTGTGAACACTACTGAAGAGGCTGCTGGTTAGCACACAGTCAGTGTACACTGAGTCATCATGAGTAAAGAACTTTCTTAAGCTGGGCCACCTATAACCATAGCTATTCAAGAGGCTGAGATCTGAGAATCACAGTTTGATGCTGGGCTGGGCAGGGAAGTCTGTGAGACTCTTATTTTCAATTAACCAGAAAAAAAGCTGGAAGTAGAATTGTGGCTTCAATGTTAAGAGTGTCAGCCTTGAGTGAAAAAGCTAAAGGACAATATCTCAAATTGAAGACCTAGTACCAACACCAAACAAATAAGCCAAAACCCAAACATCCAAATAAAATCCAAAAGAACTTTCTAACCTTTCTTGTACATTTACACTAAGAGATTTACACTGAGATCACAGACGCCCCAAAAGAGCTGGCATCTGCCTAGGAGTTAAAAGAGTAAGGATGTCTGACAAAGAAGAGATGAGCAGACAAAGAAATGACAGCACACATACAGCTCATGAGAACACATGGTGGCAGCCGGGGCTGGAAGGGAATCCTGGGGACAGGGTCTAAGCAGCATCCTTGTCATTGTTGTTGAGGGAGCTTCATGGACTTGCCATGTCAGACGCCTGGACCCACCTAGACTCTCCAATAGAAGACAGAGCCTAAAGCACTTCAGGTTTTTTTGGCTTTGCCTTTTTTTTTTTTTTTTTTTGAGATACAGTCTCAATGTTTAACCCAGACTAGCCTTGAACTTTCAGTCCTGCTGCTTCAGCCTCCTGTGTGCTGGGGATGACACATGTTCGACCGTGCCCAACTGCTGCTACAGCTCAGATGTAATTTGTGCTGCCAAAATCCATATTGAGGCTTAGTCCCTAATAAGTAGCGTTGGGAGGTGGAGTTGGTAGAGGTGATTGAGTCATGGGGATAGTGTCCTTGAGGGTAGAAAAATGCTTTGCTTTGGTGAATGAATTCTCTTACTCTTGTGGGTGATCATAAGAGAAGGTTGTCATAAGGCAAATTCACTCCCTCCTTTGGTTTCTCACAGTAGTTGAAGCAATAGAAAGCCCTCACCAATTAAATGGATGCTGTCACCTGGTCTTGGACTTTCCAGCCTTTGGAATCATGAGCCACAATAAACCTCTTTTTTTTTTTTTAAATTCATTACTTTGTCTCAGGTATTCTATTATAGCAACAGAAGAAGGACTAAGACACATGCCCATCATGAAAGGAACAGGGAACAGTGGCAGAACCAGAATGAACCCAGAGTCTACATGCCATAATGTTCTTTATGTCAAGTCCAGGATGCCTGATGGCCAGCTGGTGGCCACAAGACCCAGTGAATACCCATTGTTCACATACCGTTCATGTTCCAGGTGAAGGCATCCCTCAGCTTCTGCCCATCGATTTCCATGTCTAGTCGGATGGGCACTAGCACCTCAGGCTGGGATGCATTCTCATGGATCACAGCTGGGTCATGGTCATCAAAGCTGAAATAAAATGGTAGCATCTGTCAGCCTGTGTGCTGTGCCTACGACCCTAAGGATGTGAGTTTTCAGCTTCTGGCTGCACTGTGGGTCCATTGTAAATGTGTCTGAGGAGAAAAGGTTACTTCTTCTGAGGGGCTAAATGGGGTACCTGTTTTTAAACTCAGGACTTAGGTTTTCTAGGTTGGCATTCAATCACTGAGCCATACCACCAGCCCTTTTTGCACTGCTTTTCTTCTTTCTTTCTTTCTTTTTTTTTTTTTTTGAGATAGTCTTGCTTCCTGCCTAGGTACATGATTTTGGACCATGCTCTTCCTATTTTAGGCTTCCCATCAAATTTGGGGCATGCAACACCATACCCAATTGCTTTCTCTTGAGATGAAATCTCACACTTTTTTTATCCAAGATGTCCTGGAACCACAATCCTTCCACAATCTTCACCTCCCACACAGCTAGGGTGACAAGCATATGCTACCATGCCCAGATGTTGATTAAGAAAAGGTCTCATGTATGCTCAGGATGGTCTTAACCTGTGATCCTCCTGATTTCAGTACTGGTGAGAGATACCGGTACTGAGCTAAAATGATACTTTTTTTGGTCAGTCATGGATTTTGAACTCAGGACCTGGGTGCTCAAGGCCAGTACTCTACCACTTTGAGCCATAGCTCCACTTTGGGTTTCTGGTGGTTAACTGGAAATGAGTCTCAGGAATGTTCCTAACCTGGCTGGTTTTGAACAGTGATCCTCAGATCTCAGCCCCCTTGAGAAGTTAGGATTACATACATGAGGTACCAGTGCCTGGGTAAGGACCTTTCTTAGCAACACCAATCACCGAATAGTTAGGCAGCACAGAAAGGGCCAGCAGAAGTCCCAAGGCCACAGTCTAATACAGATAAATAGGGCACAGATAACAAGTGCCAGCCTATCTGCAGCAAATGGTGCAACAGAGCAAGACTTCCAGTTTCAGGGGCACAAGAAGAAGGGTCAGAAAACTGCTGAATTGGACAGTGGAAGAAAACTTAGGCTCCAATGAGACATTTAAAGCCCAAAGAAGGATTTTCTCAGGAAGCTGTGGGCAAGAAGAGCACTTCCAGAAGAGAAATACTCAAGCAAAAAGGCTGAGATGCAGGGCTGGGAATGTGGCTTAGCAGTACAGTGTTTGCTTAGCATGCATGAAGTCCTGGGTTCGATTCTCAGCATCACATACACAGAAAAAACCGAAAATGGCATTGTGTCTCAAGAAATAGAGTGCAAAAGGAGAGCAAAAGAAAGAGGGACAGTGCTCAGGCCCTGAGTCCCAAGCCCCCAGGACTGGCAAAAAAACAAAAAAAACAAAAAACAAATGGGCTGAGATGCAGAATGGAACTATGGAGAAGCAACAACCCCTGGAGGCAGAAAGCAGATCACCCTGGGGTCCTGAAGCCTCCAAAAAGGTAGTAGATATATCCAAGAGTCAATAGTTCTTCATCTCAGGCTAGAATGACTCTTCTCTGAGGCAACCCCATGATTCTGAGGAAACGAGGACTAAGAGCAAAGAGATGGGATAGGCAGGCTGGGTCTGTGAGGGGAAGTTGGGGGGGGGGGAGGGGGGAAGCAAGGGCATCTGTGGAATGTGGAGAAGGCTGAGAACTCCCCTCAGAGAGCATGGAAAAGATGACTGGCAAGTGAGAGGTGCACTGGAGTGTTCTGGGACTCAAAGATGGGAAAGCAGAAGGAATGCTAGAGACTGAAGTGGCCACTCTAAGGGAGGAGGTGATAGTGACACTCAAATAGATGAGAGGAAAAGAGAGGAAGGGAGAAGAGAGACAAACAAGCAAGGGAAGAAGGATGGAGGGAAAAGAGAGGGAGGGGGAAAAGGAGAAAAAGGGATGGAGTGAGAAAGGAGACAGAAGGAAAGAGGAAGAGAGGGGAGAAGGGAAAGGTGGAGGGAGGGAGAGGGAAATGGGGAGTGAGCTTTGCAAATGATCCTTGAAGTGAATTTAAGCAGAGGGAAGGCAGACCTTTGGGCGAGCCAGCAGCAAGGACGTGATATTCATTAAAAGTGTTCGGTGAAGAAGCCCCAAGAGAGCCCCAGCCTCAGCTCCAGGAAGTCTAGAACACTCTTAGAGAAATGACAAGGTCTGCCTAAGCAAAGGGGCCCAGATTGGCTGCAAACATTCAGTGAGACCTGACCACCACTGACCTAATGGCCCTAATTCCAGAGACTTGGAGGGCGGGGCAAGTAGGGATCTGCTGGGACTAGTCATAGTACAAGGGAAAAGGAAGGAGTTGAAAAGAGTTCCAGGTTTTAGGCCTGGGTAAGAGGAGGGATGGATACAAAGGCTGGAGATAAGAGAAATCTGCAGGTGGTACACAGCTGAAGTTTGGGGAAGGGGGTGTGTGTGTCTTTGGGGAAAGTGTGGGTCTCAAAGAAAAATGTAGGATAAGAGCTTGAAAAATGTGGCCTGAAAGACAACAATGTCCTCATTCCCAAAATGTGACCATTTCCTCATGTGGCTCAAAAAGCACACTGTGCAGATGTGACTAAGTGAATGATCCTGGAAGAGCTTACACAGCTGGCCCTGAATTATCAGTGTCTTCCAAAGAAAGAGACACAGGGAGCCTTCATATACATAGTAGTAGCCATGTCTCAGAGAGGCAGTATCTGGAGAGATGTGGCCACAAGCCAATGAGTGAGGAAGCCACCATGACTGTAAGAGGTCAGGACCAAGCTTTTCCTCTGGGGCTTTGAGAGGAATAGAGCTCTGTCCACACCTATATTCGGGATCAGTTAAGCAGCTTTCAGACTCTCAGCACCCACAGCTGTGAAAGAATAAATCTGTGCTTCTGTAAGAGGCAGTAATGGTGTGCTACTCATCTTTTAAATTCCCACCACTCCACCAGTTTGTAGTGACTTGTATTAGCCACTAAGAAGTGACCCAGGAGAAGTCCTATAAAGGACTTGAAACATCCCAGATTGGCTATGGCTGAGGCAATAGAGGGTTGAGAAAAGGCCTCCCAGGACTGGGTCCCCAGGAACTTCACTGGGGTACCAGAGAAGTGAGGAGAATGTGAGAAACCAAAGCAGGCAGAGCCATCAATGTAACAGACAGAGCAGTGCAAGGCTATCCTGAGTGTTCCTTTGGGAAGGGAACAAAAGGCAGAACCGAGGCGGAATGGAGTCAGAATCTACACAGAAGCCAAGTGGGGCAACGCTCACTCACCACAGGGGGAAGGTTCTCTTCTTGTCCCGGCCCATCCGGTTCCTGTTGATGGTGGTGGAACACGGCACAGCATCCAGATGGTGGGAGCTGTTAGGCAGGGTAGGCACCCACTGGCTGTTCCTTTTGGCTTTCTGTTCCCTGGGGAGAAATCGGAAACATACCCCATCAGATTAAGGAATTCAATTCCATCCAGCAAGCTTTGTGGATGTCTGCACTGCAACCCTGCTGAGCTCCAACCTCCTGTGGAAGATATCTGTGCATGCCTAAGTCTGCAGAGCTCTGTTCCCCATGCCTCACAGCACCTAGTACGTGGGCAATGGGAAGGGTGAAGAGCGTGCCAGGGAAGCCCCAGACCATGAGTTGGCCACTAATCTGTAACCATGGTACACTGCTAGGCATGGCTCACATAGAAGTGCATCCTTAATGAAAGGAAGGGACACAACAGAGGCTTCCTAGAGGTGTGGAAACTAGCAAGGAGCCTTATACAGAGTCAGGTTCACTAGGTATATAGGCAAGGCACAGGAATAGTAGGGAGAAGAGTGCCATGAGCACTCCAAGGAGTGGTGAAGACCGAGATCACAGAGTCTCCCAGGCTCTGTGAAAATCTGACTTTATCCAGCAGGTGGCTGGGAGCTTCTAAAAAAAAAAGAGATGTGATTAGACTGAAGATTTTTGTTTGAGACAGGGTCTCATTATGTTGCCCTGGCTGGCCCCGAACTCAAGAACTCAAGTGATTTTCCCATCTCAGCATCCAAAGTAGCTGGGACAACAAGTATGAACCACAACACCCAAAAGACTGTGATTTTTAAGTGTGTCAACCATCCTAAGAAGGACTAGGCAAGGTTTCTGGCATCTGACCACCCAGAGGTACAGAGGTAAGAAAATGGGCTGGTAAATACCTTCCAGAAAATGTCACCCCAAGTAATTTAAATAACCCATGTCCCATAAAGAGCCTGATCTTTCCCCCAAATTTCAGGCTGCTTTTCTCAAAGCTACTTTACACTGAGGCTTGACTGCTGAGTTAGACAGATGAGACCACTCAGGTTCCCAAGTGCTTTGTTATTTTGCTTTAACTGTAAGCTACTAAGAGAGAGGTAATTGTGTATTGCTCATCTTTATTTTTATTTATCTTTTGTGCTCACTACGGGGTTTGAATTCTAGGCCTCATGCTCTCCCTTAGCTTTTTTGCTCAAAGTTGATGTTGTAACACATAAGCCACACCTCTGCTTCTGGCTTTTTGCTCCTAATTAGAGAAAAGAGTCTAGACTTTGTTTGCCTCTGATGGTTTTGAACCTTGACTTTCAGATCTCAGTCTCCTGAGTAGGTAAATTTATATAGCATGAGCCCTAGCACCTAGCACATCTTTAAATCCCCACCACAAGCCAGGCACTGGCTCACACTTGTAATCCTAGTTACTCAGGAGGATGAGATCTGAGGAGCATGATTCAAAGCTAGCCTGGGTAAGAAGTCTGGGAGACTCATCTCCAATTGACCAGCGATAAGATGGAAGCAGAGCCATGGTTCAAGTGGTAGAGAACTTGCCATGAGTGAAAAAGCTAAGGAACAGTGTGCCCAGGCCCTGAGTTCAAGCCCTAGTCCTGGTAAACACACACACACACACACACACACACACACACACACACACACACAGACTCCCCACTGTCTGCACAAACAGCTCCTACAATAACTGTCTGTATGGTTAGAACAAGTGATGACGACAATTGTTTTGACAGTACCCTTTACAAAGGGACTTGGGAAGGCAGGCCTTACTCCTTTCCGTGAGTGGGGGAGGGAGAGGTGGTGTCCAAAGGCTTTCTGGGCCCTGGGCCCTGGGCCCTTTACCCCTTTTTATGGGGGGAGATGGGCTAAGAAAGGAGTGCCCCTGGTCATGCTGTTCCAGCTTTTAAGGTCCTGTGAAAATTAGTCCTACCTTCCCCTTATGTTTCAGAACTCAAGTGCAAGATGAAGGCCAACAGAAGATCAGAGCAACACAGCAGTACAGAAGACTTGCCATAGTCCTGGCCAAACTGGGTGCCACAAGTCCCTCTCTATCCTTACCCATATTCAGGTGGTAGTTCCAGACCTAAACATTGTAGGTACAAGTGCCCCAGCTTTCAAAGCAAAGTAAAGGCACCAGTGGCCCATACCGATAATTTCTTGGTTCAAAGTCAGCAGAGCAGTGAAGTACATGAGATGCTTATCTCTAATTAACCAGGAAACAATATTCAGGAATGGAGCTACAGCTCAAGTGGTAGAGCATCAGCCTTGAGCAAAAAAGCTAAGAGACAGCACCCAAGCCTTGAGTTCAAGCCCCAATACTGACACCAAAATAATAAATTAAGTAGCAAATTCCTGAGCCCCAATCCCATTCCCATCTCTAACGGAGGGACCAGGAATATGGATTTTATTTCTGGCTCTTCCGTGAAAAATTCCAGTGTAGCCAGGCTGCATATCTTGATCACTTTTATTTTTCTAGATAGGTATCTTCCTAGCTCCTGAGCTGAGCCCCTACCTCCTACCCTCAATCCAACCCTATCGCTATCATTTCTATTTCCAGCCCCTCATCTGGTAGCCAGCTCAAGAAGACCATGCTAGTTGTCACAGGTCACAGACAGTAAATATAAATACCTGAGACATATACAGAACACAAACATCTAAGTCACAAAATCAAATCTAGCTCACACTACAAGATCTTCCCAAGAATCAAAAAAAGCATATCCAGCCCGTGTTCAAATGATCCACTGATTGGGTGAGGAGGCTGCCAGGCCCACTGACTGAGCCAGCCATAGATGCTCCCCTCGAACCTCTGCCACTCCAAACCCTGTTGTCCTGACCTCTAGGGTAACAAGACGGTACTCTCTCAGCTGGTCTTCATATGACATGATCATTAAAAAATTGTTTACTATCCCATAAAAGGCTCTCAGCTGACATATGCAAACTTAAAAGTGCTGTCCATATGTACACCATTTCCTTCTGGGACTTCCTGGGCAAGTCTAGCCATTTTCATGTTCTCACCACATCCTTTGGGAGAATAACAATCTGCCGAGCACACGTCTACAACACTGGCTAGGCTGGAAGCATGCCACCTTGCCTGATGAGGAATTAGGAAAACAATCTGACAGCAAAGTAGAGAGAAAACCTGAGAAACATCGCTCTGGACAATAATAATCCTCACCTCTTAGCGTTCCCTAGCTTATGTTTGTGGGAATGTATTTTTTTCTGTTTTTTGACACAAGGTCTCATTATTTATCCCACACTATCCACAAACTGCCAAGTGCTGGGATTACAGAAATGTAACCAATGCCTGGTTTTATTTATTGATTTATTTATGCAGTCCTGGGGTCTGAACTCAGGCCTCAAACTCTTGCCTGGCTTTTTTGCAAGTCTGGCATTCTTATCACTTGAGCCATATCTCAGCTTTTTGCTGTTTAATTAGAGATAAGCCCCAGCTGGCTTGGAATCACAATCTCAGATCTCCACCTCCTGAGTAGCTTAGGATCACAAGTAACAGGTTCCAAGCTTGGTTTTAGAAATGTGTTTTTCCTTGAGGGCTCAAAGTGTAAGGTAGATAGGCATGTCTTGTATTCTGCATGACTCATTCACATGAGCTGTGTCTCAGATTGCTGCAGTCTACCTGATGTTGACATGTAACAGTCACATCTTAGGTCTGCATCTTCTAACACCTGACTTTTCCTTAAAAGTAGACACTCAACGGTTCCATATTCTCTTTCAGTATTATTTACAACCCTGTAAAGAACATCTGTGTATATATAATGGTTTTACTTATTTTGTGTTTTCAAATTATTTCTTTGGGAAAAATTCCAAAGGTGAAATAGGTCAGCAAATGTTGGTATTTGAATACTTTACAAAAAGATCATTTCCACATATAGAGTCATCTCTAGCAGGCAAGTGTGCCAGTTTTACTATAGCATCCTTGATTCCTTATGTGGCTAGATTTTTGGTTTTCTTCCTTTAACTTTGATTTTTTTTTTTTTCTCCCATCTCTGGGCTTTTGTGCTCTACCACTGGAGCCACAACTCCACTTTTTGGGTAGTTAACTGGAGATAAGAGTCCCAAAGGCTTCCCTGCCTCAGCTGTCTTCAAATTGCAATCCTCAGGTCTCAGCCTCCTGAGTAGCTGGGATTACAGACAGGTATAAGCCACCAGTTCCTGTATGAATTTTTAAAATTATACAAGGAACTGGGGTGTAGCTTAGTGATATACCATAATAACATAATAACATAATAACATGAAACCCTGAGCTCAACCTTCAGTATCCCAAAAGCAAAACAAAATAAAGTAAGATTATGCCTAAAAAATATTATTCCTGTAATGTATTTCTAGGTGTGGATCATCTATTTATTTACACATTGGGAAAAAGCAGCATGTGCTCATAAAGCCCTGGGTTCGATTCCCAGCTCCACTTAAAACAAAGGGAATGAAAAAAATCTGGTGAAATATCCAAGTTTTTTTTGCTGGGTACCAGTGGCTCATGCCTTTAATCCTAGCTATTCAGAAGGCTGAGACCTGAGAATCATGCTTCAAAGCCAGCCCAAGCAGGAAAGTCTGTAAGATTCTTATCTCCAATTAACAACCAGAAAACTAGAGGTGGTGCTGTGGCTCAAAGTGGTAGAGAGCTAGCCTTGAGTGAAAAAGCTCAGAGACAGCACTTAGGTCCTGAGTTCAAACTCCATGAATGAGAAAAAAAAAATCCAAGTTTGTTTTTTTTTTAATAAATCTGAATGTATAACAGTACAAACACAAAGTAAGTAAAAACCATGATATTTACAGAGATGTTCTTTGAAGGGTTCTGAATAATAACAAAAGAGAATATGGAGCTATTGAGTGTCTACTTTTTTTTTTTTGGCCAGTCCTAGGATGTGGACTCAAGGCCTGAGCACTGTCCCTGGCTTCTTTTTTGCTCAAGGCTAGCACTCTGCCACTTGAGCCACAGCGCCACTTCTGGCCATTATCTGTATATGTGGTGCTGAGGAATCGAACCCAGAGCCTCATGTATACGAGGCAAGCACTCTTGCCACTAGGCCATATTCCCAGCCCCGAGTGTCTACTTTTAAGGAAAGGTCTGGTGTTGGAAGATGCAGACACTTAAATGGACTAAGATGAGACCTTTACATTGCCAGCCTACAGTGAAAAGGCTAAGGGGCAGGACCAAGGCCTTAAATTCAAGCCCCAGTACTAGCATGCACATGCATGTGTGCACATGCACCGACACGTGCACACACACATCTGGATGACTAGATTCCAGATTACAACACAGCAAATTTCTATTGATTTGCCTTTTTGATGCTATAAGTACTCTTTTAAAGGTATGAGGTTTTTTTCTATATTTAAATCTACTGCTTATTTCTTTTTCCAGTTTATCTGAGGTCACTCATTTTTCTGACAAAGGACACTTTCAAAGCATTCCTAACTGTTCTCCAGATCCAATTCAACACTTGGCCTCTGTTTGTTTCTTAGGGATTCCAAAGATACAGAAGGAACTTAGAAACATGGCTAAACAATTGTTAAGCACAGTGAGTAAAGTGTTGGAAGGTATTTCAGTTCAACTTCACCTCAACCGGTTTTTGAATATGAGAAAAATCCCCATGAGTGTCCCCAAAGAACCCCAGGTCCAGGAATTCATTACCTGAGGTAGGTAGGGGGCTCTGTACTGATGGATACAGCCTTATACTTCTCATCATTGCCATCCAGAATCTCTTCCACTTCTGAGGCTTTCAATAGAGTCACGCTGGTGGCGAGGGTGGTATACCCATGATCTGTAAGCAGAGAGAGACTGCTGCGGTCAGGTCACCCTGCTGAGGACAGGAGCAAGTAGCAGCCAACCAATTGGATACAGCACACTGAAGTCCTCACATGCAGGTGAGAAAGGCAAGGTGTCAAACTTACTGCACTGAATGCTGGCCTCTTCCAAAAGGGCAATCTAGGTTGGGTTTGTTTGTTTGTTTGTATGCCAGTACTGGAGCTTGAACTTAGGGCCTGGGTACTGTGCCAGAGCTTCTCTCAAAGCTAGCACTCTTGCCCTTGAGCTACATCTCCACTTCCAACTTTTTGCTGGTTAATTGGAGATCTCACAACCTTTCCTGTCTGGGCTGGTTTTGAACTACAATCCTCAGATCTCGAGTAGCTAGTATTGTGTGGATCACTAGTGCCAGGCCCCCCCAAAATTAAGGCAATCTTGATCAAGGGCTCTATCTGTACCAGGTAACATTTATCCCTTTGGATTGATGTGGTCTAATTGGCCTGTAAGCTCTGGCTCAGGGGAGCAGATGAAGTGCTAACCACAGCTGCAGCACCAGAAGTCAGGAAGGCTCCAGAATAACACCCCAGTGGGAAGAGGTCTGATATCACCACAACACAAACACAACACAAAGAGGAGGTGGGGAAATGGAATGGGAAATGGAATGAAAGATGAAGAATGCTTTTCTTTTAAAACAAGAGCCTAGAGAGCTTCACAGCAAACAGAACTTTCTGTCCCCAAGCCAGTCTGGAGATGTTGTCTGGAAAGCAGGACAGATTCCAAGCAACCCAACTCCTAGCACTTCTAGGAAACCTTGATCAAGAGCTGTGACTTGTCTACAGGCCAAGCCTGTCTTTTTTTCCTCCCCAGAGGAATCATTCAGCATAAGGCAGCACCACCAAGACTCCACAGGGACTTGCGTAGGGGGCAAGCAAAGCTAGGGAGCCACTGCACTAGTGACTGATGCTCTATGGGAGGTGAGGGAGAGCACAAAGGACACTGTTGTAGGCCACTGAATGGAAATGTAGTAGAGATAGATTAAAAAACAGCTCTGGCTCCTGCATTAAAAGAACCCTACTTTGCCCACGGTGGACAAAACCACAGTAGCACCTACAGACACAACCCAACAGGACAGACTACAAAGCACTACACATATACATGCACACACCCACCCACGCAGGCCCAGGGCAGCTTTCTCCGAGACACCATTGCCAAGTGGGAAGCAGTTTTGCCACTTGCCAAATGGCACGCATCTAAACTCAAATGTCCTGGTGGATCCTCCAGAATGTCTGAAAGAGCATCTTTGCTCTGCACAGAGCTGCCATGGCCCAAAGCACGCTAGCTTCACTCGTGTTAGACAGCTTACCTAGCAAGCCCCAGGCACATGGCAGGCCATGTTGGGCGGGACATGCACAGGAGCTTAGCACACTGGATGCCAGGATGAAGTTCTATGGATGGATGGGCTCTGGGAGACAAGCAGTGAAAGTCCCAGAGGGGAGTGGTGGGGGCTGGGGCCACCACCCACCCCAAGGGCTGCATGGAGAATGACTATGGTGACACACCCACAGCAGATGGCAGAGCATCACAGCATTCCTAAAACGTTTTGAGACCAACATGTCTTCACGGCACCTGCTAGCCCCAGCCCTGACCCCTCCTCACATACCTACTGGCCCCACCAGGAGTATCGGGCAGGGGACCACTGATGGCTCCCTGAGCCACACTCTCACCTGAGCCTCGCGTGCACTGGCAGGGCGGCCCTGCCCCCGGGATGCTCCCTGCCCAACTAAGGCCAAGGCTGCAGTGAAGACACTGGAGTGAAAACGTTTTATCTTCATGACAGAAGCGAGTGGTTTTGAAACAGGTTTACAAACCCTCGTGAAGACGCACCCTTAGTGTTAGGTTTTGTTTTTTTACCATGTGACGATGCAACTATTTTCTTCCTCTCTTCCACAGTGGCTAGTCGCCTCCACAGAGAAGGGTATCTCTTGTACAGAGAACCTCGGAACATACGGAGGTAGTTTCCCACCTATGAGTAAAGCAAGAAGGCTCATTATGAGAGTCACATCTGCACGTGCAAGGGGAGGGTCCTGGTGAGCAGAAGATCTGCTGGATCAGTGTCTGATAAACAGGCCTTCGGGTGGCCCCCTGGCGCCAGGCTTTCAGCAGCAATAAAACACATTCTTGCTGACATCAAGGGTTCAACAACAGTGCACATCTGGACTGCATCTGTGCACCCTGACAAAAGAATCAAGTTCCAAAAGGCCTGGCCAGATGTCTGAAGAGCTTAGCAAGATGCCCCAGAGCTGAGCAAGAAGCTCATGATGATTTTGATTTTTGGATTAAGGATCTTTGGCACTTTCCAGAAATGCGAGGCTTCTTTGACCTTCTTTTATCTTAAGAAGCAGACTTTGATATTTTTACGATGTAATAAACACCAAAAAGGTCTTCTAATTTTAGACAGATGGAAGATAATTCCCCCCATGTCCCATGTTGCTTTGTTTAGTAACAAAACTCAAACTGGGGATACCAAAGGAATTTTCCAAAGAGTCTAAAAAGCACTTATTGGCAATCAGCAGACTGCCTTACAAATCATTACTTCCCAAACAATAGTTTCAGTTGATTTGAACCAAATACTAAGAGTATGACTAATTTTCTTCATGAAAATGAAGTTAGTACTAAGCTTTTTATAAAGATACCCCATGATTTCATTGACTTTTCAGAACTGAACACTTCAGAGTCACACTGTGGGGGACAGCCAGCAGATGGGGTGCCAGGTGCTGGCTCTATCTGTGACCTGGAATCACTTCCTTTTTCTGGGTCAAATGTTCAGCAACTCTAAACTTCACCATTCAAAGGATCAGTTCTGTTTTGTTTTTTTTTTCTATTGTACATAGCACAACATATTGGTTACATACAAGTGTGTTTCTCCATTTTTCATTGAGGAGCAATTTCCATGATCAACAACCACAGCTGCTGAATACCAGGAGAGAAGAATCATCTGCCATACAGACTGCCAAAATCCCTCACTGCTATGTGTCTTTGTGCGTCATTAACATCCAATGTAAAAGTAATTTTCTTTAGTTTTCTTGTCATTGATTGATTGATTGTGCCAGTACTGGGGCTGGAATAAGGCCTGGGCACTGTCCATGAGGTTTTGGGGTTTTTTTTTTGCTCAAAGCTAGTACTGTGCCACTTGAACCACATCTTTACTTTTTAAAATTATTTATTTATTTATTTATTAGCTTTTTGCTAGTTAATTGGGGATGAGTCTCACAGACTTTCTTGCCCTGGCTGGCTTTAAATAGAGATCCTCAGATCTCAGCCTTGTGAGTAGCTAAGATTACAGATGTAAGCCACCTAGCACCTAGATAGGTTTGGTTTTGTTTTTAAAGAAATTGACATTCCTGATCTCCATGACTACCTTGACTCTTCCCAGGGACACTTCTGAACTGAAGACACTGAGGCTTATCTACCTGGCTTTTCCTGAACCAGCCTTTCCCCTCTCCCCTCTAGGTTTCCTGAATGTAACATGAAGATGCTGGACTTGGGCATTTCTTAGGTACTCTCACCTCTGACTCTGGCTTGCAGATGGTAGGAGAACAGTGATGTATACTCATAGGAACAGCATATGCCCTCCCAAGGCAGCTTCACGGATGCTATACTGTCTGTTGCTAAAGTGGGCTCACCTGTCTGAACACAGTGTCTGTTTTCCAAGGGGAAGGAGGCCAAGGGCCATCTATCCACATCCAATATTGCCACAGGAACCACTGGATAGAAATAATGCAAAGATGTCGAGCCCTTCCCTAAACTTCTGCACTTAAGTCTGGGGATGGTTATTATGATTCAATAGGAGGGTCAAAAGCGAAAGGGCTGAAAGAAAAGACTGTAGTTCACTTTCTAAAACCTAAAATGTGTTTGGGGGAAGATCTTATGGTACCCTAGAGGCTAAGCATCTCACTTCACACGTGGGGAAAATGAAACAAACTGGGATGTCTCAGGGGTAGAGCATGTGCCCAGCATATGCAAGGCCCTAGGCTGAATTCTAGCACTAAACAGAAAAAAAAAAAAAAAAAAACAATGGGGGAGGGGGGATGACATGGAAACAGAGTAGGGTAGTAACTAAGCCTCCTGAGGTTCTTCCCACCTGACCAAGAGCTCAATTACTCCACCAAATAAAGGAAAGTTTTCTCTAAAAAAAAATACCACTCAGGGCTGGGGATATAGCCTAGTGGCAAGAGTGCCTGCCTCGGATACACGAGGCCCTAGGTTCGATTCCCCAGCACCACATATACAGAAAACGGCCAGAAGTGGCGCTGTGGCTTAAGTGGCAGAGTGCTAGCCTTGAGCGGGAAGAAGCCAGGGACAGTGCTCAGGCCCTGAGTCCAAGGCCCAGGACTGGCCAAAAAAAAAAAAAAAAAAAAAAAAAAAATACCACTCAGTCAGAGCCAAGGCCAAACAGATTACTTTTTCACTCAGCAGATCAAGTAAAGATTTTTTTAATGTACAACTAGCCAAGTACACATTCTGAAACTCAACTGTCTTTTGCATCCTGCTTTTAAGCAGATGCCTACTGGCCTAACAAGGACTGCAGGTACAGGAAATGACTGCATTCAGCACAGCAATATTACAACAACAGCGTTTAAGTGACAATCTGATCCACTTACTGCATCTTGTCCTTTTGGCTTAAAGTAAACACTAAAGTTTTGATATAGCAGGGTGCCAGTGGCTCAGACTTGTAATCTTAGCTACTCAGGGAGCTTAGATCTGAGGATTTTGGCTTGAAGTCAGCCTGGGCAAGAAACTGCAAGATTCTTATCTCCAATAAAACAGCAAAAAGCCAGAAGGGGAGATGTAGCTCAAGTGATACGGCTCCAACCTTGATCAAAAAAGCTAAGTTAAGCTGGGCACTAGTGGCTCACTCCTGTAATCTTAGCTACTCAGGAGGCTGAGATCTGAGGACTGAGGTTTGAAGCCAGCACGGGCAGAAAAGTCTCCGTGAGACCCTTGCCTTCAATAAACAACTCAAAAAAAGCAGAAGTGGCACTGTGACTCAAGTGGTAAGGCACTAGCTTTTGAGCACAAAGAGGTTCAGGGATAGTGCCCAGGCTCTGAGTTAAGTCCTTGGGGCTGACAAAAACAAACAAAAAACAAACAACTAAGTTATAGCATGAGGCTCTGAGATTAAATGCCAGTACTGGCACAAAACTAGATAGACAGAAAGACAGCTGATGAAAGAGGAAAGAAAAAAAAAACAAAGTTCTTAAGTTACGATGTTGGTCTCATAACAGGAGGCTTCATTCATCACACTATATTTAATTGTTAAAAATAATTAGACAAGTGCCAACAGCTCACACCTGTAATCCTAACTACTCAGGTGACTGAAATCTGGAGGATGAAGATTTGACGCCATTCTAGGGGGACAAGTTCACTAGACTTCATCTCCAAAATAGCCAGCAAAAAGCAGAGCTTGTGGTGTAGCTCAAGTGGTAGAGAACCAGCCAAGCAAGCAGGGGGCCTTGAGTACCTGAATCTAATACTGCCAAAATAATAATAGTTGAATGAAATGTTGCAGCATAAGTATTGTTGAGAGGAGAAGTAATCTTTGGCGTTCTGAAATGGCTTTAGCCCTACAGAGTTGGCATTTCATTTCACCTGATTCTATTGGCTGACATATCTGAATTTTATATCCATAGTTTTGTGTGTGTGTTGGAAGTGCGACTTGGATTCGGAGCCTGGGTTCTGTCTCTCAGCTTTTTCACTTAAGGCTGGCATAGTACCAATTGAGTCATAACTCCACTTCTAACATTTTGGTGGCAAATTGAAGACTCATGGACTTTCTTGCTCAGGCTGGCTTCAAATTATGATCCTAGGATCTCTGCTTCCTGAGGAGTTAGGATTAAGGCACCAGCCACCACAGAGAGAGATAAAGAGAGAAAGAGAAAGAGCAAGAGAGAGAAAAGAAGGAGGAGGAGGAAGAGGAGGAGGAGGAGGAGGAGGAGGAGGAGGAGGAGGAGGAGGAGGAGGAGGAGGAGGAGGAGGAGGAGGAGGAAGGAGAGAGAGAGAGGGAGAGAGTCTGTGTGTGCGCGCACACGCTGATCCTGAGCTTTTTTTGCTTAAGGTTAGTGCTCTACCATTTGGGTCACAGCTCCATTTTCAGCTTTTTGATGGTTAACTGAAAATAAGAGTCTCACAGAATTTGCAGCCGCACTGTCTTCGAACTGTGACTGTGAGATCTGAGACTCTTGACTAGCTAGGATTACAGGCATGAACCATCAGCATCCAAGCTCATACCCATCGTTTGTGTGTGTTTGTGTGTGTGTGTGTTAAAAATATTAACTAGTAGAGGGCTACTGTTAGACTAGAAAAGAGCTAGTTTGAGCAAATCTGTAAAAACTCAATGCACTCAGTACCAGTGCCTCATTAAGGGGCCGGCTTTTAGGGTTTTCCAAAAGTCAGCCATCCAGAACAGATTCAATAACTTCTAATAAACAAAGTTCAAAACACTACTTCTACTACCCATCTCAGCAACAAGGAATACAAAGAGGAGGAGACCTTCCTAAGCTGAAGGCTTATAACCAAGATTTCAGGACCCTGAATGGAGCCATTGGGTAACGGGTGCACAGGAGATTTCCACCATCTCTACAAGTTCGAGGGCAGAAGGAGTGCACCTCCACCCCCAAGCACCGCCACAAGGGCTAACCGAACACCCCATCCTTGCATATGGGTGGAGCTAAGACCAACTCAGTGAGAGTCCAGAGGCACCCTTCGCCCTGGTATCCCAAATCACTGGGAAAAGCGTCTCCGTAAACCCAGACCTTTCAGGTAGGGTCCAGCTCGGCCACGCCCATCTGGCCACGCCCCCGGCCCCGAGCACGCGCCCGCCCGCCGCAGCCGCCCCGGCGATGAATGGGAACGCGCGCTCCCGGCGCACAGGCCCGCCCCGGGGCTCCCGCGGGGCCGGGCCCGGGAGGGCGAGAACGCGCCGCGGGCTACCTCGGAGCCGATCATGTAGAATTCGCCGTCGTCCTCCAGCTGGAACTTCACGGGCTTCTGCCCGAAGGTCTTGCTCAGTGCCATCATCATCATTGTGGCGGCGGAGGCGGGCGGCCGGAGCCGAACTGCTGAGGGATTCAGAAGGCTGGGGCGGGGCTGAGGCGCGCCGGAGTGAGGGAACCGAGGCCAAGAGGCGAAGGGCGGGCCGGGCCGGAGCTCGCGCCACCACCGGGATCTTCAGCTGCCGCCGCAAACGACGACCAGGCCGTCCAGACTGCGCAAGCGCGGATGTTGACGCTAACGCGCGCGCGGCCGCCGCCGCCCAAACAAAAGGCCCGCTCGTTCCCGTGAGTCCCTTAAAGGAACCACGACCCGTTTCTATTCCGCCAGAAACTGCTTCCTAAATCTTGTGCCCAGGAAAACTTCTCACGGACAGAAATAGCCACGGAGGCCTCTGCTCCGGCGGTGGTTTTCTCAGCCTCACAGCCGGAACTGGCCTTCTGCCCAAGGTTGAAGAAAGGAAGTGTAGCCTCAAGGCCTGGAGGGGGTCAGAACGACATTTGGGAGCCTGAGAGCTTAGAGCATGTTTTGTGACCCCAAATTGACATTCCACTTTCTCCACCCCTCAGAGCAGTGCAGTTGAACAGATAAGAATACTCCTAGGGGGAAAAAATTTCAGTTCCGAGTCCATAGCTATATCTGAGGCTGTGAGGATGGGCAGAATAATAATACTTAATGGGGGGTAGCTTGGGCAAAGACTCTGGGATTTAGTAAAATGCAAAGACCAGGTAGTATTTGGTGCAGCTGGTGCATCAGATGAGTGTTGGAGAGGAGGGACTCCTTTTTCCATTTCTTCCTTAGCTCTTCACTTGGTGCCCCCAAACAAGCCCCATTCTGCCCTGTGGCTCTATCCCATCCCATGATAAGGAAAATGTCCAACCAAACCATCCATCTGTTGATGATTTTCTTGTTGTTGATTTTCTAAGGTTCAGTTTTATAAAACTGCAGCTGTGTGTGACAAGTGCCATTATGAAAAAGACATGAGGACCTAGAAGACAGTTCCAGGAGATGCTAGATAATTGGGAAGAACCATGAATTTCATTCTGTGTTTTCATAGCAGTGGAAAGTGAAGTATGTTATGATAGGGGACAGGGCATGGCATGATCAGGTGAAACTACCACCACTTTGTTAGAGGTTCCTCCAGATGCGGTGGAAAAATGGAAAGGAGGAGGCCTAAGCATTGGGAAAAGAGAGCTTTGACCCTGGCATCCATGATAGGCTTGGGCAGACAGGAGCCAGTCCTCCTCATCCTTGCTGTAGTTACAAAGAGACACCAGACAGACACTTAGAAAACAATCATATTTAATGACAGTCCACAGGGGGCTTTTTGTTTTTTTAAAAAAATCTTTGTACACTGTACACACATTTACATGGCTTTGGAAGGTACCAGTGCTGGGATAAGGGCTTCAGGAGGAACCGAGACAGGATTGAGGTATGTTGGGGCCTCCAAAGTTTAGGGTTTCCATGTAGAAACAGAGCCCTCCCTAGCTGGTTGTAGGCCCTTTGGCATGCATCCTGGGAATGGATCTCTAGAATCACCAGCTAGCAGAGAGCCAGATCTAAACATCTACCCAGATCTGACTTCTCAGAAAAGGGCCCTGCTGGGAGACCCAGTTGCTTGGTTAGAGAAGGAGGCCAGGAGATACCTTACATACAAGCTCCAGCACTAATACCCTGCAGGAACCTTACAGTAGGAATAGAGAGAAGAGCAGATGCTGTAGTTCTCCCATCTTTGAGGGTCAGAGGTTGGAGGCCTTGAGAAGCTAAGTTTGACCATGAACTATATAGGTATGGCAGAGCCAGCCTGAGACCTCCTTCACACTTCAGTAACTCCAAAGCCTCCCTGTCTGGTCTGAGACACTTGCCAGCAGGAGACCACGACCAGCGTGGCCCTCCTGCAGTTGTCATGGTGGTTACACCTTCAGCCCACCCCACCTGAGGAAACACAGGCTCTGACCCATATCTGGTGTCCAGAGCCACAAAGATGGCTGTGGGTCAGTTATCCCGAGGGTATTCAAGCCACAGTCAGCGGAACGTGTTGGCAGGCTCAGCACAGCCAAAGAAGTCAGGGCCCACAAGGCGAGGGAAGCCCTCCAGAGCCTTCACCTTCACAGGATCAAACTTCCAGTACAGGCGGCCACGCAGGAAGTAGGCATAGCCTGAAAAGAGAAGAAGATAAGACCTGGGAAAGTGGACACTGGGTCCTGCACCTGCCTGGCTGTGGCCAGGGACAGACATGGGAGGAGGGTTGAATGGGAAAGCCTTGAATTCCCGCTGCTGAGGCTCCAAAGTTGACCTTCCAAGACCTCCTTTCCTTCCGAGGAGCCCTTCCAGGTCTAGTCTAGCAGATGCCTAGAGCCGCAGCTCAATTCCTACCTCTCAGGAAAGCATGTCCTGTCCCCTCACCTGTTTCCTCATCACCCTACTACCAACCACACCACAGAGAGACATCGCAGTGTCAGAGCTCAAGGCCACTTCAAGACTGCACTCCCAGTGGGTAACCCCATGAAAGGACACAAAAAGGATCCTGGCAGGCAAGACAGTAACTGGGCTTCAAGTTCCAGCCTGGCTGGTTGCTCATTGGTTAGAACTGGAACTGTCTAATGGGAATCTGGGCCCCATCACTGTTTACCTGTGCTGCCCTAGTCAGGGATCTCATGGCCTGAGCCTCTGTTTGTCTCTCTGGAAACTGAGTTTATAAGAGATGTTATGTCAGAAGGCATGAAGTATGAGGAGATTGGTGTTGTGGCTGAAGCATTGGCAACCCTTGTTATGTGGTGGTTATCTCACTGGGTGTGGCTGAGGGACCTGGACAAGCCCTGTATTTCTCTGGCACCCAATCTTCTCATCTGCAGCATGGAGCATAGGACTAGCCATCTCACTCCTGTGGGGAAGAGCTGGGCCTCCTGAAGTACATATGAAGGAATCCAATCACAACACTACCCTGTGCCAGCCACTGCTCAGCCCCACGCACCATCAGCATCCTGGAAGGCGGCATCGATCTCAGAGGGCACCCCTCGCCAGTCAGTAGCCCGGCGAGGCACAGGACTATCCACACGTCGAGTGCTGGGATGGAAACGCCAATAGTCCCCACCTCGGAAAAAGTAGATCTTGTTCTTCTCAGCACCCCAGACTAAGGCAGCGTGGACTGGGAACCCCGCCAGGCCCAGCTCAGAGAGGGGTGCAGGGCCCAGGACTGGCTTCTCACCGTCATATACCCAGTAGTGAGAACCTGTGGAAGAGAGGAAATTGCAAACACTGCCAAACCACCACTGCCACACTCGATCATGATGGACCTGCTCCACCACTTCCAGGGACTCTTTCCAGCCTCAGTTTGCTTATCCACAAACACTAAATCTGTTTCAGTCACCTGGGATAAGCTACAAGGAAGGCTCTATAAAGTAATACATAGCAAGATTATTCTAATTAACAGAAGACCACCTGGGCTCCCAATCTGGGCATCACAAATACCTGCTGCCCACTCCTCAGGGCCTGTGCCCTGCCACAGCAGGTCCCTGGCTATTCTGGAGCCCATGTACAAGTTTCCCATGGTCCACCTTTGTTTACGAAGTCTTGGCATCTGAAATGCTGCTTTGGCAGTTGAGAATTGAAACTCTAATCTCCAGGGTCATCAGACCCGAATCAAATCCCTACTCTCCCCTTTCCAAGATTCATCTCAAGTGAGTCCTTTCATCACCTCTGAGCCTAAGGCCTCAGCTCTAAAACTTCTGAAACTCCACCCGATGGGGTGGCTCTGGGGTTAAGTGCACTAACATACAGCCCTGCTGTGCAATATCTTCAGTGCTCTGATCTCAAGAACTGCCTCCTCTGGGAGATTCCCAGCTGGGCCTAGGGAGGAAGCCAACCTCTTACTGCCCTTGGTGTCGCTCCAGAGCAGCTTGTCTGTCACTACCCTTCACTGTGATAGTCTCGGCTCCAGGAAGTCCTGAGCTGACCTCCAACTCCTACTTACCTTGGAAGAACCAGATGTGGCCTTGGGCATCTTCGAAGGCCGCATCCACAGGGCTGGGCAGTCCTTGCCAGTGACGGGAGGCCAGGGCAGGATATCCAGGCTGTAGCCGGCCACCACGGAGTCTCCACACAAAGCCCGCCTTGAAGAAGAAGAGCTCACCTCGGATGGTGGAGACAGCATCAAAGGATACCTCACAGGCATCTGGTGGATTCTCTGGCTAGAGTGGGAGAGAGGGGTTCACACTGGAGCCACCAAGGCTAGCAGAGGTATGACACCTCCTGTCTTCCTATCCTCCCCAGTCTCACCTCCAATGGTGCAATCTCATTGGTGTCTACTCCATTCTGGGGACCCAGAGCTGTGGCCTGGGAGGTGGGGGTCTGGTGGCGCCGGCCATATAGGTGCTGGATGCCTCTGCGGTCATCTGGGCTGAGGCTCAGTGGGTAACGGAAAGTGTAAAAAGGAGACATAAGGGCCTTAGCAGCTGTCGTGTGCTGAAGCCCTAGCACATGGCCAAATTCATGAGCTGCCACCTGTAGCAGGTCTGTGCCTGGAAAAGGGAAGTAAGTAGGTCAGCCATCCTCTATCTTCTGCCATTAGCTCCAGAACTTAAGCTCAGGTCCTTGGCAAGTCCTCAGTCACTCTCTGATCTCCAGTTGCCCCATCTGGAAAAGGTGTCTTGAGTCCGTACCTTGATTGTCTCCAATAGTCCAGGTCTCATCGTAGTCAAAGTGGACATCCCCTTCTCGGTGGGTCTTGGGGAAGAAGGCATGGGCGAGGATACCCCCGGGGCCATCAAATGGAAGGTTGTCTCCATGCCAGTACCTGTGGATGGATGGGGGTATGGAGTCAGGGCTGCTGGCAGTAGAGTTTGTTCCTGAAGGGGGTCCTAGGCCACAGGTTCACCTGGTGAAGTCGATCATGATGTCAGCACGACCCTCATGCACCTCTGTGAAGGTGAGTGGTGTCACCTCGCTCCACACTTGTAAGGCCTCTGCCACCGTCTGTCGCACCTGCTCTTGTACCAGCTGCCATGGGAACCGGAGGATCCTGGGGGGAGTTGGAGGAGCCTGGACCTGGGGCAGGGAAGCCCCTGGCAACTGAGGAGGCAAGAGTTGCCCCTAGATGCCTAATGACTGTATGTATGTGAAAACCACACACGCTCTGGGTCTTGACTGCAATGAGCTAGTCTCCAAAGACACAAGATTGTGTCTTTGCATATATTTAGATGCCCACAGGTGTCTGCATCTGGTAGAAAGAACACAGTGACCATACCGCTCATTAAGGGGAGACCATGGCCCCTTGAGCCTTGTTCCTCATCTAGAAAATTCCTAATTCCAATGCTGTGCATGTCACACCAGACTGTTCTCTCTGAAGCTACATCTCAGTTTCCTTGTTACCCACCCAGGAACCTTCCAGAATACCCAGTGAGGAGCCCACCATCATCTATCCCTACTCGCCATGGTCTCTACCTGCTTGAGGCCCATGTTATGATGGTAGATTTGAACAAGCCACCTTGAAAGGACAGGGTTGTGTCCCCAGTTAAGCAGGCCCAGGTTTCTTCTAGTGATGACTGAGGTCCTGCCCCTGCTCTACAACAGGGTTTCAATTTCTCTGCATTCTAAGCTAGAGTTTTGGGGTATTGGTTCATGGATGTGTAGCCCAAGTGTGTCTCAGGAAGCAGGTATGAGGATGAAAACAGGCTCTCATACAGACCCATAGTCCTGGTCCCCTGGCCTCTGGCTCCTACCTGTAGGTGAGATCCGTCTTTTCCCAACGTCCTCCAGACAGCACAAAGCGCTTTTGTCTGTTGCGGGCATTCAGCCCATCAGGTGGGTCTGGTACACCACATCGTGGAGGTCTGAGTCTACCAGCAGAATGGGGAACCTTTTGGGCAGCAGAGGCAGGCAGAGCTGCCTGTTGAGGCTGTGTTCCCCTCCTCGCAGATTGGTGGTGGTGGATATCCTGGTTGAAAGAGTATTCACATGAGCCCTCAGGTCCTGATGGCCCACAGTCAGAGCTGTGACACTTCAGCATAGAAATGTGCAACCCAGACCCACCGTGTCACTGGAAAATGTGAGGGGCTTAAAGGGTAAGGGCACACAGCAGGACCCTTTGATCCTGGGCTAATTCTGGTTTCTTGACATCTTGTTCTAAGGCACCAAGCTTCTTCCTTTTCTCCTCCTCCTCTGTGGGCTGTCTGTCTTGAACCTATCCCCACCCAGCTGATCAACAAGGTTTGAATGGAGATGCACAGAGTAGGGGAACATGAGTCCATGAGCCCCTAACTATACTCTTCGAACCCACAGAGGTATAAAATCCCCAAAGCTTCCAAGGAAAAGCCAAGCAAGCTCCTTCTGCCCCCTCCAAATGTACTTCCTGTAGCAAAGTCATTTCCATCTTTATTTCATCTGATGTCTACTGAACTCAGACACACCTAGTCCCTATGTATATGAACAGGCTTGGCTCTTTCTCATTTTCTCAGATGCTTCCATGCCCCTCCCTCAGCCTGGAGAAACTACAGCATGGCCTTGGCTTGCTCACCTGATAAATGAGGGTGATACTCCCCTACAGTAGTGTTGATCTGATGGTGAGATGAAATGGTACATAAAAATGTGTACTTCCCATAGGTCCAAGCACCCTTCCACTAATCTACACCTCCATCCATCTGATGTCTGACTTCTAGCAAAGATGGTTTTGTTCACACACTGCCAAAGCCAGATCTGTGATCTTTCTTACAGCAAGTGTCAAGGCAGCCTTACCAGACTCTGCCACAGCTCAAGGACCTATAGATGGCAGTTCTTGCCTGAGCTTCATGCTCCCACCTTTCTGTAAGTCCTCAGAGTAGAACTTACAGTTCTTGTGCAGGAGAAAAGCAGAAGCTCAGAGAAGTTTGAAAGCCCAGTTAGATTACCCAGCAAGAGTATGGTGGGGCCAGGAGAGGATCCTGGTATCCCAGATCAAAGGCAAGGGCCTGGCTCAGGACACTGCACTAAAGCCTGGGAAGGAGGAAAGAGCTGGAGCCAGCTGGGTGATGGTGGCTCATGCTTATAATCCTAGCTAGTCAGGAGGCTGAGATCTGAGGATCATAGTTCCAAGCCAGGCCAGGCAGAAAAGTCTTCAATAAACTACTCAGAAAAAGCCAGAAAGTGGCACTGTGGCTCAAGTGGTAGAGCACTAGCCTTGAGCAAAAGAAGCTCAGGGATAGCATCCAGGCCCTGAGTTCAAGCCCCAGAACTGCCCCAAAGCCATGCTGTTTGCTAAGGTACTTGAGGCTAAGGTACTTGAGCCCGGCCTGTCTGATCTGGGTGGCTACAGTCTCCCCACAGCTATATTTGGGGCAGGAGCCCAGCCATTCTGGCTCCACACTCAGCTTCAGCCTCTGGCACCCCTCCCAGCCTCCAAGCACCCCAGAGCTGTGATCAGGTTCCCAGTCCTCCAAGCTGTTGATTTCAGATCTAAGGACACTCCACTGTGAAGGGGCCATCTAAACCACTAAGGGGACTTGAAAGGACGAGTGTGGTGTCCTGGACCAGTTTCCTCCTGGTTTCTGAGCTTGACACCAACTCTGAACCTCACTGGGCTTACTGTTAATACATCCTTATCTCTGTGGCACACTGGAACCCTGTTTGCATCTCCTCCCACGTGGGCTTAGTGCCTGAGGAAACCTCCAGCCAGTTCCACAGTCATCATCCCTCACATGAGGAAATGGAGCACTTCGCTTAGGTAACAGCTGTCAAGGAGCAAAGCACCCCCTTGATACTGTATCTATTCTGCTCAGAGTCATCTGTCCCTGGAGGGCTCAGGCTGGCCTCATTTTGATTGCAGAAGAGAAGGAAGGGGAAGTTATTAAGTAGCTGCGACTTCCAAGGCACTTTGAACTAAGGCCCAGTGAAACTCCATCATTCCTCAATAAAGTGAGAGGATAATATCTACGCTAAGGGTCACATTTAGAATGTGGATCCTAGTACTGTGTGACTTGCCACAGGTGCTTGCCACACCACCTCCCAAAGGAGAAACTGATTTCTTCTTTCTAACCCTTGGACCTTCTCAGGAAAGTACAGAGCTGTGTCATCCCTGGAGAGCCCCAAACATCCCAGAGGCCCATCAGCCTGCTCTGATTATGCCAGAAATTTCTTATTTCCTCTGCTGCCCAATGAGGCTTGGAAACAAATAAGGGGAAGATAATGGATCTACATGTCTTAGACCCACTTCTTCCCCTTCCTTCATGAGGCATCAAGTCCATGGCTAGATCTCTGGATCAGAACCAAAATATGTGGTTTTTCTCTCTCCTTCCTTCCTTCTACTTCCTTTTTTTTTATGCCAGTCCTGGGGCTTGAACTCAGGGCCTGAGCACTGTCCCTGACTTCTTTTTGTTCAAGGCTAGCACTCTACCACTTGAGCCACAACGCTACTTCTGGCTTTTTCTGCTTATGTGGTGCTGAGGAATTGAACCTGGGGCTTTATGCATGATAGGTGAGCACTCTACCACTGAGCCACATTTCCAGCCCCTTCCTTTCTCTTTTGCTAGCACTGAGGCTTGAACTTGGGGCTTGGGCACTGTTCCTTAGCTTGTTCACTCAAAGCTGGCACACTTAGCATTTGAGCAACAATTCCATTTCCTGGGTTTTCATTTTTTGTGTGATGATTAATTGAAGATAAGTCCCCTGGAGTTACCTGCCTGGGCTGGCTTTGAACTGTGATCCTCAGATCTCAGCCTCCTGAGTAGGAAGGATTACAGGCATGTGCCACCAGCGCCTGGCTAGCTGAGCTGAAAAGCTTAGGGTCTGAAAGCCTATTTCTATGTCATGGCGAGCCTGGGTAAGCCACTGTCTTCTTACAGCCTAACTTTCTCCACCTATCAAATGAGGACTGTGTCAGAACAAAGAGCTAAGTGTCATTGCTCTGCAATGGCTCCTATAGCACCTGGCACAAAGAAGGGCTCTTACCTGCCTCCGCTCCTCCTGTAGGTCCTCCTCTCACACACTTGGGAATCTCTTCTCCCCAAATTCTTGGTCCTCTTAGGACTATTAAGATCCAATGAGGTGGAGTGGTGGCACAGAGCACCCCTAACCTCACCTATAGCCCTGAAGAGCTTGGGGTTTACCATCACCCTCTATCTCAGAGGATGAACCAACTCAGAGAGGTCACAGACTTTACCCAGGGTCACACAGCAAGTCAGGCAAAGAGCTGGACCTGGATTTGGGGCTCATGCCTCCCTCTCCAAAGCTCTCCTTCATGCCTACCCTCCTGCTCTTGGATTGTCTCCAAAACTCACATTCCTGAGAAGCATTTCTGTTTCTAGTGCATTCCCTCCCCTGGGCCAGTAGCCTCTGTTGGCCTACCCAGGGGAGGGGCCTGTCTCACTCTACCCCACCCTCTTCTGGACCAGCAGCCACTGTCCCCAGCCTCAGACCACTCAAAAAATGTCTTGGCTAACCCAGTTTCCTGGCACAGCTCAGAGGCCTATCATCTTCCAGTTCAGATAATGAGATGTACCAGGTAAAGCGAAAATAAGGGAGGACCCAGGCTAGCAAAACACAGAGGAAGGCCAGGCTGGTTGAGTGCAATTCTTGGGTTTCCATTTGTTTTTGGTGCAATGGAAATAATGAATCCCAATTATGCTTTCTGCTGTCAGTAGGGAGCCATCTTGAGAGCAAGATCCTTTGTTAGGCTGTGAGTAAGAAACCAGGGCATCACTACTCTATTCTACACCCAGATTGTCCTCCTGTGGGGCTCAGAGAGCGCAGATCTACTGCCCAAGCCACACAACCAGTAGGTACAGGGTCTGTCCTATCTTTCCCTCTCCACACCCTGGCTGGGGGGAGGAGAGCGGGAAGCCAGCTTTGTCCCATTGGGCTTTTATCAACCCCTGAAAGCTGGGAACTGGGATGGGTAAATATTTACAGAGTTCTTCTGGTCCTGCTGACAGCAATTTAGGGGATAAACACATTGGAGGAAACTCCAAATGGCTCCTTGTGTGTCTGCAGAGTGACAGACAGCACAGCTCATACCCACTCTGGACTGCCTCCAGTCTGAGCATTTAGCTCTAGGTAGAGAGGCAGCTACGGGTGATGCCTGTCTCCAGTGTGTCTAGGATCACCTCATCTAATTCCTCCACTGCCCAGGAGTAGGCACTGTTGCCACAGCCCATCCTATCCCCTCAATGTGTGGCAACTGGGTGAGGTTCTGGGGAGGGGGAAAGCTTGGTGTCAGACTCAGCTCTCTTGGATTCCTGATCCTACGGGTTGAGGCATCCTCTTCCACTCTACCCCACCTTTCCCATCCCTTTCAACATTCCCATTGCTGGACAAAGCTGGCTTGCATAGAGCCAGTGTGCCTGGACAGAGGGACCCGTCCTGGGACTGGTCACACTCTCTGTCCCCAATCACTGAATTGTTTAGATCGTTAGGTTGTGAGGCTGGGGGGGGGGGGGGGGCGGGACCAGGTCTTGGAGGGTCCCTGCAGATCTGTTGTGGTCCAGCCTCTCTCTCCCTCCCCAACCATCCTATGACTGGTGCCTCTAAATCCAGCTTTGAGGGACAGGGCAGGTACTGGACACAAAGGGCACACAGACACACACACACAGACACACACACACACACACACACACACACACACACCCTTATTACAGTTCCTCCTCTCCTCAATCTGTTCTTCTCTCTTACCTGAACTTTCTCACCACCTCCGAAGTCTACATTCTCTCCTTCCTCTCTCCCTACCTCCTTGCCCTGGGGGGGGGGGGGGTTCTCAGCCACCCACTTTCAGTACCCCAGGCCTCCCCCCCACCATACCCTCTCCCCACCTGATGATCACACACAATGTCACTATCTAACTCTCGTTCTCCCGGGGGTCAGCTCTCCCACGTTTGCCTTCCTCGAGTGCCCGGGGGCGGCAGCTCCTCCAGGTTCACATCCCCTTAACCCCTCCCGTCCAACTCACTCCCCGTCTCACGGCACACCTGGCGGGGCTAGGCTGACACTTGCCTAGGAAGGGCCCCGCTTTGTTCCCGCTACCTCCCCCAGCACGAGCACCTGGGGCTGCGGCGCGAGGAGCCGGTGTGCGAGTCACCGGCCAGGCGGCCGAGGCTGCGCAGGCTCTGCTTGCGCCCCGCCAGGGACGGGAAGCTCACTAGGACACCCGCCGGGGATCCAAGAGGCCTTCAGCATCCCCCGCTGCGCCCGGATACCAGGGGGCGCCCCCGGGGGTTCCGTGTGGCCAGCGGGCCCCAACCTGTGTGCCCGGCCGTCCCCTCGGGGAGGAGCGGAAAGCCGGCGGCGAGCACTCACCGGCGGCCGGGCTCGGGCCAGCAGCGGCGGCCGCGGGAGCAGCAGCAGTAGCAGCAGCAGCAGGAGGAGGGCGCGCGGGGCCGCGCCGCGGAGCCCGGCGGCCCTAGCCATCCGCCCGGGGGCTGCTGGGCCTGCTGGGCCGCGCTGGGCCACCGCCCCTTATAGCCTCTGCCCCGCCCCACCGGCCCACCCCGGGCCCGCCCCCCCGCCGCCTTTTGTTCTAAGCTCTCCCCGCCGGCGGCCGGCGCCCCGGCCGGGGTGGGGGAGGTGGCCCGGGAGGGGTTGGGCTCCCAGAGTTTGGGTGAGAATCGGGGGAGCGGAGTCGGGTTTCACTCCGGTCGATTCCGACCCCCCACCTTGGGAAGCCTCATTGTCCCACAGAGTCTCCGTGGGGGCCTGACCTCCGACCTCCAGTGACAGGTGGTTCTGAAACCCAGGAACAAGTTCCCCGGCCTCTCTCTGGACTCCCCCCTAGCCCAGCCGGATGGAAGATGCCATAATAGCTCCTGTGGGGAAAGTGTGTCCCGGGGGAAACTGAGGCATGGGACAGGTTAACCAGCCTCTCACCTTGCAACAGACCTGACACAATTTATAGATGGAGAAACTGAGGATCAGAGATGGGCTAGACTTTTCCTTACCAACGCACAGGAGGAAGTGTTAGAAGACCCCCCCCCCCCCCAAGCTGGTCCAGCAGGGCGCAGGGAGGGGTCGTAGAAGGGTGTCCCTAGGGGACTGGAGGTCCTGGCTGTTCCCTGATCAGGGCACAATGACCCCTCCTGACTTCCAGGGCCAGCTACATCGGGCAGGGGCAAGAGGTGGAGAGAATCAAGGGAGGGAGAGGTGTCCATATAATGGAAGAGATTCTCCCTTCTCATCTCCTGGACAATCTGCCCCTTCTCCAGTACCCTCAAGAGTGAAGATTTAGATGGTGGCTTCCTCCCATCCTGGCAGATAGGGCTCCAAGCAGCTGCAAAGTAAGGCTGCCAGCAGCCTGGGCAAAGAAAGAGAAGCTGAGACGTGTGTGTGTGTGTGTGTGTGTGTGTGTGTACTTCTCAGCTTCTCCAAAAAGACTCCACAGAGACCCCTGCAGGGTGAGGAGGAGCAAGACAGCAGTGAGTTTTATACCTAAACTATCAATTCTTTTCTTTAAAATGTCTTCCCTCCCACTTCCCTCCCAAACTGGGGCTTCAACTCAGGGTGCTTGTCCCTTAACTTTTTCGCTGAAGGTTGGTGTTCTATCACTTGAGCCACAGCTCCTTCCGGCCTTTTAGTGTTTACTTGGAGATCAGAGTCTCACAAACTTTCCTACTCCAGCTGGCTTTGAACCTCAATGATCAGATCTCAGCCTCCTGAGTAGCTCAGATAAAATGAGGCAGTGCCTGCCTCAGCCTCCTCTAAGCAATATTGAAACAAGAGTTTGGTGAGAAATTCATACAGATGAATTCTGATACAGATGAAAACAGCATTAAGAAAAAAGGAAGCATTTGTATAAGTACCTTAACATGGTCTTGAGTGTACCCAGGGGTGCATAAAAATCCTTTGGGGGGAACCTACAAGCCACAAGTCACCACCTCCAGTATGGAGAGGGAGAGGGTCCCATCACTAATGGCCAACAGTGCACTTAGCAGGATGGCTGGTCACAGCCAGATTCTTACAGGAGGAATACCTGGGTAAACCTTGTAGGGTGGTTGCATTTGGCCAATGGGAACCAGGTGATCAGGGACTTCATGGGCATGAGAAGGCTGGTGTAAACTGGGCACATCTTGGAAGAGGGAATGGCTTATTCTGCAGAGTAGCTGAAAAGAATAAATGTAAGAGCACAAGAGTGGGCATGACCTTCATGTATAGTAGTACAAAATAGCTGTGCAGTGTATTGGGTCCTGGCAGGCATCCTGCCCCCCTTCTCTTATTCACTCACAGAGGGACTGACTTCTGTTTTCGACTTTGTGATCGAAGCCCCAGTCTTGGAGTCTCTTGCTTTGATGATTTTCCAGTCGCTACGTAGCCAACTTCCTAGGGTAGGGGAAACAAGTCAAGATCCCTCCCAGTTCTTACCTAAGGGTCATAATATGATCACATCAAAGCCAGGTTTTGGTGGCTCACACCTGTAAGCCTTGCTACACGGGAGGCTGAGACATGAGGATCACAATTCAAAGCCAGCTGGGCAGGAGAGTCTGTGAGACTCTTATCTACAATTAACTACCAAAAAAGCTGGAAGTGGAGCGGTGGCTCAAGAGACAGAGTGCTAGCCTTGATCAAAAAAGCTAAGGGCGGGCTGGGGATATAGCCTAGTGGCAAGAGTGCCTGCCTCGGATACACGAGGCCCTAGGTTCGATTCCCCAGCACCACATATACAGAAAACGGCCAGAAGCGGCGCTGTGGCTCAAGTGGCAGAGTGCTAGCCTTGAGCGGGAAGAAGCCAGGGACAGTGCTCAGGTCCTGAGTCCAAGGCCCAGGACTGGCAAAAAAAAAAAAAAAAAAAAAAGCTAAGGGCCAGCTCCCTAGACCCAAGTTCAAGCCCCAGTACCAGAACAATAACAAAAATGAATAATGTGATCATGTCACAGTTACCCAGCAAATACCATATAAACTGAGTTCCTTCCTGAAGGGACAGGAAGCATTCTAAATTCATTCCTCTGGCCTCACCTTAATCTGGAAGGTGCTGAAATCGTCAGTCCTTAGGATTTACATCTATGGTGTGGTTTGAATTTAGTTCGAGCAAACCGCTCTAGACACTCGGGTGGTACAGCTGATGCAGTGAACGCATTGCTTGAATGTCGCATAACAAGACACTGTCAGGGTCCAGTATTGCATCTGTGGGACCAGGGGCGAAGGGAAGTGGGCCAGAACCAGCTCGGGAAGTACAATGGAGTCGAGGTCACGCGTAAGGAGGTCTCAGGGCTGGTTGGCACTGCTGGAGGTAGTCAGCGAGGAGAAAGTCAAAGCGGGGTTCAGACGCCCCCTCGTGGGCATTCTGGGTCGCTGCGTGTCTTCCCTGGCGGAATCCTTTCTCGACCCGGAGGACGCGCATGCTCGCCGTCAACCTCGGTCTGGTGAGACGGAACACCGAGCAGAGCACAGACCTAGTCTGACGTCCCCTCCCCAGATGACCTCAGCCGGTCGCCCCTCACTGGAGGATCCGCACGAACCACTGACGCCACTCCCACAGCCTCACTATGGTCCCAAGAGAAGACCTGACATTGCTGGTTTGTGACTTTGGCCGGTGTCCCCAGGACAGTCCCACCCCGAGCCCGAGCAGGGAGGGCGCCGGGGTGCGCTCGGCTCGCGTAGGGGGCGTGCCCAAGAGGCCCCGCCCAGGCCCCGCCCCCAAGCGACACGTGCGGGGGCTTCCAGTCCCGGTGACCGAAGCGCCGCTGGCGACCCTCGCTGTCTGCGGCTGACTTGGGCTCCACCGCCACCACCATGCCTCGGGGAAGCCGCAGCGCGGCTGCTCGGCCAGCCAGGTGTGAGGGGCCCCCGAGTCCCGTGAGGAAGGGGGAGGGAGAAGCGTGGGCATCCCACAAGGGCATCCGCGGAGTGACCTTGGGTGCTACCTCGCCATCTTGGCGGGGGAAGGAGCGCCGAGCGCAGCCACCACGAGCTCAAGACCGAGCTCTCCCCCTTCCCGGGGAGTCGCGGGGGGTTGTTCCCAGGACCCGCAGACCCTTCAGGGCCCTGGCTTGGGATCTGGCCAGAATTAATCTTGCTTCGCCATTCCCTCCTCCTGCAGCCGTCCGGCCGCAACGTCTGCCCATCCCCCCGCGCACCCACCACCCTCGGCTGCCGCTCCCGCTCCGGTTCCATCGGGGCAGCCGGGCCTCATGGCGCAGATGGCATCCACAGCCGCTGGGGTGGCCGTGGGGTCGGCGGTGGGACACGTCGTGGGCAGCGCTCTGACTGGAGCCTTCAGTGGAGGAAGCTCAGAACCTGCCCAGCCTGCCGCCCAGCAGGTGAGCTGGAGCAGGGCCCAGCCCAGGAGAAACAAAATTCACTCAAGGTCACACAGGGGACTGCTGAAGCACCAGGTTCAGGGCTGTGACCAAGGAGGGTCCTATTCCTCTCTGCTCTTAGGCTGGTGTGTGTGTGTGTGTGTGTGTGTGTGTGTGTGTGTGTGTGTGTGTGTCCTTGTCCTTCTGTCCCTGGCAGGCTGCCCTTGTTCCTCCCTTAAAGGCAAGCTCTCTGGGCTCCCAGTGACTTAACACCAACCAGCCCTTTAAAGATAGGGTACAGTTCAGCTCAGATGGGCTTGAAAACTTGCCCAAGGACACTTAACCCTAGTGGAAGCAGGATGCAGAATTTCCCAAGCGCTTATTTTCCTCACCCAGACCCAATATTGTGACTGCTGGACCCCAAGGCTGAAGGCCAGTTCATAACACAGCTCCTGTTCCCTGATGACCTATCTCCCACTGAGGCTCTATTTGTCTTGAGCCAAATCCAAATTCAGCTTAGCATCTGGGTAAAGGGTCATGAAGATCAATGTGGCTGAGCCAGGACAGTCCTAGAATGCTGGGGGTGGGGGTTGTACTCAGAGCATGGTACAGGGCTTTTCCTTCTGCACAAGTGTCTTCCTCTCTTCTCTTCCTTCCTTTTCTTTCTTTTGCTTGAATTTAAGGCCTGGGTGCTGTCCCTTAGTTTGTTAAACATAGTGTAGCACTCTTATCACTTAAACCTAAGCTCTATTTCTGGCTTTTTGGTGGTAAATTGGAGATAAGAGTCTCATGGACTGCCTGGACAGGCTTTGAACCTAGATCTTCATATCTCAGCCTCCTAAGTAGCTAGGATTACAGGCACAGGCCACTAAGTACCCAGCAACAAAAATAGTTTTGAAGCAGCAGATTTTAGAAGGCTGTTGCTACTGGGCTCATCATGTTTCATGGCTATAGAAGCTGTGGCACAAGCTGACACTGCATCACCCAACCTGCCTGGTACCCTAGGGGAACTGGGCTGGGGATATGGAGAGGGGCAGGAAGCCTCCTGCTTTGAAACTCACCTCTGGGTAGCAATCCTGAGCTGACCCTGCTGTATTGTCTATCCTAGGCTCCTGCTCGTGCTGCCCCTCAGCCCCTACAAATGGGGCCATGCTCCTATGAGATCAGACAGTTCCTGGACTGTTCGACCACTCAGAGTGACTTGTCCCTGTGTGAGGGCTTCAGTGAGGCCTTGAAGCAGTGCAAGTACAACCATGGTGAGCAATTGGATCCCAATCCTGATAGGAGTTGGGAGGGGTGAACCTTCTTCTTGCATATGCAGGGGGATCACCAATGTATGTTCTCTCCTCTTCCTGTTGTCCCCCACAGGTCTGAGCTCACTTCCTTGAAGAGTCCTGGGACATAGGCCTACATTCACCCCATCCCCTCACCGACAGCCGGACCATGACAATAGATTGTAGCTGGCATTGGGAGTAAGGAAGAAGTTTCTCACTCCACGGATAACACAAAACAAAGACATGCAATTAAAAAGTTTATTTTAAATCACAAACTGGTATATGCCCTCTTGCTGGCCTGTCTGCCTGGAATACCCTGCCTGTTCAGCGGTCAATGGAAATAGATATAGGTATGCTGGAAGTCAAGAGAAGAGCCTTGTTTTCATCTGTACTCTAGCCAATGATACTTTGGGCAGTCCAAAGTAGAATGATGATTAGCCAGACCTTGTGGCTCATGCCTGTAATCCTAGCTACTGAAGATCACAGTTGGAAGCCAGTCTGGGCAGGAAAGTCAATGAGATGCTTACCTCTAATTAACAACCAGAAAATTGGAAGTGGACTGTGTCTTAAAGTGGTAGAATGCTAGCCTTGAGCAAAAAAGCTCAGAGGCATTAGCAGATGATCCCCAAGGGCATCAGACTGGCTGGTTGTAATCTCAGGAGATTGTTGTCTTTGCCCACACGGACACTGCCCCCTTCACCCTTGTTTCTGCCTGGGCCCCTTTCTCTGTATCTACATTTTAAGGGTCTCCCCAAGAGTCTCATATTCTGTCTGTGACCTTGCCCCTCTAGCTGATGCAACTTCTCAGTAATTCCAGATTCTGAAAGAGGAGTTCTCTTGGGCTGCTGTCAGTTTGTAGCTGATCACATGAGGCAGAGGTTACAGCCAGTTCCCTTAGATCTAAGTCCAGCTTGGCCACTTGGCTATAGTGTGTCAGGTCACAGGGCCTGTTGGGACAGAGGAATAAGCCCTTCATACTCAGTACGGGCTGTTCTATCACATACACTCACTGAGTTCATTCAGCAGTTGTGCACTGAGCACTTTCTATATTTCACACTCTATTCCTAAGCACTGAAAGCACTCCTGCTCTTAGTCCAGCCAAGCAGTAGAACATCTGGATACAGATGTTGTGTGGGTTTGGTATTGAGGGTTTGCCTCTCAGCATGCCTTGTGTCTGGCCCCAGGAAGTGATCCCATTTTGGAGTGTATCTTTCTTTTTGCTCATACCTTCTCTGTACCTGGCTCCAGCTAGCGGGTCTTGGATGGTATGGAGCCTACTCTTCGGGACCTTGAAGGGGGGTCTTGCTCCTGGAGGCCATTCCTAGTGCCCAGGCGTCTCCTTGGGCTGTTGCCCATGGCAGGGAGACCTGACAGCCAGCGCAGCTCCTCTGGAAGACCCAGGATGCCCTGCTGGTGAGAGCTGGGAAGACCCAGGAAGTTCTGCTGGCATGTACCCTTTTCTAATTCAACCCTAACACTCACCTGCCAACTCTGGACTCTGGTCATCCAGGTTTTCCAACAGGGACTCATAGCAGTTGGGGGCTCCATCCTCTCCCTCTGTGGAGTATTGAGAAAGGACAAATGACTCCCTGTCACTCTGACTGAATGCTGGGGGGATTGGGGAGGCTGGGAAGGGTATTGGGACCCCACTAAGGTAGGGGGGTGGGGCAGGGCCTTGAATGGTCTGTGACCTGCTGTGACTCTTACATTCCACCATAGCTATTAAGGAGAGTGTTGGTCCCACTTACTGATGATGCGCACCAGGATATAGGTCCTTCGCTCCTGCAGCAGGGAACTACCCATAGAAGGGGTGGAGGAGGTCTCCAGGCCCTTATCCAGGCTCACTAGATGCCCATCCTCAGCCAAGAGGGCGATGGTCACTGGGAGGACATGGAGAGGGGCTGAGCAGAGCTGGCACTCCTGCCTGGGGGTCCCACAGCTACTCTTCCCCAGACCTTTTCCTGACTCCTCACCATCTGGGGGGATCTGCCCCCTCTGCTTCAGGTGGGCAGTGAGGGTCACTAGGCTGCACCAGGGATTCACCAGCTCCCAACAGCCGGCTGTGAGGAGGAGAGAGCAGAAGTGAGCTGGCAGGATACCCTGCTGTCCTCTCTATCCCCTCTCCAGTGCGGCAAGTGAGACTAGCAGCTAGGTCTGGGTAATGGGCACAATAGCCCAGACAACTGCGGCCTACCTGCTCTGGAGACCTATCCACTTCTGCCTAGAGATGGGATTGGACCCACCAGACGGGATCCCTAGAATTGGCTAAGCCCCCGTTAGCGCCACCCCCCCCCCATCCCCACCCCCGGCCCCATCCCTGCATTAGGACAGCCCCCTGGCGCTAACCACGCTTCTCAGGTCCTCCTCCGGGCACTGCAAACCCACCCCCTTCCAGGAGGGTGGGGTGGGGTGGGGAGGGTGGATGGAAGGAGGGACGGGATTGCAAGAACTGCTTCAAACTTCAGCGGCCGTCTGTGCTCCGGAAGCCCGGCCTGGAGTGAAGCGGATCACGCAAGGCTGGGCGGCACTGTGGCGGGCTCGTCCGGATGGGACAGGCTTAGGCGTTCTCTTTGCCTCCTCAATGCGGCCCCCTTCCCCAAGCCTCTGTTCCCCTCGTCTGTACAGCTCCTTCCTCTACCTCCCGGAGCCTGGCCTCTGGGTGTGCTTCCCGGTTTCCATGGCTCCCCTCCCCACTTACCTCCATACTTCACGGTGATGAACATGGCCTACAGCGGGGATGTAGGCAGACCCGAACCCCGAATCCCGCCACAGATTTGAGCTCGGCTCCCGGGTGGGACCCTGCGGAGACGGGTGCTTGAGAGGGTGGCTCAGACTCCGGCTCAACCCCCTGCTCCGACCAGCGCCTCTGGACCCCGTCTTCCTTCTGCCTCTTGCTGGGTCCGCTCCCCAGCGGGTCTCCACGGCAGCGCAGGCCGCCAGTCTAGACGGGAAACGCCTGACCCCGAGTATCCAGGAGACGGCCCGACGGGGCGGGCGCTCCAGCCGGCGCCGGGAGATGCGGGATGCCTTCCAGGGGAGGGGGAGCTCTCTTCAGGGGTCTTTTTCCTGTCTCCCGCAATTCTAGCTTTTTTCTTCTGTCCTTGTTTCTTTCTTTTTGGCCATGGGGCTTGAACTCAGCACCACTCCGGTTTTCTGATGATTAACTGGAACCAAGACTCACCGACTTTCTTGCCCCGGATGGCTTTGAACGGCGATCCTCAGATCTCAACCTCCAGAGATGAGGGTACTTGTCTGAGGAACCCGGGTGAATGAATCTGCTAGGATTACAGGCGTGAGCCACCAGCACCTGACTAATTTTGTTTTGTTTTGTTTGTTTCCAAGATAGGGTCGTGCTAACTCTGCCCAAATTAATTTCAAAGTCAAGGTCCTTCTGCCTTGGTTTCCCAAACCAAGCAAGTAGCTTGGATGACAGGAATGCACCACCATAGTCAGTGTTTCCTAATTTTAGCCAATCTCATAAAACCATTATAGCTCCAAAGCAGATTCCTTTGTACTACTCTGAGGTTGGAAAAGTTGCCAGCATAAAAATGGAATCCCTTTTGTTACACCTTAGCCTCTTCCCCTTCCTCTAATAACTAAACTAGAGCTGGGAAATGAGAGGAGGAAATCTCCTGTACATCTGATAACAACAGTTATTCACAAAAGGATCTGCCAGAACCACAACATTGCACAAAGGCCACTGAAACCTTACACAGAAATCCTTTTACAAGGGTGTCTGCCCAACAACTGTGTGTTTAATCTTAGACAGAGGCCACTCTTGTTACTGATCTCAGTAGCCAAGGATTATTGTTTCAAACTACTGTATGTAGTTCATTTCACCTTTAAAAACTTCCTCTTGGCCAGGTACTGTGGCACAGGACTACAATCCCAACTATTTGGAGGGGCGAGGGGGGGGGCATCAAAGATAGCCTCACCATTTAAGGCCAGCTGGACAGAAAGTTAATGAGACTAATTCAATCAACATCTGGTTTAGCATGGTGGTTTGTGTCTGTAATTCCAGCTACATGGGAGGCATAGGTAGGAAGGCTGCCTTCCATAGCTGACTGGGCAAAAAAGACCTATCCAAAAGTAACTAAAGCAAAAAAAGCTAGGGAAGGGGCTTAAGTGGTACAACAAGTATAAGACCTTGAGTTCAATACCAAGTATCAATACCAAAAAACTTTCTCTTCGATGCTGGGCACTGGTGGCTCACATCTGTAATCCTAGCTACTCAGGAGGCTGAGATCTGAAGACTGAGGTTTGAAGCCAGCCTGGGAAGGAAAGTCTGTGAGACTTACCTCCAATCAATAAGCAAAAAGCCAGAAATGGAGCTGTGGCTCAAGGTGGTAGAGCATAGCCTTGAGCAAAACAGCTCAGGGGCAGCACCCAGGCCTTGAGTAAAAGCCCCAGGTTCGAAGCCAGCTTGGGCAGAAAGTCTATGAGATTCTTATTTCAATTACCTACCAACAGAAGCTATAAGTGGAACAGTGGCTCAAATGGTAGAATAGTAGCCTTGAGCAAAAAAGCTTAGGGACAGTGCCCAGGCTCTCAGTTCAAATTCCAGGACTAAACACCATTTGTTTTTGAAAAACAAAACACCATCTTCCTTAATCTTCTTGAATAACTTACAATTTATTATAGAACAGACATTCCTATTTCAATATAATTGTCTTCCTAAGTAAACTTAATCTTTAGACATCTGTAATTGTTATTTAGTCCACCCCTACCCCTGTCATCCACTGTTCTGTTTGTTCTTGTTATTTGTTATTTGTTTTTTTTTTTTTTTTGCCAGTCCTGGGGCTTGTTTTTTTTTTTTTTTTTTTTTTTTTTTTTTTGGCCAGTCCTGGGCTTGGACTCAGGGCCTGAGCACTGTCCCTGGCTTCTTTTTGCTCAAGGCTAGCACTCTGCCACTTGAGCCACAGCGCCACTTCTGGCCATTTTGTATATATGTGGTGCTGGGAAATTGAACCCAGGGCTTCATGTATGCGAGGCAAGCACTCTTGCCACTAGGCCATATTCCCAGCCCTGTTATTTGTTCTTTTGTTCCTGCTTTTTCCATAATATCATGTAAATGGAATGACACAGTTTGGAACCTGCTGCATCTTTCATTCAGTGTGATGCAGCCAAAGTCATCCTTTCTTTCTTCCTCTCAGTTCCATTGTCTGGATGTCCTACAGTTGGTTGATCTACTCACTTATTGTCTTTTTGGCTTATTTCTAGTTTGGGGAAATTATGAACAAAACTAGTATAAACATTTTCCTGCAGGTTCTTGGGTAAACAGAGATTTTCATTTCTATGGCCTAGTAAATACCACCAGAGGGACTGCTGGGTCATCGGCTGAATGTAGGGTTTAACTTCAGAAGACAAAGCGAATGTGTTTTCCAGTGAGGCCCAGCTACTTTGCATTGTTCTACTTTTGTCTTATCTCAGGGCTTTCCAGACCCACAACAATCTAGGAATCCACAAACATTTGTGGATTAACAGCTCTTCTGCTTCTATTTTTCTCTATTTTCTTCCTTCTTTTTGTTTTTGTCATCTGCTGGGTATCAAACCCAGGACATGATGTGCACTAAGTAGGGAGGTAAGTGTGTGTGTGGCCATACTCAGAGGCATGAAAAGTTGGGTGAAGGGTGGCACACTCAGCTACATCCCCAGCCTAGCTCTTGCCACCAACCGGTTTCTTATATTTTTCTGTCTCTCTTCCTTTTCTCTGTTCCCTTCTTTTCCTTCCCCCTCCCCTCCTCCTCTTTCTCTTTTTGGTTGTACTGGGATTTGAAGTGAAACTTACTCAAGGTGGAGCTCTTCCGCTTAGCCACATCTCTAACCTTCTCTTTTATATTTTTAGGACAAGGTCTTCCTTCCTACCCTGGTACATGCTTGAGCCACCTGCTTTTAAGCTTCCTGCATTGTTTCTGAGATCACAGGTGTTAGCACTCTGTTCTGCTTCCCTTCTGTGGAGATGGATCTCTTGGGCTTTTCTGGCCGAGTTGGTCTCCAATCTCAATCTTCTCATTCTCAGCCTTTCAAATAGCGTAGGATGATAGGCATGAACCCTGGCACCTAGCTGGATCTCCTTTGTTTCTGGCTCTATGGTCTTCCTGTATTATTCCTTTAATTGGATTTTTTTTTCTATTTCTGTCTTCTTCATTCTTTCTCTTTGCATTTTTCCCTACTGCCTTCCCTCTATCTTCTTCTGTGTCCTGCCCTGCCCACCCCCCCTTACCAAACCCTTCTTGAGTGCTAAGAGGATTATCTCTGTAATTTGACTGTCTTGTCCTCTGGGAAGATTTCTGGATGGCAAGATAGGATGGGTGGATCTTCCAGGCAACTCACCATTGGTTCATTCTTTCACTGAATCAGCACTTTTCTTTTTCTTGAATGGCCTCTGTTCTCACCTGTAAAAGGGACTGCACACTATGATCTAGCAAGGTTGTTGTAAGGGTTAAAAGTCCTAACACTTTTTTTGTTGTTACTGTTGTGTTGAGACAATATTTCACTGTGTAGCTCAGTATGGCCTCAAACTCACGATTCTCTAGCTTCAGACTTCTGAATGCTGGAATTAGTAGTGTCATGTCTAACAGAAATATACTAGTGTTAAAAAAATCATCTTTAGGACTCGAGGTTCTTAAGTGGCAGAGTAGGTACCTGCCTAGCATGTTCAAACCCCAATAGTGCCAGAGGTTGTAGTGATGAAACAGCACGGAGGAAACAGGCCTTTATTTTGCAGATCACAGCTCAGGAAGCACTAAGGATGGAGAGTTCAATGCCAGAGTCCAGAGCCAGACACACAAAGAAAAGGTCATTCCAGGCCTTTTACAGCTCTGTTAGTGACTACTAAGTCAGGGGCTCATCTTCAGTGCTACCATAGAGAAAGGAACCTTTAATTCTGAGTGTCATGGAAATCCTTCATGAGGTGTCAGGAATGGAGTGAGATACCCAAGAGGGCTTTGTAACCTCCACCAAGATTGCTCAGCTCAGAAGGCTTCAGTTAAAGAGAGCTGTTAATATATCAGTCTTAAAGGGACATGCTAGAGCTAAGCTAGAGCACTTAGTAAATGCAGTCAGTGTGTTCAGCACTGAGCCAACAGAGCTACTATCTCTACTACCTTCTAGCTTCCAACGTGTTCCCAGATGGGAAAATAGAGGCACATGGAGAAGAAATAACTTGTTTGAAACCATGCAGCAAGTAACATGTCTGAAACCTTGGGTTTAAATCCCAAGGTTGTAAAGCACCACAGCTGTCCTCTTTGTGGCAAGTGAAAGAGGTGAACAACGTTAAGGATGCCGAGGATATGAAGCCTCTAGAACTTTTACCCAGCTGGTGAAAGTGAAGCTAGTGAGAGTGAACCCTGAAAGTGCTAAAGTGAAAAGTACACATTTCCCACTGTTATGACCAGGGTTCAGGGGCCCCCAAAGACCACCAAGGAGCCGATTCTGATGCAAGTACACGAGAGTCTTTATTGCAAGCTCGAGCCTGGACTCACAACCTTCACCGACACAGTGGATCTGGATTGAGAGCCCCGCCCTTCTATCTAGCCGGGTTTTTTATAGGGTTGTCAGGGGCATTTTATGCATCTTAGTATCATGCAGCAAATTATAACATGCCGCAGGAAAATAATAAAACAATTCTAAAAGCTGTTGGTGCGACCAGTAGGGGGTACAGGTCTGGAATAGGTGGTTGGTCAGCTCATGGGGGTGGTGACCTAAGCTTGATGGTCTGGGCCCCATGACATACGTGCCATCCTTCACGGCTGTCTAGCTGTTATCTTGCCTGAAGGAGTAGCTAGACCTTGAGGCCTTATCCGCCACCTGCGGCTGAAGCTGGGGAGGTTACCACACAAAAGGAGGTTTGAGACATGTTTCCCAGAGTCTAAATCCTTGGCATTTTCTTAGAATAGCTAACAAGGAATAACATTGTTAATAGTTGGCTATGGCTGAGAAGGACTGATTTTAACTCCTTAGGTGTGGGGAAGTAAACAGCAGTTTTATTCAAGCTCAATTATTTAGGCAGGGCCATAAGTGCATTTTGAATAATGACTCCACTGACTTCTGGCTACCTAAATTATTTAGATTGTATTAATATTTTGTCTAGGCCTTACACTACCAGTCTTGGATGTCTCTCCAGAAAGAGAGACAGAGAAAGAAGAAAGGAGAGGGAGGGAGGAAGGGAGGAAGGGAGGGAGGGAGGGAGGGAGGTAGGGAGGAAGAGAGAATAGGTATCTCTTTTGATTGGCAGAAATGGCTGTAGCACTTTTATTGGGTGTGGCCAATGACCAGAAATCCTCTAGTGTCTAATAGCAGGACAATGGCTAAACCAATTGTGATGTGTTCACATAAGAAGTTACATACAGTTATGAGAATGAATACCATGCAGACACACTCACATGAATGACTCATATTGTTGGATAAAACATGGAGGTAGGCATGTTCACATGCACACACACATACACACACACAGACAAAACATATACTGCCATTGCATTTAGAGTAGAGTTTCTAAAGCAGGCAAAATTAACTTGATAGGTGGTGTCAGTGGTTCACACTTATAATCCTAGCTACTCAAGAAGTTGAGATCTGGAGGACCACAGTTCAAAGCCAGCGTAGGCAAGAAAAATGTACAAGGCTCAATTTCCAAAATAACCAGCAAGAAGCTGGTCTTGAAGCCTGGATCAAGTGGGGGAAGTGACAAAGTTCCAATGATAACTTCTCTTAGAGGTTGTTAGTTTTCTGTTACCACCTAACAAATACCTAAGGCACTTAACTTTTTTTTTTTTCTTCAGCCATGGGACCTGGGCCTTGTCCCTGAGCTTTTTCCACTCAAGGCTAGCTAGCACTTTACCACTTGGAGCCACAGCTCCGCTTCTGGTTTTCTGGTAGTTAATTGGAGACAAGGGTCTCCCAAACTTTCCTTCCTGGGCTGGCTTTGAACTGCAATCCTCAGATCTGAGCCTCCTGAGTAGCTAGGATTACAGGTGTGAGACATCAGCACTAGGCAAGGCACTCAATTCATAAAGAGAAAAGAGTGTTTCATTTCACTGTGTGGGAGGTTTCATTTCTTGATTGGCTGTTCCTGTTGCTACTGGGTATGTGTGAAGTTGAGCAAAGCCACTTTGTAATGGGCCGAGAAACAAAAGAGAAAAGGAGCTGGGTTCCCACTGTCTCCTTCAGGGGAATACTCCCATTGGCCTGAACACCTTCCAGTAAACCCCACCTCCCCATAATGCCAAGCTGAGGACCAATCCTTTAACTTGAGGTCTGGAGGAGTGAAGGGTGTGGTGTTGATGACTGCACAGCCAGCCGTATGAGGGATGACCTCTTCAGAAATTAAAATGTTCTAAAATTTGGTTGAATAGAGGCTGTAGGAGTGATATTTTGGGGTGTCATACACATAATATAGTATATGAATGATATATATTATGAAATATAATTAATGTTTGTGTACTTTCTTGTATGCCAGTTATACCTCAAAATAAAAGCAGATTTTAAGGCTGGAGATGTCAGCATTTGCCTAGCCTATTTGGGGCTGTGAATTGATGCCCAGTGTAAAAAGCAGAAGCAGAAGAAAAGGAGGAGGGAGAGGAGGAAGAGGAAGATTCCAACCTCCTGCTAAAACTGCACATGTAGACTTTCAGGCTTCTGATTTCCCGAGGACCATGTGTCAGGACCCTGACATTTGGGGAGACAGGGCCTGGCCTGGCTCCAGTCACACACTTCCCTACTCAGTCACTGGGCTGATTTGCATGCTCTATTGTGCCCCAGCAGCCTCTCCAGCCCAGTGTCCTTCAGATCCTGGAGCACAGCTCAATAAACTCCCTGCCTGTTTCTCTGCTCTGGCCATGGCCCACCCCCAGAACTTGTGCCTCCTTTTGATGGGAGCCTTCCTGACAGGTGAGCCCTCTCTTGGCCTTGGGGGTAGGTTGTGGTGGTTGGCTCTGGCAAGGAAGAATTTCAATAGGGACAGTGGGGAGTGTTTAACAGAGGCACTGAGATAGAGAGGAGATTTAACTTTAGGCAGCTTTGCCCCTGATCTGGGACGTCATTTTCCTGTGTGAACCTTGGTTTCTCCACTGGTAGATGATCAGATCACTATTTTCCCTTTGGGATTCCCTCTGGGCCCCCTGAGGAGACTAGACCGATCATCTTTCACAGGGGAAGCTGGCATGGGCAGCTCCTTGCCCCCAAAGGGCCTTCAAGGCAACCTAATCTTCAGCAAATCCCCAGCAGCCAGTGGCCTGAGGCTGGGTGGTTAGCCAGTAGCCAGGGTTTGAAATAGCTTTCAGAATGAGTGGAGTGGGTAGCCAAGGAACCCAAAGGATTCCAGTCTTGAGTCTTAATTTCCTAACTGAATGTGGATTTATTTTTATTTTTTATTTTTGGTGCTAGTACTGGGGCTTGAACTTGGGACCTGGGTGCTGTTTCTGAGCTTTTTTGTTGAAGGCTAGCATGCTACCACTTGAGCCATAGGTCCACTTCAGCTTTTTTGTGGTTAATTGGAGATAAGAATCTCAGAAACGTTCCTGTCTGGGCTGGCTTTGAACCCAAATCCTCAGAGCTCAGCTCCCTAGTAGCTAGAATTATGAGCAACTTGCCCCCAGCTTCGAATGTGGATTTCTAAAAACATGGAACTAACAGTGACTTAGGGGGTTACTAAGTCCAAAGCCCTCATTCATAGAGGGAAATGAAGGCATTAGAGAGGGCACTCCAAGTTACCAGATCTCCCATGCCCAATACAGGGCCAATCCATGGCAGTGGTCTTTGGAAGTGGTAGTCTCCTTGTGGTTGGAGCAGAGAGGTAGGCAGGAAGTCTGCTGGGCTGTGCTCCAGGCATTTAGGGGTACAGGGATGGGGAGGCTGCTATATCACAAGCATTCCTAGGCAAGGGCAGGAGAAAAGGGGACCAGGCCAGGCCTAAGTGGATCTATTTCTCTCAGTCTCACAGCCAGTCCTAGCCCAGCCGGATGCACTAATGGTCTTCCCAGGCCAAGTGGCCCAACTCTCCTGCAGACTCAGCCCCCACCATACCACCATTTTGGACTATGGTGTGTCCTGGTACCAGCAGCGGCCAGGCAGTGCCCCCCGCCTTCTTCTCTACTACCATTCGGAGGAGGACCACCATCGGCCTGCTGACATTGCCAATCGATTCTGGGCTGCCAAGGATATAGTCCACAATGCCTGTGTCTTGACCATCAGCCCTGTGCAGCCTGAGGATGATGCAGATTACTTCTGCTGTGTTCATTACGGTCTTGATCTCTAGGGATGGGATATGGGATGAATCTCTTCTCTGCCCTTGACTTTGGGCCCCTCTCTTTTCTCAGTCTTGCTTTCTTCCTTTGTAAAATCGGTTAATCACATTCAACATGTCAGCAGCAGTCATTATGGGGGCCATGTAATCCTGGCTGAGAAGTCATTGGTTGGTCTGTGAGTGGGAGGGGGGTGAATTGTGGGGTTTGTTGTTCAACAGGAAGCACCTGAGACCCCCAAGGGAAATAGTCCTGCCTTGCCCCTATCCCCCAAGGGCTCAGCCTGGTGGCTTGTCTTTCCACTGACCTGAAGCACTGGTAGGAAAAGAAAGCAGCTCTAGCCACCTTCAGCTCACAGATCTGATTGTGGTTTAATGCCCATGGGTCTGGGTGGCTGGTCCCTAAGGAGCCCAGGTTGCTGGCTTGGTGAGGGGCAGCCCTTGCTTCTCCTCTGGAATCTTTGTACAAGATCCTTAATGGGGAAGAGAGGCAGTTGTGTGTGGGTGGTGGTGAAGGGGGAAAATGAAGAGCCAGACTTTGAAGTCAGGCCCCACTTTACCACGCGAACCCCACTTTACCTCGTAAACCTGAGATAAACAGGCCCTGTGAGCAAACCCAGGACAAGCTTATTAGGGCCCAGCCGGTCAAGAACTCTAATGACTGGGAATGCTTAACTCTAACCACCCCTAGAATGCCTCGAGCCCTGAGTCAATCAGATTTGTATCCATAATCTTGCTTACTTGAACACCTGATTGCTGTAACTTTGTGTTTTGCCTTTATAAACTCTGTGTAATCGCAGCTCGAGGCTGCCTCCTAACCTCTGCTGTGTCGGTGGGTAGGACAAGGCCCGGGCCGCGGCCCCGCTTGAATAAAGTCTTGCCTTGCTATTGCATTTCGGAATGTCTGCGTCTCGGTGGTCTTCTTGGTGGTGGTCTCGCGACTTGGCACAACAATGGGAGCTTGGAGGGATCACTAGGTACCTGAGGGTCAGGGCTGAAGGTGTTGAAGGTAGGTTAGGCAGATGGCTGGCAGCATCCCTGGACAGTTGTGTTCTTACTGGCCTCCCGGGAAAGGCTTTCCTGCAGGCTGTGTAGCCAGATCAGAACTACCATGGGCCAAGTAGGAGAGCTTTGGCTTGAAAAGGCACATCTTGCATCAAAAGCAGAGCTGAGTGCCTGGGTTAGGGGTTTATGTAGGTTCAAAAACACATCCCTGGGAGGGTGGGTGGAAGATATAGATCAGTGGTAGAGTATTCCATGTGCATGAGGCCCTAGGTTCCATCCCCGGAATCAGCAAAATAATGCAAACCAAAAAGTGCAACACATCCATCCTATCCTTCTTCCTGGTGCCCCTAAGAGGGGTCTCATTTCTGGAGTAGAGTTGGGGGCTCCAAGGTACAAAAAGGGTGCCGCCTACATTACCAGCCATCTCTTGGGCCTTCACCCTTTCACCTCCCACTCCAGGACCAGGGATACCTTTCAAAGCAGAGTGCAAACAGGACCCCCGCCTGTGTGGGTACACAGCTCTGCGAATTTCCAACTCCAGCTTCCAGGTACTCCGGTGCCCAGTAGCGCCCGGTGCCAGACTCTCTAGACTGGTCTTTCTCAGCCTGAGTTTCCTCCTCTGTGCTCCAGCCAACGCTAGCCCAGGTGTGTTGTCTCCATTGCTAGCAAACGCTTTAGGGACGCTGATCAGAGAGACTTCTGATCGTGTCCCTGGGCCACCGACCAAGGTAAGGCCAGGGAAAGGCAAGACCACCGAGACACCTGGACCTCCGCCAGGCCTAGAGCGGTCCCGGAAGCCCGCGGGTGGTTGGGGGGCGGGGCTCCAAGCTCCCGGCCAGCCGAGGGCTTCGCGTCAGCAACTGTTGAGAAGCGAAGCCGCGCCGTCCGCGGGTAAGAGCAATGCAGGTGCGGCCCCACCCCGCCTGCCTGCCTGTGGCCCCGCCCCAGGTGAGTGACCCGCGTCCACCTGGGATACTCGAATCGACCAGTCACTTGTCCTTCCAGTGACTCTGAGTGCAAATGTGCCTAATCTGTGCGAGCCTGTGAGGGGCGCCGCGCCCCCTCACCTGCCGGGAGCGCGGGCTGGGCCACCCGCTGGTCCCTAGCTGGGAAACTATTTTTCCAGTGCCCAGGCGCTGGGGGCTGCCTGGAGGATGGGGCGACCAATGCAGGAGATGTTGGGGAAGGCACAGGTGTGGGAAGCAAAAGGTCTCAGACCTTTAAATATTTACAGTTAACACATTGTTGGGGACAGATAAGCGACCGATAGCTTTTTATTTGGAGTGGCGAATTCTGGGTGTAGGGGCTACATAGTGGGAATAGAAAATTGTCAAGAAGGGGACCTTGGAAAACCGGACTCAACAGGTTAAGTGAAGGAAGTATTGCAACCCACAAACATCAAGAAGGAGCAATCAGGGCTGGGAATATGGCCTAGTGGCAAGAGTGCTTGCCTCCTAACACATGAAGCTCTCGGTTCGATTCCCCAGCACCACATATATGGAAAACGGCCAGAAGGGGCGCTGTGGCTCAGATGGCAGAGTGCTAGCCTTGAGCGGGAAGAAGCCAGGGACGGTGCTCAGGCCCTGAGTCCAAGGCCCAGGACTGGCCAAAAAAAAAAAAAGAAGGAGCAATCAGAGGGTTTGAAAATCTGGAAAGAAGCCCAGGAAATTGTCGGTGCGCTATTCAAGAGGCTGAGATCTGAGTATCTCCGTTCCAAGCCAGACCTGACAGGAAAGTCTCTGAGACTCACCTCCACTAAACTACCAAGAGCAGAAAGTAAAGCTGTGGCTCAAGTGGTCAAGTGCTAGCGCTGAGCAAAAGATGCTTGTCAAGGATAGTCCCCAGTTCAAGTGTGTATGCACACGTGCATACACACACACACACACATTAATCCAGGGGAATAAAAAGTGGGGCTGGAGGATTGAGGCCAACTCAAAGCTTTCAGGTATCTAGGTAGGCAACCTGAGGGGCAGTGAAAGAGTGGATCCACTTTGCAAATCTTAATTTTCAAGAGGAAACAAGAGCCAGGTGCTAATGGCTCTGGCAATCCTCAGGAAGCTGAAGCCAGCCCAGAAGTGGAATTGTGGTTCAAGCAGTAGAGCACCAGTCTTGAGCAAAAAGCTAAGGACACTACCCAGGACCTGAGATCAAGCCTAGTTCAACAGAGAGACAGAGACAGAGACAGCAGAGAGAGAGAGAGAGAGAAAGGGAGGGAGGAGGGGAGGGGGAGAGAGAAACAATATGAGAGACAGAGTGGGAGGGAGAGACAGTATGTGAGAGAACCAGAAACCTACTTGGTTTTAAGGAAACTGTGGGAAAGCTCAACTCTTTAAGAGCCAAGCAAAATTTGTCTGTGTGGCTGGATTTCTAAGCTGCCAATCTGCAACTTTTGACAAGTTGGCTTTGAGAAGGTGGCCTTGGTGAGCAATGCCAGACAGTGTTAGAAGGTAAGGCCTAGGAAGAGAGGGATTTGGCAATAAGGAGGCCATTGGATGATGAGTGATGAAGTCCCAGGTGACATTGGAAACCCAAAATCTGTCCTGGTGCTATCTATGCACAGTTGGTAACATTTACCACCTTAGGAGGAACTGGCAGGAAAGGCTGGGAACTAGAAACCCAAGACAAGGAGGTGAGAAATGTAATGCTGGGCAGACGGTTAAAGTGGTGCTCATAGTTATACTCACTATGGAGTGTGAAGTTCTAAGTCAGGGAGAGGAAGAGTGGAACTTGAAGAGGAGAAATGGGATGGGGAGGATATTGGGTTTGATGACCTCAGAAAAGCAACTTGAGTGAGAAGGACTGGAGACTGCGCTGCTGAAGGAGGGGAGGACAACAGCCATCAAAGAGAATTTTATCCCCCCCCCCCCCCACCCCGGTGCTGGGGATTGAGCCCAGGACCTCCTGCATGCTAGACAAACACTTTACCCTTATGCTGGCCTCAGCCTAATCAAAGAACTTTTGAGAGTATTTTGGTTGTGTTTTTCCATCCCTGGCTTTTCTACAGGCTGAGGCATTTAAAAAGTCACTTCCAAATTGCAGCAAGTTCCATTATGTCTATTCAGATTAATTTAGTATCATTATTTTTTAGTTTATTTATTTATGAGCCTTTTTTCTAAGCTTGAGTAATTAAATGCATTATACCTTCATATAGAATTGTGAGAATTAAATGAGATATGCTTGTGGAATTTCTAGTACTCCCCAGCACAAGTATTTGTTCAGTAAGTGCTATTATCACATCCTCTAGGGCTGGGAATATGGCCTAGTGGCAAGAGTGCTTGCCTCCTACACATGAAAGCTCTCAGTTCAATTCCCCAGCACCACATATATGGAAAACAGCCAGAAGTGGCGCTGTGGCTCAAGTGGCAGAGTGCTGGTCTTGAGCAAGAAGAGGCCAGGGACAGTGCTCAGGCCCTGAGTCCAAGGCCCAGGACTGGCAAAAAAAAAAAAAAAAAAAAAAAAAATTCACATCCTCTAACAACTTTATTTTTCTTGTGCCTGTCCTGGGGTTGGAACTCAGTCAGAGCCTCAGTACTGTCCCCGGACTTTTTGTTGTTGTTGTTCCTTAAAGCTAGTGCTGTACCACTTGAGCCACAGCTCTATTTCCAGCTTTTTGATGGTTAATTGAAGATAAGTTTCATGTACTTTCTTGCCTGGGCTGGCTTTGAGCCATGATCCTCAGATCTCAGTCTCCTGAATAGTTAGGATTACAGCTGTGAACAACTACTTCCCAGCCCCTAACAACTTCTTGTTTATTCAGCCACACATTTCTCACACATTTCTCTGAGAGGCCCTCTGAATTGGTGGAGAAAGGAATGAAGTATTTCAGCATCCTTATCTTTAGCCCTTCTAAAACACCCCCTCCACTGGCGCAGATCTGCTTTTTGTCTATTTTGCTTATTTACATTTTCTAGACAATTATTTGAAAAAAATAATTAAAAAGATGTGCTGGGTGCTGATGGCTCACCTCTATAATCCTAGCTACTCAGGAGACTGACATCCGAGGACTTAGTTCAAAACCAGCCCAGGCAGAAAGTCCCTGTGAGACTCCTACCTCTAGTTAAGTACTTGAAAACCAGAAGTGGAGCTGTGGCTCAAAGTAGTAAAGTGCTAGCCTTGACTGAAAGAGCTCAAGGACAGTGCCCAGGCCCTGAGTTAAGCCCTACAACAAGAACAACAACAAAAAACTCCAGATATATGACAGTTGTAGCATAAAAATAAGTGGCTTTTCTTCTCTTTCATCATTTATTCCTCAACTTAAGTGTGCTGGGATTGTGTTGTGCTGGTCCCTGGGAATTCCTATTAATACCTTGTACTTGTCCTTAGGGAGATGTCTCTAAGTGAGGTGTCTTGTAAACTTGTGACAGACTGTATCTAGCCCCTCCGCACTCAGGGGAAGGGGGGATGGGCAAGCATGCCTGAGATAGTCCAGAATCTGAGGGTACAGAGAAGGAGAAACATTTGGACTGAATGTGGAAAGACCAACAAGTGGCAATCTGAGAACAGGACAAGGACTTTTTAAAAGCAGTACATGGGCTAGGAATATCGCCTAGTGGTAGAATGCTTGCCTCATATACACGAAGCCCTGGGTTCAATTCCTCAGCACCACATATATAGAAAAAGCCGTAAGTGTATCTGTGGCTCAAGTGGCAGAGTGCTAGCCTTGAGCAAAAAGAAGCCAGGGACAATGCTCAGGCCTTGAGTTCAATCCCCGGGACTGGCAAGAAACAGAACAAGCAAAAAATTAAAATTAAAATTAAAGCAGTACAAATGAATTGTTAAGCTGGATGGTTAGTAGGTTGGAAAAGTGAGAGCTATAGACAGGGCTGGAATTGCCAGACAGGTATGAGGTAGTTTGATTACCAAGAGACCCTGAGAAGAAAAATGATGCAGGTCAGGCTTATGTTTTGGATACTTGCTTCTAGTGTACATATAGTGAGGACCAGAGAAGCAGTTGATTAGGAAGCAAGTATTGAACACATCTTGGGGAGTCATTCTGAGACCTGAGCTGCTTGCTTAATGACAGTGAGGACAAAGGGCAGAGATCCCTTCCTTGCATGAGGCCTCAGGAAGTGGTAAGGCCAGGCCAGGTAGGATAAAAATGAGAGGGTCTAGGATTTTGTCAGGCAGTGGTTAACCTAGGGTAGGAGGAGTATGTTCTCTGTCTTTCCTAACCAAAGCTACCCACAGCATCATTGTCATCCAGTGACAGAAGCTTTGTCCCCCTATTCCACAATGGCTTCACTTCCTGTTTTACTCCCCCTTTGTAAACCAGTCTAGACACCATGATGTGACCCTTGGTTGTGCCTGTCTTTCTTGTAATTGTTTTAGTAAGTGAAACTTGGCATCCTATCAGGGGTAAGATTGTATCTCACCATCATTTGGTCTTTTCTACCATAGACTTACCATGGAAAAGTATGGTCCAAAGAAGAGTGTTTTTAAAGACATCTGATCATTGACAGTGATACCAGATTCACAATGGAGGTTCCCCCAGCAAGCAAGTTTGATAACACCTTTATGTTTGAGGACAAGTTAGAGATTGAGCAAGAACTATTCCCAAGTGAGGACTTAGGGAACCCTTTTCTTCATGAAGGAGGCTTAGAACAAATGGCTGTCATCTATAAGGAGATCCCTCTTGGAGAGCAAGATGTGGAATGTGAGGATTATGAGGGGAATTTCCGCCTGTGCTCAAGCCCTATTCCACATCAGAGCATTACCCTTGGAGGCAAACCTCAAGATGAGGAGCTACTTGGCCAAACTTTCCTTCAGAAATCAGACCCCAGTGTGTGTCAGATAATCCACAGTGGAGAAGAGGAAGCAGGCAGGGTGAAGTCACAACTTAATGCACCTCACAGAAGCCTACATCCCACCAAGCCCTATGCTTGTCACGAGTGCGGAAAGGCCTTCAGCCAGAGCTCCCACCTTCTCCGACACCTGGTCATCCACACTGGGGAGAAGCCGTATGAGTGCTGTGAGTGTGGGAAGGCCTTCAGTCAGAGCTCCCACCTTCTCCGACATCAGATCATCCACACTGGGGAGAAGCCCTTCCAGTGCCAAGAGTGTGGGAAAGCCTTTCGCCAGAGCTCAGCCCTCACCCAACACCAGAAAATCCACACAGGGAAGAGGCCCTATGAGTGTAGAGAATGTGGGAAGGATTTCAGCCGGAGCTCTAGTCTCCGAAAACATGAGAGAATTCATACGGGAGAGAGACCTTATCAGTGTAAGGAATGTGGGAAAGCCTTTAACCAGAGTTCAGGCCTGAGCCAGCATCGGAAAATTCACACCCTTAAGAAACCCCACGAATGTGACCTCTGTGAGAAAGCCTTCTGTCACAGATCCCATCTCATCCGGCACCAGCGGATTCACACAGGGAAGAAACCTTACAAGTGTGAAGAATGTGGGAAGGCGTTCAGCCAGAGCTCCAACCTTATTGAACATCGGAAGACCCACACCGGTGAGAAACCCTACAAGTGTCATAAGTGCGAGAAGGCCTTTAGCCAGAGCTCCTCACTCATTGAGCACCAGCGGATCCACACTGGGGAGAAGCCCTATGAGTGTTGTCAGTGTGGCAAGGCCTTCTGCCACAGCTCCGCACTGATTCAGCACCAGAGGATCCATACTGGCAAGAAGCCGTACACCTGTGAGTGTGGCAAAGCCTTCCGGCACAGGTCGGCCCTCATTGAGCATTATAAAACCCATACCAGAGAGAAGCCCTATGTGTGTAATCTGTGTGGCAAGTCTTTCCGGGGAAGCTCACACCTGATTAGGCATCAGAAAATCCATGCTGGTAAAAAACTATAGAAGGGGAAACTGCATCATAGCTTGAAGCCTTTATATAGCTTTGCCTCTATGACTCTCCCTGCCTCCCTGAGAAAAAAAGGCCCACGAGGCCCTCCTGGACAGCCCCACCTGCAGGAAGGCATCTTGCTAAACTTGCCACACTTAGCAGGTTTCTTGCATGAAAGGAATGGTGGGACTACAGGGAGGCAAGCCACAGACACAGAGCTGGCTTCAGTTCTCTCATTCTCACATTTAACTCCCAAGCCTTCATTTCACCCTCTCTTTCACTCTTCTCCACAGCCCAAAAGAAGCACAGACATTGAGGAAAAGAGTTGAGTTAGACTCAGGAAAATGGCATTTGAAATCAGGCCTAAGCCCGGGACTTCCCAAGAAGGCAAAAACAGTGCTCACAGCTGGAGTTGGCTGAAGAAAATGGATTCAAATGTAGATGTAGTAGAGGGGAAAGGAGAATCTCTACCTGGGTCAGGCACCAAGGACAAACAAAATAGGTTAACAGAGCAGAGAATATCTGGAGGATTGCTTTGAGGATTGAGGGTAGAAGTATAGGATCCCAGAGCACAGTCTCACCCTCTTATTGGAAGGAGGGTGGATTCTGTCAGATGCTATGTCACAAGAGCAGATGGTGGCCACAAGATGTTTGTGGCACTGGTGCCAGCTAACAGCTCCTCCCTGAAACCCAGTGTTCCCAAGATCACAATGTGCCTTGAGCCCATTTCTAGTCTGATGATTCTACAGGTTCCCCGCTGCTCACCAATGTAGGGATGTGGGCAGCTGATGATTTGGTGGAAGGGTGTGATTCAATCAGAAGGTCTGGGTTCAAATCCCGCTGCTGCTTCCTCCTATTATGTGACCTTAAGTCCTGTAACTTCCCAAGGCTCTGTTTCCTTGTTTGAGGATAGAATGTGACCTTTTATCTCTAAGGGTTGGTGGCTCCCATTCAGAATATATTCATGCTCAAAAGTGCTTTGGCAGTAGCAATCATGGGTGATAGCTGAGAATGGAGACCCTGAGTGAGCTCTGCTCCACATTCTCTTACTGACCAAAGAAATGACCTACATGTGCTTCCTTCTGGACCTCATCTTGAGACTCCAGGATGTTTTGTCCAAGCTTCTGTGTTTTTTCTGTTTTCTGGCCAACAGGTTCACAGGAGAGCTTAAAAAGTACTACTGCTTGTGTTTCAACTGGGCCAATCAGCTGGCATCCCTGGGTGTGGGCCCCAACAACTGTATGTTCAAAAAAGCTCTCTGGGTGATTATAAGGTACACTTGTGGCTAGGCCTGTGCCTGGCATTCAGGCAGCATCTGCAGCTTCCAGTGTCAGCCTGCTCACTCTGACAGAACAGAGCTTGGAGCTGTTCTCAGTTTCCAGCTCCCAGAGTCTCAGGTATGGGCTTAGGCAATGAGCTGGACCCAATGATAAGCATTTACTCTAGGCCAAAGGAGCTCTGTCTCTCCCTCTCTCTGGGCTTTATGTATAGACAACTGTTCCACCATGGAGCTGCTTTAATGCAGTTCTATTCCCCACCCTTCTGAACCCCCAGATAGTGGAGAAAGAGGTAGCCTGGCTGTTTTGAAGTGTTAACAAAGTAAATGGTTGGAATGACATGAATTCGTCATGATGCTGGTCATTTAGCTGATCAGAAGCTCAGTGCGGCAGTTATGGCAGCTATACATAGTTTTGATGAATCAACATGGGAGAGCTGTTTTTGTTCCTTAGTAAGTGGGGCTTGGTTGGCCAGAAGGTTTGAACTTTGATGTGTGTGCTAGGTTGGAAATATCACAGTGGGAGTCCTGATCACTTCCGACAACCTCATGTCATCTAGAAACCGTTGGACTGTGAAGGCCCCAGAGCCTTCCTTATAGGTAGTCCTGGCCACTGTCTGCAGTTAGCTAATATCCCAAGTCTTTAGTCTTTTGTCAGGAGTAAGGAAAGAAGGAAAGAATGCTGGGATAAGAGTTGGAACAGGAGGTAGCATCAGGAAGGGGCCCCTGAAAGATCTACCTCCTCACACTCCCATTCCACCTTAACCAAGGCCTGTCCTTGTCCACTGAGCATTTGTTACCTATCTAAGGTCTATCTGTGGCTGCCTTTTCTACACATTCCAAACTGATTTGTTTTTGGGGGGTACCAGTCTGAGGGACTGAACTCAGTGCTCAGGTACTGTCCCTTAGCTTCTTCACTTAAGGCTGGCATTCTACCATTTGAGCCATACCTCTACTTCTGGCTTTTTGCTGGTTAGTTGGAGATATGAGGGTCTTGGATTTGTTTTCCTGTGTTGGTTTTGAATCTCAGATTCTCATATCTCAGCCTTCCGAGTAGCTTGGATTATAGGCATGAACCACCAGCACTTTTTTTTTTAAATGCTAGAGATTTAACTTAGGACCTCACTCATACTTCTCACACTTGCCAGGCAGGTGCTTTATCACTTGCTAACTTTTTCTAAGCTGGCCTCCAACTCTTAATTCTTCTGCCCCTGTCCTCCAAGTAGCTAGGACTGCACATATGTTATCACCATGCCTGATCAAATTACACTAAAAATATTTTAAATGGTAGTCTTGGGGTTTGAAGTCAGAGCTTGTACTTGCTAGGCAAATACGCTATCATTTGAGTCATGTCCTCAGCTCTTTTTTGCTTTTGTACTTTTTTGAATAGGGCCCTGCTTTCTCCAGGCCTAAACTGGACCTCAGCCCACCTAGTTATGCTTTTCACAGAGCTGGGAGAAAAAGTGTGTACCACCACACTTATCTTTTGTTGAGGTCTTATGAACTTTATGCCAGACCTGGCTGTGAACTGTGTGACTTTCTACATGTAAGCCTCCTGAGTAGCTAGTGTTAGAAGGCATGAGCCATTGTGCCTGGCTTCAAATTGATTTTGTTTTTGGTGCCAGTACTGGGGCTTGACCTCATGGCCTGGGCATTGACCCTGACCTTCTGTGCTCAGGCTAGTGCTCTATAATTGGAGCCACCATACCACTTGCAGCTTTTTGGTGTTTAATTGGAGATGGAGTCTCATGGACTTTCCTGCCCAGGCTGGCTTTGAACTGTTATAACCAGATCTCAGCCTCCTGAGTAGCTAGGGCCCAGCTCGAAATAGTTTTAAAGCACTACTTTGCACATATAATTGCTCTCCTTAAAGCCAACTTTTGGAAGCTTTTCTGCACATACAATCTTGATTGAGTCAATCTGGTTTACCTCATGATAAGCCACATGAAGTTCATGCTGCCCTCTGCTGGCTGCCTGCTCTATTCACACCTGGCTTCTCAGTTCACTTCATGCTGCTCTCATTATTTGGAATATGCACTTTTTGGCTTCTCTCTTCTTTCTCCTTTCTATAACAAGGAGATGAAGACAATGACCTGCAGTGTTAACAGGTTCTATTTTGTGCACGTGTGCGCACTAGTACTAGGGCTTGAATTCAGCCTCGCACTCTTGTCTAGCTTTTTCACTTAAGGCTGGCATTCTCTCACTTGAGCCACAGCTCTACTTCTGGTCTTTTGCTGGTGTTTTGGAGATCAGAGTCTCCTGGACTTTTTTGCCTAGGCTGGTTTTGAATCATGATCTTTATACTGCAACCTCCAAAGTAGCTCAGATTACAGATATGAGCCACCAGTGCCTGGCATAAGTCCCTAAACCTTTTAAGACTAGGTACTTTTCTTTTTTGGATGGTAAATTCTTTAACTGTTTTATTATGTAAAAATAACCATTTTATTTAGGTTCTCAAATGCTATAAAGTTATGAGATCATCCCAGATCATATTTTCAGCATTTCCCCTCCTCCCCCCCCCCCCCCCCCCCAGTACTCAGGGCCTTGCACATGTTTGGCTTGCATGCTCATGATTTGGCACTCTAGCACTTGAACCATGCTTCCAGTTTAGGTTTTTGCTGGTTATTTTGTAGATAGTGTCAAGAAAACTTTTCTGCCTAGGCTGACCTCAAACTATATTTCTACTGATCGCAGTCTCCTGACTAGTTAAGATTACAAGTGTGAACCCCTGATGCTCAGCTTAAGTATCTTTTGAGTTGTTTTATTTATTTTTTCATTTTCCTCCTTTGTCCTGTAGTGGTTTACATGGGCATTCTTCATTCCCTTTTCTTTTCTTTTGGTGCTGGTTCTGGGGCATGACAGCTGAGGTACTGTCCCTATTTGTTGTTGTTGTTGTTGTTGACAGCTAGTGTTCTAGTGCTTGGACCTCTAGTCCACTTCTGACTTTTTGGTAATTGGAGGGAAGAATTACTTTCCAGCCTGGGCTGACTTTGAACCTCAATTTTCAGATCTCAGCCTCCTGAGTAGATAGGATTACAGGTGTGAGCCAGTGGCACCTGTATACGTAGGCATTCACACATTTACTCTTTTTTTTTTTTCAGCCTGAAACAAGCCTTCCTTTATTTACTGCTTACAGTGCAGTGATTTCATATTTTAGCTGGTAATCAAAGATGGTTTTATATTGAGAGAAGACATCATCTCTCTTCCAGGTATCACTTCTCCAGAATCTCAGAAAATTCAATTTTAAGAACTAGAATTACATGTCCTGGTGGCAGCTGTCACCCTGAGGACAGGAACAAGGCAAGGAAAGTATACAGGACTTCCATTCTCCTACACAGGTGCACATGAAGTTAAGTTTATTAATAACTACATGTTGAAGCCAGCCATTATCTCCAATATTTAAATAACATGCTGTTTAATGTTAAAGCAGAAGGCACTGCCACGGTGTGACAGAAATACAGCTTTGTCCATAAAACCTTCACACAATTATACAGTAAATACTATTTTTTAAGCAAGGCACCCCTACTTGTTCTAAAATATGGGATGTGCTACCCATTGAAAAAAGAAATGAGGAAATTCAATTTTTTTTCTTTTCTAGAGCTGGTTTAAATTCAAGTGAAGCCATTTTGTCTTTACCAGGCTGGACTGCCTTGATATATCGCTTTACACAATTCCTAGACTAATAAACACCCTTACAGCTCCCCGCAAACCAAAAGGAGGTCACTCATACAGCTTCTGAGACTAGACTTCTCCCACAATTCACAGGCACCCATGTTAAATGCCTTCAGCATAAGGCTTAGAAAGACAAAACTATGAAAACAGAAGACTGCCAAGTTGTTATTAGCACTCACTAACCTGGTTTGCTTTTTTTTTTTCGTTTTTTGTTTGGTAACATTCCTACCCCTATTTATGCAATCAAATACGGCTAAAACTAAAACTGTTTTGCCAGACCATACTTGTTTAAAGATCTGAAATCTTCTCTTGTGTTGGTGTTTGGCTATAATAAATCATTATTTTACATGAGAAGTTTTATATCAGAGCTCTCAATTCACAGGCCAAAAACAAAACCTTGAACAATTACTTTTGAAATGGGAGGAAAAAGACTTTCCAGTATAGTGCTCATATATAATCTTTACAACTGGTAGCAAATCCTCTAAGGGAAAAAAACCTGTTTAATTATGTAAAATAAAGACCATATTTTCTTAACCAGATCCTGGACAGTTTCAACAGAAGTTTAAACTTGTAGTCTATTTCATAATTCCAAACTATCTTTTTAAACAATGCACCATGAATTTTTCTTATAAGCAATAAATCCAAAATCTCCAAATCCTTTCTCTAGTAGTTGCTGCCAATAAACTGGAACTTAATATCCCATGTCCAAGGATGACGTGCAAATGACATGCTTCTCGCTTTACCCTTATCATCTGAAGTCCATGGAAGTCTTATTTCCCTTTTGGATATGAATTTAGGAACAGCTCAATATATCTATGCTGGACATGGGAGCAGTCCTTGAGCATAGCCGCAACAGCGTCCTCGTGGGTATCAAAGTGCACATCTGCTTCTCCGGTGGCCTTCCCACTAGAGCTGTATTCCATGGTGATCCTCACAGGCTTCAGCAGAGCGAAAAAATTTATAATGTCCTGGGCATTGGCTTGGAAAGGCAATCCTCTCATGTGGACAAAATGCACTGAAGGCGTAGTTCCAAAATCCACAGCCTCTGGAAGCTTTTCTGACATCTCTTTAGGCAATTCCATCTCCTTCTCACTTTCAAAAGCTGTCATAGGTCGAATATCCTCATGTACTTCATGTTCTTCAAATACCATTTCTGGCTCAGTTATGTACTTAGTAGTAGGAGAAGATGCCATTTTCTTTCCCTTATGAGAGCCAACATGTGTTCGAATTTCATTCCTTCTGCTTGGAAAAATTTCTATGTATCGGTTTCCCACTTCTTCCCTGTGTTTCAGAAGAGCTCGGGTGGCCATTTCTGGTTCTTCAAACTGCACATAGGCTTCCCCCGTTTTTCTTCTCCCTCTATAAGTCCATCACGAAGGTAATGTCTACTATATTCAGTCCTGCAAAGAAGTCTACAATGTCTTTCTCATTGCAACTGTAAGGAAGTCCTCTCAAACGAACCACACCGTCATTTACTGCAGGTGATGATTTGACCTGCAGGTTCTTCATTAAGGCATCTACATCTTCATTATTTATCTCATAGACTTCCACATACCGCTGGCCCATGTACATCTGGTGCTTTTCTAAGGCTTTCTGCACATCCTGCTCTGACTCCATCCCAAGGCATCTCCCCTTCGTTTCCCATCTCTATTTAAGAGGAAATGTATTCCATTCTCACTGTTTCGGATTCTGCAGTCTGAGAAAAAGTTAAGTACATCTTCCACAGTGCACGACCAAGGCAATCCTTGCGCTCGAATGAGATAAACATCATCCACTTCCTCGGGTATCTTAGAGGAGCTCAATTCGTACTCAGGCAGTGGTGGAAGGTCTTCCAGGTAGGGAGTTTTGTACTCGCTGCCCAACCGACCGACCGACCGACCCGACGGGGAGAGGGAGAGGGGCGACCAACACCAGGAGGCAACCCCAGGCCTGGATGGAGCCCGCAGCCCCCTCCCTCCCGCCCCCCCCCCCCCCCCGTGTCCCCGCGCCCGGGGGCGGGGTGAGGGGGGGACGGCGGGGGTGCGGCGCAGCGCGAGAGGCTGAGGCCCGGGCAGGGACGCACGCCACATTTACTCTTTTGTCAAAGTTAATTCTTTCTACTCCAATTCTAAGATTAATTATTCACATATGGTTAACCATATTTTTAGTACTGCTAGTATATGTAGGGACTTTGGTCCTTGCTTTATTCTTTCACAGAGTTATAGCTTTGTTTGCTCTGTTAACATGTACTACTTTTTGTTGTAATACTGTATTGGCAATTTTCTTTTAGTCTACGTGTTATTAACATTTCTAAGACATGAATGCTTAGGTCATTGCTGCTTATATCTTATACTGTGGTGTCAATATTTCTAAGTGTCTAATATAACTTCCCTTTTCTCTTTGTGAGGCCCTGGAGCTTGAACTCAGGGACGGAGGGCTATCCTTGAGCTTTTGTACTCAAGGCTAGTATTCTTATCACTTGAGCCACAGATTCACTTCTAGACCAGGTACCAGGCTCACTTTTTTTTTTTGTCTTATTTATTTATTTATTTATTGTATAAGTCTTGGGACTTGAACTCAGGGCCTGGGCACTGTCAGTGAGCATTTGTGCCAGACTGGTACTGTACCACTTTGAGCCACAGCACTATTTCTGGCTTTTGGTAGTTAATTAAAGCTAAGAATCTCATGAATTTTCCTGCTCTGGTTAGCTTTGAACCTGATCCTTAGATATCAACTTCCTGAGTAGCTAGGGTTACAGGCATAAGCCACTGGTACTCAGCTTGTTTTAATATTATGCTTTTCATATAGAGTCTTAGTAGGTTTCCCAGGTTGGCTTCAGACTTCGGGGTTCAAGTGATCTTTCTGTCTCATCTGCTGAGTATAGCTAGGAGTAGCAGGCATATGCTGCTATCTCCAGTTTATTTTCACTTTTACTTTCTACTTCTCATCTATATATGTTGTTGCTATGTTAGTGGTACAGTTTTCTCAAATCTCCTTTTGAGAAATAGACAAAGTATAAATGATCAATAAATAGATATGACATCTGAGGCATATCTGTTTAATAGTGATATATTGGGGGAAATGTGCTTTTTCAGTAAATCCTTTAGTTCTTTTAATGCTTTTGGCTTAAGTCTTTCTTTTCCAAATATCCTAATAGAAGCCCCTTGCTTGGTAGTTATTTTGTATGTTTTACTGTGTATGCAAACTGTTGGACTTCATTTTGTTTTTTAAAAGTGTAATATTTCTTGTTGTATAAGAGATTCTGTTATTAACATTCATTTTGAGCAAGGAATAATTTATTTCGGTTGCAATATTTTAATATATGTTCACTTCTTGCTCACATGGAGTTATTAACTGCATGGAGAACATCATTTCTAGGTAGACCAGAGGCCTACATGGCACATCTGCTTCTCTGTCTCTATCTTCTTGTCACATTTGAGATTAGTGCCAGAGCCAACTCTTCAGGTAACAGTCTGTCCTTCCCGTATCTTTAGCTATAATATAACATGGAGGGATAATGTCATATTATTATAGCCTGGTGGGGCTCAGAAGTATAAGGAATACCGATATTTAGTTAAATTATGAAGTGCAGTTGATTATTACATTGTAGTTTTTCTTTTTTGTCACTTGTGGGGCTTGAACTAAGGGCCCAAGCACTGTCCCTGAGCTTCTTTGTGCTCAAGGCTAGCACTTTACCACTTGAGCCACAGCACCACTTCCATTTTTTTGAGTGATTAATTGGAGATAAGAGTCTCACTGGGACTTTTCTGCCCAGGCTGGCTTGAGCTGTGATCCTCAGATCTCAGCCTTCTCAGTAGGATTACAAGTGTGAGCCACTGGCACCAGGCTATTGTAGTCATTTTGAAAGAAATAGTTTTGGTGATGCTGGGGATCAAACCTAGAGTTTCATGCTGTACTACTGAGATGTAATCCCAACTCTGAAACACTTAATTTTCTGTTCTTAGTTCTTTCAACACTGCCACATGTAGCAAAGAACTACACACATCACAGGTCCATCTCCAAGTGACCCTGTATAGTTAATTGGCACTGATCTCATTCCTCCATCTTTAGCACCAGTCTGTGCTTTCCATGTCTTCCCATGCCACTCCTTCCATCATTTACAAAATGCTTCCAGCACCTACTTCAGAGAGAGGAAGAAATGCTGTCACAGCTATCTGCAAAGGCCCAGGAAGATGGTCACTTCTGATCCTTCTAGTTGCAGATTTGGAAACAATCAGAAGACTTGCTCAAGGTTTGCAGTGATTTAATGTCAGGCCTTCCCAGTGACCATGGAAAAGAGAAATTCTGGACAGGATGCTAGCCAGGTGCTACTAATACTTTTTGGAGGTCAAGGTAAAAACCAAGTGGTCTTGGTTTGCTAAGAATTGCTTACTTCCTTAGGAGCCAGTGCATATTCACTAATTTCACACAATGTAGACACAATTACCAAAATGCAAATGTAGCAATTTTTGCTAGTGAAACTCTTTTCTTATGGGAAATGAACAGTCCTTTGATATCTGATAAATAAGGGAAGCAAGTTAAGAACGCCTGGTGAGCATGGAATTGGGGCACAAAATGACCTTGCTCCACGATGCCACTTATGGGATATTCCTCCCATACTACAGAGTACAAACATATGCCCTCTCAGACTATTGTTGGGAGTGGGGCATTTGCTTTAAATCTTTTAATATTCCCTCTTACTTTCTCTACTTTTGTAGATATGTTTTATTGTGATTACACAGTCTTCCATTGTGCCTCCCTGCTAGTGCTTCAAAGTGAAGGGAGTGAAGTGGGAAGGATATGGAGGATGCCTAGAGTGCCCTCTGATGGCTCTCTGTGAGCACTGAGATGTCTCCAAACCCTAAAAGGGTCCTGCTGGTCTTCATCTTCCTTTTCCTTTTCTCTTTTTTACTTGTTAGCTTCCCCTTGCCACTGACCCTCTCCAGGTTAGCTCTTCCTCTCCTTACAGATATCCAGAAGCACCTGCTTCTTTCCTCTGCACCTCACATAACTCTTCCAAAAATCAGAGGATGTCAGAAGCAGCAAAGCAGTAATTCTCACATTATCTCATGTCTTTCAGAAGAGACAGGCACTTTGTATGGTCCTGGACTGATCTCCTAGCACCACAGATATCCTCAAAAGTGAAGAGGTGAGCCAGAAGACAGTTGCTTGCATCTATAATTCTAGCTACTCAGAAGGCTGATATCTAAGGATTGCAGCACGAAGCCAGCTGGGGAAGATAAATCCACCACACAAGCCAGAACTGGAGTCATGGCTCAAGTGTTAGATGCTAACACTTGAGTAAACCCTCCCGCCCCAAGCAACAGCATGGTTGAGTTCAAAACCCAGAACTTGTACAACAAACAAAGAAAAAACAAAGTGCTATTCTGGGCTCATAGTAAGGAATGTTCAAGTGCCTACATCTAGGCTAGTAGGATTGAGTCCTATAAAATCCCTTCCTAATTCTCTAATCCTTTTGTTCCTATCAGCAAACCACCCTGGAAATGTTTAGTGTGGACTTCCCTCTTTGTCCATTTTCCTTTCTACTACCTTGGGCCTGGAGGGAGGGATTGCAGGTCTTTCTGTGTACTGTATACCCTTTGAGCTGTGGTGGAGGCCCTAAGCATCCATCTGAACAAGTGACTCTCCTGCCTCTGCATTCTGAGGGTGTGTTGTTTAATGCCCCCACCCTACCTCCATCTCTCAGTAGTCTTTTGTGGCCTGCTTGCTCAGCCCTCTTATTTCTTGTTCCTTTCTCAAATCTGGTATCTTAAGCAGAAGTCAGACACTCTGTCTTTTGTCTTCTCATCCACTGATACCCCCTAAGTTTGGCTCTTTGCTCCTCTTACTACCTCCTCTCATCTGATTGCTTTCATCCTAGTTGGATCTATTATCATCATTTTGTAGTCTAATGCCAAGACTCTCCCCGACCTGATTTCTTCTTCCCATTATTCCTTTCTCCCCTTGGTAGCCAGAGTGCTGCCACTACATAGCATGACTTGATGGGTTCATTTCCTTCCTCAAACACCCCATTGAGTCTCTGGGAAAAGTAAGTGTCCAGGTCATAACAACTGTTATAAGTTATTCTTTATAACTGCCCCTCCCCCATGTTCTCCATGCTCCATCCACCTAGTGCTCCGGTGTTACCGAGCAAGCCTTTGTGTGATAGGAAGCATGCCTCTTGGGAAATATCTCTTAACTACTAAAGGAGCATGATGTATGGTATCCTATCCTTAGGTTACTCTGAAGAAATAGACAGTGATTGTCTTCTGTGTCTTCCTGTTGTACTTTCACATTGTCACATCAACACAACACTTACCATGTTTATATCTTTCCTAAAACAATTCTTTCACAAATACTCCAGCTATGACTTTTCTCTGAACTTTTTTTTTTTCTATAAGCTGGCTAGAACACCTCAGGACTCAGGCAGACCCTCATGATAGTTGATGTTGATCTTGCCCTTGGTTTCTTTCATAGGTTCAGGGATTGGGGTTTGGCAGAAGGAATATCCAGGTAAGTCTGGTTCCTTGAAGAGTCAAATGGGAAGGACTCAATCAGGTAGCAGGGAAACATAATTTCACATTTTCAGACAGAAGGCTTCCACAAGCCCATTTCCTCATAGTACATGGAGAAGTAGGAGTAAAAAAGGGAAAGGAAGAAACCTAATTGATCTATCATGACAAATGAAGAGAACAGGGCTATATATATATATTACACTCTTTGTCTAAGATCTACATATAGTCCCTGAGGGTATGTATATGATATGGGACAGGAGACCACGGGTGGGAGGGGCGGTGCGACAGGGTGAGATTGGTGAGCCTGGTTGGTACTGAGTTAGGGAAACTCCTGTCTGGGCTCACATGTCTTCTCCCCTTTGCCTCAGCCATTCTGCGAGCCTGAAGTCCAGACTGGCTCCAGAGAGACCAGTTCCAGCTACAGGGCAACAGGAAGCTGAGTTTGGGGACTCCCACGGATGCATGCGTGCTATCATATTTTTACACATCTCTCTGTAATGAATGGAATAAGCAAATTACAAATGAGAAGGAACTAGAGAAGGTTTTTTTTTTTTTTTTTTTTTGGCCAGTCCTGGGCCTTGGACTCAGGGCCTGAGCACTGTCCCTGGCTTCTTCCCGCTCAAGGATAGCACTTTGCCACTTGAGCCACAGTGCCGCTTCTGGCTGTTTTCTGTATATGTGGTGCTGGGGAATCGAACCTAGGGCCTCGTGTATCCGAGGCAGGCACTCTTGCCACTAGGCTATATCCCTAGCCCTAGAGAAGGTTTTAACAAGATAGTTAACCCTTTGGTTTTCCTTGGGCAAAGTATGCCTGAGTATAAAATGCATTTCTTTCCCTTTTCTTTGTACTGGTAATGGCGCTTATACTTAGGACCTTAAATTCTTGCTTAGCTTTTTTCACTCACTATCTCACTTTCTATCACTTTAGCCACACCTTCACGTCTGCATTTTTAATGGTTAACTGGAGATAAGTGTGTTTTGAATTTTTCTGCCTCCGCTGGCTTTGAATTGCAATCCTCAGATCTCAGCCTCATGAATAGCTATAAATACAGGCATAAACCACCCCTATATCCTTTTCAAGCCCAGTAGAACAAAAAATGCAGATGTGCTGGGCTATAAAGAATGTATAGTTAAAAATGGGCTGAAGCACACATTATGCTCTGGCAATGAAACTAGATATCAATCATAACAGCAAGGCATAAAGCTCATGTTTAGCCTGGGAGGCTAAGGCAGGAGGATGACAAGTTCCAGGCTAGCCTGAATTACATAGGAATGTTGTAAGATGATCCAGTTAGTGAGATACAGAGATGCCATATTTTGAAAGGTTGAATTTGAAGGCTATTGGAACACTGGTGGTCTGCAGAGGGACTACTCTTGCAAAGTTCTGCAGCCCAGAACAAATCCTGAACGAGGCTTTTAAAGACAAAAACCACATGGTTGGGTGGAGCTTCCAAGTTCACAGGAGCAGACCTTATTAGGACATACTCAGGTATAAGCTCAGGGGTCAGCTAACCTCTTCCCATATTAGTGGGTACGCCCTAAGCTTTCCATGTAGTGAGATTCTTAGAGGCTACGCAGAAGCAAGTAAATCAGACCATTTAAAAGAAACAGAAGGCCAGCTTTCTCTGAAGCAAAGCTTTCCTAAGGATATGACATTTGCATTTCTCTTAAGCAGAGCTACCTTATCTTGAGCTATAGGCCTCTGCAATTCAATGAATGGTCTCTCTCACTCCTAGGCTTTTCTGGGTAGAGAGCCTGGCACCAGGAAATCTGAGAACAAGGTGACATTACTTAGACTCAGTCTCCTTACTTCAGGTAGACCATGTCAACAAACAACAAAATAAAAGAAAATAACAACAATCATAAAGATACAGCTAGAAAATTATTTTGGGGTTCCACTTCACTTCTAAGCCAAGACTCATGGGCCTGGGAACCTGTCAGCAAAAGTTTCTTCCTGGGTGGGTGCTGCTGGTTTTAGAGGTTTGAATTCACCAGGGATATGGACAAAAGGCTGCCAGCTGGCCACTTGGGAGTATTTTCATTTTTGTGATAACAGTTGCTACAAACTACACATACCTAAAAGACTGGAATGGCCCAGACCTTCAGTAATGCACGCTGGATTATCCCACTAGATAGGCAATACTCAGTAGCTGAGGTGCCTGCTACAGGCCAAGAGAATATGGCCTAGGCAGTGAAGCAATGAACGCCAGCTGCAGCCATGTGGGCAGTCTATTTAAAATTAAAATAATAGTTGCTTACCTTGCTATGATACAAGAAAGTATTTTGAGTAAGCAAAAAAATCTTTTTTAAAGCCAGTTGTTTTAAGAAAATGGTGATTAAGAGCAGATGAATACCCTTACAATAGCCTTGTTATTATAGAAAAAGAGACTGGGGTGCTTGTTTTTCATTAGGGCATTAAATCATGAATTTGCAAAGCCGTTTAAATTTTAAATTATAGCCAGCCTTGCCACACACAAAATTTTTATAAGCTCTATATTTTACATTTTGTTTTAAGACCTAACTAGTTTATATTGTAACTCTGGTTTTTATCCAGTGTTTGTGTGTGTGTGTGTGTGTGTGTGTGTGTGTGTGTGCATATGTGGCTGTCCTGGGGCCGGGGCTTGCACTTGGCCTGGGCACTGTCCCTGAGCTTTTTTTGCTCAAGGTTAGTGTTAGGTTTTTAAAGTAGGTAGCCGGTAAAGGAGAATGCCACGCCGTATTCAGGCAGGAGAGAAAGTTTATTACCGAACTGCTGGCCTGTGGCCAAGATGATCCATGGCCGGAGAGAAGGGAGAGAGAGAGATCGACCCCCGCCCTGCTTTATTTAGGGCAGGGGCAAGGGGTATGTCCAGGTGGATTAGGAGGTGACCTCAGGGAAAGGGGAGGTAACTGCCTCCAGGTCTGCTGGTTACCCAGGTAACTGGGTGGAGACTTAATGAGGTGGGGGCATCTGCATGTAGCCCTCAAGGAGAGGACCTAACAGTTAGCATTCTACCACTTGAGGCACAGCTACACTTCCAGATTTTTTGGCAGTTAATTGAACGTAAGAGTCTCGGGACTTCTGTCCAGGCTGGCTTTGAACTGAGATCCTCTGATCTTAGTTTCCTTCAATAGCTAGGACTATAGGTATGAATGTGAATTACCCACTGGTGCTCAGAATTTTAGAAAAAAAAAACACCTTTGGAACAGTGCGTACTCTACAAAGTGTTTTCATCCAAATGCATTTATTTTTTATTACCCTTAAGAATTTGTACAGGGCTGGGAATATGGCCTAGTGGTAAGAGTGCTTGCCTCGCATACATGAAGCCCTGGGTTTGATTCCCCAGCACCACATATATAGAAAACAGCCAGAAGTGGTGCTGTGGCTCAAGTGATAGAGTGCTAGCCTTGAGCAAAAAGAAGCCAGGGACAGTGCTCAGGCCCTGAGTCCAAGGCCCAGGACTGGCAAAAAAAAAAAAAAAAAAAAAAAAAAAAAAGAATTTGTACAAAGGGTTTCTGTTTAACATGTCAGTTTGTGAGTACAAAGTGTCTTGATCCTCAACCATTTTGTCATTCTCCTTTCTCTCCCAGCATAACTAATCTCAATTTACCTAGTTCATATGTGCAGTGAATATTATGACTATATTTACCCATCCTTCCTTTCTTTGTCTGCCTTCCTCTCCTTTACTTTACTTTCCTCCTGACAATGCATGTTCCAGCTTCCTAGTTTTAATTTCATCAAGCTGTAAATTAGTTGTTTAGAGGAGTTACAATATTGGAATCCTTCCCTCCACATACCATATGTGTGTGTGCGTGTGCGCACTGGAGTAGGGAGGGTGGGTCCAAGTAATGTCACCTTGCTCTCACAGACATCCTGGTGCATTGCTGGGTGGAGGGAGCTCTCCACCCAGTCTCCTTCCACCCAGTGCTGAAAAGCCTAGAGGTAAGAGAGGCCATTCATCGAATTGCAGATGCCTAGCTCAAAGTGAGATAGGAGAGATTTGCTTCAGAGAAATGCAGATGTCATAGCCTTAGGAAAACTTTGCTTCAGAAAATGATGGCCTTGTTTCCCCTAAATGACTTGATTCACGCAGCTCTGAGTAGCCTCTAAGATTTCCCTAAATGGAAAATCTCAGATGGACCCCCTAGTTGGGTATTTCTGCTTGTACTTGTGCCTATTGCCAAATAAGGTCTGCTTTTGTTGAGCTTAGCAGCTCCACTCAAACATGTGGTTTTTGTCTTTAAAAGCTTTGTTCAACCTCTGTTTTTGGCTGCAAATCTTTGAGACAGGAGTCTACCTGCAGATGCTGGCTTTCTAATAAAGATTCCTAATTCAATCTATCAAACTGTGGCTTCTCTATTTTCTCATGACTGGATTTGTATCCGAGGGACCATACAATATTCTCATACCATGCTGATAGGTTTTTTTTAAAAAAAATATCAAAATACTAGATTATTTTTGAACATATTTACACATACACACACACACACACACACACACACACACACACACACACAAGGCCTTAAAGCGTGCTTAGGTTTTAAAAATGAAAATTGGCCATATAAGTTTTCTGCAATTCCAGTAGCAAATGACATTATTTTGCCTCATATGATAGAACCATGTGGTCATTGTTAGAAAAACAAAAACTTAAAACAATACTTTTACCAACAAAAATCTCTTGCTCTCACAGATAACCTAGACTTAGATAACCAAAACCAGAATATGCTTGACAACTTTGCTAGAAGGCACATTAACATACAAATTGACCTTTGAATATTTCCTAGATAGGTGGAGAAGGGGTAAGCTTGGTGGAAGAGTTGGGGGGGTGTCCCATGAAGCTGAACCCTTAACCCACTATGTTGCCTTATACTGTTTTTCACCCATTTTTAGACTAGAATACTTTACATACCAATTTATATTGAGGTCAAATTATATTACACAGAGAGATTAACTCGACCCCCTAGAATTCCCCCAAAGTCCCCAGTGAAAGTTCTTAGGCATATACTGGGGGACAGTGGACTTACTATGGGAAGAGCAATATATATATATATTTTAAACTCAGGGCCTGAGCACTGTCCCTGGCTTCTTTTTCCTCAAGGCTAGCACTCTACCACTTGAGCCATAGTGCCCCTTCTGGCTCTTTCTATATATGTGGTGCTGAGGAATCAAACCCAGGGCTTCATGTATACAAGGCAAGCACTCTACCACTAGGCCATATTCCCAGCCTGGAAGAACCATATTATTAGAGACAGACGCAAGCACAGTTGGTGCAGCACTGTAAGAATAGAGAAAGAAAAGCTAGTGCTACCATGAGAAACAGACTACACAGAAGGACACAGCTTGACAGACAAAATGATACCAGGTGTCTTCTCAAGACCAGATGAATATCCTTGTCAGGACCATGTGACGAGGAACAATGCCAAAAAATCAAATTCAGGAAGACCAGATGAGTTAGCTCACCATGAGTTAACTCACCAAAACCAAACCAAACCCCTCTGCTGATGTTTCAAACCTTGAGGGGCCTGTGGGGCACTGAGGGCGGTATTTATTGTATCTGATCCCCTTCTACAACAATCAAGATATCAAGCTCCAGAAAACAAAAACAGAGAAAAACAGAAACTTACTCCCATCCAGAGGTCTCCTGAGTGATTCCAAAAAGATTAGTGGCATATCAGGTTTCCACGGACTACAGGAGTGGCAGAAAGGCCATAGGGCCCTGGGATGTCTCAGGGGGCACCTCCCCTATGGAGCTCCCATCCTCCAGCAGGCCAGTTGCTGAGGTCATCTGCCAGTGGTTTCAAGGAACCCAAGTGCCCCCCCCCCTGCCCCTGGGATCTTCCTAGGGTCTCCAAATATTAACATGGGAATTTGATCAGCCACAATTTTGAGAGGTCGAATTGGGAGTCTGTATTAGAAAGCCAGCAAATTCAAGCAGAATCATGTCCCAAAGAACCTGCAGTCCATATATTCTTGATATTAGATCCTTGTCAGATATATAACTACCAAAGACCTTCTCTCATACAGGGTGATTTTTAGTTTAGCAAGTATACCCTTTCTTGTGTGCACAAACTTTTTAGCTTGATGTAATCCTATTTGTCAGTTTTGTGATTTGCCAAGCCCCTTAATTCTATTCAGAAATTTCCTCCCTATGATGGTAAGTTCTAAGATTCTTCCTATTCCTACCCCAAACCATTCAAGGTTTTGGGTCTTACATTGAGGTTTTTGATACCTTCGAAATGGTATTAGCACAAAGTGACAAACAGGGAGATTTTGTTTTACTCTTCTGCATATGGATATACAGTTTTCCCAGCATCATTTGTTGAAGAGACTTTTTTCAACCTACGTTTTTTACTTCCTTGTCAAATATTCAATAGCTATGGGTATATGGGTTTACTTATGGGTCTTCTAGCCTAGTCTATTCCATTGGTCCTCAGACCTATTTTTGTGTCATTACCAAGCTGCTTTCATTACTATAGAGCTGTAGCAAAACTGGAAGTCTGGAATTGTGATACCTCCAGCAGTGCCTTCCCACCACCAGGTTGTTTTGTGATTCAGAGACTTTTGAAAAAGGTTTCATGGGCTGGGAATATGGCCTAGTGGCAAGAGTGCTTGCCTCGTATACATGAAGCCCTGGGTTCGATTCCTCAGCACCACATATATAGAAAATGGCCAGAAGTGGCGCTGTGGCTCAAGTGGCAGAGTGCTAGCCTTGAGCAAAAAAGAAGCCAGGCACAGGTGCTCAGGCCAAATTCAAGGCCCAGGACTGGCAAAAAAGAAAAGAAAAAGGTTTCATGTGAAATATTGGATTATTTTTGTCACTGAAGAATGATAAAAACAGAGCAGTGGAGGCAGTGCTGCATCTAAGGGAGCCTTTTCACCAAATTGGCCAATTATAAGTTCCATGCATCTTGGTCAGCGTCACTCCTCTCATCATTTCCCCCATCCCTCCCACCTCAATCCCTTCTGTAATGTCAACTTTTCAATTCGACTGAGCACTAAAAAGGAATTGCTTGGTTTTGCCCAGAGTTCATACAGAGGTGAGAGAAAAGAATGTCAGCTATGGAGGACCCAGGTGGTGATCCTGTCAAAGGCTGAGATTTCTGTCATGTGGATTTCCTACAAGGATATCTGAGTTCCAACAATGAATTTCAAAATTCATGGAGGGGACAGAGAAGTTGGGGTAAGACTTGTTACAAGGAAGAAGAAAAAACACAGAGACTTTACTCTGATAGTTACAGGGAGGACAAATGACCTAGAGAGTAGACAAAGACAAGATATATGAGTACTCAAGGTAGTGTAAGGAGGCCTTAGGTTTGTCCCTGAGGGTCTAGGGAAAATCCTATGATTATACCTTGTTCAGTGCCTAGTATTCTTAACATCCTAGTTTCTTTCCCTCCCAGCTACTCTGAGTGCATCATTCCAGGTTAATGTCAGGAAGAAACGGGTTCAATTACCATCCTGCTCTCTCTATTTTATCCTTTACACTGGGGTCTTGCTTGCCAGTGAACTGGAGCTGCTTGGTTGAATCCTCAGATTTCTGGAGAACAGACTCTTCAGGGTCAGGACTTCAGATGGTATTAACTGCCACTAGTGATGATGGCCCTCCAAATATACCAGTATCCTTTGTAACACAGACCCACATAGGTGTCTATTAACATCCTTTACCCTGTAACTAGAATAATCTAGTCTAGAATTAAAATTTTCAATACAAAGGTAGAAATCTTTGAAAGCCTAACTGTGGAAATGATTACAGGAGGAATTTTGAGGTAGGACCTTTGGCTTTCTGCAAAATAACTCAACCCAGTGTTAATGATTGGGTGAAGAGTCTAAGGTGGATGTGTATCCAAGACATGTTTCACCCTCTCTCTTCTCAGGACAGGGGAGTTTTATACTAAGCTGAAACTAAATATCTGCTACTCACCCCTGGAATTGGCCTTTAAATGAAGTGTAATCAAAAAGAGAAAAACAACTAAAGTGCTGGAACACATCTTGAAAGATCAAAGTGAAAAGAGTATTTCTCCTACATCGACAAGGCCATCCTAGAATAATGTCTCAAGGTTCAAACATATACATGAAAAAGAGTTGTACCCAGCAGATTCTCTCAATCACAGATTAAGTCCCCAAACTGACCCTGAAACTTCTTGTGCATAATCCTCATGGAGTGCTTATAGTCTAGCATAAATTTCTTTTTCAGTTGTGGGACTTGAACTGGTGGCCTAAGTGCTATCCCTGAGCTGTTTTGCTCAAGGCTAGCACTCTGCAACTTGAGCTACAGTGACATTTCTGGGTATTTTTGTGCTTAATTGGAGATATGCATCTCAAGGACATTCCTGCCCCAGCTGACTTTGAACTGTGCTCTTTAGACAGCCTCCTGGATAGCTAGGATTATAGGTGTGAATCACCAGTGCCTAGCCTCCAGCATAAAATTTGTGTTTTGGCCAAGGCAGAGTAGGGAAGAGAAGGTGTTTTGGAAAAGATCATCTTTAAACAACAGATCAAGATACAAAGCACACTCAAAATCCACAGACACAGCAATACATTCCATTTTCCATTAAAATGTAAAAAGAACAACACAGTAACCCCATATGTATTTCCTTTTTGTTTCTGATTCCTTTTCTTCTCCCTTAGCCTCCTAAGTAGACAGTATAACTCCACTGTTCCTGAAACCCTCTCCTATTAGACCTTATCTGAAATGCAGTTACCTACCTGAAATTTCACTATCACTGTAGAAATCTTATTTTCCTCCAGGAGTGCACATCTGGAGGAAAATAAGTAGACAAAGTAGTTCACTCATCCCTGACTACACCAGGTGAAGGAATACAGCTCAGAAAAGATTGACCTTGTTTTTCCCCTCACTCAGGACTCTGCTTAGAGCCTCCATGGCTATAGTTCTGTACTAGCAAAATTATTTTTTACATTAAAATGCACTACTTTCCAGCACAACCCAGAATCAGAGTTTTCTTGACTAAAGCCAGAGGGACACTTCCTCAGAAATTTGTGACTATGTACCACCTACCTCCACAAGTCACACTTGACACCTTTAATTATAGAAAAGAAAGCATTGTAAGGATTAGAACAGGCTTTATGTTTTACACAGGTCAGTTTTCTCTCACTGGCTTATGAAACAAGATAGAAAACAGTGTTTCAGTCAATGGTCACAAAAATAAGTAATGGAGAAAGGACCCCCAACTAACCTTGGACTTGTGTAAATGCCCCTTTATAATGTAACATACTGGAGACGGATCATCCTAAGTACTTTGCACTTTCACCCACTTGAGGCATAGGTATTCCCCAATCACTGCCACCCACACCAACATTCTCCAACACTTAACTCTTTTTTTCTTTTCCTTAGGTGCCTAAAAAATCCCTTGGAGACCCTGTTAATCACTGCCTGCTTCTGGAATCAGATTTTGTCCATCTTTCCCTGAGCCTCATCAGTCAGCTAAAAGACTTGCATCTAAGCTCTGTCAACATGGCCAAAGTAAACCCAGGGACTCCAAGCTTTGCTAGAGAGAACTTCTGCCACCCCCCAGTACCTGGGCATAGATATGTGTGAAAGCACAGATCCTCAACTCACTGCCATCCTGCCTGCAGTGAGCCACTGCTCCCAGCTCACATGCTTCATCTCTCATAAGAACTCCATCTCCATGGCCATTCTACAGAATATCTTGTACCACACCACAGGGATGTCTAAGCTACAGCATTTACTGTATCCTGCCCCACTGGGGAGTAGTGGTAACCAAGGTTATGTGGGAAGGAGTAAGCTTGCCATGTGCATACCAGGTTGATGAAGTGGCTGCACAATTATGGACTGTCGGTTCCTGTCCTTAATGAGGTAAGATGACTTTCTATGATGCATGGCTCAGCCTGAACCCCTGATACCTGCCTGCTTAGCTCAGTTCACATAACCATAGCTTTATATAGATTCAAATGATTGAATCACACCTCCATTCATTCTCAAAAGAGAAAACATAGACACTAAAAGCAATTAAATGTATGGCTGTTGGGGAAGTTTTGTTCAAGAGACAGCAGAGAAACAGTGACTTAATCTCTTTTCTTTCTTTTCTCTTCTCTCTCTTTCTATCACTATTACTATCATCACTATCTCAACTCTCAACAAGGAACTCGATGGCAAATAAATAAATAAATAAAAGATCTCCTCCCCAATTCTACTGTGAAGATGACAAGATAAGGAGTGATGGGCATAAAAGCTATCTCTCTTAATTACAAAAAGTTCCAGACTCTGGGCTTCAGAGAATTATCAGGATGATAACAGGCCCAACAGCCTCTAATGCCAATGGCTCTCCAACCTCGGGCTCTCTCTTTTTAACCCAGCCCTAGAACAAACAGGATTTTGCTCAGGAACCATTAATCTTTTATTTCTCTTTAGAGTCAGATCTCATTGCATATCTTGTAAAAATTGCCTAGAAAACAAGCCAAACACTGCACACTTGATCCTGCCCTTATTACCATTTTTATTTTGTTTTGCTTTCTGGTTATTTTGGTTTCTGAGGCAACCTCTGTATCTGACTGCCCTTGAAGTTGTCATCCTCCTCAAAAAGCCTCTTCATTGCTCGGCCTTACAGGCGTCTACTACCAAGTTCTGCGCTCCCAATCCCAGCCCGATCCCTCAGCTGGGCCTGAGGACAAACTTGAGTGACAGTCTGGGGCTGGTCAGTGGCCCTTCCCTGAGGTGCACCGACCACTGTCCCACGTGGTTTCAATCTCCCGCCCTAAGGCCCCCTCCATCTTGGATTCTAGAAGGGACCAGCACGCGGAGGGGGCCGGGTCGCCATGACGGCCACCCCACTTCCCAGGCACTCACAGCCGGCCAGTGGGGGCACATCCTATGCTAGGAGGCCTCGGGGACGATTCCCCTCTCCCACCCGCCGCCATCCTCCCGGAGCCCGTGCCTCCGCCTCCCGCCCCGCACGCGGTCGCCAGGCCTGCACGCTTCGACCCTACTTGTCCATCTCCCACTCTGACGCGCAAGGGGCCCCGGGACGCGTGGTGGCAGCAAGGAGGCCGGGGTCCCCTCGGGGTAAGTCAGCTTTCCCTTCTCCTCGGGCTGCCGCAGTGGCCTGGCGCGGAGAACCCCAGCATGACTCAGCAAACCCCCAGCCCGCGCTTCCCGGGCCTGCTCTTCCGAAATCTCGGGAGATCCAGTGCGGCGGGCATTGGAAGCGGAAGCCTGGAAGCAGCCGAGGAGAGAAGTCTGTGTTGGGGAACGGAGGGGGTCTGTGGTCACGCCAGCGGGACGGCGAGGGGCCGGGAACAGGAGCAGGAGTGTGATGTGTGGGAAAGGGGGGGGGGCTGCCAAGGTATCCGAGGGGAAGGGGGTGCCATGGCAGGGAATGGAGAGTGTTGTGCTAAGTCGCAAGACCACCCCCAAGAAGACCACCGAGATTCAGACACTCCGAAATGTAAAAGCAAGGCAAAGTTTTATTTAACGAGCTGCCAACTCGGGCCTCGTCCTACCCACAGACACAGCGGAGGTTAGGAGGAAGCCCCGAGCTGTGATTACACAGGGCTTATAAAGGCAAAGAACAAGGTTACAACAATCAGCTGTGCAAGCAAGATTAGAACACAGGTACAAATCTGATTGGCTCAGGGTTCGATTCTAAAATGGGGTTCACGTGGTGGGGCCTGACTTCAAAGTCTGGCACCTCATTTCCCCCTTTTTCTTTTTGGTACCTTGGGAGCCCACCACGGTAGTTGTCATCCAGGGCAAAGGGGTCAGCTGGCCTGGCGTGGGAGCAATGGACCCAAGTGGTGACGCCATCTACCTTAAGGGCCGTGGGAGTAGTCAGTAGCACCACGTAGGGTCCCTTCCATCGTGGTTCTAAGGATTTGGAGTTATGCCTCCGGACGAACACCCAATCTCCTGGCCTGAATAAATGGGGGATAGGGACAGAAGCAGAATCATATAATGCCTTGAGTTGGGGCCACATTTTCTTGTGCACGAGCTGCAAATAATCAAGTTTACACAAAAATTCAATATCATCCAAATCAGTGAGCAATTCAGTCTGAAGGCTAGGGATAATGGGCGGAGGGTACCCGTACATTATTTCAAAAGGAGTAAAGCCAAGCTGATAGGGAGAATTTCTTACCCTAAGTAGAGCAAAAGGAAGGAGTGACACCCAGTCTGCGCCAGTCTCTAAGGCCAATTTAGTTAAGGTCTCTTTTAGAGTCCGATTCATTCTCTCTACCTGTCCTGAACTCTGGGGTCTACAAGCACAATGCAATTTCCAATCCGTCCCCAGTGCAGCGGCTATTCCCTGACTTACTTTTGAAACGAAAGCCGGTCCGTTGTCTGACCCAATGGTGGATGGGAAGCCATACCTGGGTAGGATTTCTTCCAGGATCTTCTTAGCCACTATATTCGCAGTTTCATGCTTTGTTGGACAGGCTTCCACCCATCCTGAAAAGGTGTCTACAAAAACTAGCAAATATTTGTATCCAAATTTTCCAGGTTTGATTTTTGTGAAATCTACTTCCCAATACACGCCTGGCCTATCCCCACGGAGGCGAGCTCCTTTAGTAACTTGTTGATTGGGGGCATTGGTAAGCTGACAGGCCTTGCAGTTTTTAACAATATCTTCAATAAGTTGATCTCCTTGTCTAATTTTTACTTTGGAATGTCGGAGCAAGTCCTGCATTCTTCGGGTTCCCATGTGAGAAGCTCGGTGGATTCTTTTAAGGATCCCCTTACCTAGCCTTTGTGGCAAGATAAGTTTCCCTTCACCAGTTTTCCACCAGTCATCGTTTCCTTCTCTGTCCAGGGTTTTGTGGGTCATGGGAATTTTTTTTATCCACTCCAAGTCTTTCTGGGAATACTGGGGTACAGGAGGCAAAGCTCGTGGTCCTGGGTCTACTAGAGTCAATACTTCTGCTCTGGGATGGAGGGCTGCTTCCTTAGCTGCCTGGTCAGCCAGATTATTCCCTCTAGTCACCGAATCAACTCCCTTTTGATGACTCGGGCAATGCATAATGGCAATCTTTGCTGGTTCCCATAGGGCCCGGATGAGGCTTAAAATCTCCTGTCTGTTTTTTTTTTTTTTTTTTTTTTTTTTTTTTGCCAGTCCTGGGCCTTGGACTCAGGGCCTGAGCACTGTCCCTGGCTTCTTCCCGCTCAAGGCTAGCACTCTGCCGCTTGAGCCACAGCGCCGCTTCTGGCCGTTTTCTGTATATGTGGTGCTGGGGAATCGAACCTAGGGCCTCGTGTATCCGAGGCAGGCACTCTTGCCACTAGGCCATATCCCCAGCCCCTCCTGTCTGTTTTTAATGGCCTTTCCTTCAGCTGTCAGTAGCCCCTTTTCTTGGTAAATGGCTCCATGGATGTGTACAGTGGCAAAAGCGTACCGGCTGTCCGTATAGATATTTAGTCTCATTCCTTTTCCCATCTGTAAAGCTTTTATTAGTGCCACTAGTTCTGCTCTTTGTGCAGAAGTCCCCTGAGGGAGTGCCTCTGCCCACAATATCTCAGTGTCCGTAGTAACCGCCGCACCCGCATACCTTTTTCCATCTCGAATGAAGCTGCTGCCATCGGTGAACCAGGTGTGCTCGGCATGTGATAGTGGCAAATCCAGCAAGTCTGGCCGGAGGCTATGTGCTTGGGCCAGGATCTGGTCACAATCATGCAGGGGCGCTTCCAGATCCGGATCCGGCAGCAGAGTTGCTGGGTTTAATGCTGTTGGTACACAGAAGCTGATACGTGCCGGGTTAAGTAACAACGTTTGGTAATGGACCATGCGGGCATTGCTCATCCATCGGTCAGGTGGTTGTTTTAGCACCCCCTCTAGAGCATGTGGAGTGGCTACAGTCAGATTCTGTCCCAGAGTCAACTTATCTGCATCCTTTACCAAGAGGGCTACTGCAGCTATTATTCTTAAGCACGGAGGCCACCCAGCGGCGACAGGATCCAATTTCTTTGACAAATAGGCGACCGGTCGTCTCCAGGGCCCAATTGGCTGGGTGAGCACCCCTTTTGCTATTCCTTTCTTTTCGGCCACAAACAATGTGAATGGTTTATTCACATCAGGTAGGCCTAAGGCTGGGGCTTCTAGAAGGCTTTTCTTGATTGCCTCAAAGGCTTTTTGCATCTGCTCAGTCCAATGAAATTCTGGGAGGTTTTTGGTGGCTTCATATAAAGGCTTGGCCATCTCAGCGAACCCAGGTATCCACAGCCGGCAAAAACCCGCCGTTCCCAGGAATTCTCTGACTTGTCTCGCTGACTTAGGCACAGGAATTTTTAGCACAGTCTCTTTACGTGCATCTGACAGCCAACGCTTGCCCTCTTTTAATATGAAGCTCAGATAGGTGACTTCAGGTTTACAAATTTGTGCCTTTTTAGCGGAGGCCCTATAGCCCAAATTGCCAAGAGTCTTTAAGAGCCTAGCTGTTCCCTTTAAACAACTATCCTTGTCTGGAGTAGCTATTAACAAATCATCTACATATTGCAATAGACTTATTTCAGTATTTTGGGAGCGGTACTCACTTAGGTCTTCATGTAACGCCTCATCAAAGATTGTAGGCAAATTCTTAAATCCTTGAGGCAGCCTGGTCCAGGTCAATTGACCGCTTATCCCGATTTCAGGATCGTGCCAAGTAAATGCAAAGTAGCTTTGGCTCTGTGAGGCTAAGGGCAGGCTAAAGAAAGCATCCTTTAGATCCAACACAGTATACCACACATGGCTCGGTGACAGGGAGCTCAGCAGGGTATATGGGTTTGGGACTGTTGGATGAATGTCCATTACTCTCTTGTTAACTTCTCTCAAGTCTCGCACTGGTCTATAATCATTGGAATTAGACTTTTTTATAGGCAACAATGGAGTATTCCAGGCTGACTGGGTGGGCTTCAGAACTCCTAAATCTAACAATTTTCTGATGTGAGGAGTGATCTCTTTCTTTGCTTCTAGTGACATAGGGTACTGGCAAACTCTTACTGGGTCAGCTCCGGCTTTAAGTTCCACAAAAATTGGAGGACGATGTTTTGCCAGTCCCATTCCCCCAGTTTCTGCCCATGCTTGGGGAAACGCCCGTAGCCACTCATTTTCTGGAGACTCGGGCTTGAGATGCTGGTATAGCCTATACTCTTCTTCTAACTTGCTAGTTATTAGTATACTAACAGGCTTTTCTCGAGTTCGTCACAGAAATCCCACTGTCTGTGAACTGTATCTGAGCTTTCATTTTCGTTAAGAGATCACGTCCAAGCAATGGATAGGGGCAGTCAGGGATGACTAAAAACGAGTGGGTTACCTGGCCCGCTCCCAAGTCCACTGTTCTTTGAGTAGTCCATTTATAGGGTTTAGTGCCCGTTGCACCTTGGACCCATGTTGTTTTAGTGGACATCGGCCCTCTCGGAGCTAGTAATACTGAATTTTCTGCTCCCGTATCTACCATGAACATGACTGGATTCCCCTCCACTTTTAATGTTATCCTGGGCTCAGGGAGGGGATCTGAACCCCGACTCCCTCAGTCACTGTCCTCAGCCATCTCTAAGGTTGACAACACTCTTGATCCTACTTTATGTTTTTCCTCCTTTTTCTGGGCTAGCTCTGGGCAGTTTCTGATCCAATGCCCCTCCTTCTTGCAATAAGCACATTGATTCTTCCCCATCCTTGGTTGGGGTTTGGGCTTTTGCTCCTTACTTGGAGAGGAGGACTGTCTAAAGTTTCCTGCCTGCATAGAGGTCAGGATTTCCCTGAGTTCCTTCTGTTGTTGTTCCAAAATCCTAGCCAGACTCCTTTCCTGTCTTCGTTCTCCTGTTTCTCTCTTATTATAAACCTTTTCCGCCACTGCTACTAGATCCCTAATAGATTTTTCCCCAAGCCTGTCTAGAGCCTGCAATTTCCGCTTTATATCTGGTGTGGCTTGATTTACGTAGGCAAACATAATCATCTGAGCAGATCCCTGGGTCTCAAGATCATATGGGGTGTATTGACTAAAGGCTTCCATAAGACGCTCAAGGTATGCTGCCGGACTTTCACTTTCTCCCTGTCTGATATCATAAACTTTGGCCATATTTGTAGGTCGGCGAGCCGCCGCCTTGAGACCTGCCAGCAGAGCCTGGCGATAGACAAGGAGTCGCTCCCTACCTTCAGCCGTATTGTAGTCCCATACTGGTCGGGTCTGGGGAAAATAGGTATCAATCAAGGCAGGATCCGTGATGGGTGCTCCGTTGGGGCCAGGGATAAGTCTCCGGGTGGCTTCTTGAATACGACCTCTCTCCTCATTGGTGAAAAGTACCTGTAAAAGCTGGCTACAATCATCCCAAGTGGGCTGGTGAGTGAAAAGTATAGTTTCAAACAAGCGAATTAAGTCCCGAGGTTTCTCAGAAAAGGGGGCATTTTGGGCACGCCAATTGTAAAGATCACTAGTAGCAAATGGCCAGTATTGGAATTGTTGTCGACCGTCCGCATCCACAGGACTTATAGGGCGTAGGGGAAGGGTAGTAGATTTGTGAAGAGATGTAATTCTTTGGCGCCGGCGAGTTGATTGAGCGGGGCCCTCCGGGGCGGAGGGCACAGCTGAAACATCTTCCTCAGAGTCCTCCTCTTGGAGAGTTAACTGGGGTGGGGCGTATGGAGGGGGAAGCATTTCCTCCTCTGTGCTTCCTCCCTGGAGGACAGGTGGATATGATTTCTTTTCTCCCCTCTTAGGTTCTCTCTTGGCACCCCGTGTTTTTTGAGTGAATATTGGGGTAAGGGAAGGAGTAGAGGAGGGAGTTGGTAAGAAAGGCCGAACCCAAGCTGGAGTGTCCCTGTCAAATAGTTCTTTCCAGGTGTCTATATAAGGAATCTGGTCTATATAGCCTGAACGAGGGGCTTCGATTAGGCTTTGTAAGGTACTGATCTTAATGATGTCAAAGCTTCCCTCAGGTGGCCAATTAACTCTCTCAAGGGTGGGCCATTCTGACTTGCACAGGGTAATCCACTTTTCCTTCTTAAGGGCCACACCTCGGTTCTGAGCTATCTCCTTGATCTCCTTCCAGTGAACTAGAGTCAAATCTAGGGGGCTAATGGAGGACCCCAAGATAGAACGTTACCCATAGCTCTGATCAGATGTTTAGTCCAAAAGGCTACAAAAGAAAAGAAACCAAAACAATTAATACAGAAGGAAAAAAACATAGGCAAGATCAAGAACAAGAAAAACTGGAGATTTCCCAAGTTGGCCCACACATCCCCCTGCAAGGATGCAGAAAGAGTGAATTCAAGTTGAAAGCGGGGCTCCAGAGATCCCCCTTTAAGGGTGAGGAGTCTGGGACATCCCCCGGTCTCACCAGGATTGTCAAGTAAGTACATCTGCTTCGACAACCCCTTCAAGAAATAAGCAAAAGCAAGACAAACAAACAGGCACATTACAGGACAAGACAAATGAACAGGGCTGTTTTCTTGCCTTCGGAGTCTGGGATCTCGGGGTCTCTGGGGCTATCCCGGACGAGCCCCCAAATGTTGTGCTAAGTCGCAAGACCACCCCCAAGAAGACCACCGAGATTCAGACACTCCGAAATGTAAAAGCAAGGCAAAGTTTTATTTAACGAGCTGCCAACTCGGGCCTCGTCCTACCCACAGACACAGCGGAGGTTAGGAGGAAGCCCCGAGCTGTGATTACACAGGGCTTATAAAGGCAAAGAACAAGGTTACAACAATCAGCTGTGCAAGCAAGATTAGAACACAGGTACAAATCTGATTGGCTCAGGGTTCGATTCTAAAATGGGGTTCACGTGGTGGGGCCTGACTTCAAAGTCTGGCACCTCAGAGAGAGGCCAGAGGGGGCTGGAATAGTTTGAAGAAAGAAGGGGCAGGGGACAGTGTAGACTGCAAGACTTTACGATGGGGGCAGGTTGCGGGGGAGGGGGAGTAGGGAGGTAGTAAGAGTGAGGGTGTCTGTGGGGGGAGAGGACACCAAACGAGTGATGGAAGAGAAGGGGTACAAGTGAATAAGGTGTGGATGGGGTACAACGGAGGGGGTCCCTGGGATGGGGTGTAAGTGCAGCTTGGATCTATGCTGGGGCTTGTACTTGGGGACAGTTGTGTCCCTCCCGATCCCTTGAGTTGGGGTCATAGCTCCACCTTATCTTCATCCTATGAGTCACCACCCTGGGAAGAGTGTGCTCCCTCTGCTGTGAACCTCTGTGGCTAACCCTGGCTTGAACCATTGCCTCCCTCCATGCTTGCCTCAGCTTCCTCTTCAATGGGATTTTCCAAGTCTTTATCTGCTTTACTTCTACCCCTTCTGTTAATTCGGTGGGCTCTAGCTTCAGCTTTTCTTAAATTCAGATCTTCTGCCACCTCCCACTTCCCGTGTAACCAACAAATATACCTGTTGAAAAGACTTGACATGGTAAACTGGTCAAGGATATAGAGGGTGCCAGAGACCCTGGTTGCACTTCCTATCATGACCTCCAGGGGGCATTTGCGTTTAGGGCCAGTATCCGGCACTAGGCCCTGGAATGTTTAGGATGGTTTGCAAGGACTATGTCAGTTTCTGGCGCTAATTTCTCAATCTCTTTTGAGGGTTGTGGGAGACTAGTCCGGCTTTTGGAGAGATGAGGATGATCCTTCTCTGGTGAAGAGATGGAGGTGAGTTTCTGGCATAATGGGAGACACCGTCAAGGAAATTCACTCATGGACCCCGGAACTTGTTGTCTTTTGGATTTAGCTTCCTTGCTAAGGTCTTAGAAGTACTTAGCCTCTACAATCTGGGATTATACCTCTACCATCCCAGGGTCTCAAATTTCAAACACAGGCTATGGTGGCTAGTGTCAAGGAGAATCAGCCAGTGAGGTAGAGTAGCTATTAATCATATATTGCCTGAGAACTAGGGAACCATTGAACTTTCAGCTAGCCAGATTAAGGAGGAAAGAGAGGGAGAGGAAGAAGAGAATATAGTGAAAGAATAGTTATATCCAAACATGGTCATTACATTGATTTCACTAGACCCAAAACTGTCTCAGAGAATAGAAATATGACCAAAAATACTGATTTTTGACCTATGGGCTGGATGTGTGGAAGAAGAGAAGACCAACCTCACCCAGAGCTCAGCCTGTCTTCCCCTCCTTCCTGCCAGGGATAGAAAGCACCAGCAGAGAAGACCTCAGCCAAGAAGCAGAACACAAGTGTCCTCAGCTTCAAGTCCTCTCTCAAGGCTTCCAAGTTGGAGGTGAGCTGCTGCAAGTGTCCCTGAATGCCAAGGGATGGAGCAGCTTTCCAGCTTGGAGAACACCTCAGGCCTGGCACTCAGCATGAAATTCAGCCATCAGGAGTAGGAGGGAGGTAAAGAGGAGGAACCTAATTTTGTGTTTTCACTACAAAGTCCAAACATGGAAAATCTGAGTTTTATGAATCATTAGTTACATTTTAGTTACATTAGTTACATTTTATAGCTTGCTCAGGTATCTATGAACACATATTGCCAATAAATAATGATGATAATTATTACAGAAGAGTTTAAATGTGGCAAATAAAATACAGAAAACGGACAAATAATACCTTCTTCAGGATTCAAGAAACAAATACACATCCTGGCTCATTTACATGTAATCTTGACAGTAAAACATATCTGTATGAATAATAAAGCTTAACAAAACATTAATATGACAAAAAGATAATTTTAATTATAAAATGGAGGCTTTCTATTAATACTTAATCATGAGAGAAAAATTTGCTGTTTTTGTTTCCTTCTGCACTAAATAGCAATACTTATGCACTATTTCTCCCTCTTATTCCCAAGCTATCCAACTCATTTTTTTTCTTCCTTCCCTTCCTCTATTACCCCTCTGTTGCCCCTCTTTTATTCTCATGGGAGACAATACTACTGCATCTTCTTCTCCCCCCGCCTCCCCAGTCCTGGGGCTTGAGCTCAGGGCCTGAGCACTGTCCCTGGCTTCTTTTTGCTCAAAGCTAGCACTCTACCACTTAAGCCACAGCACCACTTCCAGATTTTTCTACATATATGGTGATGAGGAATCGAACCCAGGGCTTCATGTATACGAGGGGAGCACTTTACCACTAGGCCACATGCCCAGCCCCACTACTGCATCTTTTAAATTGCCCTTTCCTGTCTCCTCTGAAGCCAGAAATAAAACTACATGGTCTTTCTGATGAATCCTTATGAAATCTCAGGACCTCCCTGACAGGTCTATTCTTTACCTTATTGATCAATTATTCAAAGATTGGGCTCTAGCTTTTGTTTACAAACGATATTATTGGGAAGATGCTTGCATTATGGATCTCTTCCTGGAGTTCTCTACCTAATTATAGGGCATCATTTGGGTGGAACTTAGTGGAAAAAAGATGAAGGGAAGCCTTCCACTCTGGGTCAGAGATGTCTGAAGCATTTATCTATTTCCCATATAAAAGTTTCAAATTCCCAAATGATCTTGAATGTGTGTGTTGGCTAGAACAGATCCCATGGCATTTGAATGATTGTGGAACACCACTGGGAACAGTAATGCAGCCAAAAATATTAACAGATCATATTGGATATTATTTCCTTTGATCATTTTCTCTTTTCTCAACACTAAATTGAAGGTCTCCACAATTATCCATTACCCAGAGGATTCTAGCCACCAGATTCTCAGTAAAACTGGCAACTTAATTCATTCATCATTTACTTATTCAAGCTATATGTGCTTTAGTTTTTTTTTTTCAATAACAAATTTGGCCAAAGTGTTCCATGTCACACACCAGGCTATAAAGATCAGGGTATATGAGGATGATGGCAGGGCTAGGTGTGAATGTTCCTGACCTGGGTGGGCGTCTTTGTGAATGACGTCAAGAGTAAGCAAATGCCAAGATATTGGATATTCCGCTGCAATGATGGAATGGGAGGTGTTTGTTTTTCCTTATGAGTTAGAGCATAGATTTGAGCTATGTAGATATTTGAGGGTAACGTTCTCAGGTAAATTGTACTAATGGCAAGCAGATGGGTTAAGATGGAGCTGCCTGCCCATCACTGTGCTCTTTCCCATGCAAGCCAGTAGCCAGCACCAGATATCACAATGTCAGGCCAGGGTTTGCAGGGTTTACTATCTTTCTGAGGGATGGGTTCAGGTGGGCTCTTGCATGAGGACACACTCTCTCATTCTAGAATACTGAACGTCTTTTTAATGGAGTCTTTACATTTTCAGCAGCAAATGACCTCCCTTCCAATTTTCTCTTTTTATATAGAAGTTATCATTTACCCGTTCTTTCAGATATGCACTCTTATCCTTTCTGTAAATAAACAATCTTTTCTCTTAACAAGAGTAATTGGTTCTAAATTTTGCTTTAAATTTTGCTTCTCTGATTGTGATCTTTAAGGCAGCAACAGTGGCAATCCTGATCTTCCAGGTCAGCATCTGCATTCTAGCAAGACTCACAGACAATTTCGGGTCACCATATTTTGAGAACTGTGTATCAAAGCCTTGAGGAAGACTTCAGTAATGTTTTTTTACATTTAACTTTTTAAAATTATCATTTATTGTTTTGTTTTTGTTATTTCTTAATTACGATTGTAAGTCATTACAGAAGTTAGCACATAGGAAAAATGTTAAACAGATATTTCCTCCTAGATCATAACTTATGATTGAACTTTATTTGTTGTCTTTTCTTGTATCAGGAATTGGAAAAACAAGCAAAAGTCTTTGTCTACATCCAAATTATTTTTATGGGAATTAGTCCGTGTTTTCTTCTATTTATACCCATTCTGACATTTTTACAATTTGATTTATTATATTTTTGGAGTACATTTTTGTGTAGTCTATGTGATGTAAATTCTTCACTTTAATGACTATAAAGTTGTTTAATAACACTTACTAAGATGTCTGTATTACAGTGACACCTCAGTGTCACTTTACCTAAACATGATGTGAATAAATAAACATGCAAGCTATAGAACATGGAGAACCCTGAGGGATACCATTTATCAGGTAGTTCAGCAAACAACAAAGTTTGTGTTATTAAACAGCAGTTCATTGGCTTCAGAATAAACAAAAGTAACAGAGAAACAGAATAGGAAGTTCAGAAAAAGTCCTAAGAACATGACTACAGTATTTTTGGTTCTCCTATGTATTTTCAGGGCTAAGGTCATTCAATCGGAGAACTTGTTACAATTTTACATTCTAAACATCAGCTAGTCCCTGTATGAAACATGCTGATATCTGAGGTGATGTTTCCTGGTCCTGTAGAGAGAAGGAGGCCAGATAGCTTCCCTTTTACTTCCTCATTCACAGGTTCATCTGTTCATCTGTTGTACAGATGAATATGCTTGGAAAGTATGTTGGCATCATTTTGCATGAACTGACAAAGATGAACATACATCCACCAGTCAGGTATTTTGGCTTCAAGACCAGCTAGGCACGTGTGTCCATTGCTTGCTTAAGGAAAGATTCTGACATATCTACTGTTCCAATGATAGTGATAGGAAATTACATGAAAAGAATGACTTTAGTTGTGATGAATGGCAGCATTTATGTGCATTCTGTCACTGTGTCTGGAAAACACAGGTACAGCAGAAATGGTTATAATTGGTGTTCCAAATCACTAATGTGACCTCTCTTCTAAACATATTATCTTAATTCTTCTTTTACCCTGAAAATTTCAAGATGAAGTAAAAAATAGAGGGGCAGGTAATTTTCTGTCCACGTAACATTTTCATAAACATAATAATTGCATATCACTGATTTAATTTATAAAATACAACAGGTACTCTTTTTTTTCAAATTTCTTTTTTTTTTATTAATTGGACATAAATTTTTTTACAAGGTGTTGTGCAAAGAGGGTGCAGTTACATAGTAGGGCAGTGTGTACATTTCTTATGATATCTTACGACCTGTTTTTCTATCCCTTGTCTAGGTCAGGTTGACATATATGCAATATACAATGTATCAAGAACATATACAGTATTCACAGACTTGGTCTCTACTGTCTCTCCATCTCCCTTTGTTAACAGTCATATATCAGGGAGATCATGCCCCTTTGTTTTCTGTGTTCTAGGCTTGTCTCACTCAACATTATTTGTTCGAGTTCTGACCATTTCCCTGCGAATAACAGTATTTCACCATTCCTAATCGCTATGTAGTATTCCATTGTGTATAAGTACCATATTTTTTGGATCCATTCGTCTGTGGAGGGGCATCTGGGTTGTTTCCATATTTTAGCTATTGTGAATTGTGCCGCGATAAACATGGAAGTACAAATGCCTTTTTGATATCTTGGATTTTGCTGTTTAGGATAGATGCCTAGGAGTGGTATGGCTGGGTCATAGGGTAGGTCTATATTGAGCTTTTTGAGAAACCTCCATACTGTTCTCCAAAGTGGTTGTACTAATTTGCACTCCCACCAACAATGGAGAAGGGTTCCTCTTTCCCCACAGCCCCTCCAGCATTTGTTGTTTCCTGAGTTCAGAGTATAGGCCATTCTAACTGGGGTGAGGTGGTATCCCAGGGTTGTTTTTATTTGCATTTCCTTTACTAGCAGGGATGTTGAGCATTTCCTCATATGTTTCTTTGCCATTTTTATATCTTCTCTTGTGAAGTCTCTCTTTAGCTATTTTGCCAATTTCCTAATAGGTTTATTGGGCTTGGAGGGGCTTAGTTTTTTGAGTTCTCTGTAGATGACAGATAACAGGCCTTTGTCTGTTGCTGTGCTGGTAAATATCCTTTCCCATATTGTTGGCTGTCTTTCTATTTTGGTGGCTATGTCCTTAGCTGTGCAGAAACTTTTTAATTTGTAGTAGTCCCATTTGTTGAGTCTTTCCCCTATTTGTTGTGCCCCTGGGACTCTATTCAGGAAGTTCCTTCCTGTGCCTATAAGTTCTAGTGTCTTTCCTACTCTGTCCTTCAGTAGTTTCAAGGATTCAGGTCTGATGTTGAGGTCCTTGATCCATTTTGAGTTGATCTTGGTGCATGGTGATAGGCTTGGGTCTACTTTGAGTTTTCTGCATATGGCTGCCCAGTTCTCCCAGCACCAGTAGTTGAAGAGGCTATGTTTATTCCATTGTATGTCTTTAGCTCCTTTGTCGAATATCAGTTGGCTGTAAGAGTGCGGTTTTATTTCTGGGTCTTCAGTTCTAATCCATTGGTCTTCCGGTCTGTTTTTATACCAATACCATGCTGTTTTTGTTATGATGGCCTTGTAGTAGAGCTTGAAGTCAGGTATTGTGATACCTCCTGCACTGCTTTTTTTTGCCTAGAATTGCTTTGGCTATTCTAGGTTTTTTGCTGTTCCATATGAATTTATGGATTGGTTTCTCTATTTCAGTGAAGAATGTGGCTGGGATTTTGATAGGTATTGTATTGAATTTGTATAACAATTTGGGCAATATGGCCATTTTCACTATATTGATTCTGCCTACCCATGAGCATGGGAAGTCTTTCCATCTCCTTGTGTCTTCTTTGATTTCCCTTATTAGATTTTTGTAGTTTTCATTAAATAGGTCTGTCACGTCCTTGGTTAAGTTGATCCCTAGGTACTTTATTCTTTTTTTGGCTACTGTAAATGGAATTGTTTCCATAATTTCCTTTTCTGTTTGTCTATTGCTGGTATACAGAAAAACTGCTGACTTTTGTGGGTTGATTTTGTATCCTGCTACTTTTCCAAATTGGTTTATTAGGTGTAGGAGTTTGGGTACTGAGTTTTTTGGGTCCATCAGATATAAGATCATGTCGTCTGCGAATAGGGATAACTTGATTTCTTCCTTGCCGATGTGGATCCCTTTGATGTCCTCCTCTTGCCTTATTGCTATGGCTAGGGATTCCAGCACTATGTTGAAAAGAAGTGGGGAGAGTGGGCATCCTTGTCTTGTTCCTGAGTTTAGGGGGAATGATTTAAGTTTCTCTCCATTTAATATGATATTAGCAGTTGGTCTGTTGTATATGGCTTTTATTGTTTTGAGGAATGTTCCATCTATTCCTGTTCTCTCCAAAGCTTTTAATAGGTATGGATGTTGTATTTTGTCAAAGGCTTTTTGGGCATCGACTGAGATAACAATGTGATTCTTGATTTTAGTTCTGTTTATGTGGTGAATTACGTTGATTGATTTACGGATGTTGAACCATCCTTGTGACTGAGGGATGAAGCCTACTTGGTCATGATGTATGATATTCTTAATCAGATTCTGGATCCTATTAGCTAATATTTTATTAAGGAGCTTTGCATCTGTGTTCATTAGTGATATTGGTCTGTAGTTCTCTTTTTTTGTTGGATCTTTGCCTGGTTTGGGGATGAGTATGATATTAGCTTCGTAGAATGAGTTTGGGATTTCTCCCTCCATTTCTATTTCACGGAAGAGTTTGAGGAGTATTGGAATTAGCTCCTCACTAAAGGTTTTGTAGAATTCGTTGGTGAATCCATCTGGGCCTGGGCTTTTCTTAGTAGGGAGGTTCTTGATTACCTCCTGTATCTCACTGTAAGTTATTGGTTTATTTAGTTGATTTATTTCTTCTTGGTTCAGTTTGGGCAGTTTGTACTTCTCTAAGAATTGATCCATTTCTGTAAAATTATTGTTTTTTGCTGAGTAGAGGTTTTGGAAATAGCTCCTTATGATTGTTTGAATATCGTGTGTACTTGTTATAATTTTTCCTGTGGAGTCCCTGATTTTACGAATATGAATCTCTTCTCTTCTTTTTTTTGTGAGTCTTGCAAGGGGTCTGTCAATTTTGTTTATTTTCTCAAAGAACCAGCTTTTAGTCTTATTTATTTGTTGAATGGTCTTTCTATTTTCAATCAGATTTATCTCTTCTTTAATCTTCGTGATCTCTCCCCTCCTAGTCGTTTTAGATTCTGTCATTTCTTGTTTCTCCAGTTGTTTTAGTTTCATCGTGAGGGTATTCACCTGCTCTGCTTCCATTCTTTTAATGTGGGTGCTGAGTGCAATGATCTTGCCCCTCAGTACTGCCGTAGCACAACAGGTACTCTTAATGGCACAATTGGACATAAAAAAGTATATTGGTGGGTAGATGATGTTTTGCCTTTTTGTTTTACCAGCATCTTATATTCATACAATAGTAATCTGTGGGTTTGGGATTCGATTTTTTTTTTTTTTGGTCAGTCCTGGGCCTTGGACTCAAGGTCTGAGCACTGTCCCTGGCTTCTTTTCGCTCAAGGCTACCACTCTGCCACTTGAGCCACAGTGCCACTTCTGGCCATTTTCTGTATATGTGGTGCTGGGGAATTGAACCCAGGGCTTCATGTATACGAGGCAAGCACTCTTGCCACTAGGCCATATCCCCAGCCCTGGGATTCAATTTTGAAACAAAATATGTAGCGTCTAGTGGCCAACTGTTGGGTGGCAGGTGCTCGCTGTGAGCATTCTATGATAACCTGTCACCTCGGTGATGTGGTGATGCACATCCTGCCTTCCAGTCTAACTGTCATTCAGCTGAGGGGTTCAGAGCTGAGGCAGTTGGGAGGAGCTCAGAGTGATACATACCCTGTCCTGAGATGGGAAACTTGAACTGCTGCTGCAGAGGTATGCAAATACTGACTGATTTCCTCAATGCTGATTCTCTGAATGGACCAGTTCAATTTACCTAACACATTGTCCTTACGTGGTGCCATTATTCCCCAAACCAGTTTCACTACTGATTTTAAGATGTGTTTCATACTTTAATATTACCCCATGTTTATTTTTGTTTCTTCTTTGAAAGTAGCTACCCTAAAGAAATGTCCTAAGCTTAGAGAAATGTACATTTCTAAAAGTCAATATTGAACACACTGTTTTGGAGAATAGACAGAAGGGAGCACACCCATACTGCTTTCATAAGATCAAGAGAATCCTGAGCTGCTGGTCCATGAAAAGAGAATCACTGGTCACACTCTTCTGAATGCCAGTGTCATAATCCCAATTCAGTGGAATTGAGTGAGTCATGTCTATAATATTAACCACTTGTAAAGTAGTCTTGGGAGATTGGGTCTCAAGGCCAGCTACAGATTAAAGGATATCTTGAAACGTTTGGGTACAGAGGTGCATGCTTGTAATCTCAGTAACAAAAACAAGCACAATAGGAGGATCACAGTCCAGGCCAGCTCATTTATAAGAGATACCTTCTCTCACAAAAAAATAAGCAACAGAAAAGTGGCTAATGATATGACTCAAATGGTAGAATATATGTCTAACAAACCCCAGGCTCTGAGTTCAAACTCTTGGGTGACCAGAAAGTAAAAAATTTTCCATATCCAAATTCATGGCAGTTAATTTTTACAATTCTTTTTTTTTTTTTCTCAAATTTTTATTGTCAAACTGATGTACAGAGAGGTTACAGTATCATACGTTGGGCATTGGATACATTTCTTGTACTGTTTGTTACCTTGTCCCTCATGCCCCCCTCCCTCCCCCCTTTCCCTCCCCCCCCCAGTGTTCAGTTCACTTACACCAGACAGTTTTGCAAGTATTGCTTTTGTCGTTATTTCTCTTTTTTTACCCTGTGTCTCTCAAATTTGGTATTCCCTTTCAATTTCCTACTTCCAATACCAGTAAACACGGTTTCCAATATACTCAGATAAGATTACAGAGATAGTGTAGGTACAACCATAGGAAGGTGATACAAGAGCATCATCAATAATAGAAACTACACATACACCTAGGACGTTGAAAGTAGTTACAACTGTGATATATCAATTGTTTCCATAACATGGAGTTCATTTCACTTAGCATCATCTTATGTGTTCCTAAGGGTATAGCTATTGGGCCTTGTGAACCTCTGCTATGGCTTGCCTAAACCTGTACTAATTATTCTTAAATGGAAAAACTGGTTTGGGTTGAGATATTCAACAGGTTCTTGGAGACAGGATACCTGTATTGAGAGGGAACTGGAAGGGGGTTGAGAAGTGACACTGCCAACAGGTAAGGGGAGTTAACAGTTGGTAATAAAAGAGACAAGGGCCTCATTGGTCCACAGAGAGGGCCCTGTGTGCAGTCACTGGCAAGGTTGCTTATTCCTCTGAGACACATTCTTTCCCATAGCTTCAAGTCTGCATTTTTATGTGGAAAGACAGCAGGAGGAAGGTGTGTTCTCAGAGCATGTGTGGCCCTACACATTTTTCCCAGGCCTTTGTCCAGGCCTCTCAGATTGTGAGACCTTGAAGGGTGGGAATTCCTGCCACATGCTGGTGTCACTGTCTTGGTGATACTTCCAAGTGGACTTGGTCGCTTAAGGGGGTGGGGGTGGGGTGTCAGGGCTTGGCAGCCTCTATATAGGGGCAGCGTGTGGTGTGTGTGTGTGTGTGTGCGTGCGCGCGTGCATGCATGTGTGTGGCGTGTGTGTGTGGAGAGAGGGAGAGAGGTGGTGTGTGTAGAGTGAGAAAGGAGAGAGGGAAGAGGCAAGAGGTGCCTTCCAGCGGAGCATAGTGGAGGAGCTGAGCTGAGCTGAGCAGTGCTTGTGGGGAAGAGAGGCCTGCAGTGAGGAGCAGTAGAAAGAAGCTCACTCTCTTGGAGGTTTGGAAGTTGAGTCTGCTCAGGGTTCTGGGTTTGGGGCTCTGAGTAATTAGCTCAGGACAAGGTAATTGCAGGCCAATATTTAGAGGTAGAGGCTGTTCTGGTTCTGGGTTTGGGGTCATAAATAAAGCTCCTTTGAAAATAAAATTCCTTTGTTACCTTTAGCTGTGTCTTCATAGGATTCTTGCTCTCAGGTCATTACAAGATTAGTTGACATTTGACATGGATTTATATCCATTTCCTCTACTGAACACTTAAAGCACTGAGCCATTGTGACAGATGACCTATAAGGTACACTTAACTGCTCCTTTAGGCCTCTTCAAGACAAGGAAAGTTCATTTATGGTGTACACATGACGTGGCAGTTGCTTAGGCATGAACAGAGTTCAGCAATACCTTGGGCATCAAGCAGACCACTGGGCATGTGGGGTGGTCATCGTATGGGGTGGTCATCAGTTCATCAGGAAGATTCTCTAAGAAACACTTGAGAAGCCAGGCACCAGTGGCTCACACCTCTAATCTTAGCTACTCAGGAGGCTGAGATTTGTGGATCACTGTTCAAAACCAGCCCAGGCAAGAAAGTCCTGTGATGCTTATCTCCAATTAACTACCAGAAAACTGGAAGTGGCCCTGTGGCTGAAAGTGATAGAGCACTAGCCTTGAGTGGAAGAGCTCAGGGACAGTGCCCAGGCCCAGAATTCAAGCCCCATGACTGGCAAAAAAAAAAAGGGGGGTGGGTGGGGGAAGAAGCATTTGATAGTGAGGAGAGGATGATGGTCGAGGGCTACTGCTGTGGACTTCCCAATGCATAACACAGGTCTGTACTTAGAAGAAAGTATCTTATTTGGGGACAGCAATAGAAATGTAGGAGAAAGAGGTTGTTTAGGACTTGTCCCTTCTCTTCTCTCAAGGATGACTTTCAGGCTATTAGACTTCCTGTGGAAATATTGTTACAGTAGATTTTTTCCCCAGAAAGACAGAACTCTGGGTTTGTTTCAAAGGCATCATCTAGAGGATTTGAGTGTTAAGCAATTTCTGTTCAAGGAAAGCAACTACATTCCTGTCCCAGATGCAATATTCATCAGTGTTCTGACTCTGTGACACAGCCATTTCAAATCCCCAAACTCTCCTTCAGGGCATATTATATCCCTTGCTCTTGTTTTGCTTTGGTCTGCTGTGAGGTGCTAGGAAAGAAGATGTCAACTACCATACTGGACCCAGCTCTTTCCAAACACTAGCTGATTTTTACAGATACTTGATGATTACAAATGTTCAGGCACTATTGAGAACTGCCTTCTACAGACTTGCCTTTATTGAATCATTTTTAATCAATAAATAAAGAGTAACCTAGTAAAATTAATATTGTTCATGCTGCTTTGATTCCATTTTCTAGCTCTGCAAATGATAATTTCCAAAGTATTGCCTGTACATCTTTTCTGGGTTTCACTGCACTTCCAACCGAAAAATATCTTCTTGATCTCCATGCTTAGTTTTGCCAGTGGTGAAGACTGTCAAAAACATCTGAACTGGGATGGGGATATAGCCTAGTGGCAAGAGCGCTTGCCTCGTATACATGAAGCCCTGGGTTCGATTCCCCAGCACCACATATACAGAAAATGGCCAGACGTGGCGCTGTGACTCAAGTGGCAGAGTGCTAGCCTTGAGCAAAAAGAATCCAGGGACAGTGCTCAGGCCCTGAGTCCAAGGCCCAGGACTGGCAAAAAAAAAAAAAAACATCTGAACTACAAGAACATTCATAATCTGTCTCCTGTTGAGACATCTATACGTATTTATTAACTGTTGTCACCAATTGGGCAGTAAAACACAATTCTTTCCTCTATATTCTTCCTAGGCAACTATTGTTCTAGACTCAGCTTCTATGATGTCTCTGTTTTGAGCTCCCAACTATGAGAGATTTAACACCTGGTTAATTTCACTGTTCAGAATATTATTGAGAACCATCCTTATTGTCCTCAGCACAATTGAGCACAAATGTTTAAGGTGTTGGATATGCTATTGATGTACAATGCACATATGTACTCAAATATCACATTGTTCCACAGCATATGTGCAATTATTAGGGGTAAAACAATGTTTTTATGTAAATAAATCATCTTAGTAGCCTCTGAACCTCTGCCAGCAAGATGTTAACCCCTGAATCTATCATAAACATTTGATAGATTGTTGTTGCTGCCGGGAGGAACCCCCACCTGTGAGGTCAAGATCGTCATCAAGTAATCCAGACTATTATGGCAGAAGAATTCGTCTCTGGCCACCCAACAGTGGGGACCCTGAACAAGAGCCAAGCGAAGGTACTGGGGAGATGCACTCATTGTGTCCCTTCATTAGTAGTGATTCCAAAAGAGTCCTATATTGCAAAGAATGTGTTAGGCTATTATCTTCTATATTTAATATGTTCAAATTTAAATTTATAAAATCAGTATTTGTATAATCACCTAAGTGGAAGATTTTCCCAAGACGGTAATTGTTTCTCTGTTGTGTATAAACTTTTAAATTTGATGCTACTTGTCAATACTTGTTTATATTTTCGAGGCAATTGGATCTTATCCAGGAAATATTTCCCTTTTACATGTTCTAGGGTTTTCTCTGTATTTTACTGCAGAGATTTTAATGTTTGAGGTTGTAAATTCCATTTGGAGTTCATTTTCATACAAAGTGAGAAATAAAGGTTGTGATTTCAGTCTCCTACATATAAACAATTTTCCCTATTTCATTTGTTGAAGATGCTGCATTTTTCTCCTTTTCCAAAAAGGAATGGCTGTATCCATGTGGTTTAATTCCTAGGTCTACTACTTTCTTCCATAGGTCTTTGTGTCTGTGTTCATTCTGGTAAATTGCTACTTTTCTTTCAGTAGCTCCACAATATAATTTCTTTTCAAAATTTTATTATCAAACTGATGTACAGAGAGGTTACAGTTTCATACGTTAGGCATTGGATACATTTCTTGTACTGTTTGTTACCTTGTACCTCATACCCCCCTCCCCCCTCCCCCTTACCCTTTCCCCCCTGAGGTGTTCAGTTCACTTACACCAAACAGTTTTGCAAGTATTGCTTTTGTAGTTGTTTGTCTTTTTTTTCCCTGTGTCTCTCAATTTTGGTGTTCCCTTTCAATTTCCTAGTTCCAATACCAGTATACACGGTTTCCAATATACTCAGATAAGATTACAGAGATAGTGTAGGTACAACCACAGGAAGGTGATGCAAGAATATCATCAATAATAGAAGCTACAGGTACACATGGGACGTTGAAAGTGGTTACAACTGTCTCCATAACAACAATAACAATAATAACAATAATAACAATTGTCTCCATAACATGGAGTTCATTTCACTTAGCATCATCTTAGGTGTTCATAAGGGTATAGCTATTGGGCCTTGTGATGCTCTGCTATGACTTGCCTTAACCTGTACTAATTATTCCCAATAAGGGAGACCATAGAGTCCATGTTTCTTTGGGTCTGGCTCACTTCACTTAGTATAATTTTTTCCACAATATAATTTAAAACCCAGTATTTTTGTGCTCCTGGAGTTGGAAATCAGTATGTCATTTTGCTGTACCACTTTAGCCATGCTTCTAGCCATAAACATGGTATTTTGCTACCCCCCAAATTGTTCTTTAGGTTTAGGATTACTTTTTCCTTTTTTTTTTTTTTTGTCAGTCCTGGGGCTTAAACTTGGAGCTTTACCACTTAGATCTACAGCTGTACTTCTGGTTTTCTGGTGGTTAATTGGAGCTAATACTTTCATGGATTTCCTTTCCTGGGCTAGCTTTGAACAGTGATCCTCAGCTTTCAGCCTCCTGAGTAACTAGTTTACAGGTGTGAGCTACCAGCACCCAGCTTTAGGATTACTTACTTTCTTTTTGCCAGTCCTGGGGCTTGAACTCAGGGCCTGGGTACTGTCCCTGAGCTTCTTTTTTTTTTGTTTAAAAGTTTTATTTATTTATACACTCATTTAGGTGTTTGGGTTACAAATTTTAAATGGGAAGTCACACAAGTATTTATCAGTGCACGAAGGTTTCCTCAGCCTCCAGCCTGACTCTAACACCAGTTACAGTTCTGCTTAAAGTTGATGTCCTCTTGATTCTATTTTGGTGGATCAAATGTATCTGAAAATATACCCATTGTCCCTCCTAGATTTTTGAGTTTGAGTATAGGTTTGCAAAGTATTCCTTCATGATTCTTTAGATTTCTTCAGTATTGTGGTAATCCTTTTTATTTATTTTTGGTCCCAAATTGTATGTCTCTTCTCTCCTTCTTTTGGTTTAGCCAACTTGCTAGACGTTTATCAATGTTATTTATTTCTTTTAAAGAAACAACTTTTTGTTTAATCAATTCTTGGTATAATTTTTTCCTTTCTTTTTAAAAAAGTCTCTATTTCATTCATTTCTGCTCTAATTTTTACTGTTTATTTCTACCTATTAAGGTTATAGTTGTCTGTGTTCAGCCAGTCTGGGGGCTTGAATTCAGAGTGTAGATACTGTCCCTGGTCTTTTTGTTCTTGGCTAGCATTGTACCTCTATAGCCACAGCTCCACTTCTGTTTTTTGTTTGTTTGTTTTTGTTCTTTTTGGTGGTTAATTGGAGCTAAGAGTCTCAGAGACTTTGCTGGCTGGGCTAACTTTGAACTGTGAGCCTCATATCTAGGCCTCTGGAGTAGCTAAGATTACAAGTGTGAGCCATCAGCACCAGCTTCTCCTTTTAGAGAAATATAGTCTCCAAAGTGCATCCTCCTGCTTTAGGAAGATTTTCCTTAGCCAGGGTGGTAGTAGGGAGGAGATAGAGGGCATAGTTCTTTTGGACTAATGTGGTTCAGATTGGACTAATTTGGCAGAGGTGGGAGCTAAGCTCTTTAGGACAGGTTTAATGGGAAGGCAGAATAAAGTAGAAAAACATTAATTTGTGTTGGAGGGAGATAAAAGTATAACTTAACATCCAGAAATAGGTGTGGTGGGAGGGGAGTTTATCGGCCTTTCCAGTGGTTTCTTGATTGCCTGGCTTCTTTTGCTCAAGGCTAGTGCTCTACCACTTGAGCCACAGTACCACTTCAGGCTTTTTCTGTGTATGCAGTACTGAGGAATCAAACCTAGGGCTTAATGCATGCTAGGCAAGCACTCTACCACTAAGCCCTGAGATTACTTTTGATCTTCCGTATCTTTTATGTTTCCATATCAGTTTTCAAATTTCTCTTTTATTTCTGTGAAGAAAGCCACTTTGATGGACATTGGCTTTTGGTGAATTTTCATGATGATAATTCAGTCAGTCTGACATGAGGAGCCTTTTCATCTCCTGGTGGTCTCTCTCTCTCTCTCTCTCTCTCTCTCTCTCTCTCTCTCTCTCTCTGTGTCTGTGTGTGTGTGTGTGTGTGTGTGTGTGAGTGAGAGAGAGAGAGATGCACATCTCACAGATCTATACTTCTGGTGAGGTTCAGCACTCATGTATAATGATTTATATAGTTGGTTTTAAAAAATTGTTCTTTTTATTGTGAAGGTGATGTACATGGAGATTACAATTTCAGGGATCAAGTAATGAGTACATTTCCTTTCCTATAGTGTCTTCCATTCCTTCACTCCCTCTCACCGCCCCCTCCCCCAACTCATGAGTTGTACAGTTCACTTTTCTCTTTCATTTCTTCAAGTTTTTTTTTTTTTTGCTAGTCCTTGCACTTGAACTTGGGATTGGGTGCTGTTCCTGAGCTTCTTTTCTCAAATCTAGTGCTCTACCACTTAAGTCATAGCACCATTTCCGGTTTTGAGTGGTTAGTTGGAGATAAGAGTCTCATGGTGACTTTTCTGCCCTAGCTGGCTTTGAACTGTATTCCTTAGAGCTCAGCTTCTGGAGTCACTAGATTATAGGTATGAGCCACTGGTGCCCAGCTTCATCAGAGTTTTATACTTCTTATTTTTGTATAACATTTATATATTTTTTCTTTAATATTTGTCAAGCCATGTTCTATAGACCATAAATGGACTATCTTGATGAGTATGTCATATCTTCTGAAGGTAAAACAGTATTCTAGTTCTATTATTGTTAAGTGAAATACTATACAAATACTAGTTAAGCCTAGTTGGCACAGTATTTATTTATTTCAAAGTGCTCTCATGATTGACAACCAGACTGTTAACTTAAAGTGAAAGTGAAAAAAAATGTGTTGTCTCAGATTTCAGGAGGAGGGACATCCAAAGTAGTCAGGACATGATTGCTCTGAAGTTTGTAACTTCCTAGGTTCTACTGGGGTTTGTGTGTTTATTGGTAATAATAATAAATTATAGATTCTAACTCAATAATATTTATGATTAAAATATTAATATAACAATTAGTAATTGTTTTAATTGTGTAGTACATAATTATTATTATTATTATAATTTTTTTTTTGGCCAGTCCTGGGCCTTGGACTCAGGGCCCGAGCACTGTCCCTGGCTTCTTCCCGCTCAAGGCTAGCACTCTGCCACTTGAGCCACAGCGCCGCTTCTGGCCGTTTTCTGTATATGTGGTGCTGGGGAATCGAACCTAGGGCCTCGTGTATCCGGGGCAGGCACTCTTGCCACTAGGCTATATCCCCAGCCCCATAATTATTAATAATTATCAATTTAATATTAATGGATTCTACATGAAATACCTTGGCCTTCCCGGAATCAAAGAAAATACTTTTTTCACTTCAGAATCACAGGTACTGACAGTCACACTGTTTCTTACTAGATTCTGTGAAGGTCATCATGGAGATAGTGCCATGTGATTACTCAGAAGAGGAAGACCAAGCTGCTGATGAGGTAAAACTGTTCCTTTTCATCTGAGATACAAATGTGATTTACTTCTTTGTTTTCTTCCAATGAATTTCAGACAAGAACCTTCCCATATGCATTAAAGAAAGCTTATTTCCTGTATTAAACATGGAAGTTGTCTATCCTTTTCATTGTGGAAGAATGTCAGGAGTAATAAATTTCATAATACTTGTGCTCCTTCTTTCCTCCCTCCCTCCCTCCCTCCCTCCCTCCCTCCCTCCCTCCCTCCCTCCCTCCCTCCCTCCCTTCCCCCTCCCTCCCTTCCTTCCTTTCCTTTCCCTCCCTCCCTCCCTCCCTCCCTCCCTCCCTCCCTCCCTCCCTCCCTCCCTTCCCTTCTCCTTCCTTCCTTCCTTCCTTCCTTCCTTCCTTCCTTCCCTCCCTCCCTCCCTCCCTCCCTCCCTCCCTCCCTCCCTCCCTCCCTCCCTCCCTCCCTCCCTCCCTTCCTTCCTTCCTTCCTTCCTTCCTTCCTTCCTTCCTTCCTTCTTCCTTCCTTCCTTCCTTCCTTCCTTCCTTCTTTCTTCCTTTCCTTTCCATTCCTTCCTCCTTCCTTTTCTCCCTCCCTCCTTCCCTCCCTCCTTTCCTTCCTTCTTTTCTTCCTTCCTTCCTTTTTCCTTCTCCAGTTCTTGGGCTTGGATGCAGGACTTGAGCACTGTTCCTAGCTTCTTTTTGCTCAAGGCTAACTACCGCTTGAGCCACAGTACCACTTTATGTGGTGTTGAGGAATCTAACCCAGGGCTTCATGTATGTTAGGCAAGCACTCTAATGCTAAGCCATATTCTCAGCTCCTCTGATATCTATTCCTAGACGGTGCTGATATATGATACCATCAGTTAGCAACCGCTGGGTAGCAAGCACTTTTGTCACTCATAATGATTTCAAATATATTTTGCATGCACCACATGATATACACTTGAGAGTCTAGACACTTAATCTATTTTTTCCCTGAAAATACCATCTAAGGTTGAATTTATGTTATTCTTTCAAAGCATTATTCTCATGCCAGTAAAAAATTATTTTTACATAGATGGATTTGAACTGAACACTTGGTATTTCCTAGGAAAGCTCTATACTACTTCAGTCACATTAGTGAATGTATTGTGTGAGATGATTTTTTTGGGGGGAGGGGGTAGTGCTAGGACTTGGGACTCAGGGCCTGAGCACGGTCCCTGGCTTCTTTTTGCTCAAGGCTAGCACTCTACTACTTGAGCCACAGCACCGCTTCTGGCCATTTTCTATATATGTGGTGCTGAAGAATCGAACCCAGAGCTTCATGTATATGAGGCAAGCACTCTTCCACTAGGCCATATTACCAGCCCCTAATTTTTTCTTATATTATCTTGTGCTTTTGCCCAAGCCACACTCAATTTCTCACCCTCAAAATTATGATTCCTTTGTAAGCCTTTTGTTTTGGTCAGTGTTGAAACACCAGTTCATCCCATTTCGTTTTCTAATGTCACCATAGTAGACATTTGACTTTGTACATACAGGATTGGATGTGAGCAGCTCCTCATAGTAATTTCTCTTCTCTTCCTGCAGGTGGACACCACAGCCCATGAAAATCGTATGTATTCTCAACTCACTCACAGGCTTAGACAACATTTAAGTACTGAGAAAGTTTGGACTTCTTTGCCTATTTTTGTTCAGCAATCTGCACTGATTCCAACTTTGTGGGAGATTAAAGAGGAATAAGGATGTGTTCAGCATGAATGGTGATACAAGGAACATGTTTGCCAATCTCATTCTTCCACTGGAAGTGACTATGTCATTTTGGTAGTGTGTGGTTGTGAGTATGAGGGCAGGGAGGTTGTCTGTGGAGTGAGTGTCAAGGTAATTGAGAAAGTTTCTTTTCCTCAAAACTTTTTAGGAACTGCATAGAACAGTATTAGTATTAAGTTTTGGAAAGTAACTCATTACCAACATATGTATGTAGATAATTCTTACATGGCTAGAGCCAAAGATTAGATTAATATCCTCAGTCCTTACTTGGTTATGAGGCAGAAAAAAATGTTCAGAGTGTTTCCTACTGTAAATGGATTTGGAGTATTTGAAGCCAGGCAAGGGCACATTGTTGACTGTCTGAGTTGTAGATTTGCATTCATCCTTCTGTCATGGTATCTCTAGTCACCATGTTAGGGAGTACCTGATCCTAAACACACGCTGGTTACTATGAAAGCTTACAGATCACTGTCTGTCATTTGTGGCGGCACAGTAGTCACATAAGACAGATTATACATAGTGGCAGACTTTCTTGTTGTTCATGTGAAATTCTTAACTGTATAATTGACATCCCATCTCCTCTCTTTCTCCCCAGTATTAGAGCCATGAGGTATTTGTAGAACAGTGTAGATGAACATGTATCAGAGCCAGTGGCCTTTGTCAGCACTTGTGCATAATGTTTAGTAATCCTCTGTTATTTTATTGTATTTTACATGAACTTCACAATCCTCTCAAATCCTCCATTGATTTGCATAGTGATACTAGGTATGGTGAAAGCACAGGGTTTAGCCTGCTTATCATCCTTGGGTATATCACTGTTGGTTCTAATATCCAGGACAGATAAGTTATGCAATATCCGTACCTACCTAATGCCAAACTATAGGAAGATTGGTCCCACTCTTGGAGGCTATTGTGAGCTAGAAGTCATTGCCTCCATGGACACACATACATAATGTCTGTAAAAGCATTCAGGAAAAAAATCCTATGTTAGTGATAATTATTTGCAAATTTAGCATTTCAATGTTCTCAGACCTTCTGTACTTATAAACTATCATTTTAAAATGGGATTTCAAACTTAAGGGTCAGTATTAAGTGTTAAAGTTCAATCTTATAAAAGTGACTGCTGGGGCTGGGAATATAGCTTAGTGGTAGAATGCTTGCCTCTCATATATGAAGTACTGGGCTCAATTCCTCAGCACCATGTATATAGAAAAAGCCAGAAGTGGTGCTGTGGCTCAAGTGGTAGAGTGCTAGCCTTGAGCAATGTGAAGGGAGGGATAGTGCTCAGGCCCTGAGTTCAAGCCCCAGGACTGGCAAAAAAAGTGTTTGCTTTTAGTCAAATAAGAATCCACTAGAGGGGCTGGGAATATGGCCTAGTGGCAAGAGTGCTTGCCTCGTATACATGAGGCCCTGGGTTCAATTCCCCAGCACCACATATACAGAAAATGGCCAGAAGTGGTGCTGTGGCTCAAGTGGCAGAGTGCTAGCCTTGAGCAAAAAAGAAGCCAGGTACAGTGCTCAGGCCCTGAGTTCACGGCCTAGGACTGGCCAAAAAAAAAAAAAAAAAAAAAAAGAATCCACTAGAGAGGAAATATACAAGAGGATATGGGCATGTTGGAGGAAGAAACTGATCCTGAAAATGATGACCATGGCAGCAGAAATCTAGTTCAGTTTCTCAAAGATAAGGGGAGGAATTGGACCTGGTCATAGAGCAGAGAATTAACTGATAAATGTTTTATCAGTTGTAAACTCATGAGGTTTATTTTAGCTAGGAAACTAAAGTTTTTCAGGCTTCTCATTGCTTCCTGATCCTCTCCTTTCTCTCCCCCTCTCCCCCCCTGTTTCTCAAATTTTATGTCATGGAGCTTGAACTTGGGGCTTGGGCACTGTCCATGAGCTCTTTTGCTCAAGACTAGCATTCTACCACTTTGAGCCACCGTGTCACTTCCAGTTTTTCTGTCATCTGTTGGAGATGAGAGTGTCATGCACTTCCCTGCCTGGCCTATCTTTGTACCACGATCCTCAGATCTCATCCTCCTGAGTATCTAGGATTACAGATGTGAGCCACCAGTGCCAGGCTCCTCTGTATTCTTGACCCATGTCCATACCAATTAATGATCCTGAACAATCACAAGCAACTCTGTTACTTTACTGACAGTCAATCCATGTCTTCCTAGATGCCTCTGGGACCTTGATGGATACTCTTCCTTGGCATGGGACAAATGAAGAGGACCAGTCCAAAGCAGAAGTAAGTTTGCCTGTCTTGGTGTGAAATACAAGCACTGTTTTTTTTTAAATTTATTTCTTTTCCCAATGAATTAAAATATGATCCCATAAATATGTATGTTATTTTAACATTTTCATTTTCCCAGTTATAGGAATATAAAGTGAGAGCTATTTTCCATCTGAGATCTGATTACGGACCACAGTAACAATTGCTGTCAGTAGTTTACAAAACATATCCCAATGAGCATTTTCCAGGTTATCATTGTTCCTCAATAAAAATTTTGTTGTACAACTACCTACAGATAATTTTAAGGGGATTTAAAAAATTCTGTTTGGGCATGGATTCTGGTGGCTCATGATTGTAATCCTGAGACTGAGATATGAGGATTGTAGTTCAAAGCCAGCCCAGGCAGGAAAGGCTGTGAGACTCTTATCTTCATTTAACCACTAGAAAACTGGAAGTGGAGCTGTGGCTCAAAAGTGGTAGAGCTAGCCTTGAACTAGTCTTGAGCAAAAGAACTTAGAGACAGTGCCCAGGCCCTGATTCCAAACCCCATGACCAACCAAAATAAATAAATAAATAAACAAATAAACAAATAAATAAATTCTGTATTTGCCAAGAAAAGTAAGTTTCCATTATGTTAGATTTTGAAAGTCATCTGATTCTTGGCAGCAGTACTTTTATGTAAACCTTCACTTCATCAGTGTTTTTGTTTTCTAATGTCACTAAGTGAATAAACCTGTGCACAGGACACAGGAAAGCCTGGTTCTCATAGGAGTTTCTTTTATGTCCTTACAGGGGGATGCAGGAAGATGTGGAAATGATAATGAGGATGGACTGAGTCACATGCACGTGATTGATCTAGATGGTGAGAGGGGCAGATGTGTCTTGTCTGTTCTTATGGACAGCTAGACTGATCCCAGATGCCTTCACAATATCTATTTGTGCATATCAAGGAGGGACATTACATGATATGGGAGAAAACTCCAGGGATTCAATGGCTTGCTTTGCATTTAGACTACATAAAACTTCATGCAGCGACACAGGGCCTGAGTAACTACTTAAATCATTTGTAGGGTGGTGTACCCAAAGAAACTTTTATCTTTGTGAGACACTGCCTTTGAAAGGATTCACCATCTTTCAACATTGCTCCACTCAGGATAAAGCCCCCAGAATTTGTACTTGGGGCCAAACCACATCCAAACAACACAGAACATATACCACAATTTAGTCTGATGCAGAAGCAGTGACTGAGGTACTCTTTCTCATAAATGTCTTGGCAATGTTTGTGTCTCCAAAGCCTGGAATACGAGACGGTATGATTCATCCAGTGAAGAGGAAGACCCTGCAGGTAGGAAACCTCTTGAGTTGAGACCTAATGTTAAAGCTTTCTGGGTGGGGAGGGGGGAGAGGTTATGCTTTGTATCTGGATACCAAAACGGGGAGAAGAGACTGCCCAATCAAGGATTACGTACCCTCTTCATGCTTTATTAACGTATGAGTGACAGTATAGGATAATTACTGATATTGGGGATGCAGTCTCATTTTCTTTACTATATAATACCAGTCATTTCCACAAGTTTACTCATATTGCTTCTGCATTTGACAAATACCCCATCTTTGGAGTTTACTGGTTTCCATGTCTTGGGGTGCTGACCTAGCTGTGAAGAAATGAAACAGGCCTGGCTCTCAAGAACCAGGACAACATGCTCATCTTCTGCAATTTTAAGCCTCATAGAAACATTTTCTCTCTTTGCCTCCTTGTGTCCTCCTTTTGAAAGGGCACTGACTGAGTGGAATGAGATTCAGAATATACCTAGGGCTTCTTGCACACTCTGGGTTCATCTTGTGTGTCAAGTGGTAAGTAGTGGGTTCTCCATCCTAACCCCACTTTTCATCCAGATCCCACATTCAGAGGAGGAGGTATAAGACCTGAGCTCAGCTATGCGATTGTGAAAATCGAATGTCTCCTTAGTCACTTCTCATTCTATACCTTAAGAAATCAGCCTACATACAGATTGAGTATAATTCCCTCCACATGTCATAACAGGAACCCAATCCTATGCCAGACATCTGGATCATTATGAAACTGAATAAATAGAACAAGTGACATTATATTCCCAATCACTCATTCAATGTTTTCTGTATGAGAAACCTATCATGGTAAGGATTATAAGGAGAAATATTGTCACAAATTACATGTGGGAAGAGAAAGGCAAGAGATTGTGTGTGTGTGTGTGTGTGTGTGTGTGTATCTGTGTGTGTGTAAGAGGGAGGTCAGTTTCATGAGGACCAATCTATAAAGCCATTGCCTCTTTGAACAACCTGGCATAAGCACCAGTTTCTCATACAGTCACAGAATCTGAGCTAGTAAAGAACCTGGAGATCTGGATCCTTTCTTCCCCCCAGTATGACTAACTGAAAGCTGGAGACAGGAGCCCATGGATGAGGCAACACTGAGTTTTGAGTTTCTTCTCTATGACCCCCAGGACAAACAGGAGTCCAGGTATTCTCCAGGGCATTCATTCTGTTTTTCTTTCTCCAGATCACATCATCACTGTCGTTGCTGAGGTCCATGCAGAATTTTCACCCAGTGATTCTGAAGATGTGGAGCTAGAGTCTTCTGATGAGAGTGTAATGCATTTCCTGTTTCTCTTTTATATCCTATTCCTTATCTATCAGCTACTTCTTGGTGTCTTTCTTCTATTGGTTTTCTCCCACATTTACATATTCTCTGTAGCTATCAGTCTGTGCAGAAACCTGATTCTTTCTTTGTATATTCAGGTTGTTATCTACATTTTTACCTTGTTTACACCCTCTTTTACAGGCTTGACTTTGATTGCTTTTATCTTTCCTTGGTAATTGACATTGAACCCAAACCCCTGTATATACATGATTCTGCCACTAAAATATATACCTGGTTCCATGAATTCATTTGATTTGCAGTGCATGGTCCAGATTGGCTAGTAGTGGTGGATAGATAATAATGTGTGCAAAAAATAAAACTGGTCCAAGAAGCTGTTCCCGTTTAAACAGGAGGTTGCCTACTAACTGTGTTGTGTTATGGAGCAGAGGTGGCAGGGCAGTGACATGTCTCCATTCTGTGTCAGGAGACATCATTCTCCTCAGAAGGCTCAGCTGAAGGGGATTCAAACTCTAGTCCCATAGACTAAGAGTCCAGTTTCCTCCACCTTAAGCTAACCATCACAGCAATAGCTTCTCAAAACTGCTCAGGTGTAGCCCTGGCTTTTTCTCCTTGAAGACCTGTAGGGACATAACCTTTCTGCAGTAATCATTTCAGCAGTGAGCAGCAGACAGGCTTGGTGCCTGCAACTAAACTTAGAGGTTATCTGGGCTCAAGTTCATCTTCCAAGTCTGAGGAAATTCTGATTGCACACTCCCCTCAGACATCCCCTACTCTCTTCTTTCTGTGTCTCTCCACTTGCCTTGCTTTTGAGTCAGTCTTGTAGATCCTTAATTGAATTGTACAAAGACAGACAGATGAATCCTTCAATTTAGAGCGCCATTCTTCCTGGCCTTACTCTTTGTAAATAGTTGCAGTTTTAATTATTCAGATTTAGTTTGTTTTTAAGATATTTCTTTTGTTCACTTTAGTATATATGTCACTTATTTTATATTAAACATCATTCCCTTAATGTAAATTCTTTTTTGTTGCTCTATTTTTATTATTTCTTTTTTATAATTTCCTTCATTATTTAATTGTTTTTATATGGCATCCTTAGTTTTTTCCAGGGTAAACTGTCATACCCAGATAATGAAATATTGCTTACCAGAAACTAGAAATTTATTACTGACATAGGTAATAATATAAATGAATATAGGTTGAGTCAAAGAAGCTAGACAAAAGAGTGCATACAGTGTGATTCCATTTATATATCTTGTCTGGGAGTGGGTATGAATGGTGGATAGAGAGTACAGAGAGGGTGAAGGAGGGCAATGGTTGTCAGAATATTTTGTGCCTCTGTGTGAAATGGATCAGTGAAGCATGTTTGTTTGGGGAAGAAGGGCGGACGGTGAGGGAGATTGCTAGAAGGGGTGAGTTACGTCAAGGTTCATTGTGAACATTTATGGACGTGTACAAGGAAGGAGGTAACATGTTTGGCAAGAAATGCACTCCCTACCTTACATATGTAAGTTTAATCCCTCTGTATATCACCTTGGCAATCAAATTAAATTTTAAAAAACTCCCTTGTACAGCTGATACTAAGAAAAGTGAAAATAAAAAAGATATTTTATGGAACATAAAAATTTTAGTGTTAGAAATAAAAAAGGATATCCTTGCCCTGTGCACTCTACCAATGTTTCTTTATTAAATAATGTAGGTTACTTAGAAATATTTTAATTTATTCCCAACATTAAAATCAAAATGAAAAACTAAAAAAAAATAATTAAAAAGGAGCATGTATCTCATTAGGTCAGCAATAGTTGATCCTAGAACTTTTGACAGTGTGGAACACACTATTCTATGGGCACCAATGCCTGGGTCTAGTTAATTGTTAAAATTCACATTTGTGTGTTTCACTTCATGCAATTTTATTAACACTGAAATAGAAGAGGAAAACAAATACAAAAATGTTCCCCACCATATATCTTTAGATTGTATTTAGATAAAAGTGCCTACTAAGAAATGAGAACAATAGATTCCCACCCTACTCAAACTCTTATTCCTACAATGAAAGGTTCCTTCAGATCCTTTATCTGATCAGAAATGCATGTTGGGAATGAGGTAGAAAAACAAGAAAAGAGTGGAAAGAGTAAACTTTGCCATCTTCAAGAGGTAGTCGATTTAATGTAAGAGAATAATAAAAACATTCTCAAATGAACAGTTTTACAGAAGCATAGTTAACAATTTGGAGAATGAAGAGGAATTGAAATAAGAATAGTTCAGGAAAAAATGGGTTGCTGGGATATATAATTCAGTACAACCCAAGGAGGTGATAAGTGTTCATTGTATGTGAAATAAGACCTCAGTTAATTTGACTAAAGACTACAGGCCCCCCTGGGAAAATAATTTGAGATGTAGACACAGGGGCAAATGAGGCTACTGGAGTGTGTGGCCTCATTTAAAATATAGCTGTTGGCTTCAGTAAACACAATAACTGCCCCATTAGTACTTGCCATCTACCCAACGTCTGTATGTACTTCTTTATGTACTTTTCTGACAGGAGTCTGTTCACTAGTAGTGATCATAGAAGTAGTATTACTTAGGTCCTGGATAGCTCGAGGATCAAGGTCTTTACACTGAAAACTAGCACAGCTGATATAAAATCCATGCCCACCATATCTCCTCTTGTGGGTCTTCGGTGCTTTGCTCTGTGTCTCTACAACACAGAATGAAACAGAGTTTCATTCTAAATGTGATAAGCTTCTTTTCATTCTCTTATATGTCATTCCTCTTCAGAATTTGGAAGGATTTGCTTTAAACCACAGATACTACTTGCTAAGATATGACTTATTAGAATATGACTTGCTCTTTATCTTTCCCAATCATGGGAACTATATTTTAAAAAGTCAATTACAAATCACTATTTTGTTTCCAGTAGAAACTATGGTTATAGTTTTTTTTTATTTGCTTGTGTCTTTGCTTTCATATCTTTCACTTTCTGACATCTCGACTATGATTATCTTCAATTTTTGGATTTTATATGAAACCATCTATTCTATTTAGTTTCTTTGGAAATACTGACTTCTTTTTTGAAGGTCTCAATCCTTCATTGAACTTATCTTACTTTCTCTATTGTACTGATTTCAGTGTTTTCTTAGTCTTTGGTGATGTCTGTGATAATGCTGCCTTTCATGCTTTGCATTATTTTCTGTATAATCTTCCACATTTTATTTGCTTATTCATTTATTTTATTATCTTTAAGTCATTGAGCAAAAGGGTAGCCATTCAACAAAGTAGTTTATAAATGCATTGTGCATTGGTCAGTGTTGCCCCCTTGAACATTCTCATCCATCCCTCACAACACTTTGCACACTTTTCTTAATTTTGTAGGATATACATTGAATACATACACGCGCACGCGCGCGCGCACACACACATGATTTTACTACATTTCTCCTTTTTTCTCTTTATTCTACCTGCTTCCCCTTGATTCCTCCCTGCTCCTGGTAGGAGTACTTATTTCCTGATGGTTGTTTGGCTGACCTTTGCTTTAACCTTTCTATGGAATTAGGCTATATATAGAGTCCCTCAAAACTCAGAATTTTCATGTTCTAGCAGTATTCCTCTGTACTGATGCATAGTTTTCCCTATAGTACCTTGGAATGGAAATGACATCAATGTTTTTCTGCTCCCTTTTAGAAGTCAAATTAATCTACTGAGCATCATTAAGTGTTTCCAAAACTCTATGGTGATTTGCCCATGCCATATTCAGCCCCATGTCCTCTTTTTTAAATTAATTTATGAATTTATTGTCAAAGTAATGTTCAGAGGGGTTTCATACATAAGGCAGTGAGAACATTCTTATCAAACTGGTAATCTCTCTCATTTTTCTCCTACCTCCCCATCTCCTCAATTCCCACGCCTTCAGTTGTACAGTTTGTTTACAGCATATTTTAAGTATTGCTGTTGCATTGGTTCACCTTTTATCCTATATTTCTCCATTTTGATGTTCCCCTTTCCTTCCCTAGTCCTATAAACTTACATACAATATCCAGGGTGCCCAAATCAGTTACAGTGATATCAGGGATAGAACCATGGGGAATAAAGACAAAAGAAAAAGGCATAATTTCACATAGTACTTTGAAAATATCAACAGCAATATAAACCACTTATTTCCAAAACTTGGAGTTCATTTCACTTAGCATCATCTTGTGTGTTCATATGTACATAGCTATTGAAGTATTGTGACTTCTGCTAGGCTATCCTACACATGTACTAATTATTACCCATGAGGTAAACCATATAACCTATGTTTCTTTGGGTCTAGCTCACTGGACTTAGTATGATTTTTTTCCCAAGTCTTTACATTTTCTTATGAACGAGGCAACATCAATCTTTCTGATAGAAGCATAGAATTCCATTGTGTATATGTACTGTATTTTCTTAATCCATTCATCTACTGAGGGGCATCTGGGTTGGTTTAATATTTTAGCAATAGTAAATTGTGCTGCGATAAATATAGTTGTGCTGGTCTGGTAGCTTTAGTGTGATCTCGCTTGTAATCTTTGGGTAAATGCCCAAAAGCAGGATTGCTTGGTCATAGGGAAAAGCTCAATGTTTAGCCTTTTGAGGAACATGGCTTTCAAGAGTGGATGAACAAGTTTACACTCCCACCAACAATGTAGTAGGGTTCCCTTTTGGCCATATCACCACCAGCATCTGATGTTATTAGTTTTCTTGATAATGGCCATCCTTACTAGGGTGAGGTGGAATCTGAATGCAGTGTTGATTTGCTTTTCTTTTATGGCCAGTGATGTTGAGCCCTTCTTCAGGTGCCAATTGGCCATTCTCATTTCCTCTTCATAGAAGTCTCTAAGTCTTTAGCCATTTATTAAGGAGGCAGTTGTTTCTTTGAGGATTTGGTTTAGGGGAACTTAGTTTTTAAAATTCTAACTATATTTTAGATATGAAGCCCTTGCCTGTTGTATGGCCAGTGAAGATCTTCTCCCAGTCTGAGGGCTTTCTATTTATCTTTCTAGCTGTCTTTGCCATGCAAAAGCTCTGCAGTTTGATGCAATCCCATTTGCTCAATGTTTCTTTGAGTTGCTGTGTTTCTGGGCCTTTATTAAGAAAGTTTAGACTTGTGCTAATTAGCCCAAGTGTTTCTCCTATTCCTTCCTGCAGTGTTTCCAGGGTATCTTCTTTTACTTTGAGGTCTTTGATGCATTTGGAATTGATTCTGGTGCAGGGTGATATATAAGTATCTAGCTTCAGTTTCTTACAGGTGTTTAACAAATTTTGCTAGCACCATTTGTTGAAGAGGCTGTATTTTTTCCATCCTATTTTTTTGTCAGCCTCATGTCCTCTTATTTCATTTTCCTTAGGAAGGTTTTATCTCAGGTGTGCACTGAAATGCCAGACCCTCCTATTTAGTATTCTACTATCACTGCAGTGAACAGTAGACCTATGTATACAAGACTGGAAATGACCTGTTTCTCATGGTGTCTTTTCTTCTCCATCTCTAGGTAGATGACATTGCTCTGGAAAACCGTATGTATTCTCAACTCACTCCCAGGCTTAGGAAATATTTAAGTGCTGAGAAAGTTTGGACTTTCTTGCCTGTTTTTGTTCAGAAGCCAGTCTTGATTGCAGTTTCCTGGAGGAAAAGAGGGATGAAAGTGTGGTGAACAGAAGCAGTGATACAAGGGAGAAGTCTGACCATCTCATTTTGTCCCTGGAAGCAGCTATGTCAATTTGGTGTCTTGTGGCTGTGTGAATGGGGGTGGTTGGGAGGTATCTGTAAGTGTGTTTATATGGAGTTACTGCCTATGTGTGAAAGTCTCTCTCTTTTCCTACAAAATATTTTAGAACCAGTACAGTACAATATATGATGCAGAGAAACTTGGTCCACAGTTTGATACTGAAATGGACAAGAATATTTTAAAGCCAGCCATAGACCCGGTGTTGATCCTCTGAACTAATGACCTGCATTATTTTGTCATGGAATTCTAGTAACCATGTCAGGGTGTTCCAGCTCCTAAGCTTAAGCCTGTGCTATAGCTTACGGAGAACTATCTGTCTATGGTCACATTCCCCATGGTACCAGGAGGAACAGACTCTTCCAGTCATGAACATCACATTTGTAGGCTAGGCTGTGATCAGGAGGATCTTTCAGGTTTGAGTGTGATGAGGCATGGAAAAAAACCGGGCAGATAAACATGTAGTATTGATGGTGGGCTTTGTCTGCACTTACTTGTAGCAATTGCTCATCAAAGAGTTCTTCTATTGTAATTAATATAATTTTCAAGTACCTTGAAAGCACTCAAATTCAGTAGCACACTGATTCTAGGTATGGTCACAAGCCACACAAAATACCACTTGTTTACAAACCTTGGACCCATCCCTGTTCATTTCAATCTTCAGAACTGGTAAATTAGAGACCATCCCTTCCTCATGCCAAACTTCAGGAAGAAATGTCCACTCTTGAAGTATATTGTGAGCTGGGACCAATGGCTCTATCAACACTCATACATTGTGTCTGCAAAATCAAGTCAGGAAAGACCCAAATCAAGTGTTGCTAGTGAATATGTACAAATGGTAGCACTTCAGTGTTGTTGGGTCATGCATTGGAAAATTACAAGAGAATAACTAGCCTGAAATTAAGCCCAGTATAAGAACAGTAGTAAAGAATGGATATATATGAGAGTAATGTATGAGAGTATATTTTTCTTGGGAGACAAAGATCTTGGAAGGGGCATGAACAAGGTAATGGAAATCTAGCTCAGCTTCTGAAAGGAAAGGAATGGGCAGATCTGGTCAATAAAAAGCAGCATGGATTTTAGCATTCACACACCTTTTAAACACTATCACACTGCATAGGTTTCCTTTAGCTGGGAAGATAAAGCTTTGGATGCCTCTTATTTCTTTCCTACTTCTCTCCTTTCCTTGTGTTCTTGTCCCATGTCCACACTAACTACTGATCCTACATAATCCCAAGCAACACTCTCATTTTACTGATCATTAGTGTGTGTCTTCCTAGTTGCCTCTGAGACCACGCAGGATTCTGTTCCTCAACCCAGGACAAGTGAGGAAGACTCAGTGAAAGTGGAAGTAAGTGTGCCTGTCTTTGTGTGAAATAAAAGTATTGCTTTTTTCATTGTTAAACATATTATAATATGATCAAATATACATGTGTATGAAAGTCCTTTAAGGGTATATGAAGGGATACTTTCAAACTGAGATCTGAATGTGGACATTAAAAATTGCCTTCAATTGGAATTGTGGAATTATGTAAATCTGGAAGTGTAAATCAGATGGTAGATAGCTCTCCTGGAATGAAGAAAAAAGAAAGAGGGAAAAATGACCTTCAGTAATTTACAAGGCTTTTCATGATAAACTTTATCCACAGCAGCACTTTAATGTTGTTGGTGGTAGTCCTGGAGCTTGAACTCAGGGCTTGGATGCTGTTTCTGAGCTCTTTTGCTCAAGGCTAGTGCTCTATCAGGGCAGCTTCATTTTCACAGTAACTCCTTTCTGTCATTACAGGTGGATGCAGGAAGAAGTACTCATGATAAAGAGAATGAACTAAGTGACATGCAAGCGACTGATCTGCATGGTGGGTAGAAATATCTTGTCACTTCTTGTGACCTGATAGCCTGATGATAGATTCCTTTACAATATGTATTTATGAATATCAAGGACAGAGATTTCATGATATAAGTAAAAACCCCAGGGATTCAGGGGCTATGTTTGCAGAGAAAGAATCAAGATCTAAAAATCCTATACGAATCATTTCTTGGGCAGGTGTCCTGGCTGATCTGATTTTCATCGTGAAAACCCACCTCTGAAAGGTTTCATCCTCTCCATACATTGCCACACTTATGGACCAAGCATCTGGAATATAATCTTTGGGGCCAAGTCACATCCAACAACATAGAGCACATAACACAATCTACTCAAACAAAGAGGAGTGAGGTCCTCTATGCAATAAACTTCTTTGCAATACTCTTTGCCTAGAAATAGAGATGATAGGGTTCAAGTAGTGAAGACTGTGCAGGTAGGAAATGCCCTGGAACTAGGAACCAATGGTGAAAGTTCCAGGAGTTATAGGTCATGCTTTAGTTCTGGAGACCAAAAAAGTGAGTGGAGAATACAAAGAACAAAAAGTATGTGTCACCTTTTAAATTAGTGACGTAGGAATACGTTTGGGATAATTGAATGTATGGAAGCCTGCAGTCTCCTTTTCTTTGCTACTTAAAACCAATAATTTCCATGAGGTTTGCTTTTCCTGATCCTGCAACTAGAAACTATCATAGCACTAGAGTTCATTGGTTGACATGTCTTGGGATATTGACTCACAATGAAAGGGGTCTACTGGTACAACTTGACTCTCAGGTGCTAGGTGAATATGGAAAGAGAGTTGTCCTTACCATGTCAGGAGGTAGAGGAGAAGTTCACCCTGTCCCTTTGCCTTTTCAATCCTTAGAGCACCCCTTCCATTCTGCCTCTATTTCCAGTCCTGATTGACTGACCATTGCCCAGGAGGAATGAAATACAGAATATCCCTATGGGCTTCCTGCACATTTCTGTGGCCTTCAGGAGAGGAGTGGTGACAATCATGTTCTCCATTTCTTGTCTTTACTCTTCATCCAAATTGCTGATCCTGGGACTAGGCATAACTTTGACATCAATTATGGAATTGTGAAGAACGAATGTCTCCCCACTCACTAACTTCATCTCATACCCATAAAAAGCAGGCTACAGGTAGTTTGACTGTAATTCTATCCAACAGGGCACAAAAGAAACCCAAGCAAATGCCCTTTACATCAGGGCTTTAAGAAACAGAGTCATTAGGAATGAAGAAATTATAGTCCTCAACCATCACCCAGAGTTCCATATTTGAGAATATTATGATAGTGCCAAGTTCACAGGGATCAGGAAAATTAAGGGTTGGAGGTATGGCATAGTTGGTAGAACATCAGCCAATGAATGAAAGTATCAGATCAAGAGTGTGAGTTCTAGTTTTGGAAAGAAAAAGAGAGAGAAAAGAAGGAAGGAAGAAGAAAGAAAGAAAAAAGAAAGGTAGGGAGGAAGGAAGGAAGGAAAGAAGGACAGAAAGAAGGAAGGAAAGAGAGAAAAGAAAAGAGGAATCCAAGTAGCCAGGCATATAATCCTAACTACTCAAGATGCCAAGCTCTTGAGGATCATGCATCAAAGTCAGCCTGAGAAGGAAAGTTTGTGAGCTTCTTATGTCCTATTAACTACCCAAAGTTCTGGAAGTGGAACTGTGGCTCAAGTGGCAGAATGACAGCCTTGAGCGAAAAAGCTCAGGGACAGTGCCCAGGCACTAAGTTCAGTCCCCATGATTGGCACTTGTAAAATGGGAAAAGAAAATTGGCAAGAATGGGCTGGGAATATGGCCTAGTGGCAAGAGTGCTTGCTTCATATACATGAAGCCCTAGGTTCGATTCCCCAGCACCATGTATACAGTAAAACAGCCAGAAGTGGCGCTGTGGCTCAAGTGGCAGAGTGCTAGCCTTGAGCAAAAAAAAAAAAAAGAAGCCAGGGACAGTGCTCATGCCCTGAGTCCAAGCCCCAGGACTGGCAAAAAAAAAAAGAAAATTGGCAAGAATTAGGAGAGGAAACACAAATTTTGGATTGGGGTGGGAGAGGTGAGAGAAATGAATATTGTGAGGAAAATTCATAAAGTGCTTTCCTCTGTGAGGAACGGGATAAAGCACCACCTCCTGCTGGAGTGGCTGGGCTGACAAAGGACCTGAAGATTCTTGCTGTAGCATCACCTGACTGCAGCCAGGAGCACAGAGATGAGGCCAAAGCGAGTGCTGAATTTGATCTCATGATTCCATGGCAATAGGAGTTAAATTAATCATTTGGACTTTCACCGTATTCTTCCCTGCTCAGATGATGTCAACGCTGTCACTGCTGAGGTGCGTGAGGAACCCTCCTACAATGATTCAGAGGATGTGGAGAGAGACACCACCAATGAGAATGTAATTCATGTCCTTTTCCCGACTCTTGTGTATCCTATTTTCTATCTATCAAGTATATTCTTTTATGGTGCTCTCTTATCAGGTTACTCCCCTCTTCTAGTTTTCCTCTAATATTTTTGTCTGCATTAAACATGTGATCTTCTGAGTGGTTCAATGTTTAATAATATCTATGCTTCTTAATTATACCTTCAACCAATTTCACCATCTTTCTGAGCCTTGCCTTTGGTTTCTTTTGTCTTTCTTTGTTACTGGAGAGTCAACTCAAACCCATGTACACTCAGGTGTCTACAATTGAGGTACACACTCAGTCCCAGTCTTTTTCATTGAGTTTCAAGTTATGGGCCAGTGGTGGTGTTTAAGAAATGATCATACTCAGAAAAAATTAGCCCAACAAACCACTCATGTTAAACTAGCAGGTCTCAGGATCAACGTTTTATAGAACAGAGGTAGAAGGGCAGAGCTCTTTCTCCATTCTGTGTCAACAGCTCTCATTCTCCTCAGCAGGTGAAGCTAAGTGGGGCTCATACTCTGTAGTTCTCAGGTCAGAAGCACATTTTCCTCCAACTCCAGTTTACTATATTTCTCTTTAATGTTGTAAATATGTTCATTTATTATATAATAAACTGTATTTACTCAGCAATATACAAGGTGTGCCATAGTGCATTTTAACCAAGGAAGAATTTTTTCCTCGTAAAAAAATTTGTTATCCCTCTGCTCTCCTAAAACAATACTTGAGCAATGCATAAGTCAAGAATGTCCTGGGCTTCTTTGCAGCAGTGGTTTTCCTGTTGGTCCTTGTATTGACTTGACATCATTTTGTCACCTGCTTTCCAATGCCACCAAATGAACAAACCTGTGCCCAGGACACAGAGCAGCCTCATCCTCAGAGTCACACTTTTCTGTCATTGCAGGAAGGAAGTGGAAATTACCAGGAGGATGGACTAAATCACCCACAAGAGGATGATCTGGATGGTGAGAAGTGTAGAAGTATCTCATCTCTTGGTATCATCAGGCAGACTGATTCTAGCTATCTTTAAACACATACAAATGCATATTAGGGAGAGAGATGACAAAGGGGGAGGAAGTTCTATGGTTTTAGAGGCTTGTTGTAAAATTAGTGTGCATCATATGCTGGGGAATGAATATGTACCTAGTATAAGGACATTAATACTTTCTCAGGGTGGCATTCTCACATGCCATTATTAAGTTTGCCAGACCTTACCATTGACAGGTTTCATTACCTCCCAACATTGTAACTGTCAGGAACAAGCCTCCAAAACAGGAACATTTGGGCACAAACCACATTTAAACAATACAGAGCACATCCTATAATGTAGTCTAAGGTAGAATCAATGAATGAGATAGTTTCTCTAATAAACTTCAACCAAATGTTTGTGTCTCCAAAGTCTGGAATATGCAGGAATATGACTGGAGTAGTGACGATGAAGATTCTTCAGGTAGGGAAACAACTTGACATCAGAGCCAATGGTAAAGGTCCATGGGAAGTATAGATTTTGCCTCTCCTTGGAGATAACAGCAGACAGAATTGAATCAAGATAAGGAGTATGTACTCCCTTCATAATTACTGCCATAGGAAAAATTGTCAGGTGATTAGTGGTATCCAGCATACAGTCACTTTCATTTAAAAACAATGTTGTCCACAAGCTTTCTTCTTCCTGCTTCTGCTGCCTTCAAACATGACAGCAATTGGACACTGATTGGCATTCCTTCGAATGTTTTCCCACGATGGAATGGATCTAGTGGAGCAGGCCTGGCTCTGACATGCAGGACCATGGAGAGGGAGTTTTCCTTACCTAGTTAGGAGGTTGGGTAGGAGGTCCATTCTCATCTGAGGTTTTTTTTTTTTTTTTTTTTTTTTTTGCCAGTCGTGGGCCTTGGACTCAGGGCCTGAGCACTGTCCCTGGCTTCTTCCCGCTCAAGGCTAGCACTCTGCCACTTGAGCCACAGCGCCGCTTCTGGCCGTTTTCTGTATATGTGGTGCTGGGGAATCGAACCTAGGGCCTCGTGTATCCGAGGCAGGCACTCTTGCCACTAGGCTATATCCCCAGCCCCTCTCATCTGAGTTTTGAGGCCTCAGAGAACATTCTTTTCTCCATACGCTAATTGAAAGGACACTGCCGGGGAGCAATGAGATAGAAAATTAATCTAGGGCCCACCTGCTCCCTTTTGGGTCCTTCTGGGAAGGAGTTGTGGGAATTGTGTTCTCCATTTCTGATTTCCATTTTTCATCTAAATCCCACCTCCTGGGCCTAGGTGTAACCCTGAAAAAGCTATGGAGTGGGGATGACCTAATGTCTCCCCAGTCACTAACTACACCTCATATCCAGAAACTTAGGTTCCATGTGGGTGTTCCTCCCACAGAACACAACAGAAACCCAAGTCAGTGAAAGTTATCCTAAAGTATGAAGAAACTGGGTAAACAGAAAGCGGACAACATATCCTTCATTTTTCATGCAGTGTTCCATGTAGGTGAAACCTGGGAAGGTTCAGGATTCGAGCAGAAGGAAATTTGTGAGAAAGAAGGAGATGCAAAGAGACACATCTACAGGGGGAGAAATACAACAATATAACATGAACAGAAATTCATAAGATGTCTGCCTCTTTGAGCAAAGGAACAATAGCACACTTCATGCTATAGTGGCAGAGTCTGGTCTGGAAAAGGAGCAGAAGATGATAGATACTTTCCCAGTGTAGTATACCTACCTGAAGCCTGGAGACAGGAGCTCAGAGATGAGGAAGAATAGAGTTCTGAGTTAGGTGTCCATGACAACGTGGACATTCATTCTGTCCTTCATTTCCCCAGATGACTCTCTGTATCTCAGTGCCCTGGGGCAAGACGAAGCTTCCTCCAGTGATTTCTACAGCAATTTCTCCAGTGAGGATGTGGAGAGAGAGAGTATCGATGAGAATGTAATTCATTTTAGTCTCTTTTAAATCCTCTTTTAAGAGTGTTCCTACAAATTTTAGTCCCCATTAGACATTGAAGTTTCTGGGTCTCTCGGAGTTTGTTAGTTCTGTCTCCAGCCATTTACTTCCTCTTTTCAGGAATGACTTGAGTTATTTTTGTCTTTCTTTTCTAGAAGAGCTTGATCCCCAGCCCAGGTACATGGATGAATCTACATTTAGTATAATGTTCCACTGAGTTTCTTTTAATTTCAGTGCATGGGCCAGATATGAGGGCCAGACAATATCATCAAAAAATGTTCCAAGGCTATGTTCATTGTTAACTAGAAGATCTCAGGATGGATCTTTTGTGGAGTGGGGGGATCAGAGCTGTATCCCATCTTCATTCTGTGTCATCATGCATCATGCTTCTCAGCATATCCAGCTGAGTGGAGTAAACAGCTCCATCTTAGAGACCAGAGTACACTTCACACTCCTTGCAGGTTACCATCAGAGCAAGAGCTGCTAATGGCTACTCAGTTGTGGTCCACAGCAGTTTGTTCCTGGGAGGTATTTAGAGACTC